>NC_039481.1:12222738-13549847 GCF_003590095.1 Trichoplusia ni
TTTTGGGTTTAAATGGCTTAGAATTTTAAATGTGTTTTTGATTTTTAAGTTATAATGCATTTTTGTTTGTCATATAAAAGTTGGAGTGTTACATTGAGAAAAAAAGAACAGCGTGCGTAATATTTTGGAACATTTTATCAATTTATCTGATTTAATTAATTTATTATGAAGTGGGGAAAGGGCTGTAATATTTATAATTTTAAATTGTATTTTTGAATAAAATGAAATATAATTTCTTTTTACTTTTTTACCTACTCATTACAATTCTAAATAGTTTTAAACGAGTCATTAATTATGCAGAGTGAAGTGAAACATGAATTATTTAAATATATTAAAATTAAGTACTACGTTAAGTGAATAAAGACGATTTTTATCAAAATATAAGTGGGTGATAACAAAATGATGTAATGAATAACGATACACTTAATATCATAATAATGAGAAAATTAATGATGTAGCAATAAATTCATGGTCTAATGATAATGCACCTGCTTTTATCGTAACCATCAAATTACTTCTCAAATTAGGTGTTGAACACCAAATGAATATTCAAATTATTTTTTATAAAATATTCCCCTTAAAAAAGCATCTCACGTACTGGCCGATAACAATACGCTTGTCAATTAAGTTTTAACAGAAAATCAATACGGCCTACGAAAAAAAGTTGTTCGAAGAAATAAATAAAAGAAAAAAAAATACCTACAGAAAAACGCGACACATGTATTCGAACCAATCAGCTGTTTGTTGGCTCGTTCGCCCCGCCCCGCGGTAACTTTTCCTCTTCGGCACGTCAAAAATATAACCATTCCATCATTTTCCCGATACGTGCGAAAAACTTTTTTTAATCGTATGCTAAAACTAATTTTGTTCGCTCTACATTACGCGCCCATTTTTCGAAACTAATTCAACAACTTGAAACTATTATACATCTTATTTTAAAAACTTAACTTGTTTAACTAATATATTTAATGTCGTACTTTAATAAAAAAAATACACTACGCATTTATTTTAAAACAATATAGAACTAGCACAAAACTGCGGCACGTCTAAACATCTATTTGAAAGTCAAAGAAAAACTTAAATAACTTTACAAATTTTATGTAAAAAAGTGAAACAAATATGAACATCAATAGAAACCAGATTACTTACATTATCCCAGAAGCTGAGTTATAGTAGTTAGAGCTTTAGATTTGTTTTCGTAGCAGTGACGTTGTTAATTAGTCGGCGCTCGCTGATTCATCACTTTATAGCGTCTCAGCGGCTAGTCCAAGCCAATAGTTAATTATTACACTGCAAACACGGTACCAGTTTCCCTCAAACAAAATCCATATAAATATTACAACAACACTAAGTCCGATATCCGAACGCACTAAAAAGTTTCAAATCGGAATGACAGAAGACGCGCGAAACGTTTTTTTTTTCAACTGTCAAACGGGGCACGAACAAACGTAGATACGGCCGTCCACGTCAGTACGCTGACGTTCACTAGTCGCGACTCGGCGTAAGTCGAGGAGAAGAAGGCAGCGGTCTCGGCCAACACGCCTTTCGTTCGTCTCTCTCTCGCGCGGCTATGCCCGCCCGACCATTTTTACGGTTTAACCGACTCAATTCAATTCAACTCAACTCAATTGTCGTGGCGCGAATGCCTTTGCACTGGACGCTAGAGTGAGACGTATAGCTTTCGCCTTATTTCAGTGACTGCGTTTTATTAAATTCTATTTAATTGTGATAGTTTATGCAGTGTAGAGTACTGCCACAGGAATCACATCTAGATGTTGAAATGTTGATGTTACATGCGTTTGAACTAAGAGTCTGTGTTCGGAAAAGCGGAATAGAGCCTTAATCTTAGTTTAAGACGCAGCTGTGGGCACGGATGCGGCCGTTTCGCTCGCGCCACTATCGTCCGGCGGGGCGCGGCGTGCGCGCGAGCGAGACGTCCGAGCGCCGAGAGGCGTTACCGTTTCCATCGGCTCTCACTTCTGGGTGTGTAAAGTTTTAGGCCGAAACATGTAAAAATGCATCTTGAAAAAAAGTTATGTATTAAAAAAAGAAGCTTAGTGCGAGGTGGGGGGACATTAATGCTGGCGGGAGGTGGCGAGGATGGCTTTTTTCGCATGCTGTATTTTCGGGGGTGTTCGCGTAACTGGACAATGCATTATCGAGCAGTGCCGGCGAATCGGACGCATCACCTTAGTGGCCCATTTGAACTCGAAAACAACTGGATTTGAATGGAATATGGCCAGGTTGATGATATAATGGCTCAACCACAAATCCAATAGATTCTGATAATGTATCTGGATAATCACAACGTGGGTACATTGTATTCGTCGAGAAACAAAAAACATTAAACGCAATTAAAAATTTCACGGATTTCAATTATAAGTATCCAAAATGAGTTACAATCAATAAATACGCCATAAAATGATTTGAGTGTATCATCGGATTGATTTCTTGATCTTTACAAAAAGCATGATTAATAGGAATTGAAAAATATCAGGTGCAATGCACTTATAAAATTGAATTTCACGTGTCAATTCATTCCAGCGGAGGAATATCGATTCTCTGACCTTTTTTTCTGTTAATGCGTCAAATGTTTTAAGAGAACAATTAAATTTTTCATCAAATTCTATAATAGTTACGTCATTTGTCGGTTTATTAATTGGAGATGTTTGTATCGCGTTAACAACAACTACAGACTTAACGTCTGCGTCGAAACTTATTGCTTCGTTATTTTACTTGAGAAAAATAATTGTTAGTAACACACCAATCAAATATACTAACGAATTACCATAAAATGGAATTAGTATTTAGTATGAAAGCGATAAAACCTCGCTTTCATCGTTCTATAAACCGAACTTAAGGTCCATTAAGATACTAAAATGTTCGCGGTATAATTCCGATGTTACGAGATAAAAACCACATATTATCTTATCTAGGTAGTCTAGGTACCTAGGTCTTAGCACAAAAGCTAACGATGGATCCTTTATGTCTAAATTTCAAAATAAACCTACAGACTTATGTCCAAAATTCAAAATCCTCACGCTAATTGCATCAATTATCTACGTTACGAAAAGATTGTTCATCGTGTTCTCACAAACGCCTATGAGGAGTCTCTGTTACATTATTTAATGTTTCTTAACTTGAATGTGAGGTATATCATGGTAATAGATGTTTGAACAACACTCTAAGAAAATAATGGAATTAGGATTTTATTTTATATCGTCCATAGAGGGAGGCTTCTGCAAGTGCAAAGCTATAATAAGAAGTTCTAATATATTTTCTCTTTACTTGTGAAATTAGGACTGTAAAGTAAGTTTCTGTTTAAATTATCTATTCAAAACGTTTTTGGATCATAAAGTGTTTAGTTTGATCACTCCACCCTTTCTACATTCGCAAGACGTTGCATTTCATTCATCTATGAAAGTTTAACCAAAACCAAGAGTTAAAAAATTTAAAGACCGTGGGTTTTAGAGTGTACGGAAACATTTTTAGGTGGATTGTTAAGTCGAAACAAAATGGTAATAATTTTCAGATTTTTAGAACTTTTTTAGAAAAGAAAAAAGTATAATTTTGTTTCACACAGTGTTTAGTTAATGGTAGTTACAACACATTTCGAAAGACTTGACCATTGTTCATATGAATTTAACTAGAAACTAGAACAAAGAAATGAACACAAATATTAAACATAAATCTTACTTACCATTTAAAATAAACATAATAAAAAATTTCATCCAAAACTAAGCATCATACCCGATTGTAACGACATAAGAGTGAAACTAGTATAGACATAAGTGAACCCGCGGGCGTTAGCTAGTTAATCAGTAATCTGCTTGACCTCTCGTATCAAAGAGGTTCCAACTGTAAAAGCCTTAAGTAATCGTATTAAACGTTGTTTGCCAATACATGAACTACATCCTTAGGTCACGTTTATATTGATAGAACTTTTGGACTTTGGGGTAAATGTTCAAAATTATCGTCTTTTTCAATTTACATTGGATGTTGGCAATATTCTGTTAAAAGTGTTTGTTAAATGAAGGAGCAGTGTATGATACATTTCTTTCAGTTTTGGCTGTAGTCAAAGAAAGAAAAAGAAAAAATAAACTTGAGAAGTTCTACACTATAAACAAATAAAATTTTATCAAAATTAAAAAGGTAGAGTCAGGTTTTTTTCCTTTTATTTGTCGTGGCATATTAGTACCGTGGTCAACAAAGTTAATTTCACCTTAAGAATTTAGTAAATCGCCACCTCATATCTTTAAAGAAATAGCGTCGCTTTATTAATTTAAATAACTCCAAAAAGTCCACAAAAGAAAAAACGCTCTACCTACATACGTATGCACCATTGGTAGTACCGTCACTTCTAGTCGCCAGTACAGATATTTTTGTGTGAGATATTTACGCTGTTATTTCACATACACGTTCCTTGTCAATACTGGGAGTGAGGGATCGGTAGAGTATGTGGATAGGAAGACATTTTTACATCATATATTCGTATATACTAGTGAGGTCGTAAGACTGTTAATGGTTAAAGTGTACTTGATCACTTCACTAATCCAGAATCATGGAAATCAACGTATGTAACTGACAAAATTTATTTCTAATTGTGTTCTAACACATTTATAATCTTTTACTTTATTTTTGATTGAACTTAGCGAAGTAATAAACAATAATCAGTTTTCTTTACTAAACGCATTCACAGTACATAGAATAAATTATTCTTCAACTCTTCTTGGCAAATATTTATTATCTATCCCCAATTGTAATAGGTTCTGTGACAGTACAGTACTCACACAAACATACAAAACGCCTACACCGGTTTATTGACCCACCAGTCACGGCGTATTGTGATATTGAAATCTGACACGTCAGCAATACCTGTAGCTTTGCTTTGTGAACTGTCTTGGTACTTGACCTTGGTGGATTCTATTGCCGATTACTGGAACAGCATACCACGAGAATACTTAAATTATAAAGAAAATATAAGTCATGAGCAGAAGTAAATTTAAATAAGGAACATAAGTAAGAGGATTTCGATTTCATATCTTCTTGACTTGAATAAAAAAAACTTGAAAACTTCTTACGCAGTCCAATTAAATCAGACTGATTTGACAAATTGTAAATTGTTAAAATTATTAAATACAAAAATATATTTTTTTCAGATGAATTTTGGTTAGAAAAAAGATAGTTAGCCGAGTAGTGTAGCATTACAAGGACTGTGAAACAAACAGTATTTATAAGAACATGCAATGCCATATTCAGAATTTATTTATATGAGTGTGAAACAAAACCCTACGCCCCTCAAAAATGACAACTAATAAAAAGACAATACCGGTCTGTTACCAAGCCAAATCTCCATTGACATACAATTATAACACAGCATTTTATTTCGTAGGCCTTTTATAAAAAAAAAAACTCGTTGTATGCATGTTTCATGAATGGCCGCCACTCGTCGGATCTTCGAGTTACGCACGACTTAAGACTTTTACCAGTTTCCAAACGTGACGTCAGTAAACAGGACTCAAAAAAATATATTTGCATGTAAAGATTTTTTTGTTAATTGTGCGTGACTTGTGAACCTCACGATAAAGAAATTATTCGTGAATGAAGTGATAGACAGGTGAGATAATTGAGCTGTTGAATTGCTAGATCATTTTGAACACCTGAATTGATGGGATATAGAGTTATCTATCTAGATTTTTTATCTGTGAAATCGTCTGTTTTACTGAAGTTTACAAGAGTAAGTTATGGTTAGAACAGCCAACATGTGAAAATTAAAATACATTAAATAATTATACATTTAATGCAGTGGTAGAGCCTAGACTGCACGAATAGCTGAGTGGTATACCTATATAAGTCACCACGGAATACCCACTTGTGCTTCAAGTTGCGGCTGCGCTCCGCGCGTAGGACAAGCATTTGTATGATCATCGAATGCTTATGAAAATCCTATATATGTATACAAATACTAAATTCCTTAGTTAAAAAAACAAGTGCACAGGTTGGCATTGGACAAGAAACTAAGTTCATTATCTTGATAATAAGCTACAACAAGAGTTAGAACTACTAATGGTAAAAATGTAACTGGATTTGTCAAAATCCTTTCTATCCTCAATTTTTCGCTCCAAATCTCAACATGAACCTAAACGATTATTTTTTCAATATTCTATACACAAGTGTGCTCGTGCCCTACGGGGGCAAGTTGGTGCATTCTACACACATTATCGTGGTAATGCAATCACTATCGGCCATGCCATCGGCGGCACTTCCTAATGACATCAACTTGACTAGTTAGCTGCTAAAGGTACACTTTATTCAATCAAATCGAAACTAATCTTGTAGAAAATGTATCAGAGATTTTTTTTTTTAAGAATTTTGTTAAACTTTTTGCTTGGAACAAAATTTTATGGAGGTTAATGGAGGTTACTTGTAGAGCTTGCTAAATTGAGATCTTAATTTTTTTAAAACCATCTTATTACCTATTCAATACGTAGGAAGCGTATATTTAAATAAGATTCTGTAAAATTATTTGCTTTTAAGTACAAATAATAATAACAAAATAGATGCAATGCAGAAGAATTCAAAATTCCTGGTCAGTTATATCGTTAGCTCAGTTGGTAAAGTGACGGACAGTTTTAACTAGAGTCACATTTTCAAGCCCAGTTGGAGTTTTTTTTTTATCGTATCGTTTTTATATGATTCTAAAGAACACAACCACTATAAAACCTTTAAAAAAATGTCAAAAAAATATTAAAAGTAGATACTACCTATTTAACGTTCGTGTCTCATTATTCCTAAACAACAAGAATGCACACTGTCTACTCACTTCCTGCTATCCTGCAATAATAAACCAAAGAGTCACTCCATTAGAAAAACATACATTTACGATTCTAAAATGAAATCGATACGAAATAAATCGTAACAAATTGAGTCAAAGAATCGAGACGGTCTAAGGTGGGTCGTCACTTACGTAAATAGCTAGGTGACGTCACGACTTCAAATCCGAACAACTTGCAGCGGATGAAAGTTTCCGATTCGATTAATAATTGATACTACTGAATGTTACGTATTGGGGATATGTAGGAAGAAATTGCTATCGTCTTTTCTATTTTTTTTGAAGTCATATTTTAAATGGCAATCTGATTGGGGGATGTAAGATAAGAAATTGCCATTGTCTTTATGATTTTATCCTAAGTCATAATTATTTTGAATGGAAACTTCAATTTGTTTTTATTTTTCACTCCGTTCATGACTTTCTAAACTCATTAAAAAATACTTATTTAAATATAACGTTATATAGCATTAATAATATACTGAAAATATAGCATTCAATATTTTCAGGTATATTATAAATACCTGAAACGCTGAACGCTAAATTATTTTAACATCGTAAGCGAACCTGATTTTAAGTCAAGTGAAGTAATTCGAAAAACGCATTTTTTTTAGATTAAGTATATAAAGAACACTAAAATACTATACCAGAAAAAAACTGGGTCTATTGAAATAGAAACACAATATTGGCTTATAATAATAGAAATATCCAGGATACTCAATATCATTAATTAGCAATACTAGTTCAAGTTAAAATTCAATTCTAAATTATCGTCGAAAAAATCACAACTTTAGCTTACGCCACCCCACATTCAATTACGTCACAGTCTAAAAAGTCTACGTGGGACAAACGTCAGGACAACGCTTCAAAAAATCCTTGCGTCGACATGTGCTACATACCATGAGGCATAGAACTGAGGTCGTTGAACTCTTGTCTAGGTATAAGTTCAGAGAAAAAGGTTTTATGTTCTGCAAGTGTTCTCTGGAAGCTTATACGATGTCATATGATTTCGGTCTATTACAAAGGCAAATAAAAAGAAGAAGAATTTTAATTTCAATAATAATTTCGAAAGGGGAACAGAAAATTTTAGATGTCTTCATTTTATGCTGTACATATATGCAATTCATGCTATCCTTAAAATAATCTTATTGCAAATGGTTTTCTCCATTCATCACTCTTCTTTTTGTACAGTCAGCCGCAAAAACAGACCAATATTTTCGATTTACCAGTGCCTTTATTTTCAAGTAGTAAGGTCTGAGGTCTAAGGTAGGTCTGAATTGTATTCATTAGATCCACTAAAGCTTGGACGACTGTACTAGGATTTTACACCACCATCTACATCATAGAGCATGTATAATCTTTAATTCAACAGGTTATTTGCACGTGTAAGTTTAAAATCAACCCATGACTGCATTAGTTTTGCATAAAAAACCCAATTTTAAATAAATCGTAAAGCTTTAACGATAAGGTTGAAAATGCAGTAAAATAATTGACAACAAGAGATTGGTTCGGAATGTTGAGATGGAAATTCTAGTATTCTGAAGTTTGTTTTTTGCCCTTTTTTATTCAATCGAATGTTGAGCAGAATTTTGTAATTGTAATTTGGATTTCAAATAATTTATTTTGTGGTACGTATAGTAGCTGCATGTAATAGCAACTTTAAAAAGCTCTACAAAAATTCAGTTTCAATAAACCTAACAGCGAAATTTTCGTATATATTACGTTATTTTATCTTTTTGTCTGATCTTGCCAATAGCCTTCTTATAAGAATTTATTATAAGTAAATATGTTTACCAAAAATCCAGGTCTATTCAACACCTATATATGAACTATAACCATATATGCTCACGGATAGCCGAGTGGTTGAGGTTAGAACGCCAAACCCACGGATCGCGGGTTTGATACCTGCGTAGGACAAGACATTGTGTGATCCACGAAAGTTTGTCTTGAGTCTGTGTGAAAGGATGTCTTTGTGTGACTTAAATATTTGTTAAATCTCTCGCGACACACGAATTAAATTCCTTTACGGGAATCATGTTATTTTTTAAAATACTTGTTTAATTAATTAATTAAATGAATATTATGTAAAGATTTCCAAGTTATTCTCCCCTCAATAGCAATAGCCTCTATCTCCAATACACGTAATGAAGCCAATAGTTCTACGTGTATTGTATTTTGGCGTCTGGGTCGAGGCTAAAAATCAACTAATCTAGAGCAGACATAATGGATTGTTGTCGGATCTAGTTTAGTACAAGACGCTATTAATGTCTCATGCCTTAAAAATATAAGTGCTTTTGTAGAAAGATGTCTTGTTGATTGAAATGGGATAAGAATTACTTGATAGTGTCCGTAAGGTTTAAATTGTTCTTAATGTTGATGTATTAGTGGTTAATGTTAATGTGAGAGAGACGACATGTAAAACAGTGAAGTCAATGCTTAGTTGACGATAATTAGGGATGGAAGAAAAATAAACAGATTTCAGTTGAAAGTTTATGTAGTTCAATGATTATTTATGCATACGAATGCGGAGTGAGGGTTGGTCCCCAACGTATGCCAAGTACCTAGTGTCTTTTTTAGTTATGTATACTTTCTTATTTATTCTTAGACACCAATGAAAAACGGTGAAGGGAAATCATCTTGTGAAACTTGGTTTATTCCCTAGAAAGAGTGTTCAGCAGTGAAACATCTTTAAGCTGGTATTATTAGGTATAAAGAGAAGTAAACTAATGGCGGCGATGAAATTAATAATTTTAAACGTATATAAATTAACAGATATCCAGTTGGTCCACATAGAAAATTATGTTTTACTCAATGCGGTATTTGAAGGCGAATCCCATAGCTTAAAAATAGGTAGTAATTCTGTTAGTTTTTAACTAAAGTTTGCATCTATGATTCATCTTAAACGGCGACAGGATATCATTCGAATCTGTTATGTGTATAGTATATAGATGTTCGCGTCTGCTACAGTGACCTATTTTCTTCAACTGATCCCGACAATTTGCAAACGATAACACTCAACTGTTATAGACACTTAGTACTTGTTACAGTCTAGATCTGCTATCTGTTCTAGACATTATTTGATTTGGTTTTAATATTTTCGGATGTTTTTTCCTTGGAAGTGGGATTAAGAGTGATTTGATTGGTGTTTAACTAATGAAGCGTCAGTCATATTTTAAGTCATTTCAATTTTTATGTCCTTAGGAAAAAAGTTGTGTTCGCTGATAGTCGAGTAATGACCCACAAGATAATCTATGCTAATATTATAAAGAGGTTACATTTGTGAGTTTGTGATGTTGTAAAGGGTATGGAAATACAAAATGCAGCAAAGAAATCTACGTTTTAATGGAAAAAAATAAATAATAAAAAGTATAGCCTTTTTAAATCTAAAAAAGTCAATGATGACAGAGAAATAAATGTAAGGAAAACGCGGGAACACGAAAAAGAAATGGCAACCACTGTCCCAAAAACTTGTAGAATGGGGTGGCAAGACATGAATAAATTATGAGAGACGAACCAAAAGAGAGAAATCTTAACAACTTGTGAACAAAAACTTTTTTATTGGATCTTAGTGTTTACAATGCGTAATTATTATTTTAAAATTTGTAACTTAATAAAAATTGTGAACGGATTTGCATAAATGGTGAAAGGGTATTTTTGGAAGGCTTTTGATGAAATTTCTTTGTAATGTTATTTATTCGGAGCGAAGGTTTTATGTGATTTAAGCACACAAATGTTTAATGTTATATTAGAGCTTAGATTGTTTGTACACTTTAGTTGATCTGTAAGATAGCTAAATATGATAGCTATGGAAATCTTTAGTTTTTTTATAAAAAGGGATATTTCAATCACTCTCAATCGTTGTTCTTATCTAAAAAACTTATTACAACTTAAATCAGTTTCGTACCAAACTCACAATACTAAGCAATATTAAACTGATAACTCATAACAATGTCTTAGAAATTGAGGACCTTTGTACCCTCTGGATACTCGACTCTTAAAAATAGTTAATGTTTTACGTCACAATATACACATATTTCACCTTTAGAATAAGCAGCTAAACGGATTTGAACGAATCGGAAAGACAAATCGAACCAGGCTTTTCCATTTCACCCCGCAGTCAGATAAAAAGTTTGGGAGTGCGGGCACCGATAGCAAAACCAGATTATGTTTTATTTGGAATTTAAGCCTTATCGTTTCGAACGTAAAGCTTGTTTTTAATTAAATTTAATCTAATGGTACAGCGCGTTTAGTTTTAGCTATGTGTGCTTAGTTGGGTATCGTAAATACGTACACACGCATGTGATAAATCTGATAAGTTCATGTCAGATAGCCACTCGTTTTACTAGACTTTTCAGTAGCTTAAAGTAGTATGAATTACAGAAATATCTTGTTATTGCATTCAAATATAATCACTGAAAGGAAACACCCAAACCAGGAAATAATTCGAGTAAAAAGAGCCAGAAACGTTATAATTAATAGTTGAAAGATCGGTATTCCTCAAGGTTCTACACTAGGTCCAATTTTTCAACCGTACCACACTAATGTTCTCTAATTAGCGTGACGTATCAAAAGAAGACTTTCATAGAATTTGCTTGTCACAGTTATCGACAAATCAAAGAACTGGCAATGAATAGCCGCGGTGCCACGGCACTAACCACAAATAAGGTCAAGGCTACAGTTCACGGTCAGTCCTTAAGCTGTTATGCAGATCAATGGTTCTATGTACCTTACATATCATGATACATTATGAAATGATACCCTGTAATCGTCGATTCAATTACCAATGGTTCTGTTTTGATAGGATTTGGTGTTGAAATCTCATGTTTGAAACTAAAGAAGAGGAGGTTATAACTAAACTGTCCCTAATGTCATAAGGATTGGATACATTTTTGTTGAAATAGTCAATTAGTAAGATGTACAATTAACTGGCAAGAAACAGCTAGCTATCTTTGCCTCTTTTTCAGACTCAGGCCAACCATCTTGACCGATAAGCAGTTCGTCGAAACAAAAGGACGTACACAATCAAGCAAAAATACAGAACAATCAACAAAAAACTTCTTCCATCCATCAATTTGTATTATACAATTTTGAGAATCTCCAAAATAATACCTACTTTTAAACGCAACGGGCATCAGATAAAACGTGATTAATCTGCCAAGAAAGTTTAGGTTCTTATTATAATAAACTAATTAATGATGGAGGAGAACAATTCATTATCGAGGCAAAACTGCCTTCCAAACAATAATGATAATGAGTATAATTAATTATGGGAAGTTGGTTCAAGACGTACGTACTTGGGGTGGAGAAGGGGTGGGGATGTTCGAGCTTTGTGGTTTGGATGTGGTAAAACTTTCGTGTTTCATATTGTCGTTTTGAAGAATAAAGGAAGAAGGATGAAATCAGATACCTACTCAAGTTATCTCCTTTCTTCTATTCGAGAACATTCAATTACAACAAGGCACGGATATCATAGTGATATTTATGCTGTAACATTTGTGTCATCCTTGCTTGTTCTAAGTCTGGGTGTATTTGTGGAAGTGCCTTTCATATTTGTTAAGCCGAAAGCGACAGAAGGATTGGGTTTTTTAGAGCGGGCATCGTTTCTTTCTATAAAGGAACTTCTGATATTGTCTTAAATTATGAGCATTTAAAAATCAGTTCCTCTTTCTTGATTCTTTTGAACATAACGTAACGTATGACTTTCCAAGATAAGATTCAAGCGACTCAAGTTTTCCAAAATCAGATTTACTAATCATAAGACTTTTTTGATCCTGTGCTTGTGTAATATTTCATCACTGAATCTTTTCCTAAAAATATGCCACATCATTTCCTTCCTACATGAAAGTGTACAAAGGGTGTGAGACGGTAGGTCAGCCTGTTGTCGCGCTGATGGCTTTAATCATTATTACTTATAATTAAAATTTAGATGGAAGTATCTTTTGTCCTTCAAAGCAGCTCTTTGTTTAAATGGTTGGCTACCAATGACCCGGTGCCTGATTAAGTCCGATTGTTTTTTTAATCGAATAATAATTTTGAGGTAATCGATACTTTTTGATGTGGTATCTTCATTGTATCTGAATTCCATAACACGAGTGCTTAAGCAACTTACTTTGGGTTCAGAAATGTATGTGATGTTGTACGCACTAAAAAAAAAATAGTCGCAATCTGATACTTAAATTAGTTTTTAGTCGATAGTCAGCAAACTAATAACGATTATTTTAAGAAAGCTATATCTATCTATTTGGTATTTTTAGTCTTATACAATTTGTTTGTTTGTTGCAACCAGCTTTAGAAACAGGATACGTCCATACCTACTATTGTAGTCTTGATGACACACTGCACAGGTTTAAGAGGATTATCTCTTCCACGATCAACAAAATACGTCAGTTCCATTATAAGACACGGAGGAAAGCTCCTGGAATCAGACCTGAGGGTACCACCACATCTTCAAGTAATATACTTATGGTTATGGATACGTGACAGCGCAATACACGGTATAGAGCGGCATCTTTCTTCCGCATCCGCGATAATAATAGCCCAGTGAGGACTTAATGTAATCTAAAACAATACTTCAATGTTACTAATCCCAATCATCTATTCAAATTCCAAACACAGTTCAAATACACTCCTAAAAAAAAGAAACACAAATTTATTTCCGATCAACTTCCAATATTCAAGTTAATCAATTCAAATAGACTAACAGTACCAAGATCACATAAGCTGGTACCTAACGATGGGAAATGCAAGTCCCGTCTCACTAATGCATTTCAATTAGAAATAAAGCAGTGAAACCTGTTACAGTTCGCAAATTCATTGCCTACTAGTATTAGAAACTTATTTATATCGACTTATTGCTGTGTTCTGTTAGTTGTAAGGTAAAGGATACCAGTATAAGTTGAACTGATGTGATTTGTGTTGTAAGGCTTGTTTTACTCATTTTGATATCTGCCCTTTTGGTTAAGTGGTTTCCCGAAAATCTAAAAAAGATAGTTTATGAGGTTGCGTACATTAAAGGTAACAAAGGGGATGGACAAAGCTTTCATTATTTGGTCACCAGGACGTATCTCATGAACCGTTAGAAGAAAACAGTTGAAATTTTCATGTTCTTTGTTGCGTTATAACGACAAAGAATAAAAACAAATATCGATGAATTAAGCAGAGGCGGCACGTCTCTAACTTTTTAACCAAGTGAAATTTGTACCATCTCTATAACACATCGAATGAAATAAAGCATTGGGAATTGAAAAAAAATAGAACAAGATATCTCTACTATAATGTCCAAAATCAGAAATGTTACTAACTTTTTCTTCTTTAATCACTTTGGAGAACAATTGTAATGTGAAATATTTTAAATAAGGTTTCACTAATTGCATGATAAGTAGGCTAAGTTACATATTGTTTACAAAAAAGCTGCTGTCAAGTTTCAATGGAGACCGACAGTCAAATTGAGATGAACTATTTACTTTACACTGCAAGACTCCTAAGATATTTTATGTAAGAAACCCATTCTCCCTGATTGTGTATAATATGCTAACTAACTATAACAGTTGATAGAAGATTTTTATTCTGCTGCATTTTGTGACAAAAATTTGCTATAAACTTATTGCAACAGTTAAATTCTTCAATAAAGACAACACGCTAGAAACGACCTGTACGATTTCAAAATGTAACTGAGTTAGATCTCAATAGGCACCTAGTACCTACACAGATAATTGAGACGCTACACAATACTATCGACACAATATTTCCACCCCTAACAAACGATACATTATCTAACGTATCCTAACCAAATCTAAGTAGAAGGGTCGCGTAAGGCATAGGTCCGCTCATTAGGCCCGCGGTATCGTCCATAAATACGTTATAGCGGGCGGGGAGGGGGGCGGCGGTGCGGGGCGAGGCGCGGCCAGCCGGTGGGTTATCGAATTAAAACTTCACTAGCAATAGTTGAGTTGAACAGTGTATTAATACACCATGTATAATTCGTGCGCCCTGGACAAACTTAGGCGTTTTCCATTTGTGTCGACTTTTAGTAAAAAAATGATTTTTTTTTGGATGCTCTATTTTTTTTCTTTTTAATACGGTAAGCGTTGCATCATGGAAAATGTTGGTAGTCGTGATATGCAACAAAAAACATAGGTAGACATATGAAGTGCATTATTTGATATTTGATACACTTACCACATCATGTGTCTGACTTGGAAGTAAGTCAATCTACAATCATGTCTTGTTAACGTTCATAAAGTAGTACTAAGTACGGACCTTATTTGCTCAAAAATTGAGTCGTTACTTGTATGACTATCTATAAAACAGACACAAATTGACTTTAGTCAAAAAAGCAATACACCAAAATCTTCTTACATCCTCACTCTAACCAATGCATCATCTTTTACAAATTTACGATACCCTACTACTTTATAACTACCTTTACCATCAAAAAAACATACACGACTGAATGTAGATCACGTGTCGACACTCATCCGACATCCCGACACGTCCGCCACATTGGAAAGCACGCCGTGGGCGGCGGGCTGGGCGGCGCGAAGGAGCGATCGAGGTAAGGGTACCGGCTACGTAATTAGATTTTCAAAGTCCGAATACACTGCTCGTACTTGTCTTCATAATAATGTAAGGGGATTATCAAGTTTTGATACTTGATACGTTATTTATGATCTCGTAAATTTGCTACAAACCTTTTGAAAATTAAGATATGGGTATTTCAATTGCTTGTCATTTGTTATTCTGTTCCGTTTTCGAAATTGTTGTCGCATTAAGAAAGGGAATTTAGATTTAGGCGGCAATTGTTTCAAGTATAGTATAGTCATATGAAAAACTATGAGTTTTCGACAGTGATTTAGTCAAGAATACAAGTTTTACGAAATTTTCTATGCTCAATTAAAATATATTATAGTATTTGTTGGTATGATTATATTATAAACATAGAATGAAAATTCCTAGCGCGTGTTTTCTATCAAGTATGATTAAACTAGGTCTCAAAGAACTATTACTCATCTGTGTAAGCCAATCTGCGCGGCAGTAATTTAAATACATTAACCGCAATGATTTATATCTTAAAACGCATTACGTAAATTATAATTAATTACCAGGACGTTATTTATAAGATTTTATAAATAATAATTTTAATTAGAGCATAAAACATTTAAATCGAAAAACTAATTCAGGGTTTATTAAATTTAATTAATACTAAAATCAGATCCTGGTTGAGTTTGAATTAAAACACGTTATATAACAACGTGCAAATAATTGGTACTGCAAATTAATTACTGTAAATGATGCTATAAAATAAATGTGGCAAAAGTATCAAGACTTGTCGGTCGCCAGTGAACATCGAGGTATTGGATATTTAGTTTGCTTTGGGCCGGCGGGGCGCGCGGGGCGGGGTGCTTAAGTCCAACTATAAATTAGGTAGGGTACAGTTTCATTAATCACCCATACGCCGTTATTATTAATTAACCCCCTTTCGAAGTACCGACAGAATTAACTATCGACCAACCCCCGACTCCTGTTGTCAACTTTTAAGTTTAGTTAAGCTTTTAATTTTTTTTCTCTTGGTACTTTGGCACGAAATTCTTTGTCTAAGATGTTAGCTTTTATGTAGTTGTTGGAAGTTTGAAAAAAAACTTATATCGCAGTTTCATAGAAGTGTTTACATCAGCATAGAGTCCGTTAAACAGTGTAAAACTTTAAAACTAAAGCCTCGTCAAAAAAAAAATACATAAACCAACTAAGACACACAATATTAGAAGTTGATACCAAATGATAAATTATACTCATATAATATTCAAGTATTTCATGCACCCACATATCGTTCTATCGTTAAAGACATTGAAGTTAAAAAGTCAATACATTCGCTCTTGTACAGAATTAGATGAATCAAGTCTATCTCATCACTCTCGAAAAACAACTATTTATGAAAACACCCTACAAAAGAGATACTCATAAATTATCACCAAAAATCTGTAAATATCTAAAATAGAGCAACTTACCATTCATAAATAAGTTACAATAAAATTATTCCAAACATAAATAGAAATAAACGGCAGTACAGCAAACAAAACACAATTTACCGCCGAATTTACCAGACAGTTATGTATGTACCTATGTCTTGGTAGCAATTCATGAATATTATCAGAGTTTTTTGTTGAAACAAACCCATTAACAGCAATCAAATTAAAACAAGTACACGATTATTCTTTATTTATGGTAATTATTCTTACATTGCGACTTAAGTAGATTTACTGTGAACGTTGAATTTTTTTTGTTAGTTTCCATTGTTTAACGTCTTGGTCTTTTGATCAAGTAAAAGCTGGGTTAGTCGTTGTCTAGGACTTTTTCCTTAATCCAAGGAACAAAAAAATTTAGATGTTCAAGCGTAGCCCGTATTTCAAGAGCAGTAACCATGGCCTCATACTAGTGCTAGTAATTTTTGCAGTTTAGTATTTGACGGGCAGCCGTTGTACCTATTTTTGAAGATTTTATTTTACTTTCTTTGACGCTAACTACCACTTCTCTTTTCAAATCGAGCATATGACTCAGGTTACTAATAATGAGCAGCAATAAAATCGCTGGCATGAAACCGCCCAGCCCCAAATCACTTGAAAGCGCTTTACAAAAATAATAAATATGTAGTGCGTTGTATAAATCGTCAGCGAGATAGCGCCTTGCTGAGAGCTGATTGATCGGTGCTCTGAGTGATTTACATCGGGAGGAGAGCGACAAATAGTCGCCGGACGATATGATGACCAGAGTTAGGGAGGTTTTTGAAGATAGCTGGTGTTGAACTACGAATGGAGTAAAGATTTCGTATGGTTTGATGTCATCTGCATCTTAGAACTTTTAGATAACAAAAAAATGTACCTATTTACCTACTTACAGTTACTTATAAGTAACACAATATTAATTAGTATATTTTAGTTAGTTATTGTTTATCCCGTTGCTAGGGTTGTCTATTTTTGTCGAAGAGAGGGTTTAGGTTGAGGAAGTAATTTTTTAAACTATAATTACTGATATTCCAACAAAGGCTACGGAGCAACTCGAAAATTATAATATATCTATATTTTTTAATTTTAAATAAACTGACTTTGAATTCTTTAAATAAATTTACTAAAAAAATAAAGACGACGTTTACAAAAAAGAACGTTGAAATCTTGTACCGTCAAAAGCCGTATGCAAATGGAAACATTCATAATTGAGACATTAACTTCCGTAATTAGATAGCCGTGAAATTATTATTCACCAACACATGAACTCGTAAAACTGGCTGTATAATTATTTTCCTACACTAAATACAAATTGTTCTCAAGTTTGAGTCGGCAACGTCGGCATCCACAAAGGCATATAATATGGATATTCTTAATAGAATTTTTATGGCACACATTACAAGTTATGAGGAATTATCACGGTGTTAGGTGATGATTGGATCGCACGTGACCGGCGTAGGAACGAACTGTTGATGAATGTCTGTGTTATCGTGATTTTGTATCTGAGGGGACGGCTGGTATCTGTTGCTTTGAATTATTTTATATAGTTTTAATTTTGTCAGTGAAATAATCCATTGAGAAATTTGCCTCAGGATAATTATTGTTATGTGTCTCGTATAGTCGGATTAGGCATCAGGTTCACGATGATACACAATTGTAATAGTTATGATTGATGAGATGCTCTTGAAAATTTTAAAGTCTGAAAAAATATCTGACTTACTAAAAACAAAATTAGATTTCTTGTGTTTTTCAAAAACCTTCATTCTAAGGTTGTTCCTGTTTAGAAACTTTATTTTTTACCTACTTATAAAATTAAAAATGAATATCGTGATTAATTCTGAATGTCTTTTTTGAAACGAAAATCTTTGTAATTGGAGTCCCTTTTCACTGCACGCCAAATAAATTCCCTTGCATTTGTCATAGACCAAAGCGTCTGGTTAACGACAAGGGGTGACTTACGTCCGGTTAGACCATGTTAATGTTACTTATGACTTAACTTAACCTCTTCAAGGAACTGGGTATCCCTTAGACAGGCAAACAGAATTGCAAGATCTTGTCTTCACATCTCAAGAACGGAGTACTAAACATATAAATACTATACCGATAGACGTTTACTAACCAAATCGGTGCTAGCTGCGAGGCTAAAACGGGTCTTAGAGATCACAATTGCTAAACAGTGTCAGCCTAGGATCGGCCAGGCATCACAATAAGCAACTTCCCTCAATTAGCTCGCAATTTGTAAGGGGTGATAAACTGCTGACCTATTTGTTACTATAGCCATTTTATTCGTTCAAAGCATTTGTATTTCTGTGATTGTGTGCTGTGTTCAGTTGGGTTTAGTCCTGCTTGTTTAGGTGATATCGAAGTGAAGATGCACAATTTTGGAGTACATATATCCTTTTTGGATTATAGGTCAATATCAGTTTATACCAAATTGAATGAGTATGTTAGGATACCTATTTGAAGTACCTACACAAATTGAGTTATTGGCATAAGTTCTATAGATCTCCGATTTTTCACCTCAAATATAGAAATTCTATAAAATTTCAGCCAACTGCTAAGTTTGGGCCTCTTTTTAGTACTCCATCCTCTTTGGTCCGATGCCAATGATATGCGAATAATAATATTGTAATTATACCATATTATATCTACCTCTTACATAATTATTTCCATCACACAAATTAACCATCCAATGTTTTCCCTATGGTCCGATACAACAAACATCTCTGTAAGAGATTACGAAATCAGTACGTTTCGTGGAACTACCCAAAATGAGGCTACGCAGAAATACTCCTACTTAATATCCAATTCCGACTATTCCTATCAGCTAAGATACATTTACTGTAACCTCAGATAGAAGGGACTCAGTGCAAGGTAGAGCCTCCTTTAGAATTAGTATTTATACATACTATACTGTAGGACGTGTACGATGCTAGCTGACTAAACCTCCCAAAGTTAAGCTATCCCTTATTCCATGTTAAGTTCTACTCCAAAGTTGAATCGAAGTGCTTTATAAATGTCAAGAGCTCGACAGCTTTCTTCTAACATTTTCAGGTTATTGAAATGTTAGTACCGCAACACCATTCGCTCAAAGCGTTGGCAGTACTTAATAAGCAAAATTAATCACGCATGCAGACGTTCCCATCTCCCGTACTCTTTACGTCAGCTCAAAACAATTCTCTGAAATTATTTATAATTAATTAGAAGTTCCGAGCAGCCGTAAACATGGGGAGTGCATTCCTAACTCGTCGACATCAATATTCAACTGAAGCGTTTATTATCATATCTCATTATACAAGTTAGTGCTTGTGCACGGAGATGCTGCCTCCTTGGGTTATGACCTGACGACTAAACACTCAATCCTATCGTCCGAGGTAAACAAAAAAGATTTTTGAGGATATAAACGTAAGGTTGGATTTTGATCGTGTGCTTGCAATTGTAAGGTCGAGATTCGGTTTCGAAATGCAATTTGGAAATGAGATCCGGAGGGTAGTACCTTTAAGGGGGTAGGGGGTTCGGACGGGCGCCTTGCCACTATTATTTATAAGGGTGGGTCAGTCTACGATAGTCGGCTATGTACGTTTCGCTTAACTGCAACCGCTTACGCTATAAGCTTATTCGCAGATTGTTTTGTTATATTATTAATTAGCATATCCTGGTGTATCTCGGGCTGGCTAGTTTGTTTTTGATGTAACAACTGTTGGAATAATTAGGACGAAAGTTAAGGAAAGCTTTACAAACGGTTCGTAACAAATTTTAATGCTGTACGGACAACGAACATTCCTAAATACTTGACTTTCTAGAGCTGAAGTAAGTAGTAACATGTTTCTGTATAATTAAATTAAGACCTGTGTTCATATCTACTACGTTTTCAACTGACCGTTTAAAATAAAGGAAAATATTATTGTTGTTATGGTTACGGCAAAGTAGTGATGATTTTTAAACAACATTTGGAAAATATTCTTAAAGAGATGTTCAAATTTTTTATCGCTATAGTTTTTTTTATATGGTTTATAGTCAACCCATCTGGTCCCACAAGTCAAGTATTCTCAGGCGATTAAGTGTGAAGAATATGATGTTTCAAAATCTAGTCTCGTTTTTCATAAGAACACGGGATAGCTAAACTTGCAATTATTTGAAAATTAAAAAGATATAAAATCCCCGGTCGTGTTTTGTTTTTTAGGTTGTTTAACCGTTCGTATGCGCGAGCTCTTATTCGAAATTCAAAGTTATCGTTTGCCTAATCGATTTGTTGGTATATAAAACGAAATGACTGCGTGTAAAAGGTCGATGTCATAGTGGCATCGTGGAGAATCGGCTAATACCTCAACCCGTCCAACGCTGCGTGGGAATCGAGAAAACTTTAGAACAACATACAGGTGGCTAAGTGCCATATGCAAACGTTTAACGAATAATTAAATGGTAGTGATTATGTGTACTTCGGAAAATGTGTTGCAGCAATTGTTGGGTATTTTTAAATACACAAATAGGGCTATTAGCCGGCTTTATAGCAATGTAAGAGGTAGCTAAACGGTTGATCGGAGATATTGTGATTTCTTGCCGAAGAAAGTTTTGACTACTTAACGGGACTATCGAAGATATGCGCTTAAAAGACTTTTAGACTGAGTTGATAAGACATTACTTTTTTTTGTATCATTTGATCAGCTTCAAAAACGCCCATTTCGTTCGTTGGTCATATTCCTCCTCTTTTACGCTTCCATGCTTCTTCAATTGAGTTGTTGTTGATTTTAGTTTTTCTCGAGAAGTCAACTCGACGAATATCATTTCTTAAAGCATATTAAATGAGTAAAGTAAGTCATTATAAAAAAATGTACCTAAGTCTTAACTAATATTCGAGAATGGGTATTTTATAAACATCACATTCATTTCGCACTGCTGAGCAAAGGCCTTTCTCAAATCCTTTAACATTTTTTTTTATAAATTCAATAGAATAAAAATACGAAAAATACTTCCGATATTTTTGAAGAAGTCTACCTGACGTACTAATCCTTTTAGTCAAATACTCCTTTAAGAATCAACACTACACACTAATAGACTCTCAAGGCAACAGAAATCATGTACCAGCGAAACAGCGAAACGTAATCTAGAATCTGACTAAACATAATCGCACTTACAATAATTGCTATGACATCATTAATTAATATGATAGTGTGTACAACTTATATGAAATGAGTCACCCGCTGGCTACAGTACAATTATCGGGCCAAGCCCGGTACTTATGCCAATTAATTGTTACGACTTATTTGTGAACTGGATAAGACAATAGATAGACTTGGAATATGGAAACTGGAACTTTTTAGTGTCTAGTATCTTTGTAGGAGGTTTTGTTAAGTCAAGTTGTAAACTAAATACATATAATTATGGTATTATTTTTCATAGAATCAGATTGTTCTAGTGACTCACGTAATAAGAAAAATGTGATCTTCGAAAGATGACTAACGGGTAGTGATGCTTTACTTTTTGGTTGTTGTATCCAGACTTTTCGATGCATTTTTTTCTTCAGAAGAATTGCCGCATTCTTTAGTATGTTTTCAATTGATATAATATTATAAAATGGCTTTTCGCCCGCGACTTCGCCCGCGTCGAGGTCGGTTATATCGCGTTTCCAAGAGAACTCTTCAAAAGTCCGGGATAAAAACTATCCTATGTTCTTTCTCAAGGTCAACTCTACCTCTGTACCAAATTTCATTAAAATCAGTTCAGTGGTTTAGACGTGAAAGCGTAACAGACAGACTGACAGACAAAGTTACTTTCACATTTATAATATTAATAAGGATTAAATGAAGCTATATTCTTACAGCACAAATAAGTTTTAGAGTTCTTATTTTGAAAGTTTTTTGTCAATTAGTAGGTACAAGCAATTTATGCTAATATGCATTTCTGGGCGGCATTTTTTTTTGTATAGATTAGTGTATTATCACCTAGTTTAATTTATTAAAGTGTTTGATTCGCCATTCTTAACATAAATACAGTAACTACTACGCACATGCTCATATAAGGAAGTTCTAGTATGTTTCGTAGTAACTTGATTAATAATCTTTTATTATAACGACCTCATTGTATCGTATTTGTATGCTTAATTAAAATACAATTAATGTATGCAGATGCCCCGTGAATGATTAGAACAAGCATCAACAAGTAATATATGCAATAATAATGCACTGGAATATTGAATAATTAAAAAAATAAGTAGTGATTCAAGCTCACAAAATAATTAGCCAAAAATGCAACGTAGTTTCAAAGCAAACTAATAGATGGCGCTATTCTCAGTTTTTTTTCACCTTAATAATAATAATGACACTGACAATTCTAAATACATCATAGGCTGCATTGCAGAACAATAGCGAGCAATTAATACTTTTATAGCGGCGCCTAAATGCGTCTGTGACTGTTAGCGAGCTGTTTAAGGAATGATGGGAGGAATTAGAGGCCTGATTCAGAGGTGTCGTATGACTCAGGGGTATCAGTGTTACAGCACAATTACGTACTTGTTCTTACAAGTAATTGATTCTTGACTGGTGTATGAGCTGCATAGTGCATTCGACCTTTACGCTTAAGTTTTTAGGTTTATTTTGCGACGTTACTTCGGGGCTTTTCGCATCTATGTATTAAGATTAAAAAGTGGTAAGTTACATGCCTTTTATGCAAGTAAAAACTAACTTCTTCTACCAACCCAATTATACCAATAACATTGGAATCGATTCCCAGTTCCAGCTCCTGTTTTAACAAGTTGACACTATCCATTCGAAAATAGTAAGATTGGATGTGTATAGGTGTGCCTACGCACACTCTCATTTGCTCAAAAATCATAGTCATCACTTTGTTTTTAGGTAAAAAATACTAAATCCGCACTAAGGAATTTAATGTCCATGTCGCGGGGAGTTTCACAAAGATTCAAGTCGCATGCACAAATACACTCAGAGAGTTTATCCTGTGCGGGGTACCTTGTCGCGAACGGTGTGTTTATCGTGGTAACATCAACCACTTGGCTATCCGATTGCAGTATTAAACTTCTTAAACAAAACAATAGACATTGCGTGTACATAACAATATACCAACGACAATCTTTCCCTATTCCATCACGCTCTAATTCGTGTCATAATCACAATCACACATTACTAATCAAAGCAATTTAAATCCAAGAAACTCTACCCGCGGTAACCATCTAAATTCTAACCAGACAGGCCCTTAAGATGGCTAGACGAATAACCAACAGTATTAAACAAATGAAGCGGTGTTTGCGGGTTCTATCGCTTTGTTGCCAAAAACATCGAATTGTATAGTTTTTGTTCGCAAGACGTCTGATTCGAACAATTAAGCGATTCGGGCGCTGCTTACAGCTATAACCTCTCGTAAAATCTGCATAAGAAGCCAGCCTTAAGGCGGACGGCTTGTGGCTGTGTTTCACAATGGGCACAAGATGGTTTAAAAACGTATTTTTTGTATTCTAGAAATCGCTACATTCTGCCTTTAAATTAAATAATATCTTTTGAAAATAATAACCGATTGTCTATTATTTGAATAGGATTTGTAAACAGACTTTACTGTAAATTGTCTCGCAGCGAATTTATTAAAAAATCGGTTGCGAGAAATAAAATCTACACCTAAACAATTTCTTAAGTATACTTAATAATATTCCTTTTTCCTTCCATAAGCAATTTAAAACAATTATATTAAAGGCACATTATAAACAACAATGGTTACATAACTACAATTAACACCTTATTAATCTTTCCGCTGATGCTTAAAGATAAACGATAATTATATGATTATGTAAATTAATAATTATAATGTGATCGTGCGGCCATTGTGGAGGAGCCTTTGGCTCGTCGACTCATTACTACGGTTCCAGATTATTGTTTCAAGTCCACACAATAGGATGGGACACAAGTTCGCGCCCCGACTACGGTCATTTCCAATGGTGTCGACACAAATACGATGGTATATATAGCTATTATTAAGTTGTATTGTAGGTTTGGCTTGGAATAAGTATAGCCTAAGTAAAAATTGCACTCGTGTAGTCATAACAGATCAACGATTGGTTTACTATTATTCTAAAGCTTTCTACTAATTACAAATCACATTTATCGTAATATTTATCATTAAGTTAACTTGTATCTTTATATGTGTAATTCACTTGAATATAGTATTACATCGAAATCCTCTTAAACAGCTAGATCGCTTTGAATGTTCATCGGGTATTTAGATTCGCTGTGAAATAGATTAAATTTACAAATCAGCCGTTCGGGTACGTAGTAGGCCAAATCTGATGGCGTAATAAAACTTTTATTAGTTTCACTAGTTTTCTTTTAAATTATTTTATGCAAATTTTAAGTTTTTTTTTGGTTTTGAAGAGCAATGACATAATCATGATTGTAGAAATATCAAAAGGAACTTTAAAACTTAATATTCGTCATTTTCTGCCTATTAGGAAACTAATCGTTTACGTCAAAGCGATTTTTAACAGACTGGTTCTTCAGATCGTGCTACTAAAAGAATTTAAATTTGGCATATTGTGAGTGTAAGTAATAGGTACTTACATTTACTTAAATTTAAATTAATTCGTCGTTCAAATACTCTGCTTCTACAGCCATTTATCTGGCATATAAGCGGCAGCTTAAATCTGCCGAATTAAAGAAAAATTGCTGTCGAACAAGTAAGAAAATCGTCTTGGACCCTCAAGTCGACACCAGTGGAAAACACAAGGTATTCAGTGATGCGCTATTCGGCGACAGTAAGTAATTTACAGCTGAAGCTACATTGTGTCTGTAGGAGAGTAATGTGTCGCTTTATTACGTAACGTATTTAATGAGGTCCGATGTTTTATATAGATGTAACTGGCACGTGACTTTGTAGTGATTTGGATGACAAGATAAAGAAGCTGGTTTAAATTTGTCGCGAGAGAACAGCAAGCTTCGCAAGACTGGGAGCCGATTTTGTCCTGTGAACTTTGTTTGGCTAAACAAAATGACGACGAATTGGTATAATTTCTATACATTATTGATCAGATCGGTTCACAGTTTTCTCAAACTTTTAAAATTATTACACAGGATTATTTTGAAGGTATTTGATAAGAAGTCCGGCAAATATATTTTTTAAAATATTGGTCAGTAAAACAGTACTGATAGGTGACGACTAGATATGAACTTGCTGTCATCATAATATTTTGATTAACGATTAAAAAATATATTTCCGATATTTTTTGGTGATGCATCATTTTTTTTTCGGTGTGACTTGTTTTTTAAGCGATTCAGTTAACTTGACTACTGTTTTTAACGGACTCAAGACTTCTTCTGTTAAAATCATGTTACTTCATACATTTAACATTACAGACTATTAAATATAACAAAACTGTAAACCTTTACAGTTCTACAAGCTACCTATACGATTATGTCCAAAAGCTCATAATTTGTAAGACAATTTAAGCTCCAATTCTATCTAATCCCAGCACTAAAGTTTCTTACAAGCGGCAATATAAAGAGAACTAAAGCTACAAACAAGGAGTACTGAGCTATCATCGTCGTGTTAACTATAAAAGACTGGAGGTGGCGCCTGATATGCGGGACCACCGGACTTACGCCGCCCGCTTGCTGGAATGATATAGAGCTGTTGGCAAGTGTGCTTAGTAAGAGTATGTGTGACAAGAGTGATTAAGTTTCTTGTGAAGTGAGGAAGACTTAGGGATGATTGTTTTTGATTTCTCAATTTAAATAACTACTGAACGAAAGTATATGATCAATAAGTGATGTAATTATTATGCCTTATAATGGACGGATACGATGAATCCTTTTAAATAACTAATTTGTTCTATAAGCAATGTGTGTCTGTCATGACTAAACATATACACAGAATCGCTGAAATGGAAATGGACATTTTAGAAAAATTTAAATTATTACATTATTTTCCGACGGTCTATTATTCATTACACATTGACACCAATATTAACGTTAATCTCCTTCAGAAAAAGTCATAACACCACACCTATAATTAGTTATTAACAACTCTATACATTTCTCAATTTCTCCCAAACACGTTTTTATTTGGTTCATGTAAGTGAGTAGCTTTGTCCATCGCTGTACATCTGTACATACATACGTGTATGTATGTATGTATGTATGGTTGTATGGAAGCTCCGTCTTTGTGGTCCGACCTTCACCTCGAGCGTTTGTTTTGTTCATTCTTATGTTGTTAGCCTTGTTTTACAATTTGCGATTTGTTGAAGTTTCTCGTTATGAATGGATGGGATTATGTAATGTTCGGGTTATTGTTATTGCGTTTGATATTAGTGTTTTAATTGTATTTTATCGTTTCGTTTGTGGAGAGGTTAATGGTCTGGATGAGGAGGAGATGTGTTACAGAACTTTTAGTATACCTAAATTATGGAGAGTTTTACGCCAAGCAAGCTTCAGTGATGAGAGTATTATCTTCAAACAAAGCTTAATATTATTTTTTGTGACGGATCTCTCAAATATATTCATAAATGATATCAATGAAACCTCTACAAAGCTCCTAAAATAAGACAAGCCAGCTAAACGAAATTGAAATGAAACTACTTTTACGGATTTTATCGCGGTTTGATTTTAGTTCAACATCTTCTGTCAAGACGAACGCCATCTCAGTCTGCCCGTAACCATGATACCTGCAAAGGTTTCGAAACGTCGGGAACTAAAGTCTAAAATTAAACCGCGATATAATCCGTAAAAGTAGTTTCATTTCAATATCTAAGAAACGAAAAAAGTTTTTAAATAGCTCAACAGAATTTTCTTAACATGTCTAAGAACTAATACAAAACTACTAAATAAAAATCGCTTAATCCGTTGACCTTTGATGCCACTTACAGACACGTCAAACTTATAACAACCCTCTTTTTGAACCAGGGTTTAAAAAACAGTCGCATTACCAGTCCTCCTATACAATCCGTTCAACTACAATAAAATAATAAAAGCTCACTTCCTGGCTTAGCTATTAAATCAAGGAGTACAGATCGCAGCATCTAGCGATAACTCAGACTCGGTATCACGTAACAATTTGCACTAAATTTATCATACAATAACGTTTGTATCAGAAAATTATTATTCAAATCAACCAGCATTAATCAATTCGTTGATAAAAGAAAATGCGAGCGTCGATGCTCCTGCGCATATTTTTGGTGGGACATTGTCGATAATTTTAATCGATATTCATTTTAGCTTATGGTTTTTGTATCGCTCTTATTTTTACTAAGACCTGTGGACTGCACAGCCGAAGAATAAAAGAATGCTTTTACACCAGGATCAACACTGTATGAGGATTAGTTTTTCTGTATGTTTGTGTATGTACACAATTTTAATAGGTGGCAGTGCTTAAGCCCACCACCTTGTCTCTTTACTTTACTGATGAAACCATTATGCAAATTACATGCTGCATAACCATTATCCTGCAAACGACGGCATTATATTTGACATATGTCTGTAATCTTTGATTCTATACTGTAATATACATGTCATAAGTAGCGTGTTACAATCCTTGCATTACAACAGTACAAAATGATTTGATTCATCAATCGATAAGTCGATAAAAATCATCGATATCTCCGACCATCACTAACAAAACCCGATGCGTCTCGCGTGAAGCCGCGTCGCAGTGTGCGTGCACCCGCGAGATAATGAACTATCTGCACTAATATATTATAAAGTTCATTATAAACAATTATTTATTGTTAGCGTATGTTTATTAATAAGGCGGGCTGTTCGACTACTGTGTATGTGTTTGTAGCCTTAGGGTTGGCGCGCAAGCCAATTATTGCGATCGTGATGCATTTCTTCCTTAAGAAGACTGGCTAATTGTTTAATTATAAGTTGGTACGAGAGTAGATGAGCTTCGTAAAGGCTAAAAATTACATCTCTGCATGTTTATTGATATTACTTTTAATTATTAATTAATTGAAAATGTAATTTCATTTGTGGTGTTATTTTAGATTCTTAGTAGCTTTTAATGTTTATGTACAAGTTTGACTTGAACGCTTGAATCATAACTTGAATTGTAACGCTGAAATCAATATAAATACCTTTTTTTAACGTTTTGCTGGAAATAAATGGAAATAATTTGATGAAAGAAAATGGAAAATGGTTGCTCTGAAGGGCTTGTAGCTTGCCATTATTCAGAATTTTAGTTTTCTGGTACCATATCTATGATAAGAGTTTTTTTCTTAATTTGCCTAAATAAATCTAGAAACTTAATTTATATGAACCTAAATATTATACTAGATCTGATAGTTATGTCAAATTAATAAGATACGATACCCTGAGCGTAAACAAATCAAACAAATTTCCAAGACTTCATTATAGTTTAGAACTTCCATAATCACTTTTTCCTGTATCACCACTATACAAAAATGTTAAATTAGCAAAGGAATTAAAGTACAGACTAATAAAATCCTACAAATATAATTGCCCTCGCCAACCCTAGCCCGTCCTTTAGCTGTCAATGCAGCGAATATGAAAGTAAGCATAAAAGCAGTTGGCTTAGATTGTGCTACTCAGATTGCATGCTCTACTGCAGCAAATAAAACGGCGTACAATGCGTGTTTAGACAGCACTCGGACATGATTCCACCATACATTACGAGCAATAGTTATGATATAGTAAAAACTTTTTTCTTTACAACGTATTGTATGTTCGTTTCTTAGAATTGTACCTGTGCTTTGTTCTAGGAGTGAAATATGATTTTTAGGAATAAATGGAGTAGGTATAGAATTCAGGTTTCCTGAAAGTTCAAAGGATTTATCTAGGTTCAAATTTTGGGTGTACCTTTGCAAGTTATTGATTAGCTTTCACGCACTCTGCAATATTGGACGCCATGTTTTTTCAGGAATTCAATTTTAACTATGAATGAACTGATGCAAAAATTGCGTCATCATGAGCGCCAGATGTAGTTATGATACTCCTCCGTCCAAATTGTTAATTCGATATAATTACAAATAACCTTACAAATTCGAATTTCATAACAATTTTTGCATCACCAGACTCCTTGCAATCTCAGCAATCGAATGAAACATTAAGATTACCAATTAAACCGTCTTATGTAGACTAAAAACATCATAAAACATATCACTACGTAACACAAAGCGTAGTTTTCGTTGTACAGACAGTTTAACCCTACATTGAAGTGGTCCATTCCGAGCGTTCGATAAAAAATAAGTCCAAAAAACTCGTACCACCCCTAGGCTGGTGCAAAAAAAGCAGATAAAAATGTGCCTGCCCCGTAATTTAAGCGTACTACCAGTTGTCGATAACCCTAGGTACGAAATTTGAAAAATATTCGCCGTTTTCATAATCATTGCACTCATTTTATAAGTTTTATTTTTAATTGGTACTGCTCATCATGTTTAAGGCCGGTTGTGTTTTTAAAAATAAGATGTTTTTTTTTTTGGTTGGGCACAAGGTACTTCTCTGCCAGTTGATGTGTGGCATGATTTTGTAGAGATAATAAGGTATAGGACCTTAATTAAGTATTTATCAATTCGTTTCCTTATTAACGTTAACGTGTATATTACTATTTTTACAAAAAAAGGATCCGTCTGCAGTTTTGCGTTTAAGGTCGATGCAAAATTATAGTTAACAATTTAAGCAATCTTTCAAAAGAAAAAATCTTAACATATCACCCTAAACGCCGGGAATTCAGTAGTGTTTTGGGGGGAAATAATAAGGCTTACCCTCCGGTCTTAATATCGATAAATACAAATACACTGATTGAACTTTTAGGCTTAGCGCTCTTGTTTTTAGCCCGAAAACGATACTGCCTGGAAACTATCCCGTCTCTTGAGCCCCACTGTAATCCCGTTCTACAGATATTATTGAACAATATAACCATATAAGCTACCCACATATGTGCATAGTTAATTTGTTCCCACTACCTCAGGAAAAGCTGGTATTTTTTCCGCAAAACAACTACCCCGTTACGTTTCACCTGTCTAACAGGAATGTATTTTCTAAAAATCTATTCCAATTTCTAGTTTTTAGCTACCGGGTTATTATTATTTAAGCCTCTATTTATTTCAACGGAATTCTGCAAAAACCGGGTGAATTTTGTGTTCATCCTGAATGTTGTACCTATTATATTACATAAAATAAATATTGAGGCCTGTGAAGGAAACAATTAAAAAAACCTTTCATCAAAACAATATTTGTAAGAATTTATTTGGCAAAAGCAATTGGCTTAAAAGACTAAATATACAATAAATTAAATTCACATTTTGAAATACGATACTTCCCCGATAACTTACAACATTTCAAAAATAGAAGACGATATTTTTCGCGGGCTACTTATTGTCATAACGTAAAAATGTTGGCAACTATGCAGACGTTCGCTCTGTATAATTTATAGAGTTGCCACATTACCCCCCTCTAGTTGCGGTGGTATTTTGTCAGATGTGTTATTGATATTGTGTGTTTTTTATACTTACAGTGTGACATGGAGCGTGTCTGTGAATGTATTACTCTGTAGTCGTATATCTGCTTGGTTTTGAGATTTTCAATTGTGCTAAAAAGTTGGAATATCGTTGATTAGCTCAAGACAAATTCAAAATGTAGTTTGAAAAGTGTTCCATATTGAAAAAAAACAATATTGTAAGTGACCGGAGAAAATCAAAATTAAAAAGAATTTCTAAAAATCCTCGACTTTTAAGACATTTATCTACTTATTTAACTGAAGAAAAGTCCAAGTGTTCTACAATACAAAAATATTCACACAAGCCTACTACTTGGTTACGATGAAATAATGTCTTAAAAATTCTCCGCATTTAACCCCAGAACTAACAAACAATTTTCCATCTACCAATCCAAACAACAAACTGTATCCACCGACAGAATTCCCGATATAGCTCAAACTGCTCAAAGTACATCCCCAGACAGGACAATCATCTCAACAAATACTAATGTATGCTGATTCGTAAGGACTTCAAATGGTCCTCAATCACGACGGATGGCTAAGGTCACTGCGATTTTCCCACTGACCTTCTAACGTTGCCATCTCCTGGTGCAGCTAAATGGGTGTGCTCTGTCTTTGTCTAACACAGAACTAGATCCTGGCGGGTTACCCGTTCGGGTATTATACAGGATGTCTTGTTTTAAGGTGAAGTAACTTCTTTGTTTTCTGCTTTCCTGGTTATTAGATTAATTGCTTGAAGGTTAAAGGGTAAGGGAGCGAAAGCCAGTGTCGAAAAAAAATCATTTGATTATAATCCCCATTTCGGGAAAAAGATTTTGGGCCATTACGCGTTGGTCTTAGTGTTTATTTATATGCAAATGGGTATTTATGTGCAACAAATGCAGATGGCTTCTATAAAATGCGATTAGCACACTTTCTTTTATTTAAATAATCAGATGTTATAAAAACCAAAACCAGATTTCCTTGGAAAGATTTGGAAGCGAAGATTTCCCGGACAACTTTATTCTTATACCATACAATCCCAAAGAACTCAGACGACCAAACTAGAAGCACGCCACCAGCTCCCCATACATAATGTATGAACTTAAAGAAATGCAATGAAATGATAAATTGATCGTTCCATTGTAGATAAACGGGCCATTTCCACTGGCACAATTGAATGATGACGAGCCATTGTGACTATGTTTAGAGATCCTGCAAGTAATGCCAGGATAGGCTGAGTCTATTCCATCCACTTATTGCGACGTATTACAGTTCTTCATTGGGTCACTATGCGAATACTGATATGGTAATTGGTATTAGACATTTGGCGTGGAAACTTTTGTGAGGCGTTTTGTTGATGATTCGGTATAGTGGTGATACTGGTGTTTGAAAGTCGATGTAAGATGGATAGGAATTTAGAAAGCAGTCAATTGAACTGGTCTTTTGGTCGAGTAGAGACCCTGACTGCTGTACCGAAAGTCGTGAGTTCTATTCTCAGGACAAATATTTATGCGATGATCACAATGGGTGTAATTTATGTATAACATAAATTTTCAGAAATATGTTTGTCGATTGTGTTTTATTTTGGTTGCTAAAGAATTAAGTGTTTCGTTGGAGAGCCTCTACATAGCACCTTATGATTTAAATTTAAAGTTACGCATTGTGTTTTATATTGCACAATCTGTTCAATTTAGTATTTTAGGGAAAATGGAAGTAGCTGTTTAGGATAACGACACTAGGCGTAGGCGTTAGAATAGTTTTAATCGAACCATCCAATTCATAACCAAGCTTCTTTGTTTAAAACTCATTGAGAAATGTGTTTAATTACAGAGCTATTTTTTTTAGTTTCAAATAAACTATAAGAAATAAGTACGTATCTACATCAGTTATCAGAAAAGAGTATCTAAGCAAATTATAATACCTAATCATATTTGCTCTACTAATTACCACAGACAACAAAACCGAAATTCAAATAGGCCTACAGGTTAACGATAAAAAAAAAGGATAATTTAAATTTAGAATTAATGCGGTCCCGCTTACAACTCGTTTCATTGCACTCACACATTCTAACATAATCGAGAATTTTTATCGCTCGCTATCATTCCGTTTCCAAATAAGTCTCATTTATAACGTGTGGGGGATGAACAAAACAAAAATTTGAATAAGGAGGGCATTATTTATCGCCGCCCCAATGAAGGCCGTTAATGTGATTTTTTTTTAATAAAAAATATACACGAGCCAGCCAAACGAGGATCATGTATCATCGCTTTTTTCGGACAGTCATTGTCCTCAAAAAAATATATTTATTTTTTATTTATTTACAATCCGCCGTCACGGGAAACGGCGAAAGTATACATCAAATTAATTACTCGCAAATTATGTTTATGGATTTGTTTAGGATGTTAATAGTTCCAAGTTATATTTTTTCAAGTGTTTTTTTTTATTGTTCAAATAAGTTAGGAGACTAACAATCATTTAAACGTTGGATTAACTTTGGAATACATACATTAAAGTAACTCATACTCATCGTAAAAGCAACTTGAAGGTTTACAAAAACTTCATCAAAGTTGTCCACAGCAGTAATAATAAACCCAACGAATGATTTAAAAGCATTTTAATATATTCATTACAATTTAAATTCGCGCGCTATAACTGGATTCATAATAACAAAATAATAAAAAGAAAACAAAAACAAAACACCGAACTCAACCCTTCGTGTGCCTAATTAAAAAAATTAAAAAAAAATCGCTCCCTCAGAACGCGCGTTGTCACGTTCCATATTCGCGCGTTAATTACACGTCATTCTTTTTTCAAAAAGCGCGCCAATGACGCGCGCAATTAAAGCCGTGTACAGACAACGGGAAGACGCGACATAAAGCCGGCACACACAATGCGTCCTCGGCAAAATTTGCCGCAGGGCTAGTGAAATTAACAAGGCGATTTACACTTGACACTAGGCGCCTGTTTTTCATTACTTTTCACGGCACTGCAGCCGCTGCGCGTCTACACTTAAGCAACCTATTTTTATAATCTGTACAGAGTATACGATCTCACCGTACATTTCTTTGCGTACCGGTTGTATGGAATTTTGTTGTTTGAGGATTTCTTTAGGCTGTGGCACGTTGTATGAAAAAGCGGCTAATAGTGTGTGTTCAACGGGTCGTCTACTCCACATATCGCAGTAATTGTGTGAAATAAAGAGCTTTGTATCATTATTTTCCTGCTTTTTCTTTTTGAACCAAGAGCTGTTGAACGTATTGTTTGTAGAGTTATTATTTTTTTATACTTCGACAACAATGTAGTAAGTTTTTAAAACGGAATACAATATAGTGAAGTGAGAAATATTTGTCTATGCGCCATTGGAATAATTATTTACTTTTTTTGTATAATTCATCTTTTAAGGCCAAAATATAATAATTTAACCAAAAGCCTTAAGCCGATCATGATAATCACAATTCTAGAGGTCTGTCAACAACAGGATATCTTCCTACCCATTTTGTGGATTCTAGAACTCAATTTGTGTCATAAACAAGTAGGTCCTTGGAGCCTGCCGCGTCTTAAACTAATGCTATCGTTGTGGAAGAGTGACAGCGCTACACAGCATTGAACATTATCTCTCCTTTACAACTACAACCATAATAAAATAATATAAAGTTAGTACTGGTAAGACTGGAAGCTGATTCCTTCCAAAACTTAGGAAAAAGGTAAAAATAAACCGAATTGAATTGAAACAAACTCTACCAATATCGACGTTCACTTCTAACACAACCAGTAACGTGTAAAGTCTGCATCTTATTATGACTTTAGTTCTAAAATAAAAGGAACATAAATTAAAAGGGATAACAGACCGACTGCTCAGATAATATTAATTAAGTTCACGTGCGAATGTAATCTTAATCTAGTTATCTGGTCAACGAGATTAAAACTATGCTCGACGTTGCTCTACAAAATACGATACGAATCCATTTAAAAAAAAACTTCTGCAGTAAATAATGTTCGTTGACCAAAGATTATTTGAGGAACGAGTTGATTACAAAAACGCAAATATGTTTTCGACGTCAGAAATCTATTGTCTGACTGACATTTAAGTTTACACACACATTGCTAAAATATCACTGATTATTGATGTAGTTATTATTGATGATTATCATTTAGTGATTATTGATGATTTTATGAAATTAGCTAAATAATAAATATTAGTCTCTACTAAACTCTACCTTAGCTTCCGCCAAGCATACAACAAAACCCTACTTTGTCGCACACTAGGTAAAATCTATTCAATGATAGCCAATTCATGCTAAAGTAGAGTCTCAATATATTTTATGCACTCCAACAGCGCAATCCTGTTAGCTGTATGTTAACTATCTTATTGCAATCAGTCTGCGTGTGATCACGTCTTGGTCAAAATTATAATTATCTGAACATAAAAGCCGAAGTAGTGTGTTAATGTTCCTTCATCTTCTTAACCGACTTCAAAGAGAGAAGGAGAAGGTTTTCAATTCATCTGTATTTTTTTGTTTTGTGCCCGTAGAACTTCGGACTGTAGTGATGAACAGATTTTGTTGATTATTTATTAATTTAACGTGAAATAACTGTAATTAGTCCCAAAAAAGCTTCATCAAGTTCGTGTCAGTAGTTTTTATTTAAAGTCGCTTGTAGATTTCTGTGCAATTTGACGGAATTCTATACTTTCAAACTAAGTACCTACCTCCACCGCCTCATACTCACCAAGCTATATTTTCTACCTCGTTTACTTACATCTCTATCTACCCAAATGAGTGCAGCACAGACGGACCGCCGCCAGCAATCCCCTGTTATTCTTTGCTTGCTTTACAACAGCACTAGTTACTGTTGTCTTTACTTCAGAGCTCATGATTTATTCCTGTAGTAACACAATGGGTGTCTAACAATACATTGGTGTCAAGAACTGTCTTTAAGGTGATGATTGGCTTGTGTTTTTGAATCAAACTTCTTTTTTTTGACATTACATGAGTCTTTGAGGTTAGGTCTAGTTTTGTCAAAAGTTTTATAGACTGGTTTTGATGAGGTAAGTAGTAAATAATCAAAATCCATTTATTCAAGACAGGCTAAGTAGCACTTTTCGAATGTCAAAGTATTCTTTTACAGAGACAGCTACTCGTGTTGCGCACCCTTCACATTCTAATATATGTAAGGTGCAGGTATAAAAGGTATTCATTATCGATATGTAAAATTGCTTTGATCACACCAGCGTGACGGATAGAATGACGACCGATACTCTTCCTAGACAAGCATTTTGAAGAGACTACTTTAAAGGAACGTCAACAACTATTTAAGAAATTTCTACATTCGTCACCGCTTAAATCAACCACCCCTGTCGACGCGACAGTTTCTTAAACTGTAATCAAGAACATATATACAAACCTATAAGTATAGTTTTAATTACTCCAACCCTAATTATACGTACCCCCACTGCAACAGACAAAATCGTTATTGTCGAAACATAAACACCACCGAACTTATACAATTATGTAAATTTTATGTTACCCCTAATTGCTAACTTATTTAAAGAACTTTCAGTTAATACCCCTTAAGGAGGGGCTCGCAAAAAATATATTCATTTTCTTTTAATCTCATGTAAACTTCGTTAAGAAATCCAAAGGGTTGGTCAAGTAATGAAAAAAATAATTTAAATTCATAGATTCTTTAAAGAGGTTTTGGAACAATTCGAACGATTTGAAACTTTTTAAATACGAATGTAGCTGTCAATTTATGAGGACTTTTTTTCAGACACTGTTTTTTCTCTTTGTTTCTTAGGTTTTATACAAAGGTAATCGCAAAACTACCTAACAACGTTAGCCTAAAACATTGCATGGTAAGGTTCAACCCTCTACAAATCTACAAATATATAGTGGTACACTTGAAGACGCAACATATACAGAACTTAGCGATGTTCGTATGCAAAGTATGCTCTGATACGATTTCCGTTATTGCTTTGCCACATCGAGACGTCCGACGCTAAATTATTAAAGTGAAATGGTTAGTAAATTTAAATAAAGTTTCTAATAAACGATAATTAGTCAATAAGAAAAGAGAAAAATATAAACAGCGTTCATAATTTTTTTCTAAGCAGTGAAGGGTTAAGATACCTTTTTGTTCTTGAAGACTTGAACACGCATCAGATTTGAATGATCAAACGTCTGACACGACTGTCTGAAGGTCTGAGGCATAAGTGCCAAATTAGCAAGCGCTTTGCCAGTATCAAGAAACAATGTTTATAAATGACACATCTGATAATACGGGTTGAGAGTCTTAGGATTGAAAAACATCATTTTTTTCAAAAGTCTTAGATGTACACTGTAATCCGTAATTACTTATTTTTCAAATTAATGAGTTAAAAGTAATACATAGACACCGTGCGAAAATATTAAAATAACAATATACCTAGTAATGTTAAGTCCACAAAATCATAGTTTGTCAACATTCGGTAGCTCGGTTATAAACACTAATATTTCGTACGAAACGAAATAAAAATCTACAAAAATCGAACGTCAAATTCAAACGTTCGTAATTTCAAACTATCGACCGAGGTGAGGGGGCGCTAAGGTCAGGGGTATACCACCCTCCCCCGCTTGATCATTTATAATGCCAAAATGTTTTAATTAAGATGCTGTAAAATGTAATTTACATGCAAATTCGGTTTATGTTAATGTGGCGCGTATATCTGTTTGGGTGCGTGCTTGCTATCTAATTTTGCGACAGTGTGTACCGTCATTATCTTGGCTCTAATGAGAAATCTGGCGACGGCTTGATGTTTGCATAATTAAACTTGCGGTTGGGAACGTACGTTTTGATTGTCGCAGTGATAAAACACACGGTTCTAATACTTATAATTCGCACAATCGATGTTTTACTTGGATGTTTGTTGTGTTTTACATTTTATTCGGCAAATTACGTGAATTAACACGGTATTGTGTGTTAGATAAAAGATTTTTTGCTAGCTTTTATTGATTTACGACAAAAAATTTAAATTTCAATGCGTTGATGCTAAGTCAGTCAGTTACAACTGGTAATACTAATGTTGATGATCATGTCAAAAGGTTTTACCTAAATTTCTTGATGATATATTTTCATGATTCTCGCCTTGACGTTATAGTTATCAAGAGGTTCAATGAACGAAACTGTAAGTTTACAAAAGGTTACACGTTCGAATCCAGACACGTTCCAATGTGACTTTAAGTTATAATATAGGTGTGTATCAAATTAGATTATTTTAGATCATCGTGACGAAAACATTCTCATGATATTTGATTGAAAATATAAAAGCAGGATTGGACTTCAGTACTGGTTCCCTCTATAAAATTTTTGTTCCTATTAGAGTTAAAAAAATGCTATGCTTCTATTATCATTCTAATTTAAAATATCAATCAAATACTTTCTGTAACAAAATAATGAAGCTTTAATTTTTGACTAAAAGCGTTTTCTGACAAAAATAATAAATACGTCAAATTAATTTTAAATCAATTAATCAAAATAATATAGGGCTGCCATAGAGCCCACAAGGATTCATTAGTAAAACACAATACTGTTAATTTATTCAAAGAAAAAGGTTTGATAGCCCTGCCAATTCACCCCTTCACTTCGTCACAGGGGTTGGGCAGAACTCAACAAAAATATGTTCATGTCTATGATGTTTTGTAGGAATAGGAACTAAATACTGTGTTTGACTATTTATCTACGCGAAGTTATTATAATGAATGAAAATGAAAATCTACTACTAAACTTACAAGTTTTCTTTCGTAAATAGTTATCATTTTACTTTCGTAAATAAGTCAGCCGATGGCCAAAGATATCTACACTTTTCCTAACCGCAACATTTCGTCATTTGCAAGTTCATCCGTTTGTGTGTCTGTCATCAATTTTATTTCATGAATCGTCATGACAAAATTTGAAAATAAATTAATCGAATACTAAAGCTAGAGAATCAGAATAAACTTACATTGACGAGTCCGACTCGCACTTGCCCAGATATTTTTTCATATTTTTGTATTTCAAGTTTTATTTCTTTTTTTTTCGATCTAGGTAAATTTTGAAGGACTGTAAAGGCATACAAATAACACAGCGACGCGAAAGGAATGGTTCCGCTTTTAAATGGAACAAATATTTGATAGCTATATCTATCCACTCAATAAAAACCAGTATATTTTTTACTTTAGCAAACGCAGTTATTATGACGAGAAACTTCGTTGTAAAAAGTATAAAATTACTCAATCATGGAAATACAATTGTTTCATAAAAGAGGTCGAATGATTTAACAAAAATAATAATAGAAACCTAACAAAAAATCTCATTATTTCAAGTAGGTAAAGTTATTACAAACTCTTCTCAGAAAATGAGTTTCCAGTCTAACCACAATTAATAAAGAAATTAAATCATAACGAAGGACTGCCGTCAAAAAAACACTACGTACAGCCAGAGAAATCAACCCTTCGCTTCTTCGAGATTGAATTCGGCTAAATAAACTGAATTATATGCTACTTAAATGAGTGTCAAGTCCGCCAGGGCGAGTGAAACCCCGACCCGTGCTCACTTCAACCTCACCCCGAGCTTCTTCCCAGATTCACGACGCGAGCAAAACAGGGTTAAGTAAGAAATGTAAGAAATAGGTAATAAAAAAACCACTTTGAACTATGTTGAGATCTTTTAGTAGATTTTAATTCTGTTAGCTCTGTTCGTGAGAATTAATCTTGTTTAATATTATGTGATATGTAAGATTATTTCAAAAAGTTTTGTATATTTTTATATTCTGATTGGAAAATACAAATTAAATAGAAATAAATAGTATGCCACTATGCTTGATATCCCTACTTAATATTATAAATGCGAAAGTAACTCTGTCTGTCTGTCTGTCACACTTTCACGTCTAAACCGCTGAACTGATTTTAATGAAATTTGGTACAGAGATAGAGTTGACCTTGATAAAAAACATAGGGCAGTTTTTATCCCGGACTTTTGAAGAGTTCTCTTGGAAACGCGATATAACCGACCTCGATGCGGGCGAAGCCGCGGGTGAAAAGCTAGTCTCTAATAAATACGGGATAGATTGTCTGAAACAAGTAATATAAGCTATGTTCTTGATATGACTGGTAGAGTATTCCTCACTTCATGCCTGTGAAAAAAAATGTATAAGAATAAGTAAAAAAAGTAAAGAAAAATTGTTGTACGTTGTTCCCTAAAAGATTTACTCTTAAAGCCACTATCATTATTTCAGAACCATTTAAACTCATACCATACACAATCCTAATAACAATCAATCACCTAATATCGGCCTCAATAAAACCCACAAAACATTTGACAAACAACCACGCATTTCCCAGTCCCGACACCTATTCACAAACGGTCCTAAACCCAGTAAAAGTCGGTGACAATCTTGTAAATTCCCGACTTACCCGGCTTCGGTCGCTGTAGCCGGTGAAGACAAAAGTAGGCGCCCTCACTGAAACGAATAGGCCGGGGCGGCGAGCTTTTCTCACTCTCTTAAACGCTCTCACTGAATACAGTGCGGAGAAATGGACTTGATACTTTCTGATATATTTTTTATTCTTTGTTGCAGTTTTAGTAACTTAGAAACGGTTTGGTAGTGGTAACTTTAACCAAGTAAAGCATATTTTTGTTTTATGCTTCGCTTATATTTGATTAGTAATGATATGAACAGAGCAAAAGTAATTTAGCTTTGCTATTACGTTGCCGACTTATAATAAAATAAAAACTATAATAATTAGTACCCAAATCACTCATGCAACAATTACTTAAAGTGATAAATGAGCATTACAATATTTCATCTTACTTTAAGAAAAGGTGCCCAATAAAAACACTGTATTTAACATTATTATTTTTTTTGTTCCAAGTATCAATAATGTTTAGTTGACGTAGAAGCGACAAGTGTCTTTTGAGTAGGCGCCGTCCGCGCGACATTGTTGCAACATGTATACTGGCTAATATAATAATGTTTATACATGTATAATCTTCATTATCTCTCGTATAAGATAGCACAGGTGGCATTTGACCTCATTTTGATGTTTCTTTTTGTTTATTTCCTTCACTGTGATATTTTTTGCTTGATTGACAATACATTGCCAGTGCACACTTATGGACGGTTTAAACCTATTTCAATTATCGTCTTTTAAGAATAGATAGATGTTCTTAAAACTCATTTAGTTTAAAGATGAACTGCCTTGTAATGAACTTACATAATTCGGCCCCGTAAAAAACTTGAAGGAGTCAAATTATGTAAACATTATTTTAATTTTGTTCTTATTTTGCATTTTAATTCGCTTCAGGATAATATATTCAGAACCAGACGGCCGCGAAAATTAGCTAAGTTCTTCGTAATCTAGATAAAGGTATAAGTAGTATGGTCGCAAGGTATACACAGACGTTACAATCAAAGCAAAACGGCTACAAGACAAACACATTTCATAACAAAGTCCTCGCATCAGTAAACAGAACCAACCCTTCAATAGGCAAATGATTCAAAATTACAGTTAAAAAAGAGAGAAAAAAGCTCCGAACTCCATTAGAAACAAAAATAAATTGAATTACAACTCGATCGACATTTTCGATTTGGAGGCCTAACTCAATTAGACGGGAGCGGTGATGGAAAAATAAAATAAATACGAGGAACAAAAAAAAAATTAAAACAAAAAAGAGTCCAGATATAATTTGAAATATCTCCGTAAATGCAAAGTGTGAGTGCTGTTATTTTATTCAAATGAGGGCGAACTTTTTTTCAACCCTTTCTCGTCGCGCCATCAAAGTGGCCTGATATTCAATTAAAAAAAGAAGAGCAGGCCCGCGACTGAAAATTAATCAGAAAAAAATGCTTTTAACTAGATCTACATTTTAATGAAATTATTATTGACGAGTATTATATAAATGGGAGTGCTCGGTGCCCTTTGTACAGATTGTGTAAGTAACGTACCTACTTGTGCCTGTAGACCTACAGTCATGCTTTTGAATTAATGTTTGAATTCATTATGGGGATTTCCTTTTAAATGTGTTCTTGTTATGGCGGTGCGTTGGGACACCCTTGAGACTTCCGTAATGTGCGCGATTAAGAACAAGCACATGAAGTGGAATAGGGATGATGTATGACTAGGTTATAAAAGTAGAAACCTATTTGGTCCTTCAGTCTGATGTAGTTTTGGCTTTTGAAATATTGATTAGAAATAGATAACCTGTTCTAAAGTTCAAGTGTCGGTTTGTAACGTAAATGATCATGATTATGGTGATTGATCTGTTGGTCTAGACAGGTTGGTTGGTTAGAGGCACTGAATGCTACGCCGGAGCTCGTAGGTTTGATTCCCACTAACACTTAGGCAAATGTTTGTGTGATGAGCACGATCATTTGTTCTGCCTGGGTGTAGATAATTTATCTCTAGAAATATAGATATGAGGAATTTTATATTGGCCTGGAAATCATAATACAACTTTTTCTTAGTTTGCGTCTTGATGACGTGGTGTGAAATTTATAAAAAAATTGATGACTTTCAAAAATAAACATATCCAACCTTATTCAGTTAACTACAAGACGCAGATTAAAACATATTATCATCATCCCCAGCATACACAAAGCTAATATATTTGATGACACCACTGTGAAGGTATATTTAATTGGTCATTGCAACATCATCAGGCAAGCATTGTCTTAGTTACAGTCGGGACAGTACAAACTCTACCGCCTTAATTAAAGCGATATTAATGTAAGAGTAAGTGTGACAAAGCACTACACGGTAAAGAGCGGCATCTCTTTTCCACATGTGTTATAATAATACGTAAAGGTGTGATGGTAGAGCCCTAGATTATTACACACGACGGGTACTTAACTATATACGTTACGTAAACGCTTTTGCTCATAAAGATCGGGAATTTGAGGGGAAAGTAAAGGCGACAGTTTGTAGAAGGTTGGAAACATTTGTTATCTATATCAATACTAATATATAAAGCTGAAGAGTTTATTTGTTTGTTTGTTTGAACGCGCTAATCTCAGGAACTACTGGTCCAAATTGAAAAAATATTTTTGTCTTGAATAGACCATTCATCGAGGAAGCCTTTAGGCTATAAACCATCACGCTGCGACTAATAGGAGCAAAGATACAATGGAAAATGTGAAGAAAACAGGGCAGGTATAATAATAAATCATAACTTATATCTTCTACCCACTGGGACGACGTCGCGGGCAACAGCCAGTGTTTTATACGTGTTTTACATATGGTGGTATTTTTTTTGGGTTTCGTAACTAAAGGTAAAATGGTGTTGATGGTCGCTGTATGTCGATCTGTCTGTTACCAGGCTGTATATTGATAAGAAGTGCCAGCGTGCTGTGCTTTGGAGTTTGTAGTACCGTTGATATAATATGGAGTGATGGTTTAATTTGTCGTTCAAAAAGTACTTCATATCTTGAGCGAATCTTCGAATTCTACTAACAAATTGGATTTTATCATACATATTTTCAAAATATCTGATGTGAGTGTGTATGGGCGGACGAAGCGTCTTTGGGAAATTTAGACTAAAATAGAATTCTTGAAGATAATTCATAAATTAAAATTATTTGAAACTTAGTTTCGAAAAAGTCATTGATCCTCCTATGTCGAAATCGGACCTGCATCTTGTCAAATACAAATCCATACTAAAAACCGCAAGTTGACTTTATTAAGTCATCAATGTTTAAACTTTTAAGGGTACTTTGTACCCTTAAAATACAAAATACACAATATAATAACACCGCATTTAGAAATTTAAAGTCTAAATATAACTGTCATTGTTTCTACTCAAAGCCACATTTTAACTCCGTAGACCTGAAATGAAAACGGATCTAATTACTATTATGACAGTCATTGCTCGGACGCTGACAGCTAGGCATCATACCATACTCTGAATTTATTCTAAACGTAATCACACGGCATAATTTCAATATGCATATGAGGTCATGAAAAGTGCTTTTCCGGATTCAGAGATAGGAATTAATTGTTGATCTCCATAACACTGAGGTTTTAACACCGTTGTGTACCAAAGGACAATCGTGTAAGTAGCTCGTGTGATTAAAAGAGTTTGTTTGTTTGAACCCTTTCATACCAGAACTACTGGTCCGATTTGAAAAAAAAGGTCAGTGTTACAGTGATAGAAAATTTAATGAGGCATGCATAACAATATATATGATATACATATATCATCAAATTATGATTAATAGGAGCAGAGCAGCAATGGAATGTATGCGTACAGTCTAACACAATATATGGGATTTGAGAAAATCCAAACTTATATATTCACAATCGCAACAGCTTGTAAAGCTGTGACTATGATAAGTTTATTACCTAAGATCGAAAATTGACGCATGCAATAAAGTATTTTTAGCATTGGGCTTCATTTAGAAGTTAATCATTTATTGAAAACTATTGTATTACATAACTAATAGATTTTAACAAACGACGATGTCTGACTCTGTAAAACTTAGTTCTTTGGTCTTCTTAGCCTTTAATATCTGCTTTGTAAAGTTGCTTTTAGACAAAAATGGTTTGATGATTTTTAACACAGTATGTGGATATTTAAAACCTAATCATTACAGTACGGTGTGAAACCCGCCCCCTGTAATTCAAGCGTCGACTCGTCCGTACATTATTATTCACCGTCGGAACGAAATGAATTCGTTTTTATTCAAACGCCAGAATGATATAATTAAAATTTGAATACAAGATTAACTCGAGAAAAAAATCGATATCGAATTTGTACGGTTTTTGGTTGTTAACTGAAAGGATTGAGGGATTGTTTCAAGTGTGTATTTGGAACTGAACTGCTTTTTTATGAAATATGAGTATTTTAATTGTTGACGGAATATTGCATAGTTTAATACTGAATTAGTAAGAGTTTGTTGCATGGCTACAAATACAGAGTGTTTGAATTAAAAAAGGGCATATAAACTACATATACACTACAGCCTTGGTACACCAAGGCTAAGAATAAGATAGGACTGAAATTGATTCACGTATTGGTAGAAATCTTATGGTTTATAGTTGTGATAATCTAAACTAATATATAAAGCTGAAAAGTTTGTTTGTTTGAACGCGCTAATCTCAGGAATTACTGGTTCAAATAAAAAAAATCATCGAGGAAGGTTTTAGGCTATAAACCATCACGCTGCGACTAATAGGACCGAAGATACAATGGAAAATGTGGAAAAAACAGGGTAGATATAAATCATAACTTAGATCTTCTAACCACGGGGACGAAGTCGCGGGCAACAGCTAGTGAATCTATATTTGTTTTAATTGATACCGTTCCAAATAATATTCTCCTAATTGTACTATTTTTCTTCATCAAAACAGAGGATGTCATTGTAGACCATAAGAAAAGATGCTCATTAAACTAACGTAACTATTTTTTACGTTTATATTCGAACAATATTATTCTAGATTACTCATACTATTAAATAAAAAAATAATAAATAAATAACCAAAACTAACTTTCCTAATCCATTCACGAATTTTCTCATTTGAGTACCAGGCGTGCAGATGACGGAGGGGGTCGATGCAAACGCATTAGTGCGGCCCTAAGCCTTTCTCACATACGCACATACATCTACTTGTGTGTATCAGGGTCACTGATCGAGTTAAAGATTATTCTGATAGACACAAACTGACGGAGTCCCGTCTTCGTTGATTATATGTAAGGAACTAAATTGTATTTGGAAGGAGTGATGACGTCAAATGTGCTTAGTTTTACGTGTTAGATTTTTCTTTTTAATTTTATGAAATTGTTCTATATTGGCCAGTAAAAATTGTTATTGGTTATTTGCCGGTTAGAAAAAGAAAAAATAAATAAAAAAATGTTAAATTATTCTTTAATGTGAATTGAAAGACAAAACAGGCTTTGTGTTCTTCATAAGGTTTTATTAAATAAATAATAATTATACGATTTGGGTTGCATTACACAATTAATTGTGAAGTGATAATTGTTCTTTAATAGTATATTAATGTAATTACTCATTTGAATGGACTTAACTGAAATGATATTGTAGACCAATAATTAAAGCGTGTGGTTCAATGAGCTATTTAAGATTTTTAATGAGGTTTCTGCATCAGAGGACAATAAAAAGAACAGCTGTGATGTAACATTTATGTTTTGCGTGAGAGTGTATTTTAAAACAAAAGCCAGTTTTATTTCGGAAATCGGTTGCTATAACTTTTGAATGAGGTTTTTATGTTTATAAAAACAGTTTTTTCGTTACATTATATTCCACAATACATTTTGATGTTGTAAAATTGTGGTATTTTTTTGTAATTTCAACTAACATTAATTTACACATCGAACGGTTTGCAACATAATAATACCTTTTTCGTAGACGCGGGCAGTAACTAAATGACGTCACAACTCCCGACTCCAGCGGGCCCGCCGTCAAATGGACAGGCACACATAAATCGAGAAGCCTCCCCCCATAATAGCAGGCTCACTCAAATCTAAGCCTAAGCCCAAAAGCCGGATTTCTCCCAGTAATACACTTAAAACGCCTGAGCTTAAATCATCGTCATCGTTTGTTGAACAAGACTCTCCGGTCACATATCAGGCCGGCGACGGCTGGCCCCAACCCCTTCACCCCCTTCCCCCCACCCCCCAATAATTTTCGGCCTAGCCCCTCTGTAGGCATAGATTTCTAGTCTCAACGTACAAGGTGGGTGTTTTGTGTTGGCTATGTACTACGTAAATACGGAGGAAGGATATTCAGTGTATATTTGATCATTTATAGCATGTAGCTGGACTAGATCGATAAACTATGTAAGGCGTTGGATAGTTGTTAGATGAACATCGATTTCTGTGGTGCACTGAGAACTTGATAACTTCTTTGAAGTCTACTCTTACTGCCTTGCTGCGTAGCGAGATGAAACTGTACATGCAAGTTTTGATGTACAAAACTATTGTAACAGTAAAAAAGGAGGTGGTTATTAAGGGAGTTTATCTAATTAAAAGTTTCTTCAATGATGACGATAACTACAATGTTGGTATTAATATACAAAATGTAAATAATTACGATTAACACTGACTCACACAACTCTTTCCAATAAACCTATCGTACGAAATCTCAAATGCTATACATTGAATCTTTAACATTTAATAAAAATAATAAATATAAGTTTAAGATGAGATGCAAATTGAATGTTATCGCTAATAGCGTTGATTGTATAATAATTTCGTGTTGATACATAATAAAGTACAGTGGTGGCCGCTGTAAGCTGCGTGCGCGCCGATGGGGAGTCGCTCGGGATTTATGTTAGAAATTCGCGTGCGCCAAGCTCCATTTTTGTGCGTAACTGGATTTTCTAGGGCTGTCATTTAAATGTCTAGAATGTATCCCTTATAATTTCTCAGTGTATAAAAGAAAAATAAAGCCTAAGATTATAAAAAGAATAGCTAATTCTGTTCAGAAATTAAGAAAATATTAATAAAAATAAAAAAAGTGAAGAATAAGTCAACCTGCCATGATGAAAACAAAATAAATTCAATCCATAATTGATTTTATTAACATTTCTAGTTACTTAATTCACTTTATCTGACTTAATTCAATTGATCTCAATAGAATATAGAATACGGGCGTGTAAATGCTAATCACTACAACGTATTTTAATAACCAAAACTATGCGAGTTCAGCCCTAGCGGAGCAGTGGCCAAGTCCTATCGACGCTAGATTTATTCCCGCAGCGTCGTGATTTGCGAGACATTATGATAAGTGGGCGAACGGCACCCGAGCAATTAGAACACCGCATATACAGAGCTGCAAATTAAATAAATTAACGAATTGACGACGAGACAAAGTTACTGCGTACGGCCTTGTGGCGTGCGGCGCGATTTGACCGAAACAGAATTATGAATGCGTAATTAAATGTGATGGTATTTGAATTATCGGTTTAATTGTCATAAGGATTGCTCAATGTTTGTAAACCGGTTGGTTGGGTACGTAACTTGTAAGGAATTTAGCGATTGCAATAATTATTGTAGAGATAATAGATCATTTATTGCATATCACTGGTCAATACCGCTCTAGGCTGTGTTGGCGAATGGATAAGACGTTTTTGTTTTAATGTAATAAGCCAGTTGTTGGCTGGTTAAGGAAATCTTGTCGGTCGTATGATAATGTTTGTTCCAATTTAAGATATTTAAATTTAATTTGGTTACTTGATACGCAACTTTATCTTAAGTCTCAATTTAATTTCAATTAAGTTCTGCATAATTATATGATAAAACTTACGTACTTATTACATAAATCATGGAAATGTTCAAATTGGATGTTGATTATAAATAAATATTAGTTAACATTTAAATTAAAAAATCTATTTTTAATTCTTAATTAAAAAAAACGTTTGTGTCTTCCAAACTCAGTACAAAAATGCGATACTAGATACGTCTCAGGTGCTAATGTTAGTATCCCTTACGATCTTATATGTAAAATGCCTATCAATTATAATAAATTACTTTACAAAAAATATGGTCATTTTTTGCACTACGCGACAAAGACACTGCACATGGTTAGACCAGCTTAAGGCGTGTCGCAGTAGCAACATTTATATTATGATTTCGTAATTAAACGTGATACTCATTTGAATTATTATAAGATATTTAATGAAGCAGGAAGTAGATAATCTAGTTTAAAACTCAATTTGACTAAAAACTTACTTTTATGACATATTCAAATGCTATTTGATATAGCAGACATCATTCCGCCGGGCTGATTTGTGAATCTAAACCATCCGGGGTGCATCGGGTCAGCCCTTTAGGAGCATTTCAATAACATAAATACGTACAGTAGAATTAGGTGTACATATAAAGATAATCCACATTACTAAATAAAGTAAGTAAAGTAACAGTTGCTTAACCTAGATCTTCATTTAGTTAATAGCTAGTTTTAATAACTGCTAGTAGAAGAACAGAGTGGTGACAAACGGACGGAGATAAGAGTTGCAATAATATGGTTTCACACAAAGTTTTCGCAATAAAGTCTACCACCGATCGTTAAGTACCAAAACCCACAATTCTTGGGCCCTTACATAAGTATAAGTATATGAAAGTAGCCAAGTATGTATAGTTCGGACGTCAGTTGATTCATTACGGCGCAATTAAGCGGCCGATAAGCGTTGTAATTACGTATGCTAATCGCGAATTTAATTCGATGCACTTGTACTAAGATACTGCGAACGCGGTGAACTGTGACCATGGTTTTGGGTGTTAAGGGATAAGTCCTAATTTTCAGTTTCTTATTAAGAGGTGCCTGACGGATAATTCTATAGATATATGGACCGATGTTGGAGCAAACTATGTTTTACCTGCATAGGGTTCTAATGGTTTTTTTTTTGAAATGACAAATTTTCTATGGTTTTTAATGCTAGTTTCTTTTGAGGATTAAATTGAGAGACTTGATTGCAAATTATATTTATTACTGTATTTTTTAATGCCTCTACGTTTTTATACCTTAAGGGGGTTTGCAATAGGTATTATTTTATTACATTGGAAGTAGATTATAAGAACGAACGTATAACGAATTAAACGTCATAAATAAAACGGAATTTACCGGAATTTTTGAAAAATAAATTAAAGCATGAAATTCGCAACAAAATATTTTCTTTCTTACGATTGTCATGGTCACCCTACTCGGGTAGCTCGCCAAGCTGGTCCTTGTTTGCATTACTGGATATTACCAATATATTATAATTAAATTAAAAGTTTATGTAGTTTGTGTATGTTACCCGTTGTACATACTTTATTTTACTTGGTACTTTATTGACTTATTTTTAAGCCGATTGTGAATAACTTATGAGATTAGCAATAAACTTGAATCTGTTCTGTAAGTAGGGTATATAATCTTGGAAACTGAGAAGAGAGGTCTGTACCCGCGGGTGATAACTTGTCTTATGAGTGTAGTACCTAAGTAACCCATTTTTTTCAGCGAAAAGTCGCTTTATGCACGAATTTTAAATAGCCAAACACCACAATATATTCACCATCTAGCACTTTCTGGAAGCACGTGATAAGTACCTTTTGGTAAAATATCATCACGTAGAAAAGTTCCCATCAAGTGGAAAAGAGGATAAGAAAAGTGACGTCACTCTACGCGATGTATAATAATGCTCTTTTAAGAAGATAAACCTCCTGGTCTATAAATAAGATTTATTTCTTTAATTCTTCATTTTTTCTCACTTCCACGGAGTAGTGTCTAAACCTAAACCGCCATGCGACGTAACCCGGGTTTTGGTATCGGTGCATGGTGCCTAATGCTCTCCTTGCGCTGAGGACAAATGCATTTACCATACAAAAAAAATTGACGGAAAAATACGTCTTTCTACACTATGGCGCTGTCTCGCTTGCACTAGAAAATATATTGAGATTATTTCGATTACAGAAGAGAAACCAAGTCTCCACATAGTCTTATAATTATAATTATGTATATTGCATACCGCGTATAAGTCTAATAGGACCATTATATATTATTATTTAACTAGTACTTAAGCAATTTTATTATCAACTACACACGTTAATTACAAAAGTAATTTATTATTCCAGTGTAGTTGTTTAATTCAACTATTTAATTATTTACTGCGGCCTTGACTCTATGTAGAGGTTCTTAGAAATGTTTAGTATATCCGACTGAATACTCGCGGTTATTTCTGTATCATAGCGATTTTCAAAGGGAAAAATTTAATTATTAAATGGTGCGCCTTTATTTACTTTTTCAGAATTGTTTTATAGTTATGTTCTCGAAGGCAAAGACCGAAACCTTATTACTGAGGCTATGCTATCTTTTTGTCTGTCTGTCCATCCGTCAGCAGGTTTTTTAATAGTAAATGCCATGTAAGATATTGTCTGCTAAACTAATAAACACAACAGTCACCCTGTAATATTGAAAGCGTAAACCTTCACGTAAAATAATATTAAAAAAAAAACAAATCTAGCATCAGACACTACTCACGAAATAAAACACTCAAACCTCTCACCCAAAAGAAACAAAAAGAGTCTTAAACACAAACATTTTTCAACCATTCCATAATTCAGTATTGATATTGATGCTACTAATTGACAAGTTGAAAGTGTAAACTCGCTTATTGGCCCTTCGACCCTGTCACCACAAATTGTCCGTAGGAAAAGCTGTTACGAAACTATTCGGTATCCATTAAAAATTAGCGCTGGTAACGTATTAATACACCTCAAAGCAGCGATCAGTGGACGCCAAAAATAAATTGAACATCGGGACGAACGAGCGGCTCGTGGTGGGTAGGACTTGGTATCTGGTGTTGTTCTTTCAATAATGTAAAAAAGCTTTTGAGATTGTAAAACAATAGTTTGTAAATAGCAAACGTCCGCGTAGCTGTCGATTATTGCTGCAAATCATTATCTTGTTTTCACTTGACTGAAAATGTCGGACGTGCTCTTTCAAGCTGTAATCTATCTCTGTACCTAATTTCATCAAAATCCGTTAAGTTGTTTTTGCGTGTAAGAGGAACAAAAATCCATAAAAACTTTCGGCTCAACAAGAAATTAATTAGATAGTGCAGTTATTTTTTATTCTCAAATCAACTGTTGGTTGATTTTAGTTTTGATTTGTACAACCTTGACATATATCAGGACAGATAAAGACTTACTTTAATAAAGATCTTTATCGACCTCTCTAAAAAAACTAACAGAAGCAATCCTTACTGAAAAACAAAGGCTCTTTAAGAATATACATAGTAACAAAATCTGTAAGATACCCGATCCTATGTCTCAGCAAGCGGCCGTGAATACCGCACGCTTGTAAACGCGTCGCGGTATCGTATAAATTCATTATCACTGCTCCCGCTATTATTTTATGACAAACATTGTGCCCAGCGAACATGCTTCAACATTTATCCTTCAGTGTTCCATGAAAAATATATTCAGGCGGTAGACATTAGAAAGAAATTGATGGCTTGAAAATAGGCTAGCGTTTGGTATTAATAGTTATAGCCTGTGGCGCTGGGCTTGCTACTAGAGACCGATTTTTGAAACGGTTTTTCAATGCTCAGGACAATATAGTACGACATTTGAAGATTTTTATTTGGAGCTAAATTCGTTATGGACACAAGCTTAAATAATATCTGAAATCAATTTATTAAAGACTCGTAAATGTAAATTGACAAAATGTAGGAATTTCCTTGTGAATACGGACTAAGTAACCACTAGGTATATGAAACATTTTGTGAGAATATTTCTTAATGTTTATTTGCAAAAGACTTTATTCTAACGATAAAAGAAATGTGTAAAATTCTTTTCTTAACAAATCTATCAACAGAACAACACAAATGTATACAAACACAAAACACAAGCACACACAAACATACCAACTCAAAATACGTAATAATCATCGCATAACCAAAACTCATAGAGTTCCATTAAAAAAAGGTCCATTGCATTCATAAAAGCGGCAACGGTCATCGACCGCAAAAAACTATCCGGCTGAATAGAAAAAAAATCGCAAAAAAATATGAAAAAATTTGTGCACACTCAAAAAGAGCGCAGATTGTCGCGGTTTGGGCCCCACTACTGGCTGTTATTAATTCTTGGACAGCCGGCTACGACGAACCGCAGTGGACAATTGAAAAATAAAATAACTATCATTCATTTGTACGCAGATCATGTTTACAAAGGTAGCTTTACTGCTGTTTAAATACGCTATGATTGGATGCCAGTGTTTTTAATTTCGTTGCGTTTATGAAGTGTGCTGTCGTTTAAATGTTCGATGCTTTTGATAAGATTGGTTGGTGAGTCTTTGTTTGAGCTTTTTATATTGAGTATGATTGAATGAGTTTTTGCTCTGAGTAACGGGACAAATTGGTGTTTCAATAAACTCTTTTTATTAGAGCGTTTAAAATATATTTCTAACGAATTTTTAAGTAAAGCTTTTGCTTATCCCCCGTGTCTCCCTTTTTTTAAGACATACATTATAAAATTAAAAAATTCGTCATGTAGGTTTTTAAAAATCAATATACCTAAATACTCTTACCAAAAACATTCAATACAAATTTCATTATGAGAATAAATCCATTTTATCCATCCGAAAACCGAACCTGCACTGCAAGCAATACTCTCACTGCGAAACAACAGGGCATCGGTACTTTTTCACTATTTCATAAATAATTAAGGTTTAAAACCAAAAAATGTCAATGCCAGTTGGCGTTGTTGCCGAATGGGGTCCGATTGATTACATTCTCGATTCCTCGTATTAACTTTGTAGCTGTATCACGCTTGTAGGTGAGGGAAGTCGGCAGGATACCTGCAAATGATTTTTTAAAGATTTTTTTTTTAATATTTCGCTGTGTTTTGTTTTTTCGTTTGGCATCGTATATGTATGGATAATGAAATCAATCACAAGTCTTTATTATCAACATAAAAATTAAGGCATTATAGGCCATATGGACATAAGATGCAGTTTTATCATCTCGGTAGTAAATTTTCATACTGTAACTTCAAAATCAAGTTTAGTGAAATTCTATAACTAATTTAGACAGCACTTCCTCACATTACTAATTAGACGAAATAAATATTATGTAGACACCTGAAATATGCTTGTATTGTGAGGAGAAATAAATAATATTTTTATATTAGATGAACACAAAAACAAGAAACTGTAAATATTTTTAGACAAACTCCAATAAAAATTTACAAAATATAACTAATTAAAAAGAAAACTACCACAACACCATCGCTCCCAGTTACACCGTAAAATTACTTGGAAATAATTGTTTTTGACCTCAAAAACCTTCAAAGGGAGCAATTCTTTATAGTGATTTCAGTGTATCCATCAGGAAGCCGTCAAAAGAAACAAAGCTAAAAAATCCTTTTGATTTTCGCCGGATTTGATTGGCTGGGAATTGGAATTGTAGTCGATAAATGGCAGTAGGAAAGCCTAGGTATAGGATACACTGCTTTTTAGAACCTGGTATAACTAATAAAAAGTTCCTGATGCTGGTTCGGAACGGGGCTAAAGTGTATTTTATTACTTACTGATCTTCTACGGAGTACACTATACGTATAGCGTTTTTTTTTTTGGAAAATATTTGCTGGCAAATGAAAAGATAGGTGGAAAAAGTGGAATATTTTTTGGCGTTCTCCTTATAAGGTTCATGTATGGAGAAAAACTATTCTGTCCAAAGTGGAAGATACTCCAGAAATAACATATTATTCTTATTATTGTTGAACGCATTGAATGAATCATTTGGGAATTAAAACTGTTCCGCATGGCGTTTAAAAAGTTTTAATTAATTAATTCTTAAATCAAAACATTTATAAATATCAGAAAGAAAGTTTATGCATGAAAAAAGGTAGGATCTAAAGCAGCTTTCTGCTTACCACATTTGCCGCCCGAGCTTTTGCCGAAACAATACAACCTTCAAACCTTCGAGAAAAGAACGTATTCCATTTTAAAAGGCGGGTAACGCACTTGTGATTCCTCTGGTGTTGCGGTTGTCCATGATGGGCGGTGGTAATCGCTAAACATCAAAAAAGGCTAACCAAAAAAAAGACCTGATAATGAAAATATTAAATGATAGTCACAGACGTTCCTCCCACCTTCACAAGTCATGGAATACTTTCCCCGTACCCTGTACATGAACACTTAAGGCTTACACAATTACAAGTAATACTATTCTCTACTAATACGAGTAACATAAATAGTTGTGTCAGTTTGTTTGTATTTATACCTACTTCATTACTTTCTTTCGTAGGAGCTATGAAAAAAGTAGGAAAGAAATACATGACGATGTAGTTTATATGATTCAATCAAGATTTGCAGAGCAAAATAAATCTAGTTCTGAACACTTAGGCATTGTAATGTTATTTGACATAGTGTCGTTTTTAAAGTAGGAACTTAAAAACTTTCATAAAGTTAGGTAGATGTTAACTTAATAGGGACTTCTTATTCCAATCAGTTCAATTATCAATTTCACAATTTTCGGATAATTTATCTTACTTGCTATGTAAGTACTTAGGTCAGTTACCGATTCAAGTGGACCCTACCAAGCTAGTGATTCTTCGTAGACATCCCCGCATCTGTCACCACCTGAGCGGACCTAGGGCAGGTCCCTAGCGGAGCAAACGGGACTTGTATAAGTGCACTGATTATAATGAATAATTCAAACGGCGAATATCTGTTTTCTGCCGACCAGAATTGCTTACAACGCGTGGGACGCCTTATTCAAATTCAGACTTATTAAACTTATCTTTACTTTTGAATCCATTAAGCTAACTATCGCCTAATTAATTCGCACACAAATGTATAAGTAGAAGTAAGTATCTTTGGTTTCTGTTGCTTATTTTTACGGTATTTTTGCTTGCGTTAATTAGAACTGAAGACAAGTATCAAGAAATTTTATTTTATTCGCAAAACGTTGCGATTATTCTATACCTGAAATATTTTTGTTGTTTTTGTATTATCACCTGTTCTATGAGGGCTACTTCGGGATGTTTGCTATGTGAGGAAGAATAGAGGTCTGTTTTGATTGATTTCAGATCGAGTTAGTAAGAAACACAACACTATCCTTAATTCGTGCATCGGCACGAGTTACTTGGAGCTACACTCGATCGACATCTAATGACGATTTTGGACACTGGATCGCTACTAGGTCTTGGTTTGGTTCAAAAGTACTATTTCAGGACCTAATCGAGAACCGAATTAGAATCTTAAATAGAACCAACCAGCATCGAGGATAAGCCTGCGATCTGCCCATAGTTTACTGTTTCATTTTCATCTGTCATTATTGATAACACTGACAACAGTCAATAGGTTTCCCACTAGGAGTGTAGTTAAACTGCTTATATAATTTCATTATCGTCTCTATGATTCTAAATAACTTCTGAGAATATTTATGAAGAGTGATAAATGTGTTATTAAACATAAATACATTTAAATAATACTACAATTAACCGTCTGCCGTACCCAACATTGAAATAGCTTCAGCAATAACTGCAAAATTATTCACAAAACAAAATCAATATCCATTCCAGATATAATAAGTCATTATAATACTTCAAATGTCGCTACTCCGGTTCTAAAAGCAATCATTTAAAATATACCTATCTAGTTCCAACAAAAAAGCAAAATCGTGACTTATTCATACATAGCAACAAACGAGGCTGAGGTTGTCAAGCAAATCTGTCACTTATTGCGAGAGAGACAACCGCTTTCGTGGCATTAACATTTTATTAACATTTCCCGTGCGTCATTAGGGTTGAAATTTGAATATCTGTAGATCGGAAATGCACAAATTAAGCGAGTGATCTGTTCCCGTAATGAGCTGAAAGGTACGTAATGACGGGGACAGAGGACGGAACAAAACAACACTCTTGCTTACCTCAGCGACTTGGTAACGAACGGATAACCCGTTGTGAGGAGAACGCTTTCTCATTAAACTTGAAAACAATGACGAATCCGCGTACAAGTTTTGGGTATATCGAATAAGTACTTTCTGGTTTTGCATGAGAGACAAGTCTATATTAAGAAGGTTGATGCCGTTGAAACCACGTTGATTACAATCTGGACAAATTATTTTTAAGGGACCACGATAAAGTTTAACTAGTACCCAAGATAATTGAAGTGGCAATTCACGAAAACATTTACGTACGTAAAGTCCAAAATCTGAAACATCATAAACATCGTCATACATTAAATTCGTCCTTCAATACCATACACGCAATCGTATATAGAAACATAGGTATCACCCAGCCCTAAAGCATCCACCCCTCACCGGAGTCTACTCCATACATCCGAACTATCCAATACTCCTTATTAATAAGGAACGGTAGCTCTCAAGCGCACACAGACAGACAGACGGACACACGGACGCGGCGAGCGACATTTGTAATGCTACTAAATAGTTGCGCGCGGTAGGTGCCCTGCAAACGAGTAATGCGTTCTCTACTCGACGAGAAAAGGTATATGCACGACGGATCCAAGATGATTATAATAATGAGGATTTATTCCGACAAGATGGCAGGTTCGAGGCAGTTTTAGAATAAGTTTTGAAGCTTTAAGGAGGTTTGAACTTTTGTATGTTTCGTGTATGCCGATATCAGAGATGGAGTTGATTTGCAGTTTGTCTGATTTGAGTCATGTTTTCTGCAGGTCTTGTTCGTGGTTTAAGACTTTCTCCGTAGTTCAGAATTCTTAAAAGTCCCTTATTTCAACATTTCTTACCTTCAGCAAAAGTAAGACACATTAGGCAATTGAGCCGATAAACCCGAATATCTAAATCCAATGAAACCTTGTAAATTAGTTTAGAATTTTGGTCGACAATTGTTCTATACTTAGATTTCAATGGACTTCGGTTCATTGCACTGCTATCCAACTTGTAGCTAAGTTTAACATAATATTATAATTATAACAGGGTTTTAACCAGCTACAGACTATCCTCCATATTATCATGTTTTGCAACATCCGGCAAAGGCAGTTATCTTAAAGTAATTTTATTACTTTTGATTTGAATCTAAGTAAGTAGACTACCCATTCTTGACGAAAGTGATTGCAGACATCAAAATTCTCCATATAATCAATTCAAAGATTTAAAAAGTTTTTGGAGATAGAATCATGATGGTTAGATCTCGTGAGTCAGTTCAGCTATCAGTTAAGCAAGGAGGCCATCAAATAAAAACATTTCTAGTACTTCAAATGTCGTCACATAACGCGGTCCAGTCAATAAGTCAGAAGCACCTATCTGCGTAATGTCTCGGCGGGCATTTACATATTTTAATGAGCACCGCAGGCCTATCTCCTAGGAGCTACTATGTAGGCGACCACGGGAGCATACCTCTCGCTCTCACTTGCTTTGTACTTTGATGGATGCGGACGATTTGCTTTTTGCTTGTTCAATGTGAACGTTTGAGATTATTGGGAATTAATTAGAATTGATTAAGGGAGTTTTGTTTGATTGATGTCGGAGTTATTTTAGGTGATGTTTTAAGATGAGTAGATTAAGGGTGATCGAAATTAACACTGAAAAAAATATTTTGCAGAAATGCTGTCACTTCGCTTAAAATTTAGATTAGGTAACGACTTAAAAGTCGGTAAGTCAAAAAAAAATCAAAGGACTTTCCTTAACGACTAAACGAAAATATCAAAAAAACAACTTGTCGAGGATCAGATGGTAAAAGACGTCACTAGACTAAAATAATACCTGATTATATTAGGTATCAAATATTTGTGAAGTTCAACCAACCTATCAATTTCAGGAGCTCTTCAGTGAAATTATATAAATAATTTAGGTCTGCACGAGAGCCACGTACAACACCGATAGGGATGGAGTATTTAGATGAACGATGTTTAGGAAAAAAAAACAAAAGCATTATTGTTGGCACCGACAATCGGACACAGCGACCTCAGTAACACATAACTCATTTATACCTGTACCACCTGATATATGTATGTTTACCCTACATGAAATTCATTAACAAAGCCGCCTAATAACTTCCCCCTACGGAGGGTGGTCACTGGAAGGGGGTGGTTGACAAACAGCACCCTGTAATGTGCTACTGTTGAATTGCAAAAATCTCATTATGCTCTAACTGTCGTTATAGGAGTAATTAACTACCGCGAATACGGAGTGCGGAGGATACGAGTTGGTTCTACAAAATTTTGGGGTTAAAAGTTAAAATACACTCCGAGTGTGTAAGTCTTGTGATCTTTTATATTATGTGACTAAAAAAATAGTGAATTGTAAGACGATACAGCCAAACAGAAGCTGAAAAAATCGATGATGGATAAAGAAAAATAATTAGTTGGTAAATGGTTAATTTAATTTAAATAATGCCCCCACCACATAAATTAGGTATAGCTGCTGAATCCTATCGGAATCTTTAGAGGTTTGGCAACATCCAGAAATGCATATCCTAGTTCTATATCTTGTCACGGTACTCTGCGAAAGTGTTGCTACCTGGTTACTGATCGGTACACGAGAGCTCCCACGTCACCTAACAGAAAAGTACGAAGTACGTACCCTATTACCGTTTATCAACCTACTCCACATATTTTCCTATTCCGCGGTAATTGTGTTTTGTTATAACGAGTTTTTTGGCGAGCAGCGATGCGACCCGCGGCAGACCTGTATTTTGCTTTGCTCATTTCACTCCCCATAAGATCGTTGGAGCAGTTGATACAACTGCGAATGTTATTTGATCTAATAGAGATGCGCATTTTAAAGTGCAAAAGATAGAGGGATTGGGATGAAAATTGCAACAAGGTTGTCAATTAAGTAAGTAGAGATTATGAGTATCGGATGTGATAAATAGATAGATCAGAAGTTTCTGTGGTCTATGCTCACATGATGGAGCTAGCTCAACCGTTTTGCCGTGAAGACATTTGAAGATTTTATATTTTCTTAACGGGAAATGTGACGAGTTCTTGAGTAAAGAATTGTAGATATTTCTTTTTTATTGGGTTGATTTTTTAGCCTACCTACTGCAGAAAACTGCCACAACCATTATTTTATTCACATTTTGATATTGAAAGGGGTGTTAAAACGGGACATATGGCAGGCTATAGTGATTTCAACCATAATTGCAATGAAACTTCATAACTTTTCAGTAAAAAATATAATAAGTGACCATTACATTCTAAAAGGAAAAGTGATTTGAACAAAAATATTCTTAAACGATTTCAATCTATCGTCAAATCAATCATCTCATCTATAACCATATTTTTAGACTCATCATCCAGAGTTCTTTTTTTTTCTATCAGTTTGGAAGAAGTTTCTTTCTCTTTTGTCTCTTCATCTCTTGCTTTCGGTATCTTATCTTTCGATGTTGATGTCTCCGGGTCTTTTTGTCTTGGAGTCTGTATCACAGTTTTCTTCGCACCTAGATTTAGTGGTTCCTTAGGTTCAGAAGCTGGTGATATCGATACTTTGCCCGCTTCGGTTTTTCTTCGCTTCTCTTTTGGAGTGTTTGTGTTAGGTACTAAAGTATTTAGATGATTTTTCTGAAATAGAAAATATAATTTTAAACACCTACAAGATCATGCGAAGTGGAAGTATTTGATGCAGTCTTCGAAATTTTGATTTTGTTCAAATATGGAAGAGACTACGCAAAAACTCTCGTTGTTAAAATGCTTTAGGAAGCTCCGCAACACAAAAACCGGCGCTCACATATTATTCTTGTCAGATGAAATTACACTAATAATAATACAAAATAAGTTTAATAACCAACTATCTACAAAAGGTGATCGAAAACAATACTCCCGAACGAACTGCATCGACAATAACACGTGATCCGCGTGCAATGATCCACAAATCGTGACAACCTCCCGATTAGCCCATCAAACTGGGTGCTGTAATTTGGAGTCAATTAACCATATCATTTCGAAGCGAAAACAGCAATTGCATAAATAAACAGCTCAATCACACAGCTATTTAAAGATTCAACATCGAATTTAAATTTAAAATCGTTGTTAATATAACTGGATACCGATTCGTGGTTTTGTGTTCGCAACTGGCGACTTTAAAAAGTGATTTATACGCGCGAGGTTTTAAATAATGAGGTGTCGATTCGGTAATTATTTAGTTATGCAGGCTTGTCTTTTTGTATGTTTAACAGTTTAAAAAGCTTTAGGCAGTCAATGCACGTTTATTGATATGTATGTTATGACATCTCTCTTACGTGTAAATGGAAAAAGATAAACTATTATTATTTCAGCATAACTATCTAAAAATAAAAAGATCGGACAGCACCAAAGAAATAAAGTTTAAGTTTCTCATCTCTCTTCAAGAGATATGTACTCCACCATATCAACATAAACAATTTGAATATCTCTAAAGTAAAACATGAATCACTTTTTCCTAAACTAGTAAGCGTTTCAGGTTAGTTTTTTTTTTAAATTTATGAATCTATGTATCAATACTACATAATTCATAGAAAAACTCGAGTTTCAAACTGCTGCTCACGTTAATCTCGAGAAATCTTCCAATCACAACTTTTGATAGAAAGACCAAGTAAGTCATGATTTCTTTTTCTTGGGCACATATTCAAAAACAGAAGTGATAAAACACCTACCAAAGATGGACTCCTTCTAACCAGGAGTTTGACATCATCCGAGTTGATCGTTGATCGCTTGGCGTGCCTGCAAACAGTGGGAAATATTAACCGAAGTATAGAGTACTTGTAAATTGACAAAACCATCAATGAATCTGCATCACGACAAGTCACAAATAGCCGAAACCGAAAAGTAAAATCACGTCAACATCTATCACATGGGTACCTACATCTTACTGCAAAAAAATGGTGATTTGAAATTTAAAATATGGAAACTGAAAATACATTAAATAAAATTATAGTGTATGAATATTTTAGTAGGTATAATAAATAATACTTTTATTCAAAGAAGGCAAAAATATTACCCACAACGTTCTTCCAAAACTATGGCCAAAAGCTTGGCATAATAGGAAAAATGGTTAATACATAATGGGAACATTATGTAGATACAAATTTTGTCCCGCAGTAGAGGAGAGAGAGAGGCTGTAAAACCTAAAGTTATCATAGAATACCTACTTGGCAAAAGCTTCCAAATCTGTACCATAAACAGATAGCTTCTTATAAAGCAGCTCTGCTACAATTTCCATAGCAGGCTTTGTTATTTCAAGCCCAAGGAAATGACAAGTTTCCGTACAAATTGCCTGAACATCACGATGCAGAGTGGCGCGAATTTTCTAAAAACAAACACTTAAGATAACGCCATCTGTGATATGCTTTAGGTACTAGGTGTTCTTGAAACAGTGTTCAAAGCTTGGCATTATATACAATTAAAGGCCATAAATAGATGGCGCTAGTGATGTCGTTGTACTTTATTTAGTGAAAAAAGAAAGAAGCTAGCACACATCCAAATAATAATAAAACCAAAACTTATGTATAAATCGATTTAAAAACTCACTTGTGTCGATGCATGGGGGTGACAGTACAGTACTTTGAGGACAAGAAAATAAAATGTATGGAAAGTGGTGCCATCTATGCCACAGGGCAAGTCAACTAAGGCATAATATTCCCTTAAATATTACTAGATGCCGCTACAGTAACTGCTTTCTTCAAAATGTTATTCTTTTAATAATTTAATAAATATTATTTAATAAAAAGTAAACTAAAAAAAATTAAAAAAAAACTGAATCGCCTTTTCGGTCTTCAATTAATCTTATACGCAATTTTTATTTTGCTAATGACATGACAGCACTGATATGTTTTGAAAACTTTTCACTCAACGTTCGTTTCTTGTGCCGTGAGTTTACCAAGTTTTATTTTCGACTTATTTGCCTATTATTGACCATCGCGTGTTTTCTGGACCTCGAAACTGCTTCCTACGTATTTACTTGGCTTCTCGTGAACGGATACCGACGAATATATTTATTTCTCTTGACCCTGGCATCGTTTAATGGACTACGACGTGTGTTTACATTACTTGATTTAAAAATTTGGCTGCGTTTTTTACGGATTACGATGGCGAGATTACCGAAATACTCTCGCACTCATTGCTATTTTGGATGTGAAGAAGGAGGTAAGATGATTATTGATGATAGAATAAGTGATCTTATTGTAGGAACGATCCGATCGAAGTTTGTACTATTATATATCACTATATTTTTAAAACATAAATTTCACAACCTGCAATTAACTCATTCTTTCTAATTTCAGGTACATTACATCATTTTCCTAAGCCAGACTGTTATAATGAAAGGTTTGAGATCTGGAAACAAGTTTTAGACGATGATATTATAATGAAAGGAGATACATACATTTACAACCAAATAAGACTATAAACATTTTGAGAAATACTACATAGGTAAAGGAACGGTATTAACGAGAAATGCAGTGCCAACCTTTTACACCAGCCTTATCCCATCAGGTAAATAAATATATTTGCATATTATAACATCCAATTTACATGTAAACAAATATGCAATTAACATTTTGGCAGATGTCTATTAAATGTATGAAATAACTGTGAAATCTGCCCCTAAGATGAACCACAGACCAACAAGTGCTGTTTCAATTTTATTTTCTGTCACCTAATCATCGCAAATGAAGTGCATTAACTGTCCTGTTGGTCTAGTGGCTAGTGTCTTTTAGTGCTATGCCAGAGGTTTTTGGTTTGATTCCCAATCAGGAGAAATATTTGTGTGATGAGCATCATCATTTTGTTCTGTGTCTGGGTATAAATTATTTCTATATTTAGAAAGTATGTTTATCAGCTGTCTAGTATCCATAACACAAGTTCTGCTTAGCTTGGGACGAGACAACATTGTTTGATAGTTGTGAAATGTTATAATTATGTTAAAATACTTCTAAGTAGTCTTTTGTAGAATTGCACAATTATATTAATAGGTTTTAAAGTATGTGCTTAGTCTTTTCTAACAAGATTATTGCTACTTTCTAGATACCACCAGCTCATCTGCAGTTGCAGAAGTATCAGTTGAACCAGTCGCTTCAGTTTCAATGTTGGAAGATAAGGAAAAGGACAGGGAGCAAACATTTGTAGAAGGTATGTTGCAACTCATAATGAAAATCAGTTAAATGTTTTGATTATAAGTATTTTTTATCCATATAAATCATACATATATACTTTTTCTTGTGAATACATATATATACATATATATATATTTTGAAATTGATTATATATATATTTTGCATAGGAACATAAATAACCACAAACATTAATGATGTATAATTATATATATTTTTTTGTTTCAGAATGCAACATATTACTAGCTGAGTGTGAAGAAACTGTAGATTTATTGCTGATTTTTGATAAATTATTTGATTCATTTAATGGCCACTCACACCGTGATACAGCAAAAATACTCAAGGGATGTCTTAAAAACAAATCACCACATTTCCCGTTCCGGGCAGAAATTAAACCTGTTTTTAAATCAAGAGGAATTTGAAAAAATTGTAAAAAGTCAAGATGGGTCTCAAACAGTTAAATATGATGATTTATAAAATCTGATGATTTAGATTCTGATTTTGCAGTTGATTCCTTAATTTCAACAATGAGTCAAATTATTTTTAGTAATTTGATTTTGCATTCGGAAGCAAAGAAATATGTACCCTGGATATATAATAAAAAAAACTAAATCTAATATATTTAAAAATTGTAATTGTATTGTTGATTTACTTCAACAAGAAATTGAACCTAATGCATTTAATTGATGCATGATTGATTATACAAAAAAATCACATGTGATTCATTTATTAAATTACTTAATGAAATATATTTTATGATTGAGACTTCGCCCGAAATAATAAACTTAAAAAAATAATAATTGTGTTTTTTATAAATTGCAGATGTGATTTTTCAATTATTCAATGCGATGAACATAAATTGATTTTAACTAATTATATAATTAATTTGTTCATCAACTTAATTGTAAATAGTTGGTGTACGGGTGTAAATAGAATTTTAACAGGAAAAATTGCTGATTTTGATAATAACGATACTTAAATTACAAGCATACAATTTCTATAAAATTCATAAAAAAAGGAAATAATGTGAATGATATTTAAAACCTTATTGTTAATTAAATGATTTGATTGATTTAAATCATGTGATTTTTGATGGGTGGCCATTTCCAACCATCTACTTTATTTACATCGATAAATAAAATAGAAGGTTCTCAATTATACCCTAAAAATTTAAAAATGGTTTCTATTAATGTGAATTAATTGGTGATTGTAATATACCATAAGTGTATTATGAATGTTAGCCAATGAAATTAAACCATATTACGATTTTATTAGAGAATAATTTTTCTACAGAAAATCATATTACTTAGTAAATTATAATAGTAAAAATGTGTCAAAGTAAAAGTGGTTTAATTTCAATACGTTGTAGACGTTAATTAATAAATTGTATAAATTATCCGTATTTATAAATAAAGAAAAATCTTTATATTTTTGTTGTATTCTTTTTTCTCTTTAGTACATTTTATACACGGCAAAAATGCTGTACTATGCGTAACTACCTATAGCAACCTATAGATATTATGTAGATGAGTGCATACATACATATAGCTATAGATCGCTTCACAGACGCTAGCGCCATCTAGTTTACAGGGCAAGTAGTGAAAAAAAGAACTGATCTGTCAGTGTCTCATCTATACCAGTATTATATGTATTATCTATGTGTCGATGTTAAGGATTCAAATGATGTCATCTTTTACGTGTTTTATTAAGTTAAAGAAGTTTAAACAAATATTACTATTATTCTTGATTTCAAACAATTTAAAAGATGAAAACCCAGAAGAGCTATGTATAGTAGACGTATTACACAGTACAGTATAATTAAAGTAATAAAGTTTTCTTCGGTAATGCAAATTCACATCCACTGGACTTCTTGAAGTAAACTGTTTGTTTACAAGTTATGATAGATGACAGTTGACATAACCTCTTCGGTTTAGTTTTTTAGTGAACTGTCATCGTTGAATAGGCAAAGATTTTTATTATGCAGCCAACAAATTCACAAAAGGCATTTTGAGTTTTTTTTTTGTAAAAAATCTACACATTTAAATGAAGCTACTCCTCTTTTGCTAACTACATAAATGATTAGTTAGAAATTAACTATCAGTACATTGTTCCACTTGACTTGAGCGTATAATTTTCTAGCAAGTATTTTATATTGTTTTATAGCTAAGCTCTACAAAGTTTTTTTGAAACAAGCGCTCACTACTCAATACCTTTTTTGGTAGGAAATTTTAATACTATAGTGGATACTGAAGCAGTCTCATGGACACGACTGCCAAATTTATGTTTTAAATAGGTGAAAGGCAACATGTGATTTAAGTCTGTCTTGTCACAAATGAAAATTGCGGATTTGCCACTGAGTTGTATATTTATTTTTTCTACATATTTTATGAATTTACTACCGCGCGCGGTATACAAAGCTGAACAACGATTTAAGTAGTTGGTGAAGATTACTTACGGTCGAAGGGTTGGCTGTTTAAAAAATATATTTTTTCAGGTAAAATAAAACAAGTATAGATTTTTATATTTATAATGAGCATTCTGTACAACACAAGTTAAACATCCCAGTTTATTTGAAAAAGTGTTACCATACATCTAGACTGGTCGGATTGCCATATAAGGAACAATTATAGCTTTATCAATATTTTTTGTCAATTATTTTATCTTATTATTTTAATGCGAAGTTGTCAAATATTAATATCATCAGGTTAAGCCTTAATTTTGACTGGCAAATTTTGTTTGCCCATCATATAAATGATAAGCTGTATAACAATATACCTTTGCCTATTTAGATGTCTGATATGCAAAAACAAAACTGTTTCGAATTCTAATTTTAAACTAACGTACCGACTGACCTCGACTTTGGTAACCACAAGGCCCAACAATTTGGCTCCAACGCTTACACCAACGTGTGCAAACATTGGGGCCAACATGTGAAGCTGGCCTATTATGGGACACCTTTTGTCACAGTTTAAAACTACTTACAAAGAAACAATACATATTTGTTTATAAATTACTTCATTGATGTATTATGATTGTTATTTATTGTAAGGCATGCACAACTTTTGACTTATGTTACGTAAATGCGTACGACATTTCGAAAGTAAGAAGGTTATAAAAAAACTCAATACAAACGTATCATCCCTTACATAGAATTTTCTTCCAACAATAACAAATTATTTTCGAGTATCCGAAGAATGAAAAAATGTAGTCAAGTACATGAATTTTGAAAACTATTTTTCCTTTTTACAGTGCTAGTTTAGTCATGGTCAACATGGTTCAATAGCGTATTTCTATGAGAACTTCCCACTTCTCCCACTTTGTTTCAAAATATAATTTACAAAATTAAATATGCATACTTTACGATCCAAGTGGTCTAAATATAATAAATACGTTTTTTACTACGATATAGTAGCATAGGAGTTAATTTGCAGTACAAAAATAAAGGATAAACTTACTATTTGAATCCTTGTCATTTCTATCTTTAATATTGCCGGGAATAAATGTATAAAACCAATAAAAAAAATAAACATCAGAGAAGCTGAATAAATACATTCTTCAGATACTCAAAACACTTAACATTTATTATTCACTTTCGTTCGCAAAAATATATATTTGTGTATTACACTGGTATTTATACTTTTTTAACGATTTGGACTACGTCCTCGTCGTTTAGAACGTGGTCAATGCCCACTTTCTGCGGCTGATGCTTCACGGATGAACCCCATACGAGAGCACTGAAAAAAAAAGATAGTTTTAATGTAGGTATATTGTAGAAGTATGAATCTCCCATTTTATATGGCGAAGCGAGCAGATTTGTAACGTGTGGTGATTGACTATAGTACATGTATGTATGAAAGCTGTAGTATTTTTTGTTTCTAACAGTGAACAGTGTGTCGCGACCCTTAGGATAGACACGTACATACAATAGGGATGCTTATAGGGTATAAAAGATTTGCACAGTTTGTCTTTGGACGGGAATATAATTGAATTATCGAAGATAAATCGAAGGCCGAGCTCTTACTCGTATGTCAACATCCTATTTTATCTTTTAAGGCTTTATATTTTGTATTATTAGTTCTCTTTTAACGATACTACTGGGCAAAGGCCTTGCCCAGGCCCCCATACATTTATATAAACAAAATCATATCAATGTACACTCTTGCTAGTGTAATTCAATGGATTTTATCCTCTTTGCAAATCTAATCGCATACCAAAAGCAGTACAGAACAATACCATAACTCCACTTACTTTTTAAATTCCTTGACAATAGACCTATGGAGTTTATTACAGAAGTCCTCGACACTGGTGCGGTCAGCGTGCAGTACGACGGGCGCGTTGTAATCAGGCAGCTGACCCTTTGGCTTCGTGTATATCCTGATCAGTTTGAGGTACTCCCACATTTTCTCGAGGAGGTCGTCGAAGTTCCATTTGTGATGTGCCGATATTGGCACACAGTGGGGTATCTTGTAAATTACGTCGAGTTCTTCTATGCTGATTTGATCTGTGGACGGAATAGGTCAAGTAATTGATATTAATAATTATAGAGAAAGCAAGTAAGGTGATAAAATCTAAAATTTCCCATAAATTCATGTAGAATGCTGGTTAACATCGTTACAGCTAGTTAACAATGTGTGTGATGTCACTTAACATAAAGTTGGCCATTAAACGAAAAAACATAAAATTGAGTAATGAAAGCATTATTGATAAGAAAATATTAGTCGTATTCTTCACACTCAACTACTACGTTCAATTTTTAAGAATTAAGATCGAAGACTAACAATAAAAAAATTAACATTCGTAACACTACATAGTCATTCTAAGGATAGTTTAGAGATAGCGAGACTCGGAAAATGTTTCGATATTAAAAACCTGTAATACTGGTATACGTCAAGTACGTAGTTGCAGCGGTACGCAGGTACATTGCTTTCTGATTCAGCAGACAATTATTGACTGTGTGGATGGATATTGACTGATTGGTGCACACGACGCCAAGCCCACTACCAACATGTCACGTTTGATCCCCGCATAGGACAAGCATTTGTATTATCTTTGAGTGCATGTTCTGAGTTTAAGTGTCTAGCGCATATTAATTGAATGTTTCTGTACCAAGAAACGAAGCTTAATTTCCTTTGAAATTGATCATTTAAAATATTTATAAAATTCTTACCAATCTTATTAAGCAGATAGATGCACGGCATATACACTCTGTTGCCCTCAATCACGTCGATCAGATCGTCGCTGTTAGCATCGTACCGGAGTGTGATGTCAGCATTGTGAATCTTGTACTCCGATAGAATTGTCTTCACTGTTTCAGTGTCTAACTCGCTTTGTGGGCACTGGAAGGAGAATTGTATATTTTATTATTATAAAACATTTGCAGACAATGCTTGATTGAATGTAGTGTTACAGTCGTAAACCGCGGAACAAGGCTAAGTAGTAAGAAGGGAAATTGACAACATAAAACAGATTTGTTTTCTCACAGCTAACACCTAAACACACCCATTTAGCCTTAAGCTAAGCAAAGCTTGTAGACTGAGTGTTAGACAACTGATACTCAATACTCAATCATTTATTGCATTCCATATGTTACAGAGATGGTAGAAAATAAATAGCAGTTAGAGTTCAATATGGACCCTGATAAACATATCTAAATGCATACAAAATATAAATAAGGGACTTCAACCACAATAACCATACAGTTAGATATCCATTAAGAAGTTAATATTATTGTACAATTATTTTAATAACATTATATATATATTATTATATAAGTAAATAAAACGCATTTTCGCTTGGCAGCAATTAAAAACTTACAGTAGTATTCAAATTAATTCCACCCTTATCTTTTTTCCTAAAATGTATGTTTGGTGGTTGCTTGTTCAATCTTAAACCGAAGCCTTCCAATTCATGTTCTATCAGCTTTTTATGCTGTAAGGGCTTTAATACGTCCAGGACTATGAAGATGAGACTGCATGTCCGGGCTACAGCTATTACTTGACGACCTCTACCTTTGCCATCCTTCGCACCTTCAATAATACCAGGAAGATCGAGGAGCTGAAATCAAAAGAGAGTATGTGATTTAGTATTACATAATATATTTAATTATGGTTGTATAAAAGTTATTAATGGTTGAAGACATAGTATCAAATCTTACAGACTTTGCCTGTCTATGCTTTCCTTGACACCTTTTTTGTTTTTTTTAAATAACTATAAGGGTATAATTTCAACTACATAGACCTATATTGTCCATGATAGGGAAACAATGGCTTTTTCTTTCTTAAACTTTAGAATGGAATTATTTTTGATTTTGGTAAATATTTACGACAAGAAAATTTGCCATATCATGTGGTTTTTAACTTATTTCATAAATAAATGTGAAATTAAGATTTAAAAATTAAAACAGTTAATTTGCTTTACCTGAATCTTAGCTCCTTTATATTTAATACACCCCGGCACTGTTGTGAGCGTGGTGAACTCATACGCTGCTACCTCCGAGTACACTCCAGCCAGATTAGACAGTAGCGTGGACTTCCCCACCGATGGAAACCCTACAAACCCAATACGAGCATCTCCGGTTTTGGCAACGTCGAAACCTGAAGTGTTGACACTATGATTAATCACAGTACTTCTAGGTGATTATGTAGTGATTATATTGCGTTTTCAAGTATCATTATTGACGGTTATTGTGATATCAACTGTATCTCAATATTTTATACAATTAAATCATTTTATTCAAACTATAAACAACACTGAATTTATTTTTTAGGACAGAATGCCATGATTCCAGTACTTCTGTAGGTTAACACAGTAACAAAATTATGTTCTGTTATATTTATTATTTTTAGTATATTTAACAATCAATTTCATTATTACATTAAATAATTATTTCAGATTTTGGGAGCATATCATGTCATCATAAAATAATGATTCTAACAAGTGTTTACCTTCGCCGGTCGCACCGCCGCCTCCTTTAGGAGTGATCAACTCACGTCTCAACTTAGCTAATCTAGCTTTTAGTATACCTAAATGGAGAGCTGTGGCCTTATTTTTTTGCGTTCGAGCCATCTGTAATGTCGAGGAAAGGTTATAATGTAAAACTTTAAAAATAAAAGAAAGTATTAGTAAATATTGCATTTTTCTCTCAATTTAGTGTAGATGGAAGATTAAATATTTATACAAATATAATGTTTTGTTTAAATTGTCTCATTATTCATTATCATAACCTCTTGTACAAACCTCCGACTCTATAGCGGCAATTTTCTCCAATATTGTACTCATTTTTGCGGCTTTTCGTTAACCGTCTTTCTTATAACACCAGGAACAACAAATAAGTGATGAGATAAGTTAATTATTTTTACAGTTAATATAAAAATAGCTGGAAAGCGTGTCAATCTCGGTTCGTGTACAATTTTCCAGAACTTGAAATTGACAGTTCCCGTCCAACTTTGCCGATGACTTTGACATAAGACCGCGCTCAAACTTTTCGTAAGCGCCATCTAGTTAAAAAAGCTAAAGTAATAGCGGTTGTGTTATATTTATATTACCTTTTTTAACTTATCATACGTCTAATGATTGAAGAAAGTTTTCTTAAACTACATTTATCTAAAAATGAATTAATCTGTATGCATTTTTGCCAATTAACGACTATGCGATATTAGTTAGTAGCTCCATCTATGAATGAAACCTAAATTTACTCAACCCCGTTTCAGTGATAGTTTTAAATCATTGTACTAGATGTCGCTAACCTCAACTAAATAAACGAACCTTATCACGTGGAAATGCTTTTCCCGCAGGTTTGCGCATCGTTACTATGAAGGAAAGGAACAGTGGAAAATTGTTGGCTGGGTATGTTTCAGACATGCCACAGTACAGTCAGTACCACCTTAGTCGTCGGGGGATAGAGTCGGGTCTTTGCTTCGGGAGCATACCGACTTATTAAGTTACGAACGTAAACTCAGGTTGAAAAAATGTTTTCGCGTAGTATATGTGATGCCGAAAATTCTCAATGTGATGTATGATAATTCTTGCTAATTTGATAAAAGTTTTTCGTGTAAATATTCTATCTATAAATAATTAAATAGTTATTAGCTTTTCGTGTGATATAAAATTAATTAAAATAATTATAAGGATTGTAAACTAGTGTTATGATATCTCATTAATACCGTGGTAAGTAAACATTTAATTGATTGTTTTAAAGCATATCAAAATTTAATTATAACATATTTTTACCTAAAAACTCACATTAAACTATGTTGGGCCAACTATTACATTGGGTATTGTACTATGACCAAGGCCGTTACAAATTTATTAAATAGGCCCCGTGAGCACTTTAGCAATAACTTGAAAGAAACAAAAAAGTTTTCGTCTGTTTCGTTTAAAATATGTGGGTACCTTCACTTTACTTAATTTTTTACCTAATCATTAGAAATTAAGAATCATTTCAAGTCTGTTATTGAATCGCATTTTTTTAAAGATGTTTTAACAAATAAATTATACTTACGGTGCGTACTACTTATCTACATTTTAAAAAGTATTCTCTTAGACTCTTGCTCTCTTTTAATACCGCCATATTAATCATATCGACTTTTGTATTGACAACTGAGTATTTTTCATTCGGTTATTAAAATGGAAGAACGTAAGGTAGAAAATCGATTAATGATGATTATTTAAGAGTTATAAATAAATAGGTATTCAAAAAAATTCAATTCAAATTATTGATAGCCAATCGATGAACTGCAGGAAACCCAATTGGCAATCTAAGATGATATCCAGCTCTACCCATAAAATGATATTGAAGCATCCTTGAAGTTAATGAGGTAACTATTTGAATTGATCGGGTATTTAAATATAAATCATTCAGTGTTCATGCCGGGCCTGTCGTTCGTAAACTCCAATGGTTCGGGTCACGGATTTACGATTTTCCGTCGTGGTTTGTATTGGACTATTGGCTGACTGCCTGAGTCAGCAATTGTAATATTTATCGTTGGTTCTACTACTGAAGACAGCTGAAAAAGGGTGATGTTTTGCTTCGTAGAGTTTGTGCCTATGTAAAATGCGTGAGGTTAGTGAGGGATTCCGAATACTTTTTTGAGGACATTTTCTCCCTGATGTGTGTCTGATTCCATGACCTTTAAGGTGCTTATGAGCAAACTGAGAAGTTTGCTTGATTATCTGCAACTGTTGTTAATTTCTCTTTCCATATTTTAAGTCACAATAATCTGATCCAATTCTTTAAGCATTATGATCTTTGCATTATATAATAAGAGCCAAATAAAAAAAACGCTTTTTATGCTAATGCATCTCTTTTTTCACCTGATAGGTAGTGCTTTAGAAAATCCGTACAGTCATAATTTATGTTCGGGTTAGGTTAGGTTAAAAAGAAAAGTTGTGTGAAGTTTTATTTTATCATTTATGTCTGAAGTAATAAGACCTTTTTCTTAGTCCTCAAAAGACATTAAAAGGATGTAGGAAGAGATTATCTTAGTAAGTAGATTGTAAAACTTTTCTATAACAGTGTGGCATTGGTTCGAAGATTCTTGTTGGAGTAATTTATGACTCCGAATCCCAAGAAAACTATCCCAATTTAGTATACGGGACTACAGTCATAATATTAATACTTAATTAGAAATATTACTTTGAAGTAATTTATTAAATGAACATTTGCAGTATGTACCTATTTAGTAGAATACGATTACTTTAGACCTGGAAAATAGCTGCGAGTGTTTTAAAACATAATAATATTATTATTGTCCATGATCATCCCAAGTTCATTTTCGTGGTCGTGTTTTATATCGATGGCAGCAAAGTAGAAACGGACATCTACATTTTTATGAAAATGCTTTTTTTACAAAAAATAGCTTATATTAATCCTACCTACAAGTCAGTATTAATTTTTTTTCAAAATTCATTATAATAAAGAAAATTTGACACGTAAATGAAGACATCTACACTGGATTTTTAAAAAACATCGCAGTAGAAACGGACATTTGAATTTGTCCGCCTTTACTTCGGAGCTTTGACAGATGAATGAAACGTCAACAATGACATCAGTCAGTTGTCACATTCTAGCGCTTACCGGGTATGTTTTCGTGCGTTTTCGTGCGTACCTAATCGTTAACGTTTTGATCTCGTTTTTCCTCCTATAAGTAAAAATAAGACAGTAGTGTTTATGTTGCTAAGTTTAAAATATTGTTCTGTGTTTCTTTTTTATTTTATTTCAGTTTGATATTTGCCTATCTGCCAATGATACCTTTGATAATAAATAAATCATAGTATTATATTGCGTTTTTATTTACAATAATATATTTTACGTGATTTGGTAACTAAATAAATGAGTTCAACTGATAGTAATAGATGGAGATAAGTTGTAGTTAACTCATTTATTGATAATGTATAAAATGTTAAATGCAAAGTAAATAAAGACATCTACAAAATTTGGTCAAAAAAGGAGAATACTGTTTGCATGTTGCTTAGAAGATGTTCTATAAATATCCTTAAATGTATTACAGAAGATTATTTTATTTCTTTATTAGATATTTTAAATGGGCACTTTTTTATCACACGTATAAACGGTTATCAGGCAGATGTCTTCTTCTACGTCAATGTTTTTTCAGAGTAAAAAAAGACATCTACATTATTTCAGTAAAACAACGATGTAGGCATAAAACCTATTACACAATTCATAAAGAAGGTTATTTTAAAGCATCATAGAAAATTTCAGGTTAATCGGTTCATAACTCGCAAAATAACCACGCTTTTAAACTAAATCTGCTCTCCTGTAAAGTTGCGATTTTGTAGATGTCCGTTTCTACTTTGCTGCCATCGATATGACCTTGAAGAGACTAGAATCTAGATCTACACCCAGTATTTTCATCACGAAAATCACGATTTTTTTATGGTTACTTTGAAAACCAAGTCCTGAAAAATAGGCAAATAACTTAAACTTCTAATGACAAAAAAACTTTTACCTTGCTCCTGACATTAATGTGTAAAAGTATGGTTGAAATAGAAAATTGATATCATTAATTTATCAGCTAATACTTATGATAGTAGTTACCGGGAATCGAAAAAGTTTTTAATATAGTTATAGAACTTTTTAAGTGATGTGGAGGAGATATTGGGAATATGTTGGAAGTAGGACTCTTCAAAGTACTTTCAGGATGTAGGAGTTAGCTAGGGTTTTTGGATAAGTTCTTAATACTTTTTACTTATGTTATTTTACTTACTTATGCAGGTTATTGAATACTTCATTTAGTTAGGATTTGTTTTTCTTCGAATTTGATTTAGTTACTAGCTGGTCTGATTTCTAGAATTTCTGGAGTTGAAAACAAGTGTGGGTGGTGGGACAAAAATAAATATCTAATACTCGGACTTACTGATAATGCATGTAAAATTTCATAATCGTTCAAGCTGTGTCTGAGGATTATGGTAATTAACTTACATTATGAATATTGCGATCAAAGAATTTTGTATTTAGGATTAGATTATCCAATGTAAATAAATGTAGTGTTTGCAGAGTTGGCGTAGTTTGCGAATTTCTTTATTCCACTATGAAGTAAGAATACATTAACAAATTTTGATTAACGGGTATGATAAAATCCTTATTTCACTGCACATGGGCAAACCCGGTAAAATACGGATATCTGTGTTGCTGTTAAAGTTATTAGAAAATTTTGGAAGCATAATTTGTATGAAGGATTGCAATGCATTGCCATACACCGACACTAAAACGCGGATGACGTAGCACGGCGGTTCAGGTTTAGCCAGTAAGAGTCTGGCACTACATGTTCCCTCCCCCGAGGGAGTGGGTGTCCATGAGGATTCCCCTCAGTCTACTATTTTGCCGTGTGTGGAAGAGTGATCGCTGTACGCCGTGTGTTACGCTAGCATACTTTCACAACTATAATATTTTATTCTAAGTCATTTTAGTACACTCATTATTTTTTTTAATTATGTGCTTTTCTTACTCATTATTTGCTAATATTAATTACTTCTATTCGAAGACTAGTCAGGAATAGGAGATATCTTGTAGCCTCGTTAACTACATATATTACATAGTTTGTAAAAATATAATAACAACAGCTCCAGTTCTAGGTCGTCCATTCGTCCTACTTTACAAATGACAATAGATGTCGATTTATTCACGCTTCCATTATTTTATTTGTCTCTCGTCTCTTAGGTAACCCGATGCTATTCCGTTTATAGAAGAGGTTGTACTCTGCTTGCTCTCAACGCGTTCTAGAAACTGCATTCGAGGAATCTATTTGTCTATGTTTGTTAGACTTGAAGTTCAAATCGTATTGGAGTTTAGGAGAATTGGATGGACGAATGGGTGTATTAAGTTTGAAAATTGGAGGGGAATATTATTATTTAACGGTGTGATTATAGGATAAAGATTTATGGATGACTTCACATAAAAATGTCCTAAAACAATTAGAAAAAATATTATTCGCGTCGCTCTTTTACGAATATAATGCTTTAAAATATGATGGTAGATACTCATATGACCATACAGAAGTTGTGGTATCAAAATAATGTTATTTTAATTAGTTACACTTACCTTATTACACATAAAAAGCTTCAGTAATGTTGATGAAATCTAGTCATGAGTTAGCCGATATCCTGGACTAAAATTCAGGCTTACACGCATACTTTGTATATAACTTCAGAAGAAGAACAATGTGTTTGCTTGCGTAGTCCACGCGGACCAAGGAGAGGCAAAAAGCTAGTAATTTTTAGTGTTCAGAATCCAAAGGGTAAAAAAGAAAGCCTGTTTTTCCGTCCGTCTGTCCGTCCTTCTATCAACAGGCTGTACCTAATAAACCGAGATAGCTAGAAAAAATAAATTAAAAAAGGTGTTGTATTTTAGTTGCGGCTATCCAAGTTAAGCAAAATTTCTAAGCCTATTCACTGCCTCGACCATGACTCAAACTTCCGAGGCTTTTAAAAAAATACTCTTCCACATAGCAACAGTTTCCAAACAAACATCCATACATTACATCCATTATATATTCAGATTACATAACTCCCACATAAGCTTACCAAACATATCTGATACGTTTTAAACCGAGCCCCTTGGGCTACATCATTCAATTAAGTACTAAGTGAGGGTAGTATCATTAAATTCGATGGTACGTGACTCGAATGTCACAAATAGTTTTGGTATCGTCTGTTTGATGTATGGCCCTTGTGAGGAACCCCTTTGGTGATAGTTATTTTTGTTGTGAATTTCGATGGATGGCTGTGAATTTCGAAGTAACGCCTTTTTACGATATTTCTGGGAGTTTGTGATTTTGATGGATTTTTGTAGACGTTGTTTGTAGTGATGGCGTTGGAAAAATGGGATAAGGAAATCCGCTTAAAATACTACTAAAGATTTTTTTTGTATTTGAAAATGTTGGAGAGATAGTTGTTGCTATTCCAAGACAAAATTCACTATTCTAAAATCATTTTTTATATTTTTCTTTATTTATTTTGTTTACTTTATTTTTATTTTATTTATTTAATTATCACACTAATCTACCATTACAGGTTACTTAACCTAATGCGGTAGCTAGGACTAAACAAAGGTCTAAGTATGTATATATGTGAACCAGGGTTTCAAAGATTGAATTATTATGCACATAGTTGCAGGTCTAAATTCCAGCAACTGTTTTAATATGTAATTTTCTGATAATTCTGATATGCATAGGCAATAAGTTAGCCTGATACACATGCCCATCCTTGCTCCTCCTGGAATTGCTTTTTGCTTCAACCACTTTTCTCCTAGATATGAAATCCTTACTATTTACGATTCCCATGTTTCAAATTTCTGTCACTTCGCGATTTCTTGGAGTTCTCTGAATAAATCGGTTTCCAAGACTTTCAAAATCTTTGATTGATTTGTATCTTCTATAACGTTGTCAGTTTGGTTTTGGTTATTGACATTGACGAACTTGTGTAGGCTAGTAACAATATTTTACAGTGAGGTAAGGCAGTAGGGTGCAAGTAGTCCAAAGAAGTACATTTTCCGACCACTCGCAACTAATAAAGCAATATCTACTCAACAATCAGGTACCTAATTGCAAACTTAAAAATAAACATTACCTCACTAAACTCTAATTAAACAGCCAACATATTCCTAGAGTATTCTCAACACAACACGCTCGTATTTCAGCAAATCAGTGTAACATTAACAATGTTGAATAGTAACAACGATTCCGAAGTTAAATCTCGCCCTAACAATGTTATTAAAAGCAGAATACCACAAACAGTAAAGTTCCACAGACTGCGGAAAGTTTAGACGCGTACAGGCCTCGCGTGTTATTTATAATGCTCATGATACATGTAGGCGTGTGTATGGAAATTGGTAATTATTTTTTTAACGAAGTATTAGGGGCCAACGGGATGTATAATGTTTGGTTTAACAAACGACTCCTGCAGTAAAGAATTTAATCCTTATATCGCGGGGCGTTTCACAAATATTCAAGTCATATGCACAGGACACCCAAACTCAGTACAGGCATTCGTAGATCATTCAAACACGTAGCTACTGCGAAGTTTGAATACCATTTCCGTCTTTAGAAGATTATTTGCTGGCATTTTTTTTATGGGTACAACTTTAGGAGTCCTTACAAAAAGGTAAAAACGGATTTCTATTACTATAACTGAGGCTCCGCTTTTTGTCTGTCGGTTTTGTATGTGTATCTCACAAAATGTGATAGGTAAACAGTTGAGAATTTTAGTATATTTAAGTTACCGCTAGAACTAAAAATAATGACAATAAATATCGAGGTTTAAACAACGGTTGGAACGTTTATGAATTTGTCGCCCACAAACCCATAGGATTTTTCTTTAGCCTATTCAAGTACGGAAGCCTCTCGGAAGACTCGTACTTGAACAGTTTTTATGTACATTTAAAGGTTTCATAGTTAAGTTTTGAGTACTTATGAAAAAGGTATGAATAGGTCCAACAAATGGGTTACATTTGAGACTATCATGCTTTATAGTCTTCTAATATATAAAATTCCCGAGTCACGATGTTAGTTACCGTACTCCTCCGAAATGGTAATACATATTGGGTAGGTCTGAGAATAGAACAACATTTATTTTTCATACCCCTAAGTGATAAGGGTTGCTCACATTAAAAAAATATTTTTTTTTGGACGAAATAGTTTGTTTTTATTTTTTTATAATGTGGCATTAAAAATACATACAACTAGAAAAAAAAATATTAGGCAAAACAACGTTTGCTGAGTCAGCTAGTCTTTTTATAAATTTAAGCTGTGTTAAATATAGAAATAACCATCTTATAAATGTAACTAACGTAATTAATAACTGTTTTCTTTGTTACAGATTATTTGATGTTCATAGCAAAGTAGTTTGTACATAAGCCCAACAGAAATAATGCTTTAGAATTAAAGAAAAAAAAACGAAAAATGCGCGTAAATAAAACAATGGCAATAAACAAATGTGAAACGTCATCATAAATTTGGATTTAAAAATCGAATCATGTCGTCAGAAGTGTCTTTGGAAGGCCGTGACCGGCCGGGGTTGATTCGGCGAGTGGCATCGGGATGCGCAAGAGCAGCCTTCTCACAAATCGGTCTGGTGATACTTGTGGTGATATACGTACTACTTGGTGCAATACTCTTTGAGTATTTGGAGTCGGGGCCGGAGGTTCAGAAGCGGTCGGCAATCCAGAGGTCCAGAGAAGAGTGCCTGAAAGAACTTTGGGCTATTACAGGTAAGAATTTTTATTTTTGACCTTCTTAACTAACATTAAATTCAATCAGTTTTCTATTAACTATATGTTACATCGTAATTCTTAAACGCATACATTGATTTCGATGCGGTATTTTTACTTCGCAAAAAGCATCTTTTAGGTTTTTAAATACTTATATTTTATCACAGTCCGAAGCTTTAGCTTCGAATTTCTGAAATAATTTTTAGTTTACGGCTACAAAAAAATTCGATTATAATGGCCGACGTTTTGAAGTTATTTGGTAATTCCTATTATACATTATTTTTTATTTCAAATGGACCTTTAATGAGAATTAATCTCATTTCTAAGGTGACAGCAAATTTTTCATTTTAGGAAAAATCTAGAAATTATCTCGCTGTCTACAGCTACTTATTTAACAGAAAGATTTAAATATTCATTTTTATACCTTTGAGTACAATAGTAAGGCACTATTATTGAAGATTTTTTTCCTTCTACAATTGAATAATAAAATTAATTCTACTAAGCAGTTTAATAAGAACATTATGTTCCAAGGATGAATTTCTCTCAATAGATTGTATTGAAAACTATTGGTGCAAATAAAATCGTGTTTCTTTGAGAATACGATCTTTAACTGATATCGAGTTTTATCTTACTTCCGCTTTATATCTACACGAGGAACAATAACAAGTATATCTAAACCGTTTCGCATTCCGCTACGGTTTGTGCTACGTCGTAGCTACGTTTAAGTCTACGGCGTAGCAGACGCATAAATATCATTTAACTCTACTAGTTGCTCGCGAGTTACAAAGCCATGTCTAGAAGATAAGACATTAGTAGTACAGCCTATTTTGTTTGAGTCTGGAACTCTTCCATTGAAGACTAAAGTTTTGAACTAAGTGACGAAATACATTTATCATAATTTGTATAATGTTTCACGTATTTATACGTAAGTAAAGATACGTTGTAATAATTTACTATTGTGACGTATTAATAATAAGTCTGGTATTGCATGAACTGCGTTATCGTTAAGCACAATGATAGAAAAAATATAAAGAACTAGCAAAAATAAAAGAACATCAGAAATTGGTTTCGTTAGCGCAAAAGAATCTTTCTTAAGCTTTCTTCAGTAAATTGGAACAATTTAAATTGTACAACATTCATTTGTAACTTTAACAGATGGTAACAATTCCTTTTTTAGGGTTCCTTAGTGTTTATGTTAGATCTTTTTACTAGACTTCAGCTTTTCGCTGTGTAAGCAGTTGAAAACGAATTCGTTCTATTTCATCCATATCTATATTAAACGGTCTTCTTGTAGTCTTTTCAAGTTAAATAGCAATATATATTCTTCGCTTTCCACATAAAATTCAGTCCGTCCTCTTCTGTCCTTGATTCAGCTCTGTTTCTGTACTCTTCTGTCCTAGTGCAGAAGAACGATTTGTCTGTCTTTCTAAAAGACACGTCAATAAATTAAAATTCCATGGCGTTTTCTTCACTTAAAATGGAATACCGGTACCGAGTTTCAACTTTTTTATAAAAATACGTGGTCGTGTATTTAAACCTCTTACCTTCATTATCGAATAACGTTTTCCCTCCCGCTTTGCATTCTATAAGTGCCTATTATTGCCTATCGGCTTTGATCAGGGTCGCTGATACCTTTATGATATTCTAAAGACCCTTTGAGGGGCCTATTTTCCTTGAATGCAATGTTTAATGATATGTTAGTATTTAAAGTTAATAACACATTATATTTTTCTGCTTCTTTAGGGTATCAAGAAGGTAGTAACGAAACCGTATTACGGACCAACGTCTGTCATAAGGTTGTGTATCATATGAAACTTGATAGCTAGGCTGTTCAAATTTTCTCTGATGATATATTTACATAGACGAGGATAAAGATCAAGGTGCAGTGGTTGTTCTATTCGGAAATTATGTTGGGTGACAAATAAATTGAAATATTGATTTGTCGCCCAATCGTTTTTTTTTCTTTATCTTATCTGTACAAAGCTCTCAGTGTCACTTGGATGTGCCTGTCGTTTAATTTTTCAAATTAGTGCTGGGTGAAAATTTTGCAAATCTGTTAAGAAGAACCTAAATTTAAAAATTGTTGTGTTCAAATTTAAGTCGCCAACCTTCAGTTCCAAATTACCGATTAGAGCCACAGCAGAAATTTGGAATATAAAAGAGATAAAAGTCTTGAAATTAATTCGAATATAATAACCATTGACACGAAATGAACAATTTTTAGCATCATAGAGCGTCTCTGTTAGTCTCGAAAAGAGAAAAGAATCCATTTTAATTGAATCTTAAAATGAAGACAATTTCATATAGCTTTGATAAAACCCAATGGGTTTCCAAATTAAATTATTTTGCTTCACAACGAACAATCGGTAAGGCTCAGTAAATTATTAATTACCAATCAACAGATATCATATCAGACCTTTTGATAACTCGTCGTCTGTTTAATTACTGTTTTATTTAAATTAATTGTATTTACGAATTAAAGTGTATCTATTGAATATTTTTGCCAATTTTTTGCCGATTCTTTGAACTTTTTCCAGTCCTTTTGATCAAATTTTGGTTAGTATGTAGGCGTGTATGCCATTCATAGCGAGATTTTAGATTTAAATGTGGGCGAAGGTTTTTCGCTTTGATTCAACAAACGAGAAAATAATACTGTTTCGTGAAGTTATAGAGTAACCAAAATAAATCGTATAGGTATGTTGGCTGTATAGCGACTTCTAAATCGTACCGTTAAAGTTAAAGTTTAATAAACATAAGTGGACAACTTGTTTTTTATTTTATTTTACATTGCCTTTTGCTCGGGACTCGTAGTAGTCGTGATCCCCCAAAGTTTCATATAAACTTTAGCATCGCATTATTCGTCTTATAACTCTTTTTTCAGTTAAAAAGTAGCCTATGACCTTTCTCAGGCTCTAGACTATCTGTGTGCAAAAATTCATGACAATCAGTTCAGTAGTTCTGGCGTGAAAGCGAGACAGACATTAGCATAGATAAACAATTTTTCAATACATTTTCTGAGCTTTTTCAACAAGGCATTTCAAAAAACGTACCATCTCTCACTAATAATATAAATACTGCGTACAATAACTAACTATACTATTTATCAGTAGAGCTACATAAAGTCCCTATTACCACATAGTTTAGTTCTATCTTCTATTTTTTATAAACTGCCATGACAACGACCCATCGTCCCGGAGTTTAAAAGCAATTTCCTGGTTTATAATAAGAATTTTTAATATTCGTGTCACACGTATGGCTTTACCACTATAATGGTGCAGTAGACCGCTGTCTTTAATGTACATTGTGATGGTTTTATACGGAGTTAGGTGTTAACGCTTTTGTTGAACATATTTTTGGTATCGTTTGATTGTTTTAAGACTAAATTCAGGTGTTTCAGGCGACTGATTGTTGTTTAGAAATTTACTTTTATCATCTCTTTAACAAAGCCTGCGTTATGCTTCTGTTGAATACATTTTTGGAAACGTCCGATTATTTTAAGACTAAGTTGAGGGGAAATAGGGGACGATTATTATTTAAAAAAAAAACATCTTCTTTCACAAAGATTTACATTGTGTTCTTTTGAAGCCATTACTGATTACTCCCAGTTTTATAGTTTTATTGAATCCAAACCAAAATTGGTCAACAAATTCAATCACTATACAATTACGGTTTGAATGTGTAACAACATTGTCACAACGATTTTTATTGTTAAATTTACTGTACCCTAGTACTCAGCAAGGGATTATATTAAACGATTCAGTGGCAATATCAACGCACCTCCCATTCACAATCTTTACATCACCGACCGATCTTGCTCCCTTTGACACACTCGAAATTAATTACCTGTTTCCTGGAACTGTGTACACTCCTGCCTACCCTGTTATACTAAAGCGTGATGATACAGCATACAATGGCAGTGGGAACAAAACTGTCTTTTGTCTTGAAAGTGCTTCCATCACAAAGAAACTTGGGCGCTTTACTTGCCTTTATGGAACGAACATTTTTCTCGTAACAGCGAGAGCTTGTAATTTGGAGGAATTCGTTACTTAAATGTTACGTACAGTCAGCCTGTTGTAATGGGTTTATGTGACGATTATTTTATAGGGTTTTGTAATCAAAGGGTAAAAACGTTTGTCTATCTGTAGGTCCATCCGTCCGATACCAGACTGCACCTCGTCAAGTGTGGTAGACAGTTGAATTTTTCATAGACGAAGTATTTCTGTTGCGCCTATAAGGAAGGTCTGAGCTTTGATCACTACGCTAGTGTGGGTAGGCAAGTTACGATTACAATATTTGGAATGTTTTCTTTCATTTATCAGTGGTGTCTTATAATATTTAGAAAGTAAATTTACCTTTGCAAAAATTAGATTGGTGCTTTGCCTTCGTTGAAATCGAACTCCCATCTCGCGAATACAGATCCTTGCACAGAACCACAAGGCTGCCATGACATCTCAAGTGTGTATTAAAAAGAACTTATTTCTTGCTAGCATGATTGAAAACCATACATATATGAAATGAATAAGTCTTAATCAGTTATTCAATTAAGTCAAGTTTTGTCATATTAAGACTTCTTGAATGCATGTTATTACATAATTTATAAAATCAAGTAGTGATTTTTTTGCATACTTAACTCCAGGATATAAAATAATTAAATCACCAAAATTATTACCCACACTTATTAATTCCGTCGATTATACATTAATTTATAGTATTTTACATGTGTAACATGCAGGAATTAAGTTAAATACATTAAATAAGGCTCCTTCAAGTTCGGAATTCGCTGTCGTAATTACTCTGAGAATTGGTTATAAGCCTCGTGAGGCCACTTAGGAATCCGTTTGACTGGAAATAAGGAGTTTCTTACAGGAAAGTACGTAATGAAGCAAACAATCGATCGATTCAAAATGCTCGAAGCTGGGTTCATATATTATACTATGGTAATGCCTACGTTTAATAATGTTAACAAGATAGGAACTCTTTAACTGAGGCTCCGCAGTTTGTTTGCCTGTCTCAGGCTATATACTATGAATTTTGACAGCTAGACACTTGATACATGTTCTTTTTTAGCAAATTTGGACTCCGACAGCCTGGTTGTATTTGTATTTTTATAAAAACCCACAACATTGCGAGATAATCTCGCCGGTTGACCAGTTTCTTTAATTTTCCCCTTTAAGTCTCTGATTTTTTAGCTCGGTGATTTGTTCTAAAGTAATAAATAGATGTGTAGTTATCTGCTATATGCAATCCAAGAGTTTTCACGCGTAAATAAAGACGAAATGTCTTAATCTTAGTATGTGACTTTCCGTATTTGCTTGGATGTAATTATGTCGAGAAGTCATTAAAGGTAAAATTCAAGCTAGTAGTTAGTTTCATTTCAAATTAAATATCATCATTATTTTTATTTCCTCTTATGAAATCCTTGGATATTTAATCCAAGGATTTCCTTATTATTATTTTCATCTTCAGATTTATCATATTTCTTTCCTTAAAGTATGAATAAAATTAATAATCTAAAAACGCAACTCCAAAAATATCACCATCGGCCACTCCAAGCCAACATTCTAAATTAAACGATCCCCATCACCATGTTATCTTAAGCGAAACGATAACGTCGAATGTACGTTTAAAATTATATACATTGATCGCTTGACCCGACGAGGGAAAACTCCTATTAAACATACCCAGAAATATTACCGGTGTATTTCGTTAAACCCGAAATGTACGGCGTTTTATTTCGTAAATGATTTATGGCTCTCATGCGAGTTTCCGATTCGATTTTTGTTAATTGGTCCATTTTGATATTACGGTAATTGAATCAAATTGCTTCGGAAACTTTTAATTAGACATTCGATAAGTATAAAAGTATTCATGTTTTGTGGAATTTTTGACATTGAATGTTTGTATGGTACTGTAACCAAAGTGTCTGTCCGTCTGTTCATACGTCTGTCACAAGCAAGCTGTTTTCAAAAACTTCAAATTGTGGTTCATTCACCTAGATTTTTAAACTTAGTTATTCTTAGCTATATGAATGCTTTATCATTTGACTGTCTCTAAAAAAGAGTACGCAGTTGTAAAAATCTAAAAGCCTCATAACTCCATATAACATTTTAAGCAGGAACTTAGCTGAAAAAGCACGCATTCACATGTTTACACCTCTTTGCACTTAACTACATAATACACCTCCTTTCAAAACCGGCAAAATAAAACTTTATATAAACAGGCTTCACTCAATAAATGCCCACTCATGGCCTTTTATTTGCAAACAATCTCAATATAATGTATTCAGGCAATAATCTAGGCTAGGTAATAAATTATAAACGCCGACACGCAATTTTTCAAAGCTTTTGTGTGCAAATGCTACGAGAATACTAAATGGTATTATATAAATAAGTTATTTTCTAATTTTCCGTATCTACAGTACTACTAGTACTGAGGGTCCCCTGTCTGTTCGTTTTGCTGTCACCTGGCTGTATCTCATGAAGTGTGATAGCTATAGAAATCATTACTTTTTTAGGTCATAATGTATTACTAATACCGCTATAATAACAAATACATTAAATTATATCCATACTTCTACATACATCATAGTTTTTTGACACTACTTCTATTAATATGATAGATAAAACATCAACCGATACAGCCTAACTAATTTGAAATAAGAACTTTATTCAGAATTTTAAAATCAATTCCCTTAAGTTTCATTACAACACACACTCACATGTTTTTATTATTCAATGCTGCACTTTTCTATAGAAAATCAAACAAAATATAACTTTGTACTCTATCCTCCGTGAGTGGGTAGATGTACAATTTCCTGGAACCTCCATATTTCGACAAATGTTCTCGAGACATCCTCCAGGGACCAGACAAAAGTTTTCTGATGGAAAATGTGAACAAAAGTTAACGTAGAGTATGTTTATGTCAAATATTCATTGAAATAAAACTGTAAGGTGACAAAAAGGTCAAAAATTCCGCCTTTTTTAATGGTATCAGAAGTTATTTTTAGGTGTAGGTACTATGATTTGAACTTTTATCACATGTACGTCAAAAATTCCACATTTTGCAAGCTATACTTATGTTTTTTAGTTTCTTGTTGATCACGTGGACAATTCAGTACTTCAGTTCATAATCTGTCAAAATTAATTCCCCAAAAAAAATAGGATACGATCTTTATTTTCATCGCGTATTAAGTAATATTATGTTGACACAGTAATTATTAGGTACAGTAACTGAGGATGGTTCATTATTAAATGATGCAACGGCTTACTCACGCGTATCTATCGGGATCGCTCGACTAGTTTCGGACCAAACCGTTGCTTAATTTAATAATGAGACAGGTAGTAAGTCGAAATCTTGTATGTCACTATCAGCACACTTCATACCGACAGGTGATGTCACTAGCCTCACTTTCACTCACACACTCACTCAGTTTTCGCAATTCGTATTGATATAATAAAATTATGAATACAACATTTTTTTAAATTACCTCACAGTCTTATTAAATGGCTTTAATTCAAATACTCAATTGTATTCCACCACAAAGATGAGACTTAAAATAACTAACATTCTAGTTATTTGTCTAATCCCACTTCAATTACCTACTCGCACCTATTAACATGAATCTATTATCAAGTACTAGCCTCAAATTCAATATGTAAAGTTGTCACCAACATCAGTACCATTTTGACACCCTCAAATTGAAATTTAGCGCTCCTACTACACAATTTCAATCAGTGATAATCCACTAGATTAATACTATTGATTTTGATAATATTTAATGCGCTATTTGTAGGATTATTGCTTACCACAACTTTGCATTATATTAAAATTCGATGTGGTTTTAAATGCGATTTCAATTGATTCGTGTTTTTGAACCCCTACGCAAAAAGAGGTTTGGTATAAGGTTGACGTGTCTGTCTGTGATATGTGTGTCTGCGAAACGGATTAAATGAGAGTAATCGATTTTAATTTAGTTTGTTTTAAGGGTGATTATGTTAGTAGACATGGCTTGATGAAAACCGGACGAAACGTTTAAAAGTTGTGGGTTTGAAAGTGGGAAAAAATAACCAAATGTCTGCAAATGTACTGAAAGCGCAATTAAAAGCTTAGATAAATAGTGTATTTATGACTTAATCGAGAGAGTCCTTAGCTGAGTTTGATGATAAAATTGGTATTGGGAAAATTGGGTATAGGAGTCGGAATGTCAAATGTGTCGGAGTTGTCAAGTCTTTGCAATTCTACTAAAGATGATTTGTCATGTAGGTTATTGACAGTAGGCATTTGAAAAAATATATTGTGTAAAGAATGTATTAGAAAACTCATTTAGATATATTATGAGTAGATATTAGAGCGAATATAAACTATTAATGACTTAGCTTTCCCCGATATAACTATTTCCAACGAAATATTTGCCCTTAATAATAAATATAAAAAATGCGGACAACATCACATACATTGTTCTGAACCCAAAGTAAGTTGCTAAAGCACTTGTGTTATGGAATTCAGATACAACGAAGGTACCACAAACACCCAGACCCGAGACAATGTAGAAATGTGAATTTCTACATTGACCCGACCGGGGATCGAACCCGGGACCTCAGAGCTAGCGACACCTTGAAACCGGTGCGTACGCCACTCGACCACGGAGGTCGTCAGTAATAATAATTGATGTCCAACTAAATTTAATAGTTAAAGGAATAAATGCACCGATTTCAGCTCTTAAATCATCTACAATCCTTTGTAAACACGGAAAGACAGAATAGACACGGATGATAAATCGAACCAACTACTAAATTAGCATGCGCATCCATTTTCAAATAATTCCGCCATTTTTATTTCCGAGTCATTGTTGCCAACATGACGACGACGAAGACTATTAACACACTCCGTATAAAGGGCAATTTATCATTTTGATCGCCAGATAAGGTATACAAAGAGAATTTATAATTGAAAATATGTCCAATTTTATCGTTATCCGTGTGAATTATGATTGGGTTTCATTTGGTTAAAATGATCCGTTTAATTAAGTGTTAATTATTGCGTTGGATATTATATATTTTTAATGATTGGATTTTAATTATGGAATAATGTTTACTGGTTTCACTTGTCCATTCATCAAATAAGCTATAACCGATTGAAGTGGTTGTTTTTAATATGTGTCCTTTTTCCCACTGAGATTGTTTTTGAGTAATCTTAGCGCCTGATGATAGTAAGTTTGCTGAAAGTGCCTACATTCTTTTATTGTAGAAGTAAACAGGATTTAGCACGTCTTATATCAGATTTAAAGTCATATAAAAAAAATAACCGGTCAAGAGCGAGTCGCGACGATGCGGGCTTTTTACAAATAGGGGAAAGAACAAATCGGTTGGGTGACAAATAAATTTGAGGGTGGGTTCGTAACCCACGAATGTATTTCTCACCCAGCAAATATATCAGCGTGACGTAACTAACACATAATACGTAACTCTAGCCAACACAGGTCGGGAGATACACTCTGGTGACAGACGAACAGACTTCGAAGAAGTGCTTTAGGAAAAGGAGGATTCCGTTTTTACCCTTTGAGAAGGCGCCCTAAATAATGTTTAATAAACCTTTTACAACAAATTACAAGTCATAAAACTTAATAAATTTGGAGTAAATCACTCAAGTATAAAACACAGATGGCAACATAACATTTTGAGTTTTAACGAAGACGATATCCATTTTTTTATAATTTTAAAGAAAGCTAAACGTTCGTTGCTCAGAAACTGAAAATCTCTTAAGTAATACCGAGAGTTTTCTGTAGCGTAAAAATGACAGCACTTAGAATGAAATCCTTTTATTTAAACTTCAAGAAAACTAAACAAGTCGAGAAAAGAGTTGTTAATACGAATGTATCTCTCAATCTAGATTTTTATTTTATACTTGGAACGCCTTTGAAAATGGAGATCGCGACGCTGGTATTTGTCTCAGCTGCCAGTATCAAGTTATAAGGATTTAAAAGATGAAAAATCAACAATACTGTCTTTGTTTCCTTTTTGAAAAATCTTTTATAAAGGTGGTTAAGTATGAGTCGGACTTTGGTCACAGATTAGTAAATAGTTACTACGTAACTTTGGACATATTAGAGACAGATTGGAGAAGTATTCGTTAAGTTTACAATCGTATTTGCGGTATTTACGGTTGCTTAACCTCGATTAGAATAAGTATTGTTGTTTTAGTAGCAATAGAAATATCACTATAAGTGAAATTTTCAAGTGTCTTCGTATGATGGTTCATTTGAATACACCATTATGACAAACGGGCGGACAGCAAAGCCTTAAAATGCTTTTCGTAAGTAAAATAAGTTTAAACAAAAGCAATATTAAAAGCGTATTCTTGGATTCAATATGAGCCGTTAAAACAAACACTTCTCAAATAATATCGACACCCATTAAAATTTCATCGCACTTTTCAACCATCCAACGATATGACAAGCATGAACATTGATATAATATTATTAGCAAAAATCACAACATCCACAAAGTACGTACACGGAATATCAATACACCAAAAAACGAACGTAACGCCACAAGCCGCTTACATTGCTGCATTAATCTTATTAAGTAACAATTGTTCTCGAACATATCACGCAACGAATGCACACCAGTCAAGTTAACGCAATATTTTAATGTAATTAGTGAACGTACCGCGAAGTATCGTGCTTGACATAAAAATATTACTATTTTAACAACTTCATTATGTTTATGAAGGATTTTATTATATTCGTGAGCTAGTGTTGTTTATTTTTTTTTATATGCTGTGAATTTTTTGCGTTTTTATAGTTGGAATATAAGTATGTAACAAGTGTCGTTTTTAGTCTGGTTGGTAACAGAATTTTGAAATTTGAAATCAAGTCGACCATTTTTATAATTGATTTGCTTATAATATACCTACTGCCGTTCCTGGATATTACCGATGGGTTCGGATGTATAGCAATATTTTTTTATAAATGTAATTGCATTTATATTACAGTAAGTAGTGTTAATCTAGGCATAATATCTGGATAGAATAAAAACATGTAAGTCATAGAACAGGGCCTTTTACCTATTAAAGTATTACAATTGCAATTGAAGATGACAGCGATTATCTGGCACCAGATTTCGAGATCAAAATCTTTGCAAATATTCGCCTTAACAAATAACAAACAATACGCTTTTTTGGGATTCGAGTTGTTGTGTTAAAAGATCATTATTTTGCAAATAAAGGACATTTTTAAATGATGCAACGGCTTAGTCACGCGTATTTATCAGTCTCACTATGGTTACTATAAAAAAAACGAAGGACATTATTACATTTGACGCAACATTATTATATAATTAAAAACAAACATGGAATGTTACATAATATTTAGAGCTCGTATAAAATCGCGTGACAATAAGACAGCCCTATTTATAATTCCATACGCAGACTGAAAGATAAATTGCGAGGGTAGGTGCAAAAATGTTTTTATTCACGATACATAATGCTATTATAACGTTAAGCTTATATGGGGCATTTATTAATTTTGTATTCAGTATTTTTTTGCTCAAGGTATTTTATATGTGAGGCAAGAATTCGTTTATAGTCTACTTTTAAGTATCGGTATGTAGAGTTAAATAGTTCCTTTATGAAGAATTAACAAGAATTGTATTTTAAAATCACTTTTTTTCTTTCTATGGTTATTGTCATTGAGCATTCAAAAGCTTCTCTTTATGTGTCGCACTTACCGTACAAGGAAATAACCATAGCAAATATTTATTACCCAAAAACATCTGTTTCAAACAAACATTTTTCCCCGAAACAAATGTAATACACTTTCTCTCCGAGCTATGGAAACGGTATAACTAATAGAATCCACATTTTCAGCGCCATTGCCCCAATCCTTCACTGTGGACCTAAATAAACTAGAGGTCCGATAATAAATGCCTTCGTTATAACGTAAACCGATATACTCACACTTCTAACATGTGGAGGTTGTAGTGTTAAAGTGATTTAACTTCCCTTCCAAAATTATAAGGTCATAACTATCAAGGTTGCATACTTAACTAATGTTATAAATGCAATTAAGTTTTTTTTTGGTATAATTTCACGTTAAACTACAAAAACGATAATTTAAATTCTTAGACAAATGGAAAGTGTTTGCTGTTAGCGAGTATAAATCCTGTATAGCATTATGTAGAGCATAGTGCAAAGATTATCTCCGTATTCATATTGAAAAGGAAACTATACCCAAAACCTAAGTTATTTAGGTTATAACACTCCACCGATAGCCGAGAGGTCACCATGATACGTGATGTGGGTTTGATCTCTCGAAAAACAAACGTTTGTGTGATCCACGAATGCTTGTTCTGAATCTGGGTATCTTTGTGCATGTAACTTGAATATTTGTGAATGTCCCCGCGACAAGGATTCAATTCGTTAGTGGCGGAGTTAATATCTTTTTTTAAGTAGAGTTAAAAGAAAACACGAGAAATCCAGCTGTCTAACCAGTAGCTATTTCTGGCGGTAACCAAACTAACAAAATGGGGTAGTAGCCGTTAAAAAATTCAAAAAATTTAAAAGAACACGTTTAAATGTAAATGCAGACCTTTCGTTTGAACACGCGTTCATTCGTGTGGTACCTGAGCCTTTAAATAAAATATGGTTCGAAAGTTGTGCGTTTATTTAACGCCTTTACATTAACTTCACAGTGTAAGTACACTATGTTAGAAACACGCAGAAATTGTAGTTTGTTTGTAAATAAAAATGTCTTTGACCTTTAATTAACTTCTTATACTTGTGAATAAAGTTATAAATTAATTATAAAAAATAATGTTGGATTCAATTATACTTAGAATAGTAAGCCTCAGTCTAAATTAAGGGAAGCTTTAGCGTCTTTCCGTGAAATCTGTTAAAATAACATTATTTTTCAAAAGTTTCAAAAGTATTTATACAAATGTTTATGTTTTTTTTGGTGTAGACGGAGGAATCCTCAAGGACACTCCTGAGAAAGCTTGTAGTGTCAGACTTTTACTGACTAAAAGTGAATGCTAAGTTGTGCTCAAACGTACACGTTTATAAATGAAATTAATAGAAAATTAAAATAATTTGTAATATTAGTCTGTTTTCTGTCAATTTCGAAGCTTTTTTTGTTCTGTATCAACAATCACTTTTAGCTTAATGAATACGTTTAAAGTATTTATTGTAGAGCACTATCAACGATAACTAAATTAAATCCCAATTAATATTAGAGTGGTCTTCCTGAAATATTGCGTTTTGGCCTTTGATGATTTGTTGAGGTAACCCTAGTTAATTCAATTTAACAAAGTGCGTACCCATATCTTCTTAAAATTTATAAACAATTTTATTAAGAGAATTTCCTGTACTGATAATTTTGTTTTCAATGTCTTTGGCAGCAAATTCGGTTTTATTGCCTTCTCGGTATTTTCTTGATCTTTGTTCCATGGTTTGTGTTTCCTAGTAAATTCTATTACTGGTTCACACGCGAACCTATTTTTCCTTTTGTTAATGTGCGCCTGATTATGCCAGCTATGTCGGCAGCTTATTCCGTTGAATTTACTGTGTCCTGTTTGAATAATGGGGAAGAATATTAATGATTATTCTTTTATAATTGGTTATGTGTTTATATACTGTTATTGCCAATGTCATCAAAAATACGCTAACTGAAATTCGCCACAAAATATTAAAAGTTGTAAAATTTTCCAATCAGACAAAATGAGAATTTAATTACTTAAAATTAAACTAAACTAAAACTTATTTCATTAAGATAAGGCTTGTTATCTTTTTGATTTCGTAAAATGACTACATGTTGAAGATACAAACTTTATTTTAGACCTTTATTCTGTAATCTTGTTAAAGTTCTTTCCGACGAAAGTGCTCTTCACTCGTCACAAAGAAAATAACGCTAAGTTATGACACACATTTTGTGAAGTTTTGAAAGATTTCTCAGTAAATATTTGATTTAACTTTAATATAGTTGAAGATAAGTTTCCTGTTGTTGTTGTCGTCATCTTCAAAGATTTTGCTTCGAGATTGAAAGGCTCCTTCCGATAGAAAATTTGTAGATTTAAATACCACGTCAAATAAACGACAATATGAACCACAGTACTCTAAAACTTTGAACAATAGAAATACAGTTAAAATAAAATTCAATTGTAGGAATTCCTTCACAATCCCCAGAGGTTCAGGAAATACGTGCAAAAGACACGCCCGTCCAATTCTGGCCGATCTCTTAGGAAACAAGTTATCCGTGACTCCGAATACATTGATTGTCCCATGGAAAGTCAAGACGACTTGGATTCCGCAACAAATTTAATCAGAAGGAAAAATAGGAGTCGTGGGAAATACACTTTCCAATTTACAGAATTGGGTAGGAAGCGATGAATTTACATGTGTGACGTCAGCACGTGCCTATCGGTGACCCTTATTGACCATTGTTCCTATGTGGTCATAGTTTTGTTCGTGCCACGTTCCTCTTACCGATAGTATACCGTTTATCAAATTTCGATTTTTTGATATATTACTTCTACTTCAGTATAATGTAAGTACTTATTAAATTAAAAATAGACAAATAAAAGACAAAATGAAAGTAAGCATGCTTTTAAAAGCTAACGATTTTAATTATAGAAAAGCATCTGATTAACCTAACGATTGAATAACATACAAATTATATCAAATCTATTATTATTATGGAAAAGGAATAACGTAAAGAAGGATCCACCATTTGCAATTCAAATAATACATCTCTGAGGGTCGATGTAAATGGCTAGAGATCGCTGTGACTTGCGGTTACCTCGGGGGTTCCACAAGGTATAATTATGGGTCCAGTCCCGATTTTATTTATTGTTTTTTTACTCATTACTCTTTGTAGGGTTGAAAGAAATTTGTTGGTAGTTCTTATTGGATTGTTTGTAGGGATTGAAGTTATTGTTAGTAGTACCTATATACTCAGTCTAGAAAATACGGGTTCATTTCGGAGAATAGTTTATGAATTCAATAATTTGAGAACGTGATGGTCTGATTGGTATATTTTCCTTTATCAATGGATATTTACATTATGGTCAATAACGGATCTAAGAAGAAATTATTTTAAATGCACTGTAAACGAAATACACGACAGTAGAAATAAACGATATTAAAGCAGATGCTGTCTTTGGTAAACTGGTCTAGTTGGGCACTATTGTAGTTGTAAATGCAAATATGAAATTTACGGTATAGCATCTAAGTACTTTAAATTATGTCCATCTAAAATTTCACTACAAAAAGTAAGTAAGCTGTCTATTGTCTCAAAATAATGACATTTTATGAATATCGCCTAAAATTTAATATCATCATAACACATATTATTTATTATGCATGGACGAAATCTATTCAGTTCAATCATTTAATTATATAAATGGAAAGCGATACGTTTCAGTAAATATATTCAATAGAACATTACAGCCTAAATGATTTAGAGCGGCAATAATAATTCCTAAAGAAATTATACAGCTTTCAATGATTACGATACACAACACAAATAAAGCGACGTGAACTCACCGTTAATACATTCTGATTATTATTTCGTAGTCGATTTGCATGAAAACAAAAGGAAACTGACTAAGGGCAGAACGCTAAAATTATTTCTGTTGGTAAAAAATAAGCGAGGATTTTACATAATTCACCGAGTCGAAAAGTCCGTTCCGTATTATTTTTTATAACTTCGGCCGGTATTATCCTGGATTTGCAGTCCTATTGTGGGGTGACTCTGCGTTTTTCTTCAGTATTAGTTTTTTAAGATTTACGGATTTGTATGAGATTTTTTTGGATTTTTTCCATGCGCTTACTGTGCGCTTTTTAAGCAGCTCTTATTTCGTCAAGTAAGCGAGATACTGGTACGTGCATTCACCCAGTATCTTTTTCACAATGACAGTCTGATCTTAAACATCACGACAAGTCTGACGTTACATTAAAAGATAGGCAAAGAAGTCAATTAAATTTCCTTGGTATTAAAACACATTGTGTATTTATAAAATAATAATTTTTGGTCAGACAAATAACTTGTAAGTTCTTTGTTGAAAATTAGTCTTAGTTTATGTTCATGTTAATTGACCTACTAATTGCAAAGTTATCTGATTCTCTCTTATATGGGTAATATGATTCAATATTTATCAAATTATGAAGCTGTATCATCCATAATTTGATAAATTTTATCAATAAAATGTTGTTCGTTATATTCCACAAAGTTTTCGCACATGCCTAATGATGCTACGTTTCCATTCAAGTAAACTGCGGAAATAATAAATGTTGCCGAAAATTCTTTCCTACCAAAGTTCCCGTGAACGTCAACTTTAATGCCAATTTGAGTTGAATAAATTAAACATGGAAGTGCGAAGGTGGGTGAAGTTCAAAAAGCCTTTTATATTTATTGCAAAAGTTAGAATGTGATTTGAATAATTATTTTAAATTTAAATCCGTCCGCCATATTATGCATTGGGTACAAAGTTTTAAATAAATGAAATATAAACCTACTGGTATAATTAAAATGGCGCAGTTTCAACGAGATTTCGTTTGAGTTTTTCTTTGTCAAAGGATTTAGTAGTTACTGATTAAACAAAAGAATTGTTAAGGCCCTAATTATGCGGATTAAATTATGAAGTAGAAAATATTTTAGTAAAAAGTTTTTATCAAAATTTGCATTTGTTGAGCGGCGTTAAAAGTTGCAGAATCATATTCTTTTATTTTATCTCATTGTACTTATACTCAGACTTGCTGTTGCCCGCGACTTCACCCGCGTGGTTAGATGATATAAGTTAGGAATTTTTGAACGGAAGCCCTCGAAGTTGAATATTTTCCCCCGTTTTTGCCACATTTTCCATTGTATCTTCGCTCCTTATAGCCTAAAGCCTTCCTCGATAAATGGTCTATTCAACACAAAAATTATTTAAATTAAAAAGATTTTTTCAATTTGGACCAGTAGTTCCTGAGATAAGCGCGTTCAAACAAACAAACAATCAAATAAACAAACTCTTCAGCTTTATATATTAGTATAGATATAGATTAGGACCTGAGTCTGTAGTAGAAATTTACTTAGCTCTAACTTAATAGAGACTTAATATTATTAAATATAAATAATATGCTAACGGTTATAAATCATCAGTACTTGTTCATTAAAATTAAATGTTTCAAATATCTGCACATCATTTCTAACGACAAAATCTACCAAATCTACGTACTATAAGAATAAGAACTTTCTTAATACCGCCACAAAATTCTTGACATTCACTTCAATAACTTCTTCCTTCTCCGTCCCTTGACATTGACAATCAGCCTTTTTTCTAGAATATCACCTATCTCTCTTTTCCTCAAGAATAACAACACAATACTAAACCAACAATAACACATATTTTTCCCCGATGCACGTAACCGTATTATCAGTAAACGTTAACAAAGATTAAGGATAAACTCGTTCCATCGGCCACTCATCCTTGATTGCGAGTATTGCGACACGTAATCTGACATCCAATCCAATCTCTTATGAAGCCCTACATTTCCATGAGAAGAATGAGAAAAATCCAGTCAAGTACGAGTCAGACTCGTGCCTAAGGATTCCGTACCAAAATCATTTTTTTTTGTCGCCCTTTAAACTTATAACTCTTCTACGAATGGCTTTTACTTCGATTCAATACTACTTGTTATGAAAGCAATAGAAGCTAGCTTTCATGGTACTAAACTTAATATACCTTCTGGTGACAGACAGACGGATAAGCAAGAAAGCCTTAGTAACAAGGTTCCGTTATTACCCTTTGAATCAGGTACCCTAAAAATCCAACGAAAGAATGACGACCATACTTCCGCAGCCATAAGTAAACATAAGTAAACGCAAGTAACAAGTAAAGGGAACCAACTCTCAAACGAGACAGTAATGAGAGCGCGTGAAGTCACTACATAACGACCTGCTTGAAACAAAAGGCTAACACCCATACAAGATTAAACCTTAACACGAAAGTTATAGAGTACAATGTGGAATGGTGATTCCAACCACACATTACTGAAAATCACAGTCGAGCTTTTTTACTAATATGAGGGCTGATTTCATTTTGCCTAGTAACTGTGTGTTTTTGATGTAAAAGCTAAGGTCGGACTGAGTTGTGAACTTTGCTTTTGATCATAAAGTCAGTTTTCTCGGGATTTTTTTTATGACAATCCAACAAATATAGCAAATACTTTGATATTGTTCATTTGTTTAATAGGCATGATCTAGGTATTCTAGGTCCTTGTTGCTTCATCTCGAATATGCATTAATGATAAATCTCATCGCCAGTATTATTAAGACAAATCTAATAATACTCTTTGATAAATAGATAACAGCTATCAGTGAAGCCTTGAAAAGTAAGCTGTGTGAATGGATCATATAACAGTGAGGTATTCGAATATATGGAACTCGAATCTTAAAAGGGTTGGATGCCTCTAAATGGATCATGTATTTTATGTGATTGGTTTCGTTTTGTAGAATAGACATTTGTGTTTTGGTCACTTAAGATTTTAATTATCAGGATTTTTTTTTTTAGTTGGAGCATAAGCTTACGGAAAAAAATTGATAGCTGAAGCTTATTCCTACTAATATTATAAATGCGAAAGTAACTCTGTCTGTTACTCTTTCACGTCTAAACCACTGAACTGATTATACAGGTACAGAGATAGAGTTGACCTTGAGAAAGAACATAGGATAGTTTTTTATCCCGGACTTTTGAAGAGTTCTGTTGGAGACGCGATATAACCGACCTCGACGCGGGCGAAGCCGCGGGCGAAAAGCTAGTACTACCATATTTAATGCTTACTGTTACTGGACTGTTCTTGTTAATACAGTCCGTCTCAATTAATTCTTTGTTTATTTCAAATCAAGAAAAAAACTAATAATATACTTAGACTTTAATATTAATTTCTCTTCAGTTCATATTAATATTGCTTACATTCTCTTCTATTTTTAAATACGGTTTTATAAAGTCTTTCTTTTTTTAATTATAAAGATAACTTCCATAACACATTTGCGTATACGTTTTGATTTTCCATATAAACACGTTTTTCTTTTATTACGCGTAAGATAAATATTTCCAGAAGCATTTTTCCTGAAACACGCCAATTATTCAAGTGAATACCCAATATTAACGAAATGGAATTCTGTTTTATAACTGCATTAAATGGATAAACAAACAATAAATCTGTTTGTGGTAACTGAATTCTAGGGATGGGAATTATCTTCGTAATAATATTTTGAAAGCAGTTTTGCAATCATATTGACTTATTGTGAATTATCATTTAGCGTAAAGTTTTTATTTAAAATTCGATCATGCTGATTTTAATATGATAAAAGAGAGCTTTAATTACGTTTAAGACAAGTGCATATTGCACTAAAAGGTTTAGTCTTCACATTCTAAAGCTATGTGGTAGAAAATAATGAGGTTAATCGGTTTTCGCTCATATATAATATTTACTACAAAATTGAAAAACTGGAAGTGAAAATCATCATTCTTAACGATCTACGAATATCAATACCTTTTCACTATACAAGAAAATATAAAAGGCTTTCTATAACAGGATCTATCTTGCTCTATTATCCTGGAATCCAAAACGATATCTAGGTTAACATTGAACGTCATTTTCAGACCACATAAGTCCGGCCAAGTATTCGAAGCTCGATTGTTAAACTCGATTCAAACACAATCGGTTATGAAATCGATTTGCTGAACGGAATAGTGAATTCCCTTCCCTACGTCGACATTTTTCAACAATATTAGTGGAGGGAAATCACGAATAGGGTCCATTTATTTTGTGTGAAATTATGATAATAAAGCCATTATATGCAACCTCATTGCATGACTGGAGCAATTTACAAGTTTATAAAACGCTACGTAATAAAATTAAATATGACCACCAGGTTTTATTTGTGGATACAATATGACCAAGTCTTTTTCTATGTGGACTCTTCTGATGTGTTAAGTGAATCTTGCTAACAGATTGTGAACCTGCTTTAAAAGAAACCCCCCAGCAAATAGATCAGGTCATATTATTGACTCTTGAAATACCGTTCTAGAACTAACCAAATAATCCATTTTACATAAGACATTTCATTTCATTTCATAATCTGCAAAATATTTATAAAATATGTAAATAACGGGAACGTCAACTTTTCACGACACTTACTTTTTGTACGCGTAAAAATCATGGTAGGAACGCTTGCCTGGTCCTTGTAGTAGGAGATGAGACGAGGTCATCATTTTTGAAATCAAAACCAAACTAGTAATTCCCTGTCCAGGCTATTTTCATTTCTCAGCCTTAACTAACACTACATACCACAAACTCCAATCACCTTTAGTTGATTTATAGAGTCAGTTAAATCAATCATTTGTCGTAACCGCGATTGATCCGAATATGACCAGATCGTATTTATGGAGGTCAGCTTCTTGGCAAATGGATCACTATCAGTTAGTCTGATGCGATAAGGGATGTGATATCGGGTGCATTAAGTTGGTAAGCGGCGACGTGCATTGGCCAGATAACACTACACGAATCAAGGTGGTTAATAGGAACTTTTTTGACAGAAATATATAATATGATATTATTTTACGTTGATCCAATGTTCTTGTGTAATATGAAATCTAGGTCTGTAATGGCTAAAGAAAACTTGAGTTATCACAGTTGAGTAGGTAAGGTTTTAAGGTTAACAAATATTACTATTAGTTGTTATATATATTACTAGCTGACCCAGCAAACGTTGTTTTGCCTAATAAATTATTTCTAGTTGTATGTATTTTTAATGCCTTATTATAAAAAAAAATGTCGTCCAAAATTTTTTTTTTTAGTGTTAGCAACCCTTAACACTTAGGGGTATGAAAAATAGAAAACGCATATAAAATTTGGTAAAAATCGGTTAAGCCGTTTCGTAGGAGTACAGTAACTAACATCGTGCCACGGGAATTTTATATATTAGAAGATTTCCAAGTCCAGTGGAGTGTTTAGTTGGAGTACAATATTGTTTATGAAAAAAGTGATAGTGATAAGTATAAGAGTTAATTAAATTCTATTACTAGAAAAACAGCTACACATTTCAGTTCGTATTTTTTTCACTTCCCAGACCTCCATTGTGCGTTATCCCTTAAAGTTTATGTTCCTCTTCACTTAATCCCGTTTGGTTAATGTCTGCATCTTATGATTGAGTTAGTTCTACTTGCGCGTATCGTAACTATGTGAGTAATATACTATAAGTATATATAATATTAACTACCTCTGTTTACTTAAGATAACAAGTTATGGGCAGGTTTAGGACCATTTATGTCAATAAAATAATGTCAAGGAAATAATTAATTGTGATTACAATTAAAAATTAATAAAGATTGTTTAGTTTTATTTCACCGCTGGACTTAAAAAAATAACATTAAAATAGAAACCGAGTCGAAAAAAAAATATAACCTTTTTTAAAATCGAAATGAACTGAATATAATAACTCTGAAATATTAATAAAACTTCAGTTCAAATAAACTACTTTAATTGCTAAAAGTGCTAGGAAGAGTCATTTTAAAACGAAATGTAGTGGAAATTGGGGAAGTCATTAGGGCGAAAGAGCAAGCAATTAGGAATCTAGGGCAAAATAGAATTGAGAACAATATGCTATTTTCTGCTGTTGATGTGTGTTGGATTTATTTCAGATATTTATGTGCAGTGAAGATAATTAAAATAATACCTCTTTTTATTCCATACTTATGATAATGTGAATCAGTTGATATGAGTATTTTTCTCTATAGAGGTTTCTATTGATACAATTTACATTATGAAAGTGTGGTTTAATGAGTTTTTAATGTTCAGACTTTTTCTCGACACTATTGTTTCAGACACAAAAGGTAGGCTCTCCTTTGTCTTTCAGATGTTTTTCTTAAATTGCCTTTAATTTGAACCCTTGACCTCGCAGTCAAAATCGCATCGGAAAACGTTACCTACACACTGTTAACTGTAAATAATAGTTAACACAACACCGTGAGATCGATCTAATAAATTATCTTAGACAAGATGTTTCCCCAACCAAAGTTTGGCGGGATCCTATCAGATAAGCTTGGATGAGCTTCAGTTAAATTTATTAGGCCGAACAATATTAGTCGCTAAACACGTACCGAGTACACCCATCACCTCTTGAAGCAAGACTGATGCTTTAGAGGAAGAGAGATGTACGCTTAAGCCGCACTACTCAACGTAGGCCTACGCCGCGCTACGCCAGTCTACGTCGGTCTACGCTGGCTCTACGCTGAGTAAAGTTCCGTCTCATTTACACAAGACTGCTGTCTTGCTTTAAAGGTGATGGTAGGCCCTTGAAATAGGTAGCAACAAGCAACTAATGTATCATCACATTGATTGAGGTACAAACGGTTCGAATGGCCCCGGGTTACCCTTATATTAAGTGAAGTTTAGTTTCAGTCCAATTTATTTATGTTTAATGGTAAATTATTTGTTTCACTGTAAATATTGATGATGTGTAGAATATTGTTTTTATTAGTTCTTCATAAAAAAAAATATATTAAGGTACCATCAGTACATCCTCGCTCTTCAATGACTGCCTATGTAATACCTTTATTTTTGTATGCAAAGAAAATATTGGTGTAATTTATTTCGGAGCACAAAACTATGTATGTTATTGTTTTTGAACCACCAAGCTATCTATTCTTCTAACCGATGTCTTAAGTTACAAAACCGAATTTCAAACCTAAACTTTTTATATAATACAGCGAAATGTCTCAGATACAAGCCACTACGTATTTCAGTGGTCTGTGTGGTCCGTAGCGTCTCCCGCGTCGAGTCGTGTGTACTGAACCAAAACGATTTCCATACTACTAAGTGCGGCACTAAAATAACCTAACCACGTGTCACTGTAGCGGTGTTTGCTTTGATGTGAAAAGAAAAATACTGGAAAGTATTTTTGTTAACTTATTTGTTTTATTGTTTGTATGTTTTTCTGTTGGTACCATCGAACAGAAATGAAAGAATTGTGTCATAATTAAAATATTTAATACCATTGTATTTGTCGCAGATTGTTAAAAAAATAGTACTGTAGACTTTTTTTTTTAGAGTGCAATTAATTCTGTCATCTCATTATACCAATAGAAAAAAGAAAAAGTAATATTAATTGTATTTCCTCACGAATGTATAAGCCTTGCCAAGTCCTTGTAAACCTCATATTTACAAAAGGCCTATCATATTCAGATATCTATCATTCAAATATTTACGCAAACATTTTCTATAGCGTGACGACTTACACTGTGGCCCTCGATCGTATCAGAGACGTTTGGACGTCGCTTCGTCACGTGACCAGTTCCTGTACCATGATATCCTGAGGTAAAACCATTCACGTTGTGGAAGCAAGACGCCACTACGTTTTGTAGAGCGCTGTCTCGCTGCCCCAAGGGCAGCAGTCTAGCATTAGAGAATCGTAGTACAGGGATAGATAGATCTTACGCTATAAAGCTCCTTCTTGTTATTACAAAGAATTATAATCCGGACATTATTTTAGTTAATCGTATCCCAGAGATTTTGATAAGGCGATAATAACTTTGAACAATGTTATGAACAATTTTCGTTTGAGTTATTTTGAACTAGCTGTTAATAAAGTTGTTTTTTGTTTTTATTAATAATATATTACGTTGATTAAAATATACATAAAATATATCATGAACTTCAATGAAGGGAATTGATTGATGTTCTATATTTGTTACTTTAGACCCAAGTTATCCATAGACCGGGATATATGCTAAGAGGGCACGATGCTTTTGACCTGTAGTTGGAAAACAATAGCAGGTAAATAATAATAAGAGATACAATATTAATATCTGTATATCGTTGTATACTAGTTTTAAGCCCATGTCTTATAGATTTTGCTTTTTGTGTTTAGTTGTTTGCAAATAAGTTGTCAACCTAACTGCAATATCCAAAGAGTACATTTTCATGCGAAGTTCAGCCTAAATGTTATAATTAGTTTTTAATAAAATAATTTCGTTAAGACTTCACAGATGTTTCTAAAGTTTGTTACAGTTTTTGATTTAATTCGGTTTAGTTCTGGCTTTTATATCACTAATTAGAATTTGAAAGTAAATACTTAAGTGACGGATTATTTTCACTTCCTCAAGTTTTGTTTATTTTGAAATAATCGTACTGTTCTGAAAATTTGATGCCATACCGTTCATTATATTATTGTTACTAGCCTGGATTGATCCACTGTTGGACAAAGGCTTCCTCACTCTTCTTCCACTATACAAGACATCTATACCTATACTAATATATAAAGCTGAAGAGTTTGTTTGTTTGTTTGAACGCGCTAATCTCAGAAACTACTGGGCCGAATTGAAAAATTCTTTTTGTGTTAAATAGACCATTCATCGAGGAAGGTTTTAGGCTATAAACCATCACGCTGCGACTAATAGGAGCGAAGATACAATGGAAAATGTCAAAAAAACAGGGCCGGTATAAATCATAACCTATAACATAATATCTTCTACCCACGGGGACGAAGTCGCGGGCAACAGCTAGTTAGGTAATAATTTTATCCTTACTCTCTGTACAATGACTTTTATGAATTAGTGTTAATACGTTATAGCAAAGCGAGTAAGTATGGATAAAAAAAAGCAATTGTAAAATTCATAACATGGATGCGTAATAAATTCCAAAAATATTAATAAAATACAAACAGAACGCATGTTAACAATTAATTTACAATTTCTGGGTCACTTTCACCTCCCCTTATAAAACTTTATAAAATCAGGTCAATCGAAACTCGTAATAAAAACATTTTAAATACGTTTTACATTCAAATGTTTATGTTTCCATGAATGCCTTATCATTGACGATAACGTTGTTTAATGTTATTTTCACGTTCACCTAAGTCCCTTAGAAATAACCAGCCTAGCAAAGAAATATTTTGAAAAATTTATTTTGTATCATCAGCTTTTATGAGCATCACTTTTATTTGCCGACGTATTAAATTGTACAGGCGAAAATTTTTCTGCAGGGCTGTCACAAGCAGATGAACACATGTTTGAAATTGTTTATTTAAATTAATATTATTCTATTTTGAAACTATTTGAATGATTCTAGTGTCTTTTTCTTTGCTGTATTCAGATATTTATTAGGCTGTTTATACACTTGTAAAGTATATTAAACATATTTTATACATACAGAATCACTATTGAACGAAATATTAGTACGGTTTTACAGAAATTAAAGCATTATCAGAAATTCGAACCGATTTAAATTTACAGAATAGATTTATAAGTAGATACAAATATAATTTCATTAATAAAATATTTAGAAATATCTTTAATCTAATGTTGTCAACCCTAATGCATAGAAGATCAGTCAATTTTGTATGCTTTGAACTTTGAACTGGAATGCATTTGAAATGCCAATGTTTATTTTATTAGCTTTAAATTTTAAGCGTTAATTTTCAGTCGAAAAAGAGCATGAATTACATCTATTTTGAAAAAGTTATTTCAAAATACTTCTTAAACATCGTTCTGAAAATTTATATTTGAATTTAATATGAATGTTTGCTTATTCCATCCAGATTCATTCAGACTTCAAACAAAACTTCGCTTTATCTAAAATGTTTCTTTACTTTTGAATTAAGAAAATCTTTTGGCGATTTACGTTTCGATACACTCCTTAGCCATAAATAGAGAAATTTCTCAGAGCAACTAAATTACAATTTCGCATTCTAAAGTTGACTTCAAAGTACCACCATAAGAAAAAACAATTGCTTAAAATAATTCCCGCTTTACTTCAGAGAATTATTCAACGAAAAAACAATTGAATCCTCATATAGAACCCGAGATTCCGAATAGGTTTCATAATGCCGTCATAATTGTGAATGTGGTAATGTCTCGAGCAAACCACATTAATTTTATTGTACTGTATTCCTCCAAGGAAAATGAGATGATATTAATTTTAATTTACATCCCGAGATACTTAGAAGGTTGTAAGATATAATTATGTGATAAGTCTCTTCGTTTTAATGAAATGAAGAACGATATGAAATTGCTGTGGAAGATTTTTATAACTGTGTCATGATTTTTATAACATGTATTTGGACTTTTCTTTATGTGAGAAAATGATTTTGCCCAGCCATGGGACATTTAATGGCTGATATTAATAGAATCTTGATAGCCGAGTGATAAAGCCACCACATCAAAAAGCAACTAGAGACATGACGTTTTAAAAGTACCTGTAAAACGGCCTATATCAAGATTTTCATTTTCCATTTTAATAATTACTTTTTCTTCAATATACAAATCGTAAATTACTCACAAATTAAATAAAATCATCCACAAAAATAAATATAATCGCAAAGACGTTCATACCCGGATAACTTCACAAACACACCTTAATAATCCCCTCGTTTAAGGCCTAAATCTTGTGAGCACTCTTAAACCCCGGAATATGCGGTAAAAACGGTAAAAACACTGGAAACCAACATGATACCGTTGTCAAGTGATTTTTGTTTCCGCCGCTCCGCCTGCACTTGACATCCATTTTGAGAGGCATAAAAAAGCTTCATTTAGGGCCCCATAACCCTCGGTTTTTTCTGATTTGATTAGCTTAAGGATTCCGTTAAGACAATGAAACCTTTTTGGAGGTTTGTCTCGATTCGAATTCGTTAATTGAATTTAATTGTGTGTAAGAGTTATTGAATATCTTTGATATTTTTAGGATGAAAGGGAAATTGTGAAGTGTCTTTATTAAAATTGGAAATCTATCAAATTATTTTTTGAATTTAAATGGCTGTTTTGTTTTCAAGTTTTCATATCTTTTCAAGCAGATATTTCTGTATACTTTTGTTTTATAATTGTTCTGTTATTTGCTAGGGGAATCATTATACTAAACTTAATAAAAATAAACTTATCAAAGTATGTATTTGTCACCTTTTTATTAAATGTTTTTATAAGATAAGAAAAAATGGATGTAACCATAAAACCAAATATTTTGTCTTTGAACTAATTCTTTGAAAATACACTGTCACTATTATTGAGTATAAATCATCCTATCACACGCCGAACATCAACAAACCTTCAAAAACACAACAGCTGCAGAAATTTCAATATTCAATCGGCATGTCAAATACATCCTCTTGTGTTAGAGGCCAACAGCTTACGATTTTTAGGCCGAGATTAGCCGGTACAAGTATGAAATCAGCCCTTCACTCCGGATGGGCTGTCAGCTTATGAGTACCACTTGGAGCTATTTCCAAGGCGGTCAAGGCTCTCGCCGTAGTACCGTAAAATGTTTCTAGAATTTCTACTTTGTTTACGTTAAGAAAAATGTTTGTTTACGTAAGAAATGTTATCATTTTTGTAGTGAAGTATTAAGTCTTGTTTTTATTTAAAGAGTGGTTGTTTAAAGCTCATAAATATGAGTAGTTCTTTATCTACCATCTACTAACCTATCTAGTGTTTCTCCAAAAAAAATTACGTTTCTTGCTTTTTAGGTAATTGCAGCCACAATTGCCAAAGCAAGTGAAGATATTATTTTGTTGAGCATAGGGGTTGTATTTATAGCTAATATGGGGTATGTACTTAGGCATTTTTTTTATTCTGTTGTTGAAATTCAATTATGAAATATCCAGTAATGAAGACATTTCTTGGAGGAAGCAGGTCAATTATTCTTTTACATAACTTGACAACCCGATATCCCTCGGGATGTAAACCTTCTTACCAGAATATTATGCCCAAAAAAGCGCCATTACCATAATTACTCGTGGTTCTATCAAATCAAAGGCTATTACCAAATTGTCGGACGCAAAAAAATCCGGAAATTATATCTGTTTATAGGTAACAGTGTTTCGGAACAATTTAATTTGTTAGGAATTTCCTTTCTGCCCACACCCCACTTTGACTTTTATGGAATTTTAATTTTGGTAATGTCATTTTTATTTTTGTTTTTTAGCTCTTCACGATATAACAGCAGCTGTAGTATAGTAAAAAAAGTTGCATTTTTCGGAGCACAAACATTGAAGTTTTGCAAAAATTTTAGATAAAAAATGCAGAGGATACTTTATCGTATCCTCTGCATTTTTTATCTATATATAACTTGAAAAGTCTTTTATATCAAATTGAACATTTTGTGAATAAGCTATTGTGGCAGGGTTGACAAAAATATTAATTACAAAAACGTAGCATAGCAACTAGGTTTGCAGGTACTTATAAACAGGGATATATGTAGAAATTCATATACTACTTTATACTAGCTATCTTCCATCTGCTGAAAAAAATACATTTGATATCAAAATTAGTTCTGTTTGATCACAAGTCCTCGGTAGTAAGAGGTGTCTGTTGGTAGTGGAAAAAGGTCAATTATTTTATGCTAATGAATTCAACCTACGCTTAGGATATGGGCGTTGGGCTGTGTCGGATTTACACAGATTAACACCTCGCGACCCACGCCACTGACTTTGTCTAGAACTTGATATGTAACTGTGTCGGGTTTACATCAACACGTGTGTCATACGTGTGTCCCATATGTGTTTTAGTAGCCTTGCCGTGCTATGGACTTAAAGTACGACTTACTTAGAAAAAATACTATTTAATATTACCAATGTATATACCAGTGCTTGTCAAAGTTGTAGTTGTATTAATGACTAGCTGTTGCCCGCGACTTCGTCCTCGTGGATAGAAGATATAAGTTATGATTTAGGTATACCTGCCCGGCGTTTTCACACTTTCCATTATATCTTAGCAAATCTTAAAAAAAAATCAATTTGGACCAGTAATTCCTGAGATTAGTCAAACAAACAAACAAACTCTTCAACTTTATATATTAGTAGCTTTATATATTTAAAAATATTACTTCTATATTTCTCTTTAGTGCTTGTTAAAATTATTAATGATATGTACGCTTTAATTTTCGTATACATTAAAATCTATATTGTATTATTAGCAATGAGGTTATTATAACGATGAGGCTGTTCTAAATAAATAAATAAAAATGTTTTAAATTTAAAAGTAATTTGTAGCTCTATAAATTAATTCTAAGATATGACTAACAAACGGTGAAGTATATATAAAATGGCGCCCAAATATTTGAATATGTAATCACTATCCTTCAATAATTGAGCGTTAAAGGCAACGCTCAATTCTGTCCTCCACACGAAGCGGTTGTTGCCTTGCAGTGAAACAGTGAAACAGTTACAGTCTTCATATTAAATGTCTTTATATACTTTGTGAGACGAAAAAAAAGAAAGAATCCCTAACAAAGTATTCCCTAGCTTCAGTATCTTTGTTCATCAGTTCCCAATACAGTTTCAAGGTTACTTTTTCCTAGTTCTCTAACCGTTGTCACCGCTCTAATTGCCGTGAAAGGGAAATGGATAAAAGAACATCAATCTTTAAGATATCAGATATAAAGGGTTCGAAGTATTTTTTCTTTTTAGATTTTATGTGATAGTGAGTTCGTGTTATGGCAAAATCTTGGGATGTTTAGGCTAATTAAGGTCTTTGAGTATCTATATTGGATACATTTACTGTAGTCACGATAAATATCATGTTGACGAAGAAGACTTAAAGTATTTCAAATTTTTTGTTTAGGGACATTTTTAAGTTAATGTTATACATTCTATTATCGATGATTGGATAATCAACTGCCACAAATAGGTTCAAATTGCATTCAAAAAATGTTTTTTTTTTCGGATATTCATGAACACATGCTGTGTAAAACGATAAATTACAACTAAATTGAAACTTGATTTTCACATTTATTGTAAATAAAGATGATTTTTATTGTTACTTTGTTTTGTGATATTTTTAGACCTTGATAGTTAAATACGTTGTTTTTATTTGAAATAAGTAATTTAACTTTAATTTATTCTTAACTCAAACCGTTTGAACTGAGAGGAATAATTAAATTAAAAATAGCAATATTTTATTTATTTTACACTAATATTTTGATGTTATGTCTAATAAAATACTTAAAAATAAAACTTACAATATACGCCTACATACCCATTAATTACAGTTCGGCGTACAAAATTAGTTTTCACAAAAACACAACACAAATATGAGACAAAGATAAAAACTGTTTCCTGCGGCCTGCATGTTACGTGACCGGTGTTCCACTGTGACTTGCATTTTATATTTCATAATAAATTGCACCGTTTTAGGGTTCCGTAGGTACCAGAAGGGTGAAAATAGAAGCCCTATTACTAAGGTTGCCGCTGTTTGACTGTATGTCTGTTCGATTCTGAACGCGATTTTTTATAAACGGACAGTTGATTTTTTGTTCAAATGTTGTGTTTATGTTGCTATGATGACAATAAATGGATAAATAAAAGATAAGCGATGGTTGTTAAGGTCAAAAATATGATAATTTTCTTTTTTTTATTGTGTTTGTACATACTCGCATTTGACCATTTTTTAAATCCACTATTGATCCATCGCTACAAGACGTCTAGATAGATCAATGAACAAGATAAGACAATAACACATGGAAAACTCTTTTGAAAAAGAAAAAAAAAATACCATTGTATTTAAAATACGCTAATGAGTTTCACTACAGCGACATTAATGGTAATGCACGAATTGTGACGTCATTAGTCAGGTGCAAGACTGTGTAACGTTTTTATTGTTCAACACTTAAAGTTTGCATGTTTGCTACCCTTAATTATGAAGTTAATCGTTTTATTTCACTGCGATTTTTTAATCGCAATTGTGTATAGAAACACCTCGAAATTAATTGCAGCACGCGGAGACACAATGGTAATTCACATAAAAATGTTTCTTCAGTGTTTTTTTAAGTACCACAGGGTTTCATAAACTTTACCTACACTAAGACAGTCACTTTTGGTTAGTATAATAATATAATAATAAAATTGTTTATTGGCGGTGTGACTTCGTGTAATCATTAATACATCTGCTCCTGTGACTAAAATGCCATTTCTACTGTCGTTAACGTCAATGGAAAACGCTCAAGTGTATAAGGATGGGCATAATAGTAGCTTAAGTTAGCCTATTTTTAAGGCGGGAAAATTCTCCTCCGCTCCCTCAGTAGATCCTTCATACACCGACTGCGGGCTTCCGCCGGACAGTAGTGTGGGCCGGCGGGCCACTTTCTCGTGCTATGTAGAGGCCGACGTGTAAAGAGCGTCGGCCTCCTCGCCTCATAATGGGACCACATCAAGTTAACCTTGTGTCTCGTTTAAGATTATACGTCAGCAATCCCTCGTAATTACATTAGGGCCTATAATTTGATCTAATGTATTAATAATTTCTATGAACTTAACTAAATAATTATCCTACAAGCAATTTGATCAATTACCAACATATTCAAGCAATTACGTAGATATTTATCTAAGTTACGAATGTCTAGTATTGAACTTTAGTTACTCATGCCATATATGACTTTACTGCTCCTGGATTGATTGAACTATTCAGAGACTAGGTTATTGAAAATAATCTATATATGTATCTATATATACTAATATATAAAGCTGAAGGGTTTGTTTGTTTGAACGCGCTAATCTTAGGAACTACTGGTTCAATTTGAAAAAATATTTTTGCATTGAATAGACCATCCATCGAGGAAGGTTTTAGGCTATATACCATCACGCTGCGACTAATAGGCGCGAAGATACAATGGAAAATGTGAATAAACACGCAAGAGACTGCTGACTTTTAGGAAGCAGGAATTCCTCTACTTCAGAAGCCATAGATTTTAAAGTAAGTCAACTGCAGTCGAGTACTAACTGCATTTTTTTGTAAAGTAAAAATATTAAAAATCCTACGATACCTGGGGATACCTAGGATACTCTCGGCTATCCGTGCATTATTATATTATTTACCTATGTAACACAATACCAGTACAGTATATAAAATACATGTTGGGTACAATTACAACAGTAGCTGAAATCTTACCCTATGCCTTAGGCATTCTGTCTCCACACATACTGACAGTATTATTATGCAACGGACTCTCATTAGCTGATGCCGTAACGTAACTACAACAATGACAGATCATTTCAGGTCATAGCCATTATTATACAAACAAAGAACATGGATAAGTAGAGAATAGTGAGAATTACCTCTACAATGCCGTCATACTACCTGTTAAACAAACTTTTTGTTGTTTTTGTTTGGACTTTTGCATGAAAACTGGTCAAGTGACAAAAAAAAAACAAAGAAAACAATTTTGAAAAAGATGTTGGTCACAAATCAAAGTTATGAGTGTCCCCGCCATTGCTTTAACTCGATGTTTTTTTTTAATATTCGTTTTTTTAGGGGCAGCAGAAGTAAATTGTAACTGTCTGGTAATAGGGCTCAGTTTTAATTTGAAGTCGTTACTCGCTTTTTAAGAGTCAAATTTACACAGGCTAAAGTTGATCGTTACCTCCCAATTATGATACATACGCGTATTCTAAGAGCCACTTCCTTTTACTACTTTATTTAATGTGTAGGCAAATACATACGTATGGCAGGCTGTTGAATTTGATTGCTAGACGTGTTATGATTTGACCATATGGTATGTAATAATAGGATCCTTGGTAATAATGTGGATGAGACAGTTACAGACAGTTTGTCAATTCATCACGGTTTACGTATGCTCATTGTGGTTCAATCAGTGAGAAAAAAATCCGTGACCGAAAATCTCATTTTTGTCAGCAATACGGTGAACATAAAGACTATCCGATAAATTGATTTTTTTTTCCCGTAAAATTGTGTTAAAACCTGAAGATCGGTTTTCGAGATAAATTTATTTCATACGAATTATTTATTAGCCTCTAAGCTCTTTTATTTCTGCGATATTTTTGGAAGCACTCTTGGAAATCTGGTATCAAATAAAATATGAGACAATCGGCGAGAATCTTTTCCTCTCAATTATTATTTTATTTGAGTCACAAACAAATCTGTTTAGGAGGTATTCTTTTGTATTTGATGAAGTAAACATTCCTGTAGATAAAAATATTTTGAAACAACATTATTTAGGCTTCGTGAGGCCAAAGCCGATTTGGCAATTTTTACATCAGAATTACCAAAACCTTATATGCGTTCATTAAGAAGGTAAGAAATTGAGCTCATCTCTCCATATCCATCCATACATTTATCGAGTTTAAAAATCCTTTCATCATCGGAATAATATAGTAACCATTATTTTAATCTTCTAATATAATAAAATTCCCGTGTCACGATGTTAGTTACCAAATTTTATATGCTTATTCAGTAGGTCTGAGAATCGACTAACATCTATTTTTCATACCCTCAAGTGATAAGGGTTGCTCACACTAAAAAAAAATAATTTTTTGGACGAATGTTTTTATTTTTTTACGATGTGGCATTAAAAATACATACAACTAGAAAAAAAACATTATTCGGCAAAACAACGTTTGCTGGGTCAGCTAGTATACCAGTATAAAGTTAGTAACACACGCTGTATTCCGTTGTTGTGTCGTAATATATACCTTCGAACTCGGAATCTAGCGGATGAAACCACAGGCTGCTGCAGTTAATTATAAAACACCGTTAAAATAATTCAAACTAAAATTTAAACGTAATAACTTTACTCAATAACAAGTGGCCGTTAAAAACGTGAGAGCAGACAGTTGTTTACCCAACCTAACCAGACAATTTCCGTTGCGATGTATGGTGCTAAAATGTATGCTGAAGCGAATTTTAAAGGGAGCTATTTGTTTAAGCCAAAGCCTACAAAATATTGAGATGATAACCCTAGGGCTGGCATATCAATTTTCCATTCATCTTCAATATTAAATATTTGAGTGTTTCGCGCGCATCCAGTCTCACTCAAATTTCACTTTCAGTAACTCTAGGGCAGCCTTGATTTGAACGATGTGACTAATTACGCATTTGTTTATAAACTAGAATTTAACTTTAATAAACTATTTTCAAACTTCATACGTCGGTTGAAATGGTCTGTAATTAAATTATTTATCGATCTGGCACAATACATTCCAACGCCCACATGTTTATTTTATTTCTGTTAAAAGCTGTGTTTTAATTTTTGAAAACAAAAAAGGTCACGAACTCTTTCGTTTTTGCTCACTCGATACTGTTTATAACTTGCACCACATCCAGCGACTATGACTTGGTGGATTCGAGGCCGCAATTGACTAATCCTCGTCGAGTTTATGCGGCATCCACCATTCATCATAGCTGACACGGATTATGTACCGTACACCACTTAAGTTTAGCGGTAATGTGTGAACGCAACGACTGTTCGAGGGCTGAACATGAAGGGCTTTAGTACGACTTGATATGTACGACACGTAAGCTCGGTACGGCAGCAAGTAAATGTGGTATGTTCTGGAATTGATTGAATCAAGATTAATGTTTGAGACATTGTTACGGTTTGTGGTGACATCAATGAATTATGTATACAATGTATTTGAACTTTGGGGAGGAAAATTGCTGAATATATTTACGCGTCTGGTAATGTGGCTTCTGATTTTCTGGTGAGATGAGGTTACGAGTTACCATTCTATATACAAACAATTGATGGGCATACAAGTAACTAATTTATCCAAGAGCGTAATCCTGGAAAAATTACTTAATAATCCCCAAATATATCTTAACCTAAGATAATACTACTAACGCAATGTAAATACTTATTTCATACGTTCTATTTACGCTGACTCATCTCGTCATTAAAACATGTTGAAGTAGGATTCAAATCATATAATAAATTACAAACTTAAAAACTGACTTAAAATGAAATTGCATATAAATTAACTCCGATAACAAACACTTGAACATTTGCACTCCTATAACAGGAACCAAAACTAAAATGAATTTACAATAATAAAAATAAATTAACAACCTGAAATCAAATCAAGCTAAACACGTTCAAAAGGGTACAAGGATCAATAACCTTCGTAAATCAAGGGACAGTCAAGGTATGTAGGTCACAATACCATACAAATGTCACGAACCGATCAATGTAAGGCTGAGTAAGCAGTTTGCGAAACTGAAGTCGTAGGCTGACAGCACGCGACAACCGTCCCAGAACCGCAAATGGTGCGTGACGTCAGCACGGCAACGTCATCACTGGTCGCATACATAGTAGGTTCCTACGAGATGAGAACTGGTGTGGCTTCAGTAGCTAGAGTATAGGGGTAGATGGTCATAAATATAATGAGAAATGATAATGTAATAAAATCATTTATTCTGAAAGTATATGTTGACATTTCCTATCTAACTACCCGGAGAAGAAATGTTGAAGCAAAATCTTTTTAAAGGCCAGATAATAACGAATCCTCTTGCTGACCAAACCTGAATCGAGGTGCTACATCATCCGCGTTTTTGTGTCGGTGTATGGCAATGAGATGAAATCTTTTATACACTATAGCCTAAACAACAATCATCGCCTAAGGTTTCACTGTATTTTTAGTATTTTTAAACTAGTAAAAAAGGTAGGTACATACATCTCCTTTAAAAACTTAAATTCGTGGAGGAATTTCACTCTCCTGTGTGCTCGGGAGGCTCGCGGAGCCTCAATTAAAGGGTTCCTTTCATGAGGTCACTCTTTGGTAAGGAACTATTAAAACAATTTAATCCTAAAAAGAAAATTGTTTCCACTTCTTCTAATGAAATGTCGCGTGTCGTCATCACTTATACTTGATTACTGATGGATACATAATAGATACGAGAAATTCGTATTAAATAGTCAAATTTTATATCTTAAATCGCTAACGCAGACGAATTGCTGAAATGAAAAGTCAAAGTCAAAAAAAGGTTTCAGACATATTCAATCAAGATTAGTGCTAGGAGAAAAAAGCGTTAATAAAGAAGGATTTTAAAACTGATTTGACCGTTCAGAAGCCTTATGCACCTTTTTCTTGATTGTCTGTACTGTCTCATGGTTGACTGGTACAGAATGCGTCGCGAAATTAATTTCGTAATTTTTACTTATTTCTGAAATGAGATTATAATGAAATCTGATTAAATTTGACAGAATACTATTAATAAGCAAACCCGTGTAACTGCAAAATGTGGTGCTAAATGTAAGTATAATAACCCCTAAAGAGTCGGTTCACAAAATTTGAGAGCGAAAACGCGGTCATAAAGTGGGGATGCCAGACACAGATTCAAAGTGACACAACCATTATCACGAGTTAATGAATTGTTGGCTAAGCAGTTGTAATGGGCGGTGTAACTAACGACTACGTCACTCATGCAGAAATCACGCCTCATCAGTCAACTGGAACACTTAGAGAATCGGTCGACAAAGAAGATTTTAGCTCAAGTAATTGTTTGGTACGATCTGCTAGATAAAATGGATTTGGATCCTTTTTCTTTTAATAATACTTGTGTCTATGACAACAATGGCATCACCTTTACTGATGCCATCGTTGTCAATATTGCAGTATTGGTTAAATTTTTAGAATTTCATTTTAGCGGATTTTTATTTGAGTTTATTGCTTGAATATATATATACCTTACTTATGTTTGGTGGTTGGTGAAAACAAAATATCTGTGACACAATGTGTGTGTATTATTAAAGTTGGTATGAAATTAGAAACATCAAATAAAAATAAATATGAATGCATTACAAGATTGAAAAAGATGACATTTTAAATCTACTGATCTATACATTGAATTTGTCATTTCTTATTTAAAATTGAAAACAAAGACCCACTCTATATCTGCTATTGAAGAAAAAAGTACTAGGAGTGTTCACAAATCACTAGTCGCTAGAACGTAGCCCAGAGCTATAGAGCAGCCCATTTCGCTGAGTCAAATTTCCCGATTTGTTTGGTCAAACATGTTGGGGATTCGTTTCAACATTTCTCGTTCATTTCAATATTCTGTATTCATTGAATCTTTGTTCTATATACATGAATTCAGCGTGTATTCAAAGTGTTATAGGATCGGAAATGCAACGTAGCAGAACTTTTGATCCCTGCGTTAGTATACACACAAATTCAGTGTGTATTTATCTCTATTACATACTAAACCAGTATTTAAAGTTGTGTATGTTTGAGCTTAATTTGAATTTATTAGGTACTTGTATTAACGCATAACACAATTGTGCTACGGCTTTGAGTAGCAATTTAGGAACACGAAACAAAAAGGAAACAACGAAAACAAAATCTTGATTCTCGAGTTGTATGACAGTAATGAAACAATTATCTCCAACTTCCAAAATGTGGGTTTGTGTCCCAAACTAATTTCTTCATACACTTTTGTCTCCAAACTTTGGCGACAACTGCGAAACTAAATGTAATTGAAAACAAACATTACAATTTCTCTCTCCACCCTTAGACCTTGTACGCTTGTATGGGACGCTAATACCAGATAATGAGATCGAAAACCCCGAATATATTTGGCATTGTTTACGTAAATTTTTACAATGTTTTCTTGGGTGGAAATTTATCTGGACCGGGTTTGTTCTATTGGGGAGGCACGTGTAAGAAACTAGGAAATTAAGAATCGAACTATTAAGTACAAGGTTTATCTTCGGCTTCTGACCTTTTTCATTCAAGATTTAATTAGTAGCTAACTTTTTCACGTTCTCTTATGTAAAAAAATCAAGATAAATATTGTTAAAATCATTCAGTGACAAATCGTTTTAACGTTTCTGCATAGTAAATAATTAAAGAACGGATAACCATCAGATTTCAATAGAACACAAACTATGATATCAAGTAAAAAATCGATAGCGATAACAAAGAAAAGAAAAAACAAAAACTCCAAGTCATTTCCAAACGATTCCACTGTAAAAATAAGTTCCTCTTGAAAAGCATCTTTGAAGCTTTGAACCAAAAAAAAAAGATAGCCATCCATTGTTCGAAAGTAGGCCAGGTCCGGGAAGGGAACGGATGCCAACCTTACTCTAATGTAACCTGTCTACATCATAACAATTACCTTAACGGTTGCTCTCGTAAAGGTGTTCGTTAACGCCTAGTAATTAGTTTACTTCGCAATTATGGATTATGACTTGGTTGGATTAAATAAGAGCCAGCTCTAAGTGCGTCGAGTTATAAATGTGTGTTGAGTGATTACGTTGAAGTTTATTTTGGTTATCTTGATGAAATATAGCGTGAGATTTATTGATGTTTGATTCTTGACATTTTTTTTTAATTTTCCCGACGAAAAAAGATTCTAGTCATTTGTGAGAGATTTTCAGCTGCTATGCCTCTTATACGAGCAGAAAATCTGTGCCAATCTTTATAATTTTTCTCTTACTTTGTTGTTGATTATTTGAGGTTAATCTTGAAGATCATTCGCATGGATTCTTAAGTGAACTATGAAAGGAATTTATCCTTATTTGCAGCAGGAAGTGGAATCATCTTCATAAATATTATGTATAGTCAATCCATGCATGCTGAGAGTTTGACATAATCCACGGCATCTCGTATTATCCATCCATCAATCCTTCTGCTGCCACTATACGAAAGGCTTATCATATTTGGCGAAACTATACATAACATACTTTGGTATACATACTCGTACCTAATTCACTTCTGTTTGATCCTATGGGAAATGTAGGCGTGATTGTATATCGTATGTTATAATAAGATTTCACACTATGAATATTTTACGCGCATCATCGATGCGAAATGGTTTTGCGGTAACCAATGCAGTTAACTACTGAAATATGTAGTCTGGCTTTATAGTATGCTATCATTGTTTGCCATTTAAAAAAAACATTTCAATTTTTTTCATATCCACCGTTTGTTTTATCCTTAATTGGTTTCATTATCTTGATCGATCTACCGAAGTGCGAAAAGCTAAATGTAATTTTGTAGCCAATAAAAATAAAATACATCTTGAGAATTTTATTTTTCTCGTTTAATTTTTTGAACGTAACTATGATTTATGTATATTAAATTATTTATTAAACCGTACCGAATATAACTTATAACTGCAATAGGAAGATAAAAAAAAAGATGGAAATTCTTAAACGCTTTTGCTTCTAAACTATAAAATTGAAGCACAACTTTTTACTTCACCTAACTTTCAACTAAGTATTTTACTTCTTCTCAGTTTCTCAAGTCCTTCATCTCTTAGTAGTAGAGATAAGGCGCTTGTATCATTAGTGTCTATCTAGTCATATTTTGGTACCGTGCCAATGCGCCAGCAGTTAACATTGTGGCTTTAAACTTTGAGACACGAACTACATATATGAGCCTGTTTGAAACACATTGATTTTGGCACAAGATTTTGTGTCCAGTTCATAATGTTCTAAAATACTTAATACTCACTTTAAGATATTATTTTTGTCAAGGCGACCGAATCCTCAAGGACACCAGTGTCAGACTCTTACTGACTAAATCTGAACCACCGTGCTACGTCATCCGCGTTTTTGTGTCGGTGTATGGCAATGCATTGCAATCCATCATACACACGAATAGATAACATCTACATGAAGTACGAAGTGATAAATTTGTTGTTATTAAAAAGGGGACTGTTTGCCACATGATTGGATAGTTTATGGCACATAACTTTCAGCATTCTAATATCTTTATGTACACAGGATAAATAATTTGAAGACCTTAAATATGCCAAATAATCAGCATTCTAACAGCCCATTAACGCCTCTTACTGAGGGCTAATTACGTTACACACTGTATTAGGGCCGTAGTGAACTAATTACAGCTTTGGTCCTATATTCCTGTTCACGCAACTTGTTTGCTCTTCTTTTGATTAAAGGCATTAGGGAATGTTTTCCATCAAACTGGCTTAGATTTGTACGAATTCGTAGATGTATTTTAAGACGGGAATTTAAAAAAAGGATTGGGCTATTATGAATCCAACCTCTTTCGGTGAAGCTTGGTCAGATTTTAAATATCGGTTCAATGATATGGTTGATATCAATACCATCATCATCACCCTTAATTACCTCATTAGCCATTGCTATTCATAGTTTCCATTTCTTCGTGGCATTCTCTTCTGTTTCTTGCCCTTCACATTTGTCTTACTCGTTCTTATTTTTAAATATCGTTTTTTCATCTGATCGTCTACCTACCCGGAGAGCATAAGACTGTTTAATTTTTTTTATACTCTTTGATGCGGCTGACATTTTTCTATTTTTCAATTTTGATGTGTCCAAAAATAAATTGTTCAGCTATATATAGAAGACGAAGTCAAAATTATCACTGGACTCAATTGTAGTCTTTGTCCAGAAATACAACAATCTTATCCCACTTTTATGACCATCTAATTTCAACTAAGTGGCAAAATGAAAAGGTCTATATCTAAAATGCTTCCAAAGAATTTGATTTGGTGTCCCCGTCTCGTCTCTTTCAGTTAATTATGTTATCCGTTCTTGAATTTTACCTCACCAAATTGACCCCAATTTATGCTTTCTGAGCAACAAAATTTGTACCTGAAGTATCCATTGCTTTTAATGTACTCTCGTTTACTGTGAATTTAATTTAATTCTAAAATAGTATTATGACTTTTTTGTGGCTTTAAAGTAATTTCAGTAAGATGTAGTTTTTATTTTAAATTAAGTTCAAATTCTATCGACTTTTATGAAAAATATCTTGATAATTGTTTGTTCTATCTCATCTCAATTAAATAGTTATTTTCTTGTTTAACATTTAAGATATCCTTGAAAAAGCGGCCATGTTTGTCCTTTTCCACTTCCTACTAATGTATTTTATCTTCATGAAAAATACATGAATACATCTTTTTTTTTTATCTAATCACATATGCATTCTTCATCATGAAGTCTTCACCCATTCATCTCTTAACGTATCATCAAGAATATTGTTTCCCAACCTTCAGATCTTATTTGCACATCATCCATAATTCTTTAACAAGCGTTCTCGAAAAATTGCCGACATTCAATTATGTAGGCAGCAGCATTTTGATTGATGGACCTGCCATCGTGTCCGCGAGAACCGAACTTTGTACATCGATCATTGGTTGCTCACAAACAGCTTTTATTATGTTCCTCCTGTTTTTGAAAATAATGAACTTGAACTTTGAGGATGAGAGGCGTTCGATAATTATATGGAATTCGGTACGGATTTAACAGATGTAGGCATAGCTGTAGCTGTTGAGGAGTTTCTAATAGGTTTTGTTCCTCATTTCCGTTTTAGTTCTAGCTATATTATTTTGCCTGCTTTTGGAAATTGCAATTGTAACTGGAATGGTTGTTTGCTTCCGGTAAGATGATGGATTTAATTAGACTCTCGAAAAGAATACCAGACTTACTAATGTTAACGTAAACGTATGGAAACATTATTTACTAATGTTTGTATCTAGGGATTTTTTGTAAAAAGAGATCTTGTGTTAGGACAAGATAGATTTTCTTTAATGCAATAGGAAAATATGATCTTGAGTATGAAAAAAAACTATCTCTGGAACTCCTTTTTTTGAAAAGTTAAGTTTTAGGAATAATTTCGAAGGTTTTGTCAAAATAACGACTTTTCGTTATTTTAGAAGAAAGAAAAGATTTTTTTAGAAGAAATTCGTGACACACTGCTTGTAAGGTATTTCAAATATCAATGTAAAGCTTTACTTCGTGATTATCATGTATGGAATGTCATTGGAGAAAGGAATTTGTCAAAGGACAGTATTCTATAGAGATAGGCTATGAGCAAACAATACTCGAATACCTTTGATGAATATTTGATGGATTTATGTACATATATCATTATAGCCTATCGCACTTGTGTGAAGAAATTTGTGAAATGATAATTTAATTATTTTCTGTTTAATTTTCAGGTAAATTTCGATTTATCCGAAAACATGAGGGAGACTCGTAAGTAAAAATTGCTGTTACTAATTGTTTTAAGAATCAAAGATCACAAGATCAGAAGATCGATTAATGATCTCCCAATATTCATTACACTAGAAAATTATTTCTGCCCAACTACAACTAGAAATGGAGGTGAATTAAAACGGTATGATGGATTTTTTTTCAAACAAACGGTTTCTCTTTGGCAATGACGCCGATCGATAGCAAATAAAATTTAAAAAAACAAAAACAAAATTCGTTTCCCGTGATCTTCCTCCCAAGGGCACTAAACGACCTACATGTGTAATTTAAATTAAATCTTTTTTGTTTAATATCCATCAATCCTTGTACCCAAATTATCGATTGGATTAATTGTATGGCATTATTGGTTGACATGCGTGGCTTCCCCTGACCGAACGTTGACTAAGTACATGATATTGATCAGATTGCCCTGATAAATATTCATGTAGAATGGATATGCTTTAGGTCAATCAGAGTTGTTCCTGAGATTATGTAGGCGGATTCATTACGTATGTTGAGGTTGTTCATTTGTCGTGTCCGACAGTCTTTGTTAATTGCTTACTTCCATTTGGTAATGTGTCTTCTTCGACATGGATTTATATATTTATTTTAAGATTTTGGGATGTTATTTTCCAGTCTTTCGGTTTTTAAATTGAGTGATTTTATCTCTATAATTCATTTGTGTCCTATAGGGAGATTTTAATCCCTTTATTTTCTTGTCGTTTATTCAGAACTGTAAGGTAGAGATTAAGTATAATGTTCACATAGCGAAGTTATTATTATATAAATAAATAAAATTCTGGATCGTTGTTCCTACCAGCTAAAAATTGGATCTATTTTTCGTTTTTTATCAGAGCTTAATGCATTTTGTCTGTCCCCGCGTACATTTTTAATGTGTTTATATTTGAAAGTCGGGCATCGAAACACATAATTTGTTTAGTATTTTTGTTCATCGACTAGAAAATCATTTGTTGTGCTTTATCAAACAGATAAATAATTATTACTTTATCTATGAGAATTAGTCTTTACTTATATTTTTGGGGTTTTCCATCTTACTTTTGATTTACGATCGGAGGTAGAGGGTGAAACTCTTTTTTAGATGATCGCATTTTTTTATTGTATTTTCTTGAACCTGACTTATCTTAATGCTGGAAAAAATAAGTATATAAATTACAAACTAAGCGCAAGCGTCACAAGATTTTACACGAAGACGTAAAGACGCGATAAAGGATGGCTTTGAAGAAACAAACAACAACAGAAATCCAGTCCAAAACAAAACTTAATTACCAGTCCTATTCAAGTTCCAGTTATTCAGACAGACACAAGGTTATGTCAAGGTTCCATTGTGCTATATGCAGCGTGCCAAGGCCAGGCTGGGCCGCGTAGAGAGCCCTCCGTGTGGCCGCGACATGTCGCAAATTAGGCGCGTTCAACAACTTGGACTAATTCTGAAGAAGAGATGCCATTGTAATAGAATTGTGCGGGCTTTGTGTTGTTGATGTTGCGAATGGGAGTATGTAAGTGAAGCCTTTGTGTATTTCGGTAAATGGGATAGGCTGAATTAGCAAATAAACTCATGGTACTAGTGCGACGGTACGCAAAGATATGCGTTCCCGCCGAGGTCAGTTCGAGTCACGACTCCGCCACCTAATTACCTCCTCCAATTGAGTCCGAAACTAGTCAGGCAATCCGTATAAATCCCCTGATAATACACAGTAGATCCTTACCTACAATAAGAACGTTCACACACGAGTGAGTGACCTTTCAAACAAGTTCTTTAATCATTTAAATTGAGTTACATGTAAAAACTTCACTTTAAATGTAAATGATGAGAACTGTTCGTTGTTTTTACAACAACGACAATTTTAATCTAAGTGTTAATAAAACAACATTGTTAACTTAATATTTCGTCTGGTTTATTCCATTTTAAAAATAGAAACAATAGAAACACACAACATGTCATGTCATATGTCATATATCATGTCTTTCTAGAAATTCAATGTCTTCGAACATGTTTCTAACTTTAATTAAATACAAACAAAATGACACAGTTATGTTACAATAACATCGAATTAATAACGAGAAACATGTTAATCAACTAAATAATACGTATTTCCAAGCAAAACTAAAAAGCCTTATCCAAAAAAAACCAGCGTTCTTACGACAATAAACAGTGACTTCAAAAAAGAGAATATTTTTTCAAATTACAGCAAAACTTTTATAAACATAATTAAAAACCCATTCTAAAGGCTTCAAGCGTCCGCAAGACAATGAGAACTAGACAAAGTTATGTTAAACTTCGAGGAGTAATATAAACTTGATCCACCCTCAAGTATAAGGAATCAAGAAAGAAAAGCAGCAAAAAAATATATTTATATTAAGTGTCTTGATGTTTTCGCTTTGAACGTTTTAAAAGTAATTTAGAAGAACGGTGAAGCCAATAATGTTATGAAATAACGCTTTGGGCCTGTTTACGAAATTAAGTGTTCCACTGAACCGTTTAGAAAGAGAATCTTTTTAAAGAATTCGGGATGTTTGGGAAGCTTATTATACGGTGCGCTAAATGCGCTTGATAGACAACATCGGTTGTGGATACAGGGTGTTTTAAAAGCGTTTTCGTGATCTCTGAGTTTGTTTCAACATTCGTTCGGTCTGGGGTAGCATATTTCTACGTAGGTGTGTGATTGCATACTTTTCCCTTACTTAACTTTTAACCTATATTTGTTCCGTTGTTAGCTGTTCATTTCGTGCTCCTTAGGACCAGCCTTCGCGATATACGTATGATAAATGAAAGCGCATAGTATCAACTAATTGGATAGTGAACTACTTTAATCACCATTAAACGAGCATTATAATTAAAATTTCTTAAAACTGAACAGTTTATATTGAAATAGGCTATAACAGAATCAACAAAAAGGTTTACTCACTTAAATTTAACTCCAGCTAGTTTAGTCATCGAACTGTTTTCTAAGATACCCGTTCAATTTGGAATTTAGAACACATTTGGTATTTGAAAAAGCCTACTTTCGGTTGGCGATCGGCCAAGACCGGCGAACCATAATGTTAGGCATCAAGTAGAGATGCCAGTAGCAATGTAGCTAATTTTAGGATTTGTAGGAAATGGCTGTTGCAGTGTCTAAATTTATAATGGACTTAAAAGGCCTCTCAAAAAAAGTCTTATAGATCATATAGGCAAGATTCTTAGATATCTCTATTAATATATTTATTGTTTAAAACGTACATGGCATAATCCTTAACTTGGTACAGTAAACTAAAATATTCACTACTTTAAAATGGATGTAATTATAATGTTTAATTTCACTTAAAGTATATTTTAATAGGAATAATATACAATAACTTAATTATGTTTTTATGAAAAAACGACTTTACTCATAATCATTTTATTTGTATCATTTAAGTTATTATGCGAGAGATCATTGGAAACGAGAACTTAAAAAAATCTATGTTGTCTGCGTAAGATGAAACTGTTTAGTCATCTTTCTTTACTTGCCGCCATGCTGTTTCTATACCTAGGTTTCTGTTTTCTTCTATTGTATTTCGTGAGAGCAAGATGCAAACAAGACAACACAAGATAGTCTCAAATCTTTGGACTCAAATTCTGCAGGTTTAATAATAAAAAATGAATAGTCAAATGAATTTCCAAAATACACTCGAAATATATAAAATAGTGCAGTGTAATCAAACCCGGGAATGTGCCGCTTCATTTCCCAGTATTCAACAAAAAGCAGATTAAATTTTCTAGGAAATTTACAGACATAGAAATGCGATAGGTTTTGAAATCCCGCGATATCGTGTCGTGTGACGTCACTAGAACCGCTATCTGACAGTTGAATTTCGTTCATCATATTTTATTGTTCGAATTGTTATTTTCGTGTTCCAATTTAGAATATTTTCATGCCAGTGATTTTTATTGGGTTTTGATTTTGGAATGCAAACAATGAAGAGAGTTGGGTTACCTTTTTTTCGTTGAAATAAAAATATTTGAATATTTATTTTTCGTTTCACTCGTTCACTTTTTGATTTTAAAAGGATTTTCTTTAAAGGGTTAACTTTAATCTAAAACTGCAGCCCAATCTGTGCTCCTAGTACTACTTGAAGATTGAATGAACTTACCTAAGTGAAATCCAATTGTAATTTTATGAATGTTGATCTGAAATATAATCACCCACCCTCCCCAGCATCAATGGCTGAACCCTGGCATAATGGGACCCACAAAATCATGGTTAGCTCTAAATCAGTGACGTTTAGTTGTGAGTTGCCATAGACTAAAATCTTTTTTTTATTCTCTGAAAAAATTCGCGATGCCACACAGTAGCGAATGGGATTACTACTCTGTTAATCAATTATATTTCAGATCAACATGAAATAAAATAACACATTGTTATGACGTATTTCTCCAAAGTAATGGTAGAATATTGTTGAAAACCTGAGTAGTATAATGTTTTCCTTTGCCTATTGGATGTATGGATGTATAAATCTGATTGTATCGAAGCCTTATAGAGCGAGTCGTTATTTGAAACCGCAACCTTGAATGAGTTGCTATGAGATGGTTTGGTTTCGGTTTGTATTCGATATTTAATCGCTATTAGCATTTATTGGTAAATCATGAGTTAGGATTACGTTACATCAGAATTATATTTTTTTATTAATTGGTTTCATTTAATAATGGTGGGTTATCGAGAAGTGAGTTTTAAGTAGAATTAACACCTTCTGTAATGAATAAAAACGTTTTTACTCTAGTACCTTTTTAGGCATATTTGGTACTTCCACTTCAATGACTTGACTTCCGCGGTTTTATAAAGTAATGTTTTTTATTAATTAACAATTCTGACTTCTGAGTGTGTTCAATCTTTTGAATGCCTAAGGAACAATTTAAGCAATAACTGTAAATTAAACCCAAAATAGAATCTCGCAAACTTAATTTTCTAAATACGATTACATTTTGAACGAAACGAAACAATTCCCCGGAATATGCTGTTATGCCTTGATTAAAATATTCTCACACATTTCGTGAGATTACCAAAAGGTTTCTGAACGTTTTAATCTTGGATAATTGGCGCCTGGTACTCCCACAGGCGCAATTTATTCGACAATCACTGGTACAGTCAGAAGCAGACGTCAGTTCTTCTTATCAAGTCGATGGCAGCTTAATTATGTTCAGAAAATTGATTAGAGGATGACAGATTACCAAGCGACATATTGGCAACTTAACACCAGAGCAGTTTAAAGTTTTATTTTAAGCAAAAAATATTACATTGTTAAAAAAAAAAACTATTACAGGTATTGTATCAACTTCATTGGTTTAAAAAAATCCCGATAGTTATAAACTAAGAATTCAAAAGTTCTGTTGAAAAGTTTTATGCTTACATACAGGGATGGATAGTAATATCGTTATGCAGGTCTACATTTATAACTATAATTTCTCCAAACCCAATGCCGTGACCGAGGCAAAGTTATTATTATTATTGATTACAAAAGAGTAACGCCGGCGTTACCCTTTACACTAAACTAAATACCTAGACACAAAAAAATCCCCATAAAACAAAATTATCGAAAAGGAGATAGGTAGGCCTCCTGTGTGTGAAGGATTACAACGCATTGCCATATACCGACACAAAACGCGGATGACGTAGCACGGTGGTTCAGGTTTAGTCAGTAAGAGTCTGACACTACCTTCCTCCCCCGAGGGAGTGGGTGTCCATGAGGATTCTACCGCCTTAACAAAAACAAGGTGGTAGGCCTCCTGATTGTGTTGAAGCTGGCCGTACTATAGTAGATCTCCGAGCATCTCCGATTCCCATTTTCTTTGAAACAAATGAGTGAAGCTGCTTAGCCTTGTTAATCCTACGTTGGCTGTATTATATTGTTTTTTCATATTGATTTGTTTGTTCCTTAGCGATCAAGGGTGATTTGTCGTTTAGATTGTAATTTGCTTGCGGAATCATTCATGTTGTAAAAAATTGTAGAAAATACTTGATGGGATTGTTGCCATTGTTTAATATCATATATCTATGGGTGATCATATAAAACGGGGTGAGTAGCGTTATTTTCGAGATAGATAGAAACATAGTTTCTTCTTAATTGGTCGAGGCAAGATGAAAATAGTTCCTTTAATAATTGTATTTAAGCAGTTGTTTTGTAAGTAAACGCGTGCGACCTCGCAAAAAAGACGCTTTTTTCTATTAACCCTATGAAACTTGATTAAACTCTTTATACGGAAAATTACTAAAAAAAAATGATAAGTAAAATTGTACCTTAATTTAAAATTCATTTTAAAATCAATTTACCCCGTAATGAAGTTCATATAAAATTAAATATCCGTTAATATTAAATTTCACACGTTCTTTGAATTACTTATATTTTTTTATAACATAAAAATTATCGTTGCATTAAAAAGTCTTATATTTTAATTATTTCTTGCTTCATGACTTGCAGAATGATATTTTTAAGTATCTATATTTACCTGGAATACATGGTCGTCTAATCATAACAACTGTTCCTTTTACGAGAAGCCTTGTTAGATGTAACTCTATATACCATAAAGCAATGCCTATATAGTAATTGATGCTTATATGGTCTTCAATACTCAGTTACCGGGACTATATAATACCGGTTACAGCTATTATTAACACACTGGGTGGCTTTCAATGATATTGAATTGAGAACTAAGCCTGTATAGTCCAAACTAGCAACGTGCAAAGTGACAAGACCATTTGTTAAAACTTGTTTTAGAACCTATCTTTACTTGTCGCTCCAAGAATTTCTATTGCTGCTTTAACAAAAAATACATAACACATTAACTTTAGACAATGTTCGGTTCGGTCTTCAACTTGGTCTTAAACATTATTTTTGCAAATTTACTTTTCTTTAGCCACTTTATTTACGGAAGCTTCAGTGTCCTGACTATGATTATCACTTGACCGGTTTGAGTATTAAGGACATAAAGTACATAAAACAGTTAGTCCAGTTCCTCATCTGCCACTCACTGTCACTTTGCCGTCGCCTTGGACTATGAGACTGACAGATCAGAGAGCAGTATTCAAAATGAAATGAAAATCCACATGACATGTCTGGACACACAAGAACATGTAACATTTGACTCAAATGACTAATCTCAATTCTCACTTGAGATTGACCATCCTGTCATCAAGTCGGTCAAGGAGACGTTATAACATTTAATTCCACACAACATACCTGTCCACACGTAATCCTTCTTTAAATCAGCTTTAGAGGAACGTGATTCTATCATGTTAGATTCAAAAGGGAAAGTGGACAACTTAATCTTTTCATTAAGGCCCACATGCTTGATGCTGGGCTTAGATAACATTGCTACTAAAGACGGATGTCACTGGTAGAATTAAACGCGATTAGAATGTTGCTCAAAGGGTTGTTACATGTTTAAATGATGGCAGAATTCAGATGGCAAAGATATTGAGAAATGGGGTAGGCCTTTACTCAGGAGTTGCACACAGTGGGCTTGTTTAAAAAATATGATTAAGCACGTCTAGCAAATTTAGACAAGCTTGCTAGTGAGCACTCCTCCAGCTATTTTATCAGCCCTAACACTTAGAGACAGTATACTTCTGTACATCAATATTTCTTGTAGGTATTTCTGGTGTTCATGATTTCCTACACTCAAAATTTCAACAAATGCAAACCACCATCAAATGATAACTAAACTTAGTTCTCAAGAACGTAGTTTGCAATGTGACTGTGGAAGTCGCCCCAAGCTTAGTTCGGACAAGGGATCAGTGTGTGCAAGCCAGTAGTTTGAAGATATCATGTCCTACTTAATTGAGTTTGCCTCTGAATACGTCTAGGACTTTAGTCGAATGTTCTCGAACAATCGTTATGATTGAATTTGATATCTGTGCTTTAGGATCTATATTTGAGAAAGGAGAGGTTACATTTAACTAGAATATTTTTCCAAAGCAAATGTTAGATGAATTTGATTTTTTGCAAGTTCAGACTATCCGTTAAATATAGAAATAAAAGGAATAACAAGAAAAAAATACGCTATAACTAAGACACCTGCATTGAGACTAAAGAGGACGAGAGAAAGCCCTAATATAGCTTGGGAAAAGCCAAATGAGGGAAGAAAATAACTAGCAATAATTTTGGAAATTATGCTATGCTTAGGATGATAAATCTCTTCACATTTCAAATCCCCGTTATCAACAGTCGTTTTCAAATTTCAGTTCACACAATAGTAATCAGTTTGGTCACTACCTGCATAGAGTACATGGTACAATCCACCACACATCATCAGCAAGCCTATAACAAACATCACTCTTATATCTAAGTTATAAGGTCGGTTTTCGCCTATCAGTATTATGATGGTTGTTCGTACTTTATCATGTGACCCGAAAGTTCTGTCCGTATTACGTTTTGACACAGTTCGCTTCGTTTCACATCAGATTTGGATTCGATTTGATCAAATGTGGCTGTTTGGTCGCCTTGACCGCTACCTTCTGTTATTGGATTACCTTCGAGATTTTACGTAAATAAGCGTTAGGGAGGTTAAAGAGGGTGACTTATTCTAATTTTGCATTTATTTGAGGCAAATGACAAAAATTGCAAAGAGCGCAATATCATTCCGTTTTTAACCAACTTTAATAAGAAAGAGGTTCTAAATTCGGTTTATGTTTGTCTTTTATGTATGTACACTGATTACGTAGAGCTTTGTGATGTATTTAAAAGTTTTTTTTGTCAAAAATTTCTAAACAAGCTTCAAGAATTTAGCTCCAGTTCGGTGGCTTGGCTACTGAAACCTTACCATTACTTCGAGGTTCGAGTCCTGCCAAAAATACCTTCAGTAAAAATATATGACTTAATGGCTGAAAACTACATAAGCTAGAAGATAAAGACATTCATTTTTTTTAGTTTATTTATTTATTTATTATTTGAATCCCACAAAATTTATTAAATCTCTACCTAAATTGTTTCAAAACACAATTGAAGCGATTACGAACACAGTCCTATAACTGTCTTCATTCTGTGAGTCATTTGTAACACAGCTCGTCCGGTCGTAACTCAAAACTTCGTGACGTATGGTTGATCATGATATGTGGGACACAGCCAAGTTTTATCGCGAGTTCAACAAACACATCTTTTTTGTAGAATAGTTGAAACGTATCACAAACTTATGTACTGTATGTTAAGAGCAATTCTTTGGTATTTTTCATCAGATAAAAAAGTTGTTAAGCGTATCAAAGGCTATCGAGGAATCCGTATTTTTATTAATCCCCTTTAGAACAAGATTATTATGTTTTTCAACCATAAACAATTTATCCTAATAATATTCAAATTGATCTCAAATTGCTCGTAATACAAATGCGGTTTGCCCATTATCTTCCGTTTTATTTTATTCCTATTTTGATTTGGTTCATTTCATAAAATGTTTTGCAAATAGCATAGCTGCTTCATTTTTGTCATTACTCCGCTTATACTTGCTACTGGACTAGTGTTGTTTGATTTTTCGAAGTATTCGTTTTAAATAGCATATTTGCCTTTGGTATATATTTCATCCTCATGAACAATTTTCATGCAACTGTTATACTTACAGTACATTTCAGTAGACATACCGATGTGTCTTATAGACAGCTTTGATTTCCTTTTCAATTATCTTTAAAACTTTGTATATTTTAATTTAAATAAAAAAATTACCAGCTGACACTCTTAGACGATGAAAATGTAACGAAAAATCAAAATGGCGCCCAGTTATGTTGCAACAATAGCAAATAATAGTCAATTGTTCTTTTTATACTTGCCACTTATTTGTGACTCAATGACCCATGTGTACTAACCTTTATCCCATCATCTTGTCTCGTTTTGCCTCCTACAAATTTCTCGTAGGCTAAGGATATGTAAATTTCGGTAATTATTCAAATTGTTTCGATTATGAACGCGGTTATTACCTCCTGATGGGATTTGTTCAGCTCTTCACGAAGCACTCTCGTTACTGAATTCGTTTTTGAATTGTAAAAATGAATTTCATTTGTTTTAATATTGGGAGATTCGATGTTATATATTCGATGTTGAACTTAATTATTTGAATGTCATGCCCTTCTGAAAGAGCAATGGCCATGGATTGATGATAAATAGTTACCTGGAAAGGAATGAAAGGTTGATATAATCAACCTTATTACAAAACTGAACAGTAGTTTTGTTTATTTGCAAAATAAATGCAGGTCCCATTAGAAAATACTGTTTCAGTCTTTGATAGCCCAAGCAAAATCGAAAAGAAATAACGGCCACTTTCAAACTATTGCTTGGCCACTATAGTCAAATGAGTTTAGTGTCGTTTTCTTCAATTTCTAGATATAAATACTGTCAATGTTTCAACACCTTTTACTTTTAAGTAAAATGCTCTACATATGACGTCACTTTACATGTTACACTCTGATTGTGCTTGAACGTTGAATACGTAGCTAATGCTCGGAGTACTCCTTTGTCAATTGAATCTACATTAGGGGTGCGTGTGTTCGTAAACATTAACACGTTTATAATGTGTGTTAAGTTGATATATTCTGACTCTCAGATTCTTGATGGTATAAACGTGGAAGTGATATTAATGTTTTGGTAGAAATTCTGTTTAACATTCCAGTAGGTAGAAATAAAATCAATTGATTTTTATAATAAATAAGGTATAACAACAAAATGAAAGTTATAACAAATACCTATTTTATTCTAAACCTCGAGGTCTTTCAAAATGTTTCAGAAAGGTGATCGGGTCATTAGAACCCACCGTACCAAAATACGGGTGTTTAAGCAAACAATTTTAACTTTTACACTTTGGCGTAGCGGTGACTAGGGAGGCGCGTAACCCTACGGTGATTTGCTACGAGCGTCACCGTTGTAACCGGAGTTTCGTAATCCGTAGCTAAATTTGTTGTACGTGATATTAGTATTTTCGTTTTAAGATAGAGCTTTATCTCCAGTCTAATGTAATTTTAAAGACTGTAATCCTTATTTCTTTTAGAATTTACATATCAATTAATTTATGAAATATATATCTTTGTAAATTTTAAGAACGAAATAACATTATTTTCCTTAAATGTATGTGTCATTCTACAATAAATTAATGACCGTTGCTTAAACATAATCTAGTTACAGCGGCAGCACAAATACGTCATCTTAGAAAATGATTAACACATTTACATACATACATCATCTTTAAATGCGGTTGAACTGAGAGACAGTCTGTTGACGGACAGACGGACGGCCAGAAGGATAAACATCGAAGCCTCAGTAATATAAGTTTCCGTTTTTACCCTTTCGGTAAGGAGCCCCGAAACTATGATAACTATATTCGCATCTAACACAACACTGCAGTATAAACTGTATCAAAAACTCTCTCTTTGCCAGAAAACCTCGTTTTTACTATTCCAAAAGTAAACAGAATCTGCTTTTTTTAGTTTAACATTTATTTTCATATATAAACGAAGATATGTTTTTCTCCATTCGTTAAATAATCCAGCGATATTAACTTGAGGTTTATCTTACATTATGCGGTATTGTAATAGTTTCACATTTCGTCTGAAAATTATATCCCAGAAGGGATTTGCCTCAACAAAATGCATTCTGTGTTTTGCCTTACAGCATGCATAATCCATATTTTACTATTACGGAAAACTGCGATATTAATTAACCGGCTTCGTTTGTTTTGTGTATCTTAAGAAGATTAGCAATAGTTTTTAGTTTTTCTTCGATTTTAGTGCAATTCCAGTAGCAGACAAATTCCAATGTTTAGAAAAACCGAAATAAATCATCATCATTTTCATCATCCTCGCCTTTTCCCAACTATGGGGTCGGAGGAAAGGTGGTTAAGAGCGACTATTGCCAGAGCAACACGATAGTCAGACTTCTTGTCTTTGACTACCAAAGATGTGTTATTAACAGCGGGGAACCACAATTTAATGTGCTTTCTGAAACACGGAGGAACTCGTTAGGACATAGATGGACATCCAACCACCTCATCGTATCGAGCAATTTGGCAATTGCAGCTTAGTGACTCATCCACCAGATGTATCCAAATACAAGGAAAAAGCTTTAAATCGTAGTCATTTACCAAAAAAAAAATACACAGAAAAAAATGGAACATCAACAAAGAAGCGAACACGAAAAACAGGAACACTTCCCAAAAAAGTTCCACAATACCAAAAATCATTACCGCCAAGACATCGTCATTACCGCGGTGAGCCGTCATCGCGTCGAGTGCTCCACTTCCACCACAGCCAGGGCTGCACACTGACCCCATTTCAACCACTTTGACGATTGACTGTGCCAGGGCGCACGCTAAACCACTGTCGCGGTATAAAAAAATTCTGCAAAGATGTTAATGTTTCGGATTACGGTTAGGAAGAATGTTTTTGTTGGGAATTTTTGTAGTTTTTTTTTCGCTTTGGATGGTTTTTGAGGTATTTTTATGTGGAAGCATTTTTGTTTAATGTGGTTGAGAAATATGCTTTGCTTGCCTTCTAATTTTTTTGTCACTTAATAGGACTCTATTGAATAATGTTGAAAGGTAGAGAAAGGACAACTTTGGAGCGAAATATTAACTATCAATATTTAATGGTCTCTTTAAAGCCTTTTGAAAGTTACAGTAATACTGTAATACTAATCTCATTGACGTTGTTTTCGATTTTCAAGCAGAGACATTAAAAACTGTACCTAATTACCTATTAGCCTGCAATTATTATCGGTAATTTTAATATAGATAATAATTAAGCAAGAAGCTTAACTAACGTTATTAACGTTAAAACACACATTAGCCAAAGTAATAGGCTTTTAATATTCTCAGAATAGCTAATATATCCTAAAGGTTTATCAGGGTTCCATACACTGTGGATAAGATAAAACACTATGCCTACTACGGCACTGCTGTCTGTTCGTATGTCTGTCACCTGGCCGTATCTTATGAACCGTCATTGATAGTTGAAATGTACTCGGTTGATGTATTTCTGTTGCCGCTACAACAAAAAATAATGTAAAAAAATGGTGGTTAGGTAACGGAAGGTATAGTTATAAATATTATTAGTGATAATGTTTTTGCAAATGTATTTTTCTTAGTTCCCTTTGTACGGGACCCTCGCTGTTGCGAATTCGACTCGATCTCTACAGATTTTATCATCCAAGCAATTAGTGTGTTTGTAATACAAAATACAAAATTCATAACTCTTTGTGATTGAATATATAAATTAATTGACGCTTGTAAATTAAATAAAAGTTCTTTAAATGTAAATGAAAGACATTTTCATTTAAATGTAGTAATTGAATCAAATAAATCAATCAACGATTCTAATATTAAATTTTAGCAAACTGGCTTTGGGAACTTTTGAAGTCAATCCAATATTTTGGGAAAATTAACGTTTATTTGGAAATTCAATTTTGATTTTACTAACTACAGGTATGGTTTCCAAGTATCAGTCAAGTTGAATTAGTTATTGCTTGTCGACCTAATTAATATAATTTACTAAATTATTTATTGAATTTATATTAAAGCTTATTACTATTAAATATAGCCTATTGATTTAGGTCGCCAAACTCACTATGCGCGACGTACGTACACGACGTACGGGTACGATCCCCGCTTAGGACAAGCGTTTGTGTGATCTACGAATGCTTTCTATGGGTGTCTTTGTTCATATGACTTGAATGTTTGTGAAGCACCCCGCGACACAAGAATTAAATTCCTTGGTGCGGGACAAAAAAAAAAGAAAATCATATAAAAAATAGGTAACAAATCTTATATCTATTTTCCATAAATAACTTGAATAGCAATGCTAATACTTCGAGCCAAAAAACTAGATTCAAACTATAACTAGACGTCGTTAAAACTCGTACATATTAAAACAGTCTATCTTTTAGTCTAATTATTGTGACCACATCACGCATGTTGACGCGTTAACAAAAACGTATAAAACATTAATACCTGGTCATTAATAATGTGAGTACAAAACAAGTTGTTATTAATTACGTGGTTAGCATGGTGATTACATTTTGGTACAAATAATTTTAATATACGTAATTCTGCACGTTGATAATATAGGTAAGTATTGATGAATTACTCATAAGTAAAGTGATAGGGGAAATACGATATATTTTAAACCCAAGACGACAACTGGTATTGTATTAAAGGTGAATTATGTGTGAGTGTTCTTAAACATGTTTCTGAAAAATTGGTTAAGCCCCTTAAAAATTGCCACATACGCTACCTTTATCCGACTGCATTTTAGAAAGGTAATGTTTTTGTAAAACATTTTTGCAGACTTATCCTATACTTTCAGGCACCATAGTCATTCATGACTAACATATTTGCGAGCCAATCGACATCTACGATAGTTTTTCTTTAAATTAAATCGTATAATCTTTTTATTCCTTATCTAAAAAAAATACTTTTCAGTTCCCAATTCAACCAGAACTCAGACATAACCAAATAGAGCTGAAAATCTATATGAAATCGCTCGCGACGCTCTAATATTATTCTGGCGGATTTTCTTCGGCAGTTTATTACAAACATGGTTGGGAACCTTCAGTGACACATAAATGTCACTTTTGCGTGTTCCAATGGCCGCGTAATCCGACTCACAGACTGCCGATTATCTGTATTATTATATTTTTCTGTTGTTGTGGGTATTGGTATTTCGTAATTGTCACTTGTGTTTTTAGCGGCATTTTTTTCTTTTGTGATCTGAATTGTTGGGAACGGGTCATGTTTTATTGATTTTTGAGATTGAGTTATGATACTTTTTATTGCTGTAAAAAAAATAATTAATATTCCTCTATATTAAGTTTTTTTTAACGACCTAATGCCGCTCTCTAGTCATTTGTAGCTCATCACTTGTATTCAATAAATGAGTATGGTATTAATTGGCAAAAAGATCATGGTGATTTTGCTATAACAACAAAATTGCATTTACAAATCTGTAAAAAAGCTCGAAAGTTTGCATAAACGTCGATTCACCAACTAATCAGAAGATGACTCAACGTTTACTCAAACATTCGTTCAAAAACTACGGAAGAAATTACGTAATAAGAACAAGCATTAAACCTGAATATATACGATCAATTTTGTAACTTTGCGATAAAAATATCGATCGTCCGATATTTCAGAACAGTAATAAAGTTGAGCACGACAACGCAATGTGTCGTCAAAGTTTCTTTGTATTATAAACAGCTTAATTTATCGCTTACTTGTCGTCACTTAAAATTGTGACGTATTACGTTTGCTATAAGATGCAAAATGTCGAAATCAAAATGTTAATTTTGACACATTGTTGATATTGCTGCTAACAGACTTTAATGTGTATTCAAAAGGGTAAGGCTTTTGTTTGATAAATTATATTGTCTGTGACACATAACATAAATAACTCAGCTCATTTTTAAATGGTAGTATTATTAGTAAAAATGCTGCTCACTCGTGTTTATTGGTTGGTTGAAAACTAGTCGGGCAATCCCTAAAAACACTTATAAGTTAACTGTTTCATCATTTAATTTTAATAATTAATCATCACGAAGTTGCTAAGAAATAACTCAACAACTACCAAATATTTATATTCTAACATTGAAAAAGGATCGATTTACACGGATTAACACCCTAACTTTTAATAATCCTCACACGAAAATATCGATCGAGAAAATCTTATAACAACATCCACACGTCAACCTGTCAAAACTTGGGCCGTATATTGGTAAACAAGCCAACCTTAGTGAGTTCAATTAATTTGAAAAATGTTTTTCGCAACCCGAACGATTTAAGGACCCGGTCACAACATATCAGGGGCCCAGCGTTAAAATATGACCTCCTTTTATTTCGGCAAATAGGTTAAAATTTACGACGCCGTATTTTCTAAACTAGATGGTACCGACGTTTCCTTTCAATTGAGAAATGTCGCAACAATTTAAGTTCAAGGTCTCATATGTCCCATTGCTATTGGTTTCATAAATTACGTTGAAGCTATAGGTACATGTGATATACTTTAGATGTACAATGATTGATATGCTTTTTAAAAGGTGCGAGAAATATTGTGCGAATAATTTGTCATGTAAAATGCATTGCTGGCAGTGTTATGCCATTTTTAAACCGACTTAAGAAAGCAGGTTCCCAATTTTTCCGTATTTGTTTTAGTATTTTTGGTACCTTATAAATTTGAATTCAATAAGTTGCTTTTGCTGATGATTCATTTTTAATTTAACGTAAAATTGCTGTCATTTCTTCACATAATTTCATGTGTTTGGCTCAGTAGCTTTTATTTGAAGTCGGTTGTATGGTTTCAGAAAAAAAATATAATAAAGACGCGTAGCTTATCAAAAATTGCATCTCGAGTTTTAAGATCTTGTATCGAATTGGCTGTACCTAAATCTACATATATCCATAGTTCCCTACAATACGTAAACAGACTTGAATATAGTTACTTTATCAGTGGTGCACAATCAGCCATAATTTCAAGAAGTCAATGACCCAAAACAACCGCTATGTGCAAGATAAAATACGATAATAGCTGCATGCATAAAATCTATGGCGGTGACCATATTAGACCGCTATAAAGAATGTTATTTATGGAATATAAGCCATGGGTATAAGGTACCAGATGGGCTGTTGTGGGTTTTCTGTACTGTCATCATCTTATAAGGAATTTTCTGCTTCACTAAGTCTGATATTAATTAAATCAATTGGATTTTTAATGAGCTTCAAGTAAGTTATTCCCAATGCGATTGCCTTTTTTTAAATTCAAAAATTCGGAATTTATTCATTCACATTTAAATGGAGCAATAATTACATTCGTTTATTTTTATGTAACGTTATTGATTCTTATATCACATTTAGTATCTTATAAAGTAATCCAACAATAATAAAACATGTATAATAGATACTGAAAAAAGCCTTAAATCATTCAACGCAGTAATCCGGTGAGAATGCAGATTTTTTGTCCAAAATTTCTTAACTTCACTTGACCTTTACGTAGAGTATCCGAAAATGTCAGATTAAGATTTTGGATAAAACTGCTTTAATCGGATTAAAATAGGTTTGCTTTGTAATGGATTCTTAGGTGTTGTGATCTTTTAGAAAATATTTTAGAAACAAAAATATCCTTACGAGTAAACAAAACACAAATACGGTAGACAATGCAAAACAAAAAAAAGGTTTCAAGAAGATACAATTGTAACACTAATTCTTGTGGGAAATATTCATGTGGAGACACATGTTATAACATCTCATTTATTAAATTCTACAGCTCAAAGCGAAAGTAGTTTATTTTATGGGCGTCCCGAACGAAATGTAGGAACGTGGGTGTTGTCTAAAGAAGACGAGATGACAATATGTTCTTGCAAATGTGCTAAATTATTCATAATTTAAATTTGCACGAGATAACTCAAAACATTAAAACTCTTCAAGGAGAGCTCAAATCATAGTGCAGAAGAAATTGTGACATTTTTTGATACCGTCCTTTGTATGACTGCTCCAAAGAGGTTTGATACAAAAATATTCTATAGGTACCTATTTGAACAACGAAGAGATATTCTCAATCCAAATTCGATAAATAGAATCCAGAGCACAACTGTATATTCCGTCCCCATTGTCGTACAGATAACCCTCTTTTATTAAGGCCTTTTTGTATTCCGCCCCTACACTTGTACCGTCTACGTAATGTCGTGGTTTAGTCAACAAATAGCCCACCACGCCTCCTATCAACAATACTATTGTAACACAGATTGTTCGAACATGATTAATGTAGGTACGACGTTGGGCGAATCAATCAGTGACGTCACTAGCCGACATCTGCGCCCGCTACTTAAACTTGTCTAACCGTCATTAATTAGGTCATGAACTTACAGCGAAACTTAATACTGTTTGTTAGCTTAAATAAAAGACCTAACTTTAAATGGTTTAGGTACTTTATTTTAGTCTTTACAAGACTTGTTGTGTTTATTTCTTAATCTGTTTCGTTCTTAGACTTTCTCGTCTTAATTCAGAATTGGTTATTTATTATTTCTAAATTTTGGGTTTAAATATTTGAAAGATTTTCTAGAATAGTGGTTTCTTAGGTTTACGCAAATGTTAGACATTGAAATGAAACTACTTTTACAAGATTTTTTAAGATTTATTTTTTCAAGATTTTCTAGAATTTATGAACTTTTGATGAAGTGTCAACTGCTACATACAATATTAAAGTACAATTTGTTGTAAAAAATTAAGAATCTCATGAAATCTTGGTAAACGAAAAGTTTGAGGTTACGTGGCAAGGTGAAAAGGGGCAACCCTTTTTATCCAAAAACCACACGAATTATACCGACTTCAAAGAAAATAACGCGACCTTTTGGTGACCCGTTCCAGGTGTACGTATAATAAAATCTCTTTCATTTGTCTTAAGGAATAATTCGATTGATTTATCAAACCTTTTAATGAAGGATCTTTGAAGTCTTATTACAAGCAAAATGGATGGCTCATTGATTTCGGACCCCGGATGACTTCGAAATTGATTTCATTAGCCGTAGCTAAGGACGCTTGCTTGGCGTTTCCTTGATAACGATACAAGGCGTTGCGAATTTCAATATTGGAACTAATCAATCAAGACTAGCGTGAAAATGAGCAGCCTGTGGCTCATTTATCAAACACGTAGATGAAACTTGAAGCTTATGCGGAGGTTCAAGGAAAGACCGCAATGTCATAAGTCATCAGAAATAGTTGGGAGAAACTGCAGGTTATGATATACGGTACTAAATGGTACACATAACATAAGTAGAGCATATTGTACATGGCTGTCGGTTGATTAAATTATATGTTTTATAGTAAAAAAGTGTTGATGGACTAAACCAAAGTTCTCAACACTCATTCGTTCTCAAAAACATAAGCCAACATACGTTGTCGGCTTATGTCGGAAACTAGTCCGAAACTAGTCAGGCAATCTCGATAAATTTAATACGCGTGAATAAACGCTGCATCATTCAAATAATAATGTCAAATAACTAATTTTTATTTTAAACATATTGATCTTCCACCGTGATGCGTAAAAATGTTTAATTAATAAAAAGACATTATAAAATATCTTTCAGCTTATCCCTTACACCAGACAACCTTGAACGCAATTATTTGTTGAAATATAACCACGAGCAGTTCGGAATACATTTGGCAAGAAAGAATAATAGAATATTCTACAACTTTCAAACTATGAGGAAATTAATAAAATAATCTTGTTTAACTGTCACGCTTTTTTACAACACAGCTGAAGCTTAATTCTAGTTTTATAGGGGCTGATAGATAACCGCGATTTTGCAAATTATAATAATATGGTTGAGGTTGGTAATTAACTGATAATATAGTTTTGTCAAAATATTTATCTTCTATAATCTATCGCAGGTACGATAGATTTGTCTCAAAATTGTTTGAAATAGATTCGTTCATTGGATAAATCAAAGATTGGACCACAATTCACTACTATTTACCTCTTAATTGACACTCAAGCGTCCGATATTCTAAAACAGGTTACGAATAACGGACTTTTAGAGAAATCGGGTCCAAAATATTGAGAAGACCATTGTCATATACATTGCGCGACTAAGCGACCCTAGAGGCCAACTCGAATCTATTCGCCAATGTATTTCCTTCAATTTAAATGTTGACTTTCTTAAACTCAATCCGACATTTCTCAGTAACTGCCTCCAAGGACCAATATTCGAACCTTTCCTCAAATGAAAAGATCTAATCTCACTTTTTATCCAATTCTTTACGACCTACCCGAATTGGCGTTGCTTAAAAGGGCAATTGCTTGAACCTGCTTCGAGAAAATAAATACTTATTTAGTTTGACGCCGGGCTAACGTTAAAGAAACATTCTAGTAAGTTTTAAACTCTTACTAAAACATTCGTGCACTATTTTTTATTCTTAAACTTGTAAATGTTATGCGATCGTCTCCTAATCTACAATTTCTTTTGTTTTAAAATAGGCATCTTACACAGTAAATTCTTGAACAATTTTAAATCAAAAGCATTATCAGCGCAGCCACCATTCCAATATAATTTGGAAATAAATCATTTAAATCGATTTACAGAATCTGAATAGTAAAGTAATAAAACCATTCCATTTGATTTTCATTTCAAAAGTCATAAATTTTTATAGTTCAGCTATTGAAAAAATCTGTGAATTACGAGTTGGACTCGTGACACTGTGGTTCCATACAAACGGGCTAAATAAAAAGCAATTCCTTAAGACTTGAGAAATTATCTCAAGACCAAGATCACCCATCAATATATGTCTGTACCAAGCATTTCATGCCCTTTATTTTCGATTTTTCTCTATTTATATTATAGCGTATTATAGCGCATCAGAAATGCATCATTAGTGAAAATCTCTACTATTCAGATATAATGGTTCATACGATAAAGCCGGACAGACGGACAGACAGACGGGCAGACGGTCAAAGTGAAGCCTTAGTAATAGGGTAACGTTTTTTCGCGAATCCCTAAAAAGCATGATATTTGATTCATTGCACAAAACTATCAGAGAGCAATCATTCGGATCGGGTTTTTTATTTTGCACAGTTCTTTATAAGTTTATTATGACGGCATTTATAGAGCAAAAATATTTCAGCTGAAACAAAGTCATATATTTCTTGTGCAAATTGAGTATTCTTACTTAAATTCTAATGCTAAAACTTGAAAGTGCGGATATTAATTGCTTAAGCAAATAAAAAATATTCTTTAAGGTTTTAAAATTACTAGGAGATAAATTAATAAACACGCGTGACTACCGCGGTGCATCGTTTGAATATAAGTTGTCCGCAGACAAGGTACCATAAAACAACTAATTTCTTTTTTTAACTACTTGATTTGAAAACAGTTAAGATTTTCATTTGTTTACTCTCAATTCTAACATTAAACAATGGGTGCACTCCATTACACGTAGCTACTCTTCAAGACAGATGACTGTTGACTTTAGTTCACAGAAACGCGAGCAAATTCTTTTGATACCGACCTTAAAAGTGAATGCACGGTAATGTATAGGTATTTCCCCGGCATCCAGCGGGCATTACTCACAGGTTCAATAATGGAACTCCTTGGTAAATTCAATCAAACAGATGCGATTGAAAGGCACATTAGGTTTATCTTTTACCCGACTATGAAAGAAAGAGGGTTATGTTAAAATACTAATACTTTTTTTTATAGTAACTATCGTGAGAGTGATTCCTTATTAAATAATGCAACGGTATACTCACGTGTATTTTATCAGGGCGGCCCAACAGTTTGACTCGCGACCCCGCTGCGTCAGCTCAAGATTAAAGACTCCGGTTGGGTCCAAAACTAGATGGACAATCCTGATTAATACGCATGAGTAAACCGTTGCATGATTTAAGACTAAAACGTTTGATCTATGAGATACATGGAATGTTTTTTATAAGGCATGAATTTAAGGGTGTCGTACCCATAGGGGAAAAAAAAAAAACTTATTTACGAGGCTCCGCTATCAGTCCGTCTCTTCTTTCGTGTGCTACAAAGCTTTATCGCATGAACCCTGATAATAGACGGGTGAAATATTATACAGATTTCACAAAAAATTAACAACAAATAAATATCGATGTTATTTAAAAAAAATAAGAACACTATCAGAGGTGAAAGCAATCATATTTATAACGTCAAAGTTTTTGTCTTCTTAAGCTGTTGTGTCTAAAGTTAACAACACTTAATTTAATGGTTATTTAGATAACGTTCAAATAAAGACAACCACCTTGCTTAGTTATCAACTCTAAAACTTTTATACTTTGAAATAAATATACTCTTAAGCAAAGGCACAGGTGAAAGTCGATACAAAGTGACATCAAGAATTCAAGATACATTAGAAATAGCAGTTCAACTACTTCACTTAAATGTACTGTCTCCATTATCATTGGCTTGAAAAGGTCAACTAAAAAAAGACTTATTGAAAAAAAAACCTTTTTGTTCTCGTTAATACGCAATTAATACGAATAACATGTCAAGATGTCTTTAGTTTGATAACGGTATCGTGTTTAAAAGCGTACGTAGAGTTTGTTTTATTGATAACTACGGTCTTTTATATTTGTGTAAATATCTTTTCAAGTTAATTTGAGTATGACAAGTAAGTGCAAATCACTAGACAGTGATATTTATAATTTACATAGGATTTATTATCTTTAAATTAATTAAAAGTGAGTAGGTTTTAGCGGAAGATTTAAAAGGTACTCTAAACTATCAACTGACGAAACTGAATATTATTTTTAACGGATACGTAAAAAATAATAATTTTGTAATTGAAAAAAAATAGTCAAATCAAATTTTATATCGCCAATAATCAAGTACGAAACATGAAAACAATAACGAAATAGGTTTAGTAAAGTGTTTCGAAATTTAAACAGCATTTGGAATTCAGGCGCGTAAATAAACGAACATTCTGGAATATGAGCATCGACGTCATTGCAAGCAGTCGCCAGTAAATATAGTTGTCATAACATTGTTAAACAAAGTGATATGCGACCTCATTTGTTGTTGATGCTAGTGTGAATAGTGCCAGCGAGCTTTTGAAGTAAGACTTGTTGTGGAAGAGAAATGGTGAAGAGCGACTGCTTATCTGACCTCATCAACATGGTACCCCTTAGTAAGACTGGTTTTCAGACTTTCGACCGTGATAATTGTCAAAGATGTGGTATAGTTAACTACAATTCGCGTCCCTGACAAAATACAAAGGATCTCGCTATGACATGGATTTTAATCCATCCATGGACCGACCGTATCAAGCGTAGCTTTGCTTGTGATCGATCAACTTTTACGGTTGTACCTTAGCCATGAGTTCCTATTTCTCTTAAGTTTTTATCAACATCCCTTGAAATATCGGATAGCAAAAGCATTTTAAGCTTGAAAGAAATCTCATGAAAAAAATTTTTTAGTTCCATTTCAACCTCTTTTCTCAAAAAAATCTCAATATACGACCCCATCCATATCCCTCACGAAATATAATAAATTCAAAATAGCTTAACCTATCTCATTATACCTTAACGAGAATATATCAGGGCCATAAATTTAGCGGTTCGTGACGTCACACTGAATCATATCAGTGACTCGTGACGTCATTAATTTGGACGTACATGTCTTGGAAACCAGACGACTGAACTTTGACAGATTTGGGGTTCCTTTGAAAGGCAAGAAACCGGGAGAGAGATTGCCGTAAGGAAAAAAAACATAAATAATTTCGTACGAGATAAATTTTACACATTTATTATAAATATTTGGTTTTTGTTGGCGTATTTTATTTGGACTTTTAGATTAAATCCGCGGAGACATATTTAGATAATATGTAAGAAATTTAATTTAGATAGAGAATCCTGAAAGTATTTTGTGAAAACCTTTGCGCAGTTTTGTTATACAGCAGGCTAGACAAACAACTTTTGAAAAACATAAAACTTTGACTTTGATAAAACAGAAGGTCAAACTGCCTGACTGAATTCTTAAAATAAACCATTTTCTGTTAATCTTATAAGGCTTGTCTTAATGTCGTATTCTATGTTACGATTCACAAGTGTAGCCATATTTATCTTGGTTTTCTAGATAAGTTGGTATTGAAATAATACTACAAAAGGCTGGGATCCAATGTATTAGAAAAGTTTACCTTTTCTCAGGCTCAAATCCCTATTGAAAAAAGATACTAGCTTGGGCTTACTAGTCTGGGATTTGGATCAACATACGTTTGTAGATTGTCCTCAGGTAGATATAATAATGAACCTTTTCTTTGCCCAAATCTATAGTTTTTATATAACTTTAATCTTTCTTATGTGTTGTATTTTATAAGTCATTTATTTCTTCTTCGACTATCTAAGGATGTATGTTATTTCGAAATATAGGAGACTTTCTTTTTTTCACTGAAAGTTAAAAATCCCGTATCCACGTTGCTATTTTTCACTGATTTTCATGTAAGGGTTGAAGACGCATTGCAAGAATCGTGTTGCAAGAATTGCAACACATTACCACGCTCTGAGACCAAAGCACAGATGACATACCACGGGCGGTTCCAGCAAGAATCTGACACACTCGCCACGTAGGGGGCAATTGGGGGTTACGGTAGGATTCCCCAGAATTTAAAAAAGGGGTATTGTTAAAAGGGCTTATTTACAAGAATAGAAGGAGTGAAAAAGCCAACAGTCATACGATCGCAATCAACATTCACTTATTAAAATATTCATACTAAACGAACTGAAACAATAGATAGTCGACGAGAAATCTAATACATTATTATATCAATAAACATCCGAATATCGGGTCCAAATAACAATATTGTCGGACAAAACATGGGGATCGTGTAGTTCTCAAACATTTATTGAATATTTTCAATACATTGTGATATCGTCAGACATAATGCCTCTTTTGATATAGGAAACCAATAATAAGGTACTCTCAATGCCTTGACAAATCTACTCGAGTCTCACAAACTCACAATAATGATACATTGTTGACTGATTTGAACACGGAAGAAATAAGGTAAAGGAAATGCCACTGTTCTACCTGTTGTACTAATATTGCTGTGGTGGAATGCCGTGTTATGTGCCTTAACATCGGTAATATTATTTTTAAATAAACAGGTGATAGGCTATCTGAAACTATACTATACAATACACGATACTGTATTGCCAAATATACGATACATCATTATGTATCTATAACTTTTTTTATTTCTAATTTTCATCTCTTTGCGTCCATTAAAGGCGTACAAAATTAAATGCATACCTCGTTGTTTAGTTTATACGTGCAAAAACAAACTCAGAAGAAAAAGGTTTTTTTAGTTATAGAATATAATCGGTTTTAAAGCTGTCCCAATTTATATGCTCAATGTTGATCGTCATCTCCTAATTTTAACACGAACGACGAATTAAAGAGCCAGTTCCTTCTACATTATTATGTTCCATGGACACTGTCGCGATGTATCAGTCCCATCCAGAAATGGGAAGAATTAATGTTTTGTGTATTACGACTTTATTTTACAAATGAATGCTCTTCCGTTTCGCTTTGTTTTTTTACTTTGCTGTATTATTGGACATGTTCTACATAAACATTTTTTATGTAGCTTTTTGATTGTCATTTGCTAGAATTTACCTTTTATTTTATTTTCTCAGCTCATTGGGTTCATTATGAGGAGAGAAAACTGGAAAGCTTCTTGTTAAGCGTTTCTCCATTTTGTTCTCTTCTTAAGCGCCTTCAATTCTATAGGTTGTCTGTTCCTTGAAAAAATCTCCACTATTCCATTAAATTGGTTTTCAGTAATAGGCATGTCATAGAGTAACGTTTTGGAAGCGTTTCTGAGAATGCAGTGGTATTGATAACAGTTCTCATACTAAGAAGACTAAACCAGACCAACGCCCAATCCGATATCCGCATCCATATAGTAGCCCTTTACCCCTTTTAACCAATACCGTTCAGACACCAAGTCCCCAAAAGGCCCATCCAGTGGTTATAGGTTCAATTTTATTTTCTAACTTTCTACCTGCAGTAAATCCCGATCAAACAATTTAAATATATGTATAGATAAAGCCCTCTACAGATGACCCACCGAAAAACCATTCCCAATATTTATTAAAACCTTTTCCCATTATAAAAGCAATTTGTGAAAGGTCTTTTTATTGATCACACCATTTCATTGTTTACTTCGGAATCGAAAGATAAATGAGTGTCGTAAATTAATGATTACGTCTGCCCACAACAGGCTGTTGACAGGTGTTACTTTTGCCTAATGTAGGGAGGGAAATTAAAAACAAATTATCGTGAGCTGTTAATACTTTAAGTATTTAGGTTTATTCGATTTTCAACAAAAAGTTTTCTAAAATACCTTTTTTATTCGCTTGGGCATAAAAACTTTTAAACTTTATTATGATTTTATGTCGTCTTGTTTCTTCTTCAACTCTTGCCAACGGCGGTGACTGACAAACAATATATATATTTTATCATTTGGTAGCGATAGATATTTTGACCAGCCTCCCGTTTTATAGCTTACTGATACTAATAATTTTAAACGAGCATCACAGCATGCTCTTGTGTGAAAAATTCACAAACTGTACATTCATTACTAAAAGAAAAACAACATTACACGAGAAAAAGGAGTTCCTTAGTATCACCTACTTTAAGTACTCAAACTAGACTTTCCGTAACACATTTTCTTTAAACGCCATGTTGTATTTTCATCGGTTTGGTAACAATCACAGGTTGAATAATACGACGTTGGACTGAGAAAACGAAATTGCTTTGCCGTACTCTAAGCATTCGACTCAAAGGAATATATTGTTGCACTTTCTAACCTTACTACTAGGACTTTTTAAATTGAAAGATGTAATCTATCCTTTTTGCTGGGACTTGGTTTTTATGATAGAGAAGGAATGTTTACTAAGGAAAAAAAAATATGAACGGGAAAACTATGACTGAATAATAATTCACTTTCGGAAATTTGTTTCTTAAAAAAACAGCACCGCCATCAAGGAACTTAATCCATATGTCGCGGATCGATGATTACAAAAATGCTAACCCTACGCGTATCGAACACGCGACACATTGCGTCCAGTGGGCTTGGCGTGGTAACCTCAACCACTCGGATAGCCGCGCAGTCCTAAGGAATGATCTGCTGTGAGTTGACTTTGATGGCTTGTATGGATGAGTTATTTTGCCAAGCTTCTGATAAGGAGGACTACAGCAAGCTGATCATTGATCTCCACTAGTTATAGAGGCACCGCTAGAAGAAGATGCTGCTGTCATGAACAAATCTTTGTTTATTGATATTTCTTCAATTAGAGCATGAACATATAAAAGTAACGAATCGAATTCGATTCAAAACACGGACTCTTCAAAGTCTGAAATAAACGGAACATTCTCATTAAACTAGATTTAAGGATGGTAAACGTTTTGATAGCCTATTAATGATCCGTGTTAAAGGTATACTATAGTTTTGACGAAGACTGAGTTCGGGCACGTAACTTTTTTAGAACCCAGTTAAAGTTCTCGAACGACTTTTTAATCCCATTTCGGAAGCCTTAAAAAACGATTTAACAACAATAAAACGAAGTTAGTGTTTTAACTTTATTAAGTACATTTTAAGTCGGAATGGATGGAGATAAGATCTCCGTTTTGATGGAAGTATGATGTTTAGAATTTCTTTGAGTTTTTATTCGTCATTATAATGACTACCAGGTCGTCTAGGCTTTGTTTCACAAGGAATGCGTAGCGAGGGTCATGTTTTAAAAAATGTTTTACCTATAGATACTCGTATATCTGTGTATGGTCAACGAACCAATTCAAACTGAATACTATTAGTTCTTAAAAAAACTTAGTTCTCAAAACTTAGATATGAAAATAATTACATACAATACTGTGTTTTCTGTTGACTGACTTTTGATCTAGTGGTAAGTGACCGTGATTGCTATACCGTCAAGGACGAATGTTTCTATGGCGAGCAGAATGTACTGTGTCTTGTATGTATCTACATATTCTGTATTCTCAAATATAAATAGTATTTTAATGAGTCGTATGTACTTATAATACCACCTTCCCTTAGTGTGTTAATATATAGCGTAGTTTGAACATATCATCTGTGAAAATTGTAATTGATACAGCCTAGCGACGGACACACGGACGAACAGACAGACGGACAGAGAGTGGAGTCGTAGTAGGGTTTCGTTTTTGGCACTACGGAATCCTAAGAACTAATGCCGTAGGTACTGTTATAAAATTTCAGCGTACAGTAAAGTTATTTCAAGACATTTAAAAAGCAATTTCTCTGTGTACTGACGGCCAGATCAGAAGTAAAACGCGGAAAGCAACATTTTAATTTGGAGGCTCCGCAAATAACTCGTAAACATAAATAATTTGCTTTTGATATCTTTAAAAGGAGTTTCATGATTATGTTTTTTCGTACTTAAAACCTTTTTAGACATTCGAATCTTCCTAAGTGACGCTATTAAAGCATCTGTAGAGATTAATCTTGATTTTTCTTTATTTTCATGTGCAAGTATTTAAAGTCGTAGTTTTATAGACGCCTCAATATTCTTCGTCATACTGGTATTTTTCTTGAATTATCAACGTCCCTATTTAAATCTCAATTTTAGTCAGTCAGTCCCGATAAATACGTGTGAGTAAACCGTTGCATCATTGAATATTTATACTCGATCCTTACAAGAAATAAAAAAAATATGTTACAGATTTATAAAAAAATACGTTAAATTCATATACTAAAGACATAGTTACGTTTAAGATGAATCTGTTACAATCACTCATGTTGTTCAATAGTCTGTTAAATATGCCGGTACAAAATGTCAAAATTAGATCGGACATCTTTGACTAAGAAGACCCTTTACCTACTTATACATTTGAAACAAACATATACTAAGCCACAATATAATTCCAACAATGGAATTCAAACAAAACAAAAGATTCAAAAGAATATAGTTGTGGTTTTTGTCGCGGACCGAGTCTTTTTTGTTTAACCCTCCGGCCGCCGAGTGCTTTCAAAAACGGCTTTGTTGATAAACGCCCGCATGGTTCAATTTTTAATATTAAAAGTCGCGTTATCGTACTGCGGGCAAAACTGATTATGTAAGTGCGAACTGAATTATTTGAAATAAATATTTGTTTTCGTAGTTTTCAGGGTACTCAAATGGGACGATATTACTGACGGCTGTCTGTCAGTTTGTTAACAGGCTGTATCTCATGTATTGTGATAACTAGATAGTTGAATTTTTGCAGATAAATATATTTTTTTTGGCGCTATAACAAAAAATACAATACCTAAATGACGATAGAAATTAAGCAAAGGTTGATAATAAATTTATGTGTCAACCGATTTTCTTTCTTTAACCTTTTTGCACGGAACCCTTAGTAGCCAGTTCGACTCGCTCTTGAACGGTTTTTTCGTTGTGCGTGACTTTTAAAAGTAGAATTAAATTGACTTGTTTGGTTAGTCGTTTGTTTGTTCTGTTATCTTCGAGTATTAATTATTTTATATCTAAAATATAAATCAGAAGTGCTTTACTAAATGTAATGAAATAAAAACGCTATAAAATTTAAGCTGTAATAAATCACATTGAAATCTACTTCTTTATATTTTGCTGAAAAAAGAAAACAAGAAAGCCATTGACGCTTAAATAGACTTACATACTGAAATACTATCAGAAATATATTTATAAAAACTAAAACTTAAAGGCGCTGTCGCTTGAATAGATCCGAATACTAATAGTAATAATAACGTAGTGTTTAACACAAACAAAACACAAACTATTAGCGTCTTAAAAACGGCGACGAATCTCGAGCAAAATTAGGAGAAGCCCAGAAGAAATCTGTGAATCGTTGGTCGTTACATCTAAACGAGCGATTTACTCGCAGGAGTGGGCAATAAAATCACAAGAAAATCTCGTCAGTCTTATTAAAGAGACCCTCTCGGTCATTACTCTGTTTTGGCGGAAAATTAAATGACTTTGATATCTTTTTGTACAGGACGTTTTCGACTTGTTTTACGACAACAGCTGTACGATGATAAAACTGACGTTTTTCTTGCTGTAGTGTAGTTTTGATTAAATTTCGCTGTCAGCTGTGTGATCTTTTTAAAAATCTTTGTTTGAATTTTTTAATGTGTGTTTTGTGGTTATGGCTTATTCTGCAAGTCAGACAGCACTCAAACTTGTTTAAATATTGCACTAGTGCAAGTAATGTAATTTTTTTACTGAGTTTTGCATTTCTTTATGTGTCGTTTGTATTTATAAACAGTGCAGCGAAATGCCAATTCGCTATTAATGTATTTCGTTAACAATTTTTACAAACATTTTTATCAGATCAAAAATCTAAACCAGAAACTCGCTGTCACAGCTATCAAAACTTACCAATTTAAGCGATCGAATAAAACCGTCACAAACACAATCTCTACTCTAAAATTCAACTAGCAATTCCCGCAATGTGCTATGATAAATTACGCAGATATTAGGGGGTCTCCAACAAATGTAAGTAACAAAAAGTTGATGGCAATCGCCCCGGATTCGCCCGGTCATTCGACAGACTTTTATGAGTCCGTATCAATGAAACGAATTCATGAAAGCTCGTATAAAATGTAGCTTTGAATGTTTTATTGTAAGATATATATTTTCATGTCTACTTTATTGTGGACACAATGGGGTCATTTATCATGTAATATGATCATAATCAATGAAATTAACACCTAAAAACGTTTTTATAAGTTTTTAAATGGAAAATAAATAAGGTCTTAATTCGTCTATATTTTTCATGTTTGTTACATAAGAAACTCTGGACTGAATGAATCCATTTTATTGATTCTTTTTTCATTTAATGTAAAATAGCCGTCATTAGGTCTCATAAAAATTGTATAAAATTTGGTTCAGTAGTACTTTACTTGAGATCAGTTGTTATTAAAATAATATTATTTAAATATAGACGAGTTAGACGCACTAAATATTCTATATCAAATGACGTATCATAGCACAAGTAGTATTGTTTCGGTGCAAAACAGTTTACTTCCCGACGTAGTTAAACGAACCTAGTTTCCATTTCGCCCAACCCTTAGTGTATAACGACGCAAAGGATTGCACGTTGTGGTATGTTTTCCAGTCACATGCACCTCAAAGCTACGTACGTGTTACAAAGAATTCAGGCTTTGAATCATTGTATGCCTATAAAACTGGTTGACCCAAAACTGTTTGTTTAAATCTTTGATATAAACGAATTCTGGAATTGTCGCGAAGGTTTACAAGTGACGGTAGTTTTTTATTCATACGAGAAGAATTATTTTGATGTTCATTTCGACATGGAACATTTGTAAGTCTTTATAATAACAGTAGCTGATCCGTCGAGCTTCGTTCTCTATCTCAGATTTGTGACTCTTAAGCATCCAGGGCACCATCCAAACTCACATAAAAATACATTTGAATCAGTCCAGCCGTTTAGCAAACACTCGTAAAGAAGAATTGTGTACTCGTATATAAGGATTAATTTTCCAATAGAATATTAATGGGGATTAAAATAAAGTTTTAAAATCAATCATTTCTTTAGAACCAAGTCAAGAATCGATACTTAAAACAATGAAACAGTTAAAACAGCCACATCAAAGTAAAATGAAATGGCGTTCGCATTTTCGAAAACATTTTCATTAATTAATCAAAATATTATCGATGCGGTACTCGAATCTTCTGTATTTAATTGGTCTCATTTTATCGTTAAAACAACACCTGGTACTGTGAAAGCGAATGTAATGCTTTTTCATTGAATGATTTAACTTTTGTTTTTCATTGGAGACAACACTGAAATACTGCGTTAAGCTTTTGTTAAAAAATAATACAACCTGTAGATACATATTAAATTACAGAACAGTCCAAATAGATACACGTGTTTTGCTGCAGAAAAATACCAACAAATTTCACAGAAATGTACATTACTATAATCAAAAATAGAAATACGTATATTTCTTGAACATTAGATTCAGTGAAGGAAACACACAGACTAAAACACTCAACCAAATTGAACTAGCAGCATTGCATTCGCAGCAGACGGCAACTGGCCACAAAGAGCATAATCACCAAATTCCAAAAGATGAAGCGTTGAACTGGATAGTCGTATAAATCCTGAACAATGCTAACCATTACTCGGGCGGGCAATCATACAAGATTAATTGAGTAAAACGCTGCGGACTCTAAATCACTGGGCGTTTGGACGACTGGTTGACTGCGTGTATGGACGGTTTGGGCGAATACGGTCCGACATTAACTTATTGGGATAGCCGCTTGTAGGACCTGTCAAATCATTTATCGTTGGCCTGTGAACGTCAATAATTTTGGCTGTAATTTCAATTTAAGCGGGGAAATTTGGTGATTTTTCTACCGCGTTCTTCTGATTGATGTCTTCAGAAACAGACAGTTATCTCTTTTCACTCTATTCTATGCTGATAAAGACACCCCGATAAATACGCGTAAGTAATCTATTACATCATTTAATAATTGTCCGACTAGTTTTGGATCCAAATGAGATCCTTCTATCATGAGCTGATGTATCGTAATCATCGTCGCGAAAAGTACTATACACATATATGAACTCTTGGAAATAATTTGACCACTGCGTTGCTGGTTGAAAGTAATGATAATGTACCCGAAGACACTAGAATCTCAGTAACAAATACTGCTTAGATAAAGAACTAGCCATATTATCTCGACTGTTCATCTGAATTAAATGTAGTGAATGGATGCCTTATATCGGATCGTCTGCTAGTGTGGGAGGTCCGTGCTATCGACACTTCTGCCCGGGATAGAGTGAATGGGAAATCTATGGTGTAATCAATATTTGTTTTTGTAATGTAACTGGATCTGGAAGTTGAAGCAGTGAATAATTCAAGAATAATGTTGATGGTACATGCTGAAGGTGATTTTTACGTTTGATTATGGGTAGTATCCTAAAGCAATCTTTGAACACAGGAGCTATTATACGTTCTAGCACTTCTTACCCAAAGGGCAGTGTGGGCGTAATATTGGTAGGTATAAAGACAAACTATAAAAAAATCAGTTTCAGCAATGTTTGGTACAGTCATAAATTTGATGAGTGATCAGTGTGCTGAAAATTCGTTTTTCTGTAGCCTTTTTGGACAAAATCCTCAGTCCGACTCGCATTTAACGGATTTTTTTCTCTATTCCTTCTCATCAAGAGTTCAGCTGATTAGCAAAGTACTTTCCGGAATCTTTATATTGCTCCTTATTTACTTACATCACCATATCATCAATTAGGATCAACCGCAACAGAATGCCATTAAGTCATTTTTCGGCCGCAGTATTATCTTCCTGGCTCCTATTGCGTAGTAAATTTACATAAAGGTAAACTGCCTTTACCATATAAATAAAACATTAATAAACCAATTTTTATAAGTCCCATGACTCACCAACTAATTTATTCCTAACTTTGAATATTATGTCCTTAACCATAATTCTCTCGTAATTATTACCTTGCTAGGTGTTACATACCTGCCAATAAAGACGATTAACCATAATTAATAGGTAGGTAGCAAGCCAATATTTCAGTCTCGTGTTACCTAATTAATACATCCTGAACTAATTAATATGTAGAGTCGGTGACGTAATTATTATAGTCACAGTTTCGCGTATAGATGCTGTCGTAATGTTTTTGAGGAGTTTGCTAGATGTAATTTTTTTTTTTAATTAAAATAGTATTCTACACATACCTATTAAACATGCTTGATTGTAATCACCTCAAGAAAAAATAAAATATTAAGGCTCTTCATTTTTAAATACCTAACGAAATGGTCAGTTTTGAGGCGAACTTGCGACACTAAAAGTTCCGTTCTAATATGCAAGTAAAATAAATTAGTAAAAAAATACTTTATCAACAGCAGATTAACCCCGATCCTTGAGTTTATTATTTTTTAAAACGGTAACCGAAACACATCTCTTGTGACGATTACAATACTAAATACTAATAAAATTAAAATACTTTAGCTAAGTTCATTTGTAGTTCATGAGATCCATGGTTTCCATTTTACTTTTTGGTTACGGAATATTATAAGGCTCAAAAAATTCATTCATTGTCCTAACATTATTTTGAAATAAGATTTTTTTGTGCCGAAAATATACGTTTGAGCAATACAGGCTTACTAGATCATGAGAGATGAGACAGAATTTTGTGTTTATAGCCTAAGTCACGTATTGGGACTATACGTGACATAGATTCAGTCTCTACAAGGTTCACAGACTGTTTATTTGATGGGTCCGTAAATTTAATACTTGGGAGGGAATCCAAATACTGCGATAAGATTTTAGTACAGAGTACTGTAGTACATTTCAGGTTATTTTAGTTTGAAGCTGAAAGTCTTCCATTTTCTCAACAGCAGTCTTGCAGTTGACGAATAATGGTTAGGTTTAGTTTTACTTAAAAATTGAAACAGACAAAAAACACTGTAAAATGGAATGGTATTATAGTGCCCTAGTGTGGCTTTTATCATAGCATCGGTTAAATTCACCATCATGGATACTGGTTTATCCTCAGTGCCTGTTTTTTTTTCATAAATAACTATATTTTTTTATTATATTAAATGTACGTCATTTAACCCTGAACTCATACTGGTAACTCATACCTACTCTAATTTTTATTGGGAATAAAAATAAAAATATGAACACTCAAAATTCCCCTCTTGATCGGCAAACACAAATTGAGTTTACCAATTTATAAATTACATGTTTTCAAGCAGTTACATTCTGTTTAGGGCGCCGCGCAAAGGGACAAACATCAAACAATTAATGTTTGCTCGCCACATTGAATTTCAGGGCAGTCCCAATTACGAAAGGTATTGGTAAAAGTTATGCTTTGTATATTCGAATTTGTAACTGGAATAATAGTAACGTTCAGTTTAGGAATTTGAACTGTGAATTGTAATACTTTTTTAGTCAGCGTGTATCAAGTTAGGGCTTACCCCCACTTTGTACACAGATGCCAATATACGCCATGTAGTGTGGTGTCTCGCTTTAACAACAGCACTGCAAAACGTGGCGGTAGGTCTTCCGATTTCTAAGTTTCTTATGAAATGTAAAATTTATGAGTAAGGAGTTTGTAACCTCTGTAGACTTGAAAGCGACTGACCCTAATGAAATTTTGCGCACATAGGAATCAAGGCGAATAAATAAACTGTTCAGTGTTGTTTCTAATTTTGTAAACATCCATAGAAACAGTTAAAACCTGTGTGCAGGATAATTGAAGGTTTTATTCAAAACAGCATTTTGTTTAGTGATATAAGATCGCTACGTACATATATAGCGATAAAGTCTATAATATTTATACTACTGTTTAAAGCGTAAAGTTAATGGAGCATGATGGTAAACATAGTTTATAGCTTTACCTGTGGCTTATAAAGAGTATAAAATCTAACAGATACTTCCAGATAAGTCTTCAGAAACTTGCAGACAAATTCCTTTCGATTTCAAATAACCTTAGACGAGTATCTATTAAGACTACTTCATTTTTTTAATTAAAGTGTTGAAAATGTTATATAGGTACAGGAATTCCTCAGTGATGAACAATATTGGCGCAACCAAAGTATTCATCCAACTAACATTATAAACGTGAACTATGGTCGTGCCAACATTATTGATCAAAAGAAATTACTTTGTATCTCTACATAATACCGGTAACATTAAATATGAAACTGACATCCCGAACTTAAATGACTAACGAAAAAAATCTATCGTCAAAATAAAAACTGCCAAATACAAATAAAACCCGACGAACATTGAACAATGCTTTTATCTTAGTTCAAAAGAAACGTCTACTTAGCATAAAACGAAAATCGCGTGTGGACGTATTATTACGTAAATTGTATGTTCCCCAGTACATTGGATGTATTGTAAGACATTACGGAGAGGAACATTTGGAGATTTGCGTGACTGTAATACTGTAGCATACATTATGGAAGATGAAATAAATATTACATAATGGGAACATTTCTATAGTGTTGAAGAATAGAGCCTTTCATGATTGTGGGTTACGTGAGGTAAATTATAAAAATTTCAAGTTGATTGTAAGTGAATGTTAAGGTATTTAAGGCAAGTCATTTTATTCGACTTTAAGTTCTGACGAGGCGCGCTTGTTTTCGATGATTGATGACATTTTTTTTAATTTTTACAAACGTCGAAACTGAAAATCTTCAAGTACTACACTTTGTTTTATTTACTTCGCGTCGTATACGAAGGGTATTGTTAGAGAAGAAACTGTTCAAGTGTAGTGTTTTACTATTTATGCAATAGGGCTTGGTCACAGACATACATAGCGGTACATGTGCTTCAATAATAGGGTGCCGATGCCGTTGTTACCGCTTCCTTACCAAACGCTAAAAATAATAATCTTCTGCTGACCCAAGATTATCAAAGAAAGCAACAGTTCTTTTCAAACTAAAACGACATATAACGACACACAACAATTATAGAAATCAAAACAAAAACAGCAACAATAAATAATTTAATTCAAAAACTTGAGATACAAGAAAAATACTCACTTGTGAAGTCACAAAGGCTGTAGGAAATACAAAGCTGAAAGGCAAGCGTTGTTTTGGAAGCTCTCAAGTCTACAAAGCTTTGGTCTGTCTTGTCAACTATTCTTGTAGCCTTGCTTGAATTGAAGGCATTATGTCGTGGTCAATGGATCGTCTTGACATCATAGATGAACGATCTCCTTTGAGCAGGATCACTTCGTTTTTAGGTATTATTTGGTTTGCTTTTTATCCAAGTTGCTTTAGGGACGTGAGATTCTTTTTGGTGTTGGTTTCGGGTCTAAATGTGTCTTGCTTTTGTGTATTAGATTTTAAATGAAATGTTCTGAACCTTATTAGCCATTTTTAAACCCGTATTTCAAACAGAGGGATGTCATAAGTTGCTCTCAATCAGGTGAATCAATTTTGAAAGAAATATTTTTTCTTGTGGTTATTTTTTAAATTTTATGGCCTTTTTTTTATAATACATAATTTATGATGAAAACATAAAATTTAAATCACATCACTAATACCATATCATGTCACTCTTTTATGATTGATAGCCTGATTTATTTTATAAAAATAGTGTATTAAGTCCAAAACACTACATTTTATAAGACATTTTCTAATAAAACCTTTCCACATTTTTCAGGTAATTACACCACACGGCTTAATTGGTAAGTCTTACAGTTTACAAAATAAAAAGGGAACTGTCGTCCCCGTCATTAATTTCAGCCGAGCACGGTCTCCTCGACTATTTGTCTAAGGAAAAACAACAAGAGACATCGTCCTCGAATTTATAAAAGAAGTGAAAAATCCTTATGTTCGGCCTCGCGTCGAATAAACACTTGAGAAGTACTCTGAATAAATTGAATTCGAATCGGAAATACTTTGTTAAGTTAGTGAGCTCCTGGACTATTTGTGATACAATGCTCCTTGTGATCCCGAAAAAAGGTTGATTTTACTTTTGGATTTTGTGCGACAATGACTCTGAACGAGTTTGGTCACGACTTTTACCTGTTTATTTTTTTCGCTAAAAAGATTAAATTTACTGACCTTTTTAGTTTTTGAGATTCAGATTCAAATCAGTCAAATTATTTTTTCTACATTTAACGGTGGCAAAATAAAATTCTATAAAACTTCTAAGTTAAAAACAAGTTTACAATATTGTTCTGAATGACAGCTCTATATACATACATATATACATTTACCAATAAATAGCTTCGAATTATTAAAATAATTTTATTTTAAACTTGTAACACTTGAAGACAACTTTCTTCAATTATTATTGACGTTTACATGAAAATAACAACGTTTAATTAGTTGACAAAGAGTCATGAAATTATATAATTGGAATGCAAAGGAAACTCGTTGTACAGCCAACAAAGTCGTAAACTTAATGACTCGCTGTCAGCGTCACAATTTGAATTTAGTTATCGTTTAAACAGGCGTTAATAGGTCTCTCAGAGCGTACGGTTGTCCGCAAATTGCGAACAAAGTCATACGAAAATAAACCTTACTCCTTGGACTTAGAGAGATTTTATTAAAGTTGAGTTTACAAACTTGAGCGGTTTATAATAATAGTCATGTAAGAACTTATTCTTTACATTTCAAGCATGTCTAAACGTCAAGTTGCTTAGCTTGTAGGAATTAGTCTTGCGTTATAAGAATACCTCATTAGTATTATGCTTTCTAATAAAATCATGATTAATTCATTGTAATTAAATTAATCTGACCTAATGATGTCAGTTATTCTGGACAATTAAACATATTGCCATTATCTTCTCTTGATAATAATGTCTGTTATATCATAAGCCACTTCTCCACCATAGAATTTTTTTGTTACCGACTTTTAAGATAACTAACTAATTTAACAAATTTAACAAATTCATAAACCATAGGTTTGATACCTATGGTTTCTGAACAATTAGTTAGTTATCTGAAAAATCGGTCTAAAGCTTTAAAATGTGGTAATTATTTCCGTTCTTACAATACCACCATCACAACGCACGGTTAAAAGGCCGGGCACTTAGCCGTGTATTTTATTTACTTTATTATTATTTCTACTTCTGCAAACACGTAACTTAATGACGTCACAAGCATTTAATAAGAACAAAAACTCAGTCAATGTTTCCCCTAAAGCCGTTACTGTCAAATCCCCAATTGCCCACAAAATGGGTTTATCTTTTACTGCCTGTAAAACGAAGACATTGTAAGTTTATTATTGTTCGTCACTCGAGTTAACTTAATTACTGAGTTAGAGGTGTTAAGCGTTAAGTTTGAACCGCAGCGTTATAATTGAGGATTAATGTAACGTGGTACATAACTTATGGTTAAATAGTTATGTAAGTTGATGTTAATCAGTTTGTTTGTTCTTTTTGTCAAAATTAGTGAATGACAATGGTTGCGGATGGGATTGTTATGAGATCCATTGCATGTTCTGAGTCTGGCAGTCCTTTTGCATGTGTCTTAAATTTGCGAAACCTCTCGCGATACGAGGATTAAGTAGATACTTTAGGGCCGATATCATTGAAAAGAAATATATTTTAACTTTGGGACTAAGAAATTATCAAAAAGTACACAGTATTAACAACCGAAATAGAATACGGAATAATACAAAGGCGATTTACGGAGAATAATTATTATTCTTGAATTAGTGTAATTGCTTATAATTACATCTGACACACCCGTTGATGCATGAAGGATCCAAAGTAAGCAGTTTCCTATCAATTACTGTCAACGAATGTTTAATTTAATGTCAACTGTGCTGAATATCTTCTCACTGTTATAATACTTTGAACCCTTGATAATATAAATAAAGTATTTGAAGATAATTTCAATGTTGATAGAGGTTTTAATTACTTATTATTCGAATATGGACTAAAAATACATTTTTGTTTAGTTGAACACCAGTATCTACAGGTTTGATTTTACTTGCATAAAATAACTAGCTGTTGCCCGCGACTTCGTACGCGTGGTTAGAAGATTTAAGTTATTTGATTTATATCTGCCCTGTTTTTTTCACATTTTCCATTGTATCTTCACTCCTATGGGTCGCAGCGATAGTTTATGGCCTAAAACCTTCCTCAATGAATAACCTATTCAACACAAAAATAATTTTTCAATTTGAACCAGTAGTTCCTGAGATTAGCGCGTTCAAACAAACAAACAAACAAACTCTTCAGGTTTATATATTGGTATATATAGATATTAGTATAGATTATTGGCTATATACTACTACCACTTATGCTTATAAAGACCAGAGGAGCAATGAAAAAATGTTAGAAAAGCATAGAGAAATCACTTTTGTAAGCTAGCCTTGCGTGCGCTGTGTTGGACTGCTAAAGTTACGTGAAAGTCATGGGGGACGAAATGATTGTCCTTTAAAAATTAAAAAAGAGTATGCGATCGTATATCTATCTTTTAAGGTTATCACACTAAAACCTTTTTATGAAAATGTACTTTGTTCTATGTCACCTATTATCCTTGAAGTTGTTTTATAACAAATACGTTAATCGCTACCAGTTGCCTATACAAAAAATAATTTTAGTGAATTTCTTAGATAATTTAACGTTATTCCGCAGCAAAATAATTATTTATTTGTGAGAAATATATTGAACTTGTTTGTTTTTAACTCATATTTTCTCTAAAAAAATGAACTTATTTATTAAAATTCTAGCTAACATTAGAAAGCTGGCCCCTAATAAACAAGTAACAGTTTAAATTACGTGACCAATACCAAAAGTTTATAAATAATATTAAACACACTACACGATTTTTACTTCTAATTCCGCAGTCAAACTTAAACAATAAGAAAGCTGAGTTAAAATAAAAATAATACTAAAAGATACCTCTTTGCTAACATTGCGTAACCAGAGAGCATTATAAAAATGAAAAAAGAGCTGTCATTGTCTCGTCGCCATATTTATTTTTAATCCAAGATGGCCGACAAATGGCTTACGTTAAAGAATAAAAGCTTTGTGAATGTTTGCACAGTGAATTTGTTGTATAAACTTATGGCCTGTTAAGATTGTAATATATTTTTCTTTTTAGTATTAATATACCTACGTTTTGTTATTTAAATAGTCTCTAAAAATAATATCATAGCTTAGTGTTTTAGTTGCTCAAGAGGCTAATATTTTTTTTGGAGGGGTTATAGAAGTTTATAGAAGTTCATTCTTGGTATAAATAATAGGAAATAACTCTACAGTCCCTTTCATAAATACTAAATTATTTCGCATAAACCACTTATGAATTCATATGCTACCAAAATCCGCATTTCCTATCCATCCCCTACATCTATCCTTGTTCTACTTTCATACCGGTAAACAATTCGACCTGATTATTCATGATTAACTAAAAGATCCGATACCATTGTTCAAACTCAGCGTAAGAGCTATCTCAATAATTAAATCAACAATTCATACCAACCGATACTCCTGGACTCATGAAAAATGCAACGCCGCAATTTGTGGGTTGCCCCAATAGATGATAATTTTCAACTTTACACAAGCAACGTGACACAGTTATAATGCTGTTGAAATATTTAAACAGGGTGATAGAATTATTTAATACGTTTACCGTGTGCTTTTTAAGAGGAGTTTTTTGGAGGTATTTTTACTTCGTTGCGGCGTTTCCTTAACGAGACAATGGCCAAAAAAAATTGGCTGATTTCACAGTGACTTCTGCAAATTTCTTATTATATTATCAGAATTTTGCAAGTAACTTTAATGGAAAAATAGCAGTAGTTTTTAAACCGAATGATTTCCTAATCGAAAGAGGTATCTATCTATACTGATATTATATTAGTAGGTCAAAACTAAAAATAAAAAATAAACTCTGACACACTTCCAGGAACACGGAAACTATCCACCCGACAGTTCTACGCGACTTTATATAGTCTAAAGGCTTTATTTAAAAAGCATTTCAATGTTCAAAGTAGCCTTACGATCACTGCTGCACATGAAGAGATGTAAAGTATGTAGCGTCATGAATGTTTCATGTGTAAGGGAGCCAGCGATGCGCTGGCATAGAGCTAATACTCTCACAGAGGTGACGGTCTGTATAATAGCATAATACTAAATAAAACATCATGAAGTTGTGGTTCTATTACGATTTCTGTCAGAAATAGTTTTAAAATTAAGGTTTTTCTTCTTAAATACCCAAATTTAGGTCGGCCCTGTCATTATTATGTACTGTATTTGAGCGGTTAAAATGTGTCAATAATGTGCAGAAGAAAATTAAGAAACTGTTCGATCTAAAAAAGTCGTTATTTTTTCAGCATGCTTAATTATAATTAAAAAAATCTAAATTCCAATTTTCTCCTCTGTACTTCATAAATCTGAATGCATACTTCTGAGTGGTATTTGATCTATGGCGTTGCTATTTATGCAATAACCGATACCGGGGTACTTAACTTTCTACCGCGGGCTATCTAGGGTCCGCGTTATGCAAATTGTGAATTGTTGGCGACTTAGCTCTGTATATTAAGGGTGTTTTTGTGGCTAAGCCGTTTGTTTATTTATGATGTTTATACGGTATGTTGTTAGTAATATTTCATCTGTTTAAATAGGTTGTTTTGCGGTGGGCGTTCATGTTTTTAGGGGTACGTTCCTGAAGAGTAAAATTGATATTGTATTCTGAGGTACCGACGTCTGTCCGTCCGTCTTCAGGTCGTTTGAACCGTGATAGTTAGACAGTTGAAATTGTCACGGATGATGTGTTTCTGTTGCCGCAGTGACAACTAAAAATATAGATTTGGATTTTTCAACAGTTGATATGGCCATCAATTTATTGCGTGACAAATACATAATATATCTGATAACACATCCTCAAATTTATTTACCGATTTGTGAACTTTATATATAAAACAACAATACTTCTCTTGGTTACTGCACTTGATGACTTGTGAGTACCACTGAGTAAAGTAATTTAAATCTAATACTACAAGAAAGTAGCAGGTGCAGTTCCATTGATCCACCTTGCATAATACTCTTGGCAAAAGTTTCATAAAAATCAATAATATTATAAAAGAATCAAGCTCATTTTAAATTACGAAAACACAAACAAGCTATAATAATAACCGTTTCGGTGCAGTCTTAGAAACTTTTCACGATAGTGTTCCATTATACTTGTTGCATTAAGACACTTTTGTACGCGATCATACATTGTGTATGGTCGTGTACAACAGTTTCTTATTTATATTTTTCTTTACAAGATACAGTATAAACGTTAAATCTTAGGTACTTTTCAGGGAAACAAGTTCTTTAAATTGTTTAATGTTAAATAAATAAATACACACTTATAATCTAAAAAACCGAAGGTTAATACATTTTTTTATGTACATAGCCCGTTTGAGGTCCCACTGCTGGGCAAATGTCTCACTCTTTTTCTTCCAGACCTATCGCGATTTCTGGCTACTTGCACTCCGCCTATTTGACTATAGTTCATTACAATATCATCGCTACGGACGATCTTGGTGATGACGTCCTTCAAAACTTAATGAATTTTATCCTAATTTATAGATAAACTTTTAATTGGAGCTAAAAACAAAATGTTTACCGTTGACGTGAAACCACAATAATTTATTTAAAAATACATTAATATACGAACACATACTCGTAGATGTCTTTCATTGTCTCGTTCCTTTTTACAGATCCCCTTAAAACTTTATTAACCCTAAAACGAAACGTGAGTGGACCACAATTTGACCACAAGCGTTTGTTTTACTGCAAGGTGAACTTCATTCGGTATAGAAAAACCCTAAAAATATCATTAATTAACCAAGAGGCAGTGGAGGGTCAGACCGGGTCTAATTAACCTAGAGGTTTTATTTTGTTAAGGTTCGAACCAATTAATTATTTTAGGTATAACGGAAACTTCGGAAGAATTTATGACTGTCGTTTCTATAATGAGTTGTTGGAAATGAGTTTGTCAGTTTTTATGGCTTATCCTATTATTACATGGATAACTTTTTTGTTTGAAGTATGTACGTTTGTCATTAAACATAGCTCAATTTTAAATGCAATAAATCGATGTGTTTATTACGCGTTTGTTGTTATTATTGGCGATAACGATAGTTTCTAAAAACTTTAGTGTTTAGTGTTTTTATTCAGATGAAAGCCATAAGAAAAAGCTATTTCAGTAAGTATATGAAGATTAAGCAATAAAGTATAGAGTAAGAGCAATTAAAAAAAAACATTTTTTGTAGGCTGTTTTTTTTATCCAGCCCACTTCCTAAATGCCTGTAGTTATATAGCAATAAACAAGCTTGCAATATACAATATTTATAAATCTGACTAGCCACAGCCCTTAACGCCACCGAACTTAAGTGGCAGTCTGCTAATTATGAGGAAATTCTTCCGCTTTTCTTTTTAGATTAATTAAATATATTATGACTCATTAGCGCGCAGTTTGTGACTGTCCGAGAGCCACTTATAAAAATGATAGGGTCTTGCTTTAACTGTCCCTAATGATCTTTGTAATAAAGTCGCTGTTCTGTTATGAAAATACAGATTCAGAGAAATAAGTATATTAGTGGTAAAACTAGCACACCAATGCTACCCTTAGGCCCGTATAGAGCAATTTATTAAAAAAATACCTGTAAAAAATATTTTCGTAAAAATAACCAGTCATTTAAAACCTGGGTAAACATATCTTCATGCGGTCGGTGCATGATAAATTGCAATGCATTGCTACGCACCGGTCAAACGTGAGAGTCTTTGCACGGCGGTTTAGGTCTAGTCAGTAAGATTCTATAACAATCCCCTTATTCCCTAAGGAGAAGGGCCCCACAGTTTCCGCATACCACAACAAAATTGTAAGCATGGCGTACACTATTTTTAGTTTTCGATCAAATTATTGAAGGGTGTTCTAAAAATTCTTGACTGTTTTGATACCGCTATCCAATTAGCAGTACTTTAATTCCTCTTTTGTAAAAGAAACCTTCTTAAAACTATTTTCCTTTAAAAATCTTTACTTTTATAAATATTTTAAAGGAGAGTGTATTTTTATGAAGCACCCATTCTTCCAATGGTCAATTAACTTGCATTACTCGTATTGTAGATGGCGTGCTAATGGAATTCCTTTGCAAATATTCCAGAATGTTCCATAGCGATCACCAGCTTTATTAAAATGCTGTATGCTCGCTTTATTTTCTTGAACGAGTCCATGGATTTTTCTGAATAATTGCTTTATTATTAGCAATTGGATATTTTCATTGATGCCTAAACTACTGTATTTAAAAGTGTGTCTGTATGTTCAGAATATTTTAAGGTTAGATTAGCAAAAGATGAATAGGATACAGTCAACAACGTAAACAAAAATTTTGTTTACATTGAGCAAAATACACGGGCAAAGTAATCTTGCGTAAAACTAAATTTTAAGTAAATCGAATATGATGTATATGATACGATTCTCTCAGTTACAATTAGATCTAAAAAGAGTAATAATAAGTAAACAAAAACAGTCCTTCTGATAAATAGATTTCTGGTAATTTTCTAACTTACTCGAGAATAGAAACGTCAAACTCATAAATTGCGAAGTAGTTATAATTTCGCCTTTATCTAAAACGATCCAATAATTTCTCGGACGTGACTTTGTACTATGCTTATAAATTCAAGCTTTCCTATTGGGGTCAGTACAAAACGATTCGGAGCAGGAAATTGCTCAGTGTAGAACAGCAAAGGCGAAGGATAACAATTAATTTATTTTCTTGATGTCATCAAGCCAGGCCCAAGTGGAGGTGGCGAGATGACTTCGGTATGTGCGGACCGAAGAAATCAATAGTATCTCACGGAATTGACAAGTTGAGAGGCCTTAAAGAAGATGAGTGGTGTTTAGGGCTAGAAAAATGATGAATTAAAAAATGTATTAGCTGGACTCGGCAATAATAGTTCTGATAGTCATGTGTGCTGGAGAGCAATAACTCTAGTTAAAAGGCTCAACCAAAATTAATAATTTGGCGTCTTAGTCAAGAGCTTGATGCAGAAAGCGGTATTTCTCGACATGGCGGGAATCGTTAAAACATTTCTCTTTGAAGTAGTATCCACCCGCAGTTTTGGACTAAATATAAATCGGTTTTCACAAATTACTTTTACCTAACTATATTAAAAAAATAGCTAGTTTTTTAAATAAAATATTTTTGTACATGGATTTTGTATTGTTTGAAGTTAATATTTATTAGAATAGTATTATCAATATTTAGTTTGACGCTGAAGCTCGACAGTACAAGTACAATTATTAGTTGAGAATATCTTGAGACAACGGTACTTGTGGGTAGGACTAACTCGGCTAACTTTGTGCGACTTGACTTGTGATAGCTTAGGTATAATGTGATATATTGTTGAAATGTTAATGTCGTACATCAACACTAAACGAGGAGTTTCTTAGGTGTTTGGAGGTACTAAAAATGAATGTCTGTTAGAAAAAAATATCATTTTGTGTAAGAAAAAAAAACTTATTAAATACGTGTCAGAGATAAAGTCTAGTAGTAAAAAGACGGACAGATGGATATTCGGACATGGAAAGACGGACGGCCATGGAAGCGTTGTAAATAAGAGTTCCGTAAATCTTTTAGGTAAGCAATAATGCCTTTTTTAATTTTTTTTAAGCTGAAGACATATTTTCATGAAAAGCGATTGTAGATTTTACACCGGAAAACTTATTTTCTCACGACTTTTTCCCAAATCCCTACCAATATATACCCTATTTATGTAAAATTTAACTCGTATTACTTGTTTTTCAATTCATCTCATTCTAGAATTACAAGTAAAATGTATTTGTTTTGATTTTCAAAGTAACTTAAAACCCAGAGTACTTGGCACTCAAGATTGTTTACAAACACGAGCTATAACATAACCGTCAGATAACTTGACACAAGATTATAAAGAAATGTTTATGTTTTTGAAAATGGTTTTCTTTTCTGAATTTCTGTTTTGAGGGGTTTTGTTCAATAGATAGCCATTCTCTATGATGAACATGACTAGACACCAAATCCGTACACTATGACTAATATCAAATAATATTAAAAAGGCACATGCTTATAAGTGTGATGTTTTTCATTATACACATCAGGTTCAAACGGCAGGTAAATTAAAAAAGAAATGTGTAGAAAGTTTTCAAACGTAGTTAGTAAAACTACCATATAATGCGAATCAATCTAAAGTCTCAGAAATATTATTCTATGCAATTTAAACTTGTAATTTAAACGGCTAATCCGCAACAGTGGATCTACCTTCGTTTATTTGAAGAGTCTCAAGCTAGTTTGACAATCAAATAAATAATGATAACGACGTAAGAAAGTTCACAAATGAATAGCAAAATAATCATTGATCAAAAACAGTTGAAAACAAAAAATCCTACTACTATTATAAAGGCGAAAGTTTGTAAGTATGGGTGTATGGATGTTTGTTACTCTTTCACGTAAAAACTACTGAATGGATTTGAATGAAACTTTACCACAATATAGCTTATACATCAGAATAACACATAGGCTACAATTTTTGAGGTTTCTAATGTGAGGTCGTAAAAAAACACATTTTTTGCGCTTACATTGCAAACGCTGACTGAATCCTACAAGATAGATAGAAGGCAGGTATAAATTATAACTTATATCTTCTAACCACGCGGACGAAGTCGCGGGCAACAGCTAGTAATAATATGATTTTAAATTTAGGATAAAAAAATAGGGAAATAATCACTTGAAAAAAGTCTGTTGACAGTATATTTCCCTTAAATAATTATCTGAAGTTCCTTTTTGTTTAAAGAAACGCACTGAGACAATTGTTCCTTTATCAATGGCGGAAGTTTGTACAGTTGCGGACAGTCTAGAATGATTTATTACCTCACTTTATTTATGTTCTATGGGTTTCAATTTTTTCTGTTTGTGAACTCCAAATGAAATGAAAATTAACTTAGGTAAAAAAAAGACTGTCAGCTGATTGCTGGTTTTTTTTTGATGTTATGAAGTCCAATAAAAATGAAATGGAAAACAATCAAGTTATTTAATTTTTTTTCCCTTAATTTTATTTTCAGTTTTGTGCCTACATTTTACGAACCACGAAGGTTGAAACCACGTAGGTGGTAGTAGGAGTATACAATTAACATCAACACCAATGAAAAATAACTTTCGAAACGATGAAAAGGCGGTTATTATGTAAATTTCAACTTAACTTCTATTAAGTTATTTGCGTGAATTATATACTTTATAACAGCGGCAGTTCCCACTCTTATTAATGGGAGTTTACCGTGATATTGGTCTTTAAACTTTGGTAAATGATTGCCGAGATTATTTCGGTATACTTTTACCCCATTATGATAAAAGTTAAACAGTTCAGTCATTACTTAGAGGTTTATTCACGACATTTCCACCAAACAATAATTCTCCCAAATAATTAGGAATACAATTTATTTTATTTGAATTTTGAAGCAGTGTTTTTAGCTCTTGAAGATTACAAAACTCAATACTTTTATTAAAACATGATGTTTATTACGTAGTTAACAAACTTTGATAAAATCTGACCTCATTTTTTGATTGTAACAATTTGTAGTAATAAATTTAGAGTAATAATTAGCACAACATTAAAGTATGTGTAACCCAAATATTTAAGGGTGACCTTTGAATAATAAATGGCCTAGCTAATATAGTTATTAGCGTTTACACGCTGAACCTAAAAGTACATACCTTAGCTCAGGTTCAGCAAAAGTATAGTAAATTATTTGAATATTTTGATTATGAAATAACCTTGAAAAGCGTGTAAAATTTTTGACCGGTCCAGAATAGTTTAGAAAAAGCTAGGATGATGACTGCACTCGAGTGAGGAAAAACTATTTAGACACATAATATCTTAAACTGAACTATCTGAAGCCTTGAGTTTAAAACAACAAAGTAGTTACAAATAAGACACAGGTATGAGTGAAAAAGTTATCGTTTCTTTTAGCCGAAACTTTTAAACGTGTGCTTATCACTTCAGCAAGATTTTTTACTTACCTTTTTATATCTCAAAGCTCAAACATTAAAAAATACTGGTTTTCTTGAAGAATTTCATCAGCATTCAGTTTCGAGTGTTTCTCAAACATGTCGCTAAGAATTGACACCGACGGACGAAGGTTTATTACCATTTTCAATTCGATTTATTATGCACCTACCGTGAATACCAGATTTGTAGAGCCCGAGTAAGTCACGTCTAATGTACATAAAAGTGAATTTGTACCGGTGTCTGTAAATATTTTATAAGGGGAAACTCGGCGCGGTTTTTGGAACCACTCGTATTCTATAATATTTGTAGGTGAAGAGGATAAATGGGTTGGGTGTGTCATAGAATAACGTTAATGGCACGAAATGTGCAGAAAATTTAACGTATTAAAATCAGAATAATAAGTAGAAAGGACATTTAAAAATAATAATCAATGAAAAATATAACAGGTTTTACCTTAAAAAGTATATTAAATCACTTGAAATTAGCAGTGAATGTTGTTTGAACAATAGATGCTTTAATGATTCAAAATTACAAGATCGTTTTTGAGTTAATTACACGAAGTGTGAAGTGTCGTTTGGCTTCATCTCATGATCCGTGATAGCTAGACAGTCGAACTTTTTTTTAATATAGCTGTCGTCGCTTTACCAACAAATAAGAATTGAGATTAAGCTGTTGACCGTTGATATAGTCAAAGATGATATGATAGTTGTCCAATTTCTGTGTTTTTCTTTAGCTTAATTGTACGGAACCCTCTGTACCGCAAATCTGACTCGTACTTGACTGGTTTTATGAGTAGATTCATAATGTTCTGATTATTGACTATAAGGGAATCGGCGTGCTAATGCATGTAGATTGCATGGCCATACAAAACCATGTTTGATTAGAAATTATGGAAACCAATATCCAATATTCCGGCATCAAACCTGTAATATGTATTGATGGAATTCCCTATTCAGTAGCCACCATTGGCGGCATCGAGTGTGTTTAATACGCCTGGAGGCAGTCATAATGTGCATCGTTCATTCATGATTCACGAGTTCCATCTGTTAAAATTGTATTATTTGTTACTGTATTAGCGTCGAGAATAGAGCGCTTAAACACGGCTGTTGGTACAATTTATTGTAGATTAGTATCTAGTTCTAGTAGTAGTATAAAATACAGTTCTTGTAGGAAGATGTTGTAAATGATGATGACATGATTGATTTTTTTGTAAGATTTATGTGAAATGGCTAATGACGGTAATGACAGAAAAGTTTTAAGCCAAACTATAATTGATGAATACAATTTCTTAAACAGCTTGGAACAGAACACATTACGGAACCCCATCTGTTCAATCGTCCACTTGTCCTGTATCAGTTACCAGGCTGTATCTCATAAATCGTGAAAAGTAGACGGTTGAAATTTTCTCAAATGATGTATTATCGCTATAGCTTTTCTGATTTTATTTTTAAAGAATTACTTAGATTTCATGTTTTAGTAAAAGGCAAAGACGCAAAGGCTCAATGAGATTCATGTAAAGAGTGCTGAGCGCTTACCTCAATCAAAACAAAAGCCAGTACAAAGGAATCAATATCGCTATCACCTCTTTGCATAGCAACAAAGACACAAGTAAAATATATTCACATCCTAAATCCCTCAAAATCTGTTATTTCGTCATCTTCGTTTACTTTATTCGTTTTATCCTCGGTAACTGGAATTGTCTGAAGATGGAATCGAGAAATGTTTGCGATCGCCCGCGGTGAGCACTAACATAACTGAACATCGTAAATCTGTGATAAGGTTTTGTAAGCTCAACTACAATTTTGTTATTTCCACAGAAAATAGCTCGGAATATTCTATGGAGCTCAGATTGCAAGCTGCAAAACGTATGAATTATAAAATAAGAACTGAAAAGGTACTGACTTTGACATTATACTTCTTATCAAATGCATAATGGAAGTAGCATTGTAAATATAAAATTATTTTGGATGCTTCACTAATGAAACACTTTAAAAATTTACCTTTGACGTAGCATTCGAGAATTCAACGCCAAATAACTTAGTTTACAAATATTCCGTCATACGAGTGCAACACAATTTGTAACTTTTCATTTTGCGACGAAAAAATGCCGTTGCCAGCGAAATTGTTTTTAATAAAAAACGAGCATAACAATCTAGTTAACAAATCCCTCATATTCGACAAAAGTCCGCATTAACCTAAAGACTCACTTATAAACCCGTTACGCTTCAACATTTTTTGTTAGCATTTGCATTTCGTAAAAAACCGACGACAATCTAAACGACAATAAACGTCCCAGTTCTGCATTCATTTACAGCGGGAAGTGTTGACGTTGGCGAAACAATGCCAGGACTCGCGCGTTCTCATCTCTGACGACACAATACATCGACGCTTATTCACTGCGGCAGAAGGCTCAGCGCTGTCTATGCGACAATGGACATTGTGCTGTTCGATTTGTTCGCGTTACAATTGTCAAGTGCTGCCAATCGCTCGGCTGCGTTCTAATTCAATAGTGTCCGATGCGAAATAAAATACAGTTGCGTGGTTGGAAAATGGAACGATGGGATTTGTTATTGTCTTTAATGCTTTGATTATCTCAATTCAATTTTCTTCTTTAACAATTTTATTTGCACTGAATATAAATAAAAGATCCAAATAAAAACATTTATGTTCTAGGGTTGTTTTTATGCAATAATTGTGATTAGTATACGTCGCACAACTCTGCCGCGTCATAAGTTCATGATTAAGAACCTCTTTCGAAGTCGAAATTGTACTAACTCCGATGATTTTGTGTCTCATTAGTTTCATCATATGAAAATAGGAAAAGAGTATCTGCTTTCCTATTACAAAATAAGGTAATGGAGTCAACTCCGTATTCTGCTAAAATACAGCGTGTTTCTAGGTTAACTCGAAGTAATTGCCTTTTGATTCTAGCTTTTCGTTGGAAACGAGAACTTGCGAGATAATATTTCCTGCTGTTTTCCTTGTTTTACACAATCAAGACAGAAAAACGTCTGTTTAAATATCTTTCATATAATGATTGGAGGGTATATTACCTGTAACTGGTTCACCCGTAGAGGCTTTGCACTGTGTTTTAAATGTTAGTTTACCTGAGCATGCCATTTACATCAGAACGCCTTTTATTGGAAAAACTTTTTACATTTTTCCATTGACAATACAATTTGATCACGTATTGGTCAAGTGGGATTTTTAAGTTGGGTTCTGTAGACAACTTTATTTCAAGTTTAGATCAAAGCAAATTAAAACGTTGTTTAAAGTTAACATAAATTAAAAAGTAAAGAAATAGCAACTACAAAAATATAAAAAAAGTCGTCAGCCTGATGGAACAAAACTTAGTTTAATTTTTTAGAATTATTTTTTTAATTTTTTAGAATTTAGGCCACGCGTCTGAATGACCCAAGATCTGGTTAGGCACTGTATTACGCTAATTCAGGCATGTAAAAAGGTTTGAACTTGATTTAAATTTTTTTATAACCATCTCGTACATACTTGAATTCATCGTCAAAAACTTAAAAAATCAGTCTTAAATATATTAACAAAATTCATTGAAATAAAAAAGAGAGCCATATCCACACGGAACCCTAGAAAAAATACGTGCCATGTGATATTTGTGCTATAATGCAGATGTCAGGTGCAATATGCGGCGGCACCGATCCGCGAGATTGCCTCCCCTGTGGGTTCATATCGATGATACGCGTTATCATATACACACATACACTCTGATCAAAGTAGAGAATGTTATTAAGTGAAGGAGTGATTAAGAATTGTGTAGGTTTTTGTAGCGAAATCATGTGATATGTTTTGGATGGCAAAGAAAACCAAATAGTGACGGATCACAACAGTCCTGCTTCAATAACGTTATGTACTGACAAGTAATATCACTTTATGACGTCATACAAGCTCAACATTTGGTCAAATACCATTTGTTCTAAAAAAAAGACCTGAAATAAAAGTATTAAAAAATCTAAATTGTGAATTTTTAATAGCGAAGCCGCAGGTATGAACTACTTTGCTTTGTACAAAATTCACATATTTGCAGTTCATATAACAACAATTTATTGATGCGGGCATTAAATTCAAATCGAATTCAAAATGAAAACTGAAAGCCAATCAGGTTATCAAATTCGTTACCATTTGTTTAATGGGGTGGGGTTGCGTTTCTATAGCCGGAAATAAACGATATTTTACACAGGAACGTATGAAAATCAAATGGATTTTTGTACGAAAAAACATACGTAATCACCACACGCGCTCGAAGTCGGTTGTGATCTGCGATCTGAATCCACGATCACAATACTATATGGATTGATAGTTTAATGCACGTAACAAATTGACAGTCAATCTGATCTGTTCATTAGTTTGTTACGCATTCGTGATCTTGAATTAGATCGCGGATCACGATCAGGATTGACCGGGTAGGGGGCGTGGGTAATTTATTTATATCTATAACTTAAAGAAAGGGTATTTAAAACAATTACTGAATAGTAAATTATAAAGAAAGGCTTATAAAGCTTACCACAAACTACTCAGGCCTGGGATAGACGTAATTGAGGTAAATTTAGGTGAACATAAAACTTATTTATACAGGTATTAGTGGTACTATTATGGTACCGTCAAGATGCCTCTAAACGCAGGTAATTTAGTATTTAGTCCATTGTGTTATGTCACAGCTTGTAGGCTAACAAACATTCACTGAAAATAAATTAGTGTTTCTAATAAATTGCGCGCCCATTATAACTAATGATCACTAATTACGATACATCAATTTAATGATACATTTAAATTGTAAATTCATAATTAATTTGCATCTGCATCATAATTGCTCTTCGTTGGCAATTAAAATCATGTGACGATTATTATAGAATCTAGCGGTCACACAATGTTTTCTTTCTTGATAGCATTAGCTTGAAAGGGTCAGTTCAGGTTCTAGGAAATAACGTAGGATTATCATGAACTTATTGGATTTATTTTGTTTCGCAATCGTCCGATCACTTCAACACGCGGTAAAAGAATAATGTCCGTTACAACTGTATCGGCGAATGAATGAATGGTTGGAGTGACAGCTTGTCAAAACTGTCACTAATGGGAAGAATGTCATCGATGTCAATCCAACATTCACTCAATATTAAGGATATTTAGTACAAAAGAACATAGATGCTTGTAATCGATTCTTACAAGCTCATACCTCTGCGGATTGTTTTTCTTTTTAATTATGTTTTGACATATTCTCAAAAGATAATTAAAATGAAAAAAAAAAATGAACTAACACGGACAATAATAGTAGTAGCTACGGCATTATATTACAATTCCAACTAAAAACTAGACAGCTATTTTCAACTTCAATTCTAAACTGAAACAGAGCATTAATTAGTTAAGCATTATCTTACAGCACTAGTTCTACATTAAACTTCTCATTGCAACAACTTTGTACCAATTTACTCTCGACGCGTTGAACCGTACAACAGATAATAGCGATCTTACTACATAGCTCTACCACCTTCTAAAATAAGAATCCTGAAGTCGTGGAAGTGAGATAGAGCTATATACGGCGTAATGTCTTCTCGCTCTGACTTCTAGAGCAATCTGTGTGAGTCTGGCATCGCAATTAACACAAACACAATTTGTATTCGCAGAAATTATACACCCAATGTGAATACACAGATTTTCATCATCATTATTGTTGATTGTGAGGGGGGAGTTTTGTTGAGTTTGCAAAAATATGTTTTGAAGATCCTTTTTCTTGTTGAAGCGCTTTCAGAACGTTTTGTTCAAATAAATTTCATTTTTATTTGAGGATTTGATAAATTATACGTTGGACGGTAATAACACTTTAAAGTAGGAATTCGTTCGTAGTGGTGTAATAGGTGTTCTCGTGGATGCCGCAAGATGTATTATGTCGTATTTGTACTTAATTTAAATCGAGATCGTGCTCTTTATACCTTAAACATTGAGTGTGTTGTAAATTTGGTTGATCAAAAAATCGATCAGCTCAGCCTATTGTGATCCATTGCTAGACATCGGACTCACCTGAAGATACGTCACAGCCGTGTCTCTCCGGACCTCTACCTTCCGTATTCATGATATTAATATTTATTGAAATAGATAGTAAAGGGTTGATCTTCACATTTTAACTTCAAAATCAACGGTCAACACCTTCAGAAATCTTTTGGGTGTGGCCTTGAGTTTTATTAAAGCATTCCACCGCGAACCGAAATGTTCAGTGAACCCTAAACGCCGTCGATTGAGCAATGACCCGTGTTTTTGGTTTTACAAATGGTTATTATATTTTCTAAGTTAAATATAGCTTCTTTCTGTTTGTGCTTTGGAGAGTAGACTCCGGCGTTATAAGAAAAATACATTCGAAAGTGAGGATACATATATGCATCCTGCGGAATAAATTATTTAATTTACATACATGAAGAACTGTTTTCTTAGGCCAACAAGGTATTAAAATTATCCTTAAGCTAGTTCTTAGATGACTCAGTTATTTTTAGTAACTACTACTAGTAAGCAATGAATAGTTCGTATGTCTTTGATATTAAAGCGTAATTAAAATAAACGTTAATTAACTTAAGTTGAATATTTTAACAAGAGCACAAAACGTGGTTTGAATGAATGTTTAGACCAGAAATTATTATAAATAAATCAATGATAATTCAAGATATATGAAAGAATTTTCCGATGCCATGACAAACAAAGAAACCAAGTAATCTCTTCATTAAACTTTTCCACATTATTACATTACGTCACAATAATTTCAATCGTTAGGTATCCTATTAGTATAATTGAAGGAAAAAGCACTCGTTTGTTCTTGAATTGAGTCGCAAGAAGTACGATTATAATTCGCTTGTCTTGAACAACATCAACAAAAGAATTATTGTGTCGTAAACAAAATGAAAATACTCGTAATAATTGGTAGCAACCGTCAAAGGAAGTTTTCCGAGAGTAGAAATAATGATAAGAGCATTGCTCACTTTGATCCAGAGTTGTGGTAAAATGTGAGCACGTTGACCAAAATTAAAGACAAACGAAGTTTTTTTTGTATGGTCCGTAGGTATTTTGGTGCTATAAAAGTGTTTTTTGGTGGTTTTTTATAATATTAGTAACCTGGATGCCTCTGCTAAGCAAAACCTCTCTCACTTTTCTTCCATTCGTCGCTGGGATGACTTGGGTTCGTTCATTACTGGTCACTAGCTGCTCATGAGACCATCTCCATCTACGTCTGCGGGTATACATTTAGACTTTACTTAGAGGAACTTGTTTTTTTTTTCAATTACGATCATGACAAAAAATATATTTGTTTAATGCTTTCCATGTAAAAATAGTTATAAAAATGTAGTAGCTAAGAGACTCAAAACTTCTTTACTAGACCAAATGCTATCAAAAGACTTTAGCTACTAAACAAGTTGTCTGTCACGTCGAATCCAAATCCAAAAACTAGTCAAATATTTCATTAATAACTCGGACGAAACTCCAAGCGATTACAATCTAGGCATTTCGATTGTGGCTGACACATTTTCCTGGGTACAACTTCGAAGATCTGGCTCTGAAAGGGTTTGGTCCAACCTCAATTACTTTGGGGCCGATTTCGTGTGAAGTTCCGCATTAAGCAGACATGTTGATAATGAGAATTTGTGTTGACAGTACGAGTTTAACTTATCTTTGCGTTTTGCTTGGCGCTGGACAAAGTTTCTGTCGACAATGGCTACATTGTTACCATGCAGAGTGCGCATGGTTACTCACGTATAAACTGATGTAGACTTTAAGGAAGTCTATAGTTGTATATTTTTACTTTTGCTTAAAGACTAGCTATGTGGAATTGGGTGTGTGACAAAAAAAATATTCTACCGACAGATTAATAAACTAGGAAACGTATTTTTTTTATAGTCAATAAAGAAATACAAAGATGAATAAAGTCACGTTTTGGTAAAGTAACGACAAAATCATATGACATTACAACTGTTATTCTACATTTTTTTAACCCTCTGAGGATAAAATAAGTACCCGACAATTTTCGGAAATCTATTTATTATTACCTATTGTTTTTACTTGCCATGTCAACAAAAGAAATTTTGGAACTCATTAATCTCTATTGATTAATACTTTCACAATTTCCTTCAAAATTTGCTACTGGCACAAATCTAACTTACATAAGTTCTAAATTACCAACCTATTTTCCTAAACCTGTCGTTCTACTGCACAGTTCTCCCAAATAACATACTTTAGATTATATCACGCGAGTTTAGTCCTTATTTTTTGCTCTATTTAAGGTTAATTTGTGTCAGCAGAACGTTCGTCTTGTCTCCTAGCAAAACTTACATTGACGGGTGTACGCCATTGTTGGCTAACGTAAAACGGCCGGGTTTTGCTGTCACGCTATTGTTACTTGGAACTGATGTGGTGTGGTGCAAACTATGAGGGAACGAGGAATGTTTGTGTCAAGCTTAAATTTTAATATTACTTTTTGTTAGAGTTTCGTATGAAAGTGTCAAAGAGGACTGGTATTACTGAGGTACGGCTGTCTATGTGTACCTTGAGGTCGCAATGGTTATTTCAAATTTGTTAAGTGATTAATTAATTTAACGGTAAATTTGTCTGTTACCGATTTTATTTTTTTGCATAAGTACCTACTCGTACGGCCCTTCAGTATTTTGACTCGCACTTGACCGGTTTTTATTTTTCTGTTATTATTTTTTTAATTTACCACGTCAAGGAAAAGTAGCGTCTGATATAACTTATATTATTCCTTCAAGACTTAGCGGTATGCCCAAATTCCATGGAATCCATTTAGATTTTCTTATTCAATGAGAAATCCATCGGCAAAGAGCTTTTTAAAGTTCTTTATAAAGTTATGTGATTTTCAATTAAAGGTCTTAGAATTAACCTCCAAGAAACATCAAAGTCAAAAATGAGGTGGCCCGGATAAACAAACTTTTGAATCTAAATCAAAGTTAGTTATCCTTTTGTAAGTGAAATTGCCTTACTTTTAAAACGTAATTAAAATTTATGACCGAAGAATCTGTATCCAAATATTTGCTGAAGTTTGTTTGTGTAGTATGAATTTAAAACATTTAAACACAAGTCGCAGTAACTCTCTTATTCAAGAATAACTGAGATTAAGTTAAAACGCACGGATAGCCAAGTGGTTGGGGTCACCACGCCAATCCCCCCTGCGGCACAAATTAAATTCACAGCGCCTGAGCCGATTTTCAAAAAATAAATAAAAATGCTATCAGGCTTCTTCATAATTTGGCTTACTGTACTGAATGAGAGAGCTATCATAAAATAAATTTGATCTGATTGTCGATTTTGAATACGGCTTTTAGTTAAACTGGCAGTCACATTTTACGTGAAAGTAACGTTTAAGGAACAAAAAACAGTCTGAGACGATTTTTTCGTCCAGAAAAAGGTTGCTCTACATTTATGTTCAACATTCTATTTTCTTTGCGGCAAACCCTGCCATGTTATGCAAAGAACTGAAGCAAATGAAAACTATTTGTATATCTATTACAGGCTACACTGTTCTTTTAAATTCTCGGATGTTCTGAATCTTTGAGTTGTATAAATCTTTTTAGAACGTTTGGTTTTTGTTTTGTTTGTTGCGACTTTTGAATTTATTCCTGCTTAAGATTTCCGTAAGTGTTACTAAACTATTTAGCATTATACAACAAAACTTCGTAATCAATTTGAGATATTTAAAAGAGATTAAAAACTGAATGAAGAAAATGTTAATGAGTGAATGGGTATTTGAAATAAAATTGAATTATGAAATGTAATCTACATGAGAATGTCGGAGTCGACATTTCCTATTTGACTAACCTAAAAGGATATTTCTAATCAAACTCGCTGTTTTTTAAATGCGAGTATAAGAGTACAACTAACGCGGATAATATCTTTGACTGGCGTTTTGAAGAAAGTGAGGGAAAGATCGACCTGAGCAAGACTGTACAAGCGGCGGGCATGCGTCGGCTAGCTCAAGGGTCTCAACGACCGTTGCCTAGTTAATTGGCAAGGAAACTACAAATATTCAAACAATTTTCTTTAACACAAAAACTCAATTAATACAAAAGTTATGATTCCCATACCAATTCATGACAATGCTCGTCATATATTTCACTGTGAAACACAATAAAACTGATAAATTCCCAACAAATTATTCAAAATTCCTTTACAAAATTGTCCAAAACATTTTATCGAATGCCGTGGCAGAATTCCGAGTTATCTCATTGACCCACTGAACTGTTCTTTATACATTAATACAGACAACGTGACGATGCATAGCAATTAGGCTAAATTGTATTTAGACTAAAGTATATGGACATTTTATATTATTATGTATTTTTATATAATGGGCTATTTGGCAGCCCATATTGCCGGTAAAACGATGTGTGTACAAAAAATTGTCAATTTTTCAAACATGGCTTATGAGTTACGTATTAGATATTAAAACAAAAGAATCCCATTTTTGATACGGTTATGAGCTATATTTTTAACTTTAATATCATCTTCCTGATATAAGCTATTTTGTGTCCCAATACTGAACTCTAGTCTTCTCACACATAATTTTCACCGTTGTATAAAATTATTAATCTAGTATATTGATTAGTTGGCCTTTTCATGAAAGACCTGTTTTACTTTACTTTAGTATTAGTATTTTCAGCTTACTACACTTTAAGCCAAGCCAACAAGCTACCAATCCATAATATATTAACTTCACAAAAGCAAGCTAAATCCCTAGACGAAAAGAAAATATTTATTACATAGCAAACTTCAAAACAAACATGATGGGCCAAGACAGTTCATAATATATTATTCCTTTCTTTTCAAAGATCCCTCCAATTTTTACTTGAAGCTAATTTCCTGTGAAATAAATCCTCCATTCTGCGAGCTTACCACGACCTCTTTACACAGCACTGTTGTTAATATTAGAGCGAGATGCCGTTATGCGCAGTGTAGAGCGCTGTCTTTTTGCCACAATGCAAACAATTTGGTTTTAAAGAACTTGGTACAGGGATTGGTCGACCTATTTATGGAATAATCAAAAGGTTATTGAAATACTGTCTCAGCTCTCCATTGGTTGTCTTCATCGATATTAGATGGAAATCCACTGGAAAATTGGTAATGAAACTCTGTGACGTCAACATTAATAACGATTCGAATCGGTGATATTGTTTTCTAGTTTCGTGGTCTGAAACGATTGTTTTTTTTTTGTGTAAGCTTTGTAATGATTGCTTTTATACATCTCGTTGTTTAGGCGCCATTTTAGGTGTAAAAGTAATGATAGGGATACCTATCCTACGTATAGAATAGGTAATTTCATTTCCAAAAACATTGTCGAGTTAATAACATTGATTATTATTTCCTTTATTAAGCCATAAACATATTCATTACAATTTTAAATCTTCTAATATATAAAAATTCCCGTGTCACGATGTTAGTTACCGTACTCCTCCGAAACGGCTTAACCGATTTTTATGAAATTTTGTATACATATTGGGTAGGTCTGAGAATAGAACAACATCTATTTTTCATACCCCCAGGTGATAAGGGTTGCTCACACTAAAAAACACTATTTTATTTTTTGGACGAAATTGATTGTTTTTTTTTTTATAATGTGGCATTAAAAATACATACAACTAGAAAAAAAAATATTTGGCACAACAACGTTTGCTGGGTCAGCTAGTATACATATAAAAACAAACAACATACATTTAAAAATATAAAAAATAGTGTCCAACCGGCAACGGGGACAGTGCCCAAGCTGCCGGTGGTCAGGGCTCCAGAGAGAGGAACCTCCTCATGATGCGCGCCGTGTCTAGAAGTACTGCTCTCTGAATCAAACCCATGAACCAGACGCCCAACGAGAGCCTCATAAGGTGTTGGTCGACGCTCTTGGCTATCAAACCATTGACACTCACGACTATCGGGACAATGATTGCCGAGTCCAACTCCCACAAGTCGGCTGTCAAAAGTTATAGGTTCTGTCTTTTCTAACACAACTCTTCTTTTCGAGACAATATTTTTATCCGTGGAGGTAATGAAGGTCTTGAGTTTTATAAGCATAAATTATGCCTTACAATATGATACAGGCTACCAAAGTAAACATCCAATATCTCCATACTCATTTTCACCAAACCCGCCAACCAGAAGCAAAAGATATTAAAACAAGACACACAACTGCACCGTCCCATCAATTTTTCAGAAACAATTTCCACCCTTTGTACCTCACAAAGGTTCGATATATTATCTAAGGTAAACTATCTCAACGGCGTATATCGCAGGGGCGTATTATAGCCCGCAAATTGAAATCTCTAAGCGACTGAATCCCGTAGGCCGGTCTAATCTCTTAAATAATAGAATTTGAAACAATAAACCGAGATTTGGGTTGTCATTTTGCTAAAATTACGCGACGCTCGGGTTAGCGGCCAGATATAGATGATTATTATTTTATTTTGTTTACCGGCAGTATTTTGTTTTATGTAGCTGTTGGTGTTTGGGAAGTGTATTATGAATTGTCGGCGTTTAAGAGAATATATATGTTTTTATGAAGATCTATTTTATTAAGTATTTTATTAAAAGTTAATTACATTATTAACTTGGGTTTACACATAAACAACCAAATAATTGAGTATCTTTTCTTAAGGAAATCATGACGCCAAAAATTGTATATGCAAAATAAGTTATGATATTACAAGATGCAATACCACAAAACACCGTAGAAAGTCAAAAACCAATTTTAAAGTACGTTGTTATACCCGAGTTACTACTTAACGCAAATAAACGTGTAATCCAAAATAAAACAATATTTTCGTACCGCTCAACACGCCACGCCAAAATATTTACTGTTTGTCAACAGGGCTGTCACCTGACAAGTATTTTGACCGCGAGTAATTCACTTCAGTATTGTTTACAGAGTTAAGCAAACTTTACCGGACAACCCTGATGTAGTTAGCTTAAATATTAATGAAGTGACGTCATTTTACACACGATTATTATGTGTAGAGTAAATATATGTACCTATTAAGTATCTTTATATATTGTGGATCGAATGTCCGTCAGTTTTTAAATTAATCTTTATTTTAAGGGGTTCTGTACATAAAGGGTTAAATCGGAACCCCATTAGTGGTAGGTACTCCACTGTTTGTCCGTCTGTTCATCTCATGACTCGTGACAGAAAGACAGTTGACATTTTCACAGATAATGTACGTTCCCTAATATGTTATGGCCAGAAATTACTGTGTTAATAAATACTACTTGCAGTAATTTCAGGTTACTAATTAAAGTGTTTAAAATATTTTGGGGAGGTTTCGACTAAACACTATTGGAATTATTTTAGTCAAAAATCGATATTTAAAAAACGAACAACAGTTGAAATAATAAAAACATTTGTTGTAAATGTTCTCAACGTAAAAAAACAATTGAATTTTCTATCCTTTTTTATTACAAGTTCACCTAAGCGTTTCAAAATTCTTTCAGGGTCCCAAATACAAACTGACGAAGGATGAATTTTATATTCCTACTTAGATACCACTATTGTTACTCAAACAAGCCTAGTTTGAGGATAATGCTTGAGATAGTGTTTATTGCAACCCCCGTCAACGTCAGGTTGTACAAATAACAGCCTGTTTTCTGGTCCAGTGCCTATAAATGAAACCTCGCCTAAATACTGCTTGATAAATAACTCCTTTTGCAGCTTTAGAAGCAGATTTTCTATTGTATATTTGGGTGTAAGTGAGAATTGATACGTAACCTCTTTTACTGTTTTAAGTAGGTCTGGCTTCTTATAGTATTATAATATACCTATCGAACGATATATAGATAAAAAATATATAGATCGTCCGTCTATGTATACTTTCTTTTTTCAGAATTATGGAACGCAGTTTTACGTGAGGCCTACCTGAAGCCTTAAGATTGTAGCCTACTTGTAAAAGTCCAACACAAAATAAGAGATGGCACAAACACCCAAACAGGAAAATCATACGTGTAATGGTAGAGCAAACAGTTTAGTCTCAAGAAGGTTTTAGATAAACACCAAATAACTAAAACCTCTTTACGCAACAGTTAAAGCGGCAAGGACAAATTTGCTCCACAAATATTACACTTCCATGAATTTCCAAACACAGTATTCCGGTGAAAATGCAAATATTTGAGCGCAAGTATCGGGGTTCGATGCAAACTAGATTTTGTTGTATTTGCGAGTTTCACCTGACTGTTTGAACTAGGAAATTCGGATGTCACACACGACCGGTGCCGGAATATATTGATAATCCGATAAATATGTGTGCTTAATGGCCTGAATATGAAATTTTCGGGTTGAAACTTACTGATGTTGGCAAGTTTTAGGACAATTTATGCATTGTTTCACTTTTGGAAAATGTCTATTGTTATAGGAAAAAGGAAAGAGCTTTGATTACTGGGCCACATTTTTGTGGGTATGCGATATCAGATTGTATTTTATGGAATCAATGTATAGGTTTACAAGAGAGATATCATTAAAAGAGAAGTATTATTTTAAACCATTTAGGATTCAAAACTTATAAATGTGTGTATTACGTTAGGCCACGTAGTCCTTCGAAGTCAAAACACATAGCTCCAGCTAACCGCATAGACCTTTCAAATAAATCACAAAAGTCAAAATCTGAAGGCAAGCATCTGCTTAGCAAATAATAAGGGACAATTTATTATGTTTGCCAACAATATAACACGGTTTATTAAAGGGTTGAAGTATAACTGTCGTGTTTATGATTGTTTATTGGACTAATTCTTGTTAAAGCCCAGAAATAGGTGAGAACGACTTTGAAATGAGGGTTTGATATTTAGCTTGTTTACCTCTCTAAATAACTTTAGAATAATTTAGTCTTGATATTATATTATATTTATGTATGTATATATCGCAGCTGTGCAGTGAAGATTTGAATGTGTAGTTGTAAGATTATAAGACTGACAAGTCAAAAGTTTGGATCCCAAGACACGCACTGAGTTTTCGGATGTGGTTTTCGTTTTAGATTTAGAAAAACAAATAAATAGCTTTGTTGTTATGGAAGCCACGTAACTGTGGGTCTTGCGCCCTTGGGCTATAGAGTGAGGGAATATAGAGTGCACCTGTGTTGGCGATAAGTCAAAAGTAGGTCAGGACATTATTATTTTTAAAAATCATTTTTTGGATACAGGGAACTATAGAAAAACTAAAGAAATTTTATTATTTTAACCATACTGAGATTCGAATCAATTTAATCAAAATGTTTACATCTTATACCCAATAATGATACACTACTCATATATTCACCACAACAATACTACCTTTTAATCAGATTTAGCCAGAACGCAGGTTCTAACTGGTTCATCTTATCACACGGCTCTATTATTACTTCAAAAACATATTTACTACAATAACATTTCATTTTCATAAACTCCTCATATTTCATCCGTACTTGCATACAGAGAGTCAGTGTTCGGAAATTGTAGGCACGTTTGAAACACCTTGGTCTTCGTGTGGTTAGAGATAACAGATCACCTACAACCGGTCCACACTTCACACCTTCGCTCCTTTCATTTCCTTAACTCACACGAACGTGGTACTATTATTTATGGCTCTACCGTTTTATTTTTTTTTAAACTGGCTTTTGTTTTTGCATTTATTTTCGGCCAGCGATTTTTTTAGTAACGATGTCTTTACATTTTTGTATGCATATACTTGTAAAATATTGGCAATAGGAATTGCCTTTTTAGCTGCTGCTTTTAATTTGAGAAACTGGTCTACTTACTACTTGATCTTTGATAGCTGAGGGAGCTTGTACGAATAGAAAGTTCAAAGTATTTTAATCTACAACCAGAAGATTCGTTAAAAGTATTATTCTAATACTAAAAAAGCAGTCACTTATTGTGACTTCTAATTTAATACTAGAAACACTTATGCATAATATTGCTGATAAAAATGTTACCATGAATCGTTAAAATAGGTATGCCATAAAAATGTCCACGGGAAACCGGAATAATAAACCACGCTGTTCAGGAAGTAATAAATATTTTCGCGATTACAATAAATAAACTAGTGGAGGCTAAAATTCATTTTTCATAAATGTATTTTGTCGGAACTTTTTAAATTGACCTTTAATAACTGTTTTAGCTTTTTCTTTGATGTTATCTATTAAAAAGGTTTTTTTTCTGTTGAATGAATTCAAGTATGTTTCGTAGTCATTATTTTTCCGTACTAAGGAGTGAAATAAGTGAAATGATTTGTAGAGACGAATAACAAATGTTTTTTTTAGAATTGATGATTTGTAGAGTCCGTTGCCATTAAGGAATTTAATGCCACATACACAAACACACCCGACTCTAGACTATTTAACAAAACAGGCTTACTTAGCCCCAAGTTCTGAGATGACTAACATAAAAAACACGCACGAGACAACCTCAACGTTTTGAAGACCGTTTAAAAAACAGATAGGACTTCGATCTACATATATACGGATAGTTTCAGAATTGTAACTCTCCAATATATATCCTTACTGAAGTATTCTCTAACAAATCCTTGTAAAGAGGTACAAATAGAGAGGTACGTAATGAAAATCAGGAAGCGTTACCTGACAGTTACATTAATCATTGAACAATCGTACGTCGTATGGTAATAAGTAAGAATGTGGTCTGTCACAAATAATACAGGGTGATTCCAAATGCGTTGAAATTTTGTTCGATCCACGAAATTCATGATACACATAATTGAATTCGTCCTCGGAGCGGTTCCAGTAAGCGTGGGCGTTAACTTAACGCGTTAGACCCAATTTATCCATGTCTGAATAATTGATATTGTTCCCTTAACAAATGCATTGTTTGCTTAGTAATTTAGAATATAATTTGATCATATGTAGTAAAATGTTAACATTTCATGTTGTCTTAAACTTAATAGTGGATTTGCCTCTATTTTTCCGATTTACAAACCAATTCGCTATGGAAATTAACTCCTAATTATGCTTTTAATAGGGTCTTATTTAAGAAAATTTAATGAAAAATATACATTCATTAAAACGGATTGATAAATCGATTACAAATCAGTGTATAATCAATCATCAATGTAGAATTTCGGTTTTACTATTGCTAATACTTTATAGTATCACTACGTGTAACTACGTGTCATTTTCTTTTAATTAAATATATAATATTCTTCTTCTTTTTTTATAAATAAAAATGAATTGCTGTTCGTTAGTCTCGATGAAACTCGAGAATTGCTAAACCGATTTACCTTATTTTAGTCTTAAAATATTTGTAAAAGTCAAGAAAAGGTTTAAACTAAATAAAACCGTCATAAAATATGGAAAAGTTGCAAAAAAGAATGTATTTTTGTCTGCATTGTTATCATCGACTGTTAGGCGACAAGTTCGCCGGGACAGCTAGTATCTCATAAAAATATCGTTAGAACTCATCATAGGGTTCCGTTTACCCCAAATTTATGTAGAGTTATGTGAAGATTACGGATCCAATACGATCTCAAAGAAATGTCGAACTTCTAAGGGTATTTGATGTCGTTTTTATAAAGATATGGTGATATTAAGGTACGGAGTTATGGGACCAAATGTTAGGACGAATCGATTTCGTTTGAATGTCAACTTAGTGATAATACCAATATCATAGATTTATTTATTTTACCATTTATTTATATTTATAAAACGCAATATAACAAAATAAGTGTTTCAAAAAATCGCTTTAGAGATATACATATATGAGTACCTAAACCGCTGTAATAATTTGTTCAATTGTACGATTTGATCAATCGACGTTAATTTTATGACTGCCTATCTTTTTAGACAGTTGTCAGTAGTGTTTAAAACGCTATCGGGCTGTACCTAAGTATATTATTAGTTAGCATTATATCTAAGTTGGTGTAACGATTGACGAACATCAGCTGAACCGTAGGCATTGTTGTTCAAAATCCTCACTTTACCCTAATAGCTCTTGTCAACGGCATGATACAATCTCATTCATTATTAATGTTATACACCATTTACGAGGAAGCGTCTAACTACCCTGAGCAAGGTAAGGCGGGAGAGAGAGAGCGCATTCATGGCTGTATAGCGGTATCTTGCTTTAACTATTACAATGGTCTTACTATAAGCTCTGGTGCTGCGCCCCGGTCCTGTGTAAACAGGGTGATTGGTTTTACAGTTGGCATATTGAAAGATGTGGTAACTTATAGGCACGTGTAACGTTTAAAATAATATTGAACAGCGTTATGTTTCATAAGGCACGTCAAATTGTGGGTCCTGGTTATTAGAAAGCTAGAAAGACTGTCAACCGTACCAACTAAGAGGCATATCGGTCCTGGCTGTAACGGCAAGTCAGAAGTTAGAAAGTCTGACAACCAGTCTAACTAAGAGGTATCGTGTTGCCCAGGTAACTGAGTTGAGGAGGTCAGATAAGCAGTCGTTCTTGTAAACCAGTGATCTTACTTGCTGACTGACTTAGCTGCAACCAGTTATTCTGGAAGCTGACCTCAACATAGTTGGCAAAAGGCTAAGATGATGATGATGCTCCGATGTCCAAAAACAACTTAAAGAACTTACTTTGTCGACTAAATAAAACAAGACAGGGCTTGCAAATAAGATACTTTGAATGTAGCAGACAGAATGTGGCATTAAAAAATACATACATCTACAAAAAAAAATATTCGCCAAAACAACGTTTGCTGGGTCAGCTAGTTATAAAAATGAACATTATCCATTTGTCATGGCCCCTGTACTTATAACGGGTAACGACTGCCTAAACTATGAAACTGTTTGTCTAATTTCAATTCATAAATACCAGTCACAAACAAAGCACCAGTCACTAGCACAAACGGCAGAACAATTGCCCCAAACAGTATTTTCGGGTAGGAGTACATTTTGGAAGTCAGTTACAAGTTAACTGAATCGGTGTTTAGAAATACATTAGTACGTATTATTATTTAATGAGCTCTGGGAATCTCTAAATGCTATACGACAACTAGGGAATCTAATTAAACTTCGGTCTATTTCGGAAGCGACCGAAGCATGTAACACCTACGCAAATTAGATTTTGATCTGTGATATTTGCAATGCTATTAGTAACATACTACTAGTGTTATTTGAAAATAACTTTAATTAGAAGGTGCGAGATAATAATAGCATCGCATAATTAATGTACCTCTTTTGGGCAAAATCGTCTTCCCTTAAACATAGGTATTTAGTGAGCATCGCGCTTGCTTATTGCGTATTGGTAATTAAGGATTCGAATATTTGGGATCCATATTTTCCACATTCGTCGATTTTAGTGGTACTTATCAGAGGGATAAAAGCAAAGCACCATTTGTAAGGCTACCCCGGGCTATGCGTCTGTTCATCCCTGTGTCAAAACGTTGAATCTCATAAAACTATTTGTATATTTAGACAATTCAATTTTTCAAATATCTGTTTTGCTGTTGTAACAACAAATACAAAAAAAAATAAGGATCCAACAACGGTTGGTATGGTCATTAACTGTGACCAATTTTATTTAGATATAATATGTCATCTATTTAAGAATCTCATGGTTTGAGTTCTTGCATTTGGTTGAAATAATCTCGTGTATGGTAATTCATTCAGAAAACTGAAAGACAATATGAACCGAGTAACCATATGAAAGAAGAACAACATTCTTTTTCGCTTCTTTAGCTTTCAATAATAATAATAATATATATAAATCCAAGGAACTGGTCCACATAACTTATCATATATCATCATCATCATCATCATCAGCCTATCGCAGTCCACTGCTGGACATATATATAATAGCCTAATTGTTATAACCACATTCTTGCAATAGTTTTGTAGCAACCTTGGGCCGTCCATATTTGTTCTTTAATAGAGCAGGGGTGGATGGCCCCTGGTAGATACCCCATCACATTTTAAAGTTCTCAACAAGGCCTTTACATGTTGGACCTGTGTCCCCGTGCAAGCCTTTAAAAAGGACCGGGTCTCTTCACATGAAGTGATCCCGTGACTGTAAAGAGATACAAATGATAATATACTATTTATCCAAAACTTACAATAAAAAAGAACTACCCTCAGTCTATCCTTTACCACTTGCCCACTACACTGGCAACAAAAACAAAATCTTATTGTCGTCATGTCTGCCTCCCTATTAAATATTACTTTAAGAGCGTTGCCGGTCTCTCCGTGTTGTCAGAGACACGAGCGTGTGCCTTGAATAAAATATCTCTGACTAAACGGCTGCAGAACAGTTTGCCGTTCTATTAATTCTACAAACAAGAATATAATCATATAGGAATATATATATAAGTAAGATGCAAAGGCCTCTATATGGGTATATTACTTCATTGATTGAGTTAAGAGTGATCGGTTAGACTTAGAACGTATCTTTTTGAGTCAAAAAATATTATAAAGGCATTCGATATGCAGCGGGTGGGCCTGCGGGTAACAGCTAGTAATAAAATATATCTTGGTGTTTTTTGAGGCTTTTTCTAACTTTAAACATCATAGGTCATCTTCACAGACCGTCACGCATAATCAAGAAATTTAGGAACACATACCTATGTGACAGTGAAATTATAATTGTAATTATATCATAAAAAAGGCTATGATATAATGCTAAATGTAAAAAAACGATGTATTAAAATTCACTTCTAAATAATGCTGTTGATTACAAAAACAATATTGCGAAACAAACGAAAAGCTGTATAATGTGAAGATGTCTAGACTAGATAGTGGCGTTTCCTTCATTGTAGGAATATCTCTCAAGCACCTGAGTCTTTAAATTAAAATCCTTCATTTAGATAACAATAAAGATTCAAACAAGGGATTGGTGGAAACTGTTTACTATACTTTATACCAATTTATAATATTTTCCAAACTGAAAACTAAGCTTTTGCTGTTACTTTGCACTATTATTTTGCTGTTTAATGATTGAATTAAGTTTAAAAATATGTTTTGCTGATAAGTCTATGGCTACTTGCAAATTTCTTGGATAGAGGAGGAAATGGTTTATTAAAAACAAAAAAAGCCATTAACGATTGACTAAAGCCTTAAACTAATTACTAAACTTGTTTTGCAATATCAGATTTCGTGAATTACTACTTTCAAGGAAAAACGAAATTAGCGGTATAAGACATAACAACCTATGCTCTAGGCTAGGACTATGAAGATGAATCCATACTGTATATAACTTAAATAGTTTTTTTGAAAGCGCTTATTACCAGCCCGGTATAAAAAAACAGTGTTAGCTCATTAAATGAAGAAGTCTATAATAAAATATACTATCATACTACTACTAGGAAAATAAAATAAGGGTACCTATAAGTCACAAAAACATTGACCAGTTTAATCCGATTCTAAAAAAATAATATCTGATAATCTTCATAACAACACGGGGATCGCGCAAACACAGCTCGTTAATTATTGTTTTCCTATTTCTTCTCAGTTTCCTAGAACATTCTCCTTAAGATTATTAACAAACCTAACTCAAACAATCTCGAATCGCCACTCATTGAAACCTAATCCCGATGTAACGTTATTCACAATTCCGCTAAACGTTATTTAAAATATATTCCGGTCTGAAATAGTCGGTAAAGGGCCGCCATTATTTTGCGGGGTAATAAAAATGCCATCGGAGATGCTCGATATTTTTTATAATGTTTCGTAAGGGTTCTACCTGTGATTCCTGACTTCCTATTGCATGGAAAGGTATGAAGAATTTTTTTTTTATTTTGTGGATTGATGCATTAGTGCGTATTGTTTCTATGTTATATATAATGCTTTTTAAACTGATCCCTGGCATATTTAACTGCTTCGATGCATAGTATTAAAGTAAATATTTTTTGACTAGATGTTGCCCGGTGGGACCCGGAGCAAATCGAAAATGATCCCACGGGAACACAAAATCGAGATGAAAACTATTCTGTGTTAATCCTGGTTATAAAATATCTTTTACCAAGTTTCGTATACAGCCGTCCAGCGGTTTTGCGTGAAAGAGGAACAAACATCTGAAAGATGCAATTTCGAGAGTTTGCCACCGGCATCCTTACTAAACTAGCCGGGGATACCAATTAATATGGATGGATCCATTAAGATATGAATCATCCCCATAAAAATGACTATAAATTACGTCATATTATAACAGTTTGTTATCAGAAATGATAATAGTTATAGTTACGACTATATATGTATTGAACAATGAATAACTAGATAAAACACGTGTATGGTAATTGTAGTGGTACATTCGAAAACTTTAATCCCAAGATAATTTCTTGCCTCTTCTCAAGTTCTCAAAAGTTTCATATTTCTGTCCTCCTGAGAATTGATAAAAAAATATATTTGTTGCCTCTTCAACTTTGACATGACCGAAATAACTCGGTATGAAAGCTAAAAACAGATATTTCAGAACCTATTAGTAAGACACCGCTGGCTGTATGTCCATTCTTCACTAGGCTGAAATTCATAAATAGTAATAGCTAGATAGTTCACTTTTTTGCAGATGAAGTATTTGTATTTGACGAGTACAGCAATTAAAAATAAAGTTTGAGATTTTACAACGGCTGTTACTTTCATAAATTTGTCTCGCAACCAATTTTTTTTTATCTTTAGCCATTTGTTCAGCCTTCAGAGCCCGACTCGTTTATTACAAACTTTATCCTTCTAATATCCTATTAATATTATAAACGCGAAAGTTTGTATGTATTGAAGTATGCATTTTTGTTCCTCGATTAACCGAAACACAGATGGTTTATAACCAGGATAGTTTTTATCCCAATTTTATGTTCCCGTGGAATTATTTTTGATTAGGATCTGGCGGGCTCGTTTGCAATAGCTAGTCGTCTATATTTTATTTTAGAGATACGTAATAAATAATGACCTTAACATATCCTAACATTGACCTTATGTCACCCGATTCATTGAACTGTTATTCGAATATACCTACTGAGCAAATAAAATCTCTGATTTCATTATCGTATGTAAACTTAAAGGGTGCTAGATAAAATTTAATAAAAATCAGCTTTCTTGAAATCTTGGTTTGTATGGGTGTTGGATTGACCCGGCTTAAATTTTTTATTTGAATTTATTTTGACTAGAACAAATTTGGTTTCGTATTTTATAATGCCCTAACTAAATAATAAAGTAATTTTATAGATAAACTTGACTCAGACAAAATTGGTCTCTTAGAAATTGTCATTGGATTTATTTTTCTTTGGCAACAAATAAGTGTTAGTAGGTTTGTAGTTTTTACAAAAGATCTACTAAGTTTTTAATTTTAGTGATGGGAAAAATATTGGAATGTATTCCATCAATTGAAAGTGAATGGATCGGGGTTTAGTATTTTTTATATTATTATTTATGTATATTTATCAAATAAAATTAAACGAAAAGGAGCGACGTAACCTTGATTTTTTTTTAATTTTAATGGACTTACGATGTTTGTTTAGCCCGTAAAAAGGTTTTACTGAATCATTAACGTTTCAAACATAATAATAGGTCACCGTTTGAATTCGTAATGCTAGCAGATAAAACATTTATATAAATTATTATAACTGACAACAGACAACAGTATTTCTGTCAAATAATAGCAATAACATTTTGCCAGATTAAAGATTCCAGTTACTTATCTAACTTAATAGGCAGTCTCTCATATAAAGACCCTTGCTGAACATCGAAGCGAGTCAATTAACTGCGTAGTATCGAACTACTTTAATTTCTACATCAGCAACAAGAGGCGATGGTTGGTCTGCATTAGATATAGGAGAACTCCCACTTGTGCTAAAGATAACTAGCGGGGTGGTTCAGTCACGGATACACCCAGACTCAGGACAAGCATTCGTTGGTCACACAAACGCTTGTCCTATGCAGGTATTGAACCCGCGACGCATCGAGCACAGACCTCAATTATATTTTCATCTGTTTATCAACATCTCCAGTCTTATTAATCTATACAAGAACAGCCGCCTTTTGAAAGGGAAAAGGGCTCTAGAAGGATTATTCGGCTACACATAGGATAATTCTAAGACATTATTTCAGAGTCAGACTTTAAGTACACAAAATATAGTAAATTTATCTACCAAAAACCTTACAAACTGTTGGCAATAATATAGATAGATGATAATTTTAATTAACAATTTTCTCCGAAAACTTTTGTTTTAGAGAATAACACGTGGGTGTTACAAAATACATATTATTTTAACTTAATGTTTCCTTCAAGAAATATTTATTACAAGTATTAATTAAATAACTTTTTTGTAATTATTTAGAACGTAATAAGTGAAGTTCACTTGTTTTGTCAAATACTCGTACGTCGTTTGTCTCCGAAACGTATTCAACCGGGCCTTTTAAAGTAATCTTATTGTATCTGTGGGAACGTGACAACGTATTATTTTATGCAAAGCGTCATCTCTTTTTCACAAAGCAATGATATAAAGTGCTTTAAGCAGTGGAATTACATCGAACGCCGGAACGACTAAACAAAGAACTTACTTTCAATATTCAGGCAAAAACGTCTCAAACTTCAGAGCTGTCAACATAGCTTCTTCTTTTTATAAATAAATAAAGGCTCTAAGAAAACCCGTGACGTCATAAGATCGTGAACGGAACAACAATAGGTGGGAGTCAAGTAACTCGACACTCACTTTAAACGTCCTGTCACATCGGCCCATTGAGAGTAGTAACAAGCGACTTCCAGGGGTCGCAAACAGTTTTATTTCTGATAGAAGAATTGGTGACGTTTTTTTTATTTTAATAAGTAATGCCAAAGGTTATGGGCTAGTTGTTGCCCTTTTGTGTAGGTAGTTTTTTTTTACATTTACGGAATACTGTTTAGATAGCTAATAAAGTAAAACTCCGTTTACTTGATTTTTAATACTTATGTAATTCTTAGCTTAATCTTGGGCCAGTAAAAGCGGTTTCTACCAAGATGAATATAGGTTTTCTCTCGCCAGGAACGGCTTTAATTAGACATTTTGATTACTTATAATGGCCTTAAAAGTATAGGAATGCTAACTTGGACTTACATATAAGATATCGTTGCCGCAAGATGAATGAACTGACTAGTGATATAAACCTTGAAGATTTTTTTTTATCACGTAATTATACTATCGATTCAGCAATGTATCACAGACAATATCTGGTTGTTTAAAAATAACCCTGTAGAGCCAACATACGTCAAAATTTTAACAACTTTTACATCTACGTTAACAAAAAGCTCAATGAACTTCATAAGTCATGATTTGATACAAGTCACTTTATTCAACGTCGGCTAGTAAGTAACTCACCACACTTAAATGAAACGAAAGATCAGGGCTGTCATCAAGACGATGGCCGAAGTAAGCTGGCGAATCGTAAATCCTTGTTTAAAAACGGATGGTAAGCCCGGATGAAACCGGACAGGAAAAGTTACGGACATCCTGTGAGAGAAATCGGATAAACGCATGTGTTTGTGTTTTATTTTGTGCCCTGCGAGTTTGTTTTCATGTAGAATGGTGGTTGGGAAAATTGAAGATACAGGTACCTATGTACCTATGTAACTCAACACGAAGGTAGAAAAGTTATTTGATGATAAATAAATAAAAATCCTATCACTTTGATAACATGACCACTACAATAATTCTTTTTTTTTTAAAGACTCCATTTCAGTTTCCTCTTTTTTTGAACTAAATATTATGGCTATGTCATTTGCAGTACAGTTTTAAATAATTCTCAGCCCGATCAAGTGTCCGATCAACACTTTCAAGGGCAACCGACTAATATGTTAAAAGTAAAGTAAAAACCCACATACCAATTTGATCAACAGAAACTCTATCCAAATTACCACTTCGATTTTCGGCAGTCATATTTAATACAAAATTTTATTCGTACTTCTCATTCATAAACCTCATTATATCAACAATCATATTTATTAAAGCACTATCAACACATAATATAAATCTATTAGTGGATGTATATTCATGCTCTGGTAATTGTTTAATAGGGCAAACTATATTCGCGTTCCAAGCTTAAAAATCATTTTCATTTGTTTAGAGTTAAAATTGTTGGACCGAGTTTTTAGTTTACAAAACTCGGGAGCGGATTAATTTAAATAGCTCTAGAGTACCGGAGAATATTAAGTTTTTGTATTGCAAACTGTGTTTGTATGATATGTAGTTTGCATGGAAGGAACTGGTTTATTTTGCCATTATTGCTACGTGCAACATGCGGTGTAAGCTTTTTAGAGTACCTAGCCGATGTTACATTAAGGTAAGGTGATGATCAGATAACTAGAAATAATGTACTTTGTACTTTTTTTCGAAGTACTTTTATTAAAAAAAAAAGAAAAAACTAAAAACTCCCACACTAAGGAATTTAATCCTTGTGTTGCAGGGGGTTTCACAAACATACCAATCACAGGCACAACAACACCCAGACTCAGAAAAAGCATTCGTGGATCACACAAATGCTTGTCCTCAGCGGGGATCGTCCTTGTCGGACGACGCGCACAATGGGTTCTTCCAATACATTGTAGCGGATCAAAGCCCTTTGCGGTCAGACATATAACTTATTAATAGATATTGCTGTTATTCGACAATAACTTCAAAGTTTACAGTATCTTGGGCAAAAACCCGTTACTTTCAACCAAGAATGAGTAAAAGAAAACATCACCCTAACGGAATTAAAATGCAAAAGTTACATTCTGCTAATGTTTCCTATAACATTACCCAGCCTTGAAAAATAAATGAAATTGAAAGCATACATTGGTAAAGTTAATTACCATTCGATGTATTTTTAATTAAGAAAATAACTCTTTGGTTTCTGTATTGGAGAGATGTTAACGTGTGTCGGATTTCTCTGTATCGGATTTTATTGTTTTTCTATGCTTTTTGCTTGTTAACTGTAATTTAAATAGAAGTTTTATAATCCATTAGCTAATCCAGAAAATTAATGAAATGTAATTTTCTGGTTGGGAATTTATATATGGGTTTAAATGAAACTTAAATTGGCACAGAGTATAATTAAGTATACTCAGCTTTTAGACTTGAAAACTTTAGAATTTAAGATAAGTAGGCTAATCAAGTGCGGCGTTTTTCTTTTTATTAATACTATACACGTATAATATTTAGTTTGATCGACCGACTAGTTTCTGACCCAACCGAAGTTCATAATCATGAGATGATACGTTAGCCGGGGTTGCGACTCAAAAAGTGAATGATTAAGGACGCCGGATAAATAGGTGTGAAATATAAATCATTATGGATCCGTCTACAATACTTAACGCTTTAAAAAATGTCTTTATTATATGCCAAACCTCGATCTAGTTCCAATTTCAAGGCAGCTTTGACCGCGCACTATCCACGCAAGAAACAAAATATAATTTAGAATTAGTTACCAACTATTGTTGTCACGCTCACAAAACAGGTCCAACTTCCATACAATATTGTTTCCCAAAAGGGTTAGCATCGCATAAAACTTTTCAGGGGTCAACAACCTGTCAGCTGTATATCAGGAGACAGGGGTTGGCAGTCGTTGGTAAATAGTGCGAAAAATAATAGGTGTTTTATAAACGCTTCGGCCATCAAGTGTGTGACACCCTATTTGATGGCCGATTTAAGAGATAACCCTTCTCAGCAGTATGGGGATATTTACACGGCGTTTAGTCGTTGAGTTATTTGTAGCCTTTTATGAAATAATTTTTTACGGAAAATTCTTAACATGATTTTCTTAATTAGTTATCGCCTTACCGACTAGCATGACCAAAGTTAGGTTCAGGTAGGCAAGTTCGAACCCTGGAAAACACAAAAATCTTTTCTTAGTCTTGTGCACATTACGAAGTAATTACCACTTGCTAAAATGGATATGAAATACCCTTTAAGAACCGATGCAGATGAGAATTTGGTGAGAATTTAAGGCTTAAGCCACGTCAGAGGCCTACGGGCAGTTTAAACTCAGACACTAAGATGTAAATCAACCATATAACAAGAAAATTGGTTACGATTAAAATTGTGTTCAGTCGTAACATCGAAGTGTCGGTAAATTGGATGCGAAATATCCGTTTTTCGGAATCCAATTAATGTATGCAGCCTGAATGACCAACGCGGTTATCGTACAATACATGAACGTATCGAATCCCGATCTTAATTAAACTACAGTCAGATCGAACACAGGTCTTTCGATCGACAGTTTTCAAGAACGATGCAGTATTCCAACTGTCAAAATGTCAGGTAACGGTTTATAAAGTTTCAAACTTCGAACGGTTTGAGACTGTCATGCACAGGTTACATTCTAAATTTGAATATGAAACATACATATTTTGAAACATAAGTTTTGAATTATATTCGTTATCAAAACACTGTTATTGCTTATTTTATTATAGAAATGATTCTAGAAAATGTTTATCAATATACTCGTTGCATGAATTTTGGTCTATGTGACAAACTAATTATAGGTATTATAATAAGGCACAAATAAATTTAGCTTTTTTATTCAATCAGTTTTTACGTAAAATTAATAACATTCAGAATAACAATTACGTTTATAAAATATAAAAGAAGATTTTACGCTAATAATGTAAATCCGCAGATTTTATTAAAAGGGTAAAAGGTATGCCTGAATCCAAACAAAAAAAAATGTTTTTTTTTTAACTAAGCAGTACATTAAAATTAATACAATAAATAGATACTGATATGTTCGAAAAGGTGTAGTAATAATCATAATATTGCAATAACATATACCAGTTCTTTAATTCTCGAACCAAGCACCACAATTTAATTTGGAAGTTTTATTTTTGAAATGAGAGCAATACAGTTAAAATGCTAACAAAAACGTTTTCAGTGACACTCAAAATTGTGGAGTATTGTTTGCGACAAGTCTCAAGCTGAGGTCAAGGACCTTGCATTCATTCCTTCCCCCCCCCCTCTCCCCACCCAAAAGTAAACACAAATACAAAACCGTATAGCTCTTAATTTTCATAAATTATGACATAAAATGTTGCCATAAAAGAAATTTTACAAAATTTATGCGTCACCCGCCACAACAGATGGCATGGATACCAATTGTCGAGTGTTGCCTGCCGCTTGAAAAAATATCATATTAAATGTTTAAGTGGAGGAATTCTTGTTTAATTTTATAAGACATTTAAATTAAAAATGAACGAACCAATTGTTGCAGTTATTTCGCAAATATGTCATGGATCACGTTAATCAAAACATTTTGCTCTATGCAGTAACTTGAAAAAGAAAAACAAAGAGAATCACTGCTGTAATTCCATGGTGTACAATAAACAATATTCTATTCTAATCTAATCTAACAATGAATAGAGCTGAAAAAAGTAAAAAATTATATTCCATTGTAAAAAAACACAAAACACAAATAGTTAAACTTATAATAAAATTCAATCCAACAAAAAAACACAATGAAACTTTTATATTTAGAACGCACGCGGAACGTGCTTCCAACGACATTAAAATCGTTTTTAAAACGAACCCTGCCTAGAAACTTCCTTTGCATGTAACATAGAAAAAAACGGTCTAACTGAGGGTTCCGTAGAAACAGGCTAAAAAGCCATTTTGTAAAAAAGTAGTCTCCCATCAAATTTATGAGCATACCGTCTATTGCTATTGCTTAACCTCGATTTTTATTATTCGTTAATGTAATGGCAACAGTAAAAAAACATCTTTGAAAATTTTAACTATCTCTGTCATTAACTGTCTCTTCATGATAGACACCCTCTTAACAGGCAGACAAACTTATGGATAGACAGCGAATCCTTTGTCACAGAAAAAATCGTTTTTAACCTTTGAGAGCTGAATCCTAAAACAGTAAAGTATAATTCACGACAAAACGTTCATGGTAATCATATATTTGAGTACGTTGCGCTCATTTTGTACTTGGCTGTACCTGAGAACTGTGACCTGGATTCTCGGGTTTTAAATCGACTGGAAGCGATAGGTTCAACATTTGCCTGCCAGTCTTTGTAGGTGAGAATATTTTATGTCAGCGTGTTCTGTTTTTGAATAACTTTGCATGACGTCATATCCTGTCTGTGTGTTGTGTGAATGTTGGAATAAAGAACGGATTGGAGGAACGGACATTTAAAAGTCGTGATAGAAGTATTGTAGAAATTATACCGCAGTACAAAAATGCAAAGCGTAGTTCTTTTTTTTTTAATAACGCAAAGGTAAAGTAGAGAAAAGTTTATTATTTTAATTGAATAAATAAATTATTAATTTGAAAGTTAAAATATAATTATTATTAAATCATACATACAAAATTTACTCCTTTACAACCATTTATGCATTTCCTTTTTTTTGACGATTAAAGTGTTGACACATTTTCCTAGTACAAAGTAAGTCCTACTTTCCTTAAAATTTCCATGAAAATGGTTTCTTAAGACACTCAAGAAATCATACAATGAGGAAAGAGAAAACTAGTTTAAAACAATAGTGAAATATAAAATAAATCGAAATACCAAGTCCATATAGTTCTAACAAACAAACAGACAAGCAAACACACTCGTTCTATTACAATTTGATTGAGAACATTCGCGTTGCTCTGTTTTGCTCTCACCTGTACCACGTGACCTGAATAGTGTAGTTCTGAAATCGACTGGAAGTGATTGTTTTGTATTTTGTGCTAGTGTATATGGTGAAGACTCGCGGTGTATTATTTCTGAAGTATTTTTACGATATGAGACCTTTTTATACCGAAACAAATAGAGTATAAGTTAGTGATGTAACTATGCTTATGTACTAGACACGGTAACTAGCTCGGTAAATCATAAATTGAACACTTAGGTTTTTATCAATTTTGATCGATTATCATACTTGTTGTTGAGACTTCTTTATAGTACAATTACCTTCACCTTTTAGTTTTCGTTATATGTATATTGGTATCCAAAAGTCTAGCATAGGAACATCATAATAAGATCGTTTTTATTTTTTTCTGTTTATAATAAGTCTAATAACATCTAGACAAAACAACATCATTGCACAAAACACAGTCGCACACACAAGTGCTAGCAACTCTATAATATTGCATAACTTCCTCGCATTGCAAATAAAAGTTGTCACAACTTTGATGCGTTTGTTTTCCGGCCTCTAGCAATTGCTGTTTACGGCTGTACCTGTTTTTTTTTCATAAAACTTTTCCTGTTAGTTTGAAAATGGAAAATAGAACTATTTTTTGTTTAACCTGAGACCTACGTCAATCGCATGAAATTTTTTACCTTAAAACCTTTTTGGTTCCTTCAATGATTTGTACTTCCTTTTTGTAGGCCATTTAGTAGAAAAAGTCCCATATGCCCAAAACGAAAATTTAGTAAAATTTTAAGGAAGGGAAAATAGGGTCATTTGGGAACAATTAATTTAGGGCCCATGTGTATATGGAGGGAATGGACAAAAAATTCGTTTTCCTTGGGTCACTAATTAACATCACTGTTTTTTCTAATTCCTTAGGTATTGTTAGGATAATTAGGATTCTCGTTTAAAATTCATGAACGAAATTGCTTAAGTATTTTTCTTCGGTGTTTAATTGTATAGAGGAACACCTTAATTTAATGAAGAAAGCTATTATTATTAAACAGTATAATTAAGAAAGTTGTTTGCTTCAATAAATCTAAATATCATCCTCACTTAATTTTTATCATTCATCAACCCCTGAAAGCCACATAAACTATAATTAAATTTAAATTTTTCATACGTGATTTCTGTATCTAATTAATGGTAAAAACAAATCTTTTTCAAAAGACTTCCAATAATTAATTTATTAAATCAACTCCCATTTTGAGTGGTAATAGACAAAAACAAAAGAAGTGGGTTCACAACTAAGAAAAAATAGACAAAAAATAATGAATAATAAATGACCAAGTCTTGAGAAACAAGGAACGAAACTAAAATAATGTACTAGTATTAGACGAAATCCGTTGAACGTGGGACGATATTATTTCTTAGAAATCGTGTAATTTGATCAAGAAAATATCTGGAATAAACAGCACGTCAATTTTCTGCAAGAAATGTATTAGATAAAGTAGTTGTTTCAAAGAAGATTAATATTACAACAATAATAAACTTATGCAACGAGCCAGAAAGTAAAATATAATACCAGAAGAATATTCGATAATGTGTCTAGGTTAGCTGGGGATTACGGAAACCACACTGTTATCACCACTAATCATAAAAAAATATAATTATTCTCATTACAGGAACCTGCCAAAACCTGATAATAAAAATGTAAACTAGTTCTATTAATAGGACGTAAAACATTTACATGTGATATGTTAAAGAATAATGCACAATTATCTACTGCTTTAATTTTTAAATTCCTAGTCGCAGGGAAGCAACGCTGAGTTCATAAGTAGTATCAGAAAATGCTACTCACAGTGACAATTTATTAGTATTCGTGAAAAAATGACGTAACTGTATTAGTGTTTAGTCTCCAGGAACATTTTTAAATTCTAAAAGATCTTCGATTTTTTATCGCTCAATATCAAACACAACGCAAATTTTCTTAAAGCCATTAGGCGGAAAGCCAAACGAAATCCATACTAACGATAATTCTGCTATAAACCAATACCATGGCCTGAACCCTCGTAACGGGAGCGAAGCAGAACATTAATTCGATACAAATGCCCCATTATCAGATAGTGTAGATCTTGTATTAGTTCTAGTTATATCACTGTTTTGGTTCAGATATTAAGATCGTAATAATTAAAAGCCACAATATGTATTTCAGCCTAATCTGAGTTTAATGGACGGGTTTTCTTCAATTACAGTTCTTCAATTGATACCGAGTTCTCAGAATTGTATTTAAACTCGCGCATTTTGGATCAAAATAATATAGGTATTTCGGGTTACTTATTTACCTAATGGTTAATTATCAGCAATGAAAAGGTCGAATGAAATACTGTATGACCAATTTATTTCCAAAAGTACTAGTTTATACAAAATTTAAATTAATTTATCTCTTGATTTAGCACTCATGTTAGGTCTGAAACTAGCCAAGCAATCTCGATAAATATGTTTGAGTGCGAATAAGATTGGCGTTTGTCTTGACAGAAGATGTTGCTCGTTCTACCTCCTTTCATATTTCTTCTATATTTCTTTCATATTTTAACTAATTATTTGCACTCTGACCTACGTCTGTCAAGTCGAACGCCATCTCAGGCTGCCCGTGACCAAAGGTGTCGAAACGTCAGGAACTAAAATCTAAAATTACACCGCGATAAAATCTGTGAAAGTATATTCATTTCAAGATTTTTATCCTTTATATACAGCAGTTCCAAACTGAACATGTGAAAAGCACCTAATGGCAGCGAACAACTACAAAATTAAACAGATTCTCTCAAAACTTAGTCACGTAGACAAGAGAAACATCTGTTGCTATGTTTTTGTTACAAAACCTGAATGGAACAAGTTTGGAAGAAACTTACGTAAACAAATGAGTGAAACAAGCAAACTTTAGATTTTAATGTTAACATTTTCAGGGGTAGGATAAGTTTCCTAATTATAATGTTTTTCAGTTCAGTGTTTCAAATTTTAGGTTACTACGCAAAGAATGTATTTTACAAATATAGAATTTTCAAGAAGTATATCAATTTCACCTTCATCTGTCGGTCTTTAAGAGAATTTTGAATACACGAGGAAATAAATTCAATCCACTTTTACAAAATGCAGAATAATCGGATATGCAGCATTTTTTATTTATTTCATAGAAGCCAGGTTCATAATAGCATATATTATAACAAATAATTTAGCCAATTTAGTCTATTGCACCACAACACCCATTCTGCCGTCTTCTGCATCCAGGGATACTTTATGTCTTAAACAAATTAAGCCCCAATTGAAAATAGTAATTCAAGGTATATGTAGCATGAAATTACATGGAATCAAAGTCTTATATTATACCTTATAGATATAACATCACACTTTTGGAATACGGCTATCGATTTCAGCTAATAACTCCATTACGATAATGGATTTAGCTAGTCAATGAATTGGAAACGTAATTTATTAAGTCAACGTAATTTCCTTTAAATTTGGACCGAAATTCTATTCAAAATGTTATGTTAGCTGTTTGATTGACAATTGTTTATGAAAGGGTAAAATGGGACCCCATTACTGAGGCTCCGCTGTCGTTTTGTCCTATCACCAGGCTATATTTAGATCAATGGTAGGTGGACAGAAATTTTCACCAGCTAAAGCAACACATGACGATGAAGAAAAACATGGTGAGGAAAACTGGACACGTGAGATTTTTTAAGGGCGTGTCAATCTACGAAGACTATCAGTCAGTCTGTCGTCTGATTAAGGCATCTACGACGGACTGCCACATTCGGTGCTAGTTCTAGTATGAGGCAAGTTCATCGACACGTTGGCCCCTACGAAACGCGTGGAAGCTATCAACCACACCCCATGATTGGCCGGCAAAAATTCGTGGTCGGTATACAAAGAACTGCAACATTGGCACGCATGGATACCAAAACACGGATGATTTTGAACGGCGGTCTAGGTTCAGTCAGTAGGAGTCTGGAACTACTCCTTCCCTCCCCCGAAGAAGTGAGTGCCAATGAGGATTCCCTCGCCAAAGCAAGAGAAAACGGTTAAGTCACTGTCACTGGGTTGCACGTTAACCTTATAGATGATAACAAATATAGATCTTAAGATGCGATGTCCCATATCTATTAATTGATACGATTATCTGCATTGTCATATGCCTAACGATATTACCAATAACGCATTAACCAGGACTAAAGTGCATTGAGACTAAGTGGACGTAACATCATAACTGCTGCATTAGTGTAAGGTGTAGAGAAAGCTAGTGAAGTGAGTTTGTAAGCTAATAAATCTATGTATTTTGTAAATGCGAACTGGAGATTAGAGAAAAATTGAGCATCAAACGAGAACAGATAAAGTGAAACATGTTATAACTATAAGACTCTTATTTTTTTTTACAATTTACTATCTTTTTTACGTATAGATACTCTTTATAAAAAGTATTTATAATTTTTTTTTGGGCTTCGTACCCAAAGGGTAAACACGGAGACATAACTAAGGCTTTGCTGTGCATCCTTCGGTAACCAGGCTGTAGAACGGTGATAACTAGCAAACATCAAAGATTTCTATAAATTTGATGGGTGAACAGCATTTTTATACGAAGCGCTATAAAATAAAACTCCCACTGTAGAAAATGTTTCACGGGATCAATTCCCACGCAAGACAAGTATCTATGTGATCCACGAACGCTTGTCCCGATTCTGTTGTGCATATAGCTTTCATATTTGAGAAAACCTACGCGACGACTATGTAAGTATGTACGCTTAAAATTAAAATGTTACTTGAAGACCATAATCCTCAGACATCAGAAACTCGTTGCTCTATTAACGACAACTATAAGACTATTGATTTATATGCTACGTATATGAAGGATAGTATATATTCAAAACTAATTAATTAACTATACTTTATACCTATGGGACTTATTATATCAAATTGTATTGACGTTTGATGTATGTTCCCATGACGCTGTTAATTGAAAACAATGGGGAATAATAGCCAAACTATTATGTATTAGTCCTTCCCGTGTGTGTATTATGGCATGGGGATAATTTGTCCTTCAAGAATGAAACATAAATTAGAAATGACTAACCGAACAAGGGCGACTCGGACTTGTGCCACTGAAGGTTCCGCACAAAAAAAAAAACAAACGAAATCGGTTGAGCGACAAATAAATTTAATCTACTTTATGACCATGACTTGTTTAACCTTTCAGTCTTCATTTTTGTAGTCATTTTGTGAAGTCATTGCAACTGTTTAGGTATAGCGGTTTGTGATATTCAGCCTGGAGACAGATGAGCATACCGACAGCGGTGCCTAAGTAATCGAAAGCCTCAAAAATTTACAACGTTTAAAATTTTTGGGAGTGTCCAGTTTAAAAAGTATTCAAAGCAGGTCGTCTAATCTTACGAACTTATAATTTTTGATTACGCAAAAAAAAATATTTTCAATAATTATTGAAAACATTCAAACAATAACACAGATGATTTTTTATCATATTCAAAGTACATCTGACCATAACACTTCATAATTAATTGTTCTAAAAAATATTCATGCACACCAGTACAAAATATACTTTAACAAAGGAAACCAAAAAAAATCACCTACACACATTGAAATACAAATACGCAATCTTTTCCAGCGAAAACTGTTTGCTGTCAAAGCCCCAAAATTGGTTTTCAATTTGGAAACTTTCAAACGTCCGTACAGTAACAGAAACTGCTGAAAACTAACCAGTTCCACTCCTTACACACTGGGGATTTTCAAGTTTGTTTTTTTGCTATAAAATGGGCAACTCAATCATTTTCCGTTTGTGTATATTCCGTGTTTTCGGAAAAAAAAATTGGTTGAAAAAACCTCTTCGTTGTATCCAAAAATAATGTGTCTAAAAATCTATTTGTAATTTGCTTATCGAAAAACAACCTTAAACTCTCAAAGTTACATTTCAATCTAGTTTAAAAGACACAGAAAAGTCCGTCGCAATGAAATTATACAAATCGCAGAAGATAAAGAGCTCTCCGACTCAACAATGGTTTTTTTTCTCTAGTAGACTACATTGAGATGCGACGCCGAGTTTATAAAGTTGCTACGCTATCTAGGACGCAGTATATCAGATAAAGTGAAAAAGGCTTCACTCCGGGACTGGCCACCTGCCGGGCAGTGCCGGGATTACGCTAGGCAACTGCGAACAATAGCTACTAAAAAAAACTGGTGAAGTATAGCCGGACCACGATACTGAGGGTGCCGTACAAATAAGAACAAAAACAACAAAATTTGTCGCCAAATTTTTGCCAGCCTTTACTTAAAATTGATTTTTGTTTTTTGTTGTAGTGGCAATAGAAATACATCGTCAGACGAAATTTAGAACAGTCTAAACGTCACGGTCTATGGGAGTCTAGTAAAAGATAGACGGATGGTAGAACAAACAGTCGGCGAAGTCATAGTAATACAGTTCGGTTATTACCCTTTGGTGATGGGACCCTAAAAACCTACCTTTATTAACGAAACTCTTCAAACTTTGAATCAAAGACAAAGTTTTTAATATTATAACACTGAGTTACAAAAAGTCACGAGTTTAAAAGATATCCTAAGATTTGTTATAAAACTCCGCTTCGGGTGGCAAAATTTTGATTAGCAGAGACGCAATAAAAACTTTTTCGACTTTTATACAGCCCAATTAAAGTGTCCGTAGGGCGTCCGAATGACAAATTCATTATCCGTTTGATTCGTTAAAAATGTATTTTATTTTTCTCAAAGCGAACTTCACGAGAAAATTATTTAATCAAATATGAGAACTGGAGTTTCGTCGAGTGCGTTGAGGTGAATTATTAAAATGTTTTGCGTATATTAAAATTTCATCATTTTGTCCTTAAGTAGGCTCATTTTGTATAGGAATTTTCGTGAAATCATCTTACTTATTTAACAAGAGATGCTTAAGTATTTAGTCTCTGTGTAAGTAATTTTTCTTCTTGCATTTTTCCTTTATAAAATTTCACGCACTTCCATTTTCAATATATTCTATGGCATGCTTTTTTAAACTGCTCTTTTTTTTTCGTATTTTTTAAACTTCTCTTTTGTGCTGCGGAAGGTTTCCAGAAAAAATCAAGTCACATGCTCATAGAAATATAAACTCGGATCACACAAATGTTCGTCTTACGCGAGGATCGAAACCCGTGACGCTAAGGCTTTTGCACATGGAATAAAAGCTTTCTTTGAAAATTATATAGTTCTTTAAACTGCCAAAGACAGTAAAAAGGGAAGATTACATTTATAAATAATATTCTTTGTACACAACTTTTACCATGTTTCCTCATTTGACGAGCGGGGCCTCCTAACACAGGTATAAGCTTACTAAAAAGGAGGTTTCTACATGACACTGACTGTAAAAGATTGATTGTTAAAGAATAATGTATTTTTTATCTTTTAGTTTAAACCCAGGATGATGAAAACGTTTTACTCAAACATTCAGTAAATGAAGAAACCCAAAATATAGATAATTGTTTAAGTCAAGTAGTTCGCGTAACTCAGTCTCATAAGACAATGATCAGTCTGCATGGTCAACTGCTAATAATTCATTGACCAATAACTAAACAAAACCTACTAGGCTAAAATCACTTGTATTTCGTCCCCACACACATTCACTCAGCTCCAATATTCCAATCGTTTGCCGTTCACTTTCAGTAACGGTTTCAAGTCTATCTTGCACAGCTTCACAAACAATTGTACCGTATAAATTATGTATCTCTGATTCGTATCGAAAGGTCAACGTCAATTAACAAGCCTTCCTTATGAATTTGTATTTAATTCTAGGAATATAAATAGTTGGGGATATTGGAATGTTTTGTATTTTTGATGTTGTGTACTTAATTTGTGAAGTGTTACAGGTAGTGACGTATTACAAATGCCTAAGGTTTGTTATTTTTTTTATTTTTTGGCTTAATTTTATTTTATTTGGACAAGATTATCCACTTTCAGCAAAAGCCAAAAAAAATTGTTTAATTATTATTTTCTATCCTTAAAATCATTCGAACCTTTGACACAGACTATATTCTCCAAAATATCGAATAACATTCAAAATTAAGAGACTCAATTTTTCATCACATCAAGAAATTTCCGCACTAAATTATACAAAAATAACAAAAACATAGTAGAGCAAGACGTACTTAAACTTGAGACCAACTTGAACTTTAAAGTTTCTCCATTAAGCCTATTAAAGAAGCTGCAGCATCAACTGACAAAACATTATTAATATTGAAGAAAGTCTTTTCAGTGTATAGTTTTGCAAACTGCTGAAAATAATTTAGAGTCACTAATGGGAAGAAAAGTTTTAAATATGAGTAGCACATTACATTTCTTTTTGTATTACCTATTATTTTTTTTAATATTCTTAGTTGAAAATTTTTGCACTTTAAAATACCAAGTATATTATATGAAGCATATATTTTATACCTATTAAAATTAAGCCTTCAAATCTATACTAATATATAAAGCTGAAGAGTTTGTTTGTTTGAACGCGCTAATCTCAGGAACTACGGGTCCAAATTGAAAAATTCTTTTTGTGTTGAATAGACCATTAATCGACAAAGGCTTTAGGCTATAAACCATCACGCTACGACTAATAGGAGCGAAGATACAATGGAAAATGTGAAAAAAAAAACAGGCAGGTATAAATCATAATATATCTTCTACCCACGGGGACGAAGTCGCGGGCAACAGCTAGTAAAGAATAATCTTCCTCTAGATAAGATACGGATTAAGTTCTAATATCTCTTTTATTTTTCTTCAGTGCACTCCTTAGTATTAAATCTTATCAAGGTATAAGGTAACATCACTATAATAGAAATTTTCGATGTTATTTGCAACACAAGCTGACGTCATAACTATAACGTCAGTTATTATAAAGTTACGTAGAGTATCAAGTTTATTTCAAGGAATGTTGATGTACGCTGTAAAACTTAAAAGAAAATTACATAAGAGTTAGTTTAGGTTTTAGTTTAAGATAACATTACTTGGAGCTCGTGGATATCTTACAACTGCAGTTGATTGATCACAAGCTACGCTTGATACGGCCGGTCCATGGATGGGTGACCATCTATGTCATAATGAGTTCCTCCGTGTTTCGAAAGGCTCAATAAATTGTGGGTTCTCGCTTTAATAGAAGCTGGAATATCTGACAATTAGTCTCACTAATCGTGTTCGAGGTCAGATAGGCAGACGCTCCTTGTAAAACACTGGTTAGACTAGAAGCTGACCCGGCTGACATAATTAGGAAAAGGCTAGTATGATGATGGCTTATTTTTTATTATTTTGTATGTATCGATCTAAACAGGCTAATAACACAGTAAAATAAGGAATAATTATACCCAGATGTGGGATACTGGCCTAGGTTTTCAAAATATTTAGATTTCGTCTACGGAATTCTTGTTGATGACCAAAGTAGATGAACATTAATAAACATTTAATATACCAAATTTTAATTTCATTTACCTCTATTCACTGATTTGAAGATAGTAGAAAGATGACAATCAAAATAGTTCGAAAAACAAAAAGAAAACAAGAGCTTCCAGAACATTACTAGCGACTCCATTCTCCTCCTATTTTGTAAAACGAAGCCCAAAACTTCAAGTGAATCTCAAGTGGGTGAACCTGAACATCGGACTTCCGAAACTTCATTTCAAACTTAACAAGTATTTGCCTCCAAAACAATATTTTGTTACCAAATTCCAATATATCCTATTCAAGTAACTTGAGGAATTCCCGACGTTTCCTTGAACTTTCTCAAGTAACTAAGTCAATATGTGTTACTACTTAGTCAACCAGAAATATCTGGTCTGGAGTTGAGATCAACCGGTGATTGCAGTTCCTGTATTAAGAGGAAACGTTAATCGAAGTGTTTAGACTTTTCTATATCTATATCTATACATATAATAAATCTGTAGAAAAGTCATTTTTGTACATTGAAGCAATTGAAAAAAAAAATAGCCAGCGTGTGAAAAGATAAGTAACAGAACCCATTTCCATCATTTTTGAAATTTTTGTCTGTTTGTCTGTTTATATGTTTGTTTGTGCGCGCATCACGTAAAATCTACGAATTCAATGCAGACAATGTTTATATACAAAAATTATACGCAACTTGAGGTATAACTTAGTTTTTATTTCATCGAAATCGGTTCACTCTATCAAAAGATATGATTAATTTAGTGAGTTCAAGAAGTAAAATATTACGTTACGCAATTCAGTATAGTACTTGCAACGACATCTTAAGACTAAAAATAGAACTAATGTTGATAGTTGAAATCCAAATCCGATAGATAGCGTTGTGCAAATGACGTCATTTTCTGAATCGCGGTGTTAAGAGATTCCGCGCGAGAATCACGTCGACCGTGTTTACTTGACAAATTTCGTTTGGGTTTCGTTTGGTGTCTTAAAAGTTCTCGAGTGTGTCGTAAAAGGACTTAGGTTGCTTGGAAGATAATCGTTGTTCTAAATTGGTCGAAATATATGTATTAGCTGTTTGAAGTGCGAAGTTGTATATTATTTACTTCTTAGTTTGTATCCAACAGTGCCAATCGTTATACAGTAACTTAGCCAATTCGTTGAGTCACGACCACGAACAGACGATTCGTTGTCGTACTTAGACTGTTCGACGCACCGTTCTTTTAAGTTTGTAGGCTATTCGGTCATAAGTGTTGTTGGTTTTTTTATTGCTTAAATTTTCCTTGAAAATGCCTCAAAGAAAAAAAACTAACCTTTCGTTGCGTAGCCAAAATGCGAAAAGGATGAAACTTAGTAGGTCTCAGGAATCGGAAGAAGATCGTGAAGCACGGTTATCTGCTAACCGAGAGCACATCGCTCTTTCACATGAATCTGAAACTTTCACCGAAAGGGAGTCACGCTTAAGTTCGCAAAGAACTCGGACCGCGACTTTGCGTTCTCAAGAGAGTATCCAGGAACGAGAAGTCCGGCTGTCTGCTGATCGGGAGCGCCACTCTCTCTCACGCGAGTCAGAGACGAAGCATTAACGTAATCAACTATACCAAAGTCAGGACTCTTATCTAAATCATCAAAAAGGTAACTCTTAACTAAACGACGTTGTTTTGTTCTCAACAACCACGCGAACGAAGTCGCGGGCACAGCTAGTTGTTTAATAAATTTGTTTTTTTTACAACCCTCTAAAGAGAAAGTGCCTTTTATAAAAATAATTAGTCTTGGCAAACAAAATTGTCATTAAATCAGCATGGTGCGATGCAATGGCAAATACTTAGTGCTATTACTGAGGCACCGCTATCTTTCCGTCTGTGACCTGACTCTATCAAAGGAACTGTGATAGTTAGAATATTGAAAATTTTCACAGATTATGTATTTCAGTTGCTACTGTTACAACCGAAAATAAAGAATGAAGTTAAGCTTCTCACAACCTCGATGGATGAAAATTTGCCATCCAACCGATTTTTCTTCAGTTCCTGTGTACGGAACCTTATGCTCCAGGCTACCATGGAGGTATTTAAAATGTTACTTGTTTCTTTTAAACACACAATTGTTATTTATAACCAAATTGCCCCTATATAGGAAAAGTTTATATAGGAAAATTCAGGAAAGGAAAACTTATTTTAATACACACGAAATTTAACCTTAATGACGGGCTTTATCAAGGTTTACAGTAGAAAATACCATAACAAATACGTTTTTTCCCTCAATTTTTACTCGTGGTCCCAATATTTGCGAACCACTTCGGATCCTGTGACTTCCTCGCTTCTAACTCCCGATGCGAGTGTCGCTGTACAGTGCGTTGTGTAGTTTCCATTTACATGACTAATTAGTTGGCGACGTGCCAAGAACTGGCTGTTTGTGTGCCAAGGTGCCACATGTATGTGTGCATTGATTGGCTCTGGCAATTTGGTTTAGATTAATGTTTTAATGTCAATGGGTGACGTTTATAAATGTAAGGGTTCGCTAATTTGTGGTGGTGTTTTGAATTATTACTTTTTTGTTATTAGTTTGTATTTTTTTAAATTGATTCTTAAATATGCATTGTATTTTTTATTTGGTTCTCAGGAGAAGTAATTTTTTGATACGTATTAGCGGAGCGTAATTGCTTCTAAAATAACCTTTTCCTTTTTAGATAATTGGCTTAAAGCGCCAGGTCAGGTTTTGTGTTTTTATCAAGCCAATCTACATACATATATTCAGAAACAAAAATATTTTAAGTAATTATTGATTTGAAAAAAATATTTTATATCTTTTTACAAAAAATGTTACATTAGCAATTCAAAAGTAAGTGAATGCCTAAAGGTTATTTCAAAAATACTTCTTCTTGAAATGTTTTACGTGTCTCTCACCGTTTATTGGATAGTACCTACCTGCTTAATAGTACTGAATATTTGATGTGGCGATAAATTCGCACTTAAAAAGTTATCCTCGCTCATATCATTTTCATGTGAAACGGCTGAAATACCAATGTATTTTAATAGAAAAGGTACTGTTTTTATATTTACTTTTAGTTTCTAATGTATTTTGACCAAAACTATGCTTGTTTGAATGTTGGTTATAGCTGAAAAAAATATTACCCTCCTTTGAAGCAGTCGGATAAGAATCATACCAAATTATATCACAATTGGTCTTGCCTTTTGTGCTCTAAAAATGTAACAAATATTTTAATCACAGAAATTCGAATTACTGTTATTCTCTTTCAACTCTTTAGAAAATAAATTGTCAGTGCGATTGCTTATTTTTAAATTAAGTACGCCTAATCCCCCCAAATCATTAGACTACAAGTTATAGCTATACAAAAATATGGCATTCACTTTTTCTGTCCTGAAATATTATTTCTAAATAGTCAGCTCGTGATCGGACCCCTCCCATTTTTGGCAAATAAGCCACCCCACTGGATTAGTTGAATAGTGGTTAAGTAGGTACCGATAGCCAGATATAATAGAATGAATATGTATTTCTAGTAATTTATTCTAGCTGTCTGTTAGTTATTGCTCCTTAGGGAGAGGTGGTTTTTCGACTTGATATATGTTTTCTGATGTTAATGTATTGTTGGTCTTTGATGCGCTCTCGTCAACTACACAATTTGATGAATTCGAGCTTTGACTGTGTACTTAGATCTGTTTTATTTTAAATGTTAGTGATCGTGTCTTTTTTTCTATGTTCTTATTAGGTATTTTGCTATTGAATATTCAATTCACTAGATTAAATACTTGATCTAAACATAGGTGTCCTTGAATTAAATAAATACGATTATTTGATTTAAATGCTTTGATTACGTAAAGAGTGAAAATTAGATAATTAGAATAATGAACTACTTAATATCTATTTATGTAAAGTATTATCTAAACAATCTTCTTGTATCGCTTTATAATGATTTCCTCGAAATTATTAAAAGAAACTACCTCCACCATCATTAATTTTAGCTAGATTTAATATTCATTACCATGAGCACGGTTAGGCGTTAATGGACTGATGAAATTTCGTGTACAATCAAAATTTTGCGCTTCCAAAGCGTATTTGCGGTGAACAAATAATTCAAACATTATTTAATTTGGTTTGTGTTAATTAAATCATTGGATGCGTTGATCTTTTTATAGGATTACATTTTAAATCGTCGATACAGTTATAAAACGTGTTTTAACAGACCTCATTTAATCATTTCTGTGGATGAAAATAACCTAGGTTTATAAAAAGAAATGATCTATTTTTTATTAGGTACAAATAGCGCTATCTATAAAAACACACATGTGACGTAATTTTCCTTTCCTGATCTAAGCATGTATTTTTTTTAAAAGCGTTATAAATTGACTGTACGACGACATTACAATTAAATAGAGATCTTTTATTTGATTTATGTTTTTTTTTCATGCAGGATAATTTTATTATTAAAAATATCAATTTCCTAATCCAAACATAATAACCATTTTCTTTTTCTTAGCTATTATTTATTATAACTTCGCAATCAAATGACGTATCGTAACACCGGTAATCCAATCTAAAAAGGGTATTTAATTCCGGTACACCGTTCGCAATTCAAAAACCTGGGATACATCCAAAAGATATACGACCGGGATTTATATTAACCACTAACCTCATGCGGGGTTGTATTTATTTATGTCAAAAATGTAAAAGCATTAATAACTTTTTGTTGACACTTTTATTACCACACAATTCAATGTTACATATTAGAATGCTAACGAGATGAACCCGCCATCTTGGCATATCATTGCAAATCTTGTAAACTAGAATCTACAATGAAACAAGGAACTTAAGGTCGGTGTCTAGAGAAACAATTGTCTGCCTTGAAACTAGATAACTCGCACTGGTTTATAAAGCTAACAAAACTTGTAACGTTTACATTGTTATAGTTATGGATATAATTGCTTTTATTAAATTCTACTGATCTTACTTGCTACTTTCAAAATAGAGGGCAATTTTTGCAGTACACTTTATTAAACGGTAATTTGTCAACACAAAGTATAAGACAAAAAAACATGCAAAGAAAACACAATTTATAGAAGAAGCCCTTCGTTATTACAAAGAATCATGTCTCTTTAAATATGAGTTCCAGACATCAATGTATTTTGCCCTTTTTTCATCCCATCAAGAACCCTAATAAAGGTTTTATAACCGGGGCAACAGGCGTTGGCCGAACCGAGCCCGTACCGGACGTTTAGCGATTACCGCATGTCGAAACCACCCTGTATACGTGTTTACACGAAACACGCTAGCTCCAATCCTATCAGTGAAAATCCAACCTTATTTTTTTTGCCATACAGTTAGAATTTGATTGGTAAGATAATTTGGCTATTGGACGCGATCGGTAAATAGAATGTGTTTAATAAAAGTGCTACCTATTTAAAGAATTACTTTTTCAAACGTTTTACTCGTGTACCTAGAATTAATGGGAGGTTATTCAGGTCGTGACGTGAAGGTCAGAAATAGCAATTCTATACAATTTATGCTAAATCATATTGTATTAAATTATGATATTTTATGACCTAGAGTCTAGACCATAACTGCGTCAAAATTAAGAACCTATATAGATCGTTAAGTTCAGTCAAGTGCAATTGGGAGTTGCGAGACTGGAGTACCGTACAAAAAGATTAAAGAAAAACGAATCAGTTGGGCCACGAATGAAATTTGAGGGTCAGTACCTACATACTTATTTTTTAACCAACGTATCAAACGCTGTTTAACCTCGGTCCTTATTTTTAGTTTTTGATGTTATCATCTGGAAAAATTTAACAGTCTTGCTATCACGGTTCATGTGGTACAGCCTGATGACAGACGGCCTGATGATAGATACTAGAACCTTAATATGATCCTTGTTTTTTTTCGTTTTTACCTTATTGGATACGAAACCCAAAAATATTTTTATTTTAATTTAAAATTCATATTATTCTATTAAAAGAAATAAATTTTGGTTAAACTAAATACAGGTGTGACTTTGACAAAAAAAAATACACCAATTCCTAAAAACTACAAACCGTTGATCTGACTATTTGCGTTATGTCAAACTTTTAATTGGTAGGTTGCAGGAGCGCTTGCTGTGCGTTTGATGTGTTACTGAAATTTCATAACACATGTGAGCAATAAAGCTTTTGTATGATATTGTGTGGATTCTGTACCAATAATGGAATTCAAAAATGAGGTTTAGAAATCGAAACCCTTGCTTATAGATGCTATGATAAAGCCTTTCCATTTCTTTTTCTAGATTGTTTAGTCCTTCTGCTGGGGCAATGAGACTGTCCGTGGCCCCGGTACACGAAAGGTAAAGGAAGGAACATGGGTGGGTTTTAGTCAGTAGAAGTTTGACAGTCCCTTCCGTTCCACCCAAAGTGGAAGGAGCTATTTGATGATTTTCCAAAAAAGGCTGCTTAGAGTAAAGCTTTTTCCATCTCTCTCTGTTAATACAACCCCATGTGTAGGCCAGTTTCATTTTTTGTTGAAGCAGTTAAGCTCATCCCACAATTAATATATCAAATATGACATGTTTTATGGTAGCTATAGCCTAGTCGCTCCGGAATAAGACTTGTTAGCCATCAGCGCAAGTGAAAAAAAACACGGCTGCTGTTTCAATTATCTGTCATAGATGTAAGAGGCCACTGGTGATGACGATGATGGCCAAGGTATGACCAAGGACTGCCAAGTCAAAATTGATGCAAACATTTGCCTTTTCGACTTCTTGTTAAATTGCGTCGACAATTGTCGATCTACTGATAAACCTGCGCAACCCGTTTTCTAATTCCGGCGTGGCGGAGTTCGTTGTTTACTCGTTAACAAGCGTCCGGCCCGTTCACAAAATGGCGAATTATTGGTTTTACTGGCGTCGACACTACATGTCTACTGGACTTTCATTCCCTGTAAACTGGGAAACTCGAAATTGGGGTATTTAAAAGAAAAGTTTTTATCAAACTTTTCTTTTTAAACTGATGTACTCAGGCGTATTCGTCGGGATTGTCAACTAGTTTTGGACCTAACCGGAGTTCGGTTACTGTAAAAAAAAAACACTTCTTTAACTTAAAAGTATTCATTTTTCATATTTCCTCGTCCCGGAATTATATTTTTTAATAGGATACGTGAGAAGTAGCTTGGGGCAAAAGTCCAAATACATCTTTTCCCAGTAAAAGTATACAAAATAGGTACAGAAAAATGTATTTCTAAGACAAACTGTATAATATATAATTGTCGTAAATTGTGATTGTCGTTACCTAATAATTAATTCAGACATGTAAACTTACCATATGCCTAATATTGACATATCTGTAATAAGTAATTAACAGGTAATTGAATTACCTATTTATTGACAGTAAGGATAAGATTAATACTTCTGAATAAACAGTTTCTCGATTAACTCAAAATTATATTGATTTTAGGCATACATACGGGTTGTTAGAAAAGCCGACTGCGGTATTAAGCGAAGTCGTATCAAAATATTAGGTACCTCGACTCGTTCCAGTCAAAGTGATAGGAACAGTCTTTTTACATTCGCAATAACCTAAAAATCAAAATAACTAACTCTGATACTCGTCCAAACATCAGATTGATAAAATAATTCGATTTTGAAAATTTGTTTTTCAGTACTGGTCGGCAGTGAAACAAATATTATTTGTATCATGAAAAAAAGTTCGACTAAAATTAATTGATTTGAAATGACATTTAAAAAAAGGAAACAATGCAATTTTCGTTTACAATTGCTGTGAATTTGTTTTTGTCAGTCACGTTAAACACCGTCGAATCTGAAAACACAACATTATCAAACTTTTACAAAACATTCTTCAGTGTTTTTTGTTTTTAAAGGCCGTTTTCAAACAAATGAACCTGAGGTCAATAACTTTTCAAGACCTTTACACCAGCCTCTTTACTAAGGTCATCAAACCATCTGATTGATCTCAAAAACAGCAATGTTTTTTTAGGAAATCGACCCGATTAACCGTAATGTCAAAAGGTTTTGTACAACTTCCGTGGCGAGAAGCAATCGTGGATTATTGGCAAGGCGTCTATTGTTAAAATAGTGCTAAGCTTTTAAAAAATATTGTTTGTTTGCTAAGTCAATAGAAACAACGATTCCATACTTCGTATTAACACTCTTTCAATAAAGACTTCATAAAATTCTTAAAATCCTAATATTATAAAGGAGTTAGTTTGTATGTATTAATAGACGGATGTATGGATATTTGTTGGTCTTCCACGCAAAAGCTACTGACCGGATTTAGACAAAACTTGGTACGGAAATAGTTTGTAACCAGGATTAACACGTATGATTGTTTTTATTCCAATGATATGTCCCCGTGGGATCATTTTCGATTCGTAACGGGCGGGCCCGCAGGCAGCGGCTAGTAATAACAGTGATAAAACAAGGTTAATCTATCTATCTTACGCAATGTAATACGAAATAACACTCAACAACAAAATTAGAACATAAAAACAATTGACAGTCGCTTAAAGTTGATCCTGAATTTGAATATTATTTGCATATTATTCGATGCTCAATAATTACCTGCGTTCAAAGGGAACTCGGTGAAAACATTATCCTATATAAACAAGAATAAAAAGGAACTTTCGCAACGTTAGACAAAGACGAAGCGATGTATCGCGTGACCGTGAAATTACCGCATTATTGCAGGAAAATGGGTGAAAACTGGGAACATTTAGCCGTTCAGGACCATGGTACAGTCAAAAACAATAGCAAAAGTCGATATATTTTGTTTTATTTCGTGATAGAGGGACAGGTAGATAGATTATATAATATTACTAGCGGCCCGGTACGTGCTTCGCTACGTATAAAGTGAAATAAAATAAACAAATCGGAACATCAAATTCATTTATTTAATCAAAAAAATATTTTATTTAAAATCGAAATCAATTGCTAGCTATTTACAACACACTTAATCCAAAACATTTGGATAAACAATATTTTTTGTTTTTCCATTTTGAGCATAAATAAACAAACGGCTGGGGGTACCGACTCTGGAACAGGCAACATATAACTGGCCATGTGAAAAACAATGTTCCTCCAAATTCACACCACAAACGTGAAGTGTTTGACCTTGGGCCTTGTTGATGGACATCGCAAATGATAAACGCACAGGATATTGTAAACGTTTGAACTCAAAAGGCATATCAGTTGGAATCATAGGTATACGCGGTATCAAAACAACTTCTCCTTTTGATTTACCAGTTAAGATCGTAGCTTCAATCAAATTTGGCAATAACTTTTTCACTGCCAATCTGGTTCCGTTACACAGTTTTGGTGGATTAATATTTCGCAATAATATAATCGAAGAACCAACTTTCAGATTCAAGCAATGCGGTGGCATACCAGCCGGCTCCAATGAATTTAAAAATTCAATTGGATAATTCATTGCCTCATCTTGATTCATAACACTGTCAATTGATTTATATTTCGTGACTACGCCTGGCAGTTTCGCTTGAATTTGAAAATTAATTGCATTGACATGAATGTTTTTCGGTGCTAAAATGGCGCGTTCTGTCAACCAATCATGATTTCTGTAATTCTGAACAATATTCGGAAAAACACATTCAATCAATTCATCTATCATTGCGCAATTGTACAAAAATTGTTCGGTACAGCGATCAATCCGTTGGTTCTGTCGATTTGTATTTTGCCGTCACCAATTTCTAACAATTGTTTTGAGAACTCATGGGCAGCTGGATCATTTTGTAGGTGAACACGCATATTAATGTTTAGTGTCAATTTTTGTAGATATCTCCAAAGAACTGATGACTTCAAGCAGGCATTTATTTCATCAGCAGGAGTTGATCGAGGAATGACAGGCAATGTTTGACGAAAATCCCCTGAAAGTAATATCAAAGCACCACCAAAAAGCTGTTGATTACCATGTAAATCTTGCATTGTTCGATTGAATGCTTCTAGTGATTTTTTATTCGCCATTGTACACTCATCCCATAAAATAATTGACGTTAATCGCAGAACTTTTGCCATAGCAGAATTTCTCGATATATTGCAAGTTGGAGTTTCAATCACCTGTACATTCAATGGCAATTTTAATGCAGAGTGTGCGGTCCGACCACCTTCTAATAATGTAGCAGCAATTCCCGAAGATGCAAGTGCTAGTGCAATTTTCTGATCTGATCGAATAGTCGCTAAAATCAATGATATAACGAACGTTTTACCTGTGCCACCAGGTGCATCCAAAAAATATAATCCACCTGCATTATTGGAAACGGCTTGCATGATTGTATCATATACATGTTTTTGCTGAATATTTAATTTGGTTATATTCGATTGTACAAATAAACGCAAATCATTACAGTTGAATTCCTGCTCACGTTGCAATTCACGATCAAACAAATCATGCATGGGACGATTTGGTGCGGTCATACCCAATTGTACTAATGCTTTATTTGCAATCGTTAGACATATATCTTCAATTATTATCAAAGCTTCGTTGCACATTTCCAAGGTAATCAACAAATCAGGATTTCTTGCATGATGACGCATACGAATTAAAATATCTTCTGCCATATAATTTTTATATTTGTTCCATAATTCAAGTGGATTTGATGGCATACATGTCGATAATATAATGGCAAATAGCATTCGTATTTGTTGTGGATGAGCTGACGTAGATGCATCATTAAGTGTTGAATCCCAATGTGCATCATCCTCCAACAAATGCAAGAGTTGACATGCTTCACGATATGTTTGACACAAATGACCGTCGACTGTTCTTAATTCTTGAAATGATTTTGGGCCATTGACGTTAACTAATAGCAATCGCAAATAAAAACACTCAGCATTGTTTGGATATACCGTATACATTCTCCCAATTGCATCTGTTTTGAAAATGCCTGAATGCCCATCGACTGCTGTTCCTTGTTTACGTCTTTGAAATTTTTTTGAAGACACATTCCATATAATACTGAGGCACTTCGGAATATAACAAATTTCTAGCAAATGTATCAGTTTCGCATAATTTGAAAAAAGCTGTCAACGTAGTCGCTGGTGGGTGTGCTGCTCTTTCCAATGCATTTGCTTCATTAAAATAAATACGTTGGCCATTCTCAAGATGCACAGCTAAGTGAACAACCACAGGATGTCTTTCGTGCATTGGAAACGACAGAATCCTCCAGACAGCTTCATTACTACTAATATAGCGCCCCAGTTGATACTGAGTAATTTCATCATTTCTATTATCACCAGCTACACCGAAAACAGCCATATCGCTCCCTTTATTTACATACTTGCAAATATATTTAATGGATTTGACTGAATTACAATACTCCACATTTATATGAGCCTTGAATATTTTCGATAATAATGGACAATACGGAACCACCCAACGATTATCAACTTCAACGTCCTGGTTACGCATTCTAATGTTTGCCGTTTTGCCATTATCATTAGGTGATCTACGTCTATACAACGGATATCCGTCATTGCCCGTTATTGTGTCTGAAGTCAATTGTCTTGGGTATCGTTTCGAACACTTTCCATCAATCATACATGGCGAATTCATATTTAGTTCACCGCACGGACCATGTATCATGTTTTTAACGACAACATCAAATAACTCAGGATCAACAGTTTGATCAGGAATTTCACCTGATATAACGTTATCGATTTGATCCGGAGTTATTTTATTTACCAGCCAAATTAATATATGTGCGTGCGGCAATCCCCTTTTTTGCCATTCGATTGAGTACATATGGCAACGCACCTCTCCAAATACACTTAATTTCACAATTAAATCCATAAGTGCTGTCAATTTTCGCCGAAAAACACGTGCTGTAATGTCATGACGATCAGTTGTCGACTGGCCTTCAAATAAATTGTTCTTGATGTCATCCCACTGCGGATTACATGTAAATGTAATGAACAGATCCGGTCGACCGTATTTTCGTACATAAGACATTGCGTCTTGTGCATATTCGTTCATATGCCGTGGGCTACCAATATACGAAGATGGCAATATAGTTAAACGTCCGATGTCATTAACATTAGCATCATTCGCTATCGCATCTTGCAAATGAATATATTCTTCGGATCTTAATTTTGCTTGGTTGAAACGAATAAAATTAAGACGTTCAGTCTCTATTTTGGCATACATATCAACGATGTACTGATGATATAGTTTACCACATTTTAAGATATAATTTTGTTCTTGTGGACGAATCATCAATCGATACGAATAAAAATTCATGGCACTAACTTTTTTCTGTATATGTAGACCTGATAATAATTACAAAATGTGACTTTAGAAAGTTGTAGAAATGAAATGTCAACACACTAAAAATAGGTCATTTATTTACCTGTTCGTGGATCAATCATTGGTATATTGATATGGTAACCATCGTCACCTTTCCAATGCAATATTGGGTACTGTAATGCATCGTAACTACGATGAAGTTCGTCGAAACACGTTGCAATTGCTCATTTCTACGATGAAGTACAATATCACGGGATTGAAACTGATCACCAAGAATTACAATTGCAACCTCATCAATTGTTGGTGCATTAAATCGCCTTGCATGCTCTCCAAAAGGTGTTCTATCAGCTCTTATTACGATTTTGTGATTATCAGTTGGCATACGATCGAGAGCAATTTTAAACAATTGAACTAATGCGTTATGCTGATGGAAAAACCTTTGTAGCTCACGAATAATTTCTCGTCTTGTATTCGAAACAATTGCACAACGTTGATCCAATTCACGATTTTCATCACCAATAAAATAAATTTGCAAAAATTGATGATCAGCGTCGGGGTATGGCAATAACGAACCAGCTTGATGATAAATCTGGCCCTGAATCTGTAACATGTATACAATTTTAGGTAAATCTTATATCAGTTTTTTTTTAAATATACTTTATGCTTCAGATTGATACAAACATGGAATAATCCTGTTGAAGTATTTACCTTAAACGTCGGCATAAAATTATCTCTAATAATTTTAGTTGCACCAAAAGAAGTCATTTGAAATGCCGAATTGTATTGTTGAATATGACTCAGAAAGTGCTTCGACGCTTGCGATGTCCCAAAAATAAATGAATACAATGGTTCGGGTGGAGTTTCTAATGCTGGCAATCTCACTTTGCCATTAGCACAACACATGCCGGGTGTTTCACCTCGAAAGTTAGCCGCATCACAATGTGGACATATTGCGTCCATCATTCCAATGTATCCATACATACTATAATCAATCTGACTGTTGTAATTAAAAGCAGCACGCATCATTTCAGCCAAAACAGCACGACGTATTCGTGATGGCCGTGCAAGATTCAGTACAGGTACTGGGTTAACAAATCTATTGCGTGCATTACGTTCACGCTGCGATGCATTAGCTTGTGCGCGTTCATCTGCAGTCTGTGATCGTCTTAGTAATGCCACATCATTTGCATTACGCGTTCGCCGACCTATATTTGCTCGTCTGGCTGGTGGCATTTTTCCCGTATGCACATATGTTTTCGCTTAAAAATCGAAAAAAAAAATTAGAACAAAAAAAAAACAAATTCCCAAGAAGCTGTCGCATATGATGCCATGTGAAATCATATACGGCAACTTAGAAAAGTATACATAAATTCAGGACTCACCGTTTGTATGAATGCACTGCAAATGCAATTATGTGAAAAGAAATTTATCGCTGATAATATGATTTAATCAAACCACGTCCAAAATGAATTGACGGCATGAATGACATAACAACGTGCTTGTCCTGTCAACAAAACTTCAAAAAAGTTTCTGTGAAAAAAGTTTCTATTGAATTCATTTATTACAAAAAATGTGACAAATGAGGAACCGACGAACTAAATATGCGACCAAATCCTAAGCATTTGGTTTGGATAGGTGAGCCCGTTCTTGAGTTATGGAATTACAACGAAAAGTGGCATTGATTTTTATATATATAGATTTATTGCCATCCAAATAAATATAGGATTGAATACAAATAGTAGTCGTGCGAGTATGGGCGGTCTTAGAGCTAAAAGCGATCTTTTACAGACAAACTTTGGATGAACTAGGTTTTGAAGGAGCAACATTTGTGCAGGTAGACCGTGCACAGCATCAAAATTATAAATTTATCTTAGTTATAATGAATAAAAGTAACAACAAATATTTATAATGAAAAACCAGATAGTTAATAGTTAATGGAAAATTTTTAAACAAATAAAAACTACTCATTGCTAGCCAATAGGTTTTTGAAATATTGGATGTCTGATATCTTCCTGTATTGTTTTAAAATCAAGGCTATTTATTTAATATCGTCCACACGTTTTAATTTCATTGAAATATTTTGAACTTTTGTTGTTAACTGTACAAGATAAACGTTGGACAATTAGAAGAATAATGATGATGATTTGTTGACGTTGTTTGTTTGAATTTTTACGATCTTTGCAAAAACTGTGTCGGATACAGATTACTCTAGAAGTGAAAAACCATCTTGATCTTCGGGCTTTTAACATCATGTTCTATTTTAATAAATAAACTAATTGTGGCAACAAAATTAAGAATATAACTATATGACTTTAAAAAGAAATAAACTGAAAAAATTGAAATTCAATAGTTCAACAAAGATTAGATAGATTGTTATTGCTAACCAGTCTCCCTTAACGCTCCCTTATTTTATTGTCCTAAGCGATTGCTACCAATACTAGTATTGTTATTTCGTCACGCAAAAAGAACTAAATGGATATTTACAATGTGAATTCACACAACGTATAGTTTATATCTCAATTTTATGTTCACATGGGATCATTTTCGATTTTTAGCGAGCGGAACAGATTAGAATGAAAAGTCTAAAGTTGAATACATAAAAGCTCATACTCATACGATATTTACGTACTCAACATATTTTCAAACGCTCTCTACAATACAAAAATTTCGTTCCCATTGCAGAACGATGGGTGGTATTTTGCAAAATGGACGGCCTCGTATCAGCCGCAACACGCTCGAATGGAGAGAAAATAAAAATCGTACGGGAATAAATCTCGAACGAGAGCCGTATAAGTTGCAACTATGTATACCGAATACCTACCCGCTAGCAACATCGTATCGGAATTCCGAATCTCCCGAATTGATAAAACATTTTTTTTAAACAATTTCGCCTGTAGTAAATTTCGTGTTCCGTAAAATTGAGTTTTCATAAATTCGCAGCCTGTCCTAATTCCAGTTTAGGTTGTATTTTTATAATAACTTTAGTGAGGACGATTTTTGCTGAATTGTTTCAACAATTTTTCACGCGTATTTTCGGTATCGCTCGACTAGTTTCGGACCCACCTGGAGTCTTGAATCACATGTTGATGAGGCGTTGGCGACTAGAGGAGAACTAGTCGGGCAATTCCGATAAATGCGTGAGTAAACAGCTTTGAATAAATTAAATGAGGTTCTGTTTATTTGATATTTTAGTTCCAGAAATTAACTAATTACATTTGTGGAACGCGCTTTGTATTTTCGTCTATGACATAATAGGCATTAAATCATGTTAGATATCTACCTTTACTGTTTGTTTGAATTTCGAGACTGGAAAGCAACGTTAATTAATTTGCTCGGATTTCCATACCTAATGCCCTAATTTTAAACTACTAGGTATGTTCTGACGTTTTGATGTTTAGATAGTTTGTTACTTGCAGTTTACAATTCGAGTGGAATGGTAAAAGAGAGTCCGTATCTAATTATTATTTTGAAGATTATATGAGAAAATTTTCAATTTAAGACTGCACCGAGAGCCGAGTCGTTGAGGTATCCACGCCAAATCCACAGACCGTAACGTGTCACGGCTTCAATGTAGGGTAGGGCATTGAGTGATCCACGAATGTTGGCTTTGTCCTAAGTCTAGGTGTATTTATGCATGTAAATGTTTGTGTTACGAACCGCGCAAAATTTCTTAATGCGGGAAACAAATTAATATTGATCATTAAAGCTAGATATTGTAAGACTATTTACTAAGTAAAATATGATCGGGCATGACTTCTCCATGCAATTTTTTCCAACATTATTAAATCCACGTCTCCGTTGGCGAAGTTTCAAATATCACCTCAAGGTACACAGTTTATAGGCCGACCTGCGTTTGAATTCATGGCCGAAATGATACCGTCTCAATTTTATGTTCGGATATCGTAAAATAGCAGAATACAGGCAACCTTCACGGACCTTGTTTCAAATAATTTTATATTACACTTTTTAGATGGGAAATATTAAAGTTTATTGTTAATAAATTTTGACAGGCAAAGTTATGCTTGAATAAATTTAAAGTATAAAGTAAAGTATTCACTTTAACGAAGAGTTATTATTCATAATTATTAGATAAAAATTATATTCCCGATACAATATAAAGCAAATACAAAAATATGCTGTAAACCATGCCTACTAACGTTAATTAATTCAATGTTATCAAAGAACACCACTATTACATAAATATATTTTGGCACAGAAAATAATGGCTCTTGACATTTTTCAGAATACCTTACGTCAATATCAATTACGTTGAGGTAACGCGACACCCCTGGAATGCAGGATCACGAACCCAATTCAGATAGAAACCGTAAACAGATCGAGATAGGGCTGCCACTGAACGCTTTCTATCTATGTTTGAACCAGGATTTTTTCCTGCGAATCGACGTTGTGTCAACAGTTGCTCTTGATTGGATTTTTAGATGGCTCTGGTGTTAAAAATAAGATTAACGAAACTGGGGGTGATAATAAACTGAAACACTGGCCTACTTTGGTTGGTCTGCATTATAATGTTAACGCCCAATGGATAAGAAATTAAAAAAGAATTCGCTATTAATATTTTTCTTTTTCTTTTCAAGCTTCTTTCTCCCACATTAATGCAATGAAATCTACAGTTTCCACACAGTCCAGAGCGGTACTTTTTGAAGTTTTGCAGAAGGTGTCAATCTCACCCTGCCATCTCCGGCTACTACTATCACCATCTTAATGATTTGAATATCATTTATCTATCCAGTTGTTACATGTAACATGTCCATAGCAACTATAAATATTTATGAATAAAGTGTATTTATCGTTCTCTATTCAAATACCCAGCAGAACTAATATTTAAACAAGACTATTTCTTGTATGCAAAAATTGCGCTATTTAAAATTCTTTGTAACTCATATGGCAAACGTATCGATTTGACGATTCCTCTGTGAGTTAAAAACATTCAAAGATTTCTTTGAAATACACTCTCAGTCACTTGTCTGGCTTGCATTTGTTTGATATTGAAATAGAAAGAAATACATGACAAAAATACAATTTTCTTTGATATTTACCATGGAACTGAAAACTGGAGAGTCAACTTGAGCATTTGAATACACAAGAAGATTAGCTCTATCTCTGCCTAATAGTGAGCGACAACAGTATTTACTAATTTTTCTTGAATATATTTTTGGATAGAAGGCGTAGTCTTATGTTTCTTACACCCATGCTACCTGCTCTTATGCTTGGCCTTTTAGCTGAGTGGTAGAGGTCACCACGACAACCCTACTGAGGGCGACTTGTCGTGGATTTCCCCGTATAGGACGAGCATAAGTGTGATCCACAAAAACTTGTTCTGAGTCTGAGTGTCTTTGTACCCGTGAGTTGAATGTTTGTGAAACCACCCGCGACACATGGATTAAATTGCTTATAGGGGGAGTCACTTTTTTGAAAAAAAAATGTATTTTCGCTGACTCAGCTGAATAATTTACCAATGACCTGCAGAATACGATTATCATCTTACATATCATATGTCTCTACAAACCAAAACTCTCCATATTTGCAATCCTAAGAATTATTTCTTAGTAGGTAGAATTCAAATTGATAGTTCCGTAATTATCCTACTCGTAATCAGTTTGATTATAACTACTTTCGGTAAACAATTTTCAATGACACATATTTCACGAATGTCAATTTTGACATTGTATTTCCTTCATATGATTTATTACGAGTGTCATAACTCATTCATACTGAAAACCAATAATTTATTGTCGATCTAATTACGTTGAACAAACAAGAACGTCGATATGAAATTAGTTTCGAATTTAATTCTAATGTTTCATAAAACATGTAGTTGTTTGCTAAGTTTGTAAATTAAATATTCAAATTCAAATATTAAAAATAATATGTTTTGTTTACATAAATAAGTTTTCCTATATAATTTTCCTTCTTTGTCCCAATAATTTTTGTGACACGTTTTGAAATTATTATGATAATACAAAAGCAAAAACAAAGTAACTCAAAATATGTCCTAATCTCCGTTTCAGTTTATGACAAATACAAGAACACTATACAAGCAATTTAGTACTAACAATGTTTTGAACTACACTTGCATTACCTACACTTGCAAATACAAAAAAAAAACAACCCGATCTCGCTACTACCAAAAACAATCGACACTAGGTTAAACAAAGACCAATTAACAGAAAACCGATTTCGTAAACGCACATACTGTACTGATGTGCTGTAAACAAACGGAATTTAAATTAGCTCTCTAGAAGAGTGATTACCTAGGAAAGAATACAAGCTTAATGAAATTTGCGTGTTTTTGAATGCAGTGACGAGTGAAACACGTAGTTTGTCGGTCTTTACCTGGGACTAGCCCGCTACACGTGCCTGTATACCAGGTTATACAGAACCGATCGAATCACTGAAGCTCGATGTATCCCAGGGAAAACCATGAACTGTCTTGAAATCAGTAACAGTAAATACTAATGTTTCATAGCTTTATAGACAGTTATTGCAAGCGTTCTTCCTAAATAAACAAACGTCTTATCTTAAACCGCAAATGATGTTGTTGTCATGAACTCAAAATAGTTTAACTTAAAAGTGAACAAAAAATAGTATAAACATGCTAATAATCTTATGGCTACTTACTAAAATAAAATTATCAATGATGTATTGAGCCTTATTTAAGAAGCCCCTTTCAATAAATTCGAGTAATAAAACAAACCTAGCCTAATAAATCACGCAAAATTCAAAATTGCTTATAAATCCAAATCACATCCAATAAAACCTAATCGACCGTTCATCATTTCAAATGTTAGATAATATTTAACCGTAGATTAAAATTTGTTTTATTATTAATATCGAAGCAAATCAGTTACCTACATAAATTGTTCGTATCCCAAACAGTTGGGGCTAATTGGAAACCTGAGATAAATTGTTTGATATTCTTCTTCTGAAGTTCACTGATCCAATTTATTGTGAAGACTTAAATAACCTGCTGTTAAGGCTTGTTTTCATAGTTTAAAATACCTCTGTTATTTTATTCGAATCTTGTTCGATTTTATTCGGCTTATTCGTATTGAGGCGAGAGTTTTAACTAATAGTACATCTATTAATCATCAATTTGCATTTTTTTTTAAAAACCTTTTCTTTTAAGGTTACGCACACGTAATCTCTAAAATCAGGAGTTTAACAATTACCTTAATATTAAAATAATGTCTCAAGAAACAATTTTCACACTACACCCACAGTTTTCTGAGAGGTCAATCAATCAAATCTCTTTATAAATCTAGACCACAATTTTGTTTCACAAAAATTCGTTGTTAGAAACAAGGGAAAACCTATTGACACAGACAACTCCAAAGTAAAATACTCAAAACTTTCAAACGTTGATGAAATGGGAGTCATTTGTTTTAATGATACTACAGAAACAAGGACATCAGATCAAGCACAAAATATTGACAATGTAAATGAATCTTATTCACAATCTGACGCGCGTCGTTACAAAACTCTTCCCCTTAAAAGTTAAATTGTACTTTTCACTTTTGATTAAACTAAACAAAGCCTGATCGTGGCGCTCGTTAATTTGAGTGTTGGCCCATCGAAATTATAATAGTCTATTCAGTGGAGATCTTATCACAAATACTCAGAGCCTGAGATAGCCAATTCCAGTCTGTAAGAAACAGTTAATCTTAGTAATAATTGTTTTATTGGAGTTTAGAAAGGTTTTATTTCAAATTAAATATTTAGCAGTTGTTATTATGAAAATCAAATATTTTACAGGGGCCGAATTACATACCCGCACTAAGTAATTTAAAGTATTTAACCTTTTATCGCCGCGGAGATTCACAAATATTCCAATCACATGCTCAAGACAAACATATCACACACATACTTGTCCTACGCAGTAAAAAATCGCGCGTCCAATCGTTTTACACTTTACCCTACTAAGCTAGTGGACTGCTGATCTGTTGCCTAAAAACATATTTCAAAAATGCTGTCATCATTGTTACAGAACGCCTGAATGTCCTATACGAGAGGAACTGGACACGACTGGTTCACGAGCAACTCCGCAAGTTCGAGTCCTCAATCGTGGCGGCAGCGAGGCAGTCACCCGAAGCACAACCTCCAGAGCTGGCCATGGACTCCAAGTGGACCTTTTCCGGAGCTCTGATATATTGTATCACACTCATTACTACTATAGGTAAGGCTGATGATCAGAGCATCAAGATACTCGTATTTCGTCGAGTTTGGAATTAAAATGTTTACTTTGTGACTCCAAAGAAATCTTTAAACATAAAATAGATAGCAAAAAAAGTGTTTCGCCATACACGTGTATGTCGTGTATGACGAAACACTTTTTTTGCTATCTATTTTATTTATATCTTAAAATACTACATTTTAATTAAGTTTTCTCCCTGGTAATTCCTCTTCATATTGTTGCTGAGTCAAAAGTCTCAAATAACATTGTCCATAGATTTAACTAACAAATACATTTCTCCAACTTTAGGAATATGGTCTATATTTTTACTTTTGTGACTTATTTTTCATCTGTCCTTAGGATATGGTAATGTCTCTCCACGGACCGCGGCAGGACGAGCAGCAACAGTGGCATATGCTGCAGCAGGAGTGCCCCTCACATTGGCATGCCTCGCAGGACTCGGGGCCTCACTAGCCAGACTGGCACGTCTGGCATGGCTGAGAGCTACTAAGAGAAAAGTTCCCAATACTTGGAGAAAGGAAGGAGAAGTAAGTAGATTAAGAACCCCCTCCCTCCTCACTACCAAGGAATAAGGTGTAAAAAAATGTATTTAGGTTACCTAAAGCAGTTCAGCCAAATAAATTCCATTATAAATAGACTTGAAATTTATTGGTGTCTTCGCAGTGATAAATTACCTTAAACAATTGACGGAGAATCTAGATTCTGATTTAGTTTTGTAATTAATTTATAAATTACTTATAATCTCGAGCTTACTTTTCGTGATATTCACTTTGAGGTGGTTTTATCAAATCACTGTCATATTCCTCAAAATGCTGTTCAGTTGAATACTAGGAACTGTAAAAGGTTTTTGGTGACACACATGACTGTATAAACACTGTAACAGCCTATTAATGTCCCGAGGCAAGCCCTCGTAATGAACAATGAGATGTAGTTGGCCTAACGACTGCTCTAACGGCCGCTTGTAATTATAAAACCGCGCAGAGATTTCCAAAAACACACATGTGGCATCCTCAGATATAAAATTAGGCATAATGTTAAGCGACAAACATTCATGAAAGTACTTTCGGATAATTTTATTGAAGCCCTCAACTGCTCCGTATTGGACATAGCCAGCGTTTTGAGGGTTCCGTACCCAAAGTATCCAAGTAAAAAAGGGACCTATTAATGTGGGTCCAGGTAACCATGCTGTATCTCATGAACCACGATAGCTAGTCTTGAAATAATCAAAGATGATGTATTTTTACTAATGCCTTGACAAATACTTATGATAAATATTGAGGTTAACCCGTTATAAATTTGTTGGTGAATGGTAAATAAATTTGAGGTTCCATCCAAAACTTTACCCCATAGGTCTTCATCTTTAGCATATTTCTACGGAACACTCTGTGTTGCGAGCCGGACTCGCACTTGATAAGTAGTTTTTTACATAAATCCACGGGCAAATACAATTTTATTACATTTCCTGGACAAAAAATCTGACTAATTTTATTTTTGTTAACAGCCTGAAAACTATCTGCAACTACATGAGCAACAGCGTCTGCTTCCCCAGCCGGCTGAGCACAACCAGTACACATCCTTTCCACCAAGGTCACACAGGTCACCTGGAACAGTAAAGGCAAGGGCCGGAGACCGAGGCCAGTACTCGCAGGTCTTTGAGAGAGCCCCATCCAGTCCAAGGGCAGCCACCTTAGGTAGAGTCAAGCGCAGTGCCTTGGTTGATGGTAAGTTTTAAATAACATTAAGTGACCTATTTGTTTTAAGAATTTCTTCATAAGAATGTCCTTTTGGATTTGTGCAACTGAAATTAATAAAACATTTTGATTTTGTTAAGAATCATTCATCCTTAAGACAGGTCATTTGTTTTACTGTCGTATCTATAATAAAATAAGTTTAAAATGCAAAATAGGTCGGTACTGCGATAGATTTTAAATTCATAGTTGGACACTTCATTTCCGTTATGTTAGCATATCTTTGGCCAATCTTTACAAGTGGATCTTCCTTAGCAACTTTAAACAGATCTTTTAACTTTTCTCTTACAAATTTACATTTTTATTCCGACATTCTATAAAATTAAACGTTTTTTCTACTACTCTTTTATACTTTAGTATTCTTAAATTCTGTATTGTTTTTTATCAGAACCTCATACATCATCAGCTCTACAAACTCAAACATTAGATCGGAAGAAGACCGTCGGCAGTACCAAATGTTTGGCCACAGTCCATGGTCCTGCAAGAGGAAGAAGCAGGTCTACTATCCAGAGGCCGAGAGGAGCTGTTATAGAACAACTGATTGCTGAAGAGTGCGGAGAGCTTCAGCTAAATAGAAGTGATGATGAGCTTGATGACTCGGAAGATCCTGATGAATCGTAAGTGCTTTTCTTCCTATATGATGGCCTCTTTCCATTGTTTCATAAATTAAAAAGAAAGATTCTGTTCCCATTGTGTCGTAAATAAAAGAAAAATAATATTGCTGATGTAAAAATAAATTTAATAAAGGTAGTTTTTTGTGGCTTATTATAAAGTCAGGTTTACTTTCTAGTTAGCATGTTAATTATCTTTGATCAGCACACAGCGACGTCCGATTTACAAGCCAAAACAAAAGCTATCCATCATGTAAAATACATTGTTAATTTGTTACGTTCATGTATTATTCACCCCTACGTGTAATTGTTTATCAAAATGTATAATATTTTCATAATTGGATAGTCAGCTTTTATTTTTCGATCGTGTTTTATTTTAGTTTTTATTGTTCGCAGAGTTTGTCCCCACGATACGCCGTCTCGAGTGCCTTTGATTTGGAATGAAGAGAACCACAAAGTGAAGAGTTGTACTGTGCCTAGCAGTAGCGCGTCGACCAGCGTTCAGCATCACATCCACCATGGCATCGAACATTGCCACATACCAGTCGGGATCGTGCTATTCCTTCTCCTCGCCTACATCTGTGTCGGCGCCGCCATCTTCTCCGCTTGGGAGAACTGGAGCTTCCTCGACGCTGCGTACTTCTGTTTCATAGCGCTAGCCACCATAGGCTTCGGGGATTTCGTCCCCACCAGCTTTTTAACAAGTAAACAAAGCACAGAACATACTAGAAGCGAATACGTGCAGATGATAGCGTGTTGTGCGTACTTGGTTTTTGGACTCATTTTGATAGCCATGTCGTTTAGTCTTCTACAGGATGAAGTAGTTTCTCGGTGTTCGCAGTTAGCTAATAGTCTAGGACTCTCTCGTCAATGACAGTACGAGAAGAGCGATTGTAGCTCAACAGATAACCATTTAAGAATGTTATGATCGTTATTGTAAGCAATTGATTTAGGATCCACATCATTTAATTTCCTCATTGGATCCATTTCTTTAATATCGTACCCCATGTTATCATTGTATCATAAATGAAAATTATTTTCTCATATCTACACAGAATAGTAATGGTAATTTGAATAAAGAACAAAATTTGAAAAAAAAAACTTTTTACGGAATTTGTACTCGAAAATGAAAGAGGTTTGTGATGTAAATAATTTATAAAACTATTTATAAAAGCAAGGCTGAAATTGTAATGAAACAATAAAATTGTGTTGAACTAAACCTTGTTTTTTTTTTCTTTTATAACCCAAAGACCAACAGCAAAGAATGTAAGTAGAGATCTGAAAAGATTTATACTGATTGTCCTTACAACCCAGCGTCTAATTGAAACACACAAATAGCCCGAGCAAACCAGTGTATTTCGGCCACAAGGGGATCAAAACAATTCTGAACACATTACACTAGTTAACTGGACGACTAAATTCCCCGATTTTCCTCGGTAAAATCGTCCCAGGGGGCCTATACCCACCTCTTAAAGAAAGAGTGTCGCCGTTGTACGAGGGAGATGCCGCTCTACATCGCGTAGATTGCCATCTCGCTATCTCGCTTCCACAGCTGAAACGGTCTTATTTTAAGGGTGAATATTTGACCCCCTGGTGGGATTACATGCGGTCCAATACGGTTGGCCTTGAACTGGGTGCTGTCCTAAAAGCTATAAAGTTGGAAGGAATTTAAATAAAAAGGGAATACGACATCATTCCTTTTCTTTGTTGCAAGATAAAATACATTCTTTCAAATACTCCACAGTTTGTAGGTATATAGAAAAATATATAAGTTACTATCTCAAAATACTCTGATACAAATATTGAGAGAAGAAAAGTACCTTCCTTAAAAATATTTTCACGTTTGACTGAATTCTCGGTATCGTACAGGTCACCACGACAATAACTGTAGGTACTTGAAGTGTCGCTGGTTTGACCTTAGCATGTGACAAGCATAATGTGTCTTAGTTAAATCTAGATGACTTTGTGTAAGTGTGTGTGTTATCTGTTCCGGTGAAACTTCTGCAGCGCAACGATTAGCTTTATTGCAGTAAGTCACCTTTTTTAATATACTTTTTTCATCATGTACTGCCTACTAACAATTATGACATGTAGTGTTGACACTATGCAATTTAGTTTTTTCTTCCTTAAAAATATTTTAGCTTTACTTGCTGTTTTATTGGACAAAGAATCAGGACACGTGTTAGTCAGTACGCATTTTTTTACCATCGCCAGAAATCTCTGACATCGTTTTTGGATAATGGAAGAGCATTAACGTTGTTATGAGTTTATTTATCCCGCTTTTTAGATGTTAGAGCATATGGTTTCATATGAAACTAAACTATTCGTCACATTATTTTTTGAGAGTCGGTCTTAATAGAGTAAAAGCAGAATTAATAAATTTCAAAAAATAATACTTGCAATTAAATAGAGAGGAAACATACTTTACAGTAACAAAAACAGATCTCAAAATTGATTTGAATCTGCTTTTCCGATATTATTGGGCCCAGTAAAGTAAAGGCTTGATATTTTTTCAGTCCTGTCCCAAAAACAGAAAGTTTCAGTGTTGTAAGAATGAAAATTCTTACAACAATAAAAAAGACTGGTAGCCAAGCCAAAAAAAACTCGATAAAAAAAGAAACAGTTGAAAGCCAGTACGATAGACGATCAATGTTTACCAAACTCTTTAGTCTAACTTCGACTTTCGAGTGTACTCTCACCGTCGACTGAGTAACAATGGTTCTTGCCAATAAAACGCGAAATTTCAAATGCAAACGGATGAATAAAACAGTATTCACCCGAGGCGTCAATCCAATCGAGAAACTCGCGAAACTAGTTGGAAATTCCTAAATATTACGGAGCCCACCTGTTTTCTCTGCGGAAACTCAATAAAACTTTTGAATGCAACCTTTGGTGACGTTAACTTTGCAGACTTGACGAAAGGTTTCAAAGATTTATGAACCAACAATGTGATAATTAGTTGGGACTTAATGGAACTTTGTCTTAAGGTTTTGAAGTACAGCTTAATATAAAGGTTTTATAGATGACTTGGGAATAGATTAGGTACAAATAGGCAGAAAAATATTTTTTTGGTAATCAATAGATAAACATTGACTTACAAAAAATTTGGTATAAAGGAAGCACAAACCGTCAATTGTTAAGGAGGAAATTGCTAATACTATTAGCAGAGATTTGAAATATCTAATAATCTATCACTATAGGTTTCTGCAAGTAGTCTGAATCCACCTTAAGATTTGCTAAGTGGCTCCCATCAAACAGCCTTAACAATTTTAGGTAGAAGACTACTTCAGTATAGTTGAAGAAGATTAATTACCAAGTATCTCGGTTAATCAATCTCGAGGCTTTGTCGCTCTATAGACAATAGATTTGCTGCCTAACGAATGACCTGGATCTTTTCAATATTTCTAAATTACCTTAGGCTTTAAACTTTAAATTGTTACGTCATGGATCGTGTTAGACTTAGATTTTAAGACCGGTTTCGTATGCACGAAGTTCTTGAGTCACCCAAGACCAAGGTGAATTAAAATTAATATGTTATAATTAGTCAAATGGTATAAGATCTAATAGGTCGATTATGGATGAGGCTGGCACAGAAGAGTAGAAATGAGGAGGAAATGAGGAGGCTTATAGGCCGTGGATGGTGAGAACAATGATTTCCTATTTTGTTTAATATTTCTCCGAAACCAAAAAATGAAAAAAAGTGGTTAACCACAGATTTCAGATTTTGAAATTTGAAACTAGCTAATAATCATGGTGATCAATGGTCCAACATTTATTTTACTATAGATATGGAAAAGGGCCTTAAGGTTTAATTTCCACATAAGATTATAACACATTTACTAATACTCCAAAACAAATATTTAATAAACATAATACAACCTATTTAACCATTTCAGCATACTTTAATTAAACTGGAATTACCTGAAATAGAAACAAAAGCGACTCTAATTTAAATACGGGGTCGTTGGATAATGATATTGGTCCCTAGAGTCGAAACACAACATTATCGCGGTAAATTATTTAGCTGGAATAATGTACAGTGGGCCCAACATTAGTAGGGACATATTTGAGTGATAGTTCTTTAGCTGACTTTTTTGTTGGTCACTTGATATCGTCGGTACGTGGATGAGGGACCATCTATGTCATAACGAGTTCCTCTGTGTTTCGGAATTATTCGGAAGGCCCATTAAATTGTGGATACCGACTCTTGTTTATACATCTTTGACAGTCGTTACGGGTCGTCAGAAACTGGTGTCATGTTGTCCAGGTTACTGGGTAAAGGAGGTCAGACAGTTGCTTTTAAACTACTGGTACTGATATGCATCCGGATGGCCTGGAAGCCGAACCAACCATAGCAAGGTAGAGTTGAGGATGATAATGAGTTGCTTGTTTGAGAGTGGTAAAATCGAATAGCTAACGCTAAGATACCAGAACAGATTCCAAGGTAATTGTATGCTTATAAACATTTTCTCTTTCAGGCTAACAAAGTTGACATTATTTACTACATCTAACTATTTATAGTAATATAATACCGGGTGTGGAAAAGAGATACCGCTCTATACTGGGTATCGCTCTGTCTCGCTTCCACAACCATAGCACTCTTACTTTAAGACGTGCTCGTAGATCCTCAGACTTTGATATTACCATTCGCAATGTAAATTCGTTAACTGTGTTTGTTAGTGACCCTAAAACGTTTAAAAGAATAAATAGGCTAAAACAGTTTATATTAGTACAAATATATTGTTTTATCTGTACGTAATTTGTGTTTAGGACTAAAAACTTTTTAGTTCAGTGATAAATTATTTTGGGTGTAGTTATTGGATACAGATAACGCTAGATATTGTTTCATTTAGAGGCATTAGAATGTTTTAGTTTTTCATGTATGATTTGTAGATGAGTAAAATCCGATTTTATCTAAATTAGTCAGAAATTCTGTTTCAGTTAAACTAATTCGATAATGCTTTTTTAGTACTTCTAAATACAATCGCAATACATACATAACATGAATAGTGTCAGGACATTTTAACAAACAATTAAATCATACTATCATACTTCTTGAACTACAAAAAACCCTTCCTATAAAATGACAGGACGTAATAACTACAGAAACGCCTCAAAACTTAAACAAAATATCATTAAATATTAATGAAACTAAATAGGTAACAAAACAACAATGCTGTATTATCAGCCCTGTGCCAAAACTATCACCTTCTTTAAAGCGAGACGGCGCGATACTACGCATAATGGCATCTCCCTTGCACAATAACAACAGTACTTCGTTCAGAGCTCATAGTAACTCCTTTTCATCCCTTAGGAAAGGCTTTTAGAAATGGACAAGTACTATGGAAATTACCTTTCAAATTCAACAGAATAAACACGAATTCCATTGACAATACAATTGGCTAAACGTTTAGCCCTGAATATTAAAGCGTTAGGAAGCCCTTTTGCTTTCACAAGCAATGAATACATGTAATTGAAAAGCCTAGCTAAGTTACTGTAAAACTGTTTTTCGAGCATGTTTTAACATGTCAATGAAAAATATTATTTTAATATCAATATTTTTTTTATAATAACTATCGTGAGACTGATTCATTATTAATGAGCATACGCGGCGGGATCGCGAGTCGAACTGTTCGACTCGCGATCCCGCCGCGTCTGCTCATGATTCAGGACTCCGGTTGGGTCCGAAACTAGTCGGGCTACCCCGATAAATACGCGTGAGTAAACCGTTACATCATTTAATTTATTTTTTTTGCAATAAAATCAAGAAGATCAGAGTGCAAATAAAGGAAAGTATTATTGATGAAATATTCCTACATAAATATTTTTTTCTAAATATAAAAGTAAGAGCATAATTTTGACGTTGGCAATTGGCATTCCCTTCTTTCAGTGTCCACTTAAAATCAATCAAAAAAAATTAAATTATTGAATTAAACACACATTCCAATTGAAATATAGGGATTAAATTTTACGATTTAAATTAATCAAGTACTCTACATCAAATTTCCACTTATGATGAAGTACCTGAAATAAAATAAAACCTCTTATACACAGTTAAATCAATCATGCAATCATTGATATTTTATTTATGAATGCAGGGGTTAAAATTTTCTCCTAGCTGTTTTCCTATAAATGCGTTGCCTTAGTGAAATAGATTGCTTCACCAGACTCCATTTGTCTTCCTCTGTGTGAACGTAAGCAACAAAAAGCTATGTTACGCGTTGATCGATGTTCGCTTGTTTTTATAAACACCTGTTTTCGCGTTATTGTTTATTCGGACATGTTTTTTGAACATTAATCTTTGTTTGAGATCGCTTGTCAAATTAGTGGCTGGAGGATTGGTTGACGTTGACGATGGTAAGACAGAAGCTTTTGGGTTAATGTGCTTACGGGCTGATGGCAGCTTGTTTGGGAGTTTTCTTTTACTGGTAGTGGAGAACACTTTTAGTTGAAATTTACTTTTGATGAATTTGTGAGTACCTAATAGGTTGGTATTTGACGAAACAAATTTGTAGATCTAGTTGATTTTTGAAAATGTTGGATTCATTACGTCGTATGTCGGTAAAAAGTGAACTGATAAGTGACGTGACAATTGATTTCAACTTCATGTGTCAGCTTTATATTTTGTATTATACATGATAAAATAAGAAAGAATTATCCGATAGTTTTAAGCAATCTGTCTAATGGACTAATTCGAGTTTTTTTCTTTTATAGGCAATTAGGAATAAAAAAGATAGGAGATAAGTGCCTATACGTGAAATCGATATTAATGGTGACGTTTTATAGGCATTGTAGAGATTGCTTTAATTGCGACTAAATTTTCAGCGTAACAAACATGTGATTTTTTTTTCAAGTATCCACTCTTCAATTCTTTTAATCCTATAAAACCGTTTCCAATCAAAAAAAATATAGTCGAATCCACATCCAACTTCGAAATCGGTTGAAAATATGATTTTTCGAAGAACTTACATAGTCCGAAGTAATGCTCGCTAATCGGATTCCAGGGATTGATTCAAATATGTCCAACGTAATCCCTTGGTAGCCCCTTTTCGCTTATACGCCCGTAGTTTTACTAAAAAGTCGTGATTGACGTTGGGGATTTGCCTTTCATGAAAATGTCTCTATTTTCCTTAATTATCCAAGCTAGAGGTAAAATGATCGATATTTTATAGTAAGTATTAATAACTACGTTTTTTTAAAACACTGTTATTATGTATTTGAATGTAGTACATTCAGCTATAGTAAGTACAAACATATAATTATATAATAAAACTAGCTGACCCGGCAAACGTTGTTTTTCCCTGGTAAATTATTTCTAGTTATATGTATTTGTAATAGCACATTTTAAAAAAATAAAAGCAAAAAAATTCGTCCAAAAACTAAAAACATAATTTCAGTGTGAGCAACTCTTATCACTCAGGGGTATGAAAAATAGATGTTAGCCGATTCTCAGACCTACTGAATACGCATATAGAATTTGGTAAAAATCGGTAAAGCCGTTTCGAAGGAGTACGGTAACTAACATCGTGACACGGGAATTTTATATATTAGATCTAATTAAAAAAAATAGTGGCTCAGTTTACTACGTTTTGACAACACTTTAGTTGTCTGTTTTTCAAATAACAGCAAAACAAAATATTAAATTTTATTGTGTACAGTCGTTTTGAACATATCATTCTGTTAAACGACTTTTGTTGCTGACACTGCCAATTAACACGTTAAAAATAGCTAAACATCAAAATAAATACGTTTGTACACCCACAAGCTTACCGAACCTCCAGTGAGGCCAAAATAACGCTCATATCAAAGCCTGTTTCTATTTACGGCACAATACTTAATAAAAAAGTAATTTGAAGTTCCGGAATTCGGTACATCGGGGTAATAAAACCCCGCGTTCACATATTCGGGAATACCGCGTTGCACTTTAAAAAAAAGTCACTCGACCAATAAACCTTGTAAATGGTGATGCAATGTCGATGTTAGTGACACGTTTTTTAGGTTATAGCCTCCAATGAGAAGTAATGGTTAGATCTTGAAAAAATATTGTTTTAAAAAGCTCAATGAATATTTAGATTAAGTATACTAAGTTAAGACGCTATAGGAACTCTGGATGAAGTCTTATACCCAATTGTGGACCTCGATAAGCTTAATTGAGATTTAAAAAATATAATTTGATGACAAATTAAAAAAATATATATGTCAAACATATTTTGGATAAATTCAACTTTAAAGTACACTAGAAAACTACTAATTTGCTACCCTACTTACCAGAAATGTGAAATCAATAAAAAATATGTTGATAGATTTATTTAAAGCCATAATGCTTACGTGTTTCACCCAAAACAGTAATCGACATAAACGAACTTGGTCTTAAGGACCCCTTACCAATAATATTAACCTTAATTAAATCCACAAAATTCATTATAAAATCGTATCACCATTTTCGGCCATACACAATTAACTGGTTAGCTACTTATGCTAAATAAAAAGTACGCAGGTCGGCCCCTCTCACCCTAGGGCGTGCTAATGAATGCCATTGTCAAAGCACAAACACCGCCTCATTTTCTATTCCCATTTCGACAACCCTTGCTTGCCCATAGAAAAAAAATACACAACAGTTTTCATTGGCGTGCTGCATCTACACTTTATTTTCCGCGCGATATATTTTAATCTGTGTTATTTGGGGACAAACTTTTACAAGACCTTGTTAAAAGTGTGTCTTTTGTAATTTCGCTAAAAGGGGCCGCTCGGGTCGAATGTCACATCTATATGTTAATTGTGATTTCGTGCACCTTCGGACGTAGTAAAAGAGGAGCACATGTATGGAATTAACCATGAAGGGATAAAGTAAAGAGACTTTAGGTTTTTACGAATGAAGTGTCTTTTTTGGGGTCCTGAATTCAATTTTCGCACTGGTAATGTAAGTAGCTCGGCTTTGAGTATATGTTTTGTACATTTTATTTCAAGAATGGATTAACTAGATGGGTTTACTTGAGCTACGTAAAATTCATGGATTGAAAAAAAAAATTGTAGATATTTCAACAGGTTTTGAACGAGATTCGAGAGCAAGAATTCGTTGTTCGGTGTTTGAAACTTAAGCTGGATTTTTTGATCCTTATTAATGTGTTTAGAAACAGCAAATTAAATTTTAAAAATGGAATGTTAAAGAACTATCAAACATAAAATAATGCAACATAGTTCTTCAACATGAAACTAAAAATAGCTAAATATGAAATACCAAAACCATAACATTTTTCACACCTTAACCTGTCAAAGTCGTAACGGCTCAAAGTGTCCATAAAAAGCGATATCAATAACTGTACTTAAAGTCGGGTCTGAATAGACCGTGCGGCGCTGAGAGGGTTAAAGCGAGCTTTAATGAGACCGAACGCCTGCGTTATTAATACTAATGGCTTTTGCCTTGTGCAGTCCAGATACGAAGTTTAGCAAATACTGCATAACCCTTCATTAGTCTCGGTATGAGATTTCGCTCATACAAAATTTCGCTGTTATTTGAATAATTTATTGCGACTGTTTTGGTGTGTAGTGGAATTTTTATTATATTTTTCATGCCTGGAATTCGAATTTTATGACTAAAAAGGCGTGTTAAGACAAAGTTTGGTATTGTTGTAAATTCTGATCTTGTGTGTGGAAATAAAGAATTTTCAAAAATAAAATTAGTTTACACAATATTCATTTGCGACATGTTAGGACTTAGACAGGCCCAAGCGGAGATGGTAGAATGATATGGATCACTCTCGTGGACTCATGGAGTAAGAAAAACAAGTACATCAAGAGTATGAATAATAAAAATATTTTGTACGAGAGATTTTTTGCGTTTAAAATTAGTAATAATATAAAATTGAATTTTATAATTTAATGTAATTTATCATAATTCTGGCATTGCAGGTGCACGTTCACTTCAATAAAAAAAAACCTGGACATATCCAATCACATCACACAACTTGTTATAAAACGAAGTGTACACAAACAAGCAAACATGGTATCTAGTTAACGACGCCCCGTGAACCGAGTGCTACCTGCACCGGTACTGAGAGCTTGTCACCACTACTTATAGTAAAACTTTTGCTGTAGTGGGAAAAGGATGTCGCTCTATGACATGTACTCGCATGAGCATGCTATCTCGCTTTCGCAATGCCAACAGTTTTACTTTAAGGTATGGTGGAAGGAGTGTTCAGTTGTATATACAGTGTGTTGTCACACTGTCGTTCGATGCTCACACGGATTGACGGGACAAATGTGTGTAGAACCGTTTTAAGGGTGGATATAATTATGGGGTACTGATTTTTTATGCTTTTAAGTATTAATCAGTGTCTTTGGCGCTCCTACTTACGTTCGTAAATTATTTTTGTTTGTTTTTGTCATGATGTCTTATGACAAGCGCTAATAGGATTTGATGATGATTTGAATGAACCTGATGTATAAACAGACAGCAAACCTTAGTACACCTATAATATAAATGCTGTGTGTACCTATAATAGGCATGCATACGAGACACTATGTTACTTAATTTCTAATTTGTTAAATATGTATGTTATGCTGTTGGTATACCTAATAAATAAATAAATAAATATACATCATATTATGGAAAAAAGTTAGGGCAAATATCTAGAAAATAACTTAAAAAGTTGTCAATAAGCACTCCATTGAAATTTGAAAAAAAATGTTGGACTTCAGAAGTTTCTCTACCACTATTTTTTTAAACATATTTTACTATTTTCACCAGAAAAATTCCTTATGAAAGTCAGTAGCCATACAAAAATATTGTTCAAACGCGGAATAGCTACACGTTATGCTTCCCTAAAATGGCTAAATTTTCAAAATGTAATTACATCATTCGCTAATGCACGATACGATCTACGTATGAAGCAATTTTCATGAAAATCAGTTTACCGTTGCACAGAGATTTAATAAGCCGGTATTACTTAGCCAGGTAAAGCATATTTTGTGTTGTCCTTTTGACTTCACCTAAACATGCAGGGGTATTTTATTTAGGTAACTGTATCATATACACACACGTACTGCTACAATTGTTTATAATGTATTTTTTTTTATATGTTCGATACGCAAGAATATTGCTGGTAGAAAATGTGACGTCAGTTTTACCTAGCTGTATGTAAACCTATGGTTTTTGCTGGTCAATATCAAAATAAAAACGAGCCAGAATGATTGCTTTTTGATAACGATTCGGGTATTCCAGTATCGCCCTTTTTGGACACATCGGGCACACTTGCAAATGGTTAATAGTTTTTAGGATCCACATTCATACATGTCAACCTCGTGAAAGCCATTTTTTTAATAACTTGGATTGCTCCCACTCTCAGAAATCTGTAAAGAGACTTCTTTATAGTTGACACTAGCTGTTGCCCGCGACTTCGTCCGCGAGGTTAGAAGATATGAGTTATGATTTATATCTGCCCGGTTTCTTCCACATTTCCCATTGTATGTTCGCTCCTATTAGTCGCAGCGTGATGGTTTATAGCCTTAAACCTTCCTCGATGAATGGTGTATTGAACACAAAAGTTTTTTTTTCAATTTGAACCTGTAGTTCCTGAGATTAGCGCGTTCAAACAAACAAACAAACTCTTTCAGCTTTATATATTAGTATTTAGATAAGCCATTTAAGAATTATTAACCGTTGATTTATAATAAAAAGGTCCACAACAAATTAGTTTGAACTTAATTTAAAAGAAGAATTTCATAAAAATAGCTGGTGTGTGTATTTATTTGTAAAGAGATGCTTATTTATTTTAATCAACATTCATAAACCAAACCAAAAAGCATTATTTTCCTTAAAATTATTTTCAATACCTCCCCGGTCTCTGCTCTGAAAAACGAATAAACTGAATTATTCCGTATTAAAAGCATAGAAAATAGTTAACAATTGAAACAAACACATTCTGACCATAATCTCTATAGAAAAGGCAAACTTTACCGTTTATCGACCACAACCCCCGTACCACTGGGATTGCTCATTAACCTTTTTATGTATTCACCGGTAAATAGGACTCGACAAGTATATACAGCATACAGCAGGACAAGCCAAACAAAACCTACAAAATTCAATCTAACCACTTTAAGATAAGGTTGCTTTTATCTTAAAGGTGGTCACGGAAGTTGGTCCATTGTCCGTAGTTAGAACTCCTAAGGGAATCAAAATACCTGAAGAACGATTTACAGACATAAGCGGATAATGATAATTGGCTTTTTGCTTCCTAGATTATTCTTAAACTGCTTTTTCAGGTTATAATAATCCTCGTCGGTTTAAAGAATTATTTCTAATTCCTGAATGTATAATTAAAGTCTTGGAGAAATGAGGGTTTATTATTCAATTGTGAGCTTTGACTGTATTTTTCCTTAGTATTGCTATTTTTGTGGAGGAAAATAAAACGCGTGCGATAAGTAAATTTTATAGGGATTATGATTATGGTTTTTTAAAATTGAAAATAGAAATTCTAACCTGTAATTTCAGTTTATAAAAATAAAATGCTATTTAGGACTTTTGGGTCCTTATCGCTAAGGAACAATAGCAATACCTGGATAATGTTATCAATTTAAGTTTTATTCTAAAAAGGTTTAATTATTTCGATTCAAATATTTTCATGTTTTCATTTTCATGTCAAATAAGCGCTACGTGCTACGTAGTTTTTTCGTAGCACGTAGCCGTAGACCTACAATTAGTTCAAACTAAGTAACTCGTTGTAGCATTAAATTTTAACATCCTTAATTCTTAGTCGTAGCCTCACAAACCCTAAAAGGTGACCTTAAGTGCGTGATAAAGCAACACACCCTTTCAAAAGATAATTACATGGACAAAACACAAACACGTCGACAGGTACAGTAAGACATCAATCACCTATTCATTCAGCGAACTAAACTGACACGTCACTGGCTGTTCCAAGATTACCAAATAACATTACACTATAACCTAAACTACTATCCAAACCACTACTCTATTCTGTTCGCAATAAGGATCACATCTCGCCAGCAGTGGATTTTGGGTTGCAAGGTCAAGTTGGAAAAACTGTTTAGAAAGTTTTTTTGGGTTAGAAAGGGACTTTGAAAAATATTTCCTTAGTATATAAATGGGCAAATGGATTGTATAAACATTATGCGCGTTTCTTTAAGATGACTTATCGAAAGATTTTTGAAGACTGATGCGTTTTTTACTATCAAAAAAGGCAATAAAGACTTAAAATAAATATGAACGTTCGGAGGGTGTCTTTTTTATAGCCAAATCATCGTAAAAGTTCCAGTAATTCTTCCAGTTCTTTTCTTCTGCTTTTGTCTGATTATTAGATTATTATTTCATTTCATTTTCTAAAATTGTACAATACAATCTTTTACGCATTTCGAAGGGTAAACAGAGTTTAATCAATGAACTCTATTTTTCTTTTAAAACGCAGAAGTATTTCGCCTTTCACTAAAGACTTCCGTGGATTGGAACACTCAAATGAGTTCTATATTTTTTGACAACTCTACTGCGGTATTGCATGAAAAGGCCAAAAACCTCAAAAAGCTTATACATGTTTTCATAATCCAACATTAAGACACCAACAAACATATTCAAATTATACTTTTTAGAATAATGTCTCCCTGTGGTCTCATACATCTCAAACAAAAAATGTAGAAAGTTACGAGTTAGTTTGGTTTAACACCTAATAAGAGCTGAGTTACACCGCAGCGAGAAAGTAGAGGCACGAGACAAGATCTATACGGTGGTAAGTCGTTTGTCTTTTGTTTCAATTTTTCACCAAACAATAATATTAAGGAAAGAAGTGTGATGAAACTGTCAACTTAACCCTCTTTTCATGCTAAACGCCAGAAAAACGACTAGAACCAATTGAAAAATATCCAAACCAACATTATCACTATTTATTATTAGTTGTTGTGTTATATTTTTGTTTGATTATTTACGAACGTAAATTGTTATTCAACTCACTGCCAAACGCTTCCAGTGTATCATTACGAATGTATCACGGAAAGCGTTTCTGCTACTTAATTTTTAGGGGTACGTGCCCAAAGGATCTCATCCGAAGTCCATTACTAAGGCTCCGCTGTCTGTACATCTGTCCGTCAGCAGGCTACATCTTATAAACCATGATGGCTAGGCTATTTTTAAGATGATTTTTTTCTGTTGCTACTAAAATATCATCTGTTTTTTTTAACTTGTTTGCTTGCAACCCTCAGTATCAGAAATACGATTCCCACTTGACCGGTTTCAACATGCATTCGAACATAACAATCATTAGTTGTTTGTTTTCCTGTGTTTCCTTATTAGCATATTTTGCTACAAATTACAGTATGGCGGCCTAAACATAAAGAGGGAAACATTATACTGTAGATTGTAGAAAAATGTTATGATGTCCATTGGTCACGAGCTTTGTAAAACATTCACTTATGAAGGAAATTGTACGTTTTGTTGTGCACAGTAAAATCGATTTAGTTTTGTTGTTTTAACAGATTATTTTGAAAACCAAACGTGATATGAACAACGGTATCGATTTAGACTTTGGTCCGAACCGTAAAAATGTGTTAAACACTAAACAATCGTGCATTGTCAAATTATAAAAAACCTTAATTGTCATTAAATTATCTTATGTTAATAAATTTGTAAAAAGACAAAACTTAAACAATAAATAAATTTCCATTCAAATTTTCCATTATAATCTATCCTCAAACCCCATGCAAGTGTTTATCACTGTGAAAAATACCAAACATCGACATTTCTGTGAAAGACAATTGAATCAGACAATATGTATATTGCACATGACATTCTGTAAGCGTATTCTCCTCTCAAAGACAACAATTGTGGAAGAATGGCTCTCTCAAATATGATAAAAGACATCGTTTGTGGACGACAAAACTTTTGTACAAAAATGTCTGGGAATCTGTTAGTTTTCCTGCGAATCCTATAAGGTGGTTAGATTCATGTATATGTCTTTTAAGGTGAATCTAGTCTGAATTAAGTTTAAGGAATAAAAAAATATAAGTACAACGTCCTTGAGGTATGATGTAGGCTGGCAGTATCCACACATTTAAGAAAACAGTATTTAATTTATTTTTTTCTATATTTCAATAAATCGATAACTTTAAGTTAACTTAATTTATTGATAATCTTTAATTTTTATTTTATTTCAAAATATCGTCTTAAATATTCTTTTTTTTATATCAATCTGTATACTATTCGGCTACTTAAATTAAACCCTAAAAACCAAGAATTAATGAGCCCATTCCCTGACAAAATATAATAGCAGTCAATTGATAAGAGTTGATTCGAACGTTTTAAGTTAGCTATTATATCACCTACATAAATAATATAAAGAATCCATTTCACCAATTTTAAAATAAGTCCCAAACGAGATGAATATCGACACCAGTTCCCGTCTTTTCATTTAATTCAATGAAGCTTTATACTTTAAATCAGTCATTAGGAACTCAAAGAATACCCGATCGTTCCGTTTGCAATAGTCATTCTACTGAACGGAATTGAAAAGTGAATGAGATTCTTCAACAAGTACCTATAAAGTGTTTCTTATATAGATGAATGAGGTACTTCACACCAGAATTGCTTCTGAACGATGATGTCCAAATGGCACTGTATTAGGAGACTTAAATCTGACAAGGCTTTTGTTAATACTGGCTATTTCATTTCTCGTTTCGTTCGTGTCTCCAAAGAGCTTATTTCAGGTATTGGTAAGGGGTCAATTACATATTTTACTGACCTGCATAAAAGAAGAAGTCCTTTACTCTTCCTTTTTTAGTTTCCATACGAACATATGTTTGGCTAGAAAATAGGAAAATTTTATAATCCATGATGTTCTATGTCGTTTCTGTGTCTTGAAGCTGCTAATTTCTTTGTCTGCTAATTTGATAAGAAATCTCTATCAGCAGACCCATGACAGGGGAAATGGTTGATATCGGCAGTTTCAGATGCGATTTAATGAAGTTAATAAATAATAAGTTTAATAATTATGGGTTTGATTGAAGCTGATCCTTTGATCCTGAAGCTATTTCACTTGATGATTATTTACTTAACGTATAATGGCAAGCTCATCATTGTAGAACATTATTATACAGATATGAACATAATTCAACTGAGTGTCTTTGTGCATGTGATTTGAATGATTGTGGAACCCTCCGCGACACTAGGATTAAATTCATCATAGCGGGAGCTAGTTTTAAAAAGAAGAAAGATATTTCTAAAAACGTTAAAACTCGTGTTAACAAATCAAACTCCCAATCTCGCATCAAAGACTTCCAATCAACTCTCAAAACGTAATAAAACGAGCTCGATCAAACGTACTCTGAAAAATCCAGGCTCGAACGCAAGTATAAACATATCATGCAGAAATCCTCACTATCATCGCACACGCTCCATTTCATCCGGACCGTTTACGGTACACGGTACGAGATCTTGTGGAACACGTAGCGGACGCCGAGCGAATACGTGACGGGAGAAAAACCGTGACCGATTTTTGATGAGGCATTGTGCGCTTGTCAATTTTTTGCGAGTGACTTGTTGGATTTTTGTTTTAGGTTAGTCTTGGTAATTGAAAAAAAATGCGCTACTTGTGCTAAAGATTTGTAGTATGTATTTAAATTTGCAGATTTACATATATTTCTATTAGATATTGTAGATTTTTTGTTTCTTGGCTTTGATGAATTCCACATATCCTTTTTGAGCCTTTTTGCCAAAACAATTGTTGAATTATGACTATACTTTTATTACCTAATACATTGCATCACCAAAAATTGTGTTTTTAACTACTTTTAACCAATTTACTAGATTGATTAACTATTTAATAAGTCCATCTAATATTATTGGTTGAAAGTCGATAACGACAGCAAAAATAGATCGTGTGTGACCGGCCTAAGAGAAAGTTTATCTTCATAATTTTATCAGGTATAGGTACTTTGTCAAAGTTGTTTAAAGATTGCCGGAGTAAAGTTATTATTAATAATTTATGAGATCCGCTTTTAAGGTCTTCGTTGGATTCAATTACGGTTTGTTCACACGAGTAAATTGGGTAAAAACTGTTAACATCAGGCTTCTGACAGGATTCGGAACTTATATGAGATGTTTTCTTGTCTGAATTAAAAGCACCAATGTCCTCCCCAGTTAATGCGGATTGCAAATCAATTTTAGGTATATAACTAAGAAATTTTTTCAAGGATCTCTTAAGTTTTTATTTTAAAATACTACTCTTGTGGTAAAAAAATTAAACCTTGTATCGCAGGGAATTTCACAAATATATATAGATCATCTATACGACATGAGAAAAAGAAGAAGTTTTAATTCAAGAAGGATTCCGTTCAGTCTATTATAATTTAATCGGCTTGTCCCAATTGCCGCGGAGAGAATACAGAATCGTGGATGGATATGAGAAAGGTACTGTAACATCGTGGTCTAAATAAAAAAATGGAGGTCAAAGAAAACATTACCAGCATAAAACGTGGCTTTAACAACAAAAATGACACAATATTAAAGAGTTTCTTGTATGAACGAGACGTTTTTACTCTGAATAGTGTTAACATTATAAGTTATGGAACAAATTTGTATAGTTTTGAAGAGTAACAGCCGCTGCCACATTATAATATATAATGTTACTCTTTTGAAAGTTCTGGCTTTCGCAATATTCTCATAGCTTATTAATTCGTTTACAGTAAAATTCTGAATAACATATTGAAATAATTGAAATTGAGTATTTTAGTAACGTCATACTATGGAATGAATCGGATTTGGCTGAAAATGCAGCCACGTTTTTTTTTACACTGCATAACAAAAATTTACGAGTGAGACGTCACTTACCAAGTACAGATAGTTATCAGCCTCCACTCTATAATTAACGTTTGTTGCGTTTTATCTTCTTCAACTTGAATTGATTTAATAAAAAAAACTATTCGATGTTTTTCATAAATCCTAACATGAACGATACCCTTAATCATGGAAAAATATTTCAAACAATTAACATGATAAAATAACAGAAGATACATCATACGGAGTTCCTCCGTGTTTTGGAAGGCACCTTAAACTGTGGTTCCCGGCTGTTATTCATACACCTTCGACAGTCGTTACAGGTAAAAGCCTGACAACCAGTCTACTTATCTAAAGAGGTGTCGTGTTGCCTAGGTAACTGGGTTGAGGAGTTCAGATAGGCAGTCGCTCCTTGTAAAAAAATCAATGAATCCGGTTAGACTCGAAGCCGATCCCAACATATTTGAGAATAGGCTAGGAGGACGATGAGCCAGTTCTATTTTTAGCGATATCAAGAGTTCGCTCCACTAGGCCCTATAGATTTTAACCAACGATTCGAGATTATTTGGTTTGAGGTGATAAAATATAGTCACTGATCGTGAAACCTGTGGTAGACCCCAAACGCGCTTATAAACGAAATTTAAAGTCATAAACTTACTGAATACAAAACTATACATCTCAAGTCACTTTTATTATTTTACTTTAAGCAAACTTATTTAAGCTTTTGATCCCTAAAATTTAAATTTCTCTATTAAGTTTTTTGTTGGGATTAAATGATATTAGAATGTTCAAACTTAATTGAATTATATTTTGCAACTTTATGTTACAATGAAAATGTGAGAGGATTTAAAAGTTTTATTAAAAATCAAATGGTTTTCATAAAACTACGATATTCTACTAGTTTTCGAAAATCTTTTTTTGGCTTCAGTAATTAAGTTTGGCCATACATTACTAGCGTATTATTTTAAGTTGTAATAAAATTGATTTCGTATTAAAAGTACAGGACGAGAATGATAGTGGTGGGTAGATGGCGAGTAAGGTGATGTATGGAAGGGGATTTATAAAGCTAAGAAAAAATTCAATAAAAGTAATGTAATTGCAAATCGCAAAATAATCCATAAAAAAAAACACGGTCAAATTTGAATGTGAAGATGTCTTATCTTGGCCAAAATTACGCAATTAAAAAAAAAAGAAATAAAGATCATTTTCCACCTTTCGAAGTACAGCATACAATAATACTTCGATTAATCAAGCTCACAAAACGAGCAGAACTTACAAACAAAGATGACGATCCCCACTTAAACGTCAAAGTACAATAGCCTGTGGCTTTATATTAAATCCTTTCGTTTATAAGGGTCTGAAAGATAATACGCCAGGTAGGATCTTATTCCCCGCCTCATTGGAAACGATCAATTATTGACGGGAAACTGCGACCGAAAAGAGTTTTAAAATATCTGAGGTTTTTTTTCTTTTTAATATTAAGGTTAATTGATTAATAAATTGTCTGAATAAAATGAAGTCATTTAAGAGTACCTACATAATTATCTAAGAAATTCTGGTGAAAATGTCATCGGCTCATATACTCGTAACGAAGATTCTTTCGTAGATTAAAATCATGAATCATGAATCATGAAATTGATTTTTTGCTTTAGGATGAACAAAAAATGGAATTAAGTACCTAATTTTGAATCTCATTGGAGCTACGCATAACAACTACTCATCATCAAAATTGAATGTGTTAATGTAATTTTATTACATTGGTTGGTCTATGCACTTATTCCAGTCTTTTTCATCATCAGCGACCCTCTATCGGTCCTTCTATTATATTAGTTATAAATAAACCGAAGCCAAAGAGGTGTCCTATCATGTTTCCTATATTATCTCTATTTAGTATTTCTCTAGTTTCGACAAAGTGATTTAGTACATCTTGTACAACTTCACATGTCAACCTACACAAGCTACCCACTTCCTTAAGCGCCAGTGATAGAGATAGTTTAGAATATAGATACCTGATGTAGATGTACACCGAGAGTATTGTTATTTGGACATAATTGGTGTATCGCCATGACTGTGGCGATGTTAGCGGCCTTAGAAGTACATACTCAACTTTTCGGTTCCAATGGACAGATGAATTTTATTAATATTGCTGTTTCGTTTGTGTTGGTTTAATGGTTCTTTCGGGGAAGTGCATGTGATATAGTTTATAATAGGGATAGCTGATGTGTCTGTACCAGGAATGTTACGATCTGAAGATGATTGGTTAATTGTCTGGACTTTCTATCACTGTTACTGTTAATTCGACGATGGTTAGCAGCTAAGGCAATTATTCAGCTTTTCAGTTCCAATATAGAGGCGATATTTTTTCAAATGAATCCAATGCAATCTGGAATTATATCTATGTGTCGGACCTAACATTTATATCTAGCAAAAAAAACCTTTCCTACCAACTGCTACCTAAAATTAGTGAAATATATTATCGTGCCATCGTTTACACAAGAAAACTCATCTCAAGTCGGTCGCAGTGAAAGTTTTTCCAAACAATGACAAGGCTTGTTGTCGCCGAATTTTGTTATGAATTTACTTTGCCGACTCACTTGGAAGTTTTCTCATATGTGCTTCAATATACGAGTAAATTGGTGTGACTGTTAATTAAGCGTTAATTTGAATTGTTTGGGACATTCCGTATCAAGCAAACGACGCAAAAAAATGCAATAAAATAATTATTGGTTAGCTACAGGTTTTTTTTTTTCAAGTAATAGAAATTCTAATCTAGTGAACAATATTTTCTGTCACAAAAAATAAACAAAGGGGCTAATAATGATAAAATAAAAACAAAAAAAAAGTCGAAACAAGCAAAAAAATATACATCAAAAGAGCTAAATCAACAACCAATACCAACGAAAACAAAAACGAACTAATAATCCCATATCCTCCAAATAAGAACACAGACATAAATAATCACGCACTAATACATAAAGAACCAGTAGAACGAGCTTCCGATAATCATTAAACTAGAGAAACAATGAACGAAACAAAAGAGGCTCTGCCGTAAGGAGACAGGAGGCAATCAAAGGGCAATCGGGCGTAAGTCCACGGGGTAGTAGACAAATGGGCCAATATGTGTGGATTGTGGGTACTCGGCCGATACCTCAATTGTCTTATCAATTGGACGAAGATATTGCTGTTTCGTTTGTGTGGGTTAAATGTTTGTTTCGGGGAAGTGCTCGTGATATAGTTTAAAATTGGGATACCTGATGTGTCTGTACTGGGAATATTGTGATTTGAAGATTATTCGTTTATGATGATGATGTCGAAGTCACTCAACGTGTCAGTTCCGACAGACGGACATTTGACGGGCCTGTTGGTCTAGTGGTTAGTGACCCTGACTGCTATACCGGAGGTCGTGGGTTCGATTTCCGCCCAGGACAAATCTTGTGTGATGAGCATGATCATTTGTTCTGGTGTCTGGGTGTAATTTATCTATAATATGTATGTATTTAGAAATATATAAGTAAGTTTATCAGTTACCATAACACAAATTCTGCTTAGCTTGGGATCAGATAACCGTGTGTGAGTTGTCCCAGGATATTATATTATTTTCTTATTTTTAAACTTAATTTGGAAGGAATTTTATCTTTGCCTCGCAAATATTCAAGTCATGTGCACAAAGACACCGAGACAAGCATTTGTGGATCAAACAATGGCTTGTCCTACGCGGGCCACAAACCTGTGCCACGTCGCGAGCAGTAGGTTTGCTTTGGTGATTTCTATCACACGGCTACCTATACAGTTGATTGCATTGATATTATGCTGAAAAATCTGTATCTAAATTTGAGAACCATTGGCCAAATTAATTTGTTTTTTTTTTTTGAGTTAACGGTTCTTGGTACATAACACATCTCATTCATATTTTTTATTCATAGGACTAATCATGAAAAGATTTGGTTAGATCCAGTGCAATTATATACAGGATTGTTTTACCCTGTATTTCATCTGAACAACGGAAGGGAAGAAGTAGATAATGGGGTATTACTCAAAGTCGTATTTCTCTCATCCACCGACGATTAAAGGATTATTGTATCATTTGCGCTAAGCCAGCCGAAAACGGTTGCTGCCGAACAAAATTAATGTTTTGTTTTGAAGAAAAGTGAAAACGACATTTTTTATGTAGGCTTTTTGTGAATTATATTTTAAGCTACAACAAAAGAGGTCGTGGCTAAGCAATTGCAAAAGTTGGTCGATCATAGGTTTAGCTACGCTTGACACGGTCAGCCGTGGATAGAATTCATTTGATAGCCGGGTAGTCAGAAGCTAGAAAAAGTGACAGCCAGCCAACCCAGCTAAATGGATTGAAGAAGTCAGGCAGTCGCTCTTTGTAATATACTGGTACTAAGCTGCATCCGTTTCGACCGGAAGACGACCCTAAAATGGTTAGGATAAGGCTAGGATGAGGAGAGTGATGAATACAATACCAATTCCTGACGATATTAACATGTCAGCGTGAGTTAAACACAATTTATCAGCTTAATCGGGTTACCCCTTAAGCAGATGGCAAAAAAAGAAAAGAATGATGCATTACCAAAATTAAATTCACAATGTGAACCCACGTCACATTTTCTCGCCGGAACACGTCAAAATTCAGCCACACATAAAAGATTAAAGTAACAACCGATGATATACCAACTCTAAGTATTTTTCTTGTCAAAATTTCCGCCCTAAAACAACTTTGGAACGACGGTAATATAAAATGCTTAATGATATTACCAAATTGGGAGGTGACCCGAGTGTTTTTATATGTACCCAAAAAGGAATGAGTCAATTCATGTGTTATTTTCTTTTACCTATACGCTCCGTAAGACTAAATTAAGCCTTATTGATTTAATTTTTGTCGTCTACCAATTGATTGCACGGAGGGCCGAGTGGTCAGAACGGGTTCGATCCCCGCATAAGATGAATATTTGTGTGATCCAAGAATGTTTGTTCTGAATCTGGGTAAATTAGTACAGGTAACTTGAGTTTTTGTGAAACCCCCGCAATACAAACATTGAATTCCTTAGTGCGTGTACTCCACGTTACCCCATATTACTTAGCCATTTAACATTGCAAATAGATTTTACCACCTACCATTGCATTTCGTAACATAAATGACAATAACACTCATCTTATAGACATGTGCAAAACGAAATCCAACATGCAAGTCGTAAATCGAACACAAATTGGCAAAACCAAAATCGAAGACCAAAACTCATCGGATCCCGATAGTGGCGAGAAATTGGCAAAACGAACTTAAATGTGTAACGAGTTAATGAAATTCCAATCTGTACGGTGACGGATGCTGCGTTTCTCATCGGGAACGATAATCGGGTCACTCCGGCCCGCCAATTACTGAGGTATGTAACTGACATGTTACCAATCACTGCGCCTAAACCATGTATAAAGCCGAACTGTTGCCATTGTTGAAGCGAGACAACGCATTACACTGCATAACGTTATCTCGCTCCCACATTAGTTGCAGTTCTGTTTTTATGAGTATGTAGTAGGTGCGTAGGTTTTCACGTTTCTGGTCAACACGATTTTGTGTTCTATATTTAGAACCGGTGTTAGATTCGCCATTTGGCTGGGATTTGTTTGATGCTATGCCGTCTCCTAGTTGGAAATGTTCTTAATTTCAAATTATTGGGTTTATTTCTGGCTAGCTGGTTTTTAAACGATTTATAGGAAGGACCTAATCTTGCTTAGGGGAATTTTACTACAATGTTATGTGTGCGTCTTTCTTTCAAATCTTCTCCCTAACTAGATTCATTCGTATCTTGAAATATCTTATAAGATCTGATTGTCCAGGAAGATAGGTAGCTAGCAAATTAATAGCTTACTTGCTTGCTCAAAAATCATAAGCTAGCGTCTTTAATCACGAATATTAGAAAATATACATTTTAAAATCGAATTAAACTCTACTGTACAGACTTAAGCTATTAAACCTCACAATAAAAAAACAAAAACTAAAATCTAACTCCAGATTCATCACCTCGCTAACCAACTCTACAAAATGCTGTTGACAGCTCGCGTCCGTCACAAATGAACTATTGCAGTTATTTAAAAGCCAAGCATAACAGAAACCTGTTCTATTATCTAACTTTGGAATGGGAAGCGAGAGACAACTTGTTGTTGATAACGAACTGGACTGCGCGTTTGTTGCTGCGATTGTGGCTAGGGTTGTTGCTAGAACTATCGTAAAGTTTTCATAAAAATAGCTCATATTTTTTTCCATGCATATTTACAGAGTTTTCTATTGCGAGGAATAAAATATGAAACACGTAGGATTTCTGTCAATCAATCCATTCAGCCTATCTATGTCCTCTGCTGAACATAGGCATCGTCCAAGTTGTGCCACTACACTCGGTCCACCACCTTCCACATGCAGTTCGAGCCAGCTACCTTTATTAGGCCCCTTGGGCCACGGAGCGTCAAAAACAATTTTTTGACTGACATGGCTAGTTCACTGCCACTTCAGCTTGTTAACACTCAGCAAGCAGTCAGTCTGTTAGTTACTCCAGTTCTTCTCCAAATATCGTTTTTTCCTATTTTATCCTTCAAGGGAACTTCGATCACAGCTCGCTGCATAGCTCGCTGAGTGATTTCTGGACAAGCCCTACTGTTAGTGTTTACGTTTCAGCGCCGTTGATCACCGAAATGTGAGAACTAGCGTCGTTAAAATAATTGTTATTAACAAAAAACATTATTAATAATATTTTCTTGAAAACTATAATAGACTTCGCCTTGTGTCAGATGCCTTAAAATGGAATGGAAAAAAAATGATTTTCGTACACCTTAGTACCTCACACAAAAGTTTTCATTCTATTCACCTGCTCTATACGACATAGGTATTCGCCACCCCTGAATGAACTGCAACAGTTGCCCGACTTTGTTTATTAACATACCGAGTAGTTTGTTCGAGTTCGTATTAGATACTGCAGCTACGGTGTATGCTATAAAACTACGCTTGAAGTTTTCTAAAGGTAACGTGCTTGTAATATTATGAGTCGGTTATGTTGTACATGAATAAAATCGTGAATGAATCGAGAAAGCGAGAGAAATTTTAATGATCGAACAAACAGATCAGCTGCGTTGCAACAGGTAAGTAATAGAAAATGTACTCTGTATTAAGAGAGATAACGTTTTATTTCGCCGATAAAGGTTAAGTAATTATATTAATCTGTTCAGAATAAAAATATTCATACAAACAAGACTTGCAAGAAAACCTACTCGCGATGTAAAGAAGTTATCCTTGTGTCGGAGATTTCAAATTTAAATCACATACCCCACCCACATTCAATCGCTTAAATATTTGTTTCCGTAGTTTAAAATCGTATAATTATATAAAATCTACTTACTCATATGATGGAAATATAATTGACCTGTAAAATATAATCATGTATGTTACAAAACAATAAATTAAAACATAACCTATTATTAAAAGAAAAACAATATTAAAACAAAATATTCAAGGACTGAGCAAGAGTGTGATTAAAAGAAAATCTAGGTTTCCCTACATAAAGTTAGTTAAGTACACTTTGTTTTCTAGAAAATTCAGAGTAGCGCAATTGTGCAAGCGAGATGCCGCTCTACGATTTATGCTCTGTCCCGCTTCCTCAGCTGTAAAAGTCTTACACCAAGAGTTAGTGGTAGGCTGTATTACAGTATTATATGTTACGCTATCACAATATTTTAAATACTTCCTAAAACTTATTAAGTTGGTCAACTAGGTTATGTAGAAAGATTTTTATCTTATAAATTATTTCCGTCGCCGTGTAAAAGTAAACAAGTTATTAAATCATTGTTATTGGTGTCCTAAATATGCTTAAATTATTTCCTTTTTATAACACAGAACACACGCAATTAATTAATCATTTTTATACACTTATGTAAACCAATTTTAATACTATTATGTTTTTGTACAAAACAAATAGTGAAAAACGGTTGGAACGACCAAGACGTTGTTTTTTTTGTTAATTAAATAACATATAAAATACAGTCTTACAGTCAACTTAGTTTAATGACTCAGATACATATTTAAGTTTCTTCTATAATATACTTCTTTGAATTTGTTCACAGTATTATTTGCCTTTAATTGCACACATTCACAGCGTAAATAAAATAAAAATAAATAAACCCATTGACTGAAAAAACGTCACAAAGATTACGTAAGATAAATGGGGACTTTTTTACATTGAAATGAAATTGCAAATCATGCCAACTTCCTTACCGAGTTCCCACATACCGTATGACATCAAAACGATATCTAAAGTCATGATTTTGCTAAACTTGACTTTACGACCTTATCATCTTTTGACTGCTTAAACTTCGAACTTCGTCTCTTCTTGATATGAAAGTTTATGCTGGCATTATCTGGCTCAATATGTGTTTCTACATACTATAAAAAGACAGATTACACCAGAATTGAAATCAGATTAACCGTAATATTTGAGGCAAATAAAATAAAACAAACAACGTTGGTCTAATTTTCAATGGCATTTTTTTTGCCCTACATGAAACGCAATTTCTTTTTAAAACTATCATACTTGTAAATACAAGATCTGTGATCCTTTTTTTAGGGTGGGAAATTATTAAATGAATCGAGAGAGTGTCGGACGAATCAAAATCAAAATCCATTTTTAAAGGCTAAACCGCCCATGTCCTTTGTCTTTCGTGTACGCGGGTAACCCTTTTGGACAATCTTGCTGCCCCGCCAGGCATCAGACTCCACAGAATTTGCTGACATCTCTCGCTCGTGGACCACGAACGCACCAACCTGGTTTTGAAGGCCCTCTGCCTGTAATAATCGACTATCATCTATTTGTTCGACGAATTATTGGCCCAAATGTTCAGTAACTTTATTTGAAGTTGGTCATTAGTTGTACAAAAATGTAATATTGCTCAAGTCCCTACATTCTGTACATTTTCAACCCGTCATAACGGCGCCCTCGAGGTCGTCCCCGATTAGTCGCGCAGTCGAAGTCTTCACGGATCATTAAGTTCCTTCGGACCGCCCTATAGGACCACTTTGTACTTGAGGACCAGACTATATAAATTATATATTTTTACCTTGGATGTGTAGTGACCTGAGACGGGACCCTTCCTGAAACTAATTTATGAGGTACGGAAGCCGTAAGGACAGGGTTCTGCGTTATCTTGCCATCTGTTATGTTTTGACAAGTTATTGGGAATATGTTCAATTGATATACCTGTCTGAACTTAATATATAGCCTTTTCTAATTATTAATACCAGCCTGAAAATGTTCGACAGCTGGGGTATGCATGTACTAATCACTAATCTTTTGAGTTCTGAGTCTTGTTTTACGACTTAGGAATTTTGATCGCGTATCGAGTTGAATGTGACATGGTTTACATAAAAATTTAATAATTATTTGTTTTAGTACTGTTTATTGGCGCGTATTTATCGGAATCTTCCTCCAGACTAGGAAAAACCCAAGTCCTTAATCAGGAGCTGACGCTTGAATAAAATCAATTAAATACATATTTATTAATCCGCCTCCCAAAAATTTTTATAATAAAGAAATAAAATTAATTTATTATCCGTATTATCTATAAATTTAAACTCAATTTGCATTCTCTGAAAAATTGTGAGTCCATAATGCATGTAGTCAAAGTAACGATGTTTGATCGCATTGGAGATTGCAATGGGTGCTTGTTAGCAAAAACCCTCGCCGTGCAGACTGACACGGTTGATTAAATTTTAATCAGAGCTTATAGGAGTTACGCCAAGTGGCGACTGGTGATGTTTTTGCATGAAGAATATAGCTGTAGCGATATACTTTGTTAGGGATAATCAAGAAAATGAGTGCTTTGAACGAAACTGTGCAAGCATTTGTATTTGAAAGACAGAATGTTAAGATGAAACATACTTATGCTTATTATGATTATATTCTTACTAGCTGTTGCCCGCGACCTTGTCCCCGTGGGTAGAAGATATAACTTATGATTTGTACCTGCCCTGATTTTTTCACATTTTCCATTGTATCTTCGCTCCTATTAGTCGCAGCGTCATGGTTTATAGCCTATAGCCTTCCTCGATGAATGGTCTATTCAACACAAAAATATTTTTTTAATTTGGACCAGTAGTTCCTGAGATTAGCGCTTTCAAACAAACAAACTCTTCAGCTTTATATATTAGTATAGATTATTGCTAATCGTGTAACCGAATACGATGGATAGTGTTCGTCAGATAGGAAATAGGTAGTACATATGTAGAATAAACGGTAGACAGCTCAATCTGATAAAACGGTGGAATAAAAGCTAACATTAATATAGCTTAGAAAAAGATAAGGCTGGGAAATAAAAACGATACATAGAATGAGGAATTAAGTATTCTATCTATATATATATATTGTCATCGTACTTTAATTTTGTTTATTTTTATGGTAAAATCGAGCTATTCACAATATAATGTAAGCCAATAAACAACCATACAATTCGACTTTGAAAATGATTTGGGAACTTAACAAGGGCATCAAAGGCATCAAATGTAGCCTTTTACGCGGCGTTAGTCCGTTAATTAATTTTTAATCAGAATCTATCGCCTCATGAACGAGCGGGGGCGAGGGGTGGGGTGTTTCGGGAGGAGGGGGGATAAAGAGGGCCAGATTGTGTTTGTTCGACGGAATTTTATGAAACTTCATTTCGTCGGTAATGCTTTTATGTACGGCATCGAAACCCTTGATCAAGCTCCTTGCGTTGCTTAATTTAGCTCGGCGTGTTAAAATTGGCATTTATAAGCTTTAGGCTATGTATTGGATATTATAATGTTATGAGTGTTAACGGTAATGGTTATTATATTGCGCCGATGTTGTCGGGCCTTGCAAGCTTGTATCTGTCTGTGAGTAGCAGTGGTCAGTCAATCCTGCTGAAGAATCGGAAACGTTAATTTCAGGGTACAACCCCAAAGGGTAAAACCGTACTCAAGGGGTAAAAAGGAATCTCTTACTCCGCTGTCCATCCGTCTGTCCGCCTGTCCATCTGTCGGTCAACAGGCTGTGACCGACGGCTAGACACACGAACGGTGATAGCTAGACATCACTTCTTAAAGTTGATAGTTTTATTTTTTGGCCTCATAAATTATGTACTCAATCTTTTTTCACCAATGTGCCTTTATATTGATATCATTTTTTTTTTTGTAATTATATAATATGACCTTTAAAAATACCATATTATAAACTCCCCTTACTGACCACACTTACATCATTGATCATACTAACGACAGCGCTCATTTAATTTTATATTTAACTGCTTTAACTAACTCTAAGCACAACTTTAAGATTTGAGCAAACTTTTGTAATAAATTTCAAAGTTTTAGTCAACATAATTCGCAGTAGGTCCTTGGAGACATATGAACAGGTTCTATGCATATTTTAGTGAAATACCTTAATGATTTATGTGTATATTTTATTGTAAGTAATATTTGATTGCTCATTCTTTTAAACATTGATGTAAAATTGACTACTTTAAAAATCGTCTTCTGCTTGTCGCTTGCTCGATATTTAAGTATTATTCCAGTAGGTAAATTGTTTTTGAGAATTTAACTTTATACTACACACAAAAAGGTTAATTTTAAATCAGTTTTCTACATAAAAAAAAACTGGTAAATAGTATCACGTATGTTTTCAAATAAAAAACAATCCAGCGCTAACAGCTAAACTGGTACACCATAACTCAAAAATTAATTAAAACCGACCTAATTAGGGTCATAAATTAAAAATACAATTTATTAACCCTTAGGAGCATGAGTGCAATCTCATAAGACCCTATGTGGACCCTAAGCACATATAAAACAGACGTTACTGCCGCCCAGAGTAATGCAATTTAGCTTAATTAACTCATTAGTCCAAAAATTGTAGCTGTCCTTAAGAAAGGTGGTCTCAGACCTTTGTTAGTCGACTTAATTGTGTAATTTAATGAAATATTAATCTTATGGTGGTTTACTTAGGGTATCTTTATCTTTGCAACCCATTTGAACGGTAGAGACTCGTTGAAATGAGATTTTAATTGGTTAAGTAGATCGTACATTTTTTATTTTGTAGACTGTTTCGAACACCTTTTCTCTCTTTTATTTTAGAAGACTATTTATTTTAAATTGATATCAGATCTTTAAACAGAAAAAAAAAATTAAATTCAAGCATCATTCAATCTATCGCGAACAACTCCTGAATTAAGGGCATACCACGAGATTATCAGATCCAGAGGCTTTAGATGTTGACGACAACTATACTACACGTAATTATCGCCTAACTCCAGTAACACAAGTCAAAATCATCTAAAAGTAAACCAACTGAAATTATAAAAATAGATTTATTGATACTAAATAATAAACTAAAACTAACTATTAATCTGTCAGACGCAACATTGCAAACTACGTTGAAAACTATTATTTACGAGATCTAGGATATACCAAAAGTCGTTTAGTGAATATGATTTAGTTTGACTAAAGCCGTTTCGTGCCGTAAAAGCCGGCTGAATCTGACTTTTAGTGTTAAATGAATTTATTACCACTAGCTGGGAGTAATTCAACCACTTACTTAAGTAAATTGAAACTTTACCTTAACGAAGACCACATAATTACAACCAGGTAACGTGTTTAGCCGAATGGTTGAGGTTGAAACGTCACGGGTTCGATCACCGCGTAGGCCCCGCTGAGTTTGGGTGTCTTTGTCCTTGTGACTTGAATGCTTGTGAAAACCATTGAAAAACAAGGATTAAATAACGTAACTGAATACGTTTCTGAAAAAATACTCAAGCCTTAGGTATACGGGAAGGGGCATGTACCTAACCGCGGGGCAGGGTTGTAAATCTGACTCTGTTCATAGGATCAGATTCAGACCTGTGAACAATCAAATTGTGCTCAGCCTCTACTCTTTTTTTGTATTATTATGTACTAGTTGGTAACACTTAAAAACTTAAAACTTACGAAAAGTACCACCATAATCAAGATCTTAACTCATTAATCTCTTAAAAAATTAAACAAAACTAGGTGAGCGCGTTTCTTGAAACAATGAATAAAAATAGCGCGGTAACAATTATAAATCAACAATACCGTAGCACAATGGCCGCTCCGAGCGCCAGTCGTCAACTTTAATTACGTTCGAAACCAAGGAGCATGGCGACAAACTGGAATGCATAAATATAACAATTTATGGGAGTAACTGTGCGTGTTGTCTGTAGAATATAAGGATATAACTAATGGGTAAAAACTATGTAACTGTAGCACCGTTGTCTACCCTTCTGTCACCAGGCTGTATTTTAAGACACCGTGATTGCTGATGACTGAAATTTTGGCAGGTTATGTATTTCTGTTGCCGCCAAAACAAAAAATACCAATGAAAAACCACTTCCATTGGGCACAAACCGCACAGGCCAAAGGATGATGAGAGGAAGTGAATCTGAAATGTAAAATCAATTTGTAATGTGTAAGGCGTAGAAAGACGGTTTAACATGTAAAATCATGACTTGGGTCCGATCAATGTTAAGTTACTTCTAAGTATCACCTTAAGAAAAAGATAACCTGTCATTACAAATACCATTTCGACCTACACTTGCATCAACGTTTATTTTAAAAAAAACTTCAATTTTTTGCACAAATTACCAAATCTGATTGATTTATGATTAGCAATAGGCTGTGATAGACCGGTCTACGCATTCCAGTTGGCATAACAAACTCCTTGTTCGAAACCTATTGTTATAGACTCAACTTTTATACTTATAGTCAAGGAGATTGTGTGCGTATGAATGCGTTGGAATAATGCACGGTAAGCGGTAACGATTGGTCTTTGTTATCCATCTTCTGTTGTGTTCGAATTAAGTTTTAATTCCTTAAGTTCTTAACTTGGTCCTGTTGCCAGGCATAACGATTAGGGAGGGATGGTTGAGTTTTTGAACTATAATAATAGATGTCTATACTACGATAATCTAAACTTTGCGTAGTCATATTCGAAAATGTTTCAAATAAATATAATTTGGCGCCTGTTTGAATTTTCGAAATATTCATATCTATGACTCTAGTTGCACAGCAGTTGAATTGACATTCTTTTGTAGAGAAACCGACAAGAACATTTTTTTTAAATAAAAAAAGAAAAAAAATGTCTATTCGTACTATAAGTGCAATCTAGAACTCTAAGACTACTAGCTATCACGGTTCGTAGGATACAGCCTGTTGATAGACGGACGAACAAAGACAGCCCAACCTTATGTTCGTTTTATGTTAAAACACATTTGTTATGTGACGGTATTGGTCGGATGGTAAGTACCTGCGGTTTTCTTCAGATACAATATATATAATATTTTCTACCATACTACTACGAAAAAAGTAAGTACCATGAATGTAAGTATATGTGAATGAGGGTGTAGTACAGTATAGCAGGTGGTAGTAGTACATGAGGTGGTACCATTCTTCATTTCACTATCTATTTCATTGTTGGATAGTTTATTCATTGGGGAGGATATAAAATCTATAATGACACCATAATTAATAGGAGCTGAGCCGTGATGAAAAATCTTACAATTATGGACAGAAGTTGCGTGGACTCTATAAACTAATCTGATTTCAAAAAAATCTAACTAATCTAACTCTAATTCTATCGACGCAGACGAAGTCACGGGTAACAGCTAGTTTACGTATATTTTAAGGAACAGTGCAATTCGCGCCACGCCTTCAGCGTTTATTCTCAATCTTGCCTGATTCTGGCAGCTCTCGGGCTTGATTAAGCCGTAGTCGGCGACGTTATTATACCTAGGTAAGTAAGTATTTATTAAAAACATTAGTGCACTTGTGTAACTTTATACCAAAATATGTTTTACAGCGACCACGTATAAATGATCAATTGTTTTCAATAATATCTGTGTCAATGAGGGTGCCGTTACTGGGCCGTGATTCTGCTATTTACAATGACCGGTGAATAAATTGCGGTAAATTTGAAACTATCACGTTTCTTGAGATACAGCCTGGTATGGTCGTGGTTAAGCAACGTTTTTACGGATATACGTCGGTTGGGTAATAGATACATTTGTTTCCCCATCCAATTTATTTGTTTTGTTTGCGCCTCAAAATTTGCTTTTATTTAGCTTCTGTGTTGGGAATGCAGGAACTCTCATGAGTCTTTTAATCAATGAACGTTATATGGAACTAATTTATAACAACAGATAATCTCAGTTTCTTTATTTAGTTACCATGAAAATTTTTGTTTACGCAAATGTCTACCTTATTTTAACTAACGTCTATAAGCAAAAATAGTAATTGCGCATTAATTTTGCACATTAATCCCTCAATTTCACACTGAGTGGTGAATCGCAAGCCTAGCCTTGAGGACTACGTAGTCTAAACCTATTAGTACATGAAAGCCAGCCACTGACAGTTATATATAGTTATATTTGACGGGCCTGTTGGTCTAGTGGTTAGTGACCCTGACTGCTATACCGGAGGTCGTGGGTTCGATTCCCGCCCAGGACAAATGTTGTGTGATGAGCATGATCATTTGTTCTGGTGTCTGGGTGTAATTTATCTATAATATGTATGTATTTAGAAATATAATATAAGTAAGTTTATCAGTTGTCTGGTTACCATAACACAAGCTCTGCTTATCTTGGGATCAGATAACCGTGTGTGAGTTGTCCCAGGATATATTATATATTATATTATATTTAGCTAAAGAAAGATGAACTCGTTTCTGAATTGATACGCAAATAACAAAAGAAAGAATAAAAAATACATTATATTCACATCCTTATATGATGGTAACAGTTAAGTATAGTTTAGTAGTAAAGTATCATGTGTATGTAAGGTTGTTTGTCACCTCTTCACGCTAAAACGGCTAGACCTATTGTGATGATATTTGGTATGGATGTATATAATACCACTGACAAATTTAACTAACATAGACTGCTTCGAAAGAGGGTAATGATTTTGAAACCAGGCGAGGTAACCCAGGAAGAATAGCTAGTATTTGATAATTCTAAGTTATTCGACAGAACAGATATAAATAATACCAAATATTAATTATACAGGCACTAATTAACCTATTTCGATGAGTAGGTATACATAACGAAAATTACCCCAAAAAGAAATACAAGCTCATTATATTGCCCAAAAGTTGTAAATTTAAACGAAAACGATGAAAAATGGAATACTTATCTAAATACCATTTATGCAAATATTCCTGAAAATAATAATACATTTAAGTGTCACAACTGTCGCCGTTGCCTCATAACCATCTATTCATACGAACCAACAATAGGCGGTGACGTCACACTAATTAAAAGTTTCAATAATTCTTTGGTTTTGTCTTCTGAAGCGTCATAGTAAATTGGACCTTGGCGCTAAGAGTCAAGGTTAGTTTTTAATTGTTTTGTGCTCATTATTAATACTAGTTTACCCAATTAGTGAGATAGATATGTGGATGTTATTCAACTACTTGTTTTAGATTTAAATCCTGTATCGTTAACCGAACAAGTTTTAATTAATTCGCATTAGTTTTTTTAAAGAGCTAATGTGTAACGGGCCATTTGGATATATCAAAGTAATTTTCTATTCAATAATGACAGGTAAACTTGTAAATCTATGCATAGATTGGTAAGCGCAAGGTGCGGAACTTTTTCAAAGTTATATGGACTGAATTTTTTGACGAAACTTGAAATAAAAGGTCGTGAGGCAATCTGAATTATAAATATTAGAATATGTAATCGCCAACTTGCAGTTAGGGTGGTGATCTCTACTCAAACCGTTATTTACGGAGACAGGTTACGGAGTATGAAGACGTTTAATAAATGAAAAAAAAATATACATCTTCAACTTTAAATGACAAAAAAAACAATATGACACTTTATGCCTTGTCCAGAAACATAATGTAAAATTACATTTCATTAAAAACTTCTCAAATATTGTGATGAACAAAATTAATATCTGAAGGACTTCAATCAATTCAATAAATAAACACAAATAGAAAACAAAGAAATCACAAAACAGTCGACGATCTAAGTTTTCAAATAAATATCAACTTTCATGAACGAAGTCCAATCCAAACTTCGAAAATTGTCTTGAAAATTACCATTTTACCTATCTAATTACTGGATGAGTGAACAATAGCAGAAATAGGATATTAATCTTAATTAGTGGACGTCTTAGTCAAAGCCGATTAATTTCTTTCTTCATGAAAAGCGGATCGCGGTTCTTTCGTCTTTTTTTCTCAAGAAAACTAGGTACTGCATTTTGTAAATGGGAAATTTTAAACAGAAGGTCCACTTGGTTGCAAAAAGAGCTTTGAATCGAAGAAATATTTTCAGTACACTAAAACCCAGAGATCTCATCACTATGTAATTAATTTTAAGTACCTCTACTAAAAGTTATGACTTCTGCTATTCTGGCAGCGGTAGGTTCCTTAAAAACGACAGTATAAGCTTAAAAAGAAATGAGTGCAAGTCGTCATTCGAGCATTCGTACCTGAAGGTTTCATACAAAAATACACCCATGCGTGACATTTATGACTCTAGGCGTTGCTAAGCCTTTTATTTTCATTTATAATATTTGTTGTTATAGGAGCAATAGAAATGGATCATGTGTGAAAGTTTCAACCGTATAGCTATAATGGTTCCTGAGGCTTACGGTGGACTCCAAGAAAGGTAGGTCAGACGTTAATTTTAACTCTTCCAAACAATATAAATGAAAACAGTTCGAAAGTAAATTCAACAAAATCAAAGTGAAACACCATTTCCCAAATTCCTGAAAAAGATAATTTAATTAAACAATGATACCATCAAACAAATACTTAGAACAACAGAACTGAGGAAATTAAACCATCAAATACCGGACAGTTCAAAGGCTACTTAATTAATCAATAAAATCTATCCTTTCAGAATTAATTCTTAATTAAATAACAGTACACGAACTAAGACTGGAAATATTCCGAGGTGAAATTTGCAAGGGGCCTACCAGCGCTTTGATACTCGGTTCAGAGCGATGTCTCTCTTTATATTTTAAACGACTTCCATTCTATGCACTTTAAGCCTTGCGTCTCGGGGTTTTATAAACATTCGAGCCACATAGACCTGGATGTTTGTTCTACGTCTGACTCTCTGCTCGGGACCAGCATTTGTGGATGTCACATTTTCTTGTCCTACCCGATGACTGCACGGAAAGCCGAGTGGACAATATACGCCGTGTCGTGGGTTTGATCCCCGCGTAGGACAGACATTGTGTGATCCACGACTGCTTGTACTGAGTCTGGGAGTCTTTGTGCACGTGATTTGTAACTTTGAGAAAACCCTACGACACAAGGATAGCAGTATAAGTCGTGTTTAAAAAAAATGCTAGAATAAGTAGTAGGCCCCCAGGCCTTCCTTATCCCAATTAGAAAAGGTTTTATGAGTATTAGATGAGATTAATTTATTCCAAGTTGAGAGGTTCTTAGTAAAATATTTGTTACATTTTTCTTTATTTATAGTTTATGAATAGAAATTTAGAATGAATTTTAAGGTGTAAATTAAGATGCTCTGTTTAGGTGTTAGTGATCTTAAGGAATAAATTATACTTGTAAATTCGCGATGGTTGAATGTTTTTATTGAGGAGAATACAAATAAGAACTCTTTCAATGGTATGTGCTTTTTTAATCAAGAAAAGATTGTGTTATTCTTGAATCTGAGACTAACAATAATTGTAGTAAGAGTCGTAAGGTCTAAATCGAGTAAGCGCTGCTCTATTTATTTTCCTTTTTTTTTGTAAGAAAAGAGCCTTTAATAAGTGGACCAATTTCTGGTCCTATTACATTAAAAAAAAAAACAGAGTACTTTTTTTCATTTGCACTAAAACTTTATATAACTTACTATATTTAAATACGAAAAACAAAATTCCAATTGACACTACTGCAGGCGACCTCCAAAAAGTTGTAAAAAGTATGCAATCAAAAGAGTACATTTCAGTTCGGTCTTCCGTTGAATGATTTCCATCAAATATCCAATTAATTAGTCCGCTCCAAAAAAACTTCATTTTCAGCTTGAAACAAATTTGTTTGTGTCTCTCGTACCGTTTTCCAGAAACTAAAAAAACGCGACTGGTTAGGGTCCGAGTTATGCTCGAAAGGTTCAGTACCCAACTTCCAATATTAATCATAATGGGCGACAATTTGTATATTGAAAAGTTGATGTTCCTGAGAAAAAAGACATTCCACCAAGACAACTGAAATTTGAACCTATAAACAACACAAGTCCAAATCAAGCAACAACTTCCTTAAAAAAATTTTGAAAAATTGTATTGCTGTTGTAGACATGCCACTGAATATGTCATCTCTTCTATCACTAATCTCTCTATGGGACAAACAAACGCGCTGTTGAAGAGTGCGCGAATCAGGGAGCTTTTGACATCCGAAAAGCACTCTGTGGTAACCATGTTTGTAGAAATGGTTTCTAAATTTAAATTTGACGAACCCTGAAAATAGGAGAAATAGGAAAGAAAATTACAGGCACAAAGCTTTTGAAAGCTCGATATGAAATGAATGCCGTTTGGTGCGGTTCTAATGTCACGTTGCAGATGAAGATAGAAGGTTTTTTTTTCCTCTGTGTGTAGTCACAGTGAACAGACGTGTTTTTGTGAGCTCCTCAATTTAAAAAAAAGTTTTGCTATTACATTTAAAATTATTAAATGAAAGACACTTAGCAAGTACACCACCCTCTTGCTAGTTAAAATAATTTATTTTCAACACAATGGACAACAAATTTTCAAGCAGTTTGGCAGATCTGGAGCAGCTGTTCCATTCCCGTATGGCTGAATATGAAGATAAACTGGTCAAAGCTTCTGCAGGAGCAGGTCAACCATCAGACAGCATAACCTCCATCAGCAATGACTTCAGGGACTTCAAGACCTTTGTTTGGCAAGCACTGTCTAAGTTAAAATCCCAAGTTGAGTTGCTTGGCCATGGTTTTGACAGGCATGAGACCCTCATGCGAAGAAAGGTGCTGCTGCTTCATGGGGTGCCTGAGAAACCAGAAGAAAATCTGCATACAGTTGTGACGGACATTATTACCAGAAATTTAAAATTGGAAGAACTAAGGGACAATACCTTGCATGTTTGTCACCGCTTAGGCCCTTCCAGGCAGAAGACTCGACCCATCCTAGTGAGGTTTTTCAAGGTAGAGCATCGGCAGCTTGTTTGGGACGGCAAGAAGCAGTTAAAGGGCTCGGGCATCACCATTTCTGAGTTTCTGACTCAGACTCGACATCAAGCCTTCCTTGCCGCCAGGAAACATTTCAGCGTCACGAAGTGCTGGACCACTGAGGGCAGGATAGTGATCCTTTGCCCTGACAATATTCGGCGGAAGATTGAGACGGTAAGTGAGCTCAACGAGTTGACAACCCGTTTTCCTACTGGCGCCATTGAGACCTCCGGCTCCGACCCTGGTCCTCTTAAAGACGCCCCAGAGACCAAGGCTCAGCGAAAGGCGAGGCGTCGGAACTGAAGACATCATGCACTTTCACTAATTCACTTCTAACTTCAATCTCTTTTGCTTTCGTCGGTACTTCAATTTAAATTTGCGTTAACTATAATTCCGTTACTTTTAAAATAGTTCTATAACTTCTTGAAGGTATAACTGTATTTTGTTGTGCACAGTTCTATATTTATTGTTGCCACTTTATTACTTTTAATATTTAATTTAAAGGTCAGTGCACCTATAATTGTGTAATACATACTTTGCAGAATCTGTGGTTATTTCCTAGTGACATCTGTCAAATTGTGTCTAACTGACATCTTCTTGCTGCGTTCATTAATACTTGCGCGTGAGTGTTTTACCTGATTTGGCTTCATGTCTTTTAATTTGTTTCATTTTATTTTTTTATTTTTTTTTGTTTCTGTTTGTCGTTCTTTGTGTTGGAATGTACTTATTTCTTATTAATTCACCGGCGAGAAGGGGTGGTCGTTGCTATTGCTACGTGCTTATTAGTTATTAATTTAGTGTAAAATATTATTATACATATATTAATTTATTTATTTTTAATTATTTAATGGATGCTCTCGACGAGCTTAATGATAGTTTTTTTTCCTGCTCTTCCGAATCTTGCGGTTATGTTAGCGCGGACGACTTAAATTCTACTCCCTCTTTACACGAACAAATTTCTTCTCTTTTCTCTGAACATCGTAACAATTTTAACGTCGTGCATATTAATGCCCAGAGTGTTCCGAGTCACCATTCCGACCTTCTAGCATCCTTTAGCAACACAAACGTCGATGCCATTTTGATTTCGGAAACCTTCCTCAAACCTTCACTTCTCTCTACTCAATTTTCTCTTCCCGGCTTCGTTCTCATTCGTAATGATAGAACTGGGAAAGGTGGTGGGGGTGTTGCCATTTACTTGCGAGCCCATTTACCTCATAAAATTGTTCTGGCCTCACCCTCATTGTACTCCGAGTCATCCGAATACCTATTTCTTGAAATTTCTTTAAATTCTTCCAAAATTCTCCTTGCTGTCCTCTATTCCCCCAACTTACGCATCGACTATTTCAGCTCTCTTGATTCCACTTTGAGTGAACTTTGCCCTATTTACAAACATATCATCATCATGGGCGACTTTAACACATGTCTTCTTAAAAATGATTCACGTTCCACCAGACTTACTTCTCTCCTTTCTTCTTATGATCTGCATGTCTTACCTCTCTCTGCTACTCACTTTGCTCCCAACTGTTCTCCTTCTCTATTAGACCTTGCGATTGTGTCTTCCCTTGACAATGTCGCACGGCACGGTCAACTTACGGCAACTTTCTCTTACCACGATCTAATATTTCTATCGTATCGTGTTCGCACTCCTAAGCCTAAGCCACAGTATTTGTATTTGCGTAATTACAATGCGATAGACATTGAAGCTCTGCAGGCCGACGCTGCCGCACTTGACTGGTCACCTGTCTCTGATAGCCCCGGTACGGAACAAAAAGTGTCCTGCTTTAATTCGATGGTCCTTGGTTTAATGGACAAGCATGCACCTATCCGCCGTATTAAAATAAAGCATAAGCCAGCTCCGTGGATAACAGCTGAAATTAAAGTTCTTATGGTCCGCAGAGACAGAGCGAAGAATAAACTCAAGGGCAGGCCGTCTGATGTGAACCTCGAATACTATAGGGCTCTGCGCAATCGCTGCAGCCGTCTGTGTAGAGATGCTAAAAGGCGCTACTTCCACGAATCACTTATCAACCGTAGTTCCTCCGAGGCTTGGAAATTTCTCAAATCCGTTGGTATCGGCAAATCTCCCATACACACCTGTACAGACATGGATCTAAATGAATTAAATCTCTCTCTTTCTCAGCCGCCTATCCATTTAGATCCAAATGCCAAAACTGTCACTCTCACTGAGCTTCAGAACTTACCGGCACCAAACTGTCCCTCCTTTTCATTTAGTCCTGTTTCTGAGGTTGACGTTGAAAAATCGCTTCTTGCAATTACCTCCAATGCAATTGGCTGTGATAATGTGTGCTCGAGAATGATCCGTCTCATCCTTCCCCACCTACTCCCGATCCTAACTCACATTTTCAATCATTCCTTATATACTTGTAATTTCCCATCCGCCTGGAAGCAGGCACATATCTTACCTTTACCCAAGATCCCTAACCCCTCTGTATCATCTCATTTCAGACCCATTTCCATTCTCCCTTACCTCTCCAAAGTTCTCGAGCATATCGTTCACAGGCAGATAACCGGTTTTTTAACGTCAAATTCTCTTATTTCTTCTTTCCAATCTGGTTTCCGTTCTGGCCATAGTACCGTCACTGCCTTGTTGAAGGTGACTGACGACATCCGCTGGGCAATGGAGAAAAAGATGATGACGGTCCTTGTCCTGCTTGACTTCAGCAGTGCCTTCAACTCGGTAGATCTTGATGTGCTACTTGGCATCCTAAAATCTCTAAATTTCTCTTCTACATCCCTAGCATGGTTAGATTCTTACCTTCGGGGTCGCTCGCAGTGTGTTCGCCTTGAAGAGTCTCACTCTGATTGGTGCGAGCTCACGGCGGGTGTTCCCCAGGGTGGCGTCCTTTCTCCTCTTCTCTTCTCTATTTTCATCAACTCTGTAACTAGAGTAATTGCTTCCCACTTCCATCTTTATGCAGACGACTTGCAGCTGTATCGCCACTTTCCAGCTGCTGAGGCAGACTCTGCCATTGCTGCCATGAATAAAGACCTGGCTTCCGTTTGTTCTTGGGCTGAGTCTTATGGTCTTAAGGTGAATCCATCAAAGTCACAGGCAATCATCATAAGTAGCAGGTCTTTGGGGAGCCGATTAAATTTATCATCGTTATCGCGCCTGTACTTTGATGGAATCCCGATCAAGTTCTCGGAAACCGTAAAGGATCTGGGGATTATATTGGACACAAATCTCTCGTGGCGTCCTCAAGTTGCCGAAGTTAGCCGTAAAGCCCATTTTTCCTTTCATTCCCTCAAATCCCTTCAACACTTTCTACCTCTTCAAACTAAAATCTCACTAGCCCTATCTTTAATCCAACCCATCATCGATTATGCTGATGTTTGCTATCTGGATGCTAACGAGGAGCTCCTTAATAAACTTGAGCGCTTGCAAAATCTATGCGTACGTTTTGTATTCGGCCTGCGCAAATATGACCATGTGTCTCACCTCCGTAAGCAGCTTAAGTGGCTCCCAATCCGCCTTCACCGGAACACTCGCATTTTATGCTTACTGTACAATGTCCTGCACAATCCTTCGTATCCCTCTTACTTGCGTGAACGCTTTTCCTTTACCCGACCTCCTGATGTCCCTTGCAGATCGCATATAAAATCCTTATTGCATTGCCCATCCCACTCCACTGACTTCTATTCCTACTCCTTTACCATTCACGCAGTAAGACTTTGGAACTCGCTTCCGCCTAACATCCGTGATTCCAAATCTCTTCATATCTTTAAAAAACGCGTCAAAGAGCATTATCTCTCTCATGACTGACTTATTTTGGATATACATATATATATATTATAGTATTTATACCTATGTATGTATGCATATATATATTTATATATTATAATATATTGTTAGTTATATGTAGTATGTATTAGTGTCAATTGATTTATTAGTTTAATTTTTATTAGTTTAATTGAGCCACACACCATGACTGCCAATATTGACGACTTCTCCTTTCGCGGGTCTGCTGGCAGAGATTTCTTAAGAAATAAGCAGTACCCTTGTACATCATTTATGTTTATAATGTTATGTTACTTTTAAGATCTCTTGTGTGTGTACATAAATTATTAAATAAATAAATAAATAAAGGTTTAATTTGTATCAAACAAAATGGTGACAGATTGTTTACTGGCTTTCGTTATAAATTGCATCGGAAAGGAAAGATGGTGAATTTGTTTTTTTTTTATAAAAGTTATGTTTTCGTTTATTTTTGTGAAAATGTATGCCGATGTATTTCCCATTTTTGTTACATATGTAAGTAGGTACCATACAATTTCTTGCGACCGTATTTAATTGATATACAAATGTCATATATATAATTTATAATTTGTGAAGAAATATGAATTAATCGATAACAATTGGTTGCAGGATAAAGTATTAATTGAATACTTTTATTAGATGTTTCAATTACATAAAATAAAACTTTCACAAGAGTATTTTGATTAACCTCTTCTCTGTTTAACAGCCCAGTACTACTAGAAACCTTAAGAATATTATAAAAATACTTTTTTTCCACAGATTTTTAGGGCTAGACTTAATTAAGTCACATCTTGTTTCAAAATTTCAGCAGTCTAGCAATCTTGGTTCGTGATATTCAGCCTAGTGACGGCCGGACGGACGGACAGACAACGGAGCTTCATTAATAGGATTCCGCTTTAACCCTTTCGATACGGAACTCTAAAAAGTTCATACACAACGCAGCTGTAATCCCGTAGCTCAAAACACAGACTCCCATATTACTGACGGAAAGTATTCAAATTCATATCACGAACATCCGGCGCACGTCAATATGAATTACACAAGAAAATAGGGGAATAAAAAGCGAATTGAAAATGCGAAAAGTTTCCAACAGGCTTTGTGGCGAACCTATTCTGTACTGCGGAACTGAAATGTTAACGTATGCAAGATTTTTTTAGATATTTTGATATCGATATGTAACTTTTCAGACAGGGCACTGTAGACACTATTTTCTATACGGTTTTCGTGTGAAACAAACAACTTTACAAAAATACTAGCAGTTTACAAAATAAATTCAAAATAAATTATTTAGTAGGAATAGCATTCAGTGGCAAATTTTTAACTAACGTACGTGAGAATGATCCATATTGTAATGACGCAACGGTTTACTCAAGCGTATGTATCGGGATTGCCCGACTAGTTTCGCGACTGCACAATTAAGCACTCCTATTTTCTTGATGGGAAATCATCAAATGAATCCTCCCGCTTTGGATTGAGAGGACGGGAGTGCCACACTTTAAAGCGCTCCTTCAAAAAAAATTCCCGAACACTAACGAGTGCCTACACAATATACCAACTTACATGAAATGTTAAACTTTTTTGTTCAAACTCAAACAAAGGCAGTATTTTAGGAATGAAGCTCTGTGAGATTAGCGCGAATGTTAAAAACGTCAGAATTCCTCTTTCCATGGGAGGAAAGTAGGAGAATTGCTTTTTCACTTCTGGAATTTGTTACTCTTTCGCCTTTAACAACATTTTTACAGCATTTATCCTATAATTCAGTAATATATTTTTTTGGGTTACATGTTAAATGTACAATTTATTGGCGTGAAATGTCTCGTAAATTATTTCAGTTTTGAGTAATTACCTGCCTATTAAAATTATCGTTAATAAATAATAGTCATGCAGTTCGGATGTTCTTTGTTATTTTTTTTTACACTGACGAATTTAACATTTGTGTCAAAGGTGTTCCGTAAACATTAAAGTCACATGCATTTGTGGAACACACAAACGCTTCATCTGCGCGGGGATCGTACCCGCGACCCCTTGCTCACGGTGACTGCAACCCCTTGACTATCCTTGCAGTCAAGTGCCTCTTAAAAGATGATGAAGAAGATATCTATCTAGAAAAAGGCTGGTCCGGCCTATTGAAAACCTTTGACATAAAAGGAAAACAAATTTCTTCGTTAATTTCTTCATCCATTCTACTTTTGGTACTTCTCTTCCCTTCTACTTCTCCCCTTACAATTTCGTGATCACTAATGAATGCATTATGAATGCAGATTCTTGCCGATTCACAAGCGTTGGCATTATCCGCGAACTCGGACGTCCAGTGAATGCCCGACCGACGATTATTATTCAAAACTTAATAGTTCGTCGACATTGATGTAAAGTTGTTCTAGATATTCTTTTTATTTTTAATAATGTTTTATATTAGCACTTCCTGAATTGCGTGAATTTTATTCTGTGGGGATGATTTGTGAATCTAAGTCATGCGGGTAAAATCAAAACGCATTAAAAACAACCATTCAGGTCGATGCATCCGTATAGGCAGAGTTTCAAAGTGATAAAGTGAAGTTATAATTGACAGTTGAGAACCATTATGATCTGTTACATCATATCACAGTTAGATTTTATTTTTTTCGTGTGGTTGAAAATCTGGTATCAGAGATTTTAAACAAAGAATTTTTAGGTTTCCTCATGTGTTCCTCACACATTTCATGACGAGAAAATAACTTAGTAATGAGCTCATGAATTCAAAGATATGCTAAGAATTAGAAGCTACGACCATATTATTATACTTGGCAGTCCAAAATCATGCCATGAGGATACACATAGGCGAGAACCATAAAATTTCTAGTATATTATACATCTATGTTACCAAGACGGGTAACTTGGGAGACGATCGTGTTGGTCAGTTGCGAAGTGCTGACGGAAATACTCAGAACACCAATTAACATCGCTACCCGACACCAACGGGCGTATCTCTGCCGTTTTTAATTAATAAACTTTCTCAATGGATGCAGAAATTTATATAGGAAGTTGCAATGAAGTATGAGGTTTCATGCTTTTCTTTTTTTGGAATCTGATTCAATGGTATGATTGGGGTTTGAAGCATTTTGTCATCGAAGAATGAACTTGTCTGACTTTAAATTTGTTAGCGTGTACTTTTAGTTGCAGTAAGTGAAAATAGGTATCTCTTACGCTAATTTTGGGTATGCCAGTAGTTACTAGCAGTAGCACCCCCATATGATGAATTGGAGTATAATTTCGTTCGATTCTCGCATAAGACTTGCATTTGTGATATACACGAACGCTTGTTCTGATTCTGGGTGTCGTTATTGTAGACTGTGGCGTGTAATTAAAAAGGAATTTTCGATCAACTTAGTTCAAAATATAACTATTTGTTGAAGTTTTAAATCCCACATTATGTTCATGTTCCATTTCTATTCGAAATGAAAAATACGAAGTCAGAAGATACTTTAATCATCTTTATCTTTTGAAAAATGAACTCGGAAAACTTAAATAAAAAATTAAGTTTCCTAGGGGATTTAAAAGGGACGAGAAAACTTCCTTATGAAAAGAGCGGCGGAATGACAAATGTACTGTGAACGAAGTCGTTATGTTTGTTCTGACATTCATGTTATGGTATATGGTAGTATGGGTAGGTCATGAAAAAAGGCTTGAAATATACAAGTTCACTTTAGGTCTTCTGCAAGTCGTTTTTGCGACACTGAGGGACAAGCATGATTGGCATATTATCTAGCAGTAATTTGCCCAATAGACAGCGGAGCTATTCGGCGGCCTCCAGGCGGTATCTCATAGCTGGACAAGAGTTATGGTCATCGATTTGATGGTTTACTTTTATTGAAAATTTGTTTATGTAAAAGATGTTCAGTGTCGCGTCTAATATTCATCCCTGACCAGTTCTTTTATTTGTTATTTTACTTTTTTCGAGGTCGCAATGAACTTTCTTTTGTAACGCAGTTTTTATAAATGCTACTATGCTTATCAGCTTGTAAACATTTCCGTTAAAATCCGATTTAAAAACAAAATACCAAAATAATACCATTTCATGCATACCAGTATTCGCATATGAACACAACCTTTTCAAAATAAACGCTATTTTCAATACCGAACATTATTATTGTTGGCATAGCAAATAGCAATGCAACGAACTCCATTTTACCGAAAAAATATTACCGGATTTTGCACATACATAGAGATTCATTTTTTCGCACGGTTTTTATGAATAGTCGTTCCGTTTTGGTGGTCTTGTAAATTAACTGTTATATGCAGTTAACCAATTTCTATTGAATTTGATTTGATATATTAATATTTATTGGAATTTTACATCAATTTTAGACATGGGAGCAATCATTAAAACACATTCATAAGCAAATATTAAAGAGGAAATATTATCCTCATTCCGTTAAAATTGGAATAAAGCCGGTTTTTTTTTTTATTTTACGTAACATTTTAATTAACATCTTAAAAACCTTCTAAAACATGATTAAACGCCTTTAAACAAACTATTTAAATTGCAGCTACAATTTCTCAAATAACTTGCATTTCATCTGCAGAAACTCAAAAACTTCAGACCACTTCTTTGCTTCCTTATTAACTTTACGTCCGGCACAAGAATAAAAATGTCCAAGTTTCAAATGAAAATACATTAAGCAACTGTAGAAACAGTCACAAATCCATTACAGAACTATTAAGTTTACAAGTCAAATATGGAATACTCTAGTACTCTCACATCAAGCTGGACTCATGCTATTCTGGAAGAGAGACGCAACACACCTAATATATAGCACCATCTCGCTTCTGTGATGACAATAGATTTTCTTTAGCGTTCATAGTACGGGGTCTGTAGTAGATAATGCAGTGCTCCTTAAGGAACCAATATACAGTTCAATTTGTTCTAGCAAATTATCACTGAATAAGTGACAAGCTGGTGAACATCTGGGCTCTCAAGGGTATCGGTGGAATACGTTTTAGATGTAGAGTATAATGTATATTGGATTTTGAAGGCTTCGGATTGGATTCTTTGTTTCTTCTTTGTTTGAGGTTATATTCAGATGTTTGATATCGCAGATGATGATTGTGGATGGTATCTAGTAGTTGCTTTTAAGAAGTTGAATATTTATGGATGAGGTTTGTCGAAGTTCAATCTCAATCGAATAAAATAATAAAGTCGGTCGAGTCGGAGTCTTGACACAGAGGTGACCACAAAAAAAAATAGATACAGTTAAAAAAACCATCCGAAAGAGGCAATGGAAATATATCATGTAAAAAAAGCCCTCTGTCCAAAATACCTTTGGTACAGGAGATGCAGCCCGGTCACAGACAGACTTCAAATTCAACAGAGCACAAAGTCTCCCAGACTCAGGAAAAGCATTCTTGAATCTCACAAAAGGCCTACGCGAGGATCCAACCCACGACACATACCGCACAACGATTTCGCCGTAGTGACCTCACTCAGCTTAATATCAAATACCCAATAGATTACTCAAACTCATTAGGTTTATACCTACAGTTCCAAAATATTCGAATTTCAAGTCCGGGTTGCTCCTAATGACCGCAACAATTAGGCATGAAACTTTCTGTTTGGGTAAAGTTTTTGGGCATTTCGGAAGGTCCCAAACTGGTTCGGCACATCCTAATCGATGCTAATTCGGTTTTCTACATATTGTTGTAATTAAATTAAAAATCCTGTTGTATAATTAATTACGTGAATTCGAATGTTTTGGTTGGAACTGCATGGAATTAACAGACATCACATGGAAATGATAAATTGGAAATATGGCGAAAAATCGATTCCAAAAAGAAATTTTAATTTCTTATTTCAAATCATTGAACTCTACTGCTTAAAAATGGGCACGACAGATATTTATTTTGTAAAAATTGTTATCCAATAAGCCGACTATGACTAGTTATAGAAACTGTGTCTTTCAAAAGTCAAGTTCCTTGCTTTTGACTACATCTCATCATCTACATAAACATTTCTATCCCTTTCACAACATAGCTAGCTATTAGTTCTTATATAATTTTACTACTTAAAGTTCATAAAAACAAAGCACTTATAAGGTTCATCACCAATAAAATTCACTTTAAGATATCAAGTGTACCTACCTACATTTTATTATTTTCTGGCAATGTAAATGTATAATTTATACTTCATTTCGTCTTCACCCCTGAGACGGGTCGGTAAGTAATTCTTTGTGTTATGGTACTAATGTACCGCTACTTGGATGCCTCGATGATTTATTAATATCTAGTCTTACTCCGAAGTGTTTTTGAGATCTCTTTCAAATTCGTCTTGAGGAAAATTTCGCGTTACAGTAAGCTTAAGTGTTGAAAATTTGAGGCTTAATATCAAGATTGCTTTTGACGTTTACTTTTTCGTTGTACTTTTTGTTTGTTGCTTATTTATTTCATTCTTACATTTCGAGACTGTGGAAAAGTTTTTCATTGTATATGAACTATTCGAATTATCAACGATATACATATTGTAGTCGTTGATTGTTTAAAAATTTCTTAAACTTCTCTCTTTATTGGTTTCCTATCATGGGTGTTATATGGTCGTACATTCATATATGAATTGATTAATCCATTGTTATTTAAGATCTTATCAATGTATTTCTTCTTTCACATGGTTTTTTAATTTTAACCGTGTCTCACCACTATTATACGAAAATTTTAAAAAACATTCATTATCTTCAAAATTGAAAATACTGTGGCCCCTAATAAATTAATCATTACAATAATCCACGTTGGATCTAGTGTTCGTGCCAGTTCAGGTTTCATGGAGATTACGCGACGCCCTCAGAGTCGTGGTAATCCTAGGACATTCACTTGTGACGGTGACACCAATGCCTTGAGTTGACATTCGAAAAATCAATATAAAAAAATATAGAATATTCGAAGAAAAACTTGATGAATGCCGATATGAGAACTTGACGAGTAATAAAACTTTTATTTTTAGATTAAAACAATATCAACACCTTCATGTCCTAAAACTTCTTCTTTAGGCTTCCAATTGAAACCTATCCAAAACTGCAGCTCAATTTTAAATAGACCTTATTTTCCAATAGCCACAAGACTCTTTCAATGGACTCCAACTTTTAGGCAAACTAAGCCGGAATCAATTGAGATCGTACACGGTTAGTCACAAGTCCTGCATTTCAATTTAAACTTCCTAGTTCCAAGTTTACACTACGTACTGAGTTACCTACGGAAACAGTATTGTTATACGAACTGTTAATTTAAACTATTGCAGAGGTCGTCATGTTTGTTGCAGTAATGTTCTGATCAAGTGTGGTCGGAACTATGTCCATGCACGTAGTTCGGTCTTTGATATTACTGTTTTTATTACTCCGCGTATGTTTTGGTGTAGGTGAGTTTTGTAATTTCTAAATTAGGTCTTCTTTTTTTCTGTCTGATATTGATGTCAACAAAAAGTTTCCAGACTCAGATCTTTTCTTTTTGTTGATCACGAAAATGCTTGTCCAACGCGGGGATCAAACCAGCGTCACGACGCCACAGTCGGTTTAAAAAATACTTTATAGTTGTCCATTATTCATAAAAACAAACAACATTAATAATTGGTCAGCTAATACCAAACCATTTACAGCATAACAATAAACCTCCGCTTCTTAATCGCGGTTAACAATTTAACGGTTAAAATTAAGCCGATTACCACCTGATTAAACGAGTAAACCTTTATTCAAAGCGACCCAAAAATGTACGTAAAGAAATGAATTTTCAACAGGATATATTTTTTCTAATTGATGTAAGAAATTATATAGGTACATAGAAAGTTTAATGACATTATCACTTATTTCGTGGTGATATTACAGGTCCATTAACATTACAGGTCGATTTGTATGCAGGATCTGCAGGTTCAATCCGAATAACGGTAAAGCACTAAAGCGATTTTGGGATAGTGTAATGTGTAATTTGTAATGTGTACTGTTGGAATCGGGCCGTAGGCTAACCAGATGCAGCTAAGTATCAGTGCTTTACAAGTAGCTTCTGCCTGTCTGACCTCCTCATCCCAGTTACCTGGGCAACACGATACCCCTTAGTAGGACTGGTTGTCAGACTTTCTCGCTAAACTACTCGTAACTGTCAGAAATGAATTAACAACAGGCGGGACCCACACTTTAACGTGCCTTAGCAAAGACGGTGGAGCTCGTTGTGACATTGATGGTTACCGATCAGTTCAGATGAAGCAATAGTTATTAACACCACTCATAAACGTTGAAGGTAAGCGTGTGGAAACCTGAATTCCAAACATTTAAATCTAAAATCGCCAACCCGCAGTAAGCCAGCATGGTGATCAATTCTCTATTCTAGCTTTGCACTTGCTTCGACACTCACAACAAAATATCTCGGGCAAAAGACATTAGTTGTAATTTACTCCCATTCTAAATGAGCTAGATTTTTTCGAACATTTGCAGCATTTTTCTTGAAAATAAAGTATAAGTCTTCTGGCAGCTTTCTGCGTGATACCGGCGCAGTAAATTGTATGAAAGTAACTAGAATGTTTATGAATGTGGATATTTTAGTTCTGCACTGGAACTGCGTCGGTTAAATAACTTTTAACACCATAAACAGTTTTGCTGTGTTCGTCAACAAAAAGTTTGTTATGCAAAAAGGATGCAGGAAAATTTATTTCAAATACTTTTATATATTTTTTAATCGAGAAGTCTTTTGAAAAATCATATATTTATTTGTCACATAATAAACTTTATTTATAAGTTGTATACCCTCGATCATTGTTTTAGTATATGGTGTCATAGCGACAACCATGAAAATATTAACTACCTCTCTATCAAGGGTCATGGGATATAGATATGGACCCTGGCGACAGAAAGACAGACAGAGTTGCCTCAGTATAAGGGTTCCGTTTATACCATTTGGATACGAATATTTAAAATTCCTCAAATACAATCATATAAAAAAACTAGAATGCAATTCGTAGCCTAAAGAACCCACTTCTCCAGATCGGTTGTCTCAATCCCAGTATACTGCAGGAAATTACTTTGTCCCAAAAATGAAAGAATTGCTTGTACCTTGCTAAACCTGCAATGCAATCTCGTTGCATTGGAGAGAAAACGACTTTACAGGCTACATCCATCCGGCGGTTCTAAAGGCTAGACCTTTTTCGGAGTAAAATACCTAAAGTACTCAATAGTAATCCTTTTTTTTTTGGTTTTTAGTTCAAGAGATAATTGAAAACTTATATTTGATAGTCGTAACTTTGCAACTACGAGTAAGTCGGTTAGTAAATTAATGTTTTCGAAGTACCTAAACAAACCTGGAATTAAAAAATGTTTGTTTTTATTTCTAGGTTAGATATTATTATTTTTTTAATTATATTTTTTGAACTCTAAGAATTGTATTTTGAAACGCAATTTGCCTTCTCCAGACACATATTATAATTCGCCATAACAACATATTTACACGAAACCTCTTATATTGCTAATGATGAGAACAGAAAGAAAATGCATGACAATATAAAAGATACGATATTAAATTGTTACGCATTTTCAAAATCATTATAGCAAAATTTGTGCTCCTGAGTACACGATTCGAATATGTATAAAACGAGTTAATGACTTAATAACATGAAATCACAAACTGAATCAATAAACATTAAATCGGATTACGAACACAAACTTTCAATCAAACAAAACAACTGTCAGTATTACTTTATCATGACACCAATATCAATTCTAAAATTGCCCTAAAAACCCACATTACGAACCTACGCAACAATCACTTCAAAATTCCATTCCAACCCACTGTGTCTTAGCAAATCACTTCCTAAATAAACAAAGATTAATGTTGTTTATTAACATTAACAAATTAAGAGTAATTGTCTTGTTCTTGGTGAAGAATAGCCCGTATCTCCTTCTAATGTTAACAAGTTGCATACTTCAGATAAGGACATGTACAATTATACATTGTGATTACAATGGTATGGTCTTGTTAATTCTGTTATAAATAAATCTCGTGATAATTAAGGAGGGATAAGAACTCGTTACAATCGTAAATATATCCTCTAGATTTTACTGCAAAGGACAAATATGGCAGGTTACGTAATGGCACTATATAAATGATACGAGCCTTATTAGTAAGCTTGAAAATTAATATTGGTTGCCTCTAAATATAAAAATGCGTTTATGTCCAGTCATCTGAAACAGTAACAATACCGTCTTAAAAATGCGTAAAAAAAAAAACAAAGACTTCATGGCAAAATAATATGAAAGAACGCCATAATTCTCTTGTTTATTTAAATATTAAACTTGAGATCCCATAAGGATGAAGAAAACCGGGAAAACGCTCTAACAATAGATGGCGGTACTGAGTAAGCGTTAAAGGACCCATAATTTGAAGAAACTGGTCCTTTGGCGCTCACTAAGCTCTCGTCTTTCCGCATTTACTCACAAACACGTAACGGGTAATATTTGCAGCGTCTTTTTTCTGAACTGATTATAATAAAAGTGTAGATATGAAGTAAGTTTTGTGCTACAAATCAAATTAATGACCTCTTTACAGGATTAAATAATAATTTATTGAAATTAAAACTAATATTTACGCAATCCTCCAACACGCACATCTATTTGAAATCTTCCTAACGCATGCCAAGCAAGTGTATCATACTTGCAGTTTTCATTTTACAGCGTAAGCTTACATTGCAATGTATTTTATGTTCAGATTTAATACAGTTCCGTTGGGACATATGACATATTGGCAAACAAAATCTTGAGCTGTCTTTTGGTACGAAAATCTAAAATCATGTGTATGCAAATATTTTAGGAATAAAGAGATTGGAGTGTTATTTTAGTAGTAACTTTCGAGAGGATTATTCATATTTAAAAGATGCAACGTATTACTTATCAATTCGACTCGCGACTACACCGCCTATTTAGCTTATCAATTACTTGATTTAGTTCCGAAATTAATACATTTTATCCCCATAAATGTACCATGAATAAACTGTTGCATCTTTCAAGTATTGGAGCATTACTCTTAATGCCTCAAATCTCAAAGTAAAATCTCAATATTAAAAAAATTGAACAAAATCTAGACTAAAAATCTCAAATCATGAGAAGAAGCTTGTACAAATTATAGCATTAAAAAACTAGCATTGAAAAAATGATAGGCTAGTATAATATTTTATGATTATAATATATTATTTTTAATCTCCAAATAAAAAAGTAGGTACTTTGTCTTCATAACAGACTTTATTTTAGTCCTAGACTAGCACAACATAGATAACATTGAGACATTTACGAACACAACCAACCAAAAACATATTTCAGTAAATAACGGGACGGCACATGTGTACACAAAAACTAATAACAGCTCACAACTCGACGCGAAACTTAATAAATCCAGACACTCATTCAATGTATTGACAAAAATGGAACAGTATTTGATCGCAGCTCGTACACGATTGAAAACCCTGTAATTTGGCCGACTCACCAGTTGATTTACCCTTAATATCGAGTCTCGATCCAGCCTGATTGCACTCTAGCACTTTTTAAACTTTTCAAAGGGCGACTGAATAATTTTCGCTCTCCGTGATTCGGTCTTTTGATACGAAATTCTCAATTTCTTTTATTTATTATTATGGGATGAGTGAATGTGTAGAAATGTGAATATCAGATGGTGAGTGCTGAATATAAATTGCACGCTCGTTTGTTATGATTATGATCGTCATTTTTATTATTTGTTGTATTAAGCCTCGTGTAAGCTGGTACGAGTGTGTTTATTTAATGATGTAAAGAAAACATATTCATAGTGGTTTCTTAGGTTTACGCGAATGTTAGACATTGAAATGAAACTACTTTTACGGATTTTATCGCGGTTTTAATTTTAGATTTTTGTTCCCGACGTTTCTGCGCGTCTGCCCGTGACCATGATACCTGCAAAGGTTTCGAAACGTCGGGAACAAAAATCTAAAATTAAAACCGCGATAAAATCCGTAAAAGTAGTTTCATTTCAAAACATATTCATTTGTCAAACAAAACACATTTGTTTTGAAGTTTTAACAGCGATACTCAATAAATATAGAAAAAATAAAAATAATTGACTTTATTAGAAATATATCAATTATCTATTTGTGTTTTTAAAATGAATACCGATAAATAACAAAAATGATCGCTAACATTAAAAATATTTTACATATTTTCAAAAGAATTAATAAACCAATTGTCCGTGTCTAAGTATGTACCTATTAACAATAACTAACAAAATAGACAATAAATCCAGCCAGTCTTATTACTGCAAGCACACAGATAAGAGGAACAACAAACAGGCATTCAATCAAGCAAGCAAGCTGGTAAGCACAGGTGACTGAGCCGGTCGCATATCACGTAACAACAGCATAAATTCGTCACTCCGACAGTAACAATGACAAATTACTATGTACGTGAGAGCCGCGAACACCGCAAAAAGCACGAAGCACTGTAAACCTGAGAATAGAGCAGCTTTCCGTTGTGAAAGCGAGACGCCATCACGCACTGTATATAGCGCTATCTCGCTTCTGCTGAAATAATTGTCGAGGTTTAAAGTTCGTGGTACTGGCACTGGTGACACGACAAAATGTGTGTCTTTTTTATATGCAACGTTTCTGTCGTTTGAACAGAAATATCGTGCTTCAGATACGAGTTTGCTAATTAGGTTCAGTCTAGTTGAGTTATATGCGATTTCTCAAACCCGAAGTTATGAAATAATTGCTATATGTAATGAAGCATAATAGTCAAACACCTTTATTTTTTTTAACAACTTCCTCTGTTAATATTTTTTCTCTTGTGCCGCAGGGGATTTTGCAAACATTTAATTCACATGCACAACACTCAGACTTAAAACAAGTATTCATGGATCACACCGATGCTTGCTCTACGCTGGGATCGTAACCGCAACACGTCTTGCAAAGTGTGTTTTGCGTGGTGATCTATACCACTCTGTTATCCGTACAATCATTCTTTAACACAGCTGCTTGCACGAGGTATTGAGCGATTAGGTGATACGCAGAGCTGTTTGCAGTTTTTCTGTCGTCCAAAAAGTGTTACTTTGCTGATTGCTGCTCTGACATGATTGACTAACAACCAAACAAATATCCAATAAATCTTAAACATTTACAATAATGACTGCAGTCCGCTTGTAAAGGCAACCATTTCTGACAAAGTATCATGTGTTATTAATAATAGACATAAACTCAAACAGCGCTGAAAATATTCTTGTATTAAAAATCAACCTTGTTCTTCAATGAAGCGCAAATGATTTTCAACTTAATAGTGATAGACCACGTTTTCGCCTCACCATAACTATAAATTCACATTAGTAGGTATAATAAACAATAATAATGTTCGCATAATTCAACCATTTATTTCATTCTTCAACCGTTTACCATAACTGGTAGTTTGGGCATTAAATGTTTACCATGCTATTTGAATTGCCCCTAATGAGGCTTTCACGTGGATCCTGAAACTTTGAAGTTAAACTGCTATTTTGTTACGACACGAAAAGTTCAGTGGAATCGTTAGTAACAAATGGATCTTACCGTCAGTGATTTTAGTTGAAAATGAAAGACACCCTTTACTATACTAGCTTTGGGTGTCACTGTCATTGTTTGTAGTTAAACAAAAAATATAATGTGTATAATACTGGTGATCTGTGACACAGGTTTTACCTAAAACAGACTCCAGTCTCTATGTCTCTAGTCAGTAATGTAATGTTTTAAAAGTGCCTAAAAACGGCCTATTTGAAATAAAAACTTTTTGATTTTGATTTTGATTATGTCATATACAATACTTTTATGTAACCATAATTTTCCGATGATGAGAAAAATAAAGACTTTTTTGATTTTTTTTTTGACTGGAACATAAAATCTCCTGTTTATCAAATTGCGCCTAAATAAGCTTAGTGATTTTTGCGTGAGAGAGTAACAAACATATATGCGTACTTACAAACTTTCACGTTTATGTTACTAGTACGACTACCCTCAACCCTGTACGTTAACAGAAGAATTTTTGACACGTACATTGTTAATTGTGTCCATGACGTGACGGCCAATGCATTATGAATGAAATTATTGATTTTATGATGAAACATTTCTGAATATATTTAATGAATCACAACAATTTTAGTTTTAATAAAATACTGCTTGTTTTTATTAAGAACTTAAATTTGAGGCATTTTGGCCCTTGTGACTACTTGTTTTGCAACAAACCCCTTAGTTTTTTTTAGTGACTGAGTGTTATATAAGTTTTTGCAATAAATAAAATTATCATAATGTTATTAAAATCGCTCTTCACGCTTATGTTACGCTGTCTGGCATCTTTCAAAATACTCGTATGTTTTATATTCATAAATTGGTTATAAAATAGTACAATTTAACACCATTATAAAACAAAACTCTTTACCACTTTATTATTTAACAACTCCAAAAACTACTAAATAATTAAAAAGATACCATGAAAACTTTTTAATTCGGAACTCTGCAAGCATAAAATTTACTCATGGAACATTAAACTTCCTGAAAAGTTTTCAAGGTATTTAAATCTTCTGATTCTACGTTCTCATGCGGTTAAAGAACAAAATATGTAATCAAGACTTCTTGGAGCTATTAAGAACTTAATATAACCATGTTACAAGATTAGATTCAACAGGACGAAAGACGAAAGTTAGGCTAAAGGCACACGAGAGAAAATCAACGAAAATGAACAATTTAGTTTCAATAGCAGTTTTATTTGAATACTAGCTGTTGCCCGCGAGTTCGTTCCCGTGGGTAGAAGATATATGTTATGATTTATAACTGCCCTGTTTTTTCACATTTTCCATTGTACATATCTTCGCTCCTATTAGTCGCAGCGTGATGGTTTATAGCCTAAAGCCTTCCTCGATGAATGGTCTATTCAACACAAAAAGAATTTTTCAATTTGAACCAGTAGTTCCTGAGATTAGCGCGTTCAAACAAACAAACTCTTCAGCTTTATATATTAGTATAGATAATTATGAATTATGTATTATTATGTTGTTCGCAAAGATTGATATTTTCAGTTATATATTGATTACTTATTTTTGTTGCTACTCTTTCTAATCAATCAATTCCTTATGTATTTTTTTAAACAAAAACCATGTCATGAAGGTACAATGTTCCTCATAACCGTAACTAAATATTTATGACCTGTCAAACAAAACCTAAATCAATTCTCCAAACCGAAATAAGCCGGAAAGGCCAAAACAAACCTGAAATAATGATCGTTATTATTTTTAATACACAATACAAAAGCGTTACGAATTTGCATTAAATGAATATATTACATTCATTTAATGCAATGAAACTAATTAAACCTCACAAAGGAACGGAATCTACGACTCCTGGCTATACGCGCCAGTCGCTTGACCAGCTGAGCAAACGGTCACTGATCAGTCAGCCAATTTGAATTTCTCAATATTTAAAAGAAGACTACACACTAGAAATGTATAGATAAACAGATATAAGTATATCTTTCTTTATCTGTACACCTACAGGATGTTCCCTCTTTCATAATACCACGGTTATTAATGCTCCAATCCTCATTGCTATTCCAATCCTCTCATTGAAACTCGCCGAACCTCATCTCTTCACCTTTATGCGGCTCTGTGCATGACATTGCACGTTTTAACTGACCATGGACGCATTAGTATAAAGGGAAGTAAGAATAAATATACCTATATCATGATAAGGGATAAATTAAATAAGTACTCTTTGGTAAAAATCTAAGCGTAACTATACTCAATTTATATAAGCACCTTAAAAAAGGTTAGCGATCTTAGATTATAAATTGGATGAAAAATCAGTTTAACAAAAAAACTACAATAAAATCTGCAAACGACTGAAATTTATTATTATCGTTTTTAATTTATCGTTTTTAATTTATCGTTTTTTATTTATGTTTATATTTCTTTAATAAGTTACGATACAATATTGTTCACATACGTAAGTACTTACCTACTACTAAGTACTTGCCTAAAGCAATGGAATATAAGTGACTAGCTTTTCGCCCGCGGCTTCACCCGCGTCGATGTCGGTTATATCGCGTTTTCAAGAGAACTCTTCAAAAGTCCGGAATAAAAACTATTCTATATTCTTTCACAAGGTCAACTCTGTCTGTACCAATTTTTATTAAAATCAGGTCAGTGGTTTAGACGTGAAAGCGTAACAGACGGACAGACAGACAGAGTTACTTTCGAATTTATAATATTGGTAGGGATAAATAACTCTCTATTACTCAAGTTTGTTATCAAATGTTAATTTCCTAATAGACAATAATAAAAATTAATTTAATCTTTTAAAAACATTCTACAAGATTTTATTTCACTAATCCTTAATTTTGCCGCCTTGGTTTTTTTCACTGCATTTTACATCTGAAGCAAATATCGTTTCCAATCAACTATATCTTCAAAAACCATTCATTTTTAGAATTATCGAATATAAAATGTAACAGTTCTGTACTTATCTAATAGTCAAATTGACGGCCAGTACACTAAAAACGACCTGAAAATCTTTACTATAAAGTATAAATAAACAAATAGCGATCGGTAATGAAACCTCAAGCGCGAATTTAAACCACTCCTCAAGTGCAGCGCCGCCAGTGTGCCCTAAGCTCAGCTCCGCATTACCTAGTTATAACTTTATTCAGTGTCACACGTGCTTTGTGGCAGATTGCACTCAATCCCGCTTCAAGCACTCCGTATGATAACTCTGGTCTTGTTTAATTTTGCAAGAAGCACTCACTTCTGTATTACTCGAAGATTTTGTATAATATTTTTGTGTATATATAATATTTTGGATTTCTTAGGTACGTTTATAGTTTTCAATGTTTGTGGTTTATCATTTAAAACTACGAAATAGAAATCTGTTGCCTTAATATTAAATGAAATAATTTATTCTGCAAATAGGATAGACGTCATCACTATTACATGTATTTTTTACGCTAGCTGACATTTGGTGGCTGGCTACCCTAAGAAGAAATTTTGAAACAAACTCAGGTAAAGTTGATTGTGGTGATAAAACATTAAAATATTCTAAACTATAATTTGTACGAACTTATAGTTTACATCCCAACTTGTTTTACCCGTTGGTATATGGCATTGGATAAACAGCAGCATCATCAAACTTCAGCGTATACTTTTTGCCATCAAGGCAAACAAAAAGTGAATTCAACGAAGAATTAAAAAGTTAATTTCAATAATGAGTCAACATAACCCCAACTTGGGTCTTGGTTACTAAAGGATTTCCATTAATGCAATTTTCGCCATAAAAATTGAAAGGAAAATCCGTACAAGTTGTTTAAAATTTTCGCTGAAAACATATTAAATTCTTCAGTTATTTTATTAAAATTCCTTCACAAATTGTTGGTGGAGCGATTGATGTTTTGTTTTGCGTTTTACGACAGTATTTGGGATAAATTTAGTATGTTAATAGAATTTAAATCAACGTAGGTAAGATAATTTGGGTTTATTTTGGGATTTCGAATAAATAACTTTGTATAAACGTTGCCTTGGTATTCCTGTTTCCGCTTTCCAAAAGTAATTTAAAATGTACAGTACAGTATGTAAAATTGATTTTGTTCTTAACTACCTATAGTTCGTTTTTTATTATATTATCTACTTAGATTACATTTTTCATATTTAGACTAAATTTATTCTCTTTCTTTGTTCGCTCGAATTTTTTTTTGTGATGTGTAATGAAATTCGCTAAAAATCAATCTGCGCATTAAAGCGTGTATTTCTATACCAATGGTTGATTGTATGAATGTGACCAACCTCATAAAAACAAACGAAAGAAGAAAATTGAATTCAAAATGGAAAAAAACGTTCAGTATACCGTTAAGGGTTTTACCATATTTTAAGCATTCAGAAAACTCGTAGACCCTCAATTTCAAATGAAATGAACTTGTAATTGAAATAATTCCTTTTATTAACCTTATCGGCCATAAAGGCGCTACAATAAAATATCTAAGACTTTTATTGCTACCATAATGCGATGAAAAATTCACAAAATGGAATTGCTTATAAGGAAATATCTCCACATTTACCATACTCGAGACAACTGAGCCAACCACATCTGAAAATGAAAATGGGGAGAAAACACTTTAGTATGCTACTAGAATTAATTTCGGCGAAGAATCGAGAGTGCACATTTTACCACAATAAGGCAAATAAATGTCTGCAATAAAACTACGTTGCGTTGTAGAGATGCTTGGATGTTTTTGTTTTAACCCATTGAATGCAGCGCACGGCGATCGGCGTAATGTATAGCTATTTTATATTTTAATAATTTAATCTAATCTTACGATGAATTATAATACCAAACATAATTATGTACGTGAAAATCAACAGGTAACAGCTCCATCCATTGAAAGAAAAAATTGTTAACAACTATTGTATATACAGGGTGTCCTAAAACTCAACGATAATATGAGACCGGATGAAAGGCCAAGTGATAACAGATCAGGGAAAAATATAAAAAAAAACCATATCACTCAGTTCAGCGATAAGAGACATTTAAAAAGTTGAAATTCGACATCCCTCGTCACATTTTTATGTCCTGTGATCACCAATGTGGCAATTTCGCTGTGAGTATTTTAATTCCGGGATCTTCATTAACGATTCTATTATTCGAAACTATAAATTAATGCAATGAAAAAAAATTTTTTTTTCTTTTTCAAAAAATAGAAACAGATTTTTTTTCCCTGATCTGTTATCACTTGGCCTTTCATCCGGTCTCAGATTATCGTTGAGTTTTGGTAAACCCTGTATATGTTTTTATTTTTTCAAGCAAGGATAGTTTCGATCTTACATCTATTCTATAGTTGTTAGTAGTTGATAAAATAGGTATATAAAAATTAGATTACTATTTATCAGTGAGCTTGTATCATACAAAGAAGAAAAGAAAGATAATAAGTACTCTTCGCAAAAATACATTTCCAAAAGGAACACCAAGTAAACGCTTGCTTCTACAATTATTGTAGCACATTCTTGAAGGAGGTTATAACAAAACATTTCAAATTACCCTTAAAACTGTTGGTAACAATTTTGACAGCAGTTAGCAAGCTTCAAATACCTAGTAAAAATCTGCGCAGCGACGAACAAACAGCGGTGTGGAAATCGTGAAATAAATGCGAACGTACACAATTTGTTTAGTGGAGTGTGCCGCGCCGACAGTCCTGAGTATGACAAAACATGGAGGATGTCTGTTACACCGAAGCGTATAAAATCGTTGTTTTTATTTAAATTCATTCAATGTGACAATGATCGAAGTTATGTAAAAAATAATTATAAAAGCTGGTGGAATGTGGGCACTGTGAATTTAATCGCCATTATTTGTGACCATATTACCATTGTTGCCTACCCATATTTTTATTCTTTTTTTTTGTTGCTCTTATGTCAACTAACTAGCATTATGAACCTGAAAACTATAGGAATAAAGCAGATCAGTCAAAAGTAATCTTAATACTAGATGCAACTTTACTGAAAATTGGAAAACGTAAAGAGGTTTCTGTAAGCCAGGATTCGGAACTACGACCTAAAACTTGACATTAAAAAAGATATACTACTAAGCCATCACGCTGTTGGTTCTACTTCGGTGCAACAGGCGGACACAAACCGTGAGTTTCACAAAAATTTCGTTGCTCTTATTCGTTAAAATTACACGGATACAGTTTTGTTATTTGTGTAACGACATTATTTCAGTGAACAAAGGTTTATTAAAGTGTAGCCTTCTATAAAGACAAGAAGATATCTGAAATGTTATTTTTCTCGGAATCTTAGCATCAAATGTAGACTTGCAGGATATGTGCACTTTACATATACTCTTGCATCTTTTCCAATGCTTTTGATTTGCGGTGTTTCTCGTTCAGTTAGGTCCCTCCGCCTCCCCTATACCGAACGACCATCTGGTATCTGGTCTGCCGACATTGATGTGTTAGGACTAGACAAAATAGGATGAATAATACGAAGAGCGATTCATACTAAACTACTGACCCGATAGTTATAAGATCCCGCTAATAATGGTAGAAGTTTCAGCCTTATCCTGCTTTTGGAAGGCTGAACTCTTTAACTTTATTTTTAACGGTTTTACACACGCATTTTTATCTGGATCGCCTGACCAGGTGAAAATTTCAACTTGCGACCATCTTGCAGTTGTTGGATACGAAACTAGTCACGTTTTCCCAATAAACAAGAGTGACAAAACTGTTATCAAACAATAATAAATCCGCCTCATGAAAGTTATCGTAACAATACACTGAACTATTTATTAATAAAAATCCAATTTTATTTCCATAACATAGAATTTATTAAAACTCTTCAAACGAATAACAATAAACGATGAAATGAAAATAAGAAAAAAAGATAACAATAAAATAAAAACTAAAATAAATTATTTAAACGAATACAACTAAATTAGTAATAAAATTATAATTAAAATTAGAATAACAAACCTTTTGTAAGAATCATTATTATAATAATGCCATAACAAAACGACCAATCAAAGTTTTACAATTCAATCATGCCTTTTACATCATTCGAGAAGTGTGTGTTAGTTACTCTTTCACGCAGAAACTACTAAATGGAATTTGATGAAATTTGGCACAAAGATAGAGAGTGAAGATCAAAGTTTACAGCAATATCTGAGGTCCACACGAGCGGAGAGCCGCGAGAGACCAATAGTGACATTAGAAACAAAAGAAAGCTACTATACTGAGCATTCATTTTTATCGCAATCTTATGACAAATGTTGTTGCATGAAAGTGACGAGTAGACGATTTGAATTTCGTTCAGAAATTATGATTATTAGTATTTTGTTTTGGTAATAAATTATTATTTTTATTTAAAAAAGATAATGAACTGAATAATCGTAATTCAAAAGTGATGTCATCACTCATTATTGGTAGAATCAACAATACTTCAATAAGTAAAACCTCTCTTTTCCTTCTTCATTCCTTTGGTACTTGCATATAATTGGTGTCTAACTTCGGGGTATCCATCCAATAAGTCTTGCCAGTTATGCAAATACAAGACAACCAAATCCACCACCTGTAGAAGTTCGAAGTTGTACTAAGTTTAAAGTAACAAATTTTGATCATTACACTTGCAATAAAGTGATCAAAACTTGTTCCATCCCCTTTTTTAAGATACGCTTTTTTTCTCCAAGAGTGAGAGTGAGAGTTTATGGCATCACTTATCATTTATAAATAAATTCTGACTGAAAAAATATACAAGATTAGTCCTTTTATGTAACTTTTCAATGGACTATAATAATATGACTTTGCATGGAGGTTCATTATTAGTCGCCTGGTATTCTTATCCTCGAGTATCGGAGGCTTGCATTGCGGAAACACCTAGACTCAGGACAAGCATTCATAAATCCCACAAATATCCTACGCGGGGATCAAACCTGCGATACTTCGCGCTCAGAGGGTGGCATGGTAACCATTTTGGCTATCAGCTCCGACGGTCGGTCTTTTAATCATCTTTTTCTTACAAAGTCTATTAACGTACTCACCGTTCGCGAGTAATATGAAAATTGGAATCCCATATTGATGAAAAGGCCAGAAATACATCCGAAATAACCATTTGTATACAGTACAGACAGCAATCTGCTCTCGCCTCTGAAAGAAATCGTTTACAACAAATTATATTTTAATTTATATTTTAGATGCATATCAATTGCTATTCCTCTTTATCTTATCTCATAAAGAGGCAAAAAAAACTTCAAAGTTTCAAAGCAAGATACATTGAGTCGTCCCCCAACTGGAACATCCTATAGATTTTAAATAAATATCTTAATGGAAAAAGTTTCGTAAGGCGATATTTTTTTACTATTGAGACTTCTCTCAAAGCGATGACTATGAAACATCATTCTACAGTTCACAAAATACAGCAGAAAAGAGTCCAGAAATCATTAGAACTTAGTAGTCCTGCTTTCCTGGATAAGACTGGTACAGGATCGTAAATTGGCTCGAGAAACAGGAGGCCTATGTCTAGCAGTAGGAGGATAAAGGCTGTGGATGATTAAAAGATAGAAATCCTGCTTTTAAGTGATGGTACTAACCGAATATCGTAGTACCACTTCTCAACTTCTCCTTCGTGTATGAAATACGTGGTATTAAATGTATCTCCCTCTCGTACGATACACTTCCCTAAAGATTTACAAAGACATTAATTTTATATGCTAAAAGCTACTGGGTAGCAGTTTGAAGGGTAAAAAGATTAGAATTATGCAGCAGAATGCTAAAGCCTTTGATGCTTTGAAAGCGCTCTGGCTGCAGAGAGAAATCAAACATAAACTGCCCATGAGCACACTAAATGTTTCTCAGAAAATAAACAACTTTTATCTTCATAATCTTAAAAGATCAAACAAGTAATGTGTAAAATGGTTAAAAAAAAAATTTCGAAACGATTCAACAAAAAATTTGAGTTGGTTGTACGCTATGTAAAAAGTATTTGAATTAATTTTTAAGCACTTACCAGGGAAAATGACGACTCTCTCAAACCTGGATACCAACTGCTTTTTAAAGAACATGGGCAGTTGTCTGAAGGTTGGCGGGGCCTCTAGATGGTGCATGTATAGTGATCCGAATAAATCTTGCTTCAAACAAGGTGGAGCTTCGTAAGCCAATGGAGGAAGCTTATCACCTAAAAATTTTGGTTACAAATAAAAAACCAGCACTTATTTACAAATAAGCTGAAAAGCTATTGCTGATGTACAACCTATTGTCGGAGTTATAAGGCTTATCGAAGGTAAATAGGATCTGACGTGGCTAAACGACATTGAAAAATTCTCAGGTATGCTGGTTTCCGCACTTATTTTTGTCTTTCATAATTTTCAGCCAGTAAACTTCGCAATAGGCGCAAGAATTCATAAAAACTTAGTAGACCGAGTACGTTGTATATTATCCACTAGGCACTCCTAATAAAAAGTTAAATAGGTAAATAAAATTGAGACGAACCTTTCTGTCTACTCCATAACAGACGTGTATATTCAACAAAAGTATCGCATATGGACTGGCAAAGACCACAAGACTTTAGGTATGTTAGTATATTGTCCACTTGGTAGTCATTTTGGAACATCTCACGATACTTCATGTATGCAATGTTTATAGCCGAAGCCATTATAAAAATATCAACTAAATACAGAGCAAATGTGATTAACACTTTGTAGTAAGCTTGAGATGTCGTCAATACCATCACCTGAAAAGGAAAAAAAAACGTATACTACACGGATGAAGGTTAGAAAAACCTTGCTTGAATACAGTTTTCTATAGATTTTTTTACCCTTAGAAATTTGTAACGGGAATTAAATGGACTAGACCTGATGATGGAGAAAAGTTATAACAGAATGGTAGCTTAAACAGACGTTCAGACAGCGATATTCCGGTAAGCCAAGGATGAGATTGGCAGACCATGTTCAGCAGATAAAGGAGTATATAATATGCCGAACACTGGTTTATTCTAGGCCGATTATGATGATGATGACATTAGATCATGGAAAATTTATAGCGTAATTTTATTTTACTTTGAAGTATATATTGTATGGCGAACTGATTTTTTTAGCAAATATGCAAAAGCAACTAGGAATTTTAATAAAAACATAATCAAGTCTAAAGTACTCCAAAAGTAAAAAAAACTTTGTGAAAATTGACAAAATACTTGCAGTATTGATGGTAGTTTGTGTAAAAATGAGTAAAATGTATGTAAATGCGACTATATAGTCATATTCCCAATGTTTTGGCACTACGAAATGAGGGATTTCCTTATGATCTTCTGTGAGCAAATCAACAGTCGCTCGAGCACAACCTGTGGACAAACGTTTAACGACATTTAGAGATTAAAAAAAAATAAAAAAAATAATTAAATAGGCATTTTATTATGCTGCCTCTTTAAAATACTCGCAGTAAATGAATTAAAACAATGTCATCATTAGTCTGCAGTAATTTTGGTGTATCAGTAAAATTCCTTCTTATTTATCTATACTAACACATAAGCTGAACAGTTTGTTTGTTTGTTTGAACGCGCTAATCTCAGGAACTACTGTTCCAAATTGATTTTTTTTTTTTTGTGTTGAAAATGTGAAAAAACAGGACAGGTATAAATCATAACTTATTTCTTCTAACCACGCGGACGAAGTCGCGGGCAACAGCTAGTAACTCTATAATAGAGCTACTATTCTTGGGTATTGTTTTATCTTATTTTTAAATGTCAGCTCCGTTGTAGGAGACGTTCTCGTTCTCGGTAATGTTGGCTTTGCTGTTGGAGGCGTTGATGATAATGTTGGCAACGTTGTAGAAGGTGTAAAGTTCAATGTGCCCCTTACCCGCTTTTCTGTCACTCGGTTTGCTCCATTCAGTGAAGTCGATTGTATCATTCCAAACATTTAGATCTATCAGAGGTTTGATAGGAAATTCCTCATCTGCAAGAAAAAGCAATAAATCTCACATTTTAAGGCCCTACATTTATTTTAAGTATATTTTAGTGCTTACTATTTTGATGTAATGTGACAAAAAATAGGTGAACGCCTAGGTATATTTGGATAAACAAAAATGTTTTGATCAATAATAATTTAGTACACCAATACAGAAATCAATTAGTCTTTAACATGAGAATTTGTTTTATTCTGTTACAATAAATCTGATAGTTTGACTTGCCAAAACAACCTTAAAATTAATAAATAAGATTTTTTCATATTTTGATTGATCAATGTTTCACATGAACTAACATAAAGTAAGAAATAAGTAAATTGTTATGACATTGTAGGTAGTGAATTAACAATGTATACAGAACTTGCCTCTACACGCAATAAAGATCCATCCGCATGTAAAAAAGTGCAAGAGTATGCAAAAGATTCCAATTTTCAACAAATATGGAGTTAACTTACTCTGAAATCAATTTAAAGGCATTTATACTGTCATATTTTCTGCATAGTTCTGCATTTTATGAAACTCATTCCTTAAGTCAATCACCTCTAAACGTTAATTAAAAGAGTCTATTATGACTACATAATAATCTATATACTTTTTTATTATTATATCAAAGTGAATTGCTGTTCGTTAGTCTCGCTAAAACTCGAGAACGGCTGAACCGATTTGACTTATTTTAGTCCTGAAACATTCGTGGAAGACCAGGGAAGGTTTAAAACAAAAATGTAAGGCGGTACGTAGTTCGCTAGGACAGCTAGTAAACCTTTAGATTAATAACCAACCTTAAAACTTCTGCAAAAATGCTTCTCAAAATCATAGAACCATTTAAGTCTGAGTAATCTTACGACTTGATATCTCCATTGACCAGTAAACGCAGTGGCAATTGGCACTAAAAGTGATAATATGTCTAGATATGTAGCAAAGTCCTTGAATTTTTGTACACCGAGGCGATGTGGAACGACTTTATTCTTTTTTACTTGGAGTTCAACCTGCAAAGTGTACATTGGAATTTCGCCTGAGTCAAGTGACCATTCAGAATGGAGAATGCCAAACTTATTATAGGAAGTGACATCCTCTTTGGTAAGCGACGTTGTTTCTGCAACGATCCAGACTTAGACACTGAAGAAATAGTACGTATCTAAACTGAGGCCTTTTTTTGCTGCAGCTGCAGGGTACACTTTTTTTGGGTTATGCTTAATTTTTATGCTGTACCAATTAAAAACTTTTTCTTTCTTTCTATATAAAATGGAACATTGGAATAGCCCATGTACCACGCGTATATTAAACCAGAACATAATATATGAAACACCACATAAATAAAATCAGTAGTAAGATCTCTTTACGTTGACTGGAACGAACATCACACGAATACCATATTTCGCCTGGACTGTTGGTCAAGCGGTAAGAGGCCCTGATTGCTATATTAGAGGTCGTAGGTTGCTTAGTTTGAGACTAGACGAGTTGCATGACTGTTGTGGAATATTATTTTAACTTGTACATCAGAAAAAATATACTTACAGTAAAGAACTCCGATACAAAGTGTGTCAGATGAATAAAGTCTAAAAATCCAAGGATTATGTAAAATCTGAGCCACATATCGCTACTTTCAGGAAACATTTCGAATAGTAGAACAATGATAGATGACAGGAAAGGTCCAAAGAACCATGTGACATGGAGGAATAGAGCATACCACGACCCATGAACTGCTTCTATCGGTGGTAGATATTTCTGAAAAGCACGAATAAAACTCCATTAAGCTAATAATAATAATAAAAGTCCATGTTTGTTATTTTATAGAGCAGAAGTGGATGGCCCCTGGTAGATACCCCATCACTTTTTAGATTAAAATTCTCATCAAGGCCTCTGCATGTTGGACCTGCGTCCCCGTGCACGCCTTTTAAAAATTATCCCGTGACTGAAAAGAGATACAAATTATAATAAAAGCAACACTGACGCCTGTGTTAGGCTTAAAGCCTTTGTTATAGGAGCCAGGGTCTTTACCCGCTTTTGTTATTATTTTTATGTCTTTACACTATCTTTATACATCGCGCATGTGTCAGGCGTGGTAACGTCAACCACTCCCGTGCAGTTTAGAGTTTGTGTATGGAATCCTAAAAACTCACCCTCAACTGAATAGTTTTTCTTCCTCGAAGTAGGTATTTAACAGTGTCGTATGGATTCTCAATAAATATATTTTTTGTTGCCAAGTAATCCATCTTATGTTGAGGATAGCGGATAATATTAATCCTCACCTGAAATAATAAAATTATCCGACACCAACTCATTTACTTTCCGCATAATTTCATTGAAATAAAATTTTACTACTTGCACCTGTATTTATGGCTTATAAAATACTAGATTCAAGCAAAATTTAATCGGAAGAGATATTGCGTCTGTATGAAACATAAAACTGCTCCTAAAAGACACATTAATAATGAGAGATATATGAGCAGGTTGAGGAATGCAATGAAGGATCTTAGAAACCTATTTGATAAGGCATAAGGCAAAAAAATAATGCATAATATGTGATAAATACCTCCTCTGTAATGATCTTTTGGAATTCTTTAACTGTGATGTAGAGCAGATCAACCATTTCATCAGCTGTAGCCGTTATACGTATAGGACGAATTGCCGTTCCCAACAATTGTCCAAAAATGTCACCCTTGAAAAGAAAAAGAAATGGTTTTGTTATTGCGTTTTGCACAATATACAATTACTTGTTTCGTATCTTATTATCACTACTAGTCTTATTTTGCTTTTTTTTAAACTAGTCTCACATAACAGAAATTGTTTTTTTTTCAAGTCACATGCACATAGACACCCAGACTCAAAACAAGCATTCACGGTTTGTCCTACACGGAGATCAAACCCACGATACGTTGTTATGTACGATACGTTTGGCGTGGTGACCGCACCCACTCAGCTATCCGAACAGTCAAAGTCCAGTTTTATTCGGTGGATTCTGAATTGTTTGAGAACAGCCAGTATAGGTAATGATTGAGGACTTCAATTCCATTCGAAACTAGTCGTGCGATCTAGATTAAAATTCGATGGATTTAGAAAAAAAAAACTATTGTATTACTTTTTGGGAACAAATTTTCATATTTTACCTTGGTCAAAACAACCAACTTTTTTTCGTCTTGATGGATGCTAACTTTGCCGCGGTGCACTATACATATGTTAGTAAGCAAATCCATTTTCCGACAAATGTCATGACCTGGTAGGAAGTAAACTTGAGTGCAAACACTTGATAACTGCCGTTGCATAGGTTCTCCACATTTTATTATAGAATCCAGGATCGTGAAAGTCCTGAACACAAAAGAACATGCTGTTTATCTTTACTACAATGTAAATATCTGGCTGAATGCAGATTAATGCCGAATATGGGGAAGAAAGCAACAAAGAAAATGTTTCTGTCTAAAGATATTTAAACTGACGTACTTCTTATAGAAGTAGTAACTCAAATCCTGTCGAAACATCACGCCGATACGATCGTTTGTTAGACGTTGAATATCTATTCCCTTAGTTCTGCAGAAAAAAAAGAAATTGAAGCAAAATTAAATTTGCAAAATTATTCACAAGTATAGTAAGGCCAATGAGACGAGATAAAGAATGTAAAAAAACTTTCAGGGGTTCATGATATTTTTATTCGAATAAACTATTAAAAAGTTCGAATTTTGACAAAAATGAAGATTTTTTTATCTCATCTCGTTGGCCTTACAATAGTTATTTATAAAAACCTGACGGTTTGATTTCACTCGCTCCAAGAAACTCACCTTAACCAACAGTATCGGAAATGACTCATAACTTTTTCAATGGTCTCCTTCTCAACTCTCTCAGACACGAGAAAGTTTTCGATTTGTTGAACATTATGTTGATATAAAGTATCTCCTCGGGAGCCAAGCACCATAAGAGTAATAATGTAGCAAGTTATAAACCTAGCACAAAAGTAAAAATCATTAAAGCATAGAAAATTATGGTGAACCATGAGTCGCAGGTTCGAGTCGCAGTACGCAGTCGTAGTAACTAAGCTACGTATACGAGCTAGCTAGCTACGAGGTTAATGAACGTTATCACTTATTAGTTATTCTATACCCCAATATGGAATCGTCAACTTCAGCCTAATTAAGGTATTACATCTATAATATCAAACACTTACCAAAATAACATGCTCAGTAAAAATAGGATTGCACCCACTCCCAGATTTTGCCGATCTATCCTAAATCTACCAAAATTCATACCTAAGAGACCACATTCAGCCATATTTAGACTCTGGGCAAAGATCTGAAATAATGATAATACTAGATGAAATTGTATGCCATGGAATGTATGAAACATGCGCAAAATCTTAATAAAGAAATGAATGCATTGTATTGGTTTTTATTTATAAGATTTTAAGAGAATTCAAAAATTGGGTCAGTTTTTTAGTCGGTAAAGTACTCCCGCTCTAAGTAGTATAATTTTTATTTCACAAACATTCATGTCACATGCTGAAAGACACCCTGGCTCAGAAAAGGCATTCGTGAATGACAGAAATGCTTGTCATATATCTATTCATCATATCATATAGCTAGATATATATCATTCCAAAGTATGAATAAAAAAAAATTGACGTCCGGGTAGCCGACTAGTTACGGTCACCGCTTCGAAACCCATTAAGAAAGTTTGCTCCCTGCGCAGGACAAGCATTTCTGTAATCCTTGAATGCTTGTTCTGAGTCTGGACTTCTCAGTGTATGAGAATTGAATGTTTGTGAAAGAAATTTATGCGTCGTTTTATATAAAAAAAAAAAACAAAGTTTATTTTGGATGACATTTGTTTCTGAGTGACATGATAATACTTTACTACATATTATTTTGGCTGCTAAGAATTATTTTTTTCTTACCAAGTGTAAGTCATGCCATTCTAATTGTTTAGGTAATTTAATCGCATCAGGCATCCAACACGTATCCATCAGTCTGATTGAAAGCAAATTCATGTGGTCGCCAAAAGTAAAATTCACGCATTTAACCATGAAATAGTGACTGGTACCAAAAAGAATCAATATGTTAATAATTTGCCACTTTAGCATCTGTAAGATAAAGAAAGATTAGGGTGAAATTAATGTTTTTCATAATTACTTCTATAGATGCTTTTTCAGGCCCGAAGCCATCAAACACGTTTACCTCAAATGCTAAATATTTTTGCTGGTCCGTCAAATGAATATCTCATTACGTGAGCTTTGAAAACGACAACAGAGATGATGGCTGAGTATAGAAAATAAAACATCTAAAATTTTCATTTTTAAATGTCACTCCATTCAAATTTTATCTAAATCGGTCTAGCGGTTTTCATAGTTTGAAGTTACCCCGAAAATTTCAGCCTGTTAGCTTATCGGGAAGTGCCTCAAAATGGAGTTGCAATAATCCAACCGGAACGACAAACAAACAATATACCTAACTATAAAAACTGAAAAATCTGATAAAATTTTACATTTAAAAACGTGGATATTTAGATAATTAAATCTATTAATTAGATTTCAATGAAAGCTTTTACCTACCGTAATCAAAATTATGTTGACCGTTGGCAAGTCACTTATATAATCAAAGTAGGCAAACAAAATATACACGTGGGAAAACTTGCACAATGTATTTATCAAGAAAGTATCGTCGTCATCAATTTCAACTGTGATTAAAGCCTGGATCAGTTGGAAGAAGGGAAAGGAACCGATGACATCCAAGATGAAGCCTTTAGTTAAGTAGTTCAGTAAGCACTTCCTCTTGTGGATGATTTTGACTCCGCGGCTATCGTAGTAGGGTAACTGAAAAAACAATTAAATTATTACCTTTCCTGAGTTATATTCATTCATTCATCATTCAGTATTCATTTCAAACTATACAAATATATTCATCAAGAGACCGATGAACAATTCCAGCGCAAGGAGGTCTGGAATCTTGTCCAAAACCCCTGGACCACAAAATCGGTATGACGTCGGGATTCCACCCTGTAAATCTAAGGCAAATTTAATAAATTCACTTCGATAATGTTTAAATATATCTAATTTATCGGCTACCAGATATAGTGTTAACAAAGTTCTTGTGTTTCCATTGTTGTTTTAGTTCATAAAGAGTTAAGATGACTTACAAATATCTTGACGACTATGTCAATCCACGCGATACCATTGCAAAAGCCGCGGATATTATTTAATTCCCATCTATAATACGCTCCAACACCACCTATGAACAATTTAACGCATACTCTTAACCAACATAATCAGATACTAAAAACAGCCACATCAGAGTAATAGAGTTTGGTCTTACTTCTGTTCATTTAGTAAAATTTAATGAAATGTGACTAAAAATCGCCTTACAGGCAATAATAAGGTAAGTTCACTAGAAACACGAATCTGCATTACAAGCATAAAACAACCAGAAATCAGAAAGGTTGGCAAAAGAGGGGTGGACTCTTCTTTAAATATCCAATAACTCAACCCAATAACTCAACCCATTAACTAGATTAATATTAACTCTGTACCTGCCTATACTGTTATTTATTTTTATTTATTTATTTAATTATCACACTTATCAACCATTACAGGTTACTTAACCTAATGCGGTAGCTAGGACTAAACAAAGGTCTAAGTATTTATGTGAACTAGTGAATTATTATGCACATAGTTGCAGGTCTAAATTCCAGCAACTATTTTTATGTAATTTTCTGATAATTCTGACATGCATAGGCAATAAGTTAGCCTGATATACATGCCCATCATTGCTCCTCCTGGAATGGTTTGTTGCTTCATCCACTTTTCTCCTAGATATGAAATCTTTACTATTTACGATTCCCATGTTTAAAATTTCTGTCATTCCGCGATTTCTTGGAGTTCTCTGAATAAATTGGTTTCCAAGACTTTCAAAATCTTTGATTGATTTGTATCCTCTATAACTTTAAGTCCATTGAATTAGATTTAGAGCATTTTGTACTTTTATTTTTATTATTTATTTCATATTATTTTGGTTATCAGTTTGGTTTGGTTGTTATAAAACTACTGTCATGTTATCCAGTCCTAGCTACACAATAAATATCTTTATTATTATGATTTATTTATATACGATTCCTGCCCTCGGGAACTTACGTCGATATGACGCGGGGTTACACAACATTTAAATCATTAAAACAAAGGCACTCAGATTCAGAAAAGAAAATTATAGACCACATAAATGCGTATCTTATGCGGGAATCGAAACCGCGACGCGTCGCGTCCATTGGAATGGACGTTTGGCAAAATGCCCTTTCCCAAAAGTGGATAATTCCAGCCTGACGAAAATTATGCATAGAAATTAATATCCTTTCCATCAAAATAGCAAATAATGTGACTTACCCAGTAAAGACGACGCCAAAATAGAAATACATGCAACTATAGCTCTTATCAGCAACCAGACTTTCATGAAACTGAAACAAACAATTTCTTTTATTAAGCTAGTATGATCAGCTGAGTGAAATTGAACCGCGATAAAATCCGTAAAAGTAGTTATGGTAGTATTTCAATGTCTAACATTCACGTAAACCTAGAAAGAAACCACTAAATGAACGTGGTTAAAACTATGAAAAATGTTATTTCTTTTTATTTTCTTACCCATGTTACCCTCACTATGCTTAGCCATAATATGTTAATCAAAATAACGTTACGCAATACTCACGGAGATTCCGGGTCACCCCAGAGTAAACCCTCAAAAGGCAACGACCGATTTTCCTGGATATTATTAAGAACTTTGGAAGACGATACCATTGACATCCTCGTACTATAAATCCTATCTCTCAGTTTGGTTTGGTACTGAAAAAAGTTTTTTCTATTTATTTTTGGCGCGCCAGTCACTTTACCAACTAAGCTACCAAGAATTTACATTTGTCATTGCATCAAGACGTCTTTTGGGCACATTAGCAACTTATGCGGTTTACAGCGCTTTCTGCGTATCCTTAGTTAAACGATTCCGTTTTTACCCTTAAGATAAATACGAAATCCTAAAAAGAGAATAATTGGCAAGGCTCCACTGTCTCTCCGTCTGAAAGTATCTCATGAACCGTGTTAATTTCATTAAATGAATCGGTACTTACATCTCTATGTTTCAATACATGTTTTCTAAACAATTCATCAAAACTGGGACTAAATTCTTTAACACAAGTTTGGAGATATGAATATTCAAATGAATACCGTTTCATTATTGAATTGAAATCGCCTAATTCAATAAAGATGAACTGGAATAAAATATAAATATTTAAATTAACTTGTGGTAAAATTACATTTATTTTAAACATTAATTTAAGGGCTTCCATGCCTCAAATATTTATTCATCTACTCCCTAACTCTACCCTGATTCAGTATTTCCTTCTTTAGCAATCAATGCGTACAAGCAAACCCAAGTCAGTCTACGTCCATCATCTTACCCAGACTGTTAAATTTCAAAATTCAATCAAAGTTTTTTTTATCCTAGTTCGTGGCTCAGCTAAACAAGTTTTTCCAAGGTTAGGCTATACTTGACGCGATCGGTCTACGGATGGGTGACTATCCACGTCATAATGATTTCCTTCCTGTTTCGAAAGGCACTTTAAATTGCGGGTCCCGGTTGTTATTCATACATCTCAACAGTCGATTTTCCCCTGTGTCCCCGTGCACGCCGTCAAAAAGTACCGGATCTCTTCTCATGAAGTTATCAAGGGACAGGAAAGAGTTAAATAATACCAAAAATACAATAACTAATAACACACTTAGGGTCAGTTAGGGTTTGGTTGGATTTTATCCTCTCTTACTAGTTAAAAGCTTAGCATATTAAAATTAAATTTACCTCGCAATCTGTATATGCCGTGTAGGATTCAAGTGAAACTCTGCCAAGGAGAACTGAACTGGTAGCCAGCAGAGCACCACGCCCGCTGTATGAAGCAACCAATTCACCTTTTTCATCAGAATGCTCACACTTCACGTAGCCCTGAACAAGTATAAGTATACCGTCCCGATTAAATAAAAACAATATCATTTGCCCTAATTAAAGTTATACTAGTTCTGGTTTGACTGTCTTGTTCGCTAGTGACCCTCACACATAAAGCAAGGGTCGTGCGTTCGATTCCCACCCCAGAAATGTGATTGATATCTGTGATGAGCACAATCTCTGCTCGTAATTTATTCATAATATGAATAGTACTTCTAATATATGACATTCTCCGGTCGCCCGGTGGTCCACCCCTAACATTTTTTTATTAGTATATAATTATCTCACCATCACCATCATCCGATAATTCCTAGTAATAAATTTTATTGCAAAACATGAGTCAGCTAGTATTGTATAGATAGACATAATGAAAATCTTACTTATTCAGTGTTACAAAATGACAATAAAATATAAAACTAACCTGTACAATCCAAACGACGTTTTTACAACTAGTTCCGAATGTGAATATACTGGCACGCTGTGGCACCAATAAAAACCTAGATGCACAAGCTAGTTCTCGAATCAACATTGGATCAGCGTGATCAAAGGCCTTCGACTCTTTAATAATTTCTTCTGCCACCTCGCCCTGGGCTTTCCAATAAACTTCAACTGGTTCAGACTTTAATGTATTTGAATACATCACGTCGTACCCTTTATGGTACTTCCAGTGGCATATAAGATACCTATCAAGTCTCTTTACCAGATCAGCATGTATCCTGAGATTAGTATAGAATGCCTTCATTGTAGAAACAAATCTTTGATAGTTCATGTGGTTCCTGTGTTTCAAGTACAAATAGGCGACGACAATGGCTCTACTATAAACAGCCATCAAATAGTTCATATAATGAAGAATTAGGCCGACAAAGACGTCTTCCATACTATTAGCAAAATATTCTGAATACATCCACTCGTATTGCCACTCAATAATAACACCGAGAAAAGGATCAGTCCTCGTACAATTTGTGGTAACTGATTTAGAACAAAGTACTTTTCCGAAGAAAAATTCAGATCGTAACGCTGAGACGCGGCTGGCTAACTCAAACACACCATGGGATACTATAGTTGCATAAGCAAAATGAATTAATGCCACTCTGCGACTAACAGCCAAAAAAGGATCTCGTCTTATATCCATTTTAAGGTACGGCCCATAAAAAAGTCTATAAACTTTAATGAGTCTATTAAATTGATAGGTATAATAATAATTTTTGGATCCAACTAGTAGAGCTATTTTTTCAATCCAAATTGTTGCACATAAATCAAGGATAAATGTAAGACTCTTACAACGTTCAAACACCACTAGGGCGAAAGTATTTGTTACCGATTCCTGTGTTTCGGATTCCACAGCAGTGAAAAGAGACACACAAATATCGAGGGCATAGATGGTATCACAAAAATATGAAAAAAATAGAAACCAATCAGGAATATTGCGTTGAACTAAATTTGTCGGATAAATACAAACTACAAGCATAACGGTAACGTTAACAATGTAATGCCATACATAACCAAATCTGGAATAAGGATTCATTAACCAAGGAAATTTAAGTCGAGTGAACATAGAGTTAGTTTGTAATTCTGTTGATGTGCATAAAACCAACTGTCCTATATATTTAGAGCAGTGATAAATAGTCTCTTCATGTGGAATTTCAAATTTAATATCTTCTCGGGATTTGCCAGTTTTTTTTGTAATTACGTGGACTATGTCGTGTATTTGCCACCAGCGCCTTTTTATCCAATTAATTCCTTCATCTTCATTTCTGTCTATGCCTCTTATGTAAGATTTGCAAGAATATAATATTTTTGCGTGCTCTAATCGATTTTTAACCATTCGCATCATTACTTGCCTATCTCCTGGATATTTATGTAAAGCTTGAATCATACATTTTCGTTGTAAATAATAAATTTCACAATAAGTCAAACAACGGACCAGAACTTTCCTTTTTAAATGGGGAACATAAAAGTTTATATCTCCAAACACTGTACCACTTGTCACCGAAATAATGGGAGTCATACCATCGTCAGCAGAAACAAGTTCAACGACCCCTGACTTTAGGTAATATAAATTACCACTTGCAAGGCTGCCTGAGTAAAATTTGTCGCCCGGGAATCTATAAGCTATGCTCACAGTTTCCGATACCCACCTGCGAAATGGGTAAGATGATTGTCTTAATAGAGGGCTATGGTAATACATTGGCCATAGCAAGTCTTGTTTGACCTCCAGTCTTAGATATCTCGGTATTCCCTCAGTATATTCTGGAGGTAACTTAATGATCCCTCCACGTTTCCACCATATTATCTTATAAAAATTTTCAACCTCTTTCGCAGCTTTCGGGTCCGAACTTCTTCTTTCGGTGTCATGAATAACTTTCATGACGAGTGGATATTTTTCACAAATTCTACGGAGACTTAACATTGCTTCAGCAAATGTTTTTGGCGTAATAATGAAATAACGAAGTATATATCCAGCCATCAGAAAAATGCACACCATTCCAAATTCTAACAAGGCAGACGGTAGGATGAGATTATCAAAAAATGAATTTCCACTGAATGAATATATAAACATATAGGCTTGCACGAAGGTGACAAATTCAGTCTGCGTCACGTTCAACTGGAAGTGAAACATCACTATTAAGTATTACTATTATATTGTAACGTCGCGTCTATGGCCAACTTACTAATTGTCCATGGACGCGGCGACAGTGGTCCACCCTAGTGCCTAAACGTCAAGATGTGAGAGGCTACGTGACATTCCCTCTCGATCGCCATAACTGGCGGCTGCTGCCACGACTCCTAAGATGTAATTATACCCCAATCTTGGGTGAGTTTCTATGTATATTGCTAAACTAAGTGTGTGCCGTGTACGGGATAACCTACTTCATATTAATTTTCACATATTTAATCCCATTCTGCTTGTTCTGTTTCGCTTGCCTTGGCCGACCACGCGGTCTTAGGTTATCCCATGCATGCGGGCTGCATTGCCCTTGTTCTCAATAGTGTTAAGTGAATACTCAGTGTGCCTTCAGCTGTTACTAGCCTCCTGCCACCCCTTTAAAGGCTTAAATGAGCTCTGGATAGTGTAAGCACTTTATTGCATCAGCCTTGAGCACGTGTCATTGCACCCATCTGCCTTGTAAACCGCTGCGATGTGTGAGCTTTCCCTTTCCCTGCCTCTGTGCTGCCCTGGGGACCACTAGGGGAGCATCCACATCGCATGCGGGCCAACATCTTCGGCACCGCTAACCTACGCACCTCTATGCACGCTTCCAGGGGTCACCCTACGGGTTACCGCCGTCCCTCTACCTTCTGCGGGTCCCGCTCTCCAGCCGGCGGCTAAGCACCTACTGGTGGCCGCGGCCGTTGTCACGCCAGCGACCCCAGCTTCAGCCAGCTCACCGGGCACCCTACGTGGACCCCCCAGGGACGGTACCCCCTCACTCATATAAAAGCGAGGACTTGATTACCTGTGCCACAAACCCGCGACCTAGCCGGACCTAGTTCCATTAAAGACTTTTTTGAGATCTACCTCTGGTTTTCTTTCTCCCTAATTGGTTAACGGTCCGCACAGCCTACCTGTGCGGCCCTCACCGTTACAGTGGCGCCCAATCTTTACTGGCACAGGTACTTAGGTTGTCGCTTGGCTGCATCGCAGCGGTATTATTTAAATTCAACTATAATCTAATATAATAATTTAATTTAATGAACATAATATAATCTAATACTATAATTTATTAATAATTAATTAAAGATTATAATTAATGTTTAACTAAGAATCAATAGTATAATTAATTAATTAATCTCAATAATTGTTCTTATTGGTTATCCTTATAACTGATACTGTAATTATCAAAATATTTCATTAATTCTGTAAGTCTGTGTTGTAACACTCAACTGTGTAATTGGTTATAATCTAATCAGTTCCAATTGTTAACTACCACTCATCGGTTCTTGTTGTATAAAATGGGAACTCACCCAATCAATTTTATTCACCTAAGAAAAGCTGAGCTTGAATATGAAGTACTTATCAGAGGTGGAGTAACTGACACTTGTATAGAACTTAGAAAACAAATGAATGAATTAATAGACTTTTAACTATTTCACTTTAAATAATAACTTAAAACTTAATAAGGTTACATGTTTCAAACTAATTAACTGTAAAGAATAACTTCAACACTTACCTTAAGAAAAATGTAAACATGCTTAACTTAATTATTTAACTATAAAAAATAACTCAAACTGACTTCACCCTAAATATTTTAAACTACCTACCTCAACTAAATACTTGATTTGACAGAACTAAAACTACATTGATAATAGCTAAACATACACAATAAAAAATCTAATTCTACTATACCCACCCACTACTACTACACATAGCTACTCCTCTTATTTACACCTATTGGTCTACTCCAATAGTTTATATGATGATGGCCTACCCCATACATTGTATTACTGCATATTAAATATATACTTTGGACAAAGGTCCTACACCTTTGGTATCCTACAGAGCGGTTGATTACTCTTAAAATAAGCCCTAATCACAAACATAATTTAAATATTCTACTATTTATACTAAAGGTCCTACACCTTTGGTATCCTACAGAGCGGTTGATTACTCTTAAAATAAGCCCTAATCACAAACATAATTTAAATATTCTACTATTTATACTAAAGGTCCTACACCTTTGGTATCCTACAGAGCGGTTGATTACTCTTAAAATAAGCCCTAATCACAAACATAATTTAAATATTCTACTATTTATACTAAAGGTCCTACACCTTTGGTATCCTACAGAGCGGTTGATTACTCTCTAAATAAGCCCTAATCACAAACATAACTTATATATTTTACTTCTTTATCTTCAATCTATCAATAAGTAGCTAGTGGGTGGTTAGTAGAATTCATTTTTCTGGCGTTGTCTTTGCGAATGCTGTGGATCTTAAGGGATGATATATCTTTGGCAGAGCAGGTCTCTAGGACAACTACCCTTAAACGTTATATTTATCTAATTGTTACCATAATAATAATTATGTTTAACTACTATAATAAACCTTAATATTTAAAAATCGATTGGCTGAAAGCTGATGGTTGTTGCATGTTGTCTTAGTTATTGAAAATTAATTAAGGTACTTTTTCATGCCCTTGTATCTCTTCTACTGGAACCCTTCGGGTCACACTATGACACGTCATACTTACACTTACACTGTGAATCAAACTGAGTAGCTTATTTAAGCATGATGTTGCTGTAGTTTAAATGGAGGGCAGCGGTCAGTCCCTATATAGTTGGTGATCGAGCGGTGAGATTCTAGCGGATTTTGTTGAGCAAAATCCTTTTTTTGCGGGGGGGGTACTGTAACGTCGCGTCTATGGCCAACTTACTAATTGTCCATGGACGCGGCGACAGTGGTCCACCCTAGTGCCTAAACGTCAAGATGTGAGAGGCTACGTGACATTCCCTCTCGATCGCCATAACTGGCGGCTGCTGCCACGACTCCTAAGATGTAATTATACCCCAATCTTGGGTGAGTTTCTATGTATATTGCTAAACTAAGTGTGTGCCGTGTACGGGATAACCTACTTCATATTAATTTTCACATATTTAATCCCATTCTGCTTGTTCTGTTTCGCTTGCCTTGGCCGACCACGCGGTCTTAGGTTATCCCATGCATGCGGGCTGCATTGCCCTTGTTCTCAATAGTGTTAAGTGAATACTCAGTGTGCCTTCAGCTGTTACTAGCCTCCTGCCACCCCTTTAAAGGCTTAAATGAGCTCTGGATAGTGTAAGCACTTTATTGCATCAGCCTTGAGCACGTGTCATTGCACCCATCTGCCTTGTAAACCGCTGCGATGTGTGAGCTTTCCCTTTCCCTGCCTCTGTGCTGCCCTGGGGACCACTAGGGGAGCATCCACATCGCATGCGGGCCAACATCTTCGGCACCGCTAACCTACGCACCTCTATGCACGCTTCCAGGGGTCACCCTACGGGTTACCGCCGTCCCTCTACCTTCTGCGGGTCCCGCTCTCCAGCCGGCGGCTAAGCACCTACTGGTGGCCGCGGCCGTTGTCACGCCAGCGACCCCAGCTTCAGCCAGCTTCAGCCAGCTCACCGGGCACCCTACGTGGACCCCCCAGGGACGGTACCCCCTCACTCATATAAAAGCGAGGACTTGATTACCTGTGCCACAAACCCGCGACCTAGCCGGACCTAGTTCCATTAAAGACTTTTTTGAGATCTACCTCTGGTTTTCTTTCTCCCTAATTGGTTAACGGTCCGCACAGCCTACCTGTGCGGCCCTCACCGTTACAATATTACAAAGGTAGTGCGATAGTTTAAACGTACATGATTGACTTTGATGATGATGTTAGCTCTCCCAACAATGACGGAATATTTATTACGTCTATTGTATTGTCTGCTGGTAGAGATTTCTTAAGAAATAAGCAGAGCCCTTGTACATTATATTTAGTAATGTTGTGTTTTTTCTACATTCATACATTTTGTAAAAATAATTAAAGATTTGAATAACCTTTCCATGTGTGTAAGCTTCCCAATCGTAAAAGTTGCCTGGTTCCTTGCATCGAGCGCAAAAACCTTCATGAGTTATCAGCATCCAGAAGCAGGTCAAAGAATTGAGGCATATCACTAAGACAATGGTGTAGCCTAGGATGAGCATCATACACGAGTGTGTAGACATCAATTGAAAATATTCTGTAATTCTGTAAACGCTGAAAGAAATAAAAAGTTGATTTAATTATTTTCAACGTTAGTTCTCTATTTATCGCTCAAATGACGGATACCCCATGTTATATTATATCAAATTATATAAAATTTTAATATAAAAACAACTTGTAACAATACACGAAGTATTGATCTTAATTTTCGTGATAGATTCATAATTACCATTTAATAACAACGGTATACTTTATTTATCGGGTTGGTCTGACTAGCTTCAGTAACTATTGAATGGGAATGAATTCTTGCGTTTTTCTAAGGCACCAAATGAAAAAAAACTTTTATGAAGGTAAGTAACTTACATGACAAATTCATTAAACGAGAGTATGTTTGGCCACAGCCTAGCCGGTGGGCACGGATCAGATTCCAGGAGTCGAAAAAATGGGATCAATGATACAACATCACATAATAATAGTGGTGCAGCCTTCGGTATGTGTTCCCGTCTCATGGCTTTGTCTGTCACTTGCCTAAAATAACATATTTATATAATAACGTATAATTACGACACAGCTACGTTACAAGTGTAGTATGCCCAAAAAATATACGTAAAGGCTAAGCTAAAGCTGCAGAAGTTGATCGAAGACAGGTTGAGCTACGCTTGACACGGACTCTTCGTAGATGGATGACCATCGATGACATGAAGAGTTCTTCCATATTTCTGAAGGCACGTTGAATTCCCGGCTATTATTATGACAAGCTTGTCGGTCGTTACGGTAGTCAAAAGGTAGAAAGTGACAACTAGTCGAACTCATGGGTATTGTGTTGCCCAGGAAAATAGGTTGAGGAGGTTACATAGATAGTCGCTTCTTGGAAAACACTGGTGCTTACCTGCATTCGATTAGACTGGAACCAATATAGTTGGGAAAAGGCTAGGATGATGAGCTACGTAGTTAATGTACGTAGAAATGGTCTTCATTTTTCTAGAAGCCTTAAACAAGCGACTAATCAATGTATTTTATAAAGATCACCATAACAGTACCTGTGCACAACGTGAAGGAAGGTGTCAATCCCATAAAGCGAATCGCAAAGATACCAATAAAAGTATTTTACGAAAACCAAAATTGGATTGTGGTCCATAACATCATTGCAGTAGACAATCGGATAAACCGATTGTATAGGTCCCTGCAAACAAACAAATAAAATAATGAAAAAGGCAATACATTTTCAGCATCTTCAGGTCACAAAGAGAACCTCCTCCAAATTCTGGAAAAACATACACAAAACCATTTTAAATACAGTTACAAGCTATAGACAAAAACATTCATTTACCAACCACGCAACAATTATGAGTAATTAATGGAAAGTCACGCCGAGTAGGATGGATGCGGAGACTGTGTGAAGTGCAGGTACTTACTAACGCTCAGCGCGTGGTCGTAATACACTACAAAATAACTCTATCCAATATACCGTATAATCCATGGCACGGAATGAAACGATAAACTAGAGATTTATTTGAAAGGGAGGATTGCAGCGCGAGGAAGCGTACGCAGAGGTGTCTATAGCCTATGACTACAAGTGTCTGGGCCTGGTTAACACAAAATAACATTGGTTATCACATTTATACAAACTTATGATTGTCGAACTATTTAGCAAAGTCCTCTTCTTATATGAAGGAGCAACAGATCAAGATTGAGCTTTGATTACTACACTTGCTCACTGCAGGTTCGTAATCCTAGATGCCAATATTTGATACCTATCCAGATTCCCCCCAATAAATAAATTAATGAAAAGTAATATTACCAGTATGGCTTTGATGACAACAGCGACTAGCACAAACATATTGAAAACTGAATGGAAAGGTAAAAATATCAGGTTACTCCATTCAATATGAGCTTCTTCCACTTCGAGGAATTTTTCTTGTTCAATCTTATCTGGCAAGGCGACATTATCGTGGCCTCTCACAGACTGTGTTCTAAGGGGATCATCGTAAGCCTCACTTTTTCTGATAGGCATGATTATATTTCACTTTTTCATGTCCTTTCATTGATATGACATGAGTTTAAATGTTTCTTTTGACATTTGTATTAATTCTCATAAATTTCATATTAAGCCTTTGTCTAGTCTTATCCTTATGCAGGTAGATCGAATAAGTCTTTATCACCTTTCACATTACTCAACGGTGTACTGATAGAGTTTTCACGGGACAAATTCTTGGAAAGACTCGGTGTTTTATAGAACAAGCCACTTTTAACTTGGTTTTTGAAAATCAATCGGTTTGATTTTGATTTCCTCAAAAATGAACGGAAAGGAATGGAATTACTAGATATTGCGTTATTGGTCGTTCAAGTGTCTTAATTTTTCTATCTAATAATATAAAACTCCCGTGTCACGATGTTAGTTACCGTACTCCTTCGAAACGGTTAGACCGATTTTTATGAAATTTTGTATACATATTGGGTAGGTCTGAGAATAGAACAACATCTATTTTTCATACCCCTAAGTGTTGAGAGTTGCTCACACAAAAAAATGTATTTGATTTTTGGACGATTTTTTTTTTGTATTTATTTTTCTTTATAATGTGGCATTAAAAATACATACAACTGGAAATAAAAGGCAAAACAACGTTTGCTGGGTCAGCTAGTTTACTTATAAAATTAACGAAGTAGCCATGGCACTAGGGTCGGTAGTATTACGTTATTAGTAGGTAGGTTTTTTAATGACATCCTACTTTTTCGGCTAGACCTTTCCACTTTTAGCCTGCCTTTCCACCAAAGATGTGCGGTAAAATATGTTGTGCGGGGATGTGCTGCGGAGTTGTAAAAATATGCATTATTTTCTCGAAAAAATAACATTGCTTGTTTGCCTGCGTCGGGATCGAACCCGCCCCTTCTGCATACAGATCCATGCAAAGAAATGAAAAGCCACTACACCTTTCTTTGCCTGCGTCGGGATCGAACCCGCACCTTCTGCATACAAATCCATGCAAAGAAATGAAAAGCTACTACACTTTTCTTTCTAATAGAATTTCAGAAAACAAACCGGTGCCTTATTTATTCCCTAATAATTTGTTAATTTCAATTTTCCATCGCCCAAGCATAAATCAGCCAAATGTCACAAATCTTAAAAAGGAAGCAATAAAACATACACTTAATGGATTAAAACATATATTAAGTTTTCAAACTAATAATAACAAACAATCAAATTAATATTAAAGTGAATTTAATAATAATTAAAACTAATTAATAATAAAACTACGATATCAAATGAAATTGATATTTAAATTCTGTACTAAAACTAGTGGCAATAGTTCATCTCAGTTTTAGGTTCCCCCCCCCCCCTTTAGTACATCGAAGATAACCTCTACTTTTTGTCCTGTGCGAGTGATACGCATCACGACGCGACTTAATGTTACACGCGACAAATGTCCTATAATTTGGACGTACGTGGAGAGAAGCTCCATGATTCAAGAAGTAATGACCAAAATAATGATGTTACGCTCAAAACAAAACCACGTTACGTCGTGTCGCATTCCGCCTCAGATTGAACAACTGCCACATAAGCCACAAGTAGGGTATGCCGTTGAATTCCAGGGTAGCGTCCTGTCACGTTCGTTGCTCACACAGGACACAGCCTTACTCTTCCAGTAACCTCCTGAGATACTTTTTTAAGCTAATTGTGCTAAAATCATCAAAAGACCTTCCATATCTAAATTATCTTAGTTTAAAAACGTGTTTATAGACTTAAAAAGAGGCAAAGTCCATAGAATGTGTTTCAAACCTTTTTCTCAGGTTAACCAGGGTTGCCAGAGAGGAAATGTCTACTCAGGCGTTCTTAAGATGAATTTGACATTATCTTTATTCTAGCCTTTCCCCAATGTCAGAGACGGCTTCCAGTCTAACTAGATGCAGCTACGTTAGAGTCTTATGCAAGGAGCGGCTATTTATCCCTACCTGGACAACTCAATACCTCTAGTCAGACTATCTAGCGTCTGACCACCCGTAATGACTGTCAAACATGTATAAATAACATCGTTTGACATAATAATGTAAAAGTGATATAATTTATTCCATTTGCAGAATAAACTATTTCATTTTGTAATGTTAGTAGTTTTGTTTGTTAAGTTATTGGTACTATCCCCGCCTTCTTGGTGTATAACTTCGTTTCGACTAGATCATCTCGACTAGGCCGAGAAAGATTTTCCTTTTCCGTAACTGTAAAGTGATAAAATATTTACATAAGTTTCCAGAACAAACTGGACACACATAAAGAATAATTCCATTTTCAAAGGGTATTATGAAAATTGGGCTAAATTGATTAAGGCTGTGCTTTACGACCAGGTGCGTTGTATGTGGATATATAAGAAACTACTTTTAGCGCTTCATTACGAGGACACATCCTTTCGCTTTCAAGGGTTGAAACCTCATGTGGCTGGCACCTGGCACAGGAATTCTTGTTCTTCCTCAATAGTAAGAATGGCCTCTACTGGTTTTGCCGAGACAAAGAAAAATATTTACTTACTTCTCTCTAGCGTACTCTTGCCTGATCTCTCTTGTTGCATTGTAAAGTACAGCTTTAAGATCAGGGTAGGCTGCTAATAAATCTCTCCAATTATCTAGGTCCAGATGGACCAAATCTACAACCTAAAGATTAGGAGAATTTTTTTAAGGATTAAACAAAATTAATAAGTAGAAAAAATTAAATAACATAACACTAAATTGATCAATTGACTTCGAAAAGGGGGATGTTTTCAATTCGTCTATATTATTATGTATTTTTTAGCTCAGAATTTCGGAGTGGGTAAACAGATTTTGTTGATTGTTTTTAAATTAAACGTGAAATATACAGTTGGACATGAGGATTTCATCAAGTTTGGCTCGTTTTTTTTTTATTTGAAGTCAGTTGTATGTTTTTATTGTAAAAAAATCACCAGAGTTAATGAAATATACGAGTATATTATAAAAAATTACCGTCCGTGCATAATAGGTAAATTCATTCTTTCTGTTTGGAAACAATCCAGTAATGCACCCGAAATATCCATTCGTGTATAACACAGATAATAGTTTTCCTTCACCGCTGAAATAGAAGTAGGTATCTAAGAATAGGTTCGCTTGCAGCGCAAATTCGGACAATCAACCGCTACCAAGAAAGAGACAATCATAATGCAGATGGCATTAAGAAATGTAAAGTAAAGAACGAACGAACGTGAAAAATGTACTGTAATCCTAGTGTCTGGAGAAGCTCAGACTTATTTAACAAGGTTTAATTTATTTTTTGCATGCGTGAGGTTGACTGATACCACCCTGAATCCCAAATCCCTGTTTTTCATTTCATTACCTGGCATCATTATACCACTTCTCAAGTTCACCTTGATGGACGAAATAAGTTGTTGTAAACGTATCGCCTTCACGTACAATGCATTTACCTAAAACGTCATAAAATATTTTATATCTTTTAATTTAAAAGCAAAAAGCTTGTTTCATGAGTACTAGACAACTGGTGAACATACTTATTCATTTATAAATGCTTGGAGTATAGCATTGACGGTCATTAACCACTAGACCAACAGGCCAGTCAATAATATTTAGTTTATACCACATAAAAGAGTTGAAATAGAGGTCAAAGAATGATCTGATCTACATCTTGTTCATTTAAAGCTTAAAAAGTGTTTTTTGGCAGCTATACTTTAAACTTTAAAAATCTATCGTAACTATTTAGGTACTTACCGGGAAAAATAACAACACGTCGTAATCTTGCACATAACTGCCTCTTGAAATAATCTGGCATCTCTCGGAAACTTGGTGGGGCCTCCAAATGATGAGCGTAGAGTGCCGAAAAAACATCATGCCTTAAACATGGCGGCAATTGATAGGCTAGTTCTGGTAAGAATTCACCTTGAAACAGTAGAACGTCATTATCAACAAAGGATTAAGCAGTTTCAGAAAATACAAGAAGTAGATGCTGAGGAAAAGATAAACTTCCAAACAATCCCAAAGTAATGATACCTTAAATACAAATAATACGATAGACATCTTTAAACCAGTGGCTAGACCGCGACCTGTGACTCCTGGCTAAAAAGATCTAGAATTTGTCCTGTCACTTCCTATGCCGAAAGTGTGCCACATCTGGTGACCTCATGTTGCAATTTGCTACATTGATCGAGAGTTAGCGCAGACCACTTGTATTTTTATCGTTTAACACTAAGAAAGCACTGATATAATATTTGCAATTAAACACGAAACAGAGAAAAAAAGGAGTTTAAAAAATAAATAAAAATGTCAATGGAGTGTTATGATCAGGCACCCCACCCTTTTTTACAATATATTTTTTGATTTATCCCTCTTATCCATAATATGAATTTATTTTTTCGGATTATTTGTTACAGCGTATTTTTAGTTTTTTACCTTTTTGTCTTTTCCATACTAGGCTGGTGTAATCCGATACCGAGTCTTTTATAGATGCACAAAGACCACAGCTCGATAAATATTCTAAAAGATTTCTAACTGCGTAATCGTAGGTATAAAGCTCATGTAGCAATTGGTTTACGTAGTTGATCGCTGCAGCCAATATCCATAAATCTAGAAGGTGTAAACAGTAGGTAACCGCACATTTGTAGTAAACTTCTTCTATTGTAACAGCCATAACCTAAAAAGACAATAAAGTTATTGAATGGAAACATAATTGTGTTTTTTTTAAACAAACCAGGGTCCCAATTCTACTATTTGCAATGGCCGATGAATTAATGAAATTCGGCTTAAAATTACAATTTCCGTATTGACTTAAGCATTAAGCTAACAAAATAATTGTAAATTCAGTACGGGACGGTACACTTAAGGTCAATACAATTAACTTCCATAGTTAAATAGCAAAATTGGGGTCCAGAATTCTTGTAGTTCCGATTGCAATTAGAAATAATATTAATAAACTAACAATACAAGTTTACTTATTATTAAATGATGCAACGTTTGGATCCAAATGGAGTCCTTAATCATGAGCTGACGCGGCGGCAAGGTTTCGAGTCAAACTGACACAGTTCGCCACCGTGTGAGTGAAACGTTGCATCATTTAACAATTAATCATCGGCAGGAAAAGTACTATAAAAGTTTACTTAGATACTCACTACGTCAACATCCGTATGAGTATGGATCAAAATAATATACGTCAAAGCCACCAAATAATCATATGGCCAATACTTTGGAACCACGAAACCAGGTACAAGTTCACCTCTAGAATTTGGCATATCTTTTGTAACTCGCGCACAACCTAAAATCATATTAAAAATCTTAGTAAAATATATCATCACATCAAAAGTGATAAGTCTTGTCATCAAAAGTGATAGCGAATTAGAAATCATTTACCTGCAATCTTACTGCGTCCCTTTTTAAGGCAAAAAAAAATTGTCTACGCCCGTTGAGAAATTCGAAAAAAATAACTGTCTCACCGCCTTTCCTAGAACCCGTGTGAAACCACTCTGCTTCTTCGATCGATTTACTTGATTCCATTATTGTTTTATTTATGTTTTCAATAGGAAACGTGTCATCTGTTAAGAAATAAATAAATCGCATTGTTCCATGTGAGTTACAAAGAAATACGCGTTTTAATTATAAACTGCTATACTCTGTCATAAGCAAACTGTTTGAAACTACAAGGCTAGGCAAAAACCCAAGTTCGCTTGTTTCCTGGATCTCCTCAAGCAATTGATCTAGTATAATATGACAGCCTTTGAAAAAAAGTCACAGAGAACTCTAACTTGCCAACAGACATGTTAAATAGACAGGCGTCCTACCGAATATGTGTAAATTGAAACGTGGTCTAAGCATTGCAGTATTCCTTTTTTTCCTATACAGTTAATGTAGCCTACTCCTTTTTACATCAAAATACCCGCCAATAAAAGCCACTATAAAAAGGCAAAATTGAAAAAAAAATCATTTTGTTGCATGTATGTATATGTACATCTAAATGCTTATAAATATTATGTAAGGCATAAACGGTTTCTTTAATATTACAAACAGACCCTCCAATTTTATCTAAAATATATATAATACATATATTCACTTACGTCTGCAGGCAACAATAATCCATCCACAAGTGAAAAAGTGCATTAACAGTACCACTATAGTCAACTTGAAAACTGCGTACACAACACTGTTCTGTAAAACGAGGTATAATCTTCCAATCAAAATACACAGAAATAAATGGAAAGATTGCAAAATTCGTCTAAAGCTGTAAATTGGTGGAAGGAAGTCTTCTCCTTTGGGCTGTTTGATGTACAACCTTATGTATGCTTAAACCTCTACACAGTTATGTAAACCAAAAGAAATTTTCAAAAGAGTCGCAGTGTTTTAATTTAATGTTTACTCTTTACCTTTAGAAAGAGGAGAGTTATTAGTTTGACGTGTCTGTCTGCTTATAGCATCATAGGTCTTGAAGGGAGTTTCCGTTTATAGTGTCGGGACATTATAATTTCTTACCTCGTTACACCCAATCTTCATCACTACTCCCCCATAAGTCGTGTAAAACCAATCTTAAATGAAAACGTCAATAAATAAGGACACAACATACCCTAAATTTCATACAGAAATGATGTCGAAAATCAATCAAATGTCGAAGTCTTAGCAATCTTGCCAATTGAAATCTCCAGTCGTTATCTATGAAGGTCATCAATGGTAACAAAATTGTAAGGAAGTCGATATAAAATCCTGTACTCTTGAATTGTTGCAAGCCAATATGTTTATATTTCAACTTTTTATTCTCCACAACCAACTCAATCTGTACACAAGAAGAATTTATCAAACTGTATCAGAGATTAATAACAAAGTAAATAGATGTTTCTGAGTTACATATAGATGTAGGCGCAAGCGCGGTTGGGTGGCATTGCGTGTTTTTGACATCAACGCGTTTTTAAGCATGTGGCCATGTGTACATGCTAAGCCTGATTGTGATTGCAGTAGACTATAAACCCGATAATAATATATAATGAAAAAGGTACATACCGTCAAAAACTCTGATACCATCTGAGCCAGATGAATAATGTCCAAAACATACAGGACAATATAGAATCTAAACCATAATATAGACCATTCTGGAAGTAATGTGAAATTCAACACGATGATACTGGACGCGCAAGGACCAATAAACCAGGTCAGGAACAGCCAACGGGAATACCACGTCCGGTTACGATTTTCACATGGCCCTTTGCTCCACTAAAACAATAATTAACAATCAGACTCTTATCATAACGAGACTTCTAAACTCAATTAGACGATAAAGGAAAACATTCGTGGTATTAAAAGTCGAATCATATACATGTGGGAAGTGGTCTGGGATTAAAAGCATTTGTTTAACCTGAAGCATGATATTTTTTTTTGCCTTTTTAAATATTGTATGTACTTACTGGAAGCTTAATAGTTTTACATCCTCGTATCAGGTACTGGACAGTATCATATGGATTCTCAATGTATAATTTTGCCGTTGCAAGAAAATCCTTTTTATGCTGTGGGTTTTTTGCGATGGTTTCTCTAATCTGAAAAGCAGAACGTAATTTATTAGCTGTTCCCGGCTATGTTTATCCGTACATAGAAATTTGCCATTCTCAATCCGGAGTATCAGCTAACTCCATGCTCAGGGTAAAAAACAAATGTTTACCCCGTTACGCTGATTTCCAAAAAATATTGGATACTTTATCGTGAAAACAAAAAAATTAAGGGCTATCCATTTGATTGTGAAATAAAATCTCGTGTGACGTCACTTACTAGTACGCTTTTTCTAGCAAGTGATGTTACTAGACTTGCATACATTTCATCATCTTAAATGATTTTAATGTTTCTAACTCTTTGACGATGACAAGTGATAAAATGACAAATACCTGTTCAATATATTTGGGAAACCTGTCTGACGGAATAATTACGTTTTTTTTTATTCAAATAGGCTATTACAACAGAATTGGTGAACCCAGGAAGAGATAGATAGACTGTGTCTATATTCGAAGGAAAAGCATATACTTCCCTTGCTAAAATGATAAGTTGAAGGTTATATGGTAGAAAAATTTACATTATACCAATCCCAAAGTTTTACGTCGAACATGAGTTACCCTGTAATACGATAAGATACGATAAGATTTACCTTATCAGTGATAATGCTCTGGAACATTTGGACGTCAATATATAGCAGATCAACCATTTCGGCAGAAGTCGCCGTTACACGGATAGGTCGTAATTTCGTACCTTGCAGTTGTCCAAATATATCGCCCTGTGTACAAGGTATATTTTTACGTAACTTTTAAAAGTGTTATATTATGTACCAGTGCCACTAAACGAAATAAACAAATTAAAAAGATAAATAGACTTTAACGAAGTAGTTTCAAGAGTGATGTCATAATTTAAAAAAATATATATTTATGTATAATTTATTTGTTCAACTTTTTTCCAACTATTCCAGCCGAATGCAACAGAATGTATTTGCCATAATAACTTTCGAAAGAGGGATTCATCTGAGAAGTGCGCATCGAGATTCGCTCGATCTAATGTCACGTCAGCTCATGATTCATGACTCCGGTTGGATCCGAAACTAGTTGGGAAATCCCAATTAATACGCGTGAGTAAACTGTTCTTCGACAATAGATTAAGGATACTCGATTTGAATAGAACTTGACAAAAAAAATTATGTCAGAATACTTAGAAACTTAACAGCATTTACCTTACTAAGAACAATGAGCCTTTTTCCTTGTTGCCAAATATGAACTCTCCCACGATGCACTATGCATACATTGCTCACTAAGTCCATTTCTCTGAATATGTCGTAATCAGGTAGGAAGAAACCCTGAATTGCTGCACCGGCCAAATTCCTCTGCATCATTTCTCCACCGCCCAATATAGTATCCAAGATAATGAAAGTCCTAAAAAACCGTACCTAAAGATATAAAGACCGTCAACCTTGAACTTCAGGAGCGAATATAGCATAAAAATGCATGCTTTGTTAAAATCATCGCAAGCAACTTCCTTTCCTTCAAACTTTATAAAGACAATGTGCAAATAACCATAACCTACTTATGATAGAAAGAATAATTGATATCCTGTCGAAATAAGATACCAACGCGGTCTGTCATCATCTCTTGTACATTGGAGCCTTTAGTTCTGCAAAAATTATTCAAGATCAGTATGATTCAATTTTTTTTAAATATACAATTCCACATTCCATGTTTCCACATTTTCCTTTACCTTAACCAATAATATCTGAGGTGGGCAATTACCCTTTGGATTAGTTTCTTCTCTACTCGCTCTGAGGTTAGAAATGTTTCCAGATGGTAAACGTCTTGTCGGTAAGCCACATCTCCTTGATAACTCAATACCAGAAGGGTGACAGAGAAACATGAAATGAACCTAAATAACAAGTGGTTAGGTTAGAGTTTTGTTCGTTAAGTGTACGTCAAGACAGGGGTGGTCAAAGTTGAAACGTGGAAAATATTAAATTAATTAAAAAAAATGTTATAACTCTAGGGAACAGTCAGATGTTTCTAGAAGAGGTTTGAGCATTTTGGTTACGTCAGTGGGGAATTTATACCTTGTTTTCCGGAAGTTAGAAAAAACCCAGACACAGAACAAAATAAGTGGTCTGTTGGTCTAGTAGTCAGTCACCCTGATTGATATACCGAAGGTTGCGAGTTCGATTCCCACCCACGCGATCATTTTTCTCTGTCTCAGGGGGTTATTTATGTGTAATATTGTTAAGATTATTACAATGGACTGCACGGATAGCCGAGTTGTACTTATTATTATTTAACAAGCATGTCGGTACACCCGGCTATCCGTAACATCTGCAAAATTAATGTTATCCACCGATGAAAAAAAATATAATAACCTTTTTTAGAATAATCACTTTTCAGGAGATCTTACTTACCAAATAATGAGACCAATTCCTATCAGCAGCATACCGACTCCTAGATTCTCCCTGTTAATTATGAATCTACCAAAGTTCATTTTCATCATTCCACTCTCAGCTAGGCTGAGGCTCTCAGCAAAGATCTGAAACGAAAGAAAGCGGAACATTCTTTTTCTATATCCATTACAACTTCTCGACTCCTGAAAGCAATACTATACGGAGTCCGATTTTAAAAATTGGTGACCAAAACTGTCCGCGACAGCATATTATTATGTTCATCTTTTAAGGTTTACTTCATGACAATATTAACGGAAATTAATTTCGTTCTATTGTTTTAATAAGTATTTTTAATGAAAATGCGCAAAGATCCCTTAACTTCGTTTAATCTCGGGGAATATCTTTGGAGAAATCACTGTTTTAACATAGCCCCGCGATATTTTTGTAACGCGGTGGCAAGACCCGTTTGATTGATTTAAAAATCCCACCTTATATCGATCTAGCTATCATAGCCACGCGGACGAAGTCACGAGCAACAGCTAGTTAATTGATGACAATGAACTTACCAAATGCAACTGGGACGGATTTAGTTTCGTGGGCTGGTGTAAATATTTAGGCATCCAGCAATCATTGCGCCTCTGAATGTCAATTAATTCCATGTCTTCATCAAATACGAAGTTTACACAGTTTACCATCAAGTAATGACTGGCTCCGAAGACAATCAATATGTTCACTATTTGCCACTTTAAAATCTGCGAAGCGAGCGAAGACCGTTACAGTATATTTTTAGTACGAAATATTTCTCGGGTTGGGCAACGCCGATAAATACGAGTGAGTAACCGGTGCATCAGTTAATAATGTATGACGATCTGGATAGGATAAAGATATATCCGGTCCAAATCTTTTAGTATCTCCCTAACTTTCAAATATTACTGCGTAGGAAAAAAAACTAATACAGAAAATTAATACCAACCATTATGTATGCAATATTGACAGTCGGAAGATCACCGACATATTCAAAACATGCAAACAATATATATATATGAGCAAATCTGCAAATTGTGTTCATCAGCAAACAGTTATCAATGGATATTGTTTGCGTCATAAAGAGTTGTATAATTTGGTACACTGGAACGACACCAATTATGTCTAATATGAAGCCTTTTGAAATATAGTTAAAGAAGCACTTCCTCTTTGAAGTTATCAATATTCCTCTATGGTCGTAATAATAAAGCTGAAAATATTAACCAATTTATTACCTAAGTATTGCGAATGTAAGCATACATACTAAAGTACTCATTTTTGGTAAAAAGATAAAAAACTCTTTGGTCACTAGACGTCACTACAAGAATAATCCAGCCATAGGAATTTTGTTGTCTGAGTGTAACATTTCTGTCCATCAATCATCAGACTTGTCTTTTCATCGAGGGATCTTCCACTTCCGTACATTTGAGCACCCCATAGAAGTGTCACATCTACCCAATATTAGACCAGTAAAATTTCTCACGGGCGTATGTGTAAAATAATAGTAATCTTCGCACTTTCCACTTCTGGGTGCAGGCCTTTACCGAAATATACTGGGTGTCCCCTATAGGCCAGACGGGACAAGTCGTAAGATGATAACTTGTTACGACTTGTTACGACTTGTCTTTGCAAAAAAAAAAACATGCTACACACAAAATTTGTTTACAAATGTTAAGTATGTTGACAAATGTTTTTCTTACGAATAATTTGATAATAATATCGATCCAGGCGATGCAATCACAAAAGGCGCTAATCTTCGCAAATGTCCATCTAAAAACAGCTCCAATCCCACCTGTTGGCGTTGTAAACATTAAAATTAAACAACTTTCTTGAAGAGGTGTAACACTCCTGTTTCCTGATTTTCGTTTTTATAGCAATCTTACCGAGACATGACGCCGACATTATAGACAATCCTACAATGACAGTTCTGAACACAAGCCAGGCTCTCAAAAATCTGTAAAGGATTTAATTTGCAAAGTATTCAAGAATTGGTTCTCATTTACAAAATAAATAAAATCAAAGTCAGTTCATTCACCTTGTTTCTGGCTCACCCCAAAAAATACCCTCGAATGGTAGCGAACGATTTTCCTCAAAGCCAACAAGTACTTTTGAAGTTGTCATCATTGACATTCTTGTGCTCTGGATTCTGCTCCTCATCGCTGATTGATACTGAAACAATAATATTATTATGTTACTAACATGCAATCGAAACTTTCGCTTCAACTTCCAATCTTAGGACGTAAGTTAATCCATTTACGCAGGATATGTGACCGAAGGCTACTTTTAAGGTTTCCAACCCAAAAAAAAAAACAGAACCCTATTATAGCTGTTCTCGAGTTTTAGCGAGACTAACGAACAGCAATTCATTTTTATGTAATAATAGCTGTACCGGCGAACTACGTACCGCCTAACAGTCGATGATAATCAAACAACTTTTTTTGCAACTTTGCCATATTTTCTCTCCGTTTAAACCTTCCCTGGAGGACTAAGAATCTTTGAAGACTAAAATAAGCCAAATCCGTTCAGCCATACTCGAGTTTTAGTGAGACTAACGAACAGCAATTCATTTTTAAAATATAAAGATTTTGAGAGATTACTCACATCTTTATGCTTCAGCACGTTATTCCTGAACATGGTATCAAACTCCGGGCCATACTCAGTTTTACATGTGATTAAGAATGAATACTCAAATTTAAATCGTTTATAAACTTCAATAAAATCGTTAACCGGTATATACAGGACCTAAAACAAATAACAGTCAAGTAAATAATATTATATGTTTTCTGTCATTATGAGGCCAGGCTCTGAAGAGTTACAGTCAACGTCTACTCAATATGCAAGATCTAGATGATGCTATATTACTTAACACAGCAATTTTCCAAACAAAAATAAAGTTTAAATAAGGTCGAAACTAAACTTTTCTGAATCCGAGAAAGCCGCAAAGACCATCCGTGAAAAGAATGGATGAACTTGCAGGGCTTATGAAATTCGAGATAATCTATAACACCAGCACGTACCTCACATTCCGTGTATGCAGTATAAGCTTGTAATGATGGCTTAGAGAAAAAAACAGCACATACAGACATCATCAGACCACCGGTCATATATGATGGTACTAACTCACCATTGTCATTGTATTGTTCCACTTTTACGTAACCCTGTAACGATATAGTACCGCTGGCATCGGGACAATATTTTAGACAATTAACTCAAATACATTTGTGAACTTAAAGCGCTACCCCGAGCAATGCGTCAAAAAATCCGAGCGGGCTTATTGCACGAATGCACATTCTATCCCTTTTCGGTCAAATTCTATTAGTTTAAGCAGCATAGATTCTTATGACTGGCTTGGTGTGAACGGCACTAGAGCCCACAAACAAAATTTTAGAGTATTCTAACGTTTTGGAGAGTGTTCTCTGTACCCGGAGCAAAATTTCGGTTTCATATAAGGTGTAGTCTAAAAAAATAAAATAAGTCCATCAAGTGAATTTTAAACTATTGGACGACTGGTTAACTTTTTTTAGAAATGTATTTGACTGCGTAACTAGATTTTTCAAAAATTAGAATAGAGGACATTAAAGCATGTTGTTGAAAAAAAATAACTACGTCACAAGACAAGTAAACCAGTGATAGACGAAATGCGGCGCGCGACAGATTAGGTTATGTGTATAAATAATAACTGGCAGAATTATTATTTTTAAGTCGAAGAATTTACAATGTTTTTGGATATTTTAAACGGAGAGAGAATAATATATATTAGATATTACTGTTTCATAACTTTCTCGGAATAGCGCTTTATACCTAAAATTAGGTTACTACTACTGAATATTACCTCAACAATCCAAGTAACATTTTTACATTGATTTCCAAAACTGTATATAATCGCATTTCTTGGAAGTATCAAAAATTTGGCTTTGTAAGCCAATTCTCTTATTAGTAGAGGATTAGCGTGTTGAAACGACCTGCATTGGCCAATAATCTTTTGAGCCACCTCAACCTGAGCTTTATAGTAGACTTCAATGGGTTCATTTCTTAATGAATTTTGATATATAATTTCTACACCCTTGTGATACTTCCAATGGCATATGAGATACCTATTAATTCTCTTTAATAAGTCACGATTAATTCTGTAACATTTGTAAAAATCGACAAAAGCCGTAACAAACTGTTGATATTTTGTAATATGCTTGTGTCTCAAAAACAAATATGAGATATATTTGCATCGCAGAAATGTGGCAAAACAAAAACCAATGTAAGCGACAACTGTTCCCGCATAAACATCTGTCAAATTTGTTGGTTCATATTCATTGTATATCTGCTCAAAATACCATAATACTGTTACACCCGTAAATGGTGACACTTCATCGCAAGTTACATTAGGAAACTTTTCACACAATTGGTCTCCAAAAAAATAATGCAATGATAGACTTGGTAAATGGGAATGAAGTTCATAAACGACATGGCCCATTATCACCACAACGGCAATATTAGTCAAAATAAGATTTCGCATGATATCTAAGCCTGGGTCTTTACTAATTTCCCATTTCAAATATACTCCATAAAAAAGTCTGTAAATTCGTATGAGTCTGTTAAATTGAAGAGTAAAGTAATACTGTGAGAATCCAACGATTTCTGCCAAATCTTCAATCCAAATAGTTGACATCAAATCCAATATGAAAGTAAAACTCTTGAAACGTTCAAACAAAAGTACATAAAAGGTAGTTGTTACATTACCTCGTTTTTTCATAGCCGTACAGAGGGATACCCCTAAATCAAAAGCGTATGCGAGATCAACCCAAAACGAGAAAAATATAAACCATTCCGGAATTCTCGGTCTTATCAAATTGATCGGATACGTATAAAGGACAAGGCAAAGGGTAAAGTAAAATATTTTGTGCCATGCGTAGCCGAATCTGGACTCTGGATTCAATATCCAAGGAAATTTAAAGTTAGTGAACATAGATTTAGTTTGGAGTTCTGAAGGAGTGCATAATACCAGCTGCCCTAAGTACTTCGAACAGTGATAAATATCTTCTTCACGAGGTAAGCCATGGGTGATTTGCAAATCTTCTCTAGCCTTGCCAGTCAGTTTTGACCAATTATCAACGACATGAAATATTTCCCACCAACGTCTTTTAATCCACGATATTCCTTCATCTACATTCCTGTCTATGCCTCTAACATACGATTTGTTTGCAAAAAGTATATAGATTATTATATTATTAATAAGTATATAGATTATTACACCAATTCTACTCTAAGTAATTGAACTTGATTCTTTCCATTGTAATATCATATCTATTGACGTTTCTTTCAATATTTACTTTCGATGTTCATTACAAACGTCGTTTGTATTTCACGTGTCGCCAATGTGTTTAATACAATAATAACCGATTCAACATTCGCGTGGCTTTTTGTATGCAGTTCAATAATTAAAACTGTATGCGCGTTACGTGTTCATAAAAGTTGTTTAATACATTCAAGTTTTTGTTTGTTTTCAACGATCAAACAATAGAATGTATTGTACATTAGTACAATGTTTACTTGGATTCTATTTTATTCAAATAAAAACATTGGCGCGACCATAAAAGCAATTGAACATGATATTTTACATATTGCCTAACTTTACTAATGTTCAATGTGATATAAAATTGCAATAAGGAAGTTTTATTAATTCTCCATTCGTCATTCTTTCAGTTTAATACCACCAATGCCTCTGTAAGAGTCATAAAGAGTATCGTCACCAAATATTATAACACCACACAATTACAATGGCTAACGTACCGACAATTATTATAATAGACCGACAGTTTTATGTCAAGCTCAAGATACCAATTGTTCTATTTCCCGTTACAAATGTATCAATGGACAGCTGGAATGTATCCTGAGTTTAAATAATTATTAATCGTATTATATTGTCCACTAATGTCATTTTAAATATTGTAGTTAGATGATTTCAATATTTGCAGTCGGGTCGCCTGTCCGCATAATACCTTAGAGGAATTCTAGTTTGAAAACAGAACAATGAATATCGTGCTCTGAATATTTTATTGACCTGCGAATGAATACTTAACATATTTATTATAGAGAATATTTTAAATAATTTCACTTCGTTTTAAAATCGTATTTGATTATGAATGAACTTAAAGCAAACTTGAATGTTTTATGTGTTAAGTATTCTTTACGTAGTTTATATTTTCGTTGACAGACTTACAAATAATTATAAACCAACTAGCTTTCAATCAAAATTATTCTACAAGCATTTTCAAAATCCAAATACAGATATTCTGTTATTAGAATTTTAAACATAATTTAACATAATTATAACTATTCTTAACTCCTGACTGCCAAACAATACGAACAAAACTATCACAACACGATTGCAGGTTTTTTCCTAATCTATTCCAAGAGTCGGCAAGTAACATTTGTAGTTAGCTAAAAGCAATTAAATACGCAGTAATTACTCATTAAAATACAATTACTTAGGCATGAATTCAATAGCAATCTCATCAACGTTTGAGACGCGTGTCAAAGAACCGCAAAAGGCGCAAGGCCGCCTAGTGCACATCAGCTATGCAAAATATAACTAAATTATGATTGTCGACACAAACACTGCTTACTGCCACGATACAAAATAATGCAGAAAACCTACAGCTGTCCTCGGAAATCAAAATTGATAAGTAATATAAGCCTACCTACGTATACGCTAGGCATAGGAATATTCTGCCAACAACGTTGGGAGAACGCTTGGCTGATGAAGATAATATTTCCTTATGATGATGTCGCAAGTTCAGGATGCCTCTTGGGATAAGTACGAGAATGTAAGCGTCCACAAAGAGAAAGTAGGCAATCTGTGACGTTTTGACCATTTGTCAATCATCATCGGCCTAGCCTTTTCCCAACTGTGTTGGGGTCGGCTTGTCAATGGCGCGCTCATAAACTTGCACTTCAAAAGGTTACCTGCAAACTATTCATATAACTGCATATACATGTCATTATTCTAGTTTAATAATATTTCAAATAGCTGATACGTAGTATTCTCACCCAATCACTGACCAATCGCGGCGAACTCTGCTTATCCTTTATTTTCAACCAAACCGTATTCGAGACAATATAGTATATTCATTTCACTCACAGACCGGTCAGTTGTCATGTCAAATCATTAAAATTGATTTTGGTGATAAATCAAAAATGTTTATTTTCTGTACTCGTCTAGCTTGTTGCACAAATGACGCGTTATCTCTCGTTCGTTCACCACATACTGTTATTTCCATCAGCGTATCTCGTGTATTTAGATAAGGCTATTTGAAATCAAGTTTTTAATTCCTATGCAAATTGCTTGATGCTGCGATCTAAGATTCCTCTTCTATAAATAAATTGAAATGTCGCTTCTTCGTCACGTACCGCTATGTCTACACTATCTCTTAAGACTCTAAAGTGAGCATTTATTTTTAAGTGGCAAAATTAATAATTGTTACTTTAAGTAATCAATATTTCACATTCAATTTAACGTGAACCCAACTTGACTCTGTAAATATTGAAACCGCCAGACAGGAAATGTTTTATAAATTGATCAATAAATTAACCTACTCTTTATTGATGCACTCAAACAAATCAAGCCTCTTGATTTTCTATAAGGAAGTAACATTGGGGCTTACTATAATATGTTAAAGTAAGATAACAGCAATTGTAAAAGTGAGACAGGGCACTACATGACGTAGAGCGGTGTCTCCCTTGCACGTCTGCAACGATTGTATTTTAAGCGGTGTTGGTAGGTCACCTGTACTCTTTCCATATTATATGAAGTTGCATAATTATTTTTATTCATGATTTTAAACTTTGAAGTTAATAATAGTGGTTTTTGTGTCGCACCAAAAATAATAAGTTTTCGGGTGTCATAAACAGGCTGTTTGGGTTCGGCCTTTGATTAAAGTAAAATACCATTAAAATAAAGGGACGCATTTGTAAATTAATAATCGGTTAATTTAATACCATTAAAAATTATTCATTATTAATATTTGATAATATTGTACTAGTTGAAGTGCTGGTGGATCCACTTATAAATATTACCTATCACATACACATACTTTGACGTATAAAATGAGAGTTGTTTTGAGGTGGCCTGCGAAAAGGTTGTATGGGTGAGATATTTGAACAAGAGAGGGATTTCCTACAAAAAATCATTGAGCAAGTTTATATGTTACCAGAGTTACTTTAATTTCCTCCTTAGGCGCGATGTAAATAAGGAAGATATTAAATCATAAAATTTAATACGCAAAAGATGTGCGCGTAATTAAAAGGTTTGATTAAACTGATTTTATACCAAAATCCATTATGGTAAGCTTCGAAACAGCTATTAAGGATTCTCATTAGAATTGAAATTATGATATTTTAATGGGTCCCCTGAAACCAATTAGCTGTCTATAGTTTAATTGTTTGAAGTTATTTTAATACCAAAGACGTCATTCATTACAAGAAAATTGAATTTCCTTCAGTTCAGCTAGGTGCCTACATTTTCTTGATAGCAGAAAATGTTGGCATACCACTATTAATTATCTTGTGTTTTACGAGTTGGTAATAAAATACCTTATTTTATGAGTCTTCAAGTAGATTCGTAGATAGGTACCGGATGCCGCATTCGGGTCGACCGCGCATAGTACCGGGTTCAGCCCACCTTACGTTAACCAACTGACGATCTGACTTCCCCTACAAACTTTATGGAGTAACACGGAATTGAGACAAAACAAAATATCGGTTAACTAGTCAATAATTGAGTAGTAAAAGTCGCAGAAATTGTAAAATGAATAGTCACTATATTTATATATAATATGATTTTGATGATTGATTTAAGTAGAATAAACTTGCAAATCCACATACATACGTATAATATGTACGTATGCCAAGAAAATAACGAGACTTTGATCGGAGAGTCGTGTGAAAAGTCGTTTGTATTTTCCAAAAAAAGCTTATTGATTTAGGAGTAGGTATTAACGACAGATGAAGTAAGCTTTTTATCATTCTAATAGAAAACAGTGTAGATACCACATTTGCTGAAACCGGTTTTTTTTGCGTCATTAAGATACCGCTGCATGCATATTTTTTAAAACCGGCTACAAAATATACGAAAATATCCACGGCGCAAATATCTCTTGGAAATATGTTTTCGTTTTTCCAACGAGAGTAACAAATAATTAACTAAAGACTGCTAAAATACCAACAAAAATGCAAGCACAAACCATGAATGTCATATTTAATAAATAATAATAAATTTCAATTCAGTGAATCTACTTCAACGAATCCCGCAATTGAATACACAAAACCGCAAGCAGAATGCAACATTAAAACCAAATGATGCTATGACTTGTTTTTGCAGGTAGTCTGTTTTGCGACTGTGAAATAATGTGCATCATGCATACAATAGCTTCTGTCATACGAGATAAAAGCGTAGCTGAGCTTCGTAATGAGAAAAACTATGACCTAAATTGTATCCTCAGTATCGTTAGAACGTTCTACATTAGGATATTATTATATTTTACTTTTACTTTTTAGGCTCATCCGTGTATTGATATAAAATCATATGTTATGTGATTACAGACATTTCAAGATATCGCGTAACGAAACGTTCTCTGAAATGTTCAGGTGAATAAACATCTCATTTTATTATTTTTTTCCAAGTCGTGCCTTTCATTGAACTTCATTAGCTGAGAACATTCGTTTGAAAAAACGAGATCAGTCAGAGTTGAAACGCTCAATCATAACCCCGGCTCCAACAAAAAGTATTTCGATCCTCCTCGCGCAGGCTGATACGAAAAACCGCCTGAAAAAATAACGCCCGGCACCAATTTTCTAAACAGTACAAAAAAAAATAACAATCCGATATCAATCCAATAAAGGCCAGGAAGGAAACAGCCTCCGACTAAGCAATCACATGTCAGAAAGAGATGGAAGACGATGCGGCAAACGTGAAAGTGAGATGGAATAGCGATTGTGCCGAGTTCCCAAAGAACGGTGTAAACAATAAAAGTTTTTGAAGAAGTTCGCGCGTATTCGCCGCGCGAAAGGGTTCCAGAGTAATGAATAATACAGATAAATTATTCAAAACACAATCGTATTAAATTCGAGTCGCTTGTGAAATTTTATTATAGGGTGTCCGCAAAGAAAAGTTTCCGAGTGGCACTCCACCAATTTATGGACTTTTGTTTCTGTTGAGGAGTAATTAAAAATTTTACGGTTGCCGGAGTTATGGGAGGATAACTCATAATTTAATTATTTTTGCTTCATTTTGTTGTTGTTTACACAAAGTTATGGCGAAACGCTCCAATATATCCAATAAATCAATTTAAAAATATTGCGGAAATGACAGACGACCTTGGCCTTGGAGAAATCTAATTCACGATGGGCTGGTGTTAAAACGACCCTATTGTACGTTAAATCGTTGAGTATGAATATGAAAATTTGAATTGAATACCGTTAACAAACATATTTTATAATAACTGTAATTTTCCTTATAATAAAACCAACAGACTATTAAGAACACAAGGTTGAATTCTCTGATATTTTTCTCTAGTCTACCACCGGAAACTTTTCATTATTGTTTCCTGTCGGTTATCGAAGGCTCCCTAAATCAAGGCTCAATTGTCTCATTGGCACCAAAAGTCATTTAGGTGCGTCTCAATAGATGGCGGTGTCGTAGTTTATAGCAGTTTACGAAAAGAATATTACAGACTGAAATATACGATTGGTACGTCATGGGGGTACCATAAGCTCTTGAAGTAAAGCAATTGGGAATGTGGGAGAGAGATGCCGCTCTACGCTATGTAGTGCGCTATCTTGTTTTCACTACTGCAACAGACTTATATTATTCTCTAAAAGGTGGTGTTCGCCCACCAGGATACTTGCGGTTCCTTTTATTGCGTGAACCTGAGAACCGGTGAAGTTGTCAACTTTTATTGTTTAATCTAGTTCGGAACAGTTTATGTAATAGCTTTACGGTCTTTTGGTTTCCTTCGGAGGTTTCTTTCAGCCGTCCTTCGGAGATCGGAGTTGGATAAAATTATATCATTTGAGACCTTTTTTTTGGCGTTCATAATCTGCTTACTTTTACCAAAAGCATCTTACAGCCGAATAAATAAAAAAAATGGTGTAAATTAAATACAATATTCAAATGAACTACACTAGTTACCATTCAACCTATAAACTATATTTTAAAATCTAGACTTTGTAATTAACAAATTAGCATTCAAATCCAGTTAATATTGAGTCGCCATTCACCGAAATCTTATCAAGTGATTTCATGACTAATTAACAGTTCCGGATCGCGACACGATCATATAATAAAACTGTTGTTTTTGATTGGGGGGATAAAAGTGAGACAATGAGTTAATTAATGCCTATTTAAGTCTCACGAGATTGCGCACCCGTGTACAATACAAGTTTTTGTTTTAAGCTTTACGCAATGGAATAATTAGCGTCGCTATTAAAAGGGTAAATTGCAACAAATCTGTAGTTTTAGATTTTTGTCTAAATCAACGTCTAATTTTAATCAATCAACGGATTTAATTACTCTGACTCACTGCAGTATGTCACCTATTACTTGTCTCTTATGTCCTTCTGTATCTTTATCTCTTACAACGATTCATTTTTATTAATAATTTTATTAACTTGTTGCAACAATATACATTTAAAAAAAATTCAAACCTCGTCCAACTCTTTTCGTTTAAAACAAATCGAATGAAACCAACCTGCAAATCTATAAAACCTCCATAAAGGAAACCACCTTTAAATAACAACAAACATTCAACAAATCATTACGAAACTTTCAACAAACAAATTTCAGAACAACCTTTGTATAAACAACATCATATTCAGAGGTGTCTACAGCAGATTTCGCTGTTGATTTAAATAGGAACCAACCGAACCGACTGTAGACGCTTGACCATAACTGACGTAACTTAGTAAGGAAACCCCCCGGTGAGGCACGCAAGGCTAAATGATTTAGTTAACTGAAGATCTAGGTGTCCTAGATATAGCTTGGTTTAGCCTTAGGTATATAAAGGAACCTCCTTAGTCTTGTCAGGGCAACGTTCCGGTTATGTAGTGTTTGGAAACAGACGCAAGGTATCTTAATTGGAAAATCTAAACAGTAATCCGTTTAGGCTTAGTTGGACGTGAAAATCTAAACCGTAAATGGGTTAGCTGAGATGAATTTTGGAAGATAATTTACATTTTGAATAGAATATTTTGAATTCACCATTTTAACTTTAAACTATTTACTGAGACAGGTGGCTAATTCCAAAAAAACCTTGATATGTGACAATTACATTATTTAAAATAAACAGGTCAATTGGGAGTCGCATTCGCATCACTGAAAGTTCTATGTAGATAAGTTAAAGAAAAACAATTTTCCCAAAAAAATATTTGGCACCCAACAAATTTGTAACCGTAACTGCCGTTTCTTTCTCCCGATCTTTATTTCAAGAATTCGTTAGTATAATGCAGCAGAAGAAAAACATCATCTGCGAGAATTTTAACTGGCTAGCTACGTTATGTGTTTACCCATTGGGCCCGGAACATTAAAATCTTTCAAAGTGAAGGTTTAAAAGAGTTTTTAAACCTGTTTTCGAAATTTTTATTTTACCTAAGTAAACATTAGGTTGTTATTCATACGAGCTGCGATAAAAATCGAATATTCAATTCACAATCTCTCACTCCGTACTACAATTGTGCCACAAATATTTAGGGCAAAGAGGTATGTCATTTAGCCAGTGGCACAAAAACCTTGCCCCGCGGGGGACCAATAGCTTACAAATGTAACCTTTAGCCGAGTGACCTCACAAAATGGCGACTAGCCCGCTTTTGTCAAATACGATACAAAAGCCAAGTTCAGAAAATCAACTTACGAACTTTCCTACTTCCTACTATCCTACTAATATTATAAACGCGAAAGTTTGTATGTATGGATGTCAGTTCCTCTTTCACACAAAAACTACTAAACTGATTTAAACGAAACTTGGTACACATATATTTTATAACCAGTATTAATACATAGAATAGTTTTTATACCGATTCTATGTTCCTGTGGGATCATTTTCAATTTGTAGCGGGTGGGCCCGCGGGCAAGAGCTAGTGTAAAAAATAATGAAAAATATGTGTATGAAATAATAATGTTGTGTACAGATATGGGTGGTAATATGTAGTGACAAGATAGGAGAAAGTAATTTCTTTTTATGATTTCCATGAGCCATGCTACGTTATTGGCGTCATGTTGTCATTTTTGTGTTTATGTAATACTCATACATAACCGTAACGATAAAAGGACGATACACGAAAATTGATCATCATAAAAATATGTTGATTTGTATCTCCATACAATTATTTGTATACACTCGAAACCTCAAAAAGGTTACGTTAGATAAGTTTTAATTTTATTTTATTTGTATTGTAGCTCTCATTATCATCATCACTTATAATATTAGACTTAGGTATAAAACTATCATAAATAAATCGTTGAAATCTTCTTGTATTTCGCTATTAAGTACGTACTCATTCAACAACATCAAGAAAAACACTACCTCAAATCATTACGTCAACAGAAACAAGAATGGACTTTCTAAACATAACTATTCATTGTCTTCGATATCAAATATTCATAAGGAATCGTAACATTCATAATAGCGTGCAAAGGTTAAAGGCATCAAGTCAGTCTGTCACATTAAGTCGGATGTCCCATTAAACGTATGTATAACATAATACGTGTAATCACTTCGACACGATAGACTATTACAATAAACTGTCACTCACAATAGTAGAACTTAGTCACTGTTATCATATCCCTTCCGTTTGCATATATAAGTTGACCTGATTTATGTGCTCTATGTATGATTATTATAGATGCTACTTTCTGATTTGATTTGAAAATGTGTCTACTAGCCGTTGCTTATGACTTCGCTCGCTTTGATATCGGTTATTGTTGCAAAAACATTAACGTTCTTCTACGAAGGCTGATAAATAAGCCTGAGTCTTAGACCAAAATATCAATTACCTCACTACCAAAGTTCATCGAGATCGGTCTAGTTATTTAGGTGCAAAGATGCAGTAAAAACAAACAAACTAAAATACTTTCGCATTCATAATGTTTGGAACATCAAATTAGAAAAGAAGACTTTAAATAGCATGCCTTTTCAGCTATAAAAGAAGACAAGGAACACAAAGAAAACAAGTCAAAGTGTTGTGGCTTACATGATTTTGACTATTGGGAAAAAGCTAGACCGATGATAATGTTAGAACCGAGTTTTCCGCTTGTTTTCGACTTGGCCTTAATTTCCTTATATATAGAATAGAGAGAATATGGGAACGAAAACATTAGTATACATTTGAACATTCTCAACGATAGCTCGAACGCTCCAGGTTTAGAATTACACTCAGCAAAAGGTAATTTTCCGTATTACCGTAATACTATCTGATGACCCATGTGACCTTTACGGTTCACCATATCTGAGGGTCGACCTCGGTCCTTTTGTTTAATATAGATATAACTAAGTAAGTAAAAACGAAGGTTTGCAATTAAATTATTAGTAAAAGGAGATACTTATTTTGTAAATATATTAAAGACTAAAAAAAAACTCGAGTTTTTGTGATATATTCATGTAGCATTTTTGCACTTGAGAGATACAGAATCCAAGCCAATTTACTTGTCCCGAAGTGTTATCTTTTAGGTATTATCCTAAATATTTTGAAAGCAATCACAGTTTTATGAATATTTTTGCACACCTGCTGAAAAGAAAATGACATATTTTTGCATTATCAAAAGCACTTAAAAATATGTTCTCTCTTTATGTCCACATTTCGCGTATCAAATTAAAAGGTTGAATGTAAAATCTGAGTGTCATATTTTTGGAAGCTTGCTTAACTGTTCAGTCTGAATAACGAAGCTAGATTAAAAATATTAATAAACACTGTTAACGACTATGCAAATATTTTTCTGACATTTTTGAATCAATGTCTTTATATGATTTACAGTTTTGCAACTTTCATCGTTTTACTAGTTCTTATTTCTCTGTTCTCTTTGTTCCAAACTATTATTGATAAAATAACTATAGTGTGATTTTAAGAACCGACGCAGAAAGATGGCTGTCCGTCAGATTGAGCAATTTTAATTTAATTTGTGTACCTATTAAAGTTGTAAATTATAAATTTATGGATTTGTGTTACAAAATATACTGTATTATCGGCGGCAGCCCAAATATACGAAATTTCGTAAGAATGCTCTTTTTGTTGAGTAGAAAACGAATAGGAAACTGCCAATTTGCAGGACTCTTGTTTCGGCACATTACGTGCACGATTTTTGTCTTTGACTGACTTATCAGTTCAATATGTTTGAGCGATTCTTTAACATCAGCGATCAGCCAAATCTAACCACTCTACGCTGTCTCTCCTGTAGCAGATATCGATATTGTATATCAATTTGTTTATAACGGTAGCGTTATAATTAATTTGGGACAAAGCGTATAGTCCAGTACAAACTTAGTAAACGGAAACACACTATGTTTACGAGTCCATTCATTAAAAGTTACGCTACGGTCTTCGAGAGCGGCCCGCTTGCAAGCGAGAAACTGTTTTACAATGTAATCATAGGGAACTGGTTAACAACTCAATAATGTTTTACTTCACACTAGACTAGCAATTTAAGTAAGTGTTCTAGAATCTGGTGTCGGCATTTAGTCTATTTCACAATTGTACCTGGTTGTGTGGCAGTTAAAATTTAGTTTGAAAAGAAAATTACCGAAATTTGAATACAGGTATACAGAATCGAAAACTATTAAAAATACTAGTATTCTCCTAAAATTTTCATCCGTTCCTGAAAGTTGATAAATCAACTATTAAACTAACTAAACTATTAATCACTTTTTGCTGAAATCGCTAACAGTCAACACTGGCACCAAGACTCATCCATGGGCTACGTTTTGCCTTCATACACCGCTTGGCGAGAGATTACATAACTTCATTAAATTCCAACTTGGCACATAATACCTAGCAGGCAAAACCGAGTTTCGCCCAATATCGGGGCCATATTGAAGATATGACATTAATTAAGCCAATTAGGTCGACGTCCTAAAGGATTTACCTACTGGTAAAGCAATCATTTAAATATATGTTTCAACAACTTTACCCTTGGATTTGAACTACGGGTTAACGAGTTAGAACCAATCTAGTAACCTGTACCATCGTAAGGGTATTTTACTTAGGCGATACTGACTAATAATTTATTGATGTGTTGTATCGAAAACGTAGTTAAACATGAAGAAAATGTAACAAGCCCTATTCTAAATCGAATTGTTAAAAAAATACACAAGTCACATTCTGCATCAGGAATTTCAGATATAGCACACAATAAAAACACGATAACACTACACTCGCTTTACTTTTTAAGCCAAGAGAGGCAACCTGTGGGTCTACCACCGCATCTTATCGTATTGACTCTGGTAACTGTTAAAGCGAGAAGGCGCGTTATGATTTGTAGAGCAGTGTCTCACTTCTACAACTTTAAGAGTTATACTTTAAGATATGGTGGTAGACGCCTTGGCTTTACATCCCGGTGCGAGCCACTCTCCAAGTTAGTCACAACCGCCCGCTCAATGCACAATACCTACCAACTTCGTCGTACAAGTTTGTTGTAACACGTACGTATCTATCGAACTATTCAGAGTGCGGATTCTATAGATTGGGGTTCTCGAATAGCTGTTTTCCGCATAACTATGCACGGTGACAAAACTCGGTTTCGTTGGTACTTCCGTTATTACGTGTGTCAATTACGGTGGCAAAAAGTAGGCTCTTTATTTTATTTGCATAATTACTAAATTGCGGTGCTATGCAAGGGTTTGTATGCACGAGGTGCAGATTCGATCAAAACGTGTGACTTTTACAAAGTTATTTTGTACGTTCTTAATCAATCTAAGATACTACTGACAAACGGTGATGGAAAACGTTGTGAGGAAACCTGGATTTCAAATATTGGTTCTTGGCCTTTGCCCACCAGAGGGGCGTAAATAGGTTGGTATTAAGTATAAAACAAATTCAATAAAGGTTGCCATCACTATCAATGATGTACCATCACTACTCTACACAAAACATAAATCGTGATTGATCAATAGAAATACGAATAACATGATTCGACGAAATTTAGATTTTGTAAGAATCTACATTCATTTTTACTTTCGATGATTGGCAAATTGTATGTGTAATGGTCATTTGGAACAAATCGAAGACGTCGATAATATTGAACAAAGGTGAACGCGGCTATCTTCCCTTCACTAATGAAATCCCTTCACCGTAGTGCGGCACTTAATTTTACTCAATCAGGTAGAATATTTATTATTGAGAAATTTGTAGTAATCTAGTCAGATGAATTGTTGTGTGTCATGAATAAATATGATTTTTAACCCCCGATGCAAAAAAGGGGTTGCACGTGTTTTTCTGTATGTTTGTCTATCGGTGACATCAAAGCTCCCGAACAGATTAGGCGATTTTTATTTTGTATTAAAGGTGAATTATGTGCAAGTGTTATTTACCATGTTCGATAAAAATCAGTCGAGCTATCAAAAAGTTGTAAGCGAGATATTTTTTACTGCACAGGTATGAAAAAAAACTTTTAAATAAAATTGCACAACAGATCATAAAACAATAAACAGTCTTTAGGTTAATAAATTGTCTAAAAAGTTTCGCAAAACAGATTTACCGAAAGGCCGAAAATTTGAACATCAACAATGTCAATGTGCAACCAACTTGAATTGGGACGTGGATCGAAAATTCGCTGGAAATGCACCATTCAAAATATCTATGAGAAAGTTTGGACCCGATAGACTGAAATTTCTCCAGGAGTTTCGATTGAGACGTCAGAGATAGAAACTATTGTAGCGGAGCAGAAGGTATACTATTCAAATGTTTGAATGAAAATCAAACGGACATTTTGACCAACGAGGGTTTATTTTGGTTGAAAATTTCTAGTAAATACAGATTTTCGCTATTGTTATTGTAGGTGATGAGAAATGTTTTTTTCTTTTAGGTAATCCTTATGACGAGAACAGCAGTAGTACTTTAAGTAAAAGGTAGATATAATTAAGAAAGTGCTTTTTGGACACAAGACAAAGTGACAGAATAGATGAATAGAGGCGTTACGTATTTTTTTTCTACCTTATACCAATACAACTGCAGTATGCATTTGAAAATGGAATTCTAAGAGTTTTTATTTGAAATACCCTTTTTCATAATTTTTCGAGACATGAGTGTGACTCTACATAATTGCGTCAAGTAATCGAATAGATAAGTGTCCAGTAAAAAGAAAACAGCTCCTTTATAAATTAAAAAACTTTCTTACTACAACAATAAAGTTTCAACTGCTGACATTCCCTAAGCGCTCTGAAGCGTCTCCCTCAAAATTTACCGCTGCGATAAATCCACTACTTGTGAATGCAATCAAACCGGATAGCACAGGGGTTCTGGCAAACAATTGTCATAACTCAGTGGCCTCACAAAAGGCAAAGGCGGGACAGGTAGGACGGGTAGGAGGTAGGACATTCAACGACCGACTAATTGGTTCATTACAAATTCGTAGCTCTAACCCATCGGGACCACGCGTGGGCTTTAATTTTACCACACTAATTGCTTAATGTATTGACGGTCGTTCACATGATCGATAAGTTTCTGGAAGACATCATAAGCGGAAATTGAAAAGCCGGATCATGATAAAAAATTAAACCGATATAAAAGAAGTCAATTCATATTATTCATAGGTCATTATTTTCCATGACAACTAAGCTTCTAACAAATTGGTCGCTTTCATGACGACATTTGCAAACAATTTAATGTAATAAATATACTAAACACTTTTGCTATAGAATTTAAAATATAAACAAGAAATTATAAACGTAAAAAAAATTAAGGTGTTTCTGTATTCTGAAGAGGGGTCCTTATCATTGCTTTCTTATCTTGAACCTCGTTAAGGTAAGTATTTTACGAGGCTTTTAAACAAGGACATAGGACTGCGTTTTTTACATTCTATTTGCTGGCCTCGTAAAATTGTAAGTTATGACCGTTATCACACAGAAAAGGGGAAAATATTTATAGAAACAAAAATAATGTAAGCGCCTGATATTTTAATACCCGCAATAAAATTTCAGCGTGTTATTTGCTAATGGGTTAAGCAAGGCGTTGAGTTTACATTGACTGCTAATATAACACAATACGTTATTTCGTATAAATGAAAATCCACCGTATGCTTATTAAATAAGCATTACTTTTCAAAACCTATTCGCTTAAACCTGAAACTTCAATCAAAGTTAAATTAAGACGTAATGAGTAGGTCGTTTGTTACTGACTTATTCATGGAAATCTTTGAGTTGTGAACTTCGTAGGAGAGATTTGTTTTATGAAAGCCAAACTGCAAAAATAGAACGAAATTGTATGAAATTCGTTACGAAAGCATTGTATTAATTTCACAAATTAAAAGCAACTTGCATTGTTCGGTGTGAAGCGGTTCACTGATTTGGACATAATTTTGTAGAATGTTCAGCTCCGTTAAAACAAAAGTTAACAGTTAATTTTATGTGTCTCTACAAATAAATGTAAAACATAACCTATTTTTAACACAAATACTGATAAATACAGAAAAATGGGAATAAGAAATTGGAAAAATGGGATCTTTGCAATGCAGTGCGACGATATGGGTTTAACAAAATCTAATACTGCTTCTTCTGTATAGCCCCATCCAAAAATTTTTTTTAATTCTTTATTGATTTTTAAGGGGTTTTTTGCATGAATACGTCAACCCCATTGTACCTGATACAAAATTTACTTACACGCTACTGAAAAGGGAATCACTGATTAGGTCACACTCGAACCAGACTACATTATTTGTTTAGTGATTTCTGAAGCCCGACAGATCTATATCTTCGGATCAGCTAAGTTTTGGTTTTTAAAATATAATATGCCTGCTAGAATCCAAACTGCAACGTTTAAGAACTGAGCCATTGTGCGCACTCCATTAAGAATGTCGACGTTCGTTGTCCACGCTATTTGAAATCAGTTTCTTTGTACAGAACTTTAATATTTTATGCTAGCACAACTTGAAATAGCATGAGCATTAAATACTTTTGGCAAAAAATAAAATTTATCATAGCGGATTAATATTACGTGGAATATTTAAATATATCGGACAAATTAAATCTAAACGGCGATACGGTAAAAGCATATTTAATTTAGGTCAAGTCCAGCTTTTGAAACATGTTATTTGTATTTTAAAGTTTGAAAACTTTTTATTACAAATACATATTTGATCACAAGAGGGATTTCGACATTAAAATTCTATGAATTATAACTAACACGTAAAAGCTTTTGCTTCAAATAAAATTTAAAATTTATAAAGCTTGAAACGTAAATTTTATAATCTTGAACTATTATCATTTGAAATTTAATTTATGACACGAACTTTTGAGCAATGTCAGGTATAGTATCAGTTTAGGATACTTGACATTCAAGGTGCGATCTCATGGTTTCAGTCTGCATGTGCCTACCAATCTACCTCTAATATTTTCTAATGTATATAATACAACATAACGCAAGCGCCCAAGGCGGTTTCCAAGCGTAGCCTGAAGGCAAACAATATTCGATGAGCGCCAATTCAGATTTCGCAAAGGCGCCCCTTGTATTCGCGACCTGACCTAGCACTACCCCGTCGCGGAACACCGCGTAATCTGCAACGAGAGAGAGTGAACGTTAACGAACGCGTATCCACCTAAAGCTTATATGTTTCTCACGGTTTGCGGATTTTATGTTAAACCGTATCGTAACGAAGCATAAAACTCTCGATTGTACGCGACGCGAGACGAACGACCGGCGCGCCCGGACAGTTAAGCCATGGAACGCCTGTCGGTTCGGTCTCTTTTTAAAAGTTCATCGATACGATTGGATAAAAGTGTCGACGAACGTTTTAAGTATTTGGAGAACATTAATGTGACATCGTTTCGCGTACGCAGTGCACGTTAAAACGGTACATCGTTAATGATCCTTCCGCAGGTTCCCCTACGGAAACCTTGTTACGACTTTTACTTCCTCTAAATGATCAAGTTTGGTCAACTTCCCAGCAACGCCGACGGCCGTGAAGCCACCGCGTGTCGGTCCGAAGACCTCACTAAATCATTCAATCGGTAGTAGCGACGGGCGGTGTGTACAAAGGGCAGGGACGTAATCAACGCGAGCTTATGACTCGCGCTTACTAGGAATTCCTCGTTTATGGGGGATAATTGCAAACCCCAATCCCCAGCACGAAGGAGTTTCAGCGGGTTGCCCGGGCCTCTAGGCCAGGGAGAACATGCTGATTCCTTCAGTGTAGCGCGCGTGCGGCCCAGGACATCTAAGGGCATCACAGACCTGTTATTGCTCAATCTCGTGCGGCTCGAAGCCGCCGGTCCCTCTAAGAAGAATTTTAATACGTCGCCAGTGAGTTGCGTGACGCGTAGCCACGCACACCTAAATGACGACGCCTATTTAGCAGGCTAGAGTCTCGTTCGTTACCGGAATTAACCAGACAAATCGCTCCACCAACTAAGAACGGCCATGCACCACCACCCACCGAATCAAGAAAGAGCTGTTAATCTGTCAATCCTTCCGGTGTCCGGGCCTGGTGAGATTTCCCGTGTTGAGTCAAATTAAGCCGCAGGCTCCACTCCTGGTGGTGCCCTTCCGTCAATTCCTTTAAGTTTCAGCTTTGCAACCATACTCCCCCCGGAGTCCAAAATCTTTGGTTTCCCGGAAGCTGCCCGCCGAGCCATTGTAGTAACGTCGGCGGATCGCTAGATGACATATTTACGGTTAGAACTAGGGCGGTATCTAATCGCCTTCGAACCTCTAACTTTCGTTCTTGATTGATGAAAACACCTTTGGCAAATGCTTTCGCTGATGTTCGTCTTGCGACGATCCAAGAATTTCACCTCTAACGTCGCAATACGAATGCCCCCAGTTATCCCTATTAATCATTACCTCGGAGTTCTGAAAACCAACAAAATAGAACCGAGATCATATTCTATTATTCCATGCACGAAATATTCAAGCAGCATTTTGAGCCCGCTTTGAGCACTCTAATTTGTTCAAAGTAAAATTGTCGGCCCACCTCGACACTCACCGAAGAGCACCGCGATAGGATTTTGATATTGAACCGGCGTATTACCGCCGGCTCACCGACGATATGCTCCGCAGACGTGTCAGTATCACCGCGGATGCGGTGCACCGACAGCGCGGCGCAAACTGCATCTGTACTTTGCACACAAAGGACGAATCAGAAAAAGAAAGAAGAACACAACAGAAGAACCCTAGAAATACGGTGCACCTTTTTTTTCGGATGGGAAATCATGAAATGACACCCTCCACTTTGGCTTGCGCGGTAGAGTGTCAGACTCCTACTGCTGATTAAAACCGAATGTTATTTTCTTTGCTCTTCGTGTACTGGGGCCACGGTAACTCCTTCGGACAATTCCGATGCCCCGGCATGCGACAGGCATCTGCTCTAACAGGCTCCATATCTCTTGTAAAAGGGCTACCGCTCGCTACGATCGAAAGGGTCACACGGCCAGGCTAGCTCACCAGCTACCATCACTCGCTGCTTCGTGTCATCCCGTGGCCGCCGCCGCCCGGAGCGTCTCGTCGGTGCGCATGCATGTCTGAGTGAGCCGTTTCGATCGTTTTGTTCGTAGTTTGGTACAGACTACAGTTACTCCGGTGATAGAGGACATCACGATGCTTACTGGCAACAGCGCTGTCCTTCTGCAGCCGGTACACGGGCTTGCCCTGGCAGGCCCGCAGCGCGCGCAGGCCGCCGCCGGGCGCGGGCGCGGCGGGCGGCAGCGCGGCCCGCAGCTGGCTGCGCACGCGCGACACGTCGAACTGCTCGCCGCGCTGCAGCCCGAACACGAACAGCTCGGGGGCCAGCACCAGCGCCGGGTCCAGCTCCATCGTGAAGCAGCGCGCCGAGTCCACGATGCCTGCACAGACACGACGCTATATTTATATCATTATGCACCAACAATACACCTAAACAAACAAAAATGGGCTGAATTTTAGAATGTCATCAGCCTAGAGAAATCTCACCACTGAACACGATCATCTCTCCATATAGGTAAGAAAATCAAAAATTGAAAAACTTATTCATCAGTAACACCATCATAAACTATTTTATATCCAGTAAGCCGCAAAAGGTATTGGTAAAAATATCATTCTTATTGATAAAAACGGCAAAAACCGGCCTTACAATCGTAATTCATTAATCATAAAGCGACACAGAAAATGGATAAATAGATGGGTAAGTAAGAACTAGTCTACTACTACTGTGGTCAAAATTAATATGAAACTTTTGAAATATACTACGGCTTTGAAATTTGGCATAAATAATGTTTTTTTTTAAAATAATTCAATATGTGAATAGAGGTATTTTGATTTTAAGGAAGAGCAATCCTGGCTTTTTTAAAATTACCAGTAATATTAGATTCGAAGTCATGGATGAAGCTGACGGGATGGCCGTTGTTGAACACGGAGATCTTCTCGACGGAGTCGTCGATGTCGATGTCCAGCACCTCCCGCAGCAGGTCCATCAGGTGCTCAGGGTCCTCGTCTAGAAGACTCACTACCTGGAAAAGTAAGATGATTCATCAATTAATGTCGGTCACTGTAAAGAAATAGCATATGGTCATGACGTTTTTTTATAATAGCTCATAAGTAAAGTAGATATGAGCTATAATAATAGTCGAATATTAAAACAACAGAAGAAAGATTTATCGATACTTAATTCAAAGGTAAGAAAAAAAAATAACGCACTTTGGCTGCACGGATAGCCAAGTGGTTTAGGTCACCACGCCAAAAAAACTGAGCGCTACATGTCGCGGGATTGATCCCGCGTAGGACAAGCATTTTGTGTGATCGACGAATGCTTCTGCTTCTGGGAGTGTATAAATTCCAGGGTCCAGGTGAACGAATAATAACACCACACTCACTATTAACGAATATATTATAATGGTATTATATATAATAGTACTGACGATTCACAAAAAAATAAAAATTTACAAAAATATATATAGTTTTACATGTAACGAAACCATAGCGCGATCTAATTCGATCCCAACGCCATCTATGGAGGCTTGGGTCAAACCTTTTTACAATGAATGTTGAAATATATTTAAAAATGCAATTGATCGCGCTACGGCTTCGTATACAACGTTGAACATACCGCCCACCAAGGACATATTGCTAAATGTCCTTCTACACCGCCCACCGTGCTCAATAAATTTTAATTGAAGCTGATGTAGAATAACTAACAAACAAACAAATTATATTTCCATATAAACAACAAAAAAAAAAAGTTTTACTCAAACTTCCAATTCCTTGACAGCAAATAAACTTAATCAATGCTAAGTAAAATAACTAAAAATGGCACTTAATGACATTTATCAGTGCTTATAACTAAACTACTACCGGCAAAATGCATAGTTTAGATGTAGGTCTCTTCATGGTTGCTGATTGAGTACGGATTGTGACTACACGAGTAATACCGTCTGTCCCAGGATGTTTTTGATCAATCCTACCTAACAACCACTTTCCTGGAGGCATATTATCCTCCTTTACTAATACTGTACTACTCAAAGAGGGTTCCGGAGTTTTGTAAGACCATCGCTGTAAAAATTGGTGAAGATAGTCGTGCGACCACCTTCTCCAGAAGTCCTGTATTATCTTCGGACGTAGCTGCCGCTTGGTAACATTTATTGTGTAATTATGGTAAGTCAACCATTCATATAATAACTTATGTGGAATTGCTTGATCCCATTCCTTTCCTGCTAGCCACAATTTTTGAATAAATATCTTAGCTTGAACGATACTAGGTGCTAACCAACCTAAGGGTTCAAACAATTTTGAAATCTCTGAAATAACCTTTCTTTTTGTTACAGGTGCTGCCAGCGATCGAAGATCCACAGTGTACTGGAAGACATCTTCGTTCCAGTTCCAGATAAGTCCCAATCTTTTTGTAGTATTATCTATTGGTATCTTTAATACCTCTGTAGTTCCTTTTCCATCCACAGTTCCATTTAATAGCCTTTGACTGTTACTCTTCCGTTTTTGTAATGGAAAACCACAGTTTATTAATATTTCTTTTAGTTTCTCGTATATTTTGAAACAGTCTTCTATATTTTCAGCTCCTGTCATTACATCCTCCATGTAGAAGTCTTCTAAAATTATCTTAGACATTCCAGGTTCAGCACAACATTCATCGTAAGAAAGCTGTTGAAGACCCCGTATAGCCAGAAATGAAGTCGACGCAGTAAAGAAGGTAACAGTTTTCAATTGATATTTATTAATTTCTTTTTCAGGATCATCGCGCCAGAGAATACCTTGTAGTATTGTATCATTCTTGTGTCCCAGAACTTGACGATACATTTTCACAATGTCTGCTACAAACCTTATGTGATGTGTTCTCCATCGTATAATTGTATGGCGGAGATCTGCCTGCAAGGTAGGGCCTACTAACATGTTGTCATTCAGTGACATTCCCTTCGATCCTTTGCAGGAAGCATCGAATACGACGCGAACCTTTGATGTTTCTTTATCCTCCCGGACAACGGCGTGGTGATTCAACTGTAAATACTCTTTTATTACTTTCCCATATTCTTCTTTAAGTTTATCGTTTTTCTTAAATTTTACTTCCAACCCTTTGAATCTTTTTTCAGCAATGCTCCTGGTCTCACCTACCGCACAAATCGGGTCCACATTACGCAATGGTAGTCTTACAATGTATCTGCCATTACTGTCGCGTTCCGTCGTAGCTGCAAATAACTTCACGCATTTATTTTCTTCCTCCGTAAGCATTTTCTTTCTAGGAGGTTCTGCTTCCAGTTCATATATTTTTTTAAGCATGTCATCTTCTACAAGACTTGAATGCATAACGGTAATGTGTGATGAATTTATTGTCTGGTCGACGTCAAAGGTACCTGACAATATCCACCCTAATTTAGTATTCTGAGCTAATAATGACCCAGTTATATTCTTTTTAATACCCTCCTGGATGACCTGGCTGTAGACTTCAGCACCTAATAAAACATCAATTTTATTAGGCCTGTAATATTCTGGATCAGCCAAGTCATCATCAGTCAAATCTACCCATTCTACCCTGGCTACCTTTGCAGCTGGGAGAACAGTTGAGACCGACTTCAGGACGAATGCATTAACCCTAATGACGACACTGGGGTCTATTCTAGACCTCAATGTGAGAGTCACACTGGACTTGGCCGTAGCACTCTTGTCCCCACCTACACCTATCACAACTTGCTTTGAAGGTGTTTTATCTAATCCCAAATACTGGACTGTAGATTCTGTCACAAACGAACCTTGTGATCCTTGATCGAGTAAAGCCCTAACAACCCTATATGAACCGTCTTTCGACTCCGCTTTGATCAAAGCGGTAGTTAATAAAACCGTTTTACGGCTAGTCCCTGTCGAAAGACACGATACCATTGGCTTGCTCGATCCCTCCGCTTGAGCGGTCACTACAGTATTACAATTTTTAATCTCATCCTTCGCTGACGTTGAAGCGACTGATGATAATTCCTCGTGAATCGTACTCCCATCTTCACCAATATTGGACCCAGATGCACCGCTTGGGTGAAGCAAAGAATGGTGGCGGTGTCTACACACCTGGCACTTAAGAGTGTTTTTACAATTTTTTGCAGAGTGGTTGTTGAGTAAACAAACGAAACACAAGTTATTTTCTAGCGCAAACATACGTCGCGCTTCATTCGATTCTTTACGAAAGTTCGGACAATAATTAATCTTATGATCAGCTGAGCAAAATGTACATGATAACAGGCCTTTTTCTTTTAGTAAATGAAATGAATGCGTCCCTTTTGGTTGTGGATGTCTTGGCTGTTTATTATTCTCAATATATTCCTTGTCTAACTGTTCCAAACCCCTAAAGCGACTATACAAATATTGTGAAAATTCTTCAAAGGTTGGTAGCTCGTCACTTGAGTCCGAGGCCACCTTCAATTCCCACGCCCTTCTAGTCTCCTTATCTAATTTTGAACTAATTATATGAATAACAATCAGATCCCATGAAGACACATCCACACCTAGATTTTTTATTGCCTCTAAACAGTCTGACGTAGTACTTATTATTTTTTTTATTTCATAAGCAGATTCCGACACTAAATTCTTTTGGCTAAGCATACGTTTTAAAATGCCATTGGCTAAAAACCGTTTATTATTGTACATATCGTCCAACTTTTTCCAGGCAATTTCATAACAATCAGATGACATTTTAATATTTCGCAATAGCTGCTCAGCCTCTCCTGTCAGATGTCCTCGAAGATAATAAAACCTTTGGGCATCATCTAGGGCCTTGTTTTCATGTACAAGCCCTAAAAACAAGTCCCTAAAAGTCTGCCACTCCGTATATTTCCCAGAGAACATCGGGATTTTTATTTCAGGCAACTTAAATCGTGTACCTGAATTTCCACTTGATACCACAACACTTTGGTTATTCGAACTTAATTTAGTTAACATCTCTTTTAATTCAGTCTTATAATCTACATACAACTCTTCTACATCGTCATATATTGCATTCTTGTGGTAGTTCGAACTATACAAATCTGATCTTTTGACTTGACTTATAATTTTAGTATGAGTGTCCGAGAATAATCTCCATTGTTGCTCTAAGTTATCAAGCCTAGTCTCTACATAAGCAACTGATAATCGCTCTTTTGGCGATTTCTTAAAATTAGACTTAGCTTTTAACATTATAGCTCTAATGTCTTCTTGCAGATCGCTAAATGCTTCCATTTTATTAAGTAAAAAATGTAAACAATTATTTGAAATACAAGAAAACAAATTAAAATTATTTTGAAATTTTACAAGTCTTAGAATTCAGACCGAAATCGGGCATAAGTTCCCCGTCGAACTACTTCTAACTTAAAACTATTACAAGTCCTAAATTACTGTTAACTGCGATATTACAAGTTCAAAATTTCCAAGTTACAATTTTCTATTTATTGTTGACTTCTTCTTCGCGATATTGAATAATTTAAAGTACTCACGGCTTTACTTCAAACCAATATTATTCACTATCACAATACACCACCATATAAGTGGCGCCCCCTGCCGGCACCGCGCCCGCTGCTTGTTGCACTGCCACTGCACCTCCCTTGCGCCTTCCTCCGGCTGCTGCTGCTCACGAGTCGGCTGCACCACGCCTGACTCCCGGCTGCTGCACCGGTTCCACCTTCAGCTCCTGGGCCCTCTCTCCTGGGGTCCACTGAAGAGGCTGCTCTGGACAGCAATCCACTGTCCAGTAATGACGCTAGGGGTGGTAGTCTCTTCCACCACCGGAGACTACCAAAAAACACTCGCGACCAATCCAACGCGAAGGACCATGTATAAATTCCAGGGTCCAGGTGAACGAATAATAACACCACACTCACTATTAACGAACTTATAATGACATATAGTAATAGTACTGACGATTCACAAAAAAATAAAAATTTACAAAAATACATATAGTTTTACATGTAACGAAACCATAGCGCGATCTAATTCGATCCCAACGCCATCTATGGAGGCTTGGGTCAAACCTTTTTACAATGAATGTTGAAATATATTTAAAAATGCAATTGATCGCGCTACGGCTTCGTATACAACGTTGAACAGGGAGCATTTGTGCATGTGACTTGAATGACTGTGAACACCCCCGCGACACAAGGATTAAAATCCCACTATTGTGTCTATTTTAAACTAAAGGTCTTCAGCTGGCTTCTTTTTTATGACCAAGTAATTGTAAAACCGAATTAAATGTTTTATAGAGGAAGTTTTATGGCTACTTTTTTAATCCTGCTTGCTTCATGTCGCCATAATATTTCATCGTATAATTATGAATGCAAAATTTTACCTTAACCCGGTAACCAGTAGGTTTGTTAAAAAACTGCTAATTGCGTATTTTAATTTAAGAGAGCAAAGATCTTCGTAAAATTTAACATTACAACAATTTTTTGAATTATCTTCCTTGCACCTAATTGCTGTTATAATATACTACGCAATTCCTTCATAAAAACAACGATATACTTTGTCAAGCCCTGCCATGTGCACCACATGTTGAAATTATCTCACGTTGCGTATGTAAGTAGTTAGGTACCTATCTACCGTGAGTCCAATGTCATTCTCATGTGAGGGCCGATAATATACTTGGTATGTATGCCACATAGGGTCAAACGAGGTCAGTATTACGGGAGTCATTAATGAAAAATAATGCTAGTAGTGATCTGTTCTCTCGAGACAGGCAACCTGTATAACGGCTATTTATATATTTTTCTTGAATATACCTTGGGTAACTAGAGGCATCTTAAATTCTATTTGGAAATACTTAGAAAGATACATTTATTCATCATCAGGCTGGCCTTTTTCCAACTATGTTGGGGCTGGCCTATCTGACTACCTCAACCCAGTTACCTGGGCAACACAGTATCCAGTATCCCTTAGTAAGACTCGTTGACTTTCGAGCTTCAAACTACCCGTTGACATGGATGGTCACCCAACCACGGACCTACCTCATTAAGCGTAGCCAACCTGTAATCCACCAACTTGTGCAGTTGTAGCTGGCTCCTCTGGTAGATACCGTAAATACATTTATAACTGTAAATATAATTATCAATCACACACATTTTATTGATAAGCACTTTCCTCACGATTCTGCTCAGACGTAACGCTCAGTGTTCACCTGCTGGTTTGGAATAGGAAGAAAATATCCTTGTGACAGAGCATGCACAGATATAAAACTACCCTACCTGTACTTCGGGTTCCGCATGCTTTATGATGGGTGTGGTCTTCCAGGTGAGAGACATCTTACGCGTATCCATCATCGGCAAGTCCTGAAACACAAAACATTATGCTCAAAGCAAGCATTCCTGGGAAATTTGTCATTTACTGTGAGCGTAAGTTATTTCCCCTTGAATAATAAAATCGTACAAAGATAGTATGGTAAGAATGGTTCTTCGATTAATGGTAATACGAAAGTACTTTTTATCGATACCACTTATACTTCACCTATACTGCCGAAAAACGCTTCAAAGAATGAATAGTTGACCAAAACCACGCCTAGTCGGTGTAAGTACGTACGTATGTAAGTACTCACTGATTAACTTTATCTATCAAACTTTAGGTTCTCATAGAACATAGTTTTTTTAACTGATCTCATCTAAGAAACCTATCGTACAGTTTACAAAATGTCAATTACCATGGAGCAATATTATTTTAAGTACAATAGATCATCAGAAATTGCATGCGAATAACAGAGCTCCCATGTTATATCCAATTAAGGTGAATCGACTTTATAGAAGGTCGGAGTCAACGGGGCAGTTCAATCAAATGATTTATGAATAAAAGGCAACGTTACTCGGAACAGCAATGAATACGGTCGCTTGTGCGATTGTGTTACATAGGTATCGAGCGACAGACGTTGCGAAGGACTGTTCGACATCCGGTGTCTGTTTATTTGTTAGGAGCGATGTTTTATAAACGTATTGCCAACTCCATCTGACTACAGAACAGAAAAAAGAACATGTTTTAGAATTATTTGAACTGATTCCAAAGTATACTTAGATTATTTGGTTTGCTATTTGGGTTATTTATTTTGCTTTTTCTATACATAATGATTTACGTTACTCGTATTGATAACCAAATTTATGTTTTTTTCCTTAATTTGATAAATTAAAACGGGTGGGTTTTAATTTATTAAATCATTACTTTAACCATTTTTATACTTATCAAATATCGCCACGGCAAAAAATATTTTTTTTTAACCCTTTACACCAGAATCCCTAAAACACGTAAAAACGACCACATAGCACTGAATCTATAAAGTGCCTACTGATTATCCTATTATTAAGTGTTTTGCATAAGTAACTGTGTATTACTCAACGACCTAGATAAGCCTTCAATATGACTTGTTAGCTTACTTCAACACCGATCGATAGACTTCTGCTGGTTCACTACCAGCGGCTATAGTAACAAATAACAATCAATACATTGAAATACCTACTGCAATACATTTTTAATAGGATTGTCGTAATGAAAACCTGGGAAATAGAAAGGCAATGAAACGAGTTGTAGAGCATCGTAAAACGCAATGCCATTATTTTCAAAAAAACATTTAATTTGTAAACAACAAATATAGTTTATTTAATGCAAACACGTGAACACTGTCAACTCAAAACAGATGTTTCATCAAAACTAGTTTGTGTGGCGTAAGTAATCCGTCTTGACTGGTCATTCGGTTCATACGGTACCTTTGAATACTTGAATCATTGAAGCAAAATTGGTACTTATCAGAAGACCGCCGCAAACGGAAATCTGTCATTTCTGCTCAACTACTGCTTCTAGAATGTCGCCGAGTCTCGGTCGGGTATACAGTATACTTGATGTTTATCGATCTTTGCATATAGCTATCCATGAAATACACGTTATAGCTTTGAGTAACAATATCGTCAGTTACATCCATGATCCTGGTAGATCTCATGGTTAAAGTAGGTAATGAAGAAATTGTTGATATTGAAATATGCGATACAAACGGATGATCCCGTGTACGTAAGTAGTAAAATAACAGACCGCCAGTAATCAGGCTACCGAGCAGAAAGGAATTGGTAAATGAGCTATATATTACACGAAACTGATTTTTATCTACATTATCTGTTGATTTAAATTATGTTTTATTAAATGGCAGATAAAGTATTCATACTTCCCATCTATCAAAGTTGTCTAATAGGCGAATTCAGATGCTGAGAAGAAGCGTTACATACCCTAGAGAGAGGAATGGAGCAGAATCCCTGATAGTGGTTGCGCTGCGAGACGTCAGAGGCCACTTGATCGTATATCTGAAGGGCGGTGATGACGCCCATCAGCACGAGCAGGAACACCGTGACCCCCATGCACAGGATGGCAGCCACCCCGTGCCTCTTGCCAGCACCAGTGCTGTGCATCTCGATGATTTCCTAATAAAAACACGCCATTCGTAAAAACTCAGAGTTTCTGTATCTTATACAAATTCGATTATTTGTTTTTAATTTGTTTGTAAATACGCAAGATCTCCGCTAATGTATCGAAGTTTTAAGAAATTGAAGTTTTTTTATTAAAATTGATTCGTAGGAGGTATTACCTATTAATGTGTAGGAGTGTGAACTCTAAGCTACTTTTTATGGTACGGGGGTGAAGCCATAAGCGATAATTTGTTTATAAATATTTTTTTACCATTAATGTAAACAATTGTTCGAAATAGGTAGGCAAGTACTTATTTTTGGGTCTGCGTAGCGTAATATTAGAGAAATCCGCAAAGGTAACTAGGTTGTTTACAACAAATTATCATATTTAAATTGATAAATAATCAATCAGAAGACCTACAGCATAGTAAGATATATTATGCACAATAGATTCCTTCGTTCTATGTATTTTTAGCTACCAGGCAAAAGTGCGATTTACTAAAAATCAATACCTAGTTCATAGCTGCAATCTTGATTTGTGTCGCATAACTAGTGCCGCATTATAGACATTTAACTTTCGTTTGCAAAAATGCCACTCTCAGTCATGAAAAAGGCAGCTACAAGTTAAATATAATCTTATTTTTCTAAACATTAAAAATAACGTAAATACTATTTTACACATAAAAGAAAATAATGTAATACGTACTTCATCGCAGTGGCTTTCATCTATCAACGGGATTTTCTTTATTGTGAGGCTAGGTTTTGTTAACACAGTCATTGTGGCAAGCTAATACGCTCGAGGAGATGTAACGAATTGTTGTTTTACAAATTCACCGACATAAACTGCTGTTTTGACTGCGACAAATGCGGAAGTGCGTAAAACGAGTAAAATTCATCAATCAATAAGTTTTTAGAAGTTACCAGCTATCAAAAACTAAAATTTTATTTTAGTGGCAACACTACGTAATTGTCAATTCGTAGTCGAGTCGAGTGGTGTAATTTGATTTCATTCATTGCGTAAAATATTTATGTTTGCAACATCGCGTTGTAACTTGTCTATAGTTATTAGTCCAACCGAAAAAAAAGAAAGAAAGAAATTTGAGGAGGAAACGGACGATTTCGTGTTGTAGAATATTCTGTGTAAAAAGAGGTTATTGAATCAGCTACGCCTATTGTGTGGTTAAAACATGTTTGATTAGTTTTCTTCGTCATTATTTTAAGTTGATTCTTTGTTTCATTGTGTAATTACCACGTTTGTAACGAGACTGTGAGCACAAAAATAAAATGGCGACTGATCAAGTGAAGAACCGCATGCATGTTTTCAAGAACACTGGCAAAGATGTCGACGTAAGTATAAAAACATAGTATAATTGCTTTTATTTATATAAAATTTTCAAAAACGGTTTTAATGGTAGAATGACATATTTTCGCGGTGATTTTTAGGAAATGCGCAGGCGAAGAAATGAAGTAACAGTAGAATTGAGAAAAAATAAAAGAGAAGAAACACTACAAAAACGCCGTAATGTGCCTGTCAGCTACTCGACCGACGAGGATGAAATTGAAAGGACCTTGGCGTCCACGGACCTCAAGGAGCTGGTGATGAACGCAGCGAATGGCGAGAACCCTGAAGTGCAGCTAGCGGCCGTGCAGCAGTGCAGGAAGCTGCTCTCCTCGGACAAGAACCCGCCCATCGACGAGCTCATCGCCACCGGCATCCTTCCCATACTGGTGCACTGTCTCTCGAGGGCCGATAATCCTACACTTCAATTTGAAACTGCTTGGGCTATTACAAATATCGCATCAGGCACATCGGCACAGACCAACAAAGTCGTGCATGCCGGTGCCGTTCCCGTCTTCCTTCAACTTCTCATGTCTCCTCATGAAAATGTTTGTGAGCAAGCTGTCTGGGCTCTAGGTAACATCATTGGAGATGGCCCAGTGCTCCGAGACTATGTCATTGAGCTTGGTGTGGTAAAGCCACTGTTGAGCTTTATCAAGCCTGAGATCCCCATCTCCTTCCTCCGTAATGTCACTTGGGTTATTGTGAACCTGTGCAGGAGTAAGGATCCACCTCCACCAGTCAAGACTATTCAAGAAATTCTTCCAGCACTCAATGCCCTTATAACACACAATGACACTAATGTAAGTAACTCCTGAACATTCATTATTATTTCTTAGACATGTCAATAATTTTATTGTTGTGTCACTATCAGGTCATTGATCTGTAAATTTTTAAAAATGCCATGATCTAATTTACAGTAGTGAGTACATTGGTATGCCTGTACCTAATGGCTATGTTGTATTAAAATTTTACTAGGTATGTCATATTTAAAATAACAATAATCAAGGATTGATGCCATGTCATAATGAGTCAGCCAATTAGTTACTTCATCTAATTCAATAAGTCATTTATAAATACTGGTCTTTTTTAATATGGATGTATATCAAGTTATGGCTCTTTGTAGTTTGATAAAAACTTCAAGCTAACTGTCATGTTATTGTTGATGTAGAATTGTTTATCTTTTTTGTTTCAAATTGATAAAGAAAGTAGGCAGTCTAGAAAAAATACTTCTAGGTCACCCTATGTCATAGCCCCTAATAAATTCCACAAGTTTATGCTTTCTTTGTGGTATTGATAAATCACAGCTTTTTTGTCTAATAATGATTTATCTTCTTAAATTGTATTAATAAATTACATCATTAAATCCCTTGTAAAATAACTAACTATATATCTCACTTTATGTTCAAAGCATTACAAACTAAATCTAGAACCATGTAGGGAATATCATATCATGTGGTTTTATGACATATAAACATTTGTATTAATGTAATGTTTCAGATCATAGTAGACACAGTTTGGGCAACCAGCTATTTAACAGATGGCGGCAATGAGCAAATTCAAATGGTCATAGAATCCGGTATAGTACCTAAGCTGATCCCGTTGCTGTCACACAAAGAGGTGAAGGTTCAGACAGCAGCCTTGAGAGCAGTTGGCAACATTGTGACCGGAACAGATGAGCAAACACAAGTTGTTCTTAATTGTGATGCTCTCTCACACTTGCCTGCCTTACTCTCACATCAGGTAAACTTTTACCATTCTAATACTTTTAAAATAACATCATATTCTTAATTTATACCTTACAATGATGGCATTGTTTGGAGTGGGACTAACACTGTCTGTAGTAGAATGGGCAATGCTTCAGTGCAATGCATCAATAAATAGCTTCAGATAAATTGAAACTTCAGAGATTTAGGTGAAACACTAGTATATTAATAGGGAACATGCGTCAAAACAAATGTGCTAGTCTAATGTAGTACACTGGATAGTGTGAAGGTCTATATTTGTCTGGTACTCCGCCAAGATAAGACTAAGAAATATGTAGTAGACATAGTATGTTCTCAGTACATTGACATGATTAGTGTATTGGTCAATGACTGATAGCAAGTATCATCATTGATCAACCCTGAGTTTTGTTTATTAGCTTTCATTATATCTTTGTTTGACTTGTAATTATAATTTTCTATTTTTGACTTTGATCTGTATACTTCATTTAAAAGTCTGCTTGAGAAACACTATCATATTTTACTCTTAATTCATTGTTTACAAAACAGACAAACTTACATTCATATAGTAGGGTATCGGAAAGATTAAATTCTGAAAACACTTACTGAAGAGAACCTTATTATGAATTCCACATTGTTTTTAGATTACTCCTAACAGTGATCAGATGTTGATTGATAGTAAATGATTCAGTACCTACCTTAGCTGCTTGACATATCTTATGCATTGTGTGATACATAATCTGTGACCAATTGTTATAATTAAACTCATCTCATCATCAATAAAAATAACCAAGTAATGTAAAGAAAATCACCATGTACCATATTAGTCTTAAATTATTGTATTCTGTTATAAATTTTATGGCATTTATAAATCTTGACTATTTCTGAATTTTACGACGCCTGCAGAATATAGAAATCGTAAGTCATGATAAGTATTGTTTATTGTAGGTTGTTCTATTTCAATTCAAATTGCGTCTGCCGAAACGGATATGTGTTCATACCGAAACATGATTTACTAATTAATATGCAATCAGTGTAGCAATTGCCTAAGGAACTAAAATACGTATAACGGGTCAGCCGGTATGAGTAATTAATGCTTATTATATTTATATATGCAATCAGTTATGATAATAATTATTGTAAACACGTGCAGTTATATGTCTTATTCATAATTAAGATTGTCATGTATAATCTTTGTAAGTTCATCTTCTCAGGTGCAATACGATACGATTGATTGACGCACTAGCGTGTTTTTCTTTAATGCTTAATAAAAGGTCATGACCTCGTCGGGACTTTGATTGCATGCTTAGCGACAGTGTAATAATCTACTTAAAATCAATTTAACATAAATCTAATAACATCTTTCGATAAAAATAATTTCAGTACCTTGACACGATTAAATTAGGCAGATCATGAAACTTGTGTACTTTGTGTAGCTAAGCAAACAGTCCTGCTGTATTAATTCAATGCCGGAGATGCATTATTAACTTAGACTCTTAATAATTTGCCAACAGAAAGAGAAGATCTGCAAAGAAGCCGTATGGTTCTTATCAAACATCACAGCTGGTAACAAGCAGCAAGTCCAAGCAGTGATTGACGCTGACTTGTTGCCGAAGATCGTGGACAACCTCACGAAGGGCGAGTTCCAGACGCAGAAGGAAGCAGCCTGGGCCGTGTCCAACCTCAGTATCAGCGGGACCAAGGAGCAAGTCGCCGCTCTCATCAACTGTGGAGTTATACCGCCCTTCTGCAAACTTCTCAGCTGCAAGGATACTCAAGTTATTAACGTGAGTATTTACACTATTTATAAACTGTTAAAATTGTACCATTGCTTAAATTTTTCTATCACGTCATCTGACATGATACAAAATCTGTCATTTGACCAAAGATAATAAATTGATTATAAAAAAGGTAAAACTACTTTCTAAAAAGTATAATGCTTTTACTGTTGTCTTAATAAAACTTATTTTGATTCTACATAATCTGTGTTAACAATGCGCACTTTGTTTAGGTACATCAATCGGTTTTATCAATCCCAATTTGCAAATGTACTGTTTCATATTGCATTGAAATACAAACTTGTTTTGTCATATTATGTCCAAACAAGTTTTAGTTATAATGTCAAGCATTATTAAACTTTTTATGATGCTGCTTGATAAATGTCTAAAAGAAATATTGACATGATCTTTGTCCATATGATTATAGTTTAATATAAACATCCTGAAACTCTGTTAACAAGTGGAAGTGTCCAGACCTATTGCATTACAATTAAATTGATTAATGTATTTCTTTAATCAATATTTTAGCATTTTTGTTTGATGGTCTGGTCTCATCAGACTATATTAACATTGAAAAAAAATCTTTACGGTATCTGCAGGTTGTGCTCGATGGTTTAAGCAACATGCTCAAGATGGCCGGCGAGAATGCCGACCAGGTGGCGAACATGATCGAGGAGTGCGGAGGCATCGACAAAATCGAAGCTCTGCAGAGCCACGAGAAAGTAGAGATATACAAAATGGCCTACGATATCATTGAGCAATACTTCGCCGGAGAGGTAAACGTCGTTATAACTTTTTTTTTATTCTTGTCTTAGTTATTTCATGTACAGTTAATTGCATGTAAAGGATATACGTGTATAAATAATGTGTTGTGTCCGGCAGGAGGAGGACGCGTCGCTGGCGCCGGCGGCGGCGGAGTCCGGGTTCACGTTCGAGGCGGGCGGCGCGGCCCCACACGAGGGCTTCCGCTTCTAGGCCTGCGCCCGCTCGCCGACATACAGCTCTATTGTGATGTTTCAAGTTTTTCATCTTTGTTTTTCGATTTCGTATTGTACCGAGTAACGGACTAAGGACACGAAGTGGATAGCTTTAATGTTAAGTGCCGCGTACGCGACGTATGCGTTTAGTGTAATCTGCTTACCGATTTAATTGATGCTTTTGATATAACATAGTATTTATGTTTCGATTTTAACTCCGACACGATGATATAGTTGCAGACTCAGATTTTTGGGACCGGAACGGCCGAGTCCCGGTATGGAATTATGTTGACTTCGACCCATTTGTAATGTATCAATATACCAATAAATTCTGTCCAATATTATAATTATCGTTTTATTTAAAAACCATTACACTAATTAGAGTAAATAGAAGGCAACGACTCTTGATGTATCTGCTTGTAGACGCCGTAGTCGTACTGTTTCTAAACAAAAAAAAAAATTATTAAAACAGATAGAGTAGTGTTTTTTTTTTTCAATGTTTCTCTAAGGAAAGAATGACCGCGACAAGGCGTCGGCACGCACAGGCTGCGAACGCGTCAGGCGAGCCCGCGTGTCAGCTCAAAGCGAATAGACCCTGATCTTGCTGAGTAACGTGCAAAAAAGGCATTTGCTTGACACACGCCGGCTCGACCCGTATCACAAATAGTAATATTTTTTCTACAAAACTACTTCATAAAAATAATTATATTTACACGATTGACATAGTGCTTGTTCATTGTTTTAATTGTTTAGATAGTTCAATATACATATATTATGTTACCTTTCTCATTTCACAAGCATAGCATTTGACATTGCTGTAGCTTTCCTCCGATGGCTCTGGCACGAAGGACCGCGCTGTTAACTTCGTGTTTAACGAATCCACATCATAAAACAACCCCACCTTCTGCTGGAAACTAAATGTAAGTGTTAGATATGAGTAAATCGTTTATAAAATTGCTTAGTAAACTAGTTGCTTGACAATAGTAGGATTAATTAGTCTGAATTGTAATAGCTTTGATATTTTGTCAAACTTATGGCCGATATAAGATGCAATGAGATTTTGAGAGCGATATTAATATGAATCCACAGTACCTACAGATCTATTTTGAGCACAATACACGGTTGATATATTCCATACAGATTTAACTGCATCAAAATTATTTTAGTTTTTAGTCAAATCTTTGCTTTTTAATTTGCTGAGTGAAGAAATGATTACTATTTTTTATAGATCATGCATGCTGCTCACGTCGCTCTGTGAAATCATTCGGACAGTACCATGAATGACGTCATGAACATTGCCGCCAAAGTAGATTTCTTCAATTGCTAAATGGTTTCGATTATTTTAAAACTTAATTCAAAATTTAGTTCTCTTAATCCTCGGTACCGTTCGAATATCTTCACAGAGCGAGGAGCACAGTTAAGTCGTACGAGTTGTATATTAATGGCAAATGTGACATCGTTGCTCATAAAATGGACATCAAATAGCCTAGTAATCAAAGTATTCCCAACGTACTTAGGTAACGGCTTGGCCCAGTGGTTGTCAAGCCGGTTAACTTTCATGATAGCATTAAGTCTCTGGAGCATGCTGAAGTTGTCGCTCTGTATCTTGTTCTTCCTGTCCAGCTCGCGCTGGTTCTTCTTGAGTTTGAGAGCCACGTGCGGGCGGGCTGCCGGCGCGCGGTCGTCTATCGCGGGCAAAGCCGACCGCACCTCGTTGGCAAAAGTATGGGTAATTTTAAAACTATTTTTAAGTAAATCAGCCCAAATTATTTAAAAATCTTACTTTCAAACGATGATCTTTGAATCTGCGGTCCTCCCATGGTTGTATCAGCAGCTTATCACGACGAGATAACATTATAGTATATAATTAGATCGAAACAAGATCTTCGGAATAATGAAGTTGTTTTGCTTCTCTATTGTATGTGTAAGATCAATAAACGTTGTTTCCATGACACGAATAGTAACTAAGGGCCGTTATGAACATGCGATTACATTATACCTTCTGCATCGACGTACGGATGCTTCAAACTTAATTCAAATGGTATCTTTAGGGTGAGTTCGAATAAAACAACAGATAGCAAATTAATAAATAAATTATTGTTAAATATTACATACTGCACTTATATTGGCTCGTTACATCGGATAATATACATTCACGAAAACGTACAAACAAACACAATTCACAAATACAAATTATAAAATAATATACTTTGAGCAATATAAAAATAAAAAACCGAATCACTCTATATCTATACCTAGTTATACTAATAAAAACGTTTGATACAGTTATGTAGTTTAGTCGATTTTTGAAAAACTGGTTGTGTGGTACTTTAGTACCCAATACTTACGTTTTAAGCTATTCATCGCAAGTGTTATTATAAAAAGCTTTAGGAATGTAAAGTCTGCTTTAATTCCTTTCTAAGTTTGGCAATGTTTATTTAATAAAGCTTGTTAATATTAGTGCACTAGTTTTTCCATTCGCAATCTATTAGCCGTTCCTCTCGTCAATTGTGGTATTATATAATTTAGATACCACGACGGCCGGCCGTGTTCCCTGTGCACGTCAATTCAATATGTCCATCTCAATGATTCCCTACCTCGTGCATTTGTCGCTACTGGCTTTGTGCTTGCATTCAATAGATGCGAGTTCAAATGCTTCGACATTGTAGGAAGACTTTATTATACGTGGTGTACTTTGAACTTAGAATACGCGAGTTCGAGATCAATTTGTAGTATCAATTATTTCTATAGTCAATGAGGTCATATCATACATTTTCTACATCGTATAAGCTCATAGTTCACTATACACCATGTATTTGGGTACATTTTTGTTTAAGTGACGCGTATCTAAATACAGATTCATTGTTTTCATGTAAAAAAAATGCTCAAGACCTGCAGCAGCGGTACATTTTGCTATTTCTTTTTCCTAATAAATCTCTACACTGAGTTTGCCTCGCATTTTAATTCTAATTACATTATTGAGTATAAAACGTATTAAATACATCAAAAAGATCTAGTAACTTACGATCACTGAGTTTTGAGATATGACTTAGGTCGCACTTGATAATTAACAAACTCATCAGCGTAGCGATATTCATTCTTGCTTCAATCATAACCTTCTGAACTTATTGAAGGATAGGCTGCTCCTTCCAAATATTTAGTTCAATATGAGCATAATCAATCCTGGCCGTTTATTATTTAAAACATTAAATAAGTTAGCAGCACAAAACACTTTTTTGAGAATCTATCCAATATCCTGCTCGATTACCTCACCCCGACTGTAAACCGTGTCTTTCATCTAATTACTATTAAATTTACTATAATGCAGACGTAAGTTATATCTCAAAAGTATCACATGTAATTAATTTAGTGCGTCATCGATGTCTCGGTGACATCGGCGTTTCAAGGATGTTTTCCATTCAAATTATCTAAGAATATTTTACCTAATTGAAACATAATTAAAGCATATACTTACAGTCGAACTCTCGAGGGTTACACAGCAATAAGCTTTAATTTAGCAAAACGCAACTGAGACCCGATATTTTATATGATACGACAGATTAATTACATTTTGATGAAAGCAATCCAAACAAACGGTTTAGAGTTAATCTCAAATTAGTGGAGTCATATACACATCATACAGAAGGGTACTATACATAATATAAATGCAAATAATTGTTCACACACGCGCTGACGTAGCGGCCCGAGGAAAACACCCTCGATCATCTATCGTACATGATCGTTATATGTATCCTAATCTTAACGCTAAGTTTGCATACAAAAATGTCTACACTTGGTGCATCATCAACTGTCAATGTGTAAAATAAAAAGTCCATACAAAAATAAATGTTCCTGTTTAAAAGCTATTCACTTAAACTTGCCGTGTGGAGTTTACCAAATGTTCCTGGACAAATACATCACGTTATTGGCTATGATAAGAATGAAAATGTCAATGTTTAACTTAAAAATAATCGTTGAACGTGATTCGCATTTAAATTTATATATTGTTATCTACAAAACGAATATATTATAAAACAATAATACGTGTAAAACAACAAACAAGCTGCCTTTGTTATTGAATACACTTGGTTCACGAGGAACGATTGCGGAAAGCGACCGAACTGTTTGGGTGTCGTATTAATACTTGTCTAACAACCGTACGTTCCACTTAAATTATAATTCGAATCACATAAGACACAACGTTATAATACCTGATCACCAATAATAATACTACGCGATATTTCTAGAATACCTATTTCATAGTTGATAACTTTCTACCTCACATACTCTGTATAATTGTATGCGTTCAAGAGTTTATTTGTGACTTGTGAGTAAAAATAAATAACTAGCTTTAGAATCTCATAGACGAACACACCCAAACATTTCGCGCTATAACATACCAAAGTAAATCTGAGAACAGTTATGTAAAGTGAGAATTAATTGTGATGTCGACGTACAATATTGACTAGCGATTGTCACGTCAGTGGAAATCTACCCTTTGAGATTCCGTGCCCACGACTCCAGTTGAAACTACACCATCCGTGAGTGCTGTCGAGTGTTATAGTACAGTTGATACATCAGCAGTTCCGAGATTAGTATCGCCCACTAACTAGCAATAAGCTCGCTCCCTTCACACGGGACATAATATCACCATTAGCGGACAGTGCGCGTGACAAAAATCACTCAATATTTTCTTAAACGAATGTGACCTGCTCATATACAAATACCATCTAAATAGATTGATAACGTCACTCGATAGTGTATGTTTAAACTGGCGAAGTACCAATCAATCGTTAACTAATTCGTTGTTAAGACTAAAACGTAGGAATAACGGTTATCATTGAATATTTGACTACGCGATTCCACTATTCAGACTTATACGGTTGGTGCCACCGCGCCTTATGAGATAAACCACGGTTCTCGCGCGTTTATGTCAACACGGTTGCGATTAACACTTATTTGGTGATTGAAGTAACCTATTTAATTGACGCATTGATTCAAACAGTAATTCAAGAATAATCAAGGAAATAGTTTGACAGATTAGATTACAGTGCGGGAGTTTGATTTCGCCTAGATGTCAAGTTTTTTTTAATTATACATAAAATAATTGAAAGAATAAAGATATAAAAAACGGAATGTTCAACTAATACTTTAATTAATACTTTTTTTTATTTTAATTTTGAGCATTTGTTAGCTCGAAATTTGGAAGGCGAATAATGATAGTAGAAATATTCGAGGCATAGTTGCCTAATTTTCAGGCAAAATTGTTAAAATTACTCCCGGAAAATCGATAACTTTTATACGCAAAAATCTTATTAGAAATTGTCAACTACGATAAGATTTTTAAACCAAAGAATGTCAATAGCAACCGAGTTGGTTAGATCAAGCGCGACAGTACTCTAAACATTAACTCCGGCTCACAGCAGCGGCTCAGACATTCCACGATATCCCCTGATCATGACTTACATTATATCTTACTTAGCCAAACATCACAACATATGCATTCAGTGTACATACCAGCACATAGAAACGTCCACTATGCGCGATACAATGACGAATTATCTATTATTATATGCATAAAACACTGTTTAATTAACCCATTATAAAAATTACACTATCCAACTTACCTAAAATAATATGATATAAAATGTTATACACTAATAGAGATAATGAAGCCAATTTTTGGTTTTGTTAATGTTGTAATTACATTTAGGCGTCGTTCGCGCGCCTTGCTACACTACGCCGGCAGTTCGCTCGCTGCGGTGCTCGCTCAGCCTGATTCGTTACGACAATCGAGAAATTACGGTATCCTATTGGATTTAGTTTTTTCTAACGATATTTCTGGTTCGTCGACATGAGTCGTCAGAGCCCGTAATTCCCGCGTCCGTTGTCCGGGCGGCTCAGCAGAGCTGGTCGCTGCGCGGCAGCGGGCGCACGAGGTAGAGCTTCTCGCCCTGCTTGTTGGTGTAGATGGGCGCGCGCTGGTAGTGCGCCACCAGCTGCTCCAGCGCCGGGAACTTGCGCTGGCCGATGCAGTACAGGCTGCCCTCCACGTGCACGCGGAAGTGCTTGTTGCGGCCCGGCGCCTTCAGCGACACCGAGAAGTCGCCCACCTGCGCGCGCACGAGCGTTAGTGTTGTGTGGGCTACAGTGAGTATAGTGCAGCAGTACAGTGAGTGTGAGGGGAGTACGCACGTTGGTCTCGGAGTCGCGGATGAGGAAGTCCCCGTCGTGTCCGTGCTGGTTGAGCAGCGCGTCGCAGTGCGTGCGCGTGATGGCCCCGTAGTACCACGCGCGCACGAGCGTTAGTGTTGTGTGGGCTACAGTGAGTATAGTGCAGCAGTACAGTGAGTGTGAGGGGAGTACGCACGTTGGTCTCGGAGTCGCGGATGAGGAAGTCCCCGTCGTGTCCGTGCTGGTTGAGCAGCGCGTCGCAGTGCGTGCGCGTGATGGCCCCGTAGTACCACGCGCGCACGAGCGTTAGTGTTGTGTGGGCTACAGTGAGTATAGTGCAGCAGTACAGTGAGTGTGAGGGGAGTACGCACGTTGGTCTCGGAGTCGCGGATGAGGAAGTCCCCGTCGTGTCCGTGCTGGTTGAGCAGCGCGTCGCAGTGCGTGCGCGTGATGGCCCCGTAGTACCACGCGCGCACGAGCGTTAGTGTTGTGTGGGCTACAGTGAGTATAGTGCAGCAGTACAGTGAGTGTGAGGGGAGTACGCACGTTGGTCTCGGAGTCGCGGATGAGGAAGTCCCCGTCGTGTCCGTGCTGGTTGAGCAGCGCGTCGCAGTGCGTGCGCGTGATGGCCCCGTAGTACCACGCGCGCACGAGCGTTAGTGTTGTGTGGGCTACAGTGAGTATAGTGCAGCAGTACAGTGAGTGTGAGGGGAGTACGCACGTTGGTCTCGGAGTCGCGGATGAGGAAGTCCCCGTCGTGTCCGTGCTGGTTGAGCAGCGCGTCGCAGTGCGTGCGCGTGATGGCCCCGTAGTACCACGCGCGCACGAGCGTTAATGTTGTGTGGGCTACAGTGAGTATAGTGCAGCAGTACAGTGAGTGTGAGGGGAGTACGCACGTTGGTCTCGGAGTCGCGGATGAGGAAGTCCCCGTCGTGTCCGTGCTGGTTGAGCAGCGCGTCGCAGTGCGTGCGCGTGATGGCCCCGTAGTACCACGCGCGCACGAGCGTTAGTGTTGTGTGGGCTACAGTGAGTATAGTGCAGCAGTACAGTGAGTGTGAGGGGAGTACGCACGTTGGTCTCGGAGTCGCGGATGAGGAAGTCCCCGTCGTGTCCGTGCTGGTTGAGCAGCGCGTCGCAGTGCGTGCGCGTGATGGCCCCGTAGTACCACGCGCGCACGAGCGTTAGTGTTGTGTGGGCTACAGTGAGTATAGTGCAGCAGTACAGTGAGTGTGAGGGGAGTACGCACGTTGGTCTCGGAGTCGCGGATGAGGAAGTCCCCGTCGTGTCCGTGCTGGTTGAGCAGCGCGTCGCAGTGCGTGCGCGTGATGGCCCCGTAGTACCACGCGCGCACGAGCGTTAGTGTTGTGTGGGCTACAGTGAGTATAGTGCAGCAGTACAGTGAGTGTGAGGGGAGTACGCACGTTGGTCTCGGAGTCGCGGATGAGGAAGTCCCCGTCGTGTCCGTGCTGGTTGAGCAGCGCGTCGCAGTGCGTGCGCGTGATGGCCCCGTAGTACCACGCGCGCACGAGCGTTAGTGTTGTGTGGGCTACAGTGAGTATAGTGCAGCAGTACAGTGAGTGTGAGGGGAGTACGCACGTTGGTCTCGGAGTCGCGGATGAGGAAGTCCCCGTCGTGTCCGTGCTGGTTGAGCAGCGCGTCGCAGTGCGTGCGCGTGATGGCCCCGTAGTACCACGCGCGCACGAGCGTTAGTGTTGTGTGGGCTACAGTGAGTATAGTGCAGCAGTACAGTGAGTGTGAGGGGAGTACGCACGTTGGTCTCGGAGTCGCGGATGAGGAAGTCCCCGTCGTGTCCGTGCTGGTTGAGCAGCGCGTCGCAGTGCGTGCGCGTGATGGCCCCGTAGTACCACGCGCGCACGAGCGTTAGTGTTGTGTGGGCTACAGTGAGTATAGTGCAGCAGTACAGTGAGTGTGAGGGGAGTACGCACGTTGGTCTCGGAGTCGCGGATGAGGAAGTCCCCGTCGTGTCCGTGCTGGTTGAGCAGCGCGTCGCAGTGCGTGCGCGTGATGGCCCCGTAGTACCACGCGCGCACGAGCGTTAGTGTTGTGTGGGCTACAGTGAGTATAGTGCAGCAGTACAGTGAGTGTGAGGGGAGTACGCACGTTGGTCTCGGAGTCGCGGATGAGGAAGTCCCCGTCGTGTCCGTGCTGGTTGAGCAGCGCGTCGCAGTGCGTGCGCGTGATGGCCCCGTAGTACCACGCGCGCACGAGCGTTAGTGTTCTGTGGGCTACAGTGAGTATAGTGCAGCAGTACAGTGAGTGTGAGGGGAGTACGCACGTTGGTCTCGGAGTCGCGGATGAGGAAGTCCCCGTCGTGTCCGTGCTGGTTGAGCAGCGCGTCGCAGTGCGTGCGCGTGATGGCCCCGTAGTACCACGCGCGCACGAGCGTTAGTGTTGTGTGGGCTACAGTGAGTATAGTGCAGCAGTACAGTGAGTGTGAGGGGAGTACGCACGTTGGTCTCGGAGTCGCGGATGAGGAAGTCCCCGTCGTGTCCGTGCTGGTTGAGCAGCGCGTCGCAGTGCGTGCGCGTGATGGCCCCGTAGTACCACGCGCGCACGAGCGTTAGTGTTCTGTGGGCTACAGTGAGTATAGTGCAGCAGTACAGTGAGTGTGAGGGGAGTACGCACGTTGGTCTCGGAGTCGCGGATGAGGAAGTCCCCGTCGTGTCCGTGCTGGTTGAGCAGCGCGTCGCAGTGCGTGCGCGTGATGGCCCCGTAGTACCACGCGCGCACGAGCGTTAGTGTTGTGTGGGCTACAGTGAGTATAGTGCAGCAGTACAGTGAGTGTGAGGGGAGTACGCACGTTGGTCTCGGAGTCGCGGATGAGGAAGTCCCCGTCGTGTCCGTGCTGGTTGAGCAGCGCGTCGCAGTGCGTGCGCGTGATGGCCCCGTAGTACCACGCGCGCACGAGCGTTAGTGTTGTGTGGGCTACAGTGAGTATAGTGCAGCAGTACAGTGAGTGTGAGGGGAGTACGCACGTTGGTCTCGGAGTCGCGGATGAGGAAGTCCCCGTCGTGTCCGTGCTGGTTGAGCAGCGCGTCGCAGTGCGTGCGCGTGATGGCCCCGTAGTACCACGCGCGCACGAGCGTTAGTGTTGTGTGGGCTACAGTGAGTATAGTGCAGCAGTACAGTGAGTGTGAGGGGAGTACGCACGTTGGTCTCGGAGTCGCGGATGAGGAAGTCCCCGTCGTGTCCGTGCTGGTTGAGCAGCGCGTCGCAGTGCGTGCGCGTGATGGCCCCGTAGTACCACGCGCGCACGAGCGTTAGTGTTGTGTGGGCTACAGTGAGTATAGTGCAGCAGTACAGTGAGTGTGAGGGGAGTACGCACGTTGGTCTCGGAGTCGCGGATGAGGAAGTCCCCGTCGTGTCCGTGCTGGTTGAGCAGCGCGTCGCAGTGCGTGCGCGTGATGGCCCCGTAGTACCACGCGCGCACGAGCGTTAGTGTTGTGTGGGCTACAGTGAGTATAGTGCAGCAGTACAGTGAGTGTGAGGGGAGTACGCACGTTGGTCTCGGAGTCGCGGATGAGGAAGTCCCCGTCGTGTCCGTGCTGGTTGAGCAGCGCGTCGCAGTGCGTGCGCGTGATGGCCCCGTAGTACCACGCGCGCACGAGCGTTAGTGTTGTGTGGGCTACAGTGAGTATAGTGCAGCAGTACAGTGAGTGTGAGGGGAGTACGCACGTTGGTCTCGGAGTCGCGGATGAGGAAGTCCCCGTCGTGTCCGTGCTGGTTGAGCAGCGCGTCGCAGTGCGTGCGCGTGATGGCCCCGTAGTACCACGCGCGCCCCGCCGCGCCGCCCGCGCCGCGCACGGCGCCGCCCTCGCTGCGGGCCAAGGGGCAGTCACAACACGGAGACAAGCCAGGTTAAGCACAAATGCTTGTGTTCAATAGTGTCCCGCGACACATAAATAAATAGTTATGACATTATGAACCTATCCAATTAGATATTCTCTCCAACCTTTGTACAAAAGGCCTACTGACATTCGTTGAATAGTATAAATGAATAAGAAAAAATTGTATTTTTGATATTGGGTATTAATGAATATATTTATGACCTTCCGCAGTAAATGAATAAACGGACCTGTACCGAATAAAATCGATCATATTCTCGATTTAATGCCCGTTTTCACCAGTAGCCCCTAACGTTTAAGTGTCAACCTAAAGCAAAATAAGGGACTGTTTTCATTTCACCAACGGTTAAGTGATACCTAAAGCATAAACGGGCCCTCATAATTGAGTGGTGGATTGTCGGCCTCCTAAACCATAGGTGACAGTATTTTGACGTTCTTAAGTGATCGACCGAGATTATCACGATTCAAAAATCATTATGAAGCCATGGAAGCAATAGCAGCTGTAGTCTCAATAGGTTCCTAATAGAAGCGTGCGACCACGTATCTAACATGGAAGATTGAAGGATTTTCATAAATATGATGAGAAAGATCATTCCATATAGGTTTTCTAGGGAAAGTTATTAGAATTCCACGACGACAGGTACCAGTGCCAGTACCGCCTTTTATAGTGAATTGAGTAAAGGGCATCTTACAATTGAACAATCTACATACCTGCCTATCTGTATGGTGTACCTATCTTATTTTTCATCATCATCATCAGCCTATCGCAGTCCACTGCTGGACATAGGCCTCTCCAAGTGCACGCCACTGAGATCGATTTTCGGCTTCTCGCATCCAGCTCCTGCCAGCCGTCTTGCGCAAGTCATCACTCCACCGTGCCTGAGGACGTCCTACACTACGTTTGCCGAGGCGTGGTCTCCACTCTAGATCTCGTTTACCCCAACGGTTATCGGTTCTTCGGCTAATATGGCCAGCCCACTGCTACTTCAGCTTGCTGATTCGGTGGGCTATGTCGATGACCTTGGTTCTCTGACGGATTACCTCATTTCTGATGCGATCCCTCAGAGAAATGCCGAGCATAGCCCTTTCCATAGCCCGCTGAGCGACTTTAAACTTGTGAACCAGCCGTACCGACAGTGTCCACGTTTCGGCTCCGTAAGTCATGACAGGTAGGACGCACTGATTGAAGACTTTTGTCTTTAGGCACTGTGGGATCGACGATGTTAAGACTCGACGTAACTTCCCAAATGCAGCCCAACCCAACTGAATTCTCCTATTCACCTCGTCCTCAAAGTTGTTTCTACCTAACTGCAATGTCTGCCCGAGGTATACATATTTCTGAACAACTTCGAGAACGGCGCCGTGTATCGCAATCGGTTCCGGTAGAACATGTTCATTGAACATGACCTTGGTTTTGTCCAAGTTCACCCGTAGGCCGATGCGTAGAGAAGATTCAGCCAGGCCGTTCAGCATCTGTTGTAGGTCCTGCAGCGTTTCCGCCATGATGACGACATCGTCAGCAAATCGCAAGTGAGAGATGTGTTCGCCATTGATGTTGATGCCGCGTCCTTTCCAGTTCAGCGTCTTGAACATATCCTCCATTGCATTAGTGAACAATTTCGGGGAAATAACATCCCCTTGTCTCACTCCTCGATGCAACGGTATGGGCCTTGTTTGCTGATTCTGTACTTGGACGGACATTGTAGCGGCTTCGTAAAGACATCTCATCACTTGGATGTATCGCCAATCTACTTGACAACGCTGCAGGGACTCCAGAACAGACCAGATTTCAACCGAGTCAAAGGCCTTCTCATAGTCCACAAATGCTAGACACAGGGGCTGATTATACTCTTCGGTCTTCTGTATAATCTGCCGCACTGTGTGGATGTGGTCTATGGTGCCGTATCCGCTCCGAAACCCAGCCTGCTCCGGTGGTTGGAATTCGTCGAGTCTTCGCGCAAGTCGGTTCGTGACCACTCTTGAGAACAGCTTATAGACGTGGCTTAGGAGGGAAATAGGTCGATAGTTCTTCAGCTGGGTTTTGTCTACCTTTTTGAAGAACAGGACGACAACACTCCTACTCCACGCCCCTGGAGTTCTCCCTTCAAACAGGACGGCATTAAAAAGCTTTTGGAGCTCCCCTAGTAAGGGGTTTCCGCCTGCTTTTAATAGCTCTGTTGTAATGCCATCCTCGCCAGGGGCTTTTCCATTTTTGAGCTGTCTCAGAGCGATCTCGATTTCGCCACTGCTGACTTCTGGCAGGTCTTCGGTGAAATGGCGTGTTAATGTGGCTCTGGAATCCTCATATCCGGGATCAGGAAAGATCTCATATCCGAGATGCATGCGATGCGTATAACCGGCCATAGAATTTTTCCACTTCCGAAAGGACTGCCGGCACCGAAGAAACGACTTCTCCACTTGTTGTGGTCAGCTTCGTCAAGTGGCTTCTTCCAAGAGATTGTACGAACACCTTTGACCCCCGATTCAGCTCAATTGCTCTTTCAATGTCAAGAGTATTGGAGCACCGGAGGTCGCGTCGTACGTGCTTGTTGATCTCTTGGTTTAGAGCCCGCTTAGCTGACGAAGTGACAGGCGGGTTTTCACGTCGTTTCTTCATAAGCCCTAATGTCTCTTCCGAAAGCTTTGATTTCCTGCCCTTACGCTGCATGTTACAGAATCTCGAACCTTCCTCCCTGAGGATCCGAACCACATATTCGTGGTTCTGGTTAACGTCTGTTGTGGTTTCCACGGCGGCAAATCGGTCCTCCAAATTTGACTGGAACGTTTCAGATCCTGTCATGGTTTGGAGCAGTGTTGGTCGGAGCCTGGCCTTCATCAGACGGAAACGTTCGGCCTTGAAGTTGATATTCAGAGAGCCTCGGACAAGTCGGTGATCGCTCCCGGTATTAAACCTATTGATCACAGAGACGTCTCTGAATATGTGCTTCTTGTTCGTCATGATGAAGTCAATCTCATTTTTAGTAGTGTCGGGGCTTTGCCACGTCCACTTCCTTTGAGGCTGCTTTTTGAAAAAGGAGTTCATCAAAAAGAGCCCCTCGCGTTCGAGGAAGTTGACGAGCATTTGCCCCCTATGATTCCTGCTTCCAAATCCTACTGCCGATTCGCCGCAAATCTGTCCTCCCACTTTAGCGTTAAAGTCCCCCATGACAACGGTGTAATGGGTCTTTGTAGTGAAGTGGAGGGCCCTTGATATATCATCAAACATATCCTCCACTTCATCGTCTGAATGTGTCGAGGTCGGTGCGTACACTTGCACTACCTTGAGGCTATACCTGTCGGTAAGCTTTATGATAAGGTACGCTACCCTGTTCGAGACACTAGACACCTCCACAACGTTATCAGCTAGGGACTTATTAACCAGAAACCCAACGCCACCTTGGGATTGTTGGTCTCCCTCTCGGAAGTACATTAGATGACCTGATTCGAGGGTTATGGTGTCCTCCCCCTCTCTTCGAACTTCACATAACCCTAATATGTGCCACCTAATCTTCCCAAGTTCCACCTCGAGTTGCGCCAGATGCGAGTCAAGCCGTAGCGTGCGGCCGTTGTACGTCGCAAGAGTCAGATTTATTTGGTGGCCTCCCGTAACGCGGAGATTCTTCGCACCCTTCTTATTTTTACAGAAATAAATTTGTGGCCCCGATGCAATGAACTAACTACTATGTGCTCTTAGATTTTATGCGACAGGCAATCAATTATTATCTATATATAGCAGATCTATACTGCAGGGCTGCATCAGTATTTCAACATGCAGCAGAATTGTAAAGCGAGTATTCAAAATTGTCTCTTTGTGCTGGAGCCATAACCTAACCAACCTATCTTTTCCGCCATTATGCTTTGTAAATAATAAAGAAAATAAAACGCAACAAACCATAAAAAAAAAACATTCAAAATAACAGGTCTGACTGACTTACGTCAAAATGCCACTGCGACTTTTTTTGTCAATGACATACGTATAGTGCATTATACAGCCAACAATTAAAGCAGAATGTTTTTTTAAAAGGTGCAGATCCCAATTTTTTTAAATAAACTGAGTGAAATCACATGTTTTATTTTTATTATTTCAGCTAAATAACGATAAAAAAAAATAACCGTAATCAAGTAACAATTGATCGACAAAAGTTCTTTCAGTACCTCTGCACTATACGTCACCTAACTAAGGGATCCTTAAATACATAGCATGGTGAAACAGAATTTAGGTAGAGGGACCGTTTGAGGGTTCCCGAACACTTACTTATGTGACTGTTTAGGGGCTACTGGTGAAATCGGGCATAAGAATATAAAAAAAAAATGGCTAATGAAATTTACAAAAATCAGCCATCATTTCTGACATTAACTATATGGACCTATCACAGAAGTTTCAAGTGTAGCTATGGTCACTGTCGTACCTGTAGGGCTGCGTGAGGTAGTCGGCGAGCTCCTGCAGGTAGTTCCTGGGCACGAGCCCCACGTGTCCGCGCGAGTCCCGGGCGCGGTACCACTCGGGGTCGGAGGGCGGCCGCTCGATGATCTCGAGGCGGTCTCCCTTCTCGAACGACAGCTCCTGCTCGTTGTTGGACGTGAACGAGTACAGCGCCACCTGTGACGACAGTGACACACACGACAAGATATAATTAATGATATTAAGCATCCAGCGGATACCCGCCCTTCAATAAATCGATGTGATGCATTTTTCTAGCAAGTCTCGTTAAAGTGATATTCTACCCTTTATTTATAAATTGAATCACATAGCAAAGAGTGTGTGTGGGTCACCCCGCGTGCCACACGGAACGCATGTTGTACACATTATCAATGCTCACCACAATGTCCAGGACGTTTTCCGCCATAGCGTATGTATGCACCGGGTCCTCATTGTCGCCTTCTTCACTGGTGTAGTTCGAAGGAAACCTGCCATATACATAATGTTGTAAGTAAAACATGTTACGTCGCAAATAAGGTAAAAAGAAACAAGAAAATAGAAACGCTAGAATATAGATCGCTTATTATTCATAGTTTGATAGTACCAGTGATGAATAAGCGACTTACATTTATTTAAAAACTATTACTACTTTTTGCTTACTATGAAATGTGCGACTATAACAATTGTTTACGATTGGGCTCATTCAAAAATACTTTTATTGTTTTCAACGTGAGAAATGCATATAAACTTGTTACAATACGCGATAAACTAAACAGGCATTGTTTATTAGTATCTAGATAATTAACATGTTTGTGGCATGACTAAATTCTATACGGCGATACATAACAAGGTAACGTAGGTGTTCTAATTAAAATATTTTCGTGTTACTCAACAGTTTGTGCTATAATTAATCATTATTAATTAAAGTTAGTTATAAAATTAACAAACTTAGTTAAGTTTTAATTTGTTAGTGGTTAATTCGTAATATTCTGGAATAATCTATTTAGAACCTCTCAAATATTTCAGTACCATAATGATGAACAAATAAGTTAAATAGTAATCTAGCTGTAGCTGTAATACAAGTCCGTCTCACCAGCCGGTGTGTCCCTGGTACTGCCCCCGCCACCAGCCGTCGTTGCTCTTCTCCAGGATGAGTATGCGCGTGCCCTTGGTGAGCGCGAGCTCGTCGGGCTGCTGCGCCTGGTAGTTGTACTTGACCACGGCCGTGCCCAGCGCCTCGGCCGGCTCCACGCGGCGCGCGCCGCCCGCCTCGCCGCCGCCGCCGCCGCGCACCGGGGAGCTGTTCGACGGCAGCGTCTTCGAGCCCGAGCCCTTCTTCACCTTCTTCTTAATACTGCAAATATCGGGATACGAATCATTCATCGTGACTGAACAGAGCGAACACCACAGCCAGAGAGAATTTTTGCTCGAATCCAACACATTTATGAGGCTGACTAAAGCGAATTCATGTCGTTACTAATAATGTGGCCACGTGCACGAGTGTACAATTCATGACCTCTTACTTCCACAACATTTAATAACAACTGAGACGTCGCGACTAGTACAAATCTAATGGATTCTAGTCGACAAGTGCCGAGGACTATCCGTAGCCGTTAGCGGAGAACAAATGTGTTTAGTGTTATTATTTCCTCGCAAACTTTACATTGTTCAGTTTTATTATAAAGAGCATGTTTTCTCGCGATGTTTTCCCTCATTGTCTGTAGCCAGTGACACATTATAAATTATATTTGAATGGAACTGTTCGCAGTGCTGGCTTGGAATTTAACTAGTTGTGACGATAACAACATCGGGTTTCATGTTGCGTGTACACTGCGTAGTTATACTAGATGTGCCAATAGTTCGAATATACGTTGTTGGCTCTATAATAGTATCTAGGAACAGTTTTTTGGCCATAAGTGTGTTATATCAGTATCAACTGTTTATATTATCTTCTTTTAAGCAAGGTTTACTGTGTTCTCGTGAAGTATTTACCATAATCTTTAAATCTTTTCATTTCATTATGCACGTGTATTCATAAATAAATATCCCTCGTTTTATAAAATCATTTTCATTAATCTTCAGAAAGAAAAAAAAACTTATCAAATTATTACCTGAAGTTCTCACGAATTAAGTTCGAAAACCTTCAAATAAGTGAGTTGGTTATCTTTGACATCGGCGCTCACAATGCAGTAACAATATGATAGAGAAAGGGCCACGCGACACGCTGCATGTCAGCTGGTCCATTCCCCGGCGCGATGTAACACAATACGAGCCTACGGCTTCGCGCATGCTTACACAACTCTACCGTAACATTACGCGCATACTACGCTCGTAAACATTCATTGCAGGATATCAGCTGTTGGGCTTTCCTTACAAATTGTTAAATTCCAATTAATGTCGGTTATCGGGAAATCATTACATTTCAGTGTATCCTGTTGTATTCATTTTTGTGTAACCACAATGCTTTTAATGGGGTTCCCATTCAACCGGCAGCCTGAATGTAGCTTGGTGTGACTGGACGCAGTAAGAGGAAAGTCGTATGTTATGTTGAAAGTGTGGTTGATACGTGACAGATCGATATCAATCATTATACTTTAAAGTTAGCGTTAGACATAACGTTCACTCTTATTGCTCGCTCTTAGCATTCAACATGGCATAATAAAGTATCCTTATTCAATCGTGTCCCCCTCCTAGTCTAGACTAGGCACACATTTAGGGTAACAGAGTGCTTCACACATCGCGACACTTACGTGCATTCTATAAACATAGCTTGTCGACATACTTCGATATCGTTGAATCATTGTATTCGCTTCGTTATCTATTGTTTACATGTTACACATATTTTGGTACATCTTTAATCTGGTGCTTGTTTACAGCGATAAGATTTATACTTCAGTGGATTGCAATACATTTTAAGGAAGGTAAAAGATCTGTCAATCTTTGCCCCCTGGAGAAAGTTGATTATGGAGCAAATTCTTTAAGCAAATTAGGTATTTCGATTTCAAATTGTGCTTATAATTTAAATAAAGAGTTTTATGTATAGATTTGTATAGAACTTACTTGAGTATGATGAACAGCATTTTATTTTAAAGAAATGTATAATAGTAAAAGAGTGTTTTTCACATAAAGATTAATAGCGTTTTTAACTTTATTTTATTTAAAATAATTCGATGTTGAATTAATGGCGGTAGTTGCGATATGCTTAAGTACATTGCCCTTGGACTGTAAGTAAAATATAAAATTGCATAAATGCAAGTTTTGACCTTGTTAAATAATAATGATGATTGATGTTATCACCGACATCACTGTAATCCAATTTATGTTCAGATAACACCCTTTTGTAAGTAAGTAAATCAATTATATTTTACAACTCTCCCAACTACTAGCAGAGCAAAAATTTTTTTTTATTACATCTATTTGGTTTAAACTCCCTATGTTTGTCGCCAAGAGGGTTCGGCAGATGTGTATTATCACAGGACAAAATATTGCCTGTGTCTTATCAGATTAGGGAGTGAGTTTGACTTGAAGTATTCATAATGTATTATTATTAACGGCAATTTAATCAATGTAAGCACTATTCTGTGATTAGGAAAAACTAATATTTCCTCTTTTTTGGAACTTATAATATAGCAGATTCTATTTTTCTGTAGTTATACCAACATCAAAAAGACGTTCTTCCTGCTCACCTGTCAAACAGCGAAGGCTTCTCCTTCTTGACATAATTACTAGGCACGTAGCCTGACTGGCTGCGAGCGTTCTGTACCCGCCACCAGTGCTTGGAGTCGTCCAACAGTAGATACCGCTCGTTTTTACGGAGGTCCAACTCTTGTGCCCCCTGTGCTGCATAGTCGTACTTAGCAACCACGTAGCATACGTCATCCTGAAAATACAAAAAAAATTGTGTCAATTAACTGAGAAGAACAGAGTATGAAATATACCAGTTTTGTGAGAAATAATATAAAAATAAAATCCTCCTGTATATTGCCTATAGAGTACAATGCATATGATTTACTTAGAATATTTTTGTTATTATATAGAACCATCAACTATTAGACCATGATCTAGACTTGACTTCAAGGTCAAATGCATTGTGATAGATGAAATAAAAGCATCAATAAACAATTCCACAGCAGCATACTTAGTATGACTGTAAAATTATTTAAATATTTGTTTTATTCTGTGCATCCAATAGGTAAATACTATATTATGACTATAATGAGTAACTAGGATAAGACGCCCCCTAATACCATTAACAGTTTGTTGTTAGATGATTCATGGTGTTATTGTGATTACAAAATGTTATAGTCTATTATTTCAATCATGTTTAGGTACATTTAAACTACAACTGGAATAAAACATATTTAAACAGTTTAAACAATACACATTAATAACATCTTCAGAAGAATGAATTACGGATGTCAACGATTTCATTTTTGTCTTTCCGGTTCTTTTTATTACACATAAATGTTGCAATCTTGTTTCAATAAATTAATGGTTTGATTAACTAACATAAAATAAGACATTATTTTTGGACAAAGGCATGTTGTTGGGTTTTTTAATGGCCAAAATTGCGCATTCCCCATTGAAATAGGTACACTATTTTCCAACATATTGATTCTCTTTGAGTGAAAGGCTCTTTCTCATGTTGAAAAAAGAAACATAATATCCATTAATTAAACTAAGTCATTTTCATTGTTTCTCGAGTAGATGTAGGTACAAAGTGACACAAACTGAACCAAACATTTTCCTGTTTAGTTAATTTTGAGATGGTTACAATGGGCAAATAGCTGGCAATGAGTGGAGTAATTGATTTATCCTAATATTAACATTTTCTATAGAATAACTCATTATTTACTTAAACATGCCTTTGTAATGAATAAATTGAAATGAAAAGTGATATTCAAGTAAATGGAAATTAACGTTTGAATAGTAGTTTCTAATATTTGATTTAAATCTAAATATGTCACATAAAAGTGATCTCAGATGGGGATTATATAAAGTCATCTGACATCAACTTTAAGTAGATGCTAGACATTGCTATGCTTATAATCTAGACACTAATGAAAACCTAAATACAAACAAAATTCATTTAAAAAATAACAAAAAATCCAGTTCTCAAAGATGTGTTGATTACTTGTAAATAATAGTGTCTCTTGTAATCTGTTCAACCTTATGATACATTAGATTATCAATGTTACTGGATATAATATTGAAGTGAATTGAAATAGTTTTTAATAATGCCAAAACAAAATGTTATGTGCACACATGGAGTAATCATGTAAATATTATCTTATAAGTATTTACTGGATTAAAATTAGTGAAAGTGTTAGAACATGAATAATAATGCATTACAACACTACAAGCAAAAAGTTCTAAATTCCTAACTGAGCTCATGAAATTCCACAAGTAATTAATTATAAACAACAGCCAACTAATTACTGGAAGTAGGGACCAATTAGATTCATATTCAAGTTCCTACTGCTTCCTAATAAAACTTGAATGCAACTTAGTTCAACTACTTTTGAGGGATTGAGGATATGGAACAGAAACCAATGTTGAATCAGCAGAACAGACTTCAGTGACCTTTAGTTTAGAGGACAGGATATGGCAAATTAAAATGATTAAGCAAGCTGCTGGTAATGAGCAGTTGTGGGTGTAAAGTGAAGGTATACCTGGGCGTTTTTTCCGTGCCTCGTGTTGGCCATGGCGTGAGGCGCCGGCAGCGGCTTGTTCGCCCACACCGAATCTGCGGCGCGCGCTGACCGCGTCTCCAGCATGACACCCCCAGCTACGGATCCCGTGGGTCACCGCAGTCGCCTTCACTGATACATTGCGTACACTAACACCTCCGCACTGCACCACATACACTGCACTCAAGCACCAACACCTCAAGAATCGATCGATTCACAATGCAGCACGACCACAAAACCTAAAGATTGTTTATTGACCGACGTGCGAAAATCTGATCGAAAGCCAAGAGACACCAAAGAGCTTCCTACAAACCGACCTTTCAGATCGTTCAAATATTTATTATTCTATAAGAATAATTTATATTGAAGTGTCTTCTATAATGTACATTAAAATTAGTAGGAATTTCACTCAGTTTAACATAAATTAACTATTAATTTCATGAAAAATCACACTCGTCGGTGGGGCAACGAACGACGAATCAATAGACAAATTTACTTTTTTAGAAAACCACTTACTAGCGGCAGCATAGACAACAAACTGAGGGTTTACAATTTTGGAATTGTGTAAAGTTGAATTTGGAAAAAAAACATTTTTTCACATACAATAAAAAATACTTTTATGTTTATCTTCTTGTTTATCGGTTTAGGTTGTGCCAACAGTTTGAAATTCTAAACATCTAAAAAATTTAAGGTACAACCAAAGCAAATACTGTTAAAAAGACAAAAGTTTATTATCTGTAATTTTGAAATGATACCAACAATTCAACAAGCTTAACAATTCCAGCAAATGTGGCAAATTTCTTTCAGGCTACGTCTTTGTTTAGGTACATAGAATTTTGGGAACTACTGACGCAATACCTAAAATTCACCATCAATGGCGAATTGACCTCATGTAACTTCATTAATCAAATTAATTTAGGACTAGATAATGTAGAAATGGCTGTTGTAAGGTATTCAACATCCATCCGAACCGCTATTACATCATTACAACAACTGCTCTGTTGCGAACGTCACTTATAAAAGAAGGTGAAGTAATTTAAAATTATTATGATAACCATTTTACATTTAATTTCAAAAATAGAGAAAAATATTTAATTTTAAAACAGGTAAATCAATGGTTTTATAGGGTAACACAGATTATCAGTGACATTTGTCTACGTATGGTCTGTTTTTGTGAAAAGTATTATTAATGGGTCGCAATCATTGATTTTAGACTCTCAAAAAGCGACAATGTCCGATTCAGAAGCTAGTAACTATTCAGGGAGTGGGTCTGAAGCGGGCAGCGTTGGATCAAGACGGTCGCGGAGGAGCGTCGCCTCGAATCGTTCAGTGCGGTCTCGTTCGGGCTCCCGGTCCCGTTCAGGCGGCAGTCGAAGCCCTTCGCGAACTCCCTCTAGGTCTCGCTCCAGGTCCAGGTCACGATCGCGATCTCGGTCTAGGTATTTTTGCTAGTTTTTTTTTGTTGCAAGTTCAATATCTTCAATGTTTAATAACACTAATGTCGGTTTGATAACAGTTACACCCAAGTTAGCGTTGCCGAACTTGTGAGCCTAAATTGTTATTAGGGTTATGTGTATCAATGTTATTATACCACATTTCTTTGATTTTATATTTAAAAAAAATGATAAATCAGTACCTAAAACAGTCTCCACAAGTAAACTATTTTGGCTTATTATGATTTTATTTGCAAATTTTGGGACATTAGTATCCCTTTGTCAACATACTGTTTGTAACATATTGTAGGAGCCGCTCAGCTGGCTCTGAAGGCAGTCGCAATAGAGATGATGAAGCTAAAGAGGCATCTGGAGATGAAGAGGTTGAGGTTAGTCATTTGGAACTAATATTTATATAAACTGTTCATGAAACTGTAACATAATTATTTTGTGACAATGGTAAGTCGAAAACTAAATAAAAATATATCAAAGTTTTTCATCACACAGCAACAGACAACTTCTTTGAAGAGATACTCAGGAGATATATGAGTATTTTTCTAGTTTATTTTCTATATTTCTTACTAAAACTGCAACCTTTACAGGATGAGCAAGAGCCAGAGGGTGAGGATCTTGTGGACTCTGAGGAGTATGAGGAAGATGAAGAAGAAGAAAGACTGAGGAAGAAACGCAAGAAAGACAGCAGATATGGGGGATTCATTATTGATGAGGCTGAGGTAATTGTTTATTTATTTATTACAAAATTTGCTATTCTTGCGACCAAATGTCATGTGTAATTTTCTTGTACATTGTTTTAGGTGGACGATGAAGTTGATGAAGATGATGAATGGGAAGAAGGAGCTCAAGAGATGGGTATTGTTGGCAATGAAGTGGATGAGATTGGGCCCACTGCCAGAGAAATTGAAGGCAGGAGGAGAGGCACCAACCTTTGGGACTCACAGAAAGAAGAAGAAATAGAAGAGTACCTAAGAAATAAGTATGCTGATGAGTCCGCAGCTTTAAGACATTTTGGTGAAGGAGGAGAAGAAATGTCTGATGAAATCACTCAGCAGACTCTCCTGCCCGGGATCAAAGACCCCAACTTATGGATGGTCAAGTGTCGCATAGGTGAAGAGAAAGCAACAGTGCTGCTGTTGATGAGAAAATTTATTGCCTACCAGTTTTCAGATGAACCCTTCCAGATTAAGTCTGTTGTAGCCCCAGAAGGTGTCAAAGGTTATATTTACATAGAAGCATACAAACAAACCCATGTCAAGAATATAATAAATAATGTTGGTACATTAAGGATGGGAATATGGAAGCAAGACATGGTACCCATAAAAGAAATGACAGATGTACTCAGAGTAGTGAAAGAGCAATCAGGACTGAAACCAAAGCAATGGGTCAGATTAAAGAGAGGTTTATACAAAGATGACATTGCACAGGTAGATTATGTAGATCTAGCTCAAAACCAGGTACATCTTAAACTATTACCTAGAATAGACTATACAAGACTTAGGGGGGCCTTGAGAACAGTTCAGAGTGAGAGTGAAGCTGCTAAACGGAAGAAGAAGCGTCGCCCTGCCGCAAAACCCTTTGATCCTGAAGCTATCAGAGCTATTGGTGGTGAAGTCACATCTGATGGTGACTTCTTAATATTCGAAGGTAACAGGTACTCCAGAAAAGGCTTCCTGTATAAAAACTTTACAATGTCAGCTATACTAGCTGAAGGTGTAAAACCTACTTTGACTGAATTAGAACGATTTGAAGAGCAGCCTGAGGGTATAGATATAGAATTAGCCGCTCCTGCCAAAGATGATCCAACAAGCTTACATTCATTTTCTATGGGAGATAATGTGGAGGTCTGTTCAGGTGATCTGGCCAATTTGCAGGCAAGGATCATAGCTATAGATGGTTCTATGATTACAGTAATGCCAAAACACGATGCTTTAAAAGATCCTCTTGTGTTCAAACCAAATGAACTGCGGAAGTATTTCAAACAGGGTGATCATGTGAAAGTGCTGGCAGGAAGGTACGAGGGTGACACAGGTTTGATTGTTCGCGTGGAGCCACACAGAGTGGTTCTGGTATCTGATCTTACTATGCATGAACTTGAAGTGCTTCCTCGCGACTTACAACTGTGTTCAGACATGGCTACTGGAGTTGATTCCTTGGGTCAGTTCCAATGGGGTGATATGGTTCAACTTGATCCGCAAACAGTCGGTGTTATTGTACGCCTCGAAAAAGAAAACTTCCACGTACTTGGTATGCAGGGCAAAGTGATAGAATGTAAGCCACAGGCATTGCAGAAAAGAAGAGAAAGTAGGTTTACTATGGCACTGGACTCTGAACAGAATACTATTCAAAAGCGCGACATCGTAAAAGTAATCGATGGTCCGCACGCGGGGCGGAATGGTGAAATCAAGCACCTCTACAGAAACTTTGCGTTTTTGCAGTCACGCATGTATCTCGATAACGGCGGTATCTTCGTGTGCAAAACCCGACACTTGCAACTTGCTGGTGGAAACAAGAACTCCAACGCGTCCGCCGGGCTGCCCCTCGGCTTCATGTCGCCGCGGATACAGTCCCCCATGCACCCGTCAGGGCGGGGCGGCATGACGCCGCGCGGCCGCGGGGGCCGGGGCGGGCGCGGCGGCGGCGTCACGCGGGACCGCGAGCTCATCGGACAGACCATCAAGATCACGGGCGGGCCCTACAAGGGCAACGTGGGCATCGTCAAGGACGCCACGGGCAGCACGGCGCGCGTGGAGCTGCACTCGGCCTGCCAGACCATCTCCGTGGACCGCTCGCACATCGCGGGCGCCGGCAACACGGCGCGCGAGGGCGCCAGCTCCTTCTACACGCGCACGCCGGGCCGCACGCCCACGCTGGGCGCGCAGACGCCCACGTACCGCGACACCGGCATCAAGACGCCCATGCACGGCTCGGCCACGCCCATCTACGACGTGGGCGGGCGCACGCCGCACTACGGGTCCGCCACGCCGCTGCACGAGGGCGCGCGCACGCCCGCGCACGGCGCCTGGGACCCGGCCGCGGCCTGCACGCCCGCGCGCGCGCCCGACTTCGACTACGGCGCGCTGGACGACGCGGGGCCCTTCACGCCGCAGACGCCGGGCACCATGTACGGCTCGGACCACACGTACAGCCCGTACCGGCCCAGCCCGTCGCCGGCGGGCTACCCGGCCGGCTACCCGAGCACGCCCAGCCCGGGCGGCTACTCGCCGCGCTCGCCCTACGCGGCCCCGGACGCGGCCCCGGACTGGCACACCACGGAGGTGGAGGTCCGGGTGCGGGCCCCTCACGACGACGGCGCGCTGGCGGGGCAGACGGGCGTGTTGCGCGGGCTGTCGGCCGGCATGTGCGCCGTGTACCTGCCGCAGGAGGACCGCGTCGTCAACGTGCTGGCCGACCTGCTGGAGCCCGTCGTGCCGCAGTCCGGAGACCGCGTCAAGGTAACTACACGCACCTACACTAAACACACCTTCTTCATAAGATGTAGCATTTTTATTTAACTTTTAAATTTTGTCATAGGTGATCGCTGGCGAAGATCGCGAGGCTGTGGGCCAACTGATCTCTATCGAAAACCAAGAAGGAGTCGTCAAATTTGGTACGGATGATATCAAGATTATGCAGCTGCGACACCTGTGCAAGATGAGCACATTATAAACGATGACTGGACGAACTTAGTTAAAATAGATTAATTAGGGGATATTACTTTCACTTCGCTGTTATATTATGTACTTGAAATTGAATTCACTTAGGTTTTGTTTTCTCAGCTTTCAGGACATTTTTTTTCTACACTTTCCATCCGTAACTATATGTATGTACTTTAAAACCTTTGTATTTATCTCTTGTTATAAGGACATTATGTTATTTACAAAAGTAATTAAACTTTACAATGGCAATGAATGATATTTTTCCTTTTTTTACAAATAAATCATACTACAAAGTTACTAATTACACCTAGTACATAAATAGATTCACTGTAATTTAACCAAAAAAATCATGAAACTGTATGTATGTACTACCTATTGTTCCACTTGATTATCAAAAAAGTAATAGTGTTTTTGCGTAACAAACTTATCGGAAATCTAACGGTTTACGAATCGACTTCTCGAATCATCATCCAGAATCAGTAACAAGCTATCGAAATAAAAAAAAATGGTATCTTTCTTTACTTACACTCTTCATGTTCATTCTTATAGACATCATTATCTATAAGAGATTAAAAGGCTAGCAGCACATCGCTCGTTTTTATTAATGAGGAAATGTATCTCCAAGATAAAATGTATCGTGATAAACACACGTCTATCAATATCCCGCGATGGCAATGGTTATCTTTAATTATTTGGACGGACGGTTAAATCTTACCTATTGTCAAAAAAATAACCTTTTGTCAGGCTAGCTATTTTGTAAATACGAGATAATTTATTGAAACCGTGTATTCCGTTGTCCGTGAATAACTTTTTGGAAATATGTAAAGTTTATTTCTAGTGATCGTTGCAATAGGGATGATGACAATTTTTTTTTTGCAGACGGACTCTTTTAGTTTTTTGTATAATAATGGATGATTTGTCCCGCAAACATAAATTGACCAAATTACAGTGAATGAAACTTGTAAACGTCACGATTGAGTATAAATTTTACTCTATCGTTACGTCACAAGCCCCCTCTCCTAAACTTTAAAGCAGTTAATCTTTGTCAATTCTAGTTTTTCTGAAAAAGGAAAAAATACGGGTCTCATTCTTTTCAATTATCTAACCGAGGGACTAATGAGATTTTTTCTTTTTATACCCAGTCATCATCCCTATTATAGTGAATATTATCATTCATACTTCACTCATAACTTCATTTGACCTAAAGTAAATCCAGCGACTTCTATCCTGCGAAATTTAATTAGGTTAATTAAATTTCAATTTCAACAATCAATCAGTTGTCAGTTAATAGAGTTAATTATAGGTGAAAACGAAAACGACAAATAATGATTTTATTAACATTTATTCAATAAATAATACAAAATTGGTTTTCATTGCAATGTTTAAGAATTTCAAACACAAAGATACAGTCACATAAACTGAACAAACGACCTACCAACAGTATACTGATGTTAGATTAAGAATGTTTCAATTTATTTCAATATGATTACATCGAAAAATATAACGATACGTACGTAACACTCGAGTTCTCACATTTAAATACATCAATGGAATTTACGTTTGTTCAGGTAACATTGATTATATTAATTTTATTTTTTATTATAAATGTATGTGTAAATGCTCAGCGAAATGCGGCCAGAAGGAAAAATGCTGCAACATTCGTATTAACATTGACTAGCCTCGCCCTCGGTTGTTTTCAGACGCTAAACAATAACATCAGCCATGATTTACAAAACAATAAAAACTAATCAACAAATTTTATAATCCGCCTAATTATGTTGACACGCACACATTTTCGTTCACTACATAAAATTGTTTGACTACATAACGCATATGTAGGCGTACAAAGATAAAATCGTTACATGATATTCATACAATATATCCGTTTACGTGGTTCCGTTTACTTAACTAGTAATCATGAATGTTTTATTATGCTTGTACTAATGCATCAAGTGTCAACATAATTGTATAATTACATTAATACATTAAAACATACCATTTGGCTAAACATTATGCAACACAATGAGCTCGCCTGACACTCATTTCTTAAATGAGTAATCATTATAATACAAATAAACAGATGAACAGAAATGTATTTATTGCAAATTATTATTATTACATTGCAAATGCTATCCCCGATCCCCCTAAGTACTAATACAATTATCTTAGTCTAGCGATGTTTTGTCCCTACCGCGAAACAATTACTTTGTCTTTTGAAAACACGTAGGAACAAATATGCGGGTTTCACGGTAGGGACAATAGCTATCTACACTTGAGATGCTAGGCCAATATCTACACAATATCCGAGGAATTCTATAATAATGACGTAAAATTTACTTTTCAATCACGCACAGCGCATTCACGACTTCAGATCTACATAATTTTAAATTTACACGAAGAATCTCATCAGAAACGTTTGACCAGTCAAACGATGTACTTACTTTTTTATACATAAAGATTACCGATCATTCGTCCGCACGCGCTCAAGCGAAAATTTAGTGTTACAATAATACACACTACGATATTTAGACGTAAGACACAAATATGTACACGACTTAACGAAACTAACGTAGAAACTTAGAGCCGGTCGAAGGGAGCCGATCAGTGCGAGGCGGCCGAGTCTCACGACGCGTACATGCGCTTGATGTCTTCCTTGTAGCGCTCCTGGATGTCTTTCCGCTTGATCTTGAAGGCGGCCGTCACCAGCCCCATGTCGGGTGACCAAACCTCTGTCACGAGCTTCACCGCTGCGGGCACCTCGAACTTCTCCAGACCGCCTGCAAATAATAAACAGAAATTCAAATACTATTGCTGCAAGTCGAAGCAAAAAGTTCATATTGTATGGTCAATATAGAACGTGTTAAAGTAAGAAAGGCTTCCAACGTACACTTCCTGGCATGATCAGCGAGCTCCTTGACGACGGCCTTCTCGACGGCGGCGTTCTGGCAGAGCTGCTCGAAGTCCATCTCGGGCAGCCCCACGCGCGCGGCCAGCTCGGCCAGGTGCTGCGGGTTGGGCACCAGCAGACACACCGTGAACGTCTTCGTGCTGTCGCCGTACACGCAGATGTTCTCCACGATCGGACAAGTCTTTAGCTCCGCTTCCACTTTGCCGAGGGACACGTATTCGCCGGCTTGGAGTTTCACGAGATCTTTCTTGCGATCTGAAAACGTGATATGGATATATGAGATAAAATATTTTAATGATTTTAAAATAATTTTGAACTTATGTGGCAACTGTGGATGTTTGAATATCATATATTTTTTATTAAATTACACTAACCTATGATTTTGATGCAACCGTCGTGATGTAGTTCTCCGATGTCTCCTGATTTGAACCAGCGACGTCCTTCAGCATCAATGAATTCTTCCTTGGTCTTTTCCGGGTTTTTGTAGTAGCCCTCGGCTACACAGTCGCCACCGATTACGATTTCACCCTGAAATTGGGAATGAACACATTAATCTCGTGTTTTACGTTTGTACCTTTGTAATAAGCCGAGCATGCGGTAGGTCGCGCGTCAGGACCTGCGGGAAGGGCTTGTTGGTGACGCGGTAGCCGCCCTCCTCCCAGTCCAGCAGGCGCACGAGCGTGCCGCTGGTGGGCGCGCCCACGCGGCCGGTGGAGCGGTCGTGCGGGTCCATGACGGTGGCGCAGCTGCAGGTCTCGGTGAGCCCGTAGCCCGCCACCACGTCGCAGCACAGGCAGATGCGCACCTGCGCGTGCGTGTCGGGCGACAGCGGCGCGCCGCCGGAGATCATCATGCGCACGCGCCCGCCCAGCAGCTGCCGGATGCGGGAGAACATCTGCCGGCAACAAACGTGTCACATCATTTCCTACTAATTTAACTGCGTTTAAACTCTTTCTCTTCATAAATAAGATTCTACAACGCAAGAACAAGAACAGATAACGAACTGATAAAACGGCGTACTGCCACATTACGATTAGTTAAGAGCTAAAAACGACACAGTGCGATGCAGCCGCACTGTAATTGCATCATGTATCTACACTCTACAACTGGTGCGGTATACTCACAAGTTTGTTGAGCAGGGGCGTGTCGTATCCGCGCTTCATCCAGAGTTGCTTGTACGTGTATGCCCACTTGAAGAACGCACTCGCAAACTCTCCGCTGCGAGACACTTTATCTGTGATGCCCTTGCTGATACGATCCATAATTAACTGTAAATAGATAATAAATTCAATTATTAATCACATAACCATATTTTTGAAAACACAATGAACCAAAAACTATAAAACAAAGAAAGTCACAATTTCCCTAACTACACAAAATTAAGAACTTTACTAATAATATATTTTGCAAAGTGACTTACCGGTACAGTCGTAATGCACGTAGGTTGCAGTATGGTGGCGTCGCCTTTGGTGCCCTTCATGATTTTGCTCGACGTGTCCAACATTGTAAGGGGTGTTGAGTAGCCAATTGGCACACCTGGAAGATAATTTATTACATTATTATAGAAAAAAGGTTTTGAAAATAGGAAGCCTAAGAACACACAAACCACATGTACAATAACGATTATCCTTTATAACTTTCCGTTTCCACAAGATAAATATGTAATTAACAACAAATAACCTCTCTTGTCTCATAAATCAACGCTGTATTTATGATGTAGTTATGTCTTGCAACAAAGGTTCACATGTTGTCACATAAGTCCAATTAATTAGTTTTTGAACTTTGACAAGCACAATAAGTCATAAATTGCTATGTTGCCTTATAGATAACGTCATAGCATTGACCGTGATGCGAGAATTTGTATACTAACCTCCAATCATGCACAAGTTCTCAGCCAAGAGTTCGAAGACGTGCGCTAGAGGCAGGAAACCCATGAGGATGTCTCCGTCGTAGATGGGGATGGCGTCGGCGAAGGCCTTCAGCGTGGCGAGCATGTTACGGTGCGACAGGATCACGCCCTTGGGCACGCCCGTCGAGCCCGACGTGTACATGATGATGGCCGTGTCCGAGGGGGACGGCGGGACCGAGTCTGTGGGGAATACTGGCTATATTAATACTGCTCTAGTTACATCCAAGTTTACATTATTGTTTGGGCCAACGCCCTGAATGTTAAGCTAAATTATTAGTACAAGTTGGTACAAAGTAAGTTGTACTCAACACAATTACTAGACAAGTATCCTCAAAAGTATTTATAACTCAATAATGATGAATTAAAGGACAAAGCTTAAGGATATTGTTTTTAACTATTAGGATAAGTTGGTATTCCCCCATTAGGTTACTAACCGATTTTGGAGGAAGCTCCTTTCTGCACAACATCCTTGTACCCAATGATCTTGGTGCCGGGCTTGTAGCCGTCCTTGTCGATGGTCTTGAGCTGGTCCTCCATGTAGATGATGGTGTTGACCTTGGGCGTGTTAGCGAGGATCTTCTTGAACTTGGGCAGCAGCTCGTGCGACGTGATCACGGTCGAGACTTCTGTCTCGTTGATACCGTGCGCTATCGCCTCGTCGCCGAGGGTTGCGTAGATTGTTACCACTGGAAAAAATAGATTTAATGAGGAAACTTCACTATTAGCATTCACTTAATTTTTTTTTAATACTACAGCCTAACACTATATCAGACTAGAAACTTTTTCACAGCAAGTCGTTCACAAGCATTAAGAACTCTATTTGGGGCATTTTAACGAATTGTCTGAAGCATACTTTTTTATGTTGAATGCAAAAGGCAAAGATTGTTTATAGCCAGCCAGTTGAGTAAATCTTCCAGTGGCAGTGTGCTCACCAGGTATGCTCTGCTTGAAGCAGCCGTGCGCGGCGATCATCCACTCGGCGCGAGTCTCCGCGAACATGACGACGTTCTGTCGCGGCTGGCAGCCGAGCTCGCGCAGTCCCGCGCCGAACTGGCGCGCCTCCTCCTCCACGTCCACGTACGAGCGCCACACGTAGTCACCCATGTTGAACTGCACGAACGTAACACAACATTTAATTACTAAATATAATTATATATGCGGGAGGCTATATGACCACCGCGTTATGTGGCTGTGATGTCTTACTAAGATTGAACACACTCGATAACCGCCTTTTGAGACGATCTATCTCAAATAGCAAAAAGTATTCGAAAGCTAAATATTCTTACAACATTAAATATACTATAGAAAATACAAGTTCTAGGTCATTTAATTAAATGTAGTTAGTTTCTGAATAAATTACATGATTCAGTGGGAAATTGTGCATATGCCACACAAAGACATTGTGGGGCATTTCAAATTAGAAAATGGCAGCTGATTTATTATCAAAAGGTATAATTTACCATTTGTTCTCCAAGGCTTCGTTCTCATGAATGAAGTTATAGTTATAGTTAGTTATACTTAGACTTAGAAGAAAGTCTTATGTTTTGAAAAAGGTAGCTTGGTCGGTGTAGATTCGAAAAGCGGAGGATGGGTTTTGATACGTAAATTAGGACTTAGGAGAGGCCCACATTCATTAGTAGATTGTTATCGTTTGAGTTAGGCATAAAACTATAAAGGCCAGTGGCGTGTCGGTGCGCACCTTCTTGAAGACCCTCCCGTTGGGCTGCGGCTCGTCCTCCTCGCTGAGCACGGTGCGCGTGCCCAGGCAGGGCCGCGAGCCCCAGCGCGCGGCGGCGGCGCACAGCATGCTCTCCATGGACGTCACGTTGTGGCGCACCAGGTGCAGGTGCAGCTGCTGCGGGGACGACACAGACCGCACTGTGATGCTGTTCTGTGTGCTCGCGATTATTCGGGCCTGTCGACACAACCATACTTTCGTTTACTTCGGTAGATAATCATACAGACACATTTCTAACAAGTGGATAACTGAAACGTTTTTCGTGTTTAAGGAAATAAAACAATATACATCGACCAGTATAAAAGCTTAGTAATCTCATCAAAACAAGTCGAGCAAAAAAATTCGCGCATTCCCGCATATTTTTATTTTTGCAATTCTGTAGTAAACGACTGCATCGAGACGTGGGCGAAGAAGAAAATGTAAAACAGGTCAAACAAAAATAACGAACACAATAGTTGTGTTCGTAAATATCAGAGGTTTATATAATACGTATAACGGGCAAATTACAATGGACAATACATATTGTAAAGTGGACAAAAGAAGTAAAACATGTAGTAACGAGATAGGTAAATTAACGATTTGGCAAAGAATCAGAAGTATTACTTTACCGTCATATTAAAAAACGTATTTTAATCAGGAGGGACTCATTTCAACTTTCGCCATTTCTCAATGGATCTAAATTATAATTTCAGTTGAATCTTGGATTGTATACAAGAACGGAGTCATATTATTATATCCATAACTTATTTTTAGGATGCATTTAATCCTGAAAATATGGAAATTGGGTGTGTAGGATCTTCTTACGAGCTGCCTAAATAAAATTACCAACGGACTTGAATCAACTCATATCCTAGTATCCTACTACTATTATAAAGGCGAAAGTTTGTAAGTATGGATGTATGGATGTTTGTTACTCTTTCACGTAAAAACTACTGAATGGATTTGAATGAAACTTTACCACAATATAGCTTATACATCAGAATAACACATAGGCTACAATTTTTGAGGTTTCTAATGTGAGGTCGTAAAAACACATTTTTTGCGCTTACATTGCAAACGCTGACTGAATCCTACAAGATAGATAGAAGGCAGATAGATAGATAGAAGGCAGGTATAAATAATAACTTATATCTTCTAACCACGCGGACGAAGTCGCGGGCAACAGCTAGTTGGGAATAAAATTGCAAAAACATTTTCTAGATACAATAAAATTCTGTCTTTAGTATTGTCATATTTGAAAAACTCTGAATAGTCACCTTAATTCGTCTGGATAGTGCTCGTTTCCTCCACGGCCTCTGTAGTATGAGGTGGACGGGGAAGGTGATTATGTCGAAGACCAGCGCAACTGCGCGGATGGTCTTCAGTACTGCCGACACCCACCATGACTCCGGCCTACGGACAAACAACATACATTTCAATTAAAGTAAAAGTACAAATGCTGTCTGCAAAGAGTTACTTGTAAGATGACGTCACACAAAAAGGTTTGGAAAAAGAATACATGCTGCGACGACTGAAAATAAAAAATTGGGATAAGGGCAGGGGAATGTCGATAATGTTGTATAGACTTCGATAAATACCACTTAAAGTGTTCATAAGTCTTGAAGACGCCTTTATATTTATGAAGCTCTTTAACGAGGTCCAACATTAAGTTAACCTCGGACCTGGCTGCCGTATTGCAATAAATATTATTTCAGTGTTCCTTTTTAGGTTTAGTTTACCTTAAAAATCTTTATGTTTACTACTAAGCTGTCTTCGTATAACTTGAATTATGCACCCAATATCCTTAGGCCACCTTTCAATATATCAGTAATTTTAACGCTTTATTTAATACTGCAGTTCAAAAAAATACGAGCATTTTTAAAAACGATAAGAATTGTAAATAACTCATTGCAAAATAATTCTGCAAAGTAACATTGTGTAACAAAGTTGGCACAAGTTGAATTTAAAACATTAAGGTTTTTTTTTATCTAAGGGGTTCAAGGCATACGAGTCCGCGGGACGAGAGCGCCGGCTAGCCTTGAGTTACTTTATGCTGTGTTCAAGTTTCTCTACACCATTGCAAATATTATCCACTACGGTGACCTGACCTAATAAGGGTTGTAAACCTTATAGGTCAAAACTTCTTCCGCCTTTTGTTACAAAGAGAATATTTTTTGATTCAGTTCTTACTTGTTTTGATTATCTTATTAGGTACCTTCTTGTTAAATGAATGTCCTTTGCATCGGCATAGGAAACATAAATATATTAATGTCCTTAATTAGATGTCATAGAAACTACCGAATTATCCTTGAACTAGTTGGAATATTACGATAAATACTACTGCGAAATTAGTGGTCGTCGTAGAAACTTTAAAGTGAATGGAAATTATATTACCGACCAAATGAGCGTTTAATTTTCACACTCAAGACCTCAATCTAGCCAAGTCGTTGCGGTTTTTATAAAAAGTCAAGCAGCACAGGCTATTTCGAGTTCTACGAATAATAGTTAAGGTTTAAAATTGTCCTATACACGATGAATGATATTTACTTTAAGGTCAATTGAGATGAGAGCTCGTTTACCATAAAAAGTCACAGATGTGCTTGGAGCAAGCGATAGTATTTATCTTACACACAGATAACCCTTTTAAGTTGAAGTTGTCCTTTAACGCGTTGAGACTGTGTTTTGTTACTGCGTAAAAATATGTTGAATAACAGGTTTGTCTAGTACCGAACAAACTCGAGTACTTTGATCCTTATAACTAAGAGAGTTTATATCAAAACATAGCATAAAAAAGGCTACATGCTTGACTACTACTAATAAAGTTATTTTAAATAATACATTAATTATATCTTTACGAGAAATCCTGCATTTTAATTTTTCCAAATATCCATTAGAAAAAACGAGTTGGAAAGTTTATTTAAGGTTAAGTCAAAACAACCATTTGCAAAACAAAATCATTATGGTACGTTGCGTCGAGGTGGATAAACTATTTCAAAGAGGATCACAGTATACACATTAAGCCTACACTAAAGCTTTCATATTAATGATCTTTAAATATTGTAATCAATTCTAGTTCCATGTTTAACGAGTACTTCACTACTTTCCACTGAAGCTGTCCTGAAACTAAGTAACATAGCACACAGGCCTCCAGCTACCAGCGTGGGCGGATACATTACTGACTGAACAAAGAGAAATTTCTTATACCAGCCTAATATTGGTTTAATAAATGATATTAATGTATTAGAGACGGTGGCCTCGGAGATAATAGATATCTCAGAAAATTGGCCAAGTCATTAGACCAGATTAGATTAGTTAGTCTTGTAAAACGGTTTCGTATTTGATTTTCTTGGACAGATCAAAAATACGGTGTTATATTTGTTATTAAAACCGTGTTATGAAACGAACAGATTCTTCCCCATGAATAAAAAAACATTTGTTTAAATGTTGTGGATATTTAACTTCAGTTTGTTGAATCCCAAACACCGCTAGTATGAAACGTTTGTGACGAATAAAGCGTCGTCATTTAAACTATTTTAAGAATGTCTCATTTATACACTGAAACAAAACAAAGACTATATAAAGTCGCTTTATACAAACTGTGAGAGCAACACGATTCAAATTGTGTGTGAATTTGTAATAAGTGTATTTGGAACAAAGATTTCTTTCAATACATTATGATAGGAGGTCAGTGTCAGGGGACGGATGCATCTGGGGCCGGCTCGGCCGGGCGCGCGGCCGTCACCTCTGCCGCGCATGCGCCGATAGCGCCCGGGGTGCATCCTATACACCCCGCGTACTTGATAATATGGAAGCGCATGCCTGTTGCTACACTCATTATTTTCTGGAAACGTCGATGCGATGAGATACGTCGGAAAGGGACGCGTACAACGTACGTCCTGTTCAGTCAAACGTTCAAGTTGCTACCAATAGAAATTCTGATAATTAATTTTGCTATCGTCGCCATAACTTCTAAATCTATAAACGTGATTTCTTAAATCATTATTTACTTGGTTGTAAGATATAATTAATATAATTATTGTTATACATTTATTATAATACCGAAAACAGTATGATAATAAGTTGAACGTTGAATGTCATTTGGAAGTGACATCCAGCTTAGACATGTTACAATTAATTTTAAAGTCTCCGCGTGACCGTTGAAGAGATAATAGGAGCTAAACAAGAAATATAGGTACATCGTCATTACGAGGTACCTATATTTTTTGCACACCAACATAATCGCATCATGACTATAAAAGTTTGATTGAAGTTAACGAATAAAAAACGATTGCTACTAAAACACAAGTATTCATATTATAATAAAAACCGATCCCTTATATCTAAGATAAAAAGAATAATGTTTTTTTTACTTGGATACCTGTTATTTTTTTAACATTTTCCTTTCAGTATTTTGTGTTCTAAACACGAAAGAAAAATTGAATTGTGCCTCAAATATAACATTCGGTAAGGATAAAGCTATGGAGAAAACTAGGATTTAGTACACTTGATTTAAAATACTTTGACTGTCGTTGCTATACGCAAGATCTTGTTCTTATAGAATCTTTTAAACCCCTCTTATAGGGGAAATTGCGTCGCGCGCGAGGCTGGATAGGCAAGGTTAGGACATAATTCTTGTACAGGGCCAGAAGCGATCGTTATTAGTGTCTAATAAAGAAGAAAATTTATATTAAGCGAGATTCTAATTTATGACAAAAGTTTTTAAAGTTAGACGTCATATTGTATTTATTTACGTATATATTAGAAAAAAAAACAGAATAGAAAGTCCCTGTTAGGGCGCCATTAAAAGTCACATGTTTAGAACCCGCATAGAGACGCAGTCACAACAAAAATGACGTAGGTACACACTAGTATACCTACGTCGGGTTTAGTTATGTATTGAATGAGGGCAACATTGCGGTGTCACCTTGCGTCTATTAATAATATCGATATAGGAAACTTACGTTTACTTAATGGCGAACTGCCGCCCTTGGTTCATCAAGTCTTATATCTACTGCCTACTTAGCTCGTATATTATACTGAAAAGGTGTCTATGACGGTAGAAGAAAATATTTTACCTTTAATAGAGTTCGATCGAGTTCTATGTGCAATTTAATAAGTAGTCTGGACATAAAACATCATAATGTTAAGGGATGAAACCACTTTGTGGCGATACAGGTACAGATTCAAAGTTCGTGTTATTGTTTTCGTTGAAATTATATAATTAAAAAAATAATTACAATAATTTGGAATACCGACATTGGGCACTGGACTTTGTTACTTGTGCCGATAAGTCCTCGTCCGCAATATTCTCTGGAGGACGGTTTTTGGAAAACTTAGATGAATGTTACAAACAGCTTTTAAGTAAAGAGAAACATAATACAGTTATTCTCTGGGAGCGGAATAAAGCTTGCATTTACAAAATATTGCGAAAACAAGTGCCCGTTCTTGTTTAGGAAATGAATTTTATATCATCTTCCTTTGCATTCGACGGGTGTCAGTTCGGACTATACGGAACAGCACCAGGTACCAGGTCGTCATATTGCGAGACCACAGCGCAGTCCCGTTATAAATGAATCACAATATTGTAATGCGCGTTGCCCAATAAATTATGATGCACTGCACTTACTAAAATAACGTATGCATGCAATCTTGTGCGCTTGCTTTGTGTTACGAAGCGTACTCAAATACTTTGCTGTATTCTTCTTAGTACTAACACCATGAATCAGATCGACAAGTGTTGAAATCGAAAATGTTTTTACTATAGCAGTTTTAGTGCGCGACGTGCGGAGGGTTTAATTCCCAGGCAGGACATTGTTTGTCAATGGATAGTCGCTTTTCGTGGATCACGCAAATCCAGTGTGATTCACGACGCTTGTACTTGTACTTGTGCATATGACTACAATGTTAGTGAAACCTCCCGCGACACAGAGCACAGAGGTAATTTAATATTATGATGTTATCATAGAAAATGGCTTTACAATAAGTGAACACTATCTGGTCTCAAATACAGGATCCTATGTGCTATCACTTCGTTCAGTAATAAGAATTCCACGCCTAGCCTTAATAGTGTAAGTCCGTTGATTAGATTATAGCACAAGGACGACGTTATATTTCCTGTTCGCCTTTCCAAATACTTTTTTGTGATTATAATTTAATTAGGTTTGAACTTACACAATTAATCTGGATTAATGATTATAAATAATCACAATATATCATAATATTCCAGATTACATGTGTACTATACACCTTATGATTATAAATGAGTGATAACTTAAAAGGCTTTTATCGTTACTACTTGGTAATAATTATTAACAAAATATAAAGCAATATGCTAACGAGATATATTAACCTGTTACAATTAAAATTAATTATGAATTTGTAAATTACACATGAATTAGTTCTATTTGATCCATTACCCGGTCGTAAATCACGATAAAGTAAAACCGCATTAGTAAGCATTTCCTTGGAAAGTTGCCTGACAAAACAGACACAATTGGTGATTAAATTACTGCACCCAGTAATCAACACTTAGATAATAGAAGCGGACCTTGACTTGATCGCCTTGGCTGTGTGCATCGCGTAACTCAAGAGAAGACAACCTACTTACTATGTTAATTCTAATTAAGGTGTTTAAACCCAAAATTAAATAAGTAAAGTCGCTACATGGAGGGTTCCGTACAAATAGACTGAAAAAAACTGTTAACGTGCAAATTCATCTGGGGTGGGTCTCGTAAGTTTAACTAGCAATCATAGTTCATGAGATACAGCCTGATGATGGACAGAAGGACAAACGGACGGACAGCGGAGTCTCAGTAAAGGCTTCCGTTCTTATCCTTTGGGCACAGAATCCTAAAAAAGCCACTGATTTACATTTACCTATTTAATTCAAGGATAAATAATTAAAGGAATAAGATTTTACATCAATTGAATAAACCTACAACAATTTACAGTAGTACAAAGCTGCATTATCTTAATAAGGCATTACCCGATGACTCGTTCGCTTTTAAATCCGTAGTTAATGCAACATGCATAATCTACGGGTAGTTACAATAATCAATTAATCACTTTATAAGCGGTGGAAATTTCTACAAGCGATCAGACGCGACACTAGTGTCACACAGTTACACATGATAACGTTATCGAGTGAAATAAATAATCTTATAAACACGCTGCTTGCTATTAATAATTTATGATTTAATTTTATTGGACTTTAATTACTACAGTCTGTATAATCTTACACAATCATTTATTACTGGATGAGGACTTTCAGGCTGTTTCATAAAAGGCTTACCAAGAGGCTTTTTATTTTGTATTGATTTCATTATTTGAGAAAGAATGAGTAGAAAAAATATAGGTAAATTGTAAAGTTTTTATTATTCTTGAATATTTAGAAATATAACTGTTATTTTGAAATGAACCAAGCGTTGTCCAAAACAATATGGTACGTTTAAAGTGATATATCATTATAAGTATACATATATGTAGGTACGACGGAAACGGATAATAAAGTTATTTACTACTTTAACCTTCATTAAGTGTTTAGACTTTAGACCGAGATGGCAATCACGTGTACAGATAATATTCCATATATATCTTAACACAACAAATTATACTTGAAACATAATATAATGTGCCTATAAACATTAATAACAATCATTTTAAATTAATTACTAATTAACGGCAGCGACAGCGACAAGTGTATTTCGCTGAAGAGATCTCAATAATAGTATCTCAGAAAGCAGGCGTTACTTAGAACGTTCGTATTTAAATATGAAGCCAACCACGTGTCCAGAATTGCGTACATATTCAAGTAGACAGACATTAGTTCATTTGAACTTCGATGGAATTCAAACACCTACGAAAGCCAGTTCTAGAGATTGTTTACTCAAAGTATGAAGCAGTATTCTATGCCAAACTGGAGACCAAGTTACTTGAAGCGAGGAGCTTAGACAATTCAACCAGAATGTTTACTAACAAACTGACTAAGTTTTCTTCATTACTGATTGGTAGACGAATGCTGAGGGATTTAACCTCAATAGGAAAAGTTATTAGCTGTGGCTATTAGGGCTAATATAGCCTATAAAAATAGGTATAAGTTCAATGACACGATGATTAATTAGCTAAATGCGTTTCCTTTTTAATTAGGTTAACAGAACAGGACCAAACAAAATAAATCTAGTCATGTGGATTCTACTAAACAATTTCAATTACAACTTCTAGAATGAATGGAATGAATGAAATTAAAAAGCTCGTCGAAAAGCGCAAAGTTTTACCTTTTACCGCTAATGGAGAGCTGGAAAGTTCTGTTCGCCTAAGTGCAATAAGGATGAAACGGATAGTGGCACGGAAGCAGAGGTGAAAGTTACTGCTAAATGCGAACCAGAACCTGTTTGCCTTTGTTACTGCGCCTGATATATCTTACTCCTCGTATAATCCTTCGAGCAAGCCTTCCTTAACGAGAGGTTTGATCTATCTAACATGATACTTGGAATGAACATTCCTATGAATTGAATACACCTGTACAAGAAAAACAACTCATCACATCATAGGAAAATTGGAGGAAAATAGTATAAGCGACTTCCTAGAAGACAGGGGTAATTTATGGCGTGAGGCGGCCTGCGGCATTGTTTCACTAAAACACTTTTAAAATCCGGATTAACGGAGATTATGGAAAGTATTTAAGTAATTATAATGAACATAGAATAGAGCCATAAGTAGTCAAGCCAAGCCCGGCTACTTTTACAGCAATTAAGTATTACACTACAAAATATCTACTGATAATGTTCTTTAGTTGGAACAGTAAGGTGCGTGTCGATAACAGAAAAAAAAATTTCGGCCAATGACACACAGGCATGTGGCACATGAGACATACATTTTTACTGGTTAAGGTCATGACACCCGTGTAAACAAGATGTTCTTGGATAAGGATACTTTTCCCCAAGATGTAAACTCAAATAAACTCTTTGAACTTAGAATATAACGACCTCATTATTGAGGTTATTAAGAGCCCCCGACCGCACGGGTTAACGGTCATTAACTTAATTTGATGTTTAAAATAGTGCTAGTAAATCTTAAACCCAAAAATTCTCAAGAAATCTCAGCCTAATAGTCTTCCTCGGTGGCGTGATACTGTCTATGCACGTTGTTATATTAATTACCGCCAAGGTTACAAGTCACGCGATGAGTGTACGATTGATTGTGAGCCTTTGCGATTGTGGACTAAGAAAATTTGACCTTTCTAGTTGTGGTCTTTACAATTTTAGAAATGTTTTCTAAAATAATATTGTTATTAGAGAGGGACAATAAATGATATTTGATAGTAGGTCTCTTGGGCACGGGTAGATAATAAATATTGCTGAAATAAGAGACGCTTTAAACAAACGAAGAATTAAATGTCTTAAAAGGATTTGGCACTTGCATTTCCACATCAAGGCAGTATGCTGGTACAACCTTCGTGAAAACTAAGCACCTTATTCTTAGAACCTCCTAATTAAATGACAAAACCGGGTTGTTCTGCCAAGCGCGTAATGTTTCTACATTTATATCACACAATTTGTTTTTGTTAACACACGTGTTTTTCTCCATTCTGTATAATTCGTCGAAATTAATTTCTGAAGTAACATTATAACAAAACTCGTCACTATAAAATTATAAAGCAAAAATATTACTCACTTTCTATTACTAAAATGCATCATTATTTATGTTTGCCACTTAATTCACTAAACCACAATGTACCACGAGTACATGCGTGTAAGCCTCTCAGCGGTCAACTAAGGCAGGATTACCAATGATAAACCTTATATGCAAGTATTATCAAGCAATACTATTAATAAGGCCGATATGTTATCAGATATAGAAATAGTGTGAGACGGATGTGTGTGACAAAGATTAGTTAAGGCTTGGAGTAATGTAATTAAAGTAACGACTGTTAATGAATTTCTGTAAGACCTGGTTTTTGGGAATGTATTGCTTTCGTTTATTATGAAATTTGATAACAAGCAGACAGGTATTATAATCCTTTTGCTATAAATCTCTTGATAAGTATATCGTTGAAATTTGACGAATAATCAAGGATATCTGCGTGCTGTATCATGTAATTAATTAGGTAATGTCAAAGTCCGAAAATATGCCTGCTTCCTTGACCGTGATTTTACAGAAATGGAGATTACACTTTGCTTGTTAGTTGTAATTACTATCCCAGGTTAGTCTTACAAGCTAATTTGTTCAGAATAATTCAAATAGAGTCCTAATAGGAAATGGTATAAAATTTCATGATTGATCTGCAAACTCGATATAAAATTGAGGGTTAGTTTGATTCACTGTATACTCAGTCCAACCAATAGATTTATCAACACAATTTGAACTTCGTCTAGGATGAGTCCTTCGAAAGGAAATGACGCATAGTTTACTAATTAATCAATATTTCTTAATAAGAATGTGAATCACTTATTAATTATCACGGATTATATGTACATGATTATGTAGCACTAATTAGGTACAATCAAGTTTCAACATGAGTCAATGACAGAAATTCTAAAAGTATATTGACAATCATCATTGTGCCCTTCATTAAAAGTAAAATATGATTTGCAGTTCAACGAAACTGCTAGTACATCTAATAGTTAAATGTGATATACATATGTACTATCAGGCTTTTTTTGATATAAAGGATATTTTCTATACAATTAAATACTAATAGAAGAATAATATCGTTAACGTATTACGTTTATATACATGTTTGTGAAACGTGGCAAGATATAGAAAATACAATGTTCCTTAAAACACTTACGAAATTGTTCACAGTTCCAAAGATTAATTATTTTAATGCGGTTGGATTAATTTTATCATCAATAGGCAATAGACGAGTAAACAAACTAATGTATATCTATGTCATTACCGGACACGCTGTAACCGATATGAAAATATTTGTATCAACAATATCAGCATTATGTTTTATTAGTTTTTAATACCCATATTTAGTAATTCGTTTTCAATTGATTTGAGATACAGAAATTACATTTAAAAGCGTTCTTATATTTAAAACGCGAAAACATTGGGGTTTTCGGGAAAGCGTGGGCTAAAAAGAGACCTATTAACTTTTTTACGTTGAGAAGGATGCCCTACCTTTGTTTTGTCGATAGAAATGCTCTATAAATAGTACTAGCAATATATGTGATGTGTTTCGTAAATCGCAGTGTCCGTAGTGGCCGCAAGACCGCATCGCCTTGCATCCAGCGTTGGTTGGCTGATAGACCGTGACCACGAGGGCATCGCGGACGGCAATCTGGTTCGTTAAACAGATTGGACACGCGATTGTATTCGTTCCTGTTCCGTCTTGGGATCAAGTGAAACATTGACATTTTAATTGTTAGACCAGCAGATCATAGATCTAAAATTATTTGCTACTTCTCCTCTTGATCACTCTTATTTCTGTAATAAATACGGAAGATAAAAGGGCTTCAAACAGTCAAAACATAATTAATGTGTTAAATAATTTGTGAGTAGCGTAAATAAAATTTCGTAACTAGTGTTTACTATAGAGCATGAGAGCCAGCTAATGGCATCCACAGAGAACAGCTAACTAGTACAACTTTTAATGCATTCCAGAAACTAGTGCGTCAACCAATATTTGTTTTTGTTTGTTTAGATTACGTTACATAATTGGCTCACCGACATGGGTTCGTTTCACAAAGGATAATACTTTCAAAGCGATATAAGACCCACGTAAGAGCAATTTCCGTCATCATAGAAGGCCTTCCGCCCGATAGAATGAACAAAGAAATGTAATTTTAAGTTCTGACTTCGAGGCAAGTTTTATTCCCACGAGATGATTTTGATTTTGAGATGTGATTATTTTTGATTTAGGTAAATGTTGTCATTAGTTGGTACTAAAAATACTGTTTGTTTTTAGTGTCTACTACCCACCTGTAAAAAGACAGTTATAGCACTTAATTGAAGTGTCAATCTTTAATCCAAGATTACCCGTAAACAGTAATAGTATGAAAACTCAAAACCCATGACGCAAACGCTCAAATGTGCCACAAGACAGCAAGAGCGCAGTCTTAGCTAAATACACAGTTATGTTCGTACATTTCTAGCCATAGCATACGTTAGCATTTCCATTTGAGTGATCTGTCAGCTCCTGCGTGTCCTATCTGTTCATGGAAATGTTCGGACACGATGCATAACACCGTTAACATACATTGTATTGGATAATATCTAGGAATATCTCCCACTTTGTCTTGGCTACTAACTGCGTTCGTTCCTTCACGACATTGTGAATATGTATCTAGGTAACTGCTCTCTGTCACAGGATATTTGCATCAAAGTGTACGTTAACACGTTCATTCACTGTTACTACTGGCAAGGGTATACATTTACCGTTAAGACAGTGTGGATATATTATTATAGAGATATAAAGTTATAACAAAGTGAATATTGAAACAAGTGATATCAATTGTTGGTGTAGGTATCTCGAAGTTAGACAAATACTCATTGATGAGTATCTCTTGAAGATTATCTCTAGTCAACGACCCGGTCATCGACACGTTTATCTCAATGATGCTTTGTGTTTACAACAATAAAGTATTCTTATTAAATTCCAAACGATTCCAGAAGTTTTTGAAAATTATCAATGACAAATAGTATGTTATATTTGTTGTTGAAATAACAGAGATACATGGAGTGCAGAAAATCCTTCACAACGAAAATAAAAGTGAGATAGAAAAACGTCTGGTCGTGAATTGGCTTAGCGCCAGTATTCTTAATATCTTAAACGTAGTAAATAAAAATGCAAACTGCAGGATTAAAGCTTATGTAAAAACAAATTTCTGTTATCAATGCTCGGTCTATCAATTAATAAAGGTGGAAATCTATGTATTAATTTTCTTAAAAAGGATGAAAATCAAGGACAGACAAGAATAAATTCAAATGACAAGCTCAATAAATATCTTCGGAAAATCGTGAGGGATATGCTATCTTAATTTTCAATGAACTTAAATATGCAATAAACTGAGCTGATACCATGTCATATCGATCTCGAGACGCTGCTCTGCGATGCTGACTCTGGCAGACACGTTAATTGTCGTCTGGCAATAATAGAGTGCTACTATAATTTCCGTCTGGATCCTAAAATCCTATGTTTCATTCGGGATATGGTATCCCGAATGAAACATCGGTTCTCAGAACTTATAACATGTAACGTGTTTATAATGAAGATTGCTATTAGGACCTTGAACAGAGCGCCTATCTTTATCCAATTAGTTAGGTGCAGAACTTACTGCGTCGTTGCTTACTACAGCATCATAAAAGAGCAATTAAATAGCTGATAGCACTAAACCTTAGTAGGTTAAATTAAACATTTGGCGTGTCCGAGTTTCCAAGTTTGCGTCATAGTTTTGATAATTATATTTACACTTAACTTATTCAGAGATTTGGGTAAAGGCAATTTAGACAAAACGAGAAGACCTAATTCTACAACTAATCGAATATGTCCCGTTGAACTGTGTGCTAACGTTAGTCAGTATTATGGCACTTGGATCGTGTCTAGAATTATGTATTGCTCAACTATTATGCAGAGTCAACCGGTTAGTGCACCTGTCACAAGACCTCTTGATTACTCAACACCAGTTAGGTTCTCTACTACAAGTATATATTTGACACAATTCATCATACTTTGTTAGATTTAGGATAATTTTAGTTTGGGATATTCATTTTACGTTGCCTTTTCAGTTATTCTTTCGACTTACATATGTTCAGATATAGCAAAAGACAGAGAGATTCCACATTTGTCTCGTTAGACAGGAGAAGGGGTGGGGGGGGGGGGCTTTGCCCAACAGTATGGCATATGCTAGGTAAATGAAAGGTCATTTTCGAAGTCTATAGGCATATGATGTCGCTTTCCTTTTTAATCTCGTCGTCTCCCTGGCAACCAATGATATCAAATCACTTAAGATTGTCAAATCAAGTGGACTTGATTAAATAAAATCCGTTATCCGTGATGTGTTTGACTTCACATTTTTCGCAGATAATACTGATATATGAGCGGTAATAAATTACTATAGTCCAATATGATTATTTCATGATACAATAAAACATTATGATGTTTAATACGGACTAGGTATTTTCCTTAAAACGAGGCGTGGCCAATGTAAAAGCATTTATTTCTCTTCAATATGGTAACAGTAGTTAGATGTAGAGTGACAAATTAATTTAGTTTATATTCTGCATATTTGCTTCGGCAGAAAGCAATTTACATTTACTTGGTCGTTCCTTTTCACCGCCCACAGATGTCTCCATACTTTACTATACATATTTCTGCAGTTGCATCCAGTAACGAGCAAGCGCCTGACCTTTAAAGGATACTAAGAAGGCCAGAATATCCTTTAACGTCGTCCCCTTATATTTCCAACATAATCAAATGAGTCCTCTCCTCAATTTAATTTTAAATGGCCGCTGCATACTCTACTTAACAATGAATAGATACAATGCAATGGGACCAAGGACTAGTTGAAGGTCTTGGGAACGACTCTTGTAAAACGTAGTACCTAGTGTGTTTTTCATTTGGAATGTCAAATGTCAACTACTAAAGCTATTCTAGATATCTATATAGTAGTTGCAGGGAAGAGCCACCATTTGTACAACTGAGCTTAATGTGTCACGAAAGGCTTAGTATTTGGCAAACTAGCGGTTTTCTTGCCAAGTCGATGGTCGTAAAGGGAATCTCCATTTACGTCTATCAAAGGCTATCTCAAGATTGCAATAGAAAATATGTTGAAAACAATAGCATATTGATAACAAATGAATAACCAAAAAAGAACTTACGTCTCATTCTCGTCTATAAACATTTCTGTGTGCTTCAACCTGTAAAAGAGAAAATAGTATTAATATAAAACACAGTTTATGTCAAAGAAAGTACATTTCCCGATAAAGAAAGTGCTCGATCGCAGTGCAATCGAATGGTTTGTAAATAGATCCGAGTAATCTGTTCGCGTTCTATTGCATCGGGAATACTATAGGTATTAATGCAGAATGGACCTTGTTCCAGGGGGCATAAAGCACGTCTATCAGTCATGTCACCTAGGCATATGATCTATTTCAGACTTTACTGTAATTCTGAAGATATGGGGTGATGTTATAAAACTTCGAAACAACTCTAACGAATTAGGAGCCCTAATCCGCTGGAACAGCATGTTCAAAGTAACTATATAGACATTAATATACGTTCTCATTTATTAAATTTAATGTAGTATTTCTACTAAAAATACTATCCAAATTAACAAGTTAAGATAATATAGTCTCAGCGAATGAATTCATTTGTCATTTTGGCCCAGTAACACGAATTCCGGGTCACATACTTCGTTTGATAATTGACAAGGTTAATCATATTCACATGATAATATCTGCAAATTATCTCAAATTAGTAAGACTATCAAGATGTACCGCACCATCAGATAGATTATCCGAAATGACTGGAGTTTCGCCTTATCAAAAAACAATTATTAGACATTATTGGACACATTCGGTGTAATTATAATACGTTAAAAATGTCGGTTCTAACAAAGAGACACGTAATAAAGCAAAAATAAATATAACAATACATTCTAAAAGTAATTAAATAAACAGCAATGTTATCAGCGAGACAATAACTGAAGCAAAACATCTCCGAAAACAGTAGTCCTCAACGAAAACTCAATTAGGAACCGTAAATAAAAACAAAACAAGGTTAATATTTGTATAAACGGTCGTACTGCTTCGTCGAGCTCCCGCTAGCTACATTAGGACTACGCGCCAAGTAAATACTTATTACTGCCAGCCAAAATCCAGGTTTTAGGAAAACAAAATAAAGGAGCTTATTGTCCTAGTCATTTGGTGAAACTACTTATTTCTCTCTAACTAGATACGTAAAAAGAAATGTTAGGGAAACATTGTTTAACGGAAAAGGACATGTATGACAAATCCTTGTAGGCTTAGGCATTCATCATAAAACCCAGTTTAGAATTTAAGCATGTAACATCCATTTGACCTCTAGTATCTAAATAGTCTAGACGGCGATACGCATTATGCATGAGAAAGTGGAGCAGTCATGTGTAAGGATAACGCCTGTCTTGTGGGAGACAATGTAAAAAAACATGAACTTGACCACGATGTTGATAAACACGAGCGTGGGAACGCTAATATCTAAGTACGAATTGCATTATAATTGTCAACAATTTGCTGAGGATGCTTTTAGGCAAAGCAGTTGGTTAGTGACACTATTAAATTGCAGTCGTCAAGAAAAAAAACATTCCAGAATTTCCGTACAGTGACACTAAACAAAAAAGATCACACCGATACTTGTAATTTAGTAAGATTTGGACAACTCATATACATAAAGCTGATGTTGAAAATACTAAAAAAAAATACAACAATTTCTACTAATCTCACTCGAAACGATATACTGTAGGGTTAAGGAAAATACAACAATTAAATTAGCACGATAATAACGAGTGCTTCTTTAATCAAGATCCAGCAAGCTATCTTTAACCAGCAAATGTTCATCGATCACTGAAGTATTATTTGATAAGAACGCCAGCTTATCTGGTGCTATAAAATCATAGTCCCACAATAGTCTTAAGTAAGCTCCTGGTATTACATAATCACCGAGTTTGTGCTGCTTTAATCAGAATACATGAAACTTAAGTAAGAGCAGGCAAAAGCAAGTAAGACGGAGATAAACGCAAGTTATATAGCAATTGTGTCGCCCTTGATACACTGACCGAGCAGACCGTCGTAATACGACAGTGAATCGTGACCTAAATATTTAGCCGATGATAGGATACCAGTTACTTCTTTTAAGTTCTTTTCGTTATGATCTTAACCATTTAATCGTTGTACTTACCGGCTTTTTAATTAAGTCTATCGCCTATTGTTTATGTCGAGACCTTACTTGGACATATGTAATAAGTACTTGTAAATCATTATGTTACTTATTATATGTATCTTACCAAAATATTTAATTTTCCCTTAAAGGTCAACATTTGATTAACAATATTACAACAGTAAATGTAGATGTTACATACATAGGTTATGTTCGGCCGGGAAAATCACTGTTTCAAGTATATTTTAAGAAATTCTAAAGGAACTTGTTCACCACAACTTGGGTTTTAACAGGTTAAATAAACTCATTTTCCTGTTTTAATTGACGTTTGCCTTGATTAATGTAAAAAGTGTTAAACCTACATACATATATCTACGGAGCAAAACACATTCCTATATAAGGGAAAATAATGCAATTATGAATGGCTTTGCAGTAACCGGCCTTTAGACAGACATATCATGCAATTACTAGGAATGAACAATATCAGGCCGGTGTGTAAAGTTCAAAGAGGATGTGTGCGGTGAGTAACAATGTAGGCAAACTATTACAATCAGTTCAACAGTCCACGTTTTAATCGAGACTCGAATGACTAACCATTTCATTAGAATTGTTGAAAGCACTAGTTTGGGATCACACAAATTGGACATTGAAAAGTAAAACACAAGGATTATGATGTTATGTTAGGTCATGGATTATATTTGTTATCGTGTTGAGAGATTTTATAAATAAAATAATTGGACAATCAGACTTCGATAATCCCAATAATAGCACAATATGCCTTTGCTAGACATTTAAATTTAAATAAAATTCAACTCACATGGCTGCGGTGATTTTCAATGAAGCTAAGTCAGTTAGTAGAGTTAGTTAGGGTTAGTTTTGGTGTGGCTTATGTTTAAACAGGTAAGCCGCATGAAAATAAGTCTAACACACATGTATACCGGCATTGCAGAATTTAGTTTAAACTGCCTTAAGTTGGTAATTAATAAACTTTTCTAGTGCTCTCCGAGAAGTTATTGGGTACATAGTTCATGTCTGGCTCAGCAGTGGCGTCACAGCCTCGAGCCAGACTAAGTAGCTTGATTAGTCCAATTAGTTGAGAGAATGCATTGAGACGAATAGGTGGGTTAATACTTCAAGTATATTCTGCGCGTCTGGTACTACTGTACTCTATTCAGTGTAATAAGATTCAATGATAAAATCTGATCAAATAGGGGCAACAACATAAGTACATTTATAATTACAAACCTCAGTGATGAGAAAAAGAACAACAAAAATGATTGTTTCAACAGTACAATTTCCAAAACTGTAAAGCTTTTTGTAAGTAATTTAGCCACTGTCGCTATCCATAACAATGTCATGAGTAAAGAGTGATACTTGAACAAAAACTAAGAACAACAATGTTACCTGGACGCCCGAACAAAGCTTTTCTGATCGAAATGCCTATTTAATTGGTACTGTTGAAAATACAAATTGTTTCCGAGAGAGATATCGAGGGACGACTGTGATATCATTAATTAGTGTAAATGAGTCGACAGTAAATGATCATTGATTCTACATCAAAGGTACATTTTGGTAATTAATCAAACAATAATTGAGGGTTCAAGAACGTATATTATATGTATCTCAAAGAAGCTCATTGCCTAGTAAATAAGAACGTATGTCGCCGTGTACTTCGTTGATACTTGTGTTGGACTTTATTATAAAGTGTCGAGCAATACAGGAGCTTAACACTTAAGTTGTGTCTGCAGTAACTAAAGTGCCGGCGAGACATCCTATCAAATAAATAATTTACAGCATAATATTAGAAGAGAATTGAGCGAAATTAGAGGAAAGGCAAGTTTATTTTCCCAAGAAACAGACATCGATATTAAAGTTGCATGCTTCTGCTTCTCTACGTTATAAAACAAAAAGGATTTCCCCTTATTTTGAAACAATGTTTTCCGTGATAAAGTCTAAGAGTAGTCTGTCGCAGCTACACACTATTTAAGAGTTCCAAGAAAATGACACGAGGAACACATTCATTTATAACTTTGTATACTAGAAATAAAGTGTTCAACATTTTCTTTGTAATAAAATGGCATGTTTTTTTTTCTTGTTTTAAATGAAGATGGAAATAAATATATTAGGACTAAACAAATGAGTTCAAAGGGCCTATCGTCGACAAATTCAGCATAAGCGACAATTCCACGAGCTAACACATTTAATTAACATTTAACAATTAATGCTCTCTAACTTATCTTCATTATGTCCTGGCTGCGTGTAGGCAGCGACAATTAATTGTAATGAAATTCAAACAGGTTACGTAATGAAAGTTTGTTAAGTCAACGCTTCTTAATGAGAATTCAGAACACAAGATTACATTTTTGGGAACCTAATCACAACTATTCTACATAGAGACCTAAATCGTCTTATGTATGTTTCATACTGTCTTGCAATCCAAATAGTTTAAGTTATTAGTAGAATGAATAATATTCGGGAGAAAATCAATGAAATAATTCTCTTCAGCGCATAACTAAACTCCGTTTCTCGTTACGTCGCATCTAATGAATTCCGCCCACAGTGATTGTCGATCGATCGAGACACAGCTGATTCTACATGCATAATAAACATACAAAACACAAGTGGAACTGTTCTTTCAAAATTCTCAAAAGTAAATAAATAAATTGTATACTCACGTCATCGCGAACTACAATGACGTGTTAGACAAATACTCAGTCAAACAGACGGATTGAATGCACGGGCTATCACGACGGCACACGACATGGGAATAAAGGCAGGCACGTGACAGTGGCCAGCGCTGCCGGACTCGATTAAAGCCTCGTACATAACGAACATAAACAAAACGTTCAATAAAACTCTCGTGGAAAAATTGTGAGCTATGGATAGCCTTGTGAATAAAATATCGTCAACTATTGTTTGCTGCACAGCGACAGTTAAATCGATAACCGCAATACGATTATTTTTTACTATTTCAAACAGGCATCGTTTATACCGTATGTGTGTTTATTGAATTTGTCAGAATATATTTTGTATGGCATTCATTTTCAGACGAGCGAGGCAGGTTGTCCCTTTTTTTGTTGTTTCGTGTTTATCGGTGTTCGCAGGTATGCACTGGACTTACAGCACGCGCGAGGTTTACACAATACGGTTCGAAGTCCATTCAAACAATTGTAACACAGCACCAGAATCGCCAGTGACATCATAACAAATTGATACCAAATAAAAACATGGACTTTAGACCTCAACAAAGACCAGCGACTTCGTCCAGTAAGAGCATTTGAACCAAAAACCTCATTCATACGGTGAATGGACGTACTACGCATTGTACAATCACTATCGAGTTGGAATCGATTAGAATAACCATGGCAATTGTAGTCGATTTATTATCCCGGCTCTAACTTGTAGAGCTGTTTGTGCAGTGAGCTGGAGCAATCGAAGCGTCACGGCAGCGATTTAAGGTTTCCTTTTATTTTGTTTAATGATACATCAAGCAAGCGTTAGCGACTGAAAATATAAGTGCGTTTTTTAAAGTGAATGAAAAATAATGGCGAAACAGTATAAATGGCGTACGTGTTAAAATGTCAAGTCAATTACCATAATGAGGGGGATGCCGTTGAACTTAGCGTTTATTGTCTGGCGGAGTGAGTCACTTCCCGATATGCAAACGTCTTAAATTGGCATGTAGGCGTTAATTAGGTGTTCAACTTGGCGAAATATTTGGTGTTTGAACTCGGTGAAAAATAAACAGGATACATTTTTTGTACTATTAAGTTTATTACGCGCTGTATAAAAACTAAGATTATTAGATTGCGTATTAATATATTGTCTTGTTATCGTTAGACATGTCTTAATCTGTTTTTAGTGTTATTTATCGTACGTCGGCTTGTGTTAATAATAATAAATGACTAACGTAGTTCTGTTGATTTGAGTTGAAATAATATTTGGGATTTAATAATAATCAAAGGCAACATAAATTTCATTTCAAACATTAGAACTAGTTTAGCAAAATCAATTTTAAATAATGGCATGTAATTAATACCTGTTTTTATGTCTGGCCGATAAAGTACGTACACTCGTGGTCCATAGGTTATTGTTTGTATATTTTTTGCGGTAATTGACGTACGAATAGGCGTCATTGTCAAGGTTGATTACCACTTCCTTACGAGACTTACCGCTGACGAATATTTTGGTAAATCGTCGATGATCGATGAAGCTACAATTGTTTGATCCGTGGTTTCATTTTACGAATCTCGTCGGGTTTTCGGTGCTTATTTGTCGTCAATAAATGGCTGGCCATAAAGCTATGACGGCAAGATAATAATGTGTACAACAATACGTAATATTTGCGTATCCTTTCGTGTATTTCGTGTTCACGATAAAGTTTTGACAGTCTGATAGTCGCAAACCATCTGAATACCGGCGGATATTTGTATCGAACGTCAATGTCAATGCCGATTGCCACTTCCTTAGTTGTAAAGGACAAGTCCAAGGTTTATTTACCTTTTAAATGAATGTTTAAAAATATAACAGTTATACCGACAACATATTATGATAATATACGGCAGTCATTAGAAGAGGTTGAATTTTTATGTTTGTTATTCAGGAATAATATTATGGAACTAATTATATCAAAACGATTTGATTTTATAATTATTATTAATTATGCAACTCAGTTCTACCTACTACTACTTCTATACTTATAGCTTTATTTAAATATTCTCTCGAGTTTTTGAGTGTTCCAAGCAGAGTTTAATTAATTATTAACTTACTTTACGTCTAATCTCATACTAGGAGAGTCTACGTCGTTGTGGAGAAATAATAATTAAGAGCACTACGCGCTATTGAATGATGAGCAGCAGACATTTTAATTCAAAACGGTACTAAATAAAAGCCGCGTTTCTAATATGTATCGTGAAATAGTTCGCAATGCGCGGGTTGTCGGGGCCGAGTGCAACTGACCGCGTTACTCAATTTCATGTTGCAGCAAACAAGAAACTCGTAATTTCTTCGCTACGCTGCGCTCTACCGCGGCTATACGGTATGCATGAACTATAAAAAGCGGGTCGGGATGAGATCATATTTTATTTATTATTTGACATTAAATGGTTTTATGTTACTCAGTCGTCATTAACAAGTATCATGATATATTTACTTTGTATATTTGGTAAGTTACGCTATTAATACCTTAATACACGATATATTGCAGTTATTTTTTCGGCGCAAACAAAGCTAATTGCGGACTTGATACTAAAAAGGTTAGAAAACTATTCCAAACTAAAAATAGAAACAATCGGCAATTTCCTTTAAAATTTAATAACAGATAGCAATGCATTTGAGTGCATACAAACATGTTTATTAATCGTTTTATCGCCGTCGATATCCGCCAGGCGACCAGGCGCGGTGACTGAGTGTCCTCACGGCGCCTGTATCTCGGGCTATCGGCGGGTTATCACCCGATACCGTCGAAGCACGCCGGCCACTGTGCACCTACAACCGGACGAACTGATAACCTCCTACAAGAGTTCAATAGCTCTAAAGGTTACTTTATTATTCCACTGCATAGTATAAATGGACTTCGGAAGCTATTTATACAAGCCTTATTCTGATATATTGTGAATAATTGATGGTCCACACAGCGAAAGGTTAAGAAATTATAGGACGAGGACTTTGTCCAGCAGTTAACGACATAGGGGTCACGATACAATAAACATGACTTATCGTCTCCACTAAATTATTACTTTGTGACTAAAGTTTCTTCGCAGGTAGGAGAATAAGTCTTTATCTGAGAATAGTTAAAAATTGCTGTCATTTATCATGGCCTAAGCCGAAATACCTTGCTGTCACTTCACATCTGTATATTATAGGAGCCATATACCCTGTACTAAGATTTTTTATTGGAAGTCATATTGTGACTGGACAGCCTTTTTGACCCCAGTTCTGGCTGCAGTAAGACACTGAATATAACTGTTTTCGATTTTCGTAAAGTCTAAGTCACTCGTGGGTTACTACCGATTCTTTTCAGAATATGACTAAAATTTTCCTAAACATACAAACAAGCGCTAGTAAAGACCGAAGTTGTTTACGTACTAAACAAAATGATAACAGCAGAAAACACGCACCGGTAATTGCCGTTGATCCATTATCTACCGACTTCACGGTTAACGGAGGACAACTATTTAGATGCCCTTTCTGTCTCACAGCAGGGCAAAGACCTGACCAACACTCATCTCATCTCTCTCCGTCTGGAATATTTTTTGAGATACAACAACGCTCGATTACTCCTCTTGTACATTAAATATACGCAACACAAACGTTTAATCAAACAAATATTACTGGTTTTGCATAAATTGCCGGTACAAAAATTTGCAAGTTCATTTTTGGCTCACAAACATTTATCTAATCACAGTAACAAAGTACAAGGGAAAACAACAACATTATTTTGGGTGTCTGCTGTCTTTTCCTCATTAAAGTCAATGAAACAAGGTCGTGCCAATCTCATTGGGATTTGCTTCGTGAATCCTAAGTATTAGACTTGTATTTCTAAGAACCCATGTGTAAGAGGCAAAAAAGTATAACAATTTAGGATTCAAACGAACGTAAAGTTAATCAAGTAAAATCATCATACTGGGTATGTTGTTACAATTTTATTGTTTAAATTTGGTGTTATTTGTTTTTCTCTTAATAGACCTGCTTTCAATCATGTACTCCATTTAGTTAGATTACTGTCAATTATACAGTAATGTTATTAAATTAATAACTCTAATTGTGACCACATTACGATTTACGTGCATTTGATTAAGTAATGATTAGATAATGATGTTACAAAGAAAAATTTCCTTGCTTCATGTTTGTATCTTGATACGTCAATAATTTGTTAGTAGTATTTGGACACACTTAACACGTAACATTAATTCGTGCTTGCCGTTAAAACTGCACGCAAAAATAATACAGAGAAGTGTATCATGTTATTTATCTGTCTATCCTAAAATCTGAACCGTTTACGAACACGTGCCTACATGATATAAAAGGTTTGTTTGTTAAACGTAGCCAGTTTTTTTTAGTATTTTTTCGTGAATACCATAAAACAAAGGACCAAAACATTTTAATCAATGGCAAAGTAAGTATTTGACGCCAAAGACAATACAGGATCGGATCAACGAACTCTGCGCGTATTGGATGGCATACAGGCTGGTTCTTAGTGATGAAACAGCTGTTTATACACGCGAGGTAAATGACAGTAGGACCGCTATAAACATGGTCCCAAGGACACACTTTCATTTCGTTGCAGATAAATTTGTATAGGATTTGTGTTGCTGACCTAAAGGATTCACACATGATCTCGATTTAATATGAGAACTATGTTGAAGATTTATTTACTGCGGAGCAGCATGATAAAAATGTTTTTTAGGAGAGCAGAGCTCCCTTTTTTTCCTTTCGATTACCTTCAGATAGCTTTTTTCTGGGTGAAGCGCCAGTGACTTTAAGGCTTCCAGGCTTCTTTATCTGCTTGAGCCAGAGCCACGGGATCGCTCGCGCATGCTCTGTGCTATCAGTTGGAATCTTTCAGCTGGCCAAGCATCGTCTTCAGTTACAAGTTTAATGCACTTCGTGGAACTTCTGTTATTACCCAGTATATCGCAGCACTCGTAATAATTACCGCGACCTGCGCTACACCGCCTCGCGATCTCTTATCGCCTGGTACTTGCTTGCAGTAACGCACTGTCCTCTTTATCGATAACTGTAGTGTTTATTTAAATTTATATGGTTTCAACGATAGTGTGTTGTGTAGTCATTACCTACGAGATTTATGACCGCATATTATCGCAACAAAAGTTAATTAATTAAATGATTTAAATGTTATTGCAATGTAGGCATGTCATTTTGTAAGTATTTAATTGTGTTAATTTTAAATTGATAAACGTTTATTTTATAGACACAGACTTGTAAGATACCGCTGCTAAAAATGACTTTTATACTGCAAACTACGAACTAAGTGCAGTTGAGAGGCAGGTTTGTGACTAGAGACACAATAGTAACATTCTGAAGCACCTGCACCCCTCATATTGTGTCTATATGACAGTTGTGTTATGTTATGAATATGAAGTTGCACTAACTTTCTGCGCAATAATTTGTGCGACATTAACGCAGGTTGCATGACGAGACAAGTGTTGAAATATCGCGAAAAGGCCAGTTAATTTACTTAGTCAATTTTATGAAATATAATGGAAGCACACTGGAAATGCACTTATTGAATTAAGTCAACGTGGCACACACAGTCGAATTCCAAGCGAATAATAATTAACGTAACAGTAAAATTATCTACGCGTGGAGATTACAACTAATAGAATAACGAAATAAATATTTTTAATTGCCATAAGAACAATGCATTATAAGAAATGTTAGCAAGATCGTACGCTTATGATTGTCACGCATGAATGGTACTGGACAATCATAATAAACTGTTATTAGGTGAATAACCGTTCGTTTGCACGCAACACTTAACTATTGATTGGTAATTAACTGTGTTACATCACGGACAAGACCTATAACTGATCTTCACCGGCCCTTTGTAAAAGAAGTCTGCATAACCAAATAAATTATACTTTACATTAATGTTATAAGTTATTTTAACGAAATGTAATAAAGTAAAACGATATCGTCTTCAAATTAAATTACACTGAAGTAAAACTTTGTAACATTAGACGCTCCAAACATAATCCTCGGAGGGCCCGGGGTTTCAATTTCTGTAAGATCCAACATTTACATGGCCTAAATAAGGGTACATTGTTCTGACCAGTTATTTTTAACATTTTGGTTGAGTTGTGTAAATTTGTCTATCTGAAGTTTTTCATAGAACCTGTACAGACTAAAGTCTCAAAAACCGAAACATGTAATACAGAAATTAATATAAAAGACAAGACAACATGTAAGTATTTTATCTTGTTTCTGATTGATACTCTGAACGACTTTAATGAAGTTGAGTAAAAACAATCAATTTTAAAAAGATTAACATTATCTCATGTCATTAGTGTCACGATCTGGAAGGAACGTGCCAGTCTCGAGCTCATTAGCTGGCGAACGAGCACGTGGTATATGCGCAGGTCGGTGCGATATAAACACCTAGGAAAATCAAAAATAAAATAACACAAATTATACCTGCTTTTTTTTCAGAGAAGTGCTAATAATTTCAAATATATTCTGATTCAATAGGTTTTCAAATTATAACCAATATAAATAAAAAATCATGTGGCAAGTTGTTTGATATCAAAGTCAGTTTGACTATTTCGCGATTTTTAGTTACAGACATAATATGATCATAATTATGTGACACGAGTTAAATGACTCATTGAAGTGAACTTGAAGTAATTCCATACAGAATGAAATTAAAACAAAGCTTGACTATTGATGAGATGTGAACTGACCATCATAATACTGTGTCCATGACATTGATAGTATACTATGGATATACAATACGGTCGGAAGGTCGGTCAAGTCCACTGCAAATGTTTTAACTGTTTCTGTAGCAGTTGTTTTGTTTATAAATATACGTTTCATATTATAATGATGACGGTCCTTTCATAATTATGTAATACCGTTTGTATAACAATCGTATGTGGAAATGGAAACATTAGAATTGCGAAATTATCGTGAACTTTGTACATACGTTCATAACTGCACTAGTTCTTGTGTTCATTTTAAAAACACCTTTGTCTGTTCTGGAGAACCCTAACTCCCAATCTTATGCAAGACAAAGTTAAGTCAATATAGACTAACAACCGAATATTAATTACCAATATGGCTCTTTAACTTAATGACAACTGAAAACTGATAGATGTGTACCGTGGACCATGAGGAACCAGAATTAAAATGAAAAGCCAAAATGTACAAGAACCGTAATGTGTATTCAGTCAATAAATTGTTTTTGTTTTTTATTGAAGAGAAAAGACAAAGATCGCATGCGTCGATTGCACGCACGCACTTGCAGAAGCATTGGCGAAAAGTAACCAATAAAATAACATCAACAGACTATACTTGCAAATCACTTATTTTAAACTAAACTGAACTAAAAGCAGAAATGAAATTAAATATAAGACAAAGCTAACGAGCTTAGTTCTTCTTCGTCTTTATTTCAAGATTATGACAAATTGAATAAGAATTTCAGACAAATTAAAGAAGCTCTGTAGACAAATACGCATTTGAGAGAAAAGCCTCTTTATGAATACAAAGAAATATCAAGGTTTTACCTCAATAAACAAAATATAATTGACCATAAATATACGATTTATACTTGGTTCTTAATAATTATATGTATTCCGTATAGTAATTATTTGGGACAACATTAAATTTTCATTAAACCCACGAGTTTTTATTTTATTTCATATTATGGGTTACATAAAAATAAATTTAGTTTCAAATATTAAAATATACGTTATTTGCAAATATGCTAATTAATGGTTACACAACTAGATTTCATCTCTTACAATCCTACCCTCGAAAACGTTTCGCAATTACAGAACAGAAAACAACTCACTTGGCTTCAATGTGAAAGTTCTTTACAGTTTAAAAGGAAAAGTAAAACCAATCACCTCACTTCTTTGTTGACTTTTATAGAACTGCGAACTCTGGTGCTCATAATATCGCTCTTATCTTAACGGCGTTAATCAAGAATTATTGTAATCATAGTTTGTTTACATACAATGATAACATTTAAAATATTGTATTAGATATTCATCTCTATAAGATCTTACGATCAGTGAAGAAACCCCTAATAACACCGGGTTAATGTAGCCATAAATAACATAGGGAACAGATTTTTCAGTTTTTAATAAAAGTAATTTTAAACTCACCGGTTCAGCTGATGCAAATAATAAAGAACTATATAAAATATCACTTAACGACTATCACAGCCACTCGGTACAAGAGAAATTAAAAATAACAAGTGTATTTTGTTCGTGGTGAGGCCAACGCGCGGTGTGTCCGACCGGCGCGGTGCGCGTTCAGAAACTGAGCCGAAACACGAAAACGAAAAGCAGCAGTGACGTGGAACCGGTGAAGGGCCTGTACCACGTGTAACGAACTCATCTTGTATCTCGCGCGGACGACTAGCACTCCTCTCGTATGTTCACCGCCAGACACCTGGAGTACATTGTTATTGGTTTGTAAGTGAATGACGCGTTCGTAGTAGACACTATGGCGTGATCTGGCGACCACCACGTGGCCGCTGTTGTACATACTTCAATTAGAAATACTATGTATTTGTTTGTTATCAAAGCTGTTTTTTTGTAATATTAAAGGCTGAAATTATTATTTGAAACTGTCATTATGCCGATTGATCTCACCTTGGACGAGTATTTTTTGCGAAACAATAAGTTGTATTATGAAACAAGGTTAAGCTCATTATAAATAATTTACAACGATGTAATGGTGGGTAAGTTTTGTCATCATAACCTGAGTAACAACAAGTAATGTACCTACTAATAACATTAACATGTTTTCCAACTATCAGCAAATAGCGAAGTAAAACATATTGATAAACTTCCTACTATAAGAAAATGGCTTTAAAGTAGGTTATCTACAAGAACTCTTGCATAATTTTCAATAAAACGCAAGTGAACCACCCTTTCATCCTATTATATGTAGTCATACAATGATCACTTAACACATAAATAGTAATGAAAACTACTCTCAACACTATAGTAACGAAAACATCTGTTCAACTTTCGATAGGGAAAACATCAATATTGGCGGCAAACAATAAACAACTCTGATCCCATGGGCCGGTGGACCGGTGCATCCGCACTCATACGCCAAACTCGCTTCCATTCAAACATGGAACTTAGTTACAGCATTATGGAAGGTCGCGAATGCGGGTAGGGTGGAAACGTCCGCTGTGATTCGACGTTACGATCATACGACCAATATGGCGCTATCGTCAGCCTGTGAATGTACAGGTGGGCTTACAACATAAAAGTGCAATAGGTATGTACCGAGACCAGTTTATGAAAGAGGAATAACGGTGAGAATTAATGTTGAATTAACGTTTTGACAGTAGAAGATATTTTACTGAATACATTTCCGATTCCTAGATTACTTTTGGGATTTCAGAACAAATGGGTGCGCAAAAAATATCTGGAATTGTAACTGAAGGTTAACAATCCGCCGTAGTCTATTCTGCATGGATATTCAGGATTTAAAAAAAGGTATCAGGAGAATTGCTTTTTGATGAACTAAATTAATTTAGCTGAATTGAATATTCGACGACCGAAATATTATCTCAAACTTGAACTTAAGTCTGGTTCCGGGTTTCCAACAAATACATTGATGAGAAAGCTTTGTGTTATTTATTATTACGTAACCTCCTCTGTGTGCCCAGTATTTGCAATACACGTGCCACGTAAAGGTCAGCTTTAAACCACCTACACTGGAGTAGACCTTTGAAATTGGATCAACATTGTAACTAACAATAAGTACTATTGTTACCGTTACAATATTTATTTATAAAGGACAAAGAACTATCTCATATTTTATTTACAGATTATTCAGGAGTTTGTTTCTAACAAGGAAATTATTTTTATTAAATAAACGCTCTGGATAAAGAGCCTAAGCTAAGCTAGGTTTAATATGGGACCAAAGTATTGACTTTGCTACTCTATATTGAAAGCTATAGAATCTATATACCTGGAAGGGACTGAAGAGCGTGTCGAACAGCTCCTTTGTAAAGAAACTCGATTTAAAATGCGAGTCTTCAAATCGAGTCGCCCTCTCTCGTGCAACCTTTCATGTCGCGTTTTACAGGCGAAGCTTTCAAGTGCATTTAGAATTTAAAGAACTATTGGCATCATCATTCTTGCTATTATTATTGATTCTTAAATAAATTATATGAGGGTTTTGTTAGTAAGTGGCGCCCACTTTACAAATCTCAGACTTGTAAAAATATGAACTCCACGGGTCAAGGTCTTTCTAGACAAGTTGTACAACTTCGAGAATCACTGGTGTTCGTTGATGTTTGATAAAAACTACTACTACTGTGCCAAAGGGTATAAACTATAAAGATTAAGAGAAAATCCTTGTTTTCATAATAATATTCTCGTAAACCGGCAAGGTTATGGAAACTTGTATTTGATGTTACTATAATCCTAGGTTTTAAGATCTAAAAACATTAAACATTCAGACGAATTTAATGTGGAGTTGTTTTTTGTAAGTAATATTTACTCAGCGTTTTAATATTTAGGCCTCGCGGATGAAATGGATAAAATTCGGAAATATAATAATTCTTTATCATACTGTTAAGGTATGATAAAGAATTTAGAATGACAAACAATAACATTCACGTGATTCACTAAACAAAGCATCAGCATTTTCATTCTGTCATTGTTTCGTGGATCCCAGTCAGTAATAACACCGTCTAACAATACTTCAAATCAGGAATTGATAACAGACATCCATAGTATAATGAGCCTAATAGAAACCGATTGTTTGTCGCCAGCGTCACAGTAGACCTGCGAATAGAATAATTCCTTAACAACAAATCGCGGCATCCTGCGGAAGGTGTCAAACTGAAATGAACTTTAACACGATGATATAAGAGCTAATAGTAGGGAGGATATAAGACGACAATGTTATTAGTTGTGTTCTTATAAAGACTCCTACACACGTGAGACAATGGGCACAACGTGCGGCAGAATGACCTAAGCACGCTCCGTGTGCAGTGACCATAATCCTTTGTTGTGAGAAGACTTGGAACTTACAAGTATCTCTACAGCTGTCTGTGACACATTTACGTGTTAGTAAACAAAAAACGCGATAAATAAATAATGTTCTTTTTTATAGCAACAGTTTATCACATTTTATTAACAATAAACAGTTCTCAGTCTAGAAAATAGGAAACTTTTCCATGTCATACATACATCGCATGATCACTAAGCACGTGCAAAATACAAAGTCATTTAAAAATGGAAGCCATAACGAAAATAATTGAATATCATTGTAGATAACATTATTCTTATGAAATAAGTGTATCGTTTACGTGTACCAATAATAATGTGCTGAAATTCCGCCATGAGTGGCCGTGAGTCACAGACAAGAAGCAAGTTGCTTAAAAATGTTTAAAATTAACTCATTCAAACATATTGTCGTATCACCCCATCAATCATAATTTCATTGTGATCAAATACTTTATTTATCATGCGGGTGAATGTTCCTATAGATAAATATGACTGATTTGCGACATGACATAACACTAAGTAAAATGTCAGGTGAACGATTTATTGAACTAGAAAATGTTACGAAGAACGCGGCTTGTGTTACTGAAGCAGAAGTTTGAGAATAAAACGAAGTTTTCTAATACCATGACAGAGTAAGAATTCTCTCAGAGTATGCTAAGGGAAATGAAAATCGTAATGGGGTTTTTAAGTAAACTTAAAACTTTTAGCATGCTTGGTTTGTTTATATGGTCTATTAACAAGCACTCTCCATGAGAATATTTAACTAGTGCAATGTTCCTCAAACACAATTTGATCAGGAATATGAGAAACATTAGAAAAAAACATCGTTTCATATTTAATTAACTACAGATAGCCTTAGACATCGTAGGCAGATAATCGTTCAGCGGCTTCTTCATAATAATATTGATTTGTCCAGTTGAGTACGAAGACTATTGCTTCGTAGTCAAGTGAACAAATCAGGGGTTCCCAAAAATATCATAAAAGTGAGTAATGAGCATATTTATAAGTTCAAAAAATGTTTAACCACAACTATTTACATAAACGTTACATCGAAACGTCATACAGCCACATCGCTGAACAAACACATTTACCACAAATATAAAAACCGCAAGCCCACTTACGCACAAGTTTTTATCAAAAGGACGAACAAGCTTTATTGAAATCATTGAAACTGTACCTACCAGGAAAAACTGTCCCCGGAAAATACAGGTTAGCCATGACAAGGGATCAATGTTCATACTAAGTAAACTTTCAACGTTATAAGTAACTGCTAATTTGTTGGTAGGTATCAAAAACAAGCACATAAACAGAACGTAACGATATGAGGAAATGATTGTAAATATTAATGGACGCGGTTTTGGAACGTCAATTACATAATAAAACTGCGGTCAAAGTTCGACATAAGCGCTGAACTGTCAGCGTTCGGGTTAATTTATTACGACCGTACATGATATTTCAGTCAGGTGCGGCAGTTTCAAACAGTTGACCAGGAATACGAACAAATGAGTAGTGTATTTTTTAAAGCACCTTTATCTGTCTCGAAATAGGACACGTACTATTTGGTCGCCCTACAAACGGATGGAACTCGCCGGAAAGCAACTCTCGCGCAGACGGGACGATGGGATAATGGCCGAGCTCGGGTCTGGGGGCGAAGTCCGTACTCCCGGACGAGAATAGACGAGACGGGCGTTACTTCCATTGCAATCAAATATGGGTAGATTGTTCACTAGTTTACATCCCCTACGATAATATAAATTGCGGCACTCATGTGGGCGTCCGGTTCATAGTTTAAGTTTCGAAGGTCGCTACGCTATCCGGTAATTAGGGTTAAATTGAGAACAGGAAATTGTTATCTGAAATGACAGAGAAACCAAAAGCTTTCAAACTTTATGTGGTTTACAACTATCATATCTTAATACACGATTGCTTTCCAGGAAAATCAACAATAAAATTGATATACAACAGATAAATCACGCGACACTAATCATTTATCTTAGATTACTCCACAACACAAACAGCGTGGCACTAATCTGTCAACAAACAGTACAAACTTCAAGGATGGAGTCCAGCATTATCTATGTGTGTCAGTAAACAGACAAGTGGTCACGTAACCGAGTCCCATTCATCCAGCGCTGGTCCAAAGTATTCTAGTGATGCACGCGTGTCCGTGTGAACTTTCCCCCTTGACACACTTAGGTGCAGCGGCGCGTGCTGAAAGACCTAGCTTAAGAGAAATGAAGTTTGTGGCATTCTGTATTCAAGACATCACGAATTCACGAGACATTTGAATTTGTTCGCGAGCGTCTAAGCAATTGAGAGATTTTTTACTGTTAGTGCTTTTAGTGTTATTTATTGAGGCAAAGGGTATTTGTATTCATAAGTTATGTAAAAGTCTACTGCATTTTACCACTTTATTCTCTATTAATGACATTTTATTCCTGAGCGGTTATTTCGCTTAATCTTTTAAAGCGTTCAGTATCGATTTAATAGCAAACTACTATTACTTCTGTTCAAATAAGCAGTCTGTACTGAGAGTTAGTGAGGGATCAATACATACACGGCTGCGGGCAAAAGTTAATACAATAAGGGCAATTTAAATCACTATCGGCCAAAAGGAGTAACGGACCGAGATTGAGGCCTTGATGAAGATTGACAACCCGCCTGATACAGCTATTTGCTAATAGTGACAGCGGGAAACAGTAAAGGAAAATTTCACGTTAAGTTACGTAACCAGGTCCAGAAAATAATTACAAAATAGAAGTTCAATTAACTTTAAACTATCTTTCTATAAAAGTTATCTTATACAAAAGCTATCGGAGGAGGTCGCAGTCGAACTTTCATATGATTTATCTGGTTCGCCAGAAGAACTAGACCAAGAAAATATGATAATATACGAAGAATTGTCTGCAGATAAAGGTTATGTCGAATGTCCGTAAATTCAGGTCTGGTTTTTATGTTCTTGACATTTTATACAAGCATGAGTAAGGCTTCATATTTGCTAGAGATTTTCCCTTGCTCAAATCTTCCATCGTCAACGTGATTTGCAAAACAATCCAATTATTTAAACTTTCGATTAATTATACTACATATTACCCCTCGCCTCATAGAGAACAGGTATTCAGTATTGACTGCACCGTGTTATTTATTAACTCAACTGCATCGGCCGACATGTGTACCTAGGTTATCGTTGTATATTTACATCGTGCCTCGTAACTGTGAAATTGATACGTAACATGTAAAGGTTTCCAAATAATTTGGGTGTTTATCAAACTTAAAACGTAACTAGACTAGAACCGAGCGCAGACCAATCAATAGTGAAAACTATTTCTCTAAAAGGAAACAAGCGATGCCAGAACGAAGTTTGTAGCAGCAAAAAGCTGTAATAAACATCCTTTGATACGTAAATTGAAATCTACAGTCCGGAAATCAGATAGCGAGGCGAGATTCACAGTATTTTGTGTACCGTTTCTGAAAACACGAGTACCATTAAAAAAATCCCATTAGTATTTCACTTGAGCCATTGTTAACACATAATGTGTCAATAATGAACTCTAGTGTGATAACGATAACGATCGAAGGTCAGTGGCTTATCGCGCGGATCGGAACAGCGGATAGACAGCCGGTGACATGTCGACTGAAGATAGTACTGTCTGGTGGACTGTACCCGCCGGATATGGATCCCATGGACACGATAAGCGACCTCAATGTTTTTAATCATAAATAATATTTATAGATGCACAGAATAGGGAGCGTTGGTTGAATTCTTCAACTTAAACATGTATTTTAATTTTTGAGGCATTGAGACAAAGGTAAATGTGTTATTTGATGACATTCGAACTTTTTATAAACTGTGAAAGAAGTGAGGAACTTAATTATGATTTATATCTGAAACGAATGACTGTTAACTCCTTGTTTAAAAAAACAATGACTTGAGGTGTGATGACTCAAATTGTATTCGGCAGACCGTATCTACCTTGGTCCTTGTGTTTTTGTAGGCAGCGCAATAAACTCGGCAATGTACTTTAATCTTTAACCGACATTGTACATATTTGCTTTGTTGTTCATAGTCATAATGTTATCTGCCATTTACCTTTGTTGGACTGCGGTTAGTTGCATTTTCAGTAACAAGGTTAAAACGTACTTCAACGGAACAATGACGCATTTTTGCGAGATATGGACGTCTTTAAAGACGTCTTGTTAAAGGGTATTAGTAAACACGTGTTTCTTGATTTTATTCAGACTATTGCTGGGTCAGACTGCTATTGAGTCGTTTACATTAAATATGGGGTGATTTCCATGAATAACTCTCAATACTAAACAGTGTTCGTCAAAAACTGGTTTTAAAAAAATCTTTTGTACGAACACTCAGTTGCTGAAGTATTTAGGACGAATAGCCCTACCCCCTGTTAAAGCGTGAAGGCCCAGTCGAATGCGACATCAAAGATATTCTTATTAATGGGTAACCTTAGCTGTAGACAGAAGCCGGTCGCGTAACGTGCGTTCTTTGTACGGAGAGAAAGGCGAGCCCTCATGGATAATAGCAACGATGTCGGACACAGACAGATTGAGATAATGACCTCCAACTGAGTATTATCTTACAGACATTAACGTAGGAACCGAAGCCGGTATTAAGTGTTGCGAGAGAACAATAGCGTGAAACTGCCTCATTATGGAGACTGTAGAGCTTGAGATATTAGCCCTATTCCTGACACATTTTTATGAGATTCCGAAAGATTCAATGTTTAAAAGAATTCGAAGCAAAATTTTATTTTGATAACATGGTTGCACGATGGTGACCATATGCAATGCCAAAACACGAAACGTGTCAGTTTACTTATAATAATAATTTTCCACACCGATTTCGGTAACGGCGACTGCTTCGACTCTATTGGCGTTTATAATACTTATAAATTAAGTCAATAGAGAATCAAAGGTTTACTTTTCAGCACAATTTAATCTGGAAATGTGAACTTAAATCACTTTTCACGAGACAACACAGTTTCCGAACATTTAAAACTGAATGAATTAAAACCAGCTCTAGATTCATTCGAAGCCGGAGGTTAGCAAACTTGGGTACAGCAAAAAGTGTTCAAGCTTACCGCCCACGTCTGCGGCTGCACTCCGTAACAAGAGTTCCACTAAGAGTCCAAGTTCTATTTAAGTAATATCTTTTTAAAATTCAAATATATGTCTTCTGTAACATTGCTTTCTTTCATCGTTGAACTAAATACACATTCCAATTTATTACAGGGGTGTTTCAAGAAGTAGTTTTAAAGTCGTGTTTTTATAATGAAACTGTCTCAACGGTCGACAAATTCTTTCTATTCCATTCAGAAACATTAACATTATTTTCATAAATTAGAAACCGGCAACGTTTGAGGAAAAACCCTAAAATGTTGCAAAAGTTTTCAGTGTACATGGCTTCAGTTTCCAAGCAGCTGTGCTCACATAGGCAACAGCAAATGGAGACACCTGCCACGTGCGCTCACGACGCGTGATGAGCGCGCAATTTGGAGCTGGGGGGGGCTTGAGTGGGAAGTGTAAAGTCCGCGGCCTTGCGTGACCCGCCGTGCGAACACGCAACCTCAGATCTGTGTTAGCATTACATCTGTAACTATGTAATGTACTCATTTGTCACTTGAAAATGTAAACATTTGTCTCGGTGCTATTTTTAAGCCAGACTATTCTTGTTAGGCACTTTAAGACCTAGTTATCTAGATGGTGGGTAATCATGAAACTTAACTAGCTTCCGTTTAATATTGCCGTGGAGCATGAAAGCCTTATCATCTCTAAGGAGTTTTATGATTTTTAAACTACATTCCATCATTTTATTTTTAGGAGCACCAAGGCGTCTGTTTATCGAAACTAGTCCCTAAGTCAGAATGCTCCAATTACCTGTTCTTCAATTGTATGTATTAGTACATACCCTAGGAACTGGGCCTTAATTAATAGACTAGTTTAATTTCATTCAATGCGAATGTTTACAAACACAACAGTATCATGTAAAACACATTCCGATACAGTAGACCATAATTTGTCGGTCATGCAAATCAATACACAAATACACGTAGAGAACGAATGATTGAAGTACTGCAGTAAACGGATCGTCGCACGGGTTTTTACTGGATACTGTGAAATGAGCAATACATCATAATTATGTTATTAATAACATCCCTACTAATATTATAAATGCGAAAGTAACTCTGTCTATCTGTCTGTCTGTTACGCTTTCACGTCTAAACCACTGAACTGATTTTAGTGAAATTTGGTACAGAGATAGAGTTGACCTTGAGAAAGAACATAGGATAGTTTTTATCCCAGACTTTTGAAGGGTTCTCTTGGAAACGCGATATAACCGACCTTAATAACTTTAGCCTCATTATATCACTAAACTTGATAACTAATAATAACAGCATACTGAAAAGATTTAAATTTCTACATTACAGAAATTTATTGAAGTAATACTCTATTACTTAGATAATTTTCAGTGTTAAAAATGTAAATAAAAGAAAGGATAGAAACTCATTTGCATATTTAAATGTAAACAATAAGTTAATTGAATTAGCTAAGTATTTTAATTTATTCAAAACACAAATGTTTATTGATTGCATGTACTTTCATGAATGAATATACATTCTGAATGTGATAGATCAAATCTACATAATTGGTGTTGCAGATTAGTGCAGGAAGACAATTTATTATTATTCATTTTATAATATAAGACTTGGAACATTTCTTCACATTTGACAACCTTCTTTCAATCACATATTTTTGTGTAATTGTGATTGTTTTGTAGTTTTGTACACACTGATGGCTAGTAATTACATAGTTTGAAATGAAATTTTAATGCATGTTATAATCAGTCCCATGCAACCATATTTTTATTACCAACCATTTAACCAGAGACTTATAAAAGGAAGCTGCCTTGGACTGGATGTGGAGGACAAAGGACCGGGCGTCATGGTACAACTTTTGGGAGGCTTATTTACAGTGCACAAATAGGCTGACTTCATTTATTGATTGAGCAACTTAGCAGCAACTATTATTTTATTATTCTTTGACCAAGATTTCATGAAACCAAATGAACACAATCCTAAGGATAGCAATGACACAAAATAGGCTTTTTGTTCTTTATTCTTATTATTGAAGCCAAGATATACAATGAACCTTTCAAAATACATATTTGTATTTTAATTTATTTAATATTATAATGGATGCATTGTATTAATGACGCAATGGCTGCAAGAGTATTTCTTTTAAAATGAAGAAGGAAGTCAGATAGAAAGATATGATATGAGACAGGTAAGATATTTTGCGGCAACTACAAATAAAATAATTGGGATAAGGGCAGGGGAATGATGATAATTATAATTATAGTACCTAGTGCATAAATTATGTTGATTAAATTCATAAGTTTGATTCGGTTTTAGATGAATAAACGTAATATTCCTGTTTGGATAGTATTTTATTATTAAGTAGATGTATAAATACTTCAATATAAAGGTCTCTGATAAAACGTACCATAGTATTTATAGGCACAAAGGTCAAGATACAGAAGAACAAGGATACCCACATTATGTAAAAAAGGATTTACTAGCAAAAATTGTTTTATCTTATGTGAAATGAAATATCAGATGTTTACGATTCGGTAAGTGTATATGCTACGATAAGATAATATAAATAAACAAATAGTGATACGAAAGCATAATATATCACGACCATGTAAAGCATGCTTTAAGTTTTACATCAAATTTTGAATAAAAACTATTAACAACGATGTCTGCAGAATCGTATTCGAATATGAGATATATTTTGTTGATTTTCATGAAAATATCCATACGTGAACCACTCCTAGAAAATTTTTATCAACAAAGTAAAATGATGCAGTCGCTTGTAGTACATTCTTGTCGTGAGAGGGTATTTCTAACAAAAGTATGGGTTAAATTACATTTGTAAAATTAATAGATTGCCTTTACTATGCCTGTTAATACGCTTTTCAGTTATATTTTACTTTCAAAGCAAGAAAAACAAAGAATTTTAAATAAGAAATCTCGCACAGAATTTTCTTTTAGGTTATGATTTTTACGTTCTGGATAGTATTTTCGTTCAATACAAATTGTTTTTATAGTAAAAAGTAAACTACTTACCTAGTGTCCTTACAGGGCCACTGCGTATATTACACTTGTAAATTATCACCAAATTTTCAAATTATTTCGAGGTAAACACTAGCGGGATTCGTAACGTCCAGCAAATCCGAACTAGTCAGTGCTGTTCGCTACAACTCATTTTGACAATCACTCGATTGAATCGAGAAGACTTTTCCTTTTTAATTTAAAGTACACCTTGAATTCTTATTTCATCACACACAGTTTACACATTATAGATAAAAGATATACTAACTTAAAAATCATATAATTTCCATATGATATCAAAGCTATGTAAAAGAAATATTATTTTTAGGTGTACCGGTATTCATACAAAGAATCGAGTAGAAAATCGATTTAAGCAAGCAGCACTAGACGTGTTGAATGTGTCGTATTTTTGTTTGGGGTGGGGGATTATTGTTTTTGACCAATCACAGCGCTAGAACCGGCATGAAGACGGTGGCGTGATCTTTACGTCACACTGTATATACCGCCATAGGCCAGTATAGCACAAACTAATCAATAAAATACCTCACACTAAAGAGAATACAATATGCTGAGGTGAATAGAGTTTAATTATTTTACAGATGTGGCAATTCAATGATGACTGTGTAGCTCGCTCTTGCTGCACCTTTAAGGAGATAAAAAGAATTTTGTTTTGCTTTGTTTGCTGCAGCTGCCCATGGCATCTATCGGCGTAACTATGAACTAAAATTTTATACTCGAAATTGATTTGGTTTGTTCTTTCTAAAATGATTACGAATGCATTGTTGTCAGTTTTATACGATTGAAAATTTACAATAGCTATATTTAATCGCTTATATAACCATATAACCATTTAGTTTGTTTTGGTAGTTTAGTCTCTTGCTAATGCTAGATGGCGCTTTATTTCTAATATCTAACGTATTCTCCACGATTCGTTAGTTGTTACGCCAAAAAAATATTTTTCTTCTATTACTGACTGGCTAAATGGGATTGGGCGGGTCACGTTATCCGCATGGACAGCGATCGTTGGCCCAAAGTCACCACACTATGGGAGCCATCGGATGGACGGCGCCGTCGTGGGCGACCTAGGAAGCGGTGGCGAGACGACCTCAACGCTTACCAACCAAGATGGTTCCATGCGGCCCAGAATAGAGAGTCGCGGAAGGATTTTGGGGAGGCCTTTGCCCAGCAGTGGGACACAGTAAGCTTGGAAAAAAAAAATTATCAAACAAAATAAACCCTATTCACAAATCCTAGTCTTATTTGCTGCTCCTGCTGGGTAATTGTTCAGGCGTGATTAGTAAATAACATGCTTATTATCAGTATCAGTAAGCTCCCTATTATTTTTTAATGTTTACATCATCAGAACTTGTAATTGGCTCAATGTTTAAATATAATATTGTTAACCTCTGGCTTCAGCTGCTGGTTAAAATAAATAATTATAATCAAAATAAATATAAATAATTTTGTTTATAATTATTAATTATAAATCATTATTATAATAAGCACGTCTAGATCTTTATAAAATCTTGTTGCACTTGTAACAATGGCCGCAATAAACCTATCATATGATTTCAAAGAACTTATCGGTTGTACCTGGTTGTACTGTGTCATATCTACGATGTCAAATTGACAAGCGTAAATACCAATATTTATATTCTATTTAATACCTACTTATTTCATTAATAATTATTTAGACAAAAAAAATTAAGCATGTTCAAGAACTATAAGGACATAGGCGATGTTGTTTCTCTGCTGGTTTATTGCCCTAATGATAGGAGTTATCTCCTCACTAAAGAAGCAAGCGGGGAGCTGTGGATACCTTCTAGTAAATGCGAAAAGAGCTGCTGGAAAATTACCGCCAGTAAAATTCATAATGAGGTAAGCCTGGATCATAGGCAAAGTACTTAGCTACTTCAAAAGTGGCAAACGGAGGTTTGCTAGGTTTATTGTTCTATTCTGAGGTATTAAACATATTCAAGAAGATTAAGTAAATAGCTGAAGTACTACAAGATCTTTTAATATGAATTCAGTTGTTCGGAATCGACACCATTTCTGCTTGCCACCCGCTGCGTGTGTACAAGATTTGGCTTCCGAACCACACGCTGCAATGCGTCTACCATGCCGTTTATAAAGTAACCGTCAAAAGTGATTACCGGAAGCGCTTGAAGTTCAAATCTGTAAGTACCTTCAGCTCTGTCTGTTGGCCACATGAAGGCTGTAGGTCAAAATTAGTAATTGGAGAAAAAAAATCCACATACAACCAATTAATTATAGCCAACATTTAAATATTTTTTCGGTTGCTAAGTATGCTAACTACTCGTACCCCAGTTTCCAAGTCCTGTCTTTTTGAGATCGACGCACATACTTCCTACACCTGACGCGTATTTGTTTGATATTATTATGAGGAACGATGCCTCTATTATGACAATGTAGTCAGAATTGACATGTTTTAGGGATTGTTATTTTCAAATGCCCAGGGTATGCGAAATCGGCTGCAGTGGATAAACACGGCAGACCTAGAGCGACAACGTGCTCACTCCAACCTCCGAAGCCCCGAAATTGCAGTATTCGCCTTGATGGCCATTGGAGACAACGTTAAAGATTCAGAAATTATGGTACTGAGTATTACTCTTTCCTTTATGTTAAAAAAAAAAATCGATATTTATTTTTTCGTTAATTTTACTGGTTTGCAAAACCACTAAAAATACTTTTTGCAACAACTCATAACTCCAGTTTGTACTTTATAGTACATCATTTTCACAGTTTAGCACTTTTTTTTTTGTTAATTGCAGGTGAACTTACAAGAGTTAGACTCCGGTACATTGGTTGAAATTTGTGAAGAAAATGTGATAATTGGCTCTGGTTGTTTAGCTGATGCGGCCTCTGGAGCGGTGGCCATGATGACTCCTAACGTACAACTATTGACAGCTGCCGGTTACTCCATAGAAGGTACTAGTGTCTACGAATGTAGTATCCTGCTTTATTATCGTAAAGACAACATATTTTCTTAAAAGCAAAATACTTTTCTACTCACTTGGACGTTCCAGAGAAGGATAAGATGCACTTTTAATTTAACAGATCAAGTGAGGATGTATCGAGAGTTTGTGCTCATGGTGTACCCTGCCATCTACATGAGTGTCAGCGTGTTTTCTCAGTTTATGATTGACCTTGGCTGGCAAAGGACACAATGTCCGAGTCTCTTCAGGTAAGCCACCTCGAAACACTGATAGTCTTAGAGGTTCAGTAAAGTTCAGTTTTAGACTAATATAATCCATTCTGAATCCTTGAAGGGCTGCAGATGTAACAGGCCGCGGAGGACTCTCCTTTTTAGAGCTCATGTTGTGGACAGCTGCGTTGGAACCTTCCACACAACACTCTGGCGTAGCTGCGGACATTAGGTGCAGATATATCTTCAGGTGGTATCTAACAGTGTCTCGTACCTAACAAAAATATGTAATGACTGTCAATAATCAAAAGCACTTTTGCTATACTGTAGGTACTTCGATAATAATCGCGATCAGAAGTTGGAGTACGTGGAGTTCAAAGAGTTAGTGGCAGCGGCTCGCGCCGCGCGTCAGCTGCCTATTGATGCTCTCAGCGTCGCCAGGGATGCTGACGTCTGTCTCAGGTATAAACGGTTAACTCGATATAAAGGCTGAGTTGCTTGAAGTCCACGAAGCTGCTTTATTGCAGTTGTTCTCGTTTTTCCCTCCTTTTTCAGACAACTAGGCTTACAGCCTAACTCCCAACTGCCGTTAGCAGAATTTCTGCGAGGGATCAGTGAGTTACGACTGAGAGGAACCAGTTCACTGCTGCGGGCGCCGAGAGGGATCTCATCGTACCTTGCTGATTTACAGTGAGAATATTAAAAATCTTAAATTCTTAAGTGTCATATATAATTCTAAACAAGTACTTTTTCTGACATTTTATCTTCTGTCTTAAACTTGAATGTTTTTGTAGTATCTTTAATAAGTTATGGAAATATTTTTTTTTTTAGGAATAGGGATAGGGACCAAGTAGTGGCGGGATTAAAGAGAACTACATTATCTGCAAATTCGAACAAAACCCAAGGTAGTGCTAACGGTGAAGAAAGATCTGCTAAAAACTCAGGTAATTAATTGAATAGTGATCGTTCTGGTAATCTTGTTTGAATCTGAAGTATTCTGAAACTCGTTGAATTTGCTCGGCGATGTTATTCTGACGCTAATGATGTTGCACATTATGATTGCCTAACTAATTACTTTTAGGTAAGGCTTAAACCAATTAAGTTGACAATAATTAATTTTATCTTTACGTCCTTAAATGGCTCCATTGGCGTCCCGAGTCGATGCATTATGTTTTGTGGACCGAGGAAGGGCAGCTTCTTATTTTTCCTCCACAGGCTGAAGTTGGTTCATGAATTAATGACCTTACAGCCTTATTTACAAAAAAAAGACAAATAAATTGCAAACGGTGGAACGCGCAGCTGTGGTGTTAAAGGTATCATATCTCCTGTGGCCGATAGTGTATTGGAATTTTTAACGCTTTATAATCGAGCTGGGAACTTGCAGGCACGGCGCCGGCGGCGAGCGGCGGGCCGGCGGAGGGCACGCGCGCGTCGGGCGGGCCGCGCGCCTCGGGCGGCCTGCAGGCTGCGTGCCACACCGCGCGCCCGGACTACTGCGTGGCCGTGTTCACCGTGCGCATGCGCCGCCGCCCGCCCAACGAGATGCTCGAGCTCAACAACTTTGATGGTAAATTGCAACTATTAAGAATCAAATACGGCTCCGACCTGCCGGTTTCTGAGAAGGCTGGTCAATTAACAAGACACAAGCAAAGCAGACGATTAACGTCCATAATACAACCCAACAAGTTTTTTATTCATATTAAGTGTAATGTTTTATTGCACAGTCCGAATGTTTTCTTAACTGCACTGAAATGAACTTAACAGTTCTTTATCCAGAAGACGCCGTGAGTCCTTCGACGGCGCGACTCATGGTGGCAGCCGTGCAGTCGTTTGACGTCCTCGGTCCCAGTTCGGTTCCCGTGGAGGCTCTAGCTGCTGTGCATTATTTTGCTAGCACTATTGAAAAGCCACAAGCAAGTATTTTGCTCTACTTACCATAAACTGAAATCCATAGGTTCACAATTAGATATTGTCCAGTCAGTTATTCATAGAAAAAAGGTAGGTAGCTAAATCCCGAAGAACACATTGGAATTAGCTTGATATTTTATACGATTGTTAAAAAAAAAGGGTGCATAAAGTTTAAATTCTTAAAAAAATAGTTAGACATATGTTCATAAGTCTAAACGCTCCTGCGTAGGTTTGTGGCCAATAAGTACCTACAGGTATTACTTTTCAAAGTGCAAAAAATCTTATTCCTTCTACTGCTCTTACTAATCCTTAAGTTATCTTAACCACTATTCAATAGAAACTGTTTATGTTAGAGGCGTCCTTCAGGCGGCAGCATGCTCCACATGTCCAAACAAGCTTGGTCCTGGACGCTACCGTCCGAGGAGGTGGCCATGGGGTCCCTGCTGCTGCGCCTCGCTGAGGCAGTTCGTCCGATCTGTGCCAAAGAACCGAGACTACTCAGACTTGCTTCCCCTGTCTATGCTGTCGGTGAGGACCTATTTGTCAGATAATTTCACCATGGTAGCAAGGACAGAATCATGTAGCAGTATTTATTGAATCGAATGGGCCTTTTTAACTATGAATTCACACTTTTATGTAACTTGTTATAGTCGTACCTAACCCTAGCTAGCTAACACAATACATTTATTCCAAGATATTGTCTTCTTTCTTATCTTGTCTGTCAACTTGGGCACCCATTCCCGACTTTGTTGCCGTGAAGGTGACCTGCACGGCAACTTGAGCGCCCTGCTGTCCATGGAGTCGGCGCTGTGGCCGGGCGGGCTGGCGCTGGCGGCGGCGCGCATCCTGTTCCTGGGGGACTACGTGGACCGCGGCGCGCACGGGACCGAGCTCATGGCCTACCTGCTGGCCGCCAAGCTGCAGCGGCCCGAGGCCGTGCTCATGGTGCGCGGCAACCACGAGACCAGGGACATACAGAAGATGTTCACCTTCTACAAGTATGCAAAATGGCTACCTATCCATGGTTCTGATCATCCTAATATGCAAAGATTTGGTTGGAATATCCTACTAGGCATTTAAATCGTATCCTCGGTTTAATCGGTTAGTATTTGTAATTTATTTTTCTATTACAGTGAATGTATTATGAAATATGGGGATTCTGAAGGCAATAAAATATGGACCGCGATCAATAATGTGTTTGATGTGCTCCCGTTGGCAGCTGTTGTCGATGAAAAGGTAAAGATTGACTAAAGAATTAATTATTCTACTTATCTAAAACCGAAAAACTAAAACCTTTGCCGAAACCATGCTTCCTATGCGTTATGCTTCCCTAGTAGGTATCTTCCAGTGGAAAGTTTATAGGCACATATCAAGTATGGATGCAAAAATCGCCACAAGTTTTATGATCGCATATAAATCATCAATAAGCTACCAGTACAACTATAATTTGTTTGTTAGGTGTTTTGCTGCCACGGAGGAATCCCACCTCCCTGGGTATGCCCTCTCATAACTGCCATCGATAAGATACCTGTGCCACTGACAAAGCCAGCCGAACAGAGCTCAATTGCTTGGGAGCTGTTGTGGAACGATCCTATCAAGTTAGTAGCTGCATTTATTCTGAAAAAGTATACCCAGTGGATACTGTGAATTCTCTAATAGTCACTTTATACAAAAATAACGGAATGTAGGTGTCCACCAGCTGAAATTTACAATCTTTAACTTTCAAACGTATGATGGGAAATTTTCAGGAGAGTATATTTTCATTTTAAATGAGTGATTAAACTTAATGCTACCTGACTGCTGCCAAATTATGCGTACAGGCCAAACAAGATGACAGCGACGCTGCAGCTAGAGCTGGCTTCCAACGAGGGCTTCGCGGCGAACGCCAAGCGCGGCACCGGCCACGTGTTCGACCAGAACGCGCTCGACCGCTTCCTGCTCGCCAACCAGCTGTCGCACGTCGTGAGGGCACATGAAATGCACCAGAGTGGATTCATGGTAACACCACCTTTATATTCACTTTACACCACTTTACGACAGTTTGACGGCAGCTGACTGCTGAGTTGTCGAGTGGTTGAGAACACCATGCCAAACCATTGCGGACGCGGACCACGGAGCGCGACGTATGCGTGTCCTTGTGCATGCGGCTTGAAAGAAGCAAATATTTAACGCTAGAGTCGTTTAAAAAATCTTATCAGGCGAAGTCTCATAATCCTTAAGCAATCATGTATTTACTTTAACTTAAAAACTATTCCAGTGCCAGCTCCGAGGGCGGCTGATATCAGTGTTCTCGTCGTACCGTTACTGCGGCGGCAGTAATGACTCCGGCGTCGCTCTCCTCGAGGGCGGGAAGCTTCGCCTGCTGCGGGTCAATGCAGACTGACAGATCCACACGCCAATGATACGTAGCACGAGCGGTTTTAAGCACTCGTTAGTCGTTAGCTATTAATATAATACTAGCATGCCAAATTCAAAAGATGTTTATGTAATGTCCCAAATTAGGTATTACATGTTGTTCCTAAGAATCTATCCTGAGTGTAAATTAATGTAACTGAAGTGTGTACTTGCGACATCTTTTTTTAATAAATTCAAGGATCTATGTTGAAAATAAAATACAAGAGGATTTTAAATTCTTTTATTTATTATTCCGTCACTTGAAAAACTTCGGATAACCTTTACAGGCAAAACAAAATGTCTAATTTATAATTATATGAATTAAGTTAGTTTAACTTACATTTTTTTTATAATACAGAGAGATACTTATTGCTAGGACTAACGGCCGATTTCCATGACACAAACAGAGAAAATCTATCAATCATCACCATAAATACAAACGCGAGTTCGATACATACGAAATTAAGCACAAATTATAAGTAAAAGCTTTAGGAATGAAAAATGTACAACTAATATTATGTATACTCTGCTAACTGGACCAATTGATATTACAATTGTTGTCAGCTTTGTTATAAACAGCGCCAGCGAAGTAGTGTTCGATTAAACTAGATTTACTTTGTAATAGGGTATTGGACTAATACAATTTAATTAGTTCCGCCAGTTGCATTTGCTAATATTGGACTCTGTATCCAATATTTTCAAATTTATCAGGCAGCTATTTATAGTATCAAATAAATAAATATTACTAGGATTAAACGCACTAAGGATGGTCAAACGTATGTGTTTTTTTTATAATAACGTATTCAACATTTTTGACAAATTTATCTGAGAGCCTAATTGGATTTATAGTCAAAAACACCCTATTTAGACAGTTGCGCCCTTAATTACAATATCCCGTCTTTGACGAATACAGGTAAATCAGGTCTAACGCGCGAAGTAGTACCTCTCTAAACTATGAAAAATCATTTAGAACACAGAATACATTATTAACTATCTTATTTTCTATATGCTACTTCTATTCATCCACATACATTCGTCACATCAGAGTCATCCAATTATACATTTTATCACAAATAATTATAAGATAGCCTTTGTTCCAGTGGATTTTCTTTGTTTTTGTCATGGATCATTAGATAACGCTAAAATATTATCATGAGAAACCTGACAAGTACGTATTGTCTATTTGACTGACTTTGAGTACTTTGTATTAATAATGTAAGTACAGTTTAGGTGTACGATTTCAAATAAGAAAATAGGTGTAACGCCTTATATAGCAATCAAATCAAAGAAGTTTTTCTTAATAATATCAGAATTAAAAAATAACAGTTACTTTGATCCATATTGGGCATTAATCATTATATTATCGATCTTATTTTTACAATAGTAGAACTATGAGAAAATTTAATTATTTGTTATCCACCATACATAAACAGTACTTCAATTGGAATTTGTTTTTTTTTATTATATAAATAGTAGCTTTCGAAACTGACCGTTACAATTTGAGTACGATCTGTCAAGATAATCCATATTTTTGATTCTTAGAACAAGTGGGAATGAAATATTTTATATACAAAGTGTGAATATATTACGTTTACGCGAAGCTTAATATCTCAATAAGGAGTTTAATATATACTTATTAATGTTAATTATTCACAAATTATCTTTTCGCTGGTGAATACTATTTATTCATCTTGAAGCTGTGACGTTAATAATCTTCATTTTATGGCATAGAAGAAATTCGGGCCAATGTCTCAATATATATTTAATACTTCGACTGACTAGTTAACTACTGCAAGGCCGGTCGAGGTCCCCGTACATATAATTTGATGATTTACAATCCAAATATTGCTCGTATACAAACATCAATTATCTTTACATCTTTACAATTTTATTTTTACTCTTTTAAGTATAAATGAAAGCTACGCGTAAACGCACAAGAAGGATGTCACGTGAAATGTCTTAAATTAAGATAAACCAGTTTCTTTCATACCTACATATATAAACAATCATCTCAGACTTAGACCAGACAATATGTCGGTTACTCGTTAAAACTCTCCATAACAGTTAGTGAAGTATTTATTTTAACGATCTTTATATTATTTAATAATTACTTTATCTACTTTTGTGAAAATTTACAGACTCGTGAAATCTATGTTTTATTAACATTCTGTTATATTTGATTGTTATCAAATGCTAATCTATATTCTTTACAATGAAGAGACAAGTTTTAATTCAATGGAAGTATTGAGATTTCTTCTCTATAGATTTCACTCACAAATAACTTTCCAGTATTGGATAGAGTATTTGTTTCTTCCTGGGATGACACCATCATTATTCCTTATCCAATTATATTTTGACTCTAGAATAATGTGCATCACTTTAGTGCGCCTGCTAGTACTCTTAGCTAGCTAACTTACAGACAGAGCTGATCATTATACTCTTATTAGGTTGTAACATACCGTGTGCTGATAAGTGCAGTACCATCGTTATGTGCCGAGCTGGGCCCGGAGCAGGCTACAGCAGGCTGCAGCAGGCCACAGCAGGCCACAGCAGGCCACAGCAGGCCACAGCAGGCTACAGCAGCAGGCGGCCGGCGAGGATCTCGAGCGCGGCCTTGCGGCGCAGGTAGGGCATGTGCGCCTGCGAGAAGCTGTAGCCCGCGCCGCGACACGAGAACTCCGCGAACGTGCACGCGAACATGCCGCAGTCGCTGCCGTTCATCTGCTGCGGGATGTCCTGCAGGGCAAGCACGCTTACATCAACTACCATGCACAACATTTGCACATGGAATAATCATATTTTATGTATTAACTTTATTTTTTATGAACTAAAAGTGTAGATAAATCTTCCACATTTTCAGAATAGAATATAAAGGATTAGTTTCAACACCATAGAAATACATTAGTGAGACAATAATCTCCTTATAAACATTTTGATATTTCTTGCAAACATAATTTTCTCTCCATACCTTGAGACACTCAGTCTTCCAGCCGCTGTCGTCGAAAGGCGCGGCCTTCTTGTCCTGGTGTTCGTCGCGCAGATACTGCAGCAGCGCGTCCAGACAGGCCTGGTTGCGGCCGCCCATGCTGTCGAGGTAGTTGATCTTCTTGTTGCGGAAGTCCACCAGGCTCAGGCACCAGTGCACGCCCAGGTGCACAGGGACCACCATCAGGTCGTGCGCAAAGATATCCACCTACAATTTGATCATAGTTTTTTTATATTAATCAACGACCAATTAGAACAAAGCTATGTGGGGAAATTCTTAGCTTGAATACAAGAGGTAATTGATTAGCCCGCAAGATCTCAGGCAGCCTAATTACTAAAGTAAATTATAAGATTAAACTCGTCTTCGTAAGTTAGTTTGGTTAAACGTAACCAAGTATTTTTCAGAAAACAAGCACCCTGACTTTGATATAGACTTTTGGGTGTACTATCTACAGTAGCTATACATACACTCAGACTATCAGCTGCTCAGCAAATCGACAGTCAGCTTCTTATTCATTGCTCCTTTAGTTTAACAGCAGAGACACAGATACGGCTGCGCCCGATTCGCCGCACATTCGGTATTTTTTTATGCCCTGTTAGGATGGACATCTAAGTTGACCTTTTTGCAGTTATCAAATTGTTCAAGTGACAACGGTATACTCGAATCAAGTTAAAAGGAAATTGATGTATTTGTTATGTAGTATAACATCCGTCTAAAAGGTCATCTTAGGGCCGACAGAGTATAAAACTAAAATCTAGCTAGACATCGTCGTCATAAAGGGCTAGTGCCTATCATCTAACTTTACTGAATATAAGGTATACCGGAAGATACGCGCGACAAAAATTACGCTGTCGTTAGTAGTTTAAATATTATAATATCAAAGCACAGTGATGCCATGCCAATAATGCTACAATTTAAAACGTAACTTAAGTAAAACCATTTTAAATATGTCATACTGTACCTTTCTCGTCCACCTTCTTAGTCCAGCCTGCCCACTCTGCATGAGCTTGGGGTAGAAGAATGTATTTGTGCAGTACACCTTCGGTAAGTCTTTCCGCTCCTCACTTCTCTGCATTAACAGGTTCATGTAGAAGTTTATCACTTCATCATTCAGCCAGTTTAGACCTGACAGGGTTTGCAGGTCCCGCCTGGAAATAAAGAGATTAAATATGTTACAACTATTGTGGATATTACTTCATAATGAACCTGACTTTTTTTCTTATGAATTATGATGTTTTCATCTCTCAGAAGGATCTTGGTTATCAATAATGATGCATGTAACAAACCTGTGTATTCTTAAATTAAACTTCTCGACCAGCAGCTGGCCGGGAGGGCCGGGCCCCAGAGCCCTGTTGACGAGTTTCTCCTGCTCGGGCGTGAGCGGCGGCAGCTCCACAGTGGGCTGCGGCTCCTCATAGATACTCTCCGGTATGCTGAGCTCATACTTAAGCTTGTGCTCTAAATGAGCTATCTTTTGTTCACTATTCACTTTTGATATGATATCTGACTCTCGTCTAGCATCTTTAAGCAGCTCCTGAGTCTCTTGCAGTTTTTTTCTATACTTAGAATCTAATTTGGACAACCAGTTTGTAGAAGTGACCTCCTTATCTCTGTATGAGTCTTTCAATGTATTCACGGGGTCAATCTTCATTGAAGATGTTGTGGATGACTCTGACGGAACTATTTCTACTTCAGAATCTGAAGAGTTTATGGAAGCTACTGTAATAGGATCATATTCTTTTGATGCATCATTTTCTTTCTCAGCAAGCAGATCACTCTCTACGAGTTTTATTTCGTTTAGCGCGCTTTTCTGGGATTTTCGCGTCAACCTGAATGATGCTGCATCATCTACCAGATTAATGTGTTCCATAGACTTAGTATTGGGTTTCATTGAACCTGCTACTCGCCGAATCAGTTCCTGATAATTTCTTTTTTCGTCCAAATTGAACACTTCTGATAGTGTTGTCCTACAGTTACCATTTACACCTAAAAATCTATTTCTTGAAATTGACGAGAGTGTTGAAGATGTGGGTTTAGTGGATTGCATCCATCTTGGTAGAGGGGTTGGCGGTTTTTTGTAAGACTTGGTAATGCCAGGAGGTGCCTTAAACTTTGTGAATGATCTAGGAGACAGGTTCAACATGCTTCTATCGTTGGACCTTCTGCTTAATTTAAGGTATACAGGTTCTGAAGTTTCTGAGGAGTCTGCAGAGTTTTGGCTACTTTTGGCAAGGAAGTACTGGTATGGTTTGGTTGGTGGCGGGGTGGTGACTTTCTTCACTATGATAACATCATTATCTTGGTTTTGCTCACTGTCCTCAGCATCTAAATCTATGTAAACCCTAGTCGGTTTCTTGATTGGTTGGTCTGGTTTTGTTTCCACCCACGTTACCTACAAAACAGAATAAAAAATTTATAATTTTACTACATATTGAACAATTTATTTAGACAGCGCAGAAGAGACAAATTTCTAACAAAATTATGTTGGTAGAGTATAAAGGTGACTGCATATTCAAACTACAAGTGGTAAAGATAACATGCAGCCAACCTGTAGAGAAAACAACCTACAGCATTGAAATGAAACTACTTTTACGGATTTTATTGCGGTTTAATTTTTTATTTTAGTTCCCAACGTTTCAACACCTTTGCAGGTATCATGGTCACGGGCAGACTGTCCGTGACCATGATACCTTCCAATGTCTAACATTCATGTAAACCTAAGAAACCTACAGTATATGTAAAACATATAAGTGAAGGGAGTGATTCCACATCTAAATTTGCATATCTTAAGAACTTTTATGTATCTCAATTATTTGTTGAGTAACTAACTGAAATGAGTACCAAATATGTACTCTTAAGTAGTTTTACAGTAAATATAGCTTTCTATATTAAATTAAAAGTCTGATTGTCAGCTCTATTTTCAAGTTGATCAAATTAAGTTTGTGCTAAACTTACTTCTGGTTCATCATTGTCATCATCTAACACCGCATGCACTACAGGTCTTACTGGAGTATGCATGCGGGGCTTCCTTGTGGGGGTTGCGGGCCCATTCTCTGTTACACCCACAAGTTGGATTGGCACAGTCCTCACTCGTGACTTGCGAGGCTCATTTGGTGTAGATGTGCTTGGCCGGCCCTCTAACTGTATTGGCACATATCTTACATTCTTAGGTTTTTCCTCCTCTTTTTCCCAATCATCTAAAAAGACTACAATAATAGTCATACATTAGAAAATTATACATTAATGATCACTTAAATCTTGACCAGGTCATGCAAAACTGAAAGTGAATTTACTTACAGCATTTTTCCATAAGTGCGGAATGCCAAGAGTAAAAAAATGTTAAATATCAGGTATGATACTTAAGATATTTGCTTCCTTGTTAACTATTTGCAATTATTTAAAAACATAAGCAGCTTTAACAAGTAGGAACATAAATACAAAGTCTTTACAAAATTTCTAGGAAGTTTCATCTTGTCAATAAACAGTGATTTTGCAAGGAACATATTAGTCTTAGGTTACCTTACTAATAGGACACAAAATGAAGTTGCTATAGTTTTAATACATACCATTTGTAGACATGACGCTAGGGAAATTAGTTTTCTTCAACTGTTTGAGTCTCTTGAGGGCCGGTGTTTCATCGTCGGACGAGAAATCATCGTCGGCCCTAGAATACAATAAAACGTTTAAAACCCTCACGTTGCATTGTTTTGATCACAATAACTGATTTCAACACTCACTTCCAAAACTTAGCAGCGAGTTTCAGAGACACTGAATACATTTTGTATGGCTTTACCAATGTAATACAAATGATTTTACATCGACTTTGCCGCCATAACTAGTGTTGTAAACATGTAATGTCATACCTGTCGCGTTTGAAGCTTGTTCTTATCGGCGGAGTATCTTCGCACAGACCTAGAAGACTACGAACATAAGCCACTACGGACTTCATTTTAAACATATTTTGTTTCCATCACCTGTTTTGGTAGTCTTTTTGAAGGAATTGCAACAAACGGTACTCAACCTCAAATAATAGAAAAGACAACTGTGCAGCACCATAAACAATAACTAAAGTTTATTTCAACAGTAGTGAGTGAAAGCGACGTTCAGTCATCATTCAATAATTTGTAGGTTAAAACCATATTGTCTATGGACAAATTAGGCGCTTACAAATCGATACTTTTTGCTACTCAAAATGTTTGCTTTTAATTAATTTTATTATAAACTAAAAAAGTGCTACCCACATAAATAAACAATTTCATATAATTTAATAGGTGGTATAAGGTTATTAGTAAGCTTTTTTATTAGTTAGGAGGCAAACGAGCAGACTCCAAATTGATCAAAGCTATCAGTTTGCCAACACAACCAATAATAAGTAAATAATAGGTGGTCGAAGTATTTTTAAAACAGTCGATCTGTCTGCTCCTTTGCCCCCTAGCTATCAAAAAGACCCTGCTAATAACTTTATACCAGTTATATTACTATGCCGCGGTGCAACAGATATTATTAAAATAAGAATTGCAGCAAGGCAGACTACCCTGAGTACTCCAAACAAACATAATATCATCACTTAAAGGAGAGTTAACAGTGTTTTGTTAATTGCCCGATCATAAAACAATAACTACAGTTTTGAAAATTAAACTTGTTAGCTTTATTAGTAGCTAGTATTTGGTATCAAGGGTCAGAAAAATAATATAATTTTCATAAAACGCTGCAAACCTGAGGGACCATCACCGGTCTTAGGAATACTATTATGGTTGTAGAAACGTAACAGCCGCTCTACGCCGTGTATTGGACACGGTACAGAGCGACATGTCTTTCCACACCAGCAATAAAATTACTTTAAGACGGGAAAATTACTACTTTATCTTTACGGAGCTGTAGGCCGCCTTGGCCGTCATTTATGTTAAGGTGCGTGCTGCTCATGCAGCCGCTCGACGCTTGTTTTCTGCGAAATATATGGGCACGTGTGGCGACCTGTGGTAGCGACAAACCAGATTTGTCGCTGCAAACGAGCATGGAGCGGCTGCATGAGGCCACACCTTTAAAAGCCGATTTTGCCTGTGACGTCATTTTAAGGTGTCCGCTAATTATACTAGTCCAATCGACTAACCGATAGATTTTAAAAAATTGTATTGTTTGTTGTGTCTGTAAAATATTCTAGGTCTGAGCGTTTAAGATTTGCGCTCATACGCTTACCTTAGGCGCTTACTAACCTGGGATTCAAACTTGCTAATTTTGTGTCAAATGTGAATGTCACTACGAAGTCAAAACAGCGTGCTTTCAGCTTTAAATTGTAAACAATCGTTGCATTACATTGAAAATTATAGTTGTAAGACAAATAGAACTACCTACTACTTATTCTTATCTATGAATACTATCTAACGTGGTTATGCTACTATAATAGTGATTAATTTGCTTTGTACCATTACGGAAGGATCTTAATATTTAACTTCTGCTAAATACACACAGAAAGATACCTATATCTTTCTTGATAACAATATTAGCATTAATAAATCAATATGCTGCAGCCAATAAAACACATTTTGAAGGAAAAACTTATAATATTAGCTAGTGGATCGCCAAGACGGAAAGAATTAATTGAAAATATTGTAAGTTGATTATAGCTGCTGATTATCTTTGGTATTTTAACTGTCTGTCATCATTGTTGTATCGTTTTGTTAATTTACTTTTAGGGTTTAAAAGTAGAACTTTGTCCATCATTGTTTGAAGAGGATCTTGATCCAAAGAACTTTAGCAGCTTCTCAGAGTTTGTGGAGGAGACTGCATTGCAGAAGGTTCTAGAAGTTGAGAACAGGTTAAAATCATCAGGTCGGATACCAGATGTAGTTATCGGCGCCGACACTATGGTCACTCTAGATAAGGAAATGTTTGGAAAACCTACTTCAGAAGAAGAAGCTTTTCAAATGTTATCACGGTATGATTTAATTCATTCTTAAAAGTACATTACACTAATACTAGGATGTTTTTCTAAAGCTTAGGATGCTTATGGAACTGAGCTAAGTTCCATAAAAAGTTTGGAATGTGCTTCACCTCTTTGCACATTGCCAAAGTATATATGTGGTCTTGTACTAACCGCGTCTGTATATTATCTAATTGCTACATATTTACCAAGTATGAATAGGAGTTTTATTGTTGCAGCTTATCAGGTAGGGGGCACACAGTATACACAGGTGTAGTTATTAAATCTGTGGACAAAGTTATTAAGTTCACTGAAAAAACTGATGTAGTGTTCGGGAAGTTAGAGGAGCAGCAGATTAGAGGATACATAGCTACTGGAGAACCTATGTAAGTGTGTTCAACACTTAGTTAACAACTTAACTATATTGTGTGTTGAATTAAGTTTGTCAACTTTCAGATGTTGTAAAAAAGAATTTTATGATGTCTTGGTCATTGTTGGCTTATTTCAACACAATTTTTTTTAGGATGAATAAGTTTTTGGTACAGCGAAGCCTTGTGTCACTTTTTGAATTTTTCGAATAATAATTTTATTAAATGTACCTACTCAATTAAAACAATTATTTTTAGGGACAAAGCTGGCGGGTATGGCATCCAGGGAGTAGGCGGCACTTTTGTGGAGAAGGTGGAAGGAGATTACTTCACAGTTGTTGGACTGCCTCTATACAGACTCTGCTCCGTCATATATGATATGTATAAACATCAAATATGATGACATGTAGTACAAATGTAGGCATGTTTTAACTTTGCATTGTGATATAAAACATTACCTTGATGGTTAGATCACTTAGATAAATTTTAATTGTACAATAGTCAAAGAATCAATGTGATTGCAATAGTGTTGCTTAGTTGTAAGTAGTCCCAGTGTAATGTAAGGCAGTGGTAGACAGTGGTATTAAGACTATATATTTTTATGGTAAACCCTTAAAGCTTCAAAACCATTTTGTGACTTAATTTATTTATTTGTATTGTTACCAGACATTAGTATTTACTAGAATATGTTCCTATTTCATACTGTTAACATTGTTATGACATTTTCTATGTTAAAATATAATGAATTTGTTTAGAACTACAGTTTATCATTTTTAATTTAATAGATCAATATAAATAAAAGGCAGTTTCATAGTTGGCACCAATAAAACCTATAATAAAATTAAAGGTAAGAAAAATTCAATAAAGTGTGAATAACCCAAAAGCGCCGTTTGAACAGGTACGTTGGAAATAGTATGTTAATAATTTAGTGATGTTACGCTAGATGGCGCTGACATATTGCGCCTTCTCGCTTTATACAATCTATACTGTTATGTTAATGTAACTTGGCAACAAACCGAACACGGGGCGTATTCAAAAATAAATAGTGATTGTTTTCAGTTAAGCATTACTATAAAAAATACCTAAAGTTGTTAATTCAACCTCCTTACCTAAAGTAACCGTCATGAGAAGCTATAAATTTTGTAAACAAGTGTTCAGGAGTTCACAACATTTGGACCAACAAAAAAAATGAATTTGTTTAAGATTTAATAAATTATTAAGTAACAAATATTAATTAACATAAATATTATTTAAGAATAATTATTCGTCAGATTCAGATGTTTCCATTTCTGTGTCAGAATCAGTGACATGTATCACGAAGCTGTCTACAGTTTTATCAATCATCTCATCGATTTTGGAATAAAAATTATCTTCTTCCTTGATAACATGCTCCACACAACGCTTCCAATTTTCCGAAGTAATCTGCTGCAGTCCCTCTTGTAATAATTGTTTTACCTCGTCAAATTTAAAATTTGTATTTTTGCGAGCAACATATCCTTTTACGTTGGCCCAAATTAGCTCAATTGGATTAAGCTCACAATGATATGGCGGGAGTCTCAATACTTCCACCTTATATTTTTTTGCAAGCTCGTCCACTACATAAGTTTTAAAATTGTCTTTAACATTTTTTACTTTTAGCAGTAATAAAAAAGTGATAACGAAACAATAACAAAATTAACAATAACAACCAGATCCGCGATATATGCAAAGCAATGAAACAAACTCGTACGCATTCGAAACTCGAATGATGCGTTTATTTCAAAATGGCGTCCCGATAGTTCACAATCCCTGCGACGGACGCGTTCCGGTACCAAGAAACACAAACGATAGCGCTTTGCGTCGTTAAAATATGATCCGACTAAATTAAATAGGTTGTTACTTTCATATAACCCGTCTATATTTCATGTCGATTGAATATGGTCAATTTATTATTATCTCGCAGTATAAAATGTTTACTTAGTAAAAGATGTTTGTTTACATAATTTATAGCTTCTCGTGACGGGTACTTTAGGTATATTTCAAATCGGGTTAGCCGCCGTTTCGAAGCCCCCTTACACTTGCTTTTGCCCAATACTGGCGTGCAATAATAACGTGAACGTCATGACAACGCGTCGAGTGACTATTGTAGACTATTTTTTTTTCGATTGCTTTATGACCATATTTCATCACTACTCGAACCCACTTGAGATGCGGTTGGCAAAAATGTGGGTACCTTATTAAACATAGGTATGAAGAATGACCTGTATGAACCTTTTGCCTGACACAGGTAATGTCGGGAATTCGGGATACGGCTGCTTCGGCAAATACTTTTCTCAATGGCCCGCACAGAAACCATAAACCTAAAACCTACCTTGAAACCACGCCATTCTACCCTGGAAGTCTCAGATTAGTTTCAGAGTACAAAGCCAATTTTTTCATACCCTTCTGAGTGCTGATCTCTTGCTTCCGGCTTGCCTCAATGGCCGAAAGGCATATTAGAGTGCACCCTCCAGCACCTACAGTAGACAGCCTTTGGCGGCAGACGCGGCAAAGTCTGCTGATCATAATCAAAGGCCAAAGAAGGAGTGCGGGGTGCTACCGCTTGCCTCTGAATTAGTAAATTAAAAGAATCTTTCATTTTCTTGTTGGGGCTACCTACCTAGTAACTTCCCTGCCTGGTATTACGTTAGCTTGTATCGCCTTTCCATGGTCCCAGGTACAATGGAATGGTAAATCAATACGATAGTTTCAGCCGGTGTCTCTGGTTCCTCGCTTTCCATATGGTAGAAAAAGTCTACATGCATTTCCCCGTAAAAAAGGGTAGATACCGTATTGCGACCATTTATATCTACGTACATAACAAAATCATTGGATAGAACTAGTGACCTTACAGCTGGCAAAGATCACCGGCTGAAACATCGTCAATTGTTTTAAACTATTGTTAACCGATAATAATTACAGGCTTGAGTCATAGATAATAGGTTTATGAAATAGACCAACAATGTCCTAATGACCTAGGCCAGACATCGGCGTTGAATTACTGTTTATACCGTGTTCAATGGGATTAGTCACGCGATTCATCGTGTTATGATCCGTAAGTAATTTTATTATTATATAACGAACATTATGTTCTAATAAACACATTATATTTGGGTAAGAAATATTGTTTTGTAGGTATAATAGTTTGTAGATATTTTGAAAATTGCACTTTAAAAGCGTACCTCCTTATAGATACGTATGTTTCTAAGTCAATCCCTTGCCCATGCATGGTCCATAACCGCGGTTCACCACGGTCTAAAATCAGATAGGTGCCATATCTCAATCTAAAATTCCCTTTACTGTTACTATAGAGGTTCGATGATGGTTAAACAATAAGCTAGTCCTACATTTGAGACAGCTTTGTATAACTTCCGTAATTGTACTCCGTGCAGTTAGTGCTCACGCGTTCGCAATGCCTTTATAGTTATTTACGAAATTGATCATTATTGCGTTTATAAATATTCTCATTGCAGCTTAATACCCAATTCAGTAGTAAGCTAAATATTTTCTGATAACATCAGTATATAGTAGAATAAACTCAGTTATGTTTTTTCAGTTTTAGCATATTTCATAAAAACGTTATGAATTGTGATACATATCGACTATCACAGCACTTGTTAGAAAGAAGTCTCTTCTTCGATATTAATATTAGACATTTACTCGACTACTACAGTTTACAGTGATTGTTTGTTTCCCCATTCAGCTACACTTAGCGAGATATGAGCTACTGACAAGACAATACCGTCGTGGGCGCATAATTACGCAAGTAATAGTAAGTACATATAATTTTCCCGGTTGGTTCGTGTTCCTAGTTCATTAGCTAGTTTTCCGCGTACGCCATTGTGTCGCGATGTTCTCGTTTCGATTGCTGTCATAATGCATGGGAGTGCGGAACTCAGTTACGTATCGAATCTAGAGATGTTTGTCGATATCTGTTAATCATCACTTTATCGATATCTATGGACACCACTTATAATACTTACTTATTAATTTATGCGTTAAAGTTGGTGGAAATGACTTGTGTCGTGGTGGCCTAGCGGTTCTTTGTATGAATTTGTATGCTTGAGGTACAGGTTCGATCCCAACGCTGAAATCGCTCACCCGTAGTCAGCTCGCGTGGTGATCAAAGCTTGAGGTTTAATCTGATATGGGAAGAGGCCTGCGCCTTGCACATTATTTATTTTATTTACTGAGGGAATTTAGTTCTTACGCAGTTACGTTGGGTAACAAAAATTGGCAATAACGTTATTACTCTGGAATAACCAATAGTTATAATTATTCAATGTTAGTTTTAAGATCCTTAACAGCTCACGCTTTTATTGCTAATTCAACTATTATTTTGATTATAGTAATGTATCTTCGCAACTGAACATAAATAAACATCTGTCGATATATTCCCGTCGGACCATCTCTAACCTCATTATTTTTTTTTGGCAGTGTGAGAGGCAAGATGCCACTTGTGCGTGTTATAGAAAAAAAAACTATTGTACTCTGTGGGAACTAGAGATTGCCACCTGTGGTAGTACAAGCATTTTAAATTTCGAACAAATTCGTTTTCGTTTATGGCGCGACCATAATTCAGAATGCAGTTTTTTTCAAGGTTGTTTTGGTGCTTTGTATTTATTTTTATTCAGATTCGCCTTCGTTTTGTATTGCAAATTGTATGTGATGTTTATACATCTTTAACTAACCTTTTAAAGGCCTTAATGGAGTACGGTGATTGCTTTATTATACCTAGAGATTTACCTCAATGGCAAGATGTTGGGTAATAGTCAGCATTTGTTTTATACCTAAGTTACAGTGCAAAGTAAACAAGTTGGATACATTTACATTTATGGATTTCTTACTCTATTCCGCCTTCTATCTTCAGGTACCGTCTCGCTTCCGAAATTTAATAAAACAATCTGCAGCATTACAATACATCCGTGATGGAAAAAATCGGCGGGGGTGTGGGAATCGCGGGCAGATGCGCTGCGCACCGGATCTGCGGCATGTGGCTGTAATGCAAGCACCAAGGAGATGACTCCAGAAGGTAAGCAGCATCCAAATATATTATGAGTTATATGAGATTTGACATTTAAAAAGTGCTTCATAGTCTTTCTTGAATGAGCTGATTTATAATAATAATATTCCATGACTTTTACATAACGACGTCTAGTCCCAAATTAAGCAAGGCTTGTGTTATGAGTATTGGACAACTGATAGACATATTTACAACATTTTGTATAATTCATACATATGTATATCTAATAGATAAATTATACCCAAACTTTTTGCTGTTTGTTATAGGTTTCTTAGGGCTATAGGAATACCATTTTCAAATAGCTACAATAACTGCTGGGACTTTTGCACGACCTTTACATTAGACCTTCTGTAAGTCCTTGTACTGTGTAAAGCTAGGAAGATAATAGCGATCATCTGTTCCGAGATTTGGATAAACTCTCACCGGCTTTTACGCCGAGAAGGAAGGAGTTAATTAATATAATTGGGATATTTATCATAGTTGTAATGTTGGTCATTAGGGCGTATCCATAGAGAATGCTCTGGAGTTCTGACGCCTTTTTCTTACATTGGTATTGCTAGACGTGGAATGAACAATCAATTGATAATACGTTTTCTGGGAGCTTCTATTGCTTTAATTTTTTGTTCGTGGAATAAAAAGTCGAGTTTATGCATAGTCGATATGGTCTACAATGCATTGCACGTCACAAAGTTTGTTATTTTGTAGTTATGTGAGCGCTTTTCGTCTAACTGTCAAAGCAACATTGTACCTGTTTACTTAAACTCGAGAAGGCTCATTACAAAATTAACTGTGTTTAAATCTATTTGTTTGTCGCTAACGTTCTCCGAAACATTGTTACCCCTTTGAAGGGCGGCCGTTTCCGGCGCGTACGGGCGGTTTCCGGCGCAGGAATAGACAATGTCAAGTTCGCATGCGCGTGCGCAGCTTCTCGTGCCATTGTCGTTGCGCACTGTTTACCTTACGAGTGTTGTTCTACGAGACTGGTTAAATTTAACAAGTATCTCCTGACTACAGATAAGGCTCATCTTAACGGCTTTTCGTCTTTTATTATAAGATTATTATTTGTACCTATGTTTATATAATAATAAAACTGATTTGATTTGATTAGAATTGTAACATTATGAGAATAGTTGGCATTGATAGTCATGTTATCAATACTTTTGTGACGTAGCTCTGGAATATTAAGTATCATAATAAGACTACTCAAAATACTCATTCGTTGAATCATAGCACACTTACAATGATGTTACACATAGTTTAATACCGTAATCACTACCTACAGTAATATTATTTAGAAAATTTATTTTGTATGATGTCCATAACATTTTGTATAATAATTACATAAAGGAGTTCTTCGTGCGTATACACTTGGGAATATTTCTATGAAAGAATGGTTTACAATTATTTTTTTCAATATTTCCATAATTTGTGCCATAGTTGTGAAAACAAATGAACGTAAAAAATTGCCACTATGTTTTCATAATTTTCAAAACTGTTTCGATATAATCGGATGAAGGTACCTATATCAATGAGGTAAGTGACACTGTATTTTACATTACACACTTAGCAAGGCAATTAATGAGTAATAATTTAGGCTTATTATTTTAGAAGGGAATTAATAGAGTCCACCTACTCGGCACCGGGTCTAGTGGGCGATTATTAAGGCCATATGTGGCGTTATTAAACACGGATGTCCAAATAACATGGTGGATCGCCCACAATACAAGCCCTGTGGAATAACAACAAGTTTTATTTCTATTTAATTAATACCTTGTATCTAATAGTTCCATAAATGGTAACATTAGAATCTAAAGACATTTAAACTTGCAATGTTGCTAGTTCGAGTGGTTGTAGATAACGTTTTGTGAAGGATCGAATGAAGAACGCTTGATGACGATAAAATGCTCTACTTCAAATCTAGTAGCAAATACATACTTCAATGTATTCTATTAAATTCGTATCGTATCTACTTCTGGTTTAGTTACAATTTTATTAAGTTGAGAATAATAAACTAAAACATTATTCTTGGTTGATCCGATATTGAATGGTTTTTTTTTGCGTAGTTCTATTTTCTTTGGCAGCGGATGGTACCTAAATTGTTTGCATAGAGTTCTATTAATTTATCGTCGAAAAGTAGCATAATGGCTTTAACCAATTAAAAATATTGCGTGTTGTAAAAGAATACTTTGTTTTTGCCAGACCGAGGGTATGTTGAAATATGATCAAAATTAACCTACAAGGAATAATAAATAAGTTATAATTCTTGTTATGCAAGACTTTCCGAAGGGTTTTTATTCACCCACGATATGGGTGGGCGAGGTATAAGGCCATTTGTGTAGCCATGTGTTAAATCTAGACCAATGTTGTCGCCCACGGGACAGCCCTTTGTCCCAGCACTTGAGGTCACGAAGTGCTAACAATAATTTGATGTGTTGACATGATTGACAGATGTACCTGCCTGACAAATTATCTTGAATCATGTCTTGTGCAAACTAGCAGAACCCATTTGTTTTGTCGGTGTTTGAGTATTAATTGCAGGATAATTTAAAGTCTTTTTTGCACGAAGGGGTTTATTATTAATGTTAAATTGTGGGTGGCTACTTATACATTTACTTTGACAGTCGATACGCGTGATCATCGGATCATCGTGGATATCCTCCTGGTCAGGTAACTGGGTTGAGAAAGTCACACCCTGAGACAGTCCACAGACAGTCGCTCCCTTGTAAAACTCTGGTACTTATCTGCATCTGTTTAGACTGGTAGCCGTCCGCAGCAAAAGGAAAAGCTAGGTTGATAATGATTATTTCGCTTCTGTATAGATTTATCGTAATTATTTTTTTTGTGTCTACCTCTGTTATCTCAGATTTGGCAAGAATTAAGGGCGATGTTTAAGTTATTGTATGTAAATTAATCATATCATCATCGGCCTAGCCTTTTCCCAACTATGTTGGGGTCGGCTACCAGTCCAACCGGTTTCAGCTAAGTACCAGTTTTTTACAAGGAGCGACTGCCTATCTGACCTCCTCAACCCAGTTACCTGGGAAACACGATACCCCTTGGTTAGACTGGCTGTCAGACTTTTTTTCAGCTTCTGACTATCTGTAACGACTGTCAAAGATGTAGGAATAACAGCCGGGACCCACAATTTAACGTGCCTTCCGAAACACGGAGGAACTCGTTATGACAAAGATGGTCACCCATCCACGGACCAACCGCGTCAAGCATAGCTTAACCTGTGATCGAATCACTTATGCGGTTATAGCTTAGCCACGAGCTCCTCCATGTAAATTAATCATAATGTTGTGTTAAGTTTTAGCTCAGTATAGGTATTATGAAATCAAATCGTCTCCCGAGGCCCACTAGTGGGCGTCGCACCCACATTTGGCCCCGTTATGGTAAAATAGACAAATTTGTTATTCAACATATCCATTTCAGGAATATTTTGTGTTTAATATCTTTTGTCATTCATTGTATAATAAATAGGTAGTTTATTTTCTGCTGTGATACAAATTATGTGTTTTATATTTATTTTAATGAGCCATTTAAGGCTTTCAACTTCGGGTGTAAACAAAGTAGTCCTATAGTAAATTTGCTTTCAATGTGGTTTATGGCGTGTTGTTATTATAAACTTCAAGAAACCACTGCATTGCATACTTGTCTTTTACGATAAAAATTAATGTCCTTAAATCTATGTAATTATGTCACTTGTCCATCTAAAGATCACAAATAGTTAGTTGGACCACCCGCAATTTGTTATGTTGGATAGTGTTTCATTTTAATGAGAAAATTGTCCAGATAAGGGTGCTATCAGTAGTTTATGTATTTTCGCAGTAATCAACTCATTAGCATTGACCTTATGGTAATTGCAGATTTATTGCGTGCCGTCTAATAGTAAATATGAAATCGGATTAGTAACCGAATGACCACAGTTAAAAAAAGTTTTTTTTCCCTTTCCTGCCCAATCTGGGGTCGAAATCCATGTGAATAAAACCTTACTCACATAATGCGATTGCCTATCTGTCCTTCACAATAACTACTAGCATTATTAGAAGTCTGAATTTAAGAATGAACATCAACCAAATAATCAGATATCTTGATTGAAAAGATCCATTGATGCAACGTCGACAACATCGGCTAAGAGCAAGAATCAGGCCGTTGAGAATTGTGTATTTAGTGTGGGATGCACATTGATTGTATCCATCAGTACTTAGTTTTATCTCTACCTACAGAGAGCCTACTGCTGTCTTTTAAATTTATATTATTTCAATTGTGGAAGAGTGATGCCGTCTACGTTGTCTTGTATGCTGTCTCGCTTTTACAACTGCAAGTACATTACTTTAAGAAGGTGGTAGACACCCAGTAGCAACGTACGTCGTACGAAGGGCAAAACATGAAGGTCTTGTAATGAAGACGGGGGCGTTACTCGTGAGTCGTGACCGCTGAGACCTATTTGGCGATGTTTACTATAGTACTCCAACTTGTTTACGATGTCGGTTAATTGGCCGCAAGGCGACTTTGGTTGTACGTTAAAAATGTCGCATGATTATGTGCTGTTACGAAATACTGGTTTACGTTGTGAAATTTAAGGAATTTTAAGTTTTTTGTAAACCATTTTCAGTACTTGTTTAAATCAGATCAGAGACTCAAAGATGAGATAGTTTTTTAAGTCGAATATAGCTCAAGTGATTTTGATGCAGACTTGTTTGAAGTATTTTATGTAAGAATATGAAATAGATACGCATGAGCACAGATACTTAACATTTTATTGTTGGAGATAATACATGCTTTACTCTCTTTTTCCATATAAACGAATCTATAATCAAAAATCTTACGTTTTCATCTTCTCTTAGAAGTTAAAATAGTAACATCTAACTGAACGTCTTTAGTTTTTATATTCGTCCGTATCAATAAACAACAGTTCGTTTCGCGTTACGTTACATGGAAGCGCGACTGTGGGAGCGGTGTCGGGTTCGACTCCCGCGCAGCACAATCGCCAGATATATTGCTCAACGACGCTGTAACGGTGGTAATTGTAGAGCTATGAATGATTAAAAGGTATAAAGTTATCTCTATGGTGGCGAGTTTATGGTCTCATTGTTTTGTGTTCTGATACTGGAGATGAGAAATAAGTAGGTTTGGTGGTCTTTCGATTATGCCATGATTGAAATTAATAAGTCTTTTTAATATTTAGACTATTGATAATGATCCTATTAGGTTTAAAGAATTAGTATTTATTTCTTGATGTTATGTTAGGGAAATCTCGGATTGGAATTTAAATCAACATATCTCATACGATTTTTTTCGATTATTCATTAAATAATTACTCCGCTGAGGAGCAGTCCACAGGTGTAAACTTCTCCTCATTTAGGTCAGCGGTGTCCACTTACCACAAGAAGACCACTAAACCATCGCATAAACGGGCCTATCCGGCAGTAAAACCATAAGCAGGGCAGAAATATAACAACATGCGTGAGAACTATACTTCCATGCAAATAATTGTGATATTAAACTGCAGTTAGGCAGTTACTGGGTGGTATTATAAATTATGGTGCACCGTTACTATTAAACCAATTTATATTGACATCGCGTGGTTACATGGCGTGAGTTGGTTTTGTTTGCCAGCCCCACTTCACGAGGTATAAAAACCGTGAGAGGTTCATGTGGATCGATACACGCTTATTGGATTAACAGGTCTTTGCTGACATCGATGTAATTAAAGATCAATTAACGTTTTTCTTGATCGGGGATAATGCTTAGAGGGTTCTTCCGGGAAACCCGCCCTCTTGCTGGCTCCTTATCAATTACATGTTTCTTGTTTTCTTATTTCAAAGCGTCTCCTAAAGAACTCTTATCTCAGTAATTGCCTTTGGAGCTTTATTTTTAAACTGCTGCTATAAAAGGCACGACATTGCCAAACTATCACAAAGCTAGTAATAAATACCTTTAATTAAAAAAAAAACTATTCCACACCAACTTTCATGACCTTATCAAGCTGCTGGTTTTCACCTTATTACAATGTAAGGTGTACCGTTATATCTTAACACTGTGATCATTTGTTTCGGTGTTAATACTCACATTCACTGCTGACACACCTTCGGATAACTTAATTTGTTCAAACTCATTACAACTGAACATTACCCTACTTTGTGAGGACACGGTCTTACTGTACGCGATTGGCGTTTCTTCAGTAAATGTCTTTTGACTCGTTGGTTCTAAGTTTTCCGCAGCCGCAGGGCAAAATTTCAATCCGTTTTTCCATGCATCTGTCATCAGGCTTGATACATATATTCTTGATAACATTATTTCACTCATTTGCTGTGCCTAATTTTGTTATAGAACAACAACCAAGCTTTATTTTCGAGTACCTATTCAGCACAATTTATTGTTACAAAACCAACCAAGTATTTTTCACTCTTTCGTTGTTTTCGCTTACGGTATGACCATCTCCCATGGCCCAAGAGGTCCGCTTTTACCGGCGTGTCGCGGAAGCTGGTGATTCCCACGCATTGATTCTGCGACCTTCCATTCCTAAAACAATGGTATCTGGTGCCATCTAGCGGGTACAACTTATGACCGATATTTTTTACTTTGCAAGGCTGTGAAGCTTTTTGTTAGATAAAGTTAATGAGGTATATTAGGTTTTTTTGCAGGTTTAATGTTTGTTTATTAGCGGTATTGTGTGGTTACAGACTTTAGTACTGATATAATTTGGATGAGACATTAGTCTAGACTGCTTTTTTCTTTCATAAACCATGATTATTATAGTTTATGATTGACCTAACGTTCACCATTCTAAATAATACTATATTTTCTGTTGTAACGAAATAAATATTGAATAATCTGAAGTTAAATGTTTTAAGATTTGCTTATGATGCAAAAAATGTCATCGAGATGTCACACCGTTAATTTGGTAGTAAGTAATTGATGAAGATTTCCTGCACATAGTACTGGATCTCACATGCATTTAAGACCACTTGTGTTATACAACAAGTACGACAAGCGACATGATCTTGCCACACTATGACGTGCGGACTTGTGTGTTTGTTCGAACTATCAAGTATACTCACAGTTTCCTGTCCATCTCGTTGCGTACAACTTGATACTCATGATGACGTAGTTTTGCGGTTGACAAATCAGGAATAATATCACAGTTCAGGTCATATGACCGTAAAGTAAAAACAAATATTGCTTCTAACTATAAAAAGACGTTATCTCTTGATTACCGCCTGTGGAGCAATTGAAGCAATATTGAGAAATAATTCGGAAAATTTATAATTTCTAAAAGTTATCTTGTTAGGAGTGGATGCAGGAAGCCGACATCTGGGTTTTGCGATGGAGTTTTGATAAATTTTGTGCTCAGCAGTGGACCGCTACAGGCTGAGTTTATTTTAATAGGGTTTTAATCTAAAGTTATTTAATCACATTTTTCTAATTAGTTGCACGTCAATATCACACTGGATAACAGCTTGCACTAATGGTAGAATTTCGTTTAAGAGTAGAAAACAATTGAATTATTTTCAGTCAACCACGACTCCGCCTAGTCTTTGTAAAGGTTACTGACCTATTGTCTAGCGTAAGACTGAATTATCCGAACCTGTGGTTTTGTATGCATAAACCGAATAATCGAAAGTTATATAACACGGTCTCGCAACACCTATTATAGCAACAACGCAACGCCCTTATGCATATTATTCAATCAATCAAATAATCGCGGTTTTGTTGATAATTTGTTGCTAAGTGGAACGGATGTTACATGTATAACTAAAGCTCCTATTTAACACCTCTAACTTAACGCAATAGAGTTCATTTTTGCTTGGTCGTATCAAAATTTGGTAGTGAGAGAACTGCAATAGCTAATTTGTTATTTTTAAATCAGATCATAATTTCGTTTGGCTTGCGTTGGTAAAGCTTTTCCGTCCTGTCATTAAAAGTAACTGGGTATCAATTACGTGATATTAAATACTCATTTGAATACTTGGTGGCCTGGTAACCGCTTATCCAATAAAGGTTAAACGTTAACACAGATACACAATACATGACTTCTGAGTTCAGTGTATTAAAATAAAAGAAAGGGCTAATTAAGTCTTTACACTAAAATTAAGGAAAACAATGATCTTAAAAAATATCTACAAAACAAAAATATGTTATTACTAGGGATTTGTGATTATTCATAACATTCTGAGAAAATCTTACAGTTTACATTTGATTTTCTACTTAGTAAGAAATCTAATTTAATATCTTAAAAATTGGAGCGAAATTTCCCGATTCTTACAGCTCACTCATTTGTTCGCTGAAGTGTTGCAGGCGGGGAAGAGGAGTTTAAAAAGTGCAAAATAATTTTAAACATCTATATTACATTGGAAGTTGTAACCTATAATGTACATTGACATCATACTTGGCAGCTTACATCCTTATTCCATGGAACTATTCACCATAGCAGGCAGCATATCATAGCGGCTCGATGAAGATGACGCGACATAATATTGATATTCCACGGTATTGCGTAAGGGAAGTCCATTAACGATCTGAACGGTTAATCCAGCGAGCGACCGGTTCTTTGCGCGCGACTGTCTGCGCTCGCGCATTTGTGGATGCCATCACACCGTGTTGTAGCAGGAGCTTGATGAAAGTTCACAATCTTTGATACAACAGCAAACTGAAAGAATTGTCTTCTTTGTGTACAAGTTTAAAAACAAGTTTGTAAATAAATGAATACCACTTGTAGGTATAAAATTTTGCTAACAATTTTATCCACTATTGAAAGAACCAACTTTGATAACTAAAATTTCAGGATTGTTTTAGCTTTGTTAGATATTTAACAATAACAGTAAAACATGTAGTTTTGTACATGACTGAATAATAAAAAAGCCCAGAAATGTTTATCGGTTCGCGTTTGTGTGACGCGCACCGCTAGCGACCTCGCAAGGCCGTGCATCCGCCGCCCGAATAAGGCTCCGCCTTCCCGCCTGTTTTTATACCGCATTAGTTTTTATACCACATTCTACGAGATTCAAACTAGCGGTACCCACATTACCTCGTAACAAGCAGGTGGGAATTAGTCGCTATTATTTCAAATTAACTACTTTGGACCAAGGGAAACAGTGTGCAGAATTAAGGCGAGTAGAAAAAAGAACCAGATGGTGAGGAGAATTTAATGTTTTCTGCATATGAAGAATAAGATTTGTAACAACTTTTTGGTTCGACTGCACTACACTGTGCGCAACGTATCGCGAATTAGATGCCTGCGTAGGACCAGCTTTGTATGATAAACGAATGCTTGTCCGAGTGACTTGAATGTTTGCGAATCGACATAAGAATTAAATACATGAAAAGTCACTTTCAGTAAAGCAGCATAGACAAATATTTCACAAACCTATATCTAAAGACATGATTTTACAGTTGAATGACAAGCGATACATATTAAGGAAAGTCTTACAGTAACGACTTGCAAGTAACATACATTTCGGTTGTCAGATCAACCCACACAGTTTATCGACATCATAGAACATCCGTTGTCTAAATTTGCATCCCGTTTTTGTGATATTTAAGTTTATAAACAGGTTACTAAATTACCCATCTGTTGGGACCAGGTGATAATTTGTTGTATACCACCACAAAATTGTCACCTGGAATTTATTTCAAGTATCTACCCAATTACACAGTTAAAGTATTTTATAGTCCTTATAAAACAAGTCAAGATATAGGTATCAGCTGTAACAAAACAAGTAGCGAAAATTGTCACTTCGGGGAAAATGTTGGGTTTCTATGGATAGGCAAATAGCCCTCGATCTAAAATAGAAATCAATCAAAACATAGAATCCGGAATAAGTTCGACAAATATGATTAGACTATACTCACCAAGGTCATTTATCAGAGCGAACTTTCATACACACTTTAGCACTTTAGCAGTAGACGGTAACTGTGGATGAAAAACTCCTCAATAATTGTCACTAACTCACTAATGATGGGTAGGTATGTATTATATACGACATATTTAAATCTACTTATAAAGTCGTTACAGTTTGCGACATAACAGCGTAATGTTGAGAAATAACCTCCGATAATGAGTGAAAGTTGCACAGTCTTTTTTGGGGAGTACTCAAAATTGGTAGTTGTCATTACTTTGATAAGTGGACCACAGGTCAAGCACAATGCAAAGCTGTAGGTTTTACTATACGAAGGTGATCAGTCAATGTAAAAGGCTTTATTTTAACTTTTTGCAATCGAGTCTGGTGCATAGAAACAGCCAATGCAAAGTTTTCGGGAATCGAGGATCTAGTTTCTTGTTGTTGGGAAGTTGTATAATGCATGTATGGTGCGGTTTTTATTGCTCTTCGCATCCTTACAAGTATAACGTATAGGTTTTCAGCCAACAAGCTCTGAGCACATAATTTTAGTGTTTGCAATTCTCTCTTTCCCATTATTCTAGTATATATAATGATCTATCTGTCCTACCAGCCAGGTGTCGAATGTGTACAATAATGGTATCATTGTGAATTATAAACGCTATTTGTTTGTACCGCGATCTTGCCCACTTGTGCTGCCGGTTGCACAGCCGTAAATAATTCAACTATTGTCTGTTTGTGGGAAACAGACCGAAATGTTCGACAGATTAGAGCTAATTGGATACATTTTCAAAATATACGTGCTGGCTAGTTTGATTAGCTCTTTGTTTTTATACCTATATGCTTATATCTGTTCATGATATTATTTGAATAGCTTTTAACTACCAACATTATAGGGATTTTAAGTCTTGTAAACAAGATATCTAGCGGATGAATCCAAAACTCTAGGCCATGAGTTTCCAATGTAAATAGTATAGCAAGCGCCATTCAATCAAACTAATTTGTTACAAATTAAGCTTCCCTTGAAGTTTTTACATTCAAGCGTTTGTCACTAACTATGATTTAAGCTCAGAGAGTTGATCATAGTCAGCGTGGTAAAAATAATCTGTCTGATATTATCTCCATGTTGGAATATCGTTGCATTACAAATACTTATATTGTTAATCTTGCTTACCTTCCCACACTAATTGCAAAAGATAATTAAGACTGAGTGCAACCAAAGTCTTGTAAATGTACCTAATTATAAATGGCTATTTCTAAATATCGGGAAATTGCATGAGATGCTCTAAGGCAATGAGAAAATAACCGTTTCCTTCACGGTGCTTTTCCTTGATTGGATAATCACGTACCTACTGTGTCTTATTGATGGGGAAATTAGTTACACACCAAAGGAAATGTGTGATACTTTAGAACTAAGACTACTGTAATATTTGAGAAGGAAAGCATCGGCTATCGAGCCACGCAGGTATTATCTTTCATGTTATACTTCTCAAATTCGATTATCAAAACATGAGTTGTGTTCAATCAATTTACTAACATTGAAGCTACTTTGTCAGACCAATGGGCATGGGCATTGACCTCATGTAACCGAATCTGATTCTCATGAGTCTCCTGGTGTCGTGTGACGCATTCCTCGTCATAGCCTTGTTACCATGGGTCACTGGTGCTAGGAGGTTCTCATTGGTGTAAACTCCGCGGATATCTGTAGATTCAGGCCATGGCTTGGTTTACTTACGAATGATCCTTTCTCTAAAAATATAATTATTTTGACAAATAAAAATAATTACATTTCTGACTGGACTTTTTCTTCGTCTTTAGTTTTTCTTTATTTTTATTTTATTTAATTGCCGACTATAGTTCTTTTTTGTAAATTGAGGATCTCCAAACAATCACTATGTTTTACACCTTGTTCCAATGACATAGACTGGGGATGAATCGTGCTACTGCGGTGTGAAAAACTACCTCTATAATACCTTAAGGATCGAGTGTCACATTCCTTGTCACAGCTCCCTGAGCACGAGTATAAGTGACCCGCCGAGACTGAGTCCCACAGGTGTCTGTGATGAGATGGCATCCCCAGCGCACTGGACCGCGACAGCGTTCCACTTCGGCCCCAAGTAGTCCGCCCTGTTCGACACCTAACCATTACACAATTTGCGCGATTTTATGAAATAATTCATTCTATTTCCAATTATTAATTGTAATATACCAGTTCTGTTACGATTCTTTTATTCACGCTTCATGTAATAAGTAGTAAAGCTATCGATTTGATTGCTACAATTGTTTCTATAAAGTCTAACAAATTAAGTATTGTTTCCTTATTGTATTTCTATTATCTGTAAGTGCTTGATTACTTGCTACTTGAATAAGTTACGCAAATAATTACCTACAGTAGCGATGTGATTCGTTCTGCAATGAGTCAGACGTTCACATACTGTAGTTGATTAATTTAGTAGCTGCTTTGGTTGATACAATGGATTTTTTATTGTGAGTAAAGGATTATATTAACTTGGTCATCAAAGGTGGCTGATGTGTACATTTTCATGCACAACAAGTGGGTGACAAAGAAACCGTTTAAGTAATGAGAAATGACAAATTAATGACACTCGATTTATATTGGTTTTTGGGATAAGTGTACTATTTCTGTTTACTTAGAGCATTTATATTATAAACTTAATAATAAATTAAATACCTAGAGTCGGGTAGTCTTAATAGGAACGTATTCTGTTCCTTGGAACAGGTTGCCATGGTTGCGGTCTGCATTGCACCCAATTGTCGCTCCCACGGGCCCACATTCTAGCTCTTTTATCCGCTTTTTATCCTTCGAATTAAGGGCAACTATAATTACACAAATACCAGTTATTATAGTGAGAGCTTTCATTAAAAACTGTACATTTGCTTGCAAGTTTTTAGTTAGGATTTATTTAATTATTTACTGTCTTTCATATTAAACCTTCATAAGGCAACTAAACTTATAATTCGTTTAAGACTAAAGACAGGAAGAACCATACCGACAAAATATTCGTAACATAACCGTCACAATTAGACGGTATTGAAATATTTAATTAAGGGCGCCGTCCTCCATACAAATTAAGACGATTCAATACAAAAGTATTTCAATAGCGTTCATGCTAGGAGCTCTATTAGACAGTCGAATATTTATAATACAGTAGAGATAGTTTAAGAATACTCCTTAAATATTTAGAAAGGTGTTTCTGTAAAGATTTTCGTCGGTCGCATCGTAATTATAAAAACAATAGAGCATGTGACCTGGGGTCTGCGTGACTGAAGTCCGTTACCTCACAGAATTGCGATATTAATTGTAGTTTCCATAGCTGTATGATTTATCTCTAGATTCGTTCGTGTGTTTGGTAAGTTAATAAGTATAGGAGACGGGAACATTGTTTTCAACAAAAATAAATTTCTTTGCCCAAATTGAGTATGTTATGTGATGAATATAAATAACTTTTATGCGTAGTTAAATGTTTATAATAATCGAACTTGCCTCGATTACAAATACATACAGCCTGTACATATCCAGACATGATCGAATATCTGATTTTTTCCCTTAATATTTGCTCTGGCCACTGTTTATTTTGCAGGCACTGCTGAACATGATAATTTGCTCCTCATAAAGATTAGATTACTTGAACATGGTTTTTTTCGCTACATATCTTGAATACAATTTATTCGTTTTAGAGGCCCTTGACCTCTTTCGTATCAAGTGAAACTTTTTGGGATCCATTGAAGACCTTGATTTTTTATTTAAAACCGTGCACACAGCGTCTTAACAGAATTAGTGACTTTCGGTCATCACAAACACTCAAAGTCACTCTTGGTTTTGCCTCCTGAGTAATTAGAACAATTGAATGCCTTCTAATTTAGACAAAAAGCAAACAGTACTTGAATCTACATAAATTTTCCACTTTAACCTGTGACGTAAGTGGGAATGAAGCCGGCTACCGCGGCGCGTCGACCACAACACACGAAGCCTTACCGAGCAGTTCCCACACTCGATTTGTTCTGAGGCACAGGTGTGAGGAATCGATTTTACGATTACGAGAAATTATGAATACAACACACTCCCGTTAGTGTAGCATGTACCTTTATCGTATGAATGACTTAGGTTTATAGTTTTAACGAAATTCACTGGATGTTGCAACATTTTCCAGAATAAGAAGTATCCGATTTTGTGGAATGGTGTTTGATTTAAAGAGCAATTGTGGTATGGTTATGTAAGTTTTAGTTTTGGTTCCGTACGTGACATCCGGTATTACCTACTACTGTGTAAGCACAAAGTAAATGATTATTCTGAGGTATTATTAGTAGTTGTGTTGAGTTTACATGGTGAATTTTATGTGCTGTCAATTTTGAACCTTAAAATTGTGGCATAAAGTGATGTTTTAGGTGACTTGGTTTTTTTTGGAAACGATTTAATGCCGATAAAGTTAACACGATAAAGATTTTATGGCAGTATTTGGTTTGGTTGTATGAGAAACTTTATTATTATTTTTAATTATGACTTCATAAAAGGAGCTTTTAAATTTAGTAGTCTATTAAAACTGCTGTTGTATTTATTTTTACATATAATAAATATGTGATTATTTAGTATGTTTAGCGATATTTATAATACAAAGAAAGCGATATTTTCGGCTCTTTCGGCTATGTCAATTGTTTCTCTCGTTTCGGAAGAAACCATTTTAAGAAAACGCGTAAATCAGTAAAAGCATCATGAAGCCAAGCCAATAATTTCACTAAAATAATACCCCGCTATAAAGCTTAAACAAAAAGTTTTGACATCTAGTTAACGGCACTAGACAATTACCTACTTAGAATGGTATCTAATGCAGCGCTTGCAGAATCAAGACCGGGTAACATGCATTGTTGTTTCTTGCCAGAAAAACACCTCGTTTGTTTCCGTTATTCGCTTTTGTCACGCACCCCTTTTATAATCATTCTCTTTCCTTAATAATTTAAGTGATAATTTCTTGTTATGTACAAACTTTTCCCTCCTTAATTAATGTTGTATCATTTCCTTTATTTGGTTATGCAATTCCATTCTATTTAATCTTTTCCTTATAGGTTTATTATTTTCTCCATTCCCTACTTTTTCGCGTACGATTTTTCTTAGCTAAAGGTCGCTTGACAGCTTACCACAGAGCCTGTGATATTTGATATTATTGACAATTAAAAAATATCATAAATGAACCAAGTATAAGATACGGAGGTTATTGCAAACAATAGAATAGAGAATAACCAAGAGTTGTCGAAATCTCATAACTTGACCTTGGTTGAGACGAGAAACTTTTTTCTTCCAGACCTCTGTTACCAAATCTCCCGTTGATTTCTAGTTTCCCACCTGGATACTGAACTGTGGTTTAGAGCTTCGGTTCACTTCCATAACTATAATACTTAATTTAAGGCGCTAGAGGTTAATGTAAGTAGGCACGTATTCGGGTGTAAAATTAGTAAAATTGAGGAAATACTCATAATAAATGACAGCTTATTATCATAATTAGTAGTTTATTCGTTGTTCATTATAAAATCATTGTTATCTCTTCCTTTACGACCAGCAGTGAATCGTAACCAATATACTTAACTCAATCCCTTCCGTAAGCTAAGAGCCTGACATAACTGTCAATTACTTACCCTTGAAATTATGACGTGTCATGTGTGAAATAGACGAAAATAGTTGTCATTTTAGTTAGGGGTGGTAAATGTATGAATGTAGTGATCGTACGTGACTGAAGCGAGCCGCTCTGTATGAAATATTACGAGTTTATTGTTTCCTGCGCTTCCGCCGGCGCTGGGGGTGCGAGCGGCGGCGCATGCTTTACATAAACTTAGGATATTTACTTAACTTTTATTGCAGCCTCACCGGCGGTATTGTTCAAAGGACTTTGCAACGGTAGGTAATAAAAAATGTGTTTTGTTAAATATTTAGTTCTCCGATTGTTATTACAGTTTTGTTACCGCAATTAAGTAATAGTAGGTAATTTTATGACCCGTTGCAACAGCTGTATTTATAGATAAGAAAAATGTATTAACCGTTATCATTCAGTACCAGGGGGAAACGAAATTACATTGAGTGCGTTATATTTGACTCAAATAAAATTGCTACAATATCCTAAAACAATCAAAAGCTACATCCACCCTAGGCCAGGTGGCGTTTTAAGAGTTTCGCGGTGCGTGTGCGCCGCTCTATTTTCAGAGCAATTAGGAAAGCGCGCGGATTCCACCGGTTCGAATTTCAAACGCGTTCGTATTTCAATATCGTACGTTTCAAGCGGTTTGTTTGAAATTTGTGTTATTATGTTCACGCCCATTTAAATTTATGAGGTAACTGTGATTTAATATTAAGTAAAATAGTAATTTACTTTGCCTTTGTTTACAAATTAATATTAGTTGTTTGATTTATCACAGATTAGACCCTCAAATATAGAACTAAGAAAAGATAAGACCCTAAGATAAATAAGTCATACCTAAAAAGGATTTCTCCAATCCCACAACTTTTTCGTTTACCGGTTTTTTCTTGCTTTCGAAGTAAAACGCTTGGTTGATGTTATTTTTAGAAGACATGTAAGAATTATTTTCGTCGTAAGGTATCGTAAAAGTATAAGATCAATATAATTATATTTTACACAGAATTTTAATAATTATTAATTAAAACCGTAAAATAATTTTATGTAGAAACACATTAAAATCCGTAACATTATGCTGTTATTTCTAAATAGTTCGTCATTGGATTACGAAGAAAAATAGCACAAAAAAATAGGACATGAAATTATATGTATTACTAAGACACGACAGTATAACACGTGTGTTGAACAGAGACTTATCATAGATAAATCAAATCAAACCACGATTGAACTAGTTAAGAGCTGTGCTATGCTGTCATTTACAGAAGGTTCAAAATACATTTCGAAAAGGGTAATAATAAAAGTTCCTTTCGTAAGGGCTCACTGCAAAATATACATTAATATTCTATTTTTGAACATGGAAAATACATTATTTAACGTTCTGTAAAAAAATATTTAGATTAAAACTAACATTTTCGTTAACTTTTTTGACAATCATTTTTAAACTACTCTCGCATTACACGGGGTTTTCACTTTTCAAAAACATTTAAGTCACATGCGCCAAGACTCATCAGAAGTTTTCGTGGATTGTGGAATATATGATTGTAGAAATCGCAGAATATCTATGTATGATATTATACTAACATTTGCAAGTGAAACTTATTATCCTCACCAGTATGTTGGTCGACGATTGAACCTATATGTATGTATATATGAGTAATTAGCAATGAATAATCTGTATTGTGCGGCGACAAGACTACCTTGACACGTGTTCTTTAACGTATGCCTGCAATGTTATTGTAAGAAAGTTCTCGTGTCAATTATTTCATGTCTGACCTTGGGTAAAGAGGCATCCATTAGCGAATTAAATGGTTTATTATTTTGGATAACATCCAGAAGATAATATTTTTAACTAGAGGGCACTTTAAAATTCACAAAAAATACGTTTATTTATCGGTCGGCTCCAAAATGAATGTTCAAGAACCGCCTCTTTCTAATCTTCAAAGAGTCTAGCCGCACATAATAACCCACAACTAAGTTATCCGTTTGATTTATAACAAACATATTTAACATCACTTTTATTACTTTTCTCGTTTATAAACAAATGAAACTCAATTCTATATCGTTCAGGTAGCTAATCTGGTTTTTAACACGTCTTGTTTATCATTCGTTCAGACTTCGTATAAATATTGCCAATTTGAGTACATTGACCCCGTCTTACGCGGCTGTTCCCTTTAGCTAATGTCATTACTGAAAAGTTGATGGACAGTAATTGAATCAGTAATAGAATTGATTCGCAAATTGTCCTACATGAAAATGGGGCGAGGTGCCTGGTAATTGTCCAAAACCTATGAACAATATTTATATTTTTCCACGATATGTAAAAAATATATATTTCTTTGGTTGATTTCTTTACCATGTTGACCATTGGGCCACAGGTTGTTCATTAAGTACCAAAATGTCATCTATGACTATGTCATCATAGTTTTTCCCACAAACTACCTTTAATTAATGCAGTAAGGTTTAGTTTTGGATATATGGTTAAACAAATAGTTTACTGTTAATCCTTAAAGAAGGAAGTTAACCTATACGCCAGCAAAACACGCCTTGTTTCCAGTAATCGTGCCCGGTACAGTGTAATATAGTCTCCAGCCTAACTCTATCCTGGGAAGGTGCCGGTTTCAGGATGTTTTGGCCCACTCAGCTGAAAGTGTTTCCTTACACGTAATAGTTTATTTCAGGATGTTTGTTGTTCCTACACTTTCCGGTGTTGATGGCCGGGTGCTTTGATCTGGACTGATTTATAGGGTTTAAAGAGGGAAAACGTATGGGGTTGTGGAGCCTTTGTGGAGTGTTACGGGGACCGAATGGGTGTATTGGTTTTTAAAAGTATTAACATACTTAGATGGTGAACTTTGAAGAAACCGTCTTCTGTTTTTTGGAGTTTAAGGGTGACTGCTGAGCTCAAGGTAGGATTGAATTCGTGCATCTTTAACGTAACCTTTAAATGCCATTTTATCTGCGGTTTTTTTTTCTATCCGGAGTAAGCCACCCCGATCGAACCTTGTCAAAGAAAATTTCGTTTGGTTAAGGACTGGAACTAAGTAGTAGTACACGACAAATCGAATGTTATGTCAAAGCTATTTAAAAAAAAGTTTCATTAATCTAGATAGTTTAAAACGGCGTTTTGTCTTTTGACTTCATACACGTGAGTAAGTGTGTAAAGTAGATGAAACAAAGAAGATAAACAGACAGTAGATGTCTCATAAAACGGAAACAATAAGATTAAAGGTTTTTCAACTAATAGATGTGGGTGTAAACGGCGCCATAATGTACAATTAAAAGTCTGCGTAGGCGTAACTTTTGACATACACTAACCATTGCCGTGTATGTACTACACAAGTTTATAAAGTTCGTTCGTAACCATTAATGTATGAAGGACATTTGTTTAGGATCGTGGGTGGTGGAAAGCCCTAGACTGATTAATAAGCGATAGTGTGAGCATATGATTTATCTTTTGCTCATCTTGTAATTTGTAACAAATAAAGGTGGGCTGTTAATAATAAGTCTTTGATAACGCTTTGTTTGTAAAACAGGTATTATGTTCACTATGTATGGCAGTAAGAATTCAGGTACTTACAGCTATTTTCCAATGCGGTCGATGGACTATTTCAACTAAATAAAATATATTCAGGGTAGAACTAGTAGCACAAGAATTTAACAACGTTTACGTAATTAATTTTGATGGCTCCAACATTTCGTGGATCCTGAAGATGGGAATCAAGAATACCTGTATTTAATTTTTTTAGCTATTAGGAAAAATCAGTCTTAGTGTCTCTTTTTGTCTAAAATAAAACGCGACGAATATCAAATATAAAACAACAATAAAGATTACTGAAAAACAAATATAAGTACTACTGAAATAAAACCGTCTTTTATTTACACTAAATATTTTTTTGAATATAAAATACCAAGATTATCTACTATAAGATTGTTTACCTTTTAAGTACATATTTATAGTTTTGAGAATAGTTATTCATTTGTTCATACTAATGATTTAATTAGTTTCATTTTAAATAGGCTTCATTAATACAAATACTCACACACACATGTTTTACCAGTTTTTGACGTTAGAGCATTGCCTGGTTATTCACAAAGTACTTATAGTTTCCTTGATAGATTTATTGATATTTCAAATGAAATCTAACATCATGTGTCTGAAACTTACGTTATATTTTGCGCTTGACATGCTAAGGGAACAGTGTAGCCTCTGATTGGATGAGAGGCAGATTGTAAAAGTAAATATAGTTTCTTAATTTTATTTTATATTATCCTCGACTCTTTGTCCAACGCCACCCAGTATTGACCAGTAAGTCTGAAAATACCCAGTAACGAGTGACGTAAACTCAAAAAACCTCATGAAGTATAATTATAGCGTCAGACTCTCAAACAATACTGGAATAAATAACTTTTTATGTTGAACATGTTTTTAGTGTCGCTACATCACTGTCGCTGTTTTGTTTTTATTTTTGTAGTGAGCAACTACAGTGGCTTGACCTTTTTATATGTATAGGTAATTATCCTTGGAGAATTCGCCTCGCCTAGCTTCTTTAGAACAAATAAAACTGTTCAGACTTGACACACGAGAAGTAGTATCTGAGTAAGTATTGCAATTATTTTTATTTGTTCTTACTAGGATCATTCTGAACTGTTATTTATGAAAGTTCAGAGTAATATATCAGAATTACCAGTTTTTACATCATTGAGTTGTATTAGACAGATTTGTAATACATTATAATATTCTACAACTGTCACACAACGCCATCTAGTCTCAAACTAAGCAGAGCTTGTATTATGAGTACTAGACAACTGATAAACATACTTACATTTGTATTTATAAATACATACATGATATAGATAAATTACACCCAGAGTGACCCAGACACAGAACAAATGATCGTGCTCATCACATAAACATTTTGTCCTGGGTGGGAATCGTCCTCCGATATAGCAGTCAGGGTCACTAATCACAAGATCAACAGGCCCGTCATCTATTACGAATATTATTTTATTACATATTTACTCACTTAGGTATTAAAGAAGCCAGTTGAGATCAAAATCCTTGAGAATTAACTAAGATCGGATCGGTTCAGGAAAATCTGTCAGATTTACCACAATTCAATGACGCTGTACCATTGTACGCCATCTTGTGATTTTATCACGCATGCGCAGTAGCGCGGAAGATTCGATCCTATGATTTACTTTATAACTATTTAATTAGTTTCCTTGCTAGATATTACACTGTTTTTTATTATGAAACAGTGTAAGTTCGGTAATTTTGGTTGCGTAGCGGTATTCAACGAAGTTTTTTAGGCTTATGCACTAGTTACGATCTATCAATGTTGATTGACGTCTAAATTGCACATATTGCATTCATATAATAATCGTGTAACTTTCTATTCGCTAAATAATGATGTTTTTCAGCACGGATGACCGAGTATGTTGTATTCACACTGATTTATTACGTAAAATGTCCAGTGTATCAAATTAAATTATCGCTTTGCATCCTGCACGCAATAGGTAAGTGGTGAAGTAATACTTATTTGACATGGTTGTATCGATTTTTGCGTGAGGTATTAGTAACGGTTCGATTTTTTTTGGGCCCAAGAAGCTCATTGCATTCTGCGCTTTAGGGGAGGTTGAGGAGTTTTTTTGCTTCTCGCCACAAAAGTACAGAAGATTTTATTAAATAATAAATATACTATAGAGTGTGTTGCGTTCTTTGTTGAAATATTAACATAAAGTTTAATTTACACAACACAACACTGACTTTTTTCTAAGTTCTACAACTTAAGATTCAATCAGATATCAGAATCGAATTTCATAAATAATTTGGTTACTCTACTCTTCTAACAGGTGACCTAAAGGAAAAGCAAAATTGTAGGTTTACCATGCCAATAATGTTTTATTTGTAGTGCAAACTAGTAAACCAACTTATTACTAATTCCTTAGAGTTCATAAAACCATCTGCTCCATCTTAAACACTCGCGGGCATCATCGTGATGTCTCTGGACGCTCTCGTCACAGCAGAACGCTCGGCCACTCCTACGCTTCACGCGTGCTGAACACCGTAATGGTGGCTGAGGTACCACGACACTCCTGGGGAATCTACTGTGAGGTGAGACGAGTCTTATATGACGTACTACGTCTAAAAAAATCTCAATTTAAATAATTTTTTGATCAACTCCATAAGAGAGGAAAGAGGGGACAATTTTATTAAGGAAAAAAAACAGGGTTTATGACACACGCTTCAAAAAAATGTAAGTCAAAAATCAGAAATAATCAAAAAAAACTAAATAAGGACTAATATGTGAAGAAGACACCCACTTTACAGAGTGCTCAGTAAATAAACAATTCAAGGGGATTCCAAAACATTTACGTTCGTTCATTATTTCAAAATATCTACAACCAAAGAATTTTCAATAAAGCACATCTTTACGAGTTTGCGTAGTAGTGCCGTAACAATAATAGCGACGCGCGTCGCGTGTTATTCTGCTACAAAATTACACACAGTTTACCGCGGTACTTCGGTATCAAGTTCAAGAAAATCACTGTAGTCACCACGATATTAGATGGCACAACCTACGTCACATGCAGTAAATATTATATACACATACAACCATATTACAAAGCAATTTTTTTTTGGACCAAGTTACTCAAGATTGGTTAACATTGAATTTTGCAAACTTAATGTGTTTTAGGAATACCGACAATAGCAATACGGTCATGGGTCATGTAATGTAGAATCAGGACTGTTCTTTATAGATACATGTAGTTGAATTTATTTCCACATTTTATACAGGAATGATTTGCAAAGGTGAACTTAACGCCCGAGGCATTTTTTACCAGTCAAGTATTGGGTGATACAAAGGTTTGAAAGGGTAGTAAAGTCTATCTCAAGTCAGCTTTGACATCGTTTGGACGCGTCGTCAGGTCAAAATCGAAGTAAATGCTTTTCGGTGAACTAGTAACGACATTGTAATTGGACTTCTTGTTTGTGAATTAAGCAGGTAAACGACTGGAGTAGAAACAAAGGAGACAGGGCTTTAACCAGTCGTAGGTCATAATAATAAGCAGAAAATTAACTGCGTTTAATCATAATATGACTTAGGAACTCCCAGGCACAACAATATTTTTAATCCATTGAATAATACACCTGATTCATTCATAACATACATTTATTATCCTGGCATTCCTAATATTTATATAAGTAGAGCATGTTATACTTACAATAACAACTGTCAATCATCAAAACAGTCTAGCGTATTATATAGAGCATGTCGAAAGATGTTTCAACGACATGTCATCAATTACTTTGATTTACCTCGGTAAAATATGTTTTTGGTTTTACAGACTTGAAAAAAGCGGGAAGAAAAGTAGGCGTTCTGAAGTATTTTTTATGTATGCGCACCGATTTAATTTCTGCTAAGGTTAAGGTTTTTAATACTAGTGGTGTATCTTTACCTACATATCTATTTAAACCCGATTTTCAAAAGCGGGAGGTTCTTATTCGTCCGTTTTTTTTTGTTTCTTGTTTTGCTTCTTTTCTGAATTTACGTGAAAAAGTTGTAAAACTAGTATTTGGGTCCATACAAATTTAATGAAGTTTGGTTCTATAGTTTTTATTTGAAGTCAATATTGGTATTCTAGAGATTAAACGTAACTCCTATGTACAGTCAGCGCCAAAAGTCGATGAACAGAATCAACTTTACAAAACAGCTGTTCACAATAAAATGCCATAAGTTATAGTCGCAACTAGGAAACAAAATAGAATGTACACCAGAAAATTACAAAAGTCATTAAACACGAGTATTTCAAAAGTATCTGTGCACTAGTATTCCTAATGTCGCTGAACATCATTCTATCAAAAGTCACTAAACAGCAGAAAAAACAAAATTAGGCTAACAAAGTATATTTTTAATGTTGCCGTGACTGTGTTAATGTACCTACTTTTGACGCTTTTGTTGAGCTACTTTTGGGACAGTGCTTGCTGTATCTATATCAATACAATTTATAACTTTAAAAATGCTGGACCGATTTTGATACAATTTGAATGGAGTGACATTTAAAAACATGGATATTTAGAATTTTTAATCCATTATTTTTTTGTAAAATATTAAAATAATATAAAAAAATATATTTTAAATTAAATTTATTATTTCACATATTTCATTTATTACTTTAAGTAATAATTCAAATGAAAATATTTTAGATATTGTTAACGAAACCTTCTTCTCAAAGTGAAACCTCCTTCAAGATCCTTAGTGAAACCTCTTTCGAACCTGGGATTTGACAAGCAGTCCGCTATAAAAGACGGAGAGAGACAAGACATCAAGACACAGTGTCGGACAACAAATAATTAAGTAATTAAAATATGAAGGTAGAAAGAGCAAAATCTTCGGTCAAGACAAACACCATCTCAGTCTGCCCGTGACCATGATACCTGCAAAGGTGTCGAAACGTCGGGAACTAATATCTAAAATTAAACCGCGGTAAAATCCGTAAAAGTTGTTTCATTTCAATGGATTAAAAAATTCTAAATTGTATCAAAATCGGTCCAGCATTTTTATAGTTATAAATTGTATTGATATAGATACAGCAAGCACTGTCCCAAAAGTAGCTCAACAACATAAGCGTCAAAAGTAGGTACATTAACACAGTCACGGCAACATTAAAAATATACTTTGTTAGCCTAATTTTGTTTTTTCTGCTGTTTAGTGACTTTTGATAGAATGATGTTCAGCGACATTAGGAAAGCTAGTGCACAGATACTTTTGAAATACTCGTGTTTAACGACTTTTGTAAATTTTCTGGTGTACATTCTATTTTGTTTCCCAGTTGCGACTATAACTTATGGCATTTTATTGTGAACAGCTGTTTTGTAAAGTTGATTCTGTTCATCGACTTTTGGCGCTGACTGTACCCACTTCGATATTTCGCAACACACATATTTTTGGTAACCCGTGTAGTGGACTCGACCGATTCCCACCGATGATCCATAGTCCACTATTTAATACAAATTACTTCCTCGCACGGTATTTAGTATCATTTAGTTTACAAATCACGCGTCTATGGGCATTTCCCCTTCCGAAATGAGAGGCCGACGACACGGGAAGTCCAGCCCATTGGTGTAAGAATTTATTATTTATGAAGAAGACATCTATGGCAATATTAGGTTTAATTCTTCCTGATGCGATGCGGCGATAGCTTTCAAGAAGTGTTTATGATTGCTGTGTGAATGGGAACCCAGGATTGTGTGTTGGCTTACGAAGAATCACTTGCTACATGACAACACTTAAATTACGAGAAGGCTGCAGTGAAGTAATTTTAAAAATGTAGTCTTTCTGTATCATTAAGTTGGGTTTTTCACACTGATTAAAGTTAAATGATATTTTATAGATCACGGATATTTAATTTGAATTAATTAACACTTTTATCTTAAACCTTTTTATAACGCAATTTGAAACCTAAAATTAAGCCTACCCAATAAAATAAACCAAATTCCGCATTCAAGAAAGCTGTAACATAAAAAAGAGTCCATAAACATCCATTCATGACAGCAGCATCATCCGTGACGTCACCAGCTCGTGCTCCTTCACAATGGCGCGTAATCGATTCAATGTCGATATGAAACGATTGGATTATTCTACATTGTTGGGACTTAGTTAGTCATACGACGAGGCATTAAACTTACATCTTTCTTACCTTAAAAATCGTGGGTATTCGAGTAATTGTCGTTTCAGTAAAGAAACAACAAGCGTTTACCCGGACCCTGAGTTTGTTTTGATTTTTTGAATTAAAAATTGCAACTCTATCGAGCTTAAAATGTTAAGTTTAAACTTTAGCAGGCCGATATTTTTTAGCTGGTATACCATAATTCTCCCATGCTTCCAACCGTTCAGCGCAAGCATAGTTCTCTCAAAAGAAATGTAACCGAATGAATATGGATACCTCGGTCCCTCGAAGCAGTAAACCGAAGGTGCGTCGTCATACGCGACTGCGCGAGCACAAAAGGATTGCCGCCGAGCCGCGCCGCGCACGCGTAGCTCATTTAAATGATCCTAACATTTATAAATAAGGATGAGGGGTTTCGAATACGCGTTTCTTGTGATAATTGATTTTCGGAGATGAATTACGACTTTCTAGTTAGGTTAAGGATTGAATTTCAGAAGGATTAAGTCGAAGCTAGTTTTTGTTCTATGAGTAAGCAGGAGACTTTGGACTGCGTCACAGGACTTTCAGTCTTCAACACTCTGTTTCAAATATAAAACATTTTATTAAGTGTACTAGATACTGCTTTGCTGCTGAAGATTGTGTAAAAATTATAAATGGTGTTAAAATAGCTGAGTAAAAAACAGAAGTAATAAATGAACAAATACGGAGCAGAAGAACAATGCGGAGGTCAAACAGATGCGCGCTGCGCAGGCGCACAATAAGATTGTCACACTTCGCCGCACATCGGCGCCGTCTTGTGGCTTACTAGTTTTTAACTTTTTGCTTTGGATGCAAAATAATGTTCAAGAGTTGGGAATCCTGAAGTTATTTTATTGTATGTTCAAAAGTTTTTTGATTTTGTTAGAAATTACTTAGAAATAGGCGTTAAAATACAAAAACTAGTAGTAGGTACTAGAGTATAAATTCGCTCAATTTGATTGAAACAGAACTCTAACCTCTATTGGGAGTAGCCTATAGGCCTATAGATTCTGACATTTAATACTCAAAGAAGAACTAAAGTTCTTTTGTAAGTAAATTTAAACCCATGAAGGCAAACTCTCATTACCTATATTGCATTTTCAAAGTAATTTTTCTGAACTAGTTTGTACCAAAATACGTTTACTCAATATACAGTTGTAAGCTCCGATTACCCAGAAACCCGTGCAAACGTAACGATGGCTACGAATTAAGCCGGCACCATGAAACGTAATTGAATCACTTTGAAATAATACTGTATTGTTTACTGACGAATTTAGGGAAAATAATTAACTTCAATATGTTTTGACTAACTGTGAGAAGCGTAAGCGTAACCTACATCTGCACAAGTTGATCGGTCACACGTTAATGTTGACACGGTCGGTCCTTGGATGGGTGACTATCTAAAGTCTGTTATTCATATCTACACCTTTGACAGTTGTTACGGGTAGTTAAAAGCTAGAAACTTTAACAACCAGTCTTACTATGGGGTATTGTGTTGAACATTGAATTGGCTTGAAGAGGACAGATAGGCAGTCACTCCTCGTATAAAACTGTCTTTACATGCAACCAGTTACACTGGAGAACGATCCCAACATTGCTGAGAAAGGGCTAGGATGATGCCAATACAAAATACTTAAAAACTATAAATACAACGTTGACTCAAAATTGATGGAATGGTCAGCTTTAATATTTAATTTTAAAGTTAAGAATTTAATTTTAACATACCGTTTGTAAAAAACTAAATAATGTTATGAACAGTTACAGAATTGTTATCGTCACTCTTTTTTACATATTTTCGTGTTTTTGGAAGATAATTTGGGATTTAAATCACATGTAACTTAAGACAAAAACAACAGAATGACGCAAATCAATGGCTTCATGCAAATTTTCGTTTTTTAAGTAGCGAATAAAAACTGCAAGTCACAAAACGAAAAAACTAGCACGATTACTGAAGTCTTCACGCAAGAGTGCTGCCGTTGTTGAAGTGAGACACTGCTACATGCAGTGTGTATCGTTGTCTCACTTCCACAATCGAAACTGCTTCAAGATCTCATGGCATATGCACTGTTACTAAGGTTATGAGAAATCATAATTTCATAGTATTTATCTGAATTCAACGCCATCACGCAGTAAATAATACCATAATAATATAAATACGTGTAATAATGAAGTTTGTTGTGTTTGTGCTGTAAACGTGCACGTAATGGAATTAACGCGGCCAGCACCGTGACCGCGTCAAGGATGTCCATCCGAAATAATGGATGGATTGGGGGTCCTCGAATTTAATCATGGGTTTATTTCACAACTCTGAGAAGAAATAATATGAACTATTTTAAAAATTGAAACTCAAATAGGTGACTGAAATGGTGAAGATTCTCAGTATTCAGCGTAGTTTTATGTTAAAGTTACGTACCTCTCAACGTATTATTTTATCATGGTCAAAAAGTTACAAACCGATAAGCATATATTAATTAAACAAATACATACGGAATCCCTTGTGAATTAACGAAGCCCCGTCCATATCGAGCGAGGAAGTAAATATCCCGGAAGCCGCATTGATTTGATATTCATTGTTCTGTAATCGCTTTTTAACTAATCCACGACTATAAGTTGCTTACACAAAATATGGTGAAATTGCAAAGGATATGACGCCTATTTGAATTGATAATTAATAGAAACTGGAGCTGCAATAAGCGATGGCGCAATGGTTTGGAGGAATGTGGAGTGTGACTCCTTAAACAGCGACTGGCGACGTCTTAAGGCATACCTTCACTGCTACTGGTATTCGGTGGTTTCCACATGATCATGTTGCCCTTGCATTTTGCAGGTTTGATTTCGTTGAACATGTTGTTTTTATTTTTGTTCTGTATATAACAAAACTGCGATCCCAAGAATCGGACTTCTCTTAAAGACAAAAAGATCGCTCTTCGCCTTGTAGAATTTAGTTGGGGGATGGTAAATGACCAAGATCAAAAGTAAAATACTAATGTACGGAATTCGCGTCAGAAGTGTGTGGTTCACATACTACTTTTGATGTGATTCAAAAGTATCTTAACCGATGTAACCAGCCAACAAAAACAGCCAGCACGAATGGAAAAAGCAGTTCCCGGTTATTTGTGTTAAATTTTTGATCTTAATCATCTACTTTTACTGTTGACTGTACAGCGTTGGAACTTACAAACTATCGTTGATGCCATTTAAAAATGCTCTATTTTTTTCTTAAAGTGGTACCAATGGAATCGCTTGCAAGTATATAATTACGATCGTATTTAACTGCGATTTATCTGCAGTTAATAGTGATTGATAGACTGATCGGTAATTTAATGTTAAGGTTATATAACTAACTATTACATTAATTACATGACTAATATGTTATACATTATGTTTTAGCTCGTTAACCGTCACACTTGAGAGGGGTTTCGCTTATTTATTCATATGTGAGGGTTCCTGAAGTGTGACGAATATGATATAATCGTCTGAAATAAATGCAAGGTTAGTTCAAGGTACTTAGTCATAGGATACTTATTAAAATTCCATTGGAAATACTTAACTCGTAAATACAACATTGATCTCCAACCAATGTATAAAAGCAAGGTGACAACCTGTATGTCATTTGAAATCGGTCAGAATTGTAATGCTACTTAAAGTTGAATTGTATACTTTTTAATGGCAAGACAGAGCGGAGACTGTCCCAAAATTAAAACGTCGAATATCTAGTTTTTCTTGTATTTGAAACTAAGTAGTTAATTATTGAAGTTTTTGTCTGTTGGTAGTAATGACATATTAACATGTAGTAAGTGCCATTGACTTGTTACCAAAAGCTTTCAATATTGTATCTATGTTGGAGAAAGATTCTTCGGATTGCCTTCTCCTAAAATACAAGAATACCGTTATAATGAGCGTTATTTAGATCTCTCGATAGAAACAGAATAATAATTGTGTAGCGTTTTTGCGCACGCTATGTTTTTGATTGTGACCTCTGCCTGTTGGATTTTTCCACTAAATCTTCATGTTTTCCTTTACCATTGAATTAGATTATCGTTTTTTTAAGGTTTAAGGTAAAAGCACCTATTACGGAGGTATTTCGCAACATTTGAAAGTAAGAAACAAAAATAAGCATTTGTAGGTATTTCTAAAGGTGGAAAAAATTCTAACGTTAAAAGTGGAATTTATATTTTGTAGTGCGGTTGAGACTATGATTCTGTTGATGATATTTATTATTTAAAAAAAATATTTAAATCGTCTGGTCGATTTTCCCTAATACGGAGGTACAATTTTGCTCTGATCCTATTACTGCGGTAGACGGTTCCTAATACGGAGGGTCAGAACTTATATTCATTAAAGTTCCGTACAAATAATATTTATTTAATAATATTAATGTGTTAGTATAAGATTTTCCTTTATTGAAAATTGATTTTATTAAATTGCGTAATCAAATTAATGGTGAATGAATTATTTCCATTTTGAGTAACTCTGACAATGACATCTAATATGTATGGGACCCAAATACGGCTAGGCCTATAATAATTAAGGACATCCCTCTATAGAGCTACTGTTGTTGAGATCGCGTTCTGTAGTAAGTATATTTTCATAGTAATTTTGACCTTGATAAGTAGCAATAAATTACTAACAGTAACGAAAATCTTGCAAAAATAAAAAAGCGATCGTGACAAGCGTTAGTGAGCTCGTCCGGAATATGAACATGAAGATTATCTTGGACTGCTCACACGGGAAAGAGCTACTTAAAGTTGCCCGTCTAAAAACAAGATCTACGCCAGCAACTCCTAGGATCGACTAAGGTCTAATAATAAGGCCCAAGGTAGGCCCTAGCCTACCTTGGGCCTTATTAGAAACTGTATTCCCTTAAATTCAAATGGAAAATTGTTAAGAATCAATAGTATTCGAGAGATTAAATCACTTTCCCCGGCACCCACAGTGCTACGGAACAACGTCTATGGATAAAACTGAAAAATAAGGTATAATTATACCAAGTTTCATCGAAATCGAACAATTATTTTTCTCGTGATGCCTGAACATACTGAGAGACAAATTAAATTTAAATCACATATTTGGGTTTGGTCACTCGCTGCTGTTTATTTTTTCAATATTTTCTGTGTACAGAATTGACCCTTCTACAGATTTATTAAATTTATAGATAAATGAAAAGAACCGTAATAGGAGATCTTAGAACCCTACACGGAGTTACCTGGAAATAATTACCGCCGTAATATTAAAACTACTCATGTTTTCGATAATCCTAATTCTGACCCATAAATATTTCGATAAACAAAAGAGTAAAAATGCCTAATCAAACATTAACAGTTTTTTGGCTCAGATTTGTAAAACTCAAGTCAAAATTTATACAAAATAAATGTTTTGTGATAAATCAAAATACACCTTCCCATTTTTGCCTCTTCTAAGAAACTAACATTTTTTACCCGACAGTTTTCATATTTAACTAGATTTCCAATTAAGAACACATACCACAGAATATGGCTTTTAAGTTATGTGATTAATAATTATTTCAACTAAACTTGAAACTAATTGAATAAGCTAATCAATTGAAAGTTATAAACAATTAAAAATGACCAGTACTTTTCCTATTTCGGAGTCATACCACCGTATTAGGATTAATTTTCAAAATTTGTATCGTATTACGGTGGTATTTTATTTTTAATTTTTTTGGTAAAAAATGACTTACAAATCACTACATAGTATAAAACAAAGTCGCTTTTTCTGTCATGTGTCATGTTGTATGTCCCTATGAACGCTTAAATCTTTAAAACTACGCAACGGATTTTGATGCGGTTTTCAACAATAGATAGAGCAATTCTTGAGGAAGGTTTTAGTGTATACTAAGTTTAGGTTTTGTGTAAACTGACAATATTACAACGATATTAGTTAAACAAGTCGGAAAAAATTAAGCCATTCGAGAGCTTTCCTCGAGAACGCTGCCAAAACCTTTTGAGTTACAACAAAACTATGTATGGCGGGTTTGTACCTCTTTAATAAATCTACAAAAAAGTCCGCGGTGGTATATGTCTATCTTCCAAGGATAACCCACAATAACCATTTTTATGTGTTTTCTTAATACAGTAAAATTATGGGTTATTTACGAACCTATTTTTAACAATACAGTATTAATCCTTATCCAAATAAATAAGTTAGATATATTATACATGTAATATAGAACAAAATTGCCTTTTACACTACACCAAAAAAGTGAATAGGTAATGAGTTATCGTAATATTAAAATCTCCGCGCGAGAAATTAAAAATCGATGAAACGTAGCGAAGATATCGTTGGCATCTATATACTAATATACTTATACTAATATATAAAGCTGAAGAGTTTGTTTGTTTGTTTGTTTGAACGCGCTAATCTCAGGAACTACTGGTTCAAATTGAAAAAATATTTTTGTGTTGAATAGACCATTCATCGAGAGAGGTTTTAGGCTATATATCATCACGCTGCGACCAATAGGAGTGAAGAAAAAGTCATAACTTATATCTTCTAACCACGCAGACGAAGTCGCGGGCAACAGCTAGTATAAAATAAGCTATTTAAATAGTGAGTGTAATAATAAGAAAATGCTATAAATAACAAAAGAACAAACTCGAACGACATCTTAATACGAAAAACTTAGTTTCTAAATATTTGTGTACTTACTTTTGTTGTTCAGCGTTTGTATGGAAACACCTCTCACGTCGATTACGTTACAGAGACTGATTGATTTTGTTGTGTTGTCTATGTGCTATAATTGCAAATGTCAGTTAAGTCATAAAGTAAAAGATTTAGAATAAATAGTTTCGGTTTTGGTCTACCTACACTGAATAAAACGGGAATAAAACGCGAAACTAGAAATACCACCGTAATAGGAAGCGATTTTGACTACCGCCGTATTAGGAGCCTTTACCTTAGTTTTATTGATCTATCTATGCAATTCAATTGAGTTGCCCAAGGACTTTATTTTTCTCACTTACGATACAACATTCTATCAATATAAATTGACATCATTCCAATCGCATTTTGTCAATGTAACATATAACTTAGTTAACTGTATCAGTCATCATTACCGTAACTAGGGACGTTCAGTTATATTCTGCACAAATTAGCAGCTATTTGTGGTCTATTGTATTATTCATATTATTTTATATTAACACGTTGCTCCGCATGTGATCGTAATGATGGGTCAGACCGGATACAAATGTCGTTTGGTATATCGTTAGAACTTCATTGTGATGCAAGTTACCGATCCTATCTGTGAAATGTTTCATAACTGCTAAGCTCTGGGAAGTGACAAGATCTCTTTGCGATTCGATCCGATCAAATAGTTCATAGTAAACCTGGTTTTAGTAGCTGCAAGGCTTGTTAGTCACCGATGATGATGGCGTATAAAAATATATATTGACGATAAAGATAAGCTGTAAGACTGTTTGAGGTTTAGTCGGCTTTAAATTACTGTATTTTGTAATTGCCGTTTTATGGAATAGGAATTCGTTTTACGGCAGACGTTTCACGGATATTTAAATCAAATGCACAAACATACTCAAAATTCAGAACAAGCAAAGTTGATCACGTAAATGCTTCTCCTACGCACAGCTAGAATCTTCACCACTTTGCGCACTGTGGGGATTTGCTCGGTGATCAATAACCGGTAACCCACCTAGATAACCGAAATATTTAATTTTTTTCAATAAAAAATATTAAACACCTTTTGCGAAATATTAAAACTTGATTTATTTTCTTATTCTGTCAAGGACTAAAGTACCGTTACAGCTTTTGATTTCATAACTGATGTTTTCGGTAATGCTATTTCCGGCGTACTGAATTTCATGAGAGCACCGCAACTAACAATTTCCTTGACAAATTGGGCCGAATGATAAAAAAAAGCTAATGCAACAGTTAGCCACAGCAGGCAATCAATTGAAAGAGCGATGAAATGTAAATAAGCAACATTAACAGTTCAACTTTTTAATGAGGAAAATTTAGCTATATTTTTACGTATTTTTAGAACTATTTAAATAGAAATAACATCGTCTAGTGGGTCAGTACCAGAAATTCATTTGTTATGTAGGATTTTGAGTTTTGCATTGGGCGACCATAGGTTCATCGGGTTTAATCCGTCATGAGTCATGCATGAGTTTAAGATAGTTCATAAAATTATAAATATCAATGTACGATAACGTGACGCCATGGTCCTTAACAGAGAGATGACTCAGCCACCGTATGTGTTCGCTAACTACAGCGAGAACGGCTTGAGTTGACAGTTTTGTATATCCTAGTGCTAAGCCACGAAGATGTTAATGCAAACTGGCAAAGCAAAAACTAAGGGATGGCAAAAGTTTGATGAAATGTGACTCTATGCGGATTGGACGTTGGTTAAATAGACATAAATGCTTAAAATCTTCAGTACGTATACGTCATCTGGTGTTTTAGATGGTGATGGAAAATCTGTTTTGCGTGAAGGCTTCTATTTAATTCAGGAAGGTAACGATTCTAGAGCGTGACCTCAGCATGTCGGTACAACACAAAAAAGAAAACTTTCTTACAGCAGATAACAAATAGGTAGAAGATATGTCATAGTGGGCAAAAGTCTTCCTAATTTAATGTTTATTTACAAGTCTAAAAATAAGAAGAAATTCATCAAGCGGTAAAATAAAAGCTAATTCCACAAGGGGTCAGATATCACACAAATCCTTACGTCATAGCATTACAAGTTCAAGTTTCAATCGCAAGATGGCGTTATATCCGTTTCCGGTTTGCGCACGCTTCAGTGGCGCGGTTTCAGCATGCCATAGCATTGTTTGAAGAAGGCCATTGTTTAAAAACCAAAAGGTATTTTGAAACTGTTTCAACAACTGGCAATAAACAACAATTATCTGAACTGCTTTTTTCTTATCGAAAATTTAGGTGATTTGTATGCATTTTGGCTTTCTTTGTAGAAACGGTTTGTGAATGTCTTTTTATTAAAGAATAATGTTTTTTAACGGTTTTTCAGGGATGCCACAAAAATCCAATTCGATGACAGTACATAGGGTAACGTAGGTACAAAAATATTTACATTATTCATTCTATAAATCTTTCCAAAAACGTAATGAAACCACTTAATAGTTATTTATAATGTATCAACAATCCTGGCTAAATCGGTTTTGCGCAGGCGCACCCGGTATGTATTGTTAAGGATCGTATCAGCAATAAAAGACTCACTTAGTAAACACGAATCCTCGGAGATATTTTAGAAATATAGAAGCTACTTTTAAGGTAACGTTCTTCTTCGTTATTTTGATTCAGAATCCATTGTTGTCTAACAATTTCTTAATGACGTCATGGTGTCTCGGTCAATAGACGTATTTAACGCTCCGTTTTCAGTAAAAATGCAGTTAATGAGAAAAACCATAACCGCAACACTTTAAACAATGACATAATCCAGAACAAGCAAACAGCAACAATAACATTCCTTAATCAAGTCACAATGCCCAAAAGTATTATCCAACTGAAAACAAGGGACTCACCGCGATACCTTGTAGTAATATTATTGTAGCTGTTGAAGAGTGACAGAGAGCTAAACGGTTTGTAGCCATGTCCCTCTTTCACATCAGCAATATTATTCCTAAAGGTGTTGGTAGCAGGCCTCAGTAGTGTTTACATTGTATCAACAAAGGTAACACATACAAAATAAGAATGACTCATTGAAAATGCTTACGTGAATAAAGCGACGGTGGAAAACTAGCAACAAGTTCCTAGGTGACTCATCATGCATTTGGAAGAGATTATTGAATCAAACATTTTATTTACATACGAATGGTAACGTTACTTGCATGGAAATGTGGAGTGCAACTGCATTCCTTTTCGAAGTTTCTCATGCGATGAGCAAAAAGTACGTTGTGGACAATAATTTGCATAAGTATATGCAACTATATAATTATGCATTCTTAGCGTGCATTACGAGTACATATTCTTATTAAAAAAATAAAATTGCTGTAGAGTGCAGAGGGTTCTCTATTTTTTTCAATCTAAATGTGGTGTGTATTTTTTTCTACTACTTTTCGTTGAGGAGAGACTTATCCCAAACCCCTTCATAGTACCCTGTACAACGCTATCCTACAGCAGCCCTCGCGGTGGGTGTTAACTTACTCGTATATATATATTATGTTGCTCCATCAGTTCCTGGACCGGTGTTTAATTTACAGAAGGTTTTGTTGCAGTCGCTGAAGGTCATTTGGTCATCTTTAATGAACTCAGAATCATATACCTATTTACCACGTCTTGTATGCTACTGTTAGTAATTTATGTTTTCCAAATGAATTTGTTTTATAATTAATTTTACGATGATGATAATGCTATCACGATTCCAAAACGATCTGATAAAGTTTTACGTGCATGCACGTCGTTAACGATATTCTGAAGTCTCACTAGATCTTTGACAAGTTTTTCGTGTTTATGTTATTTTTATTACTTACCTGCCTACGCAGGTCTTTGTTAAAATTTATAAGTATATTAAACTCAGGGAAGAACATGTTTATACATAAAAAGCGCGGGACCAATTTATGCCCTTGGGAGACTCCGGACAGAATGTTAATTTATAACGGGTTGTAGATAAAGGAAGAACATAGTGAAATGCAGCTCGGGTTCAGTATTATTCATGAACACAGAATGAAACAAGTGAATTTTACAAATATTTAATTATTAAAGTTTCCTTAGTTAAACGTATGCTACTACAACCTTATCAAACGCTAACTAGAGATTTACAGCTATACGCTAGTTACACGAGGTGACGTTAAAATTGATTGCAGTTCACGAGACCCATGTTTATGTTTAATTATTTAATTTTATTGTTAAAGGAAAGTCGCGTGCGCACGCGCCGCGCCCCCGTCGTTATCGCACCACGTGAGCGTTTGTGTAATCACAACCACTTTAACAACTAACCCTAACAATCACAACCGTGTAAATACATATATTGTTATTTGTTGAGTTCTATTTTCTAATAGTTTTTCTTAATGAAATCTATGATATTTTTGATTGATCAGTTATTTGGCTTCTGTGTCTTTACGTATTTATTAATTTAGTTTGCTTAGGCTCCGTATTTTCTTTATTGGTCCATTACATATTATGTAGAAAGCATTATTTTCCAAGCTTTGATTAATGCAATTATTGTGTCGATCTAAGTTAAGTTTTATTCAAAAGGGAACTATTCTAAGTTGTAAATATTATATTAAATTGTTCAGGAAACAAGGGAGACATTAAACTTTCGTTGCAGTAATTAAGCTGAAAGTATGTATGCAGAGAGTCGCCGGCGCAGCATCAGGCTGTAGCCGGCGGCGGGAGGCGAGACCGCATTCCGCGCCGAACCTCCGCGCGCGACGCCCGTGTCGCGACGCTCGCAGTACCGCGCGCGAACGATCGATACTCTGGTATACACGCTGTGCTTGTGACGTTACTCTTGATTTCTGTGCAATGTGTTATGGAGCTTATTTATGTGTGATTGGCCCTCTGAGGGTTCTGTAATCAGTGTTCACTTATTTTGGAAGTAAACTACCAGGTGAGTCTCGTATCATTATACTTTACCAGGTTTCTGGTCTAAAGTCATTTCATTGCTTAGCGTAAAATGGTTGGGAAGCCGCAACCGATGCTTCAGTTTCATTACTAAATAGTTGAGGAAATTCTTGTATTTCTTAAATATTCATAAAACCTTGGTTATTTATGTGGCCTTAAAGTTTGTTTAAAAATATATTTTTAGAATTACAAAAATGTTTCTCATCCTAGTTTTGTTGCTTCTTACAGAAAGTCTACTTTGCTATTTCTTATAGAATTATGATGTATTTTGTATTTACAAAACACTTTTCATTGAAGAGCTCTTCGCGAACGCTCGCTACAAAGAGTTTACGAATAATGTTTACACGATTGACATCACCAAAGCGTTTGTTTTCTGTTGTATTTTTTACAAGTTTTGTTTTATTTTGAACTTGAACATTGGTTGATTACTTTTTCTTGTTTTCCCACGATTGTTAACTTTCTTCATTGTAGTAGGTATAATGTTTTATCATCTTTCGGACTACTACTTTATACAAATCAAGTGACTCACAAAAGGCGAGAAAATGTTACTTCTTTTGGGTGAATCATGGATCTACATTCATTAATTTTAGAGGATATCGCAAATCTATCGTCCATGTCATTAAATAACAATATTTTAATTATACATATGACAAAAGTAATCTCTAAGACCAAATGTGATGTTATTGTTATTACATTTAACACGAGGCTATTTTAACCCTGTACCATTTTGTGCGTAACGACGTTAAAATAACTAATTATTGTCAAAATTGAAAATCAAAAAGTTTTTATTTCAAGTAGGTACTTGAGTCTATTTCAGGCTCTCTTGAAATAAAAATAATGACGGTAGTTACGCGGCCTCCAAATGTCATCCGTATCACAACAAAAACGAATGCGAGAAGACTGTATTAATTAAGTAACTGTAAAAAAATTGTGTATGAATTCCAGGTATTACCCTTTCTTCATCGCATCTTTACCCTTACAATTTTAATTAAAATCAATCCTATTAACTAGGATCCTGGCCACCTTACTTGTAGGCTTAGCTATTCGATTAGTTGCTAAGGTTTTTACTGTCAATTGTCTAAACTTTGTTTTACTTAACGAGCAGTTTACTTTGAAAGCTTAATCGGATTGCGTTTAGCCTCGTTAAATAATGTATTGGTATAAACTTAATCTCTTAGAATCCTGATCCATTAGAATAAACCCCCTAATTAGATTAGGACATGGACTTAGCCGTTTCAGGAGAAATACAATTTGAAATAGTTAAAAAGCTATTGAAAGCCCTGAAATTAGTACTTAAGAAGAACTATTTCTTTGCGAAGACAATGAAGAGCTTAATGAAATACAAGTTCCAGTAATTGCAGTCGAGATTGTACTGCCAATTGAATAATTCAGTGCAGTAGTTAAGTTAGACAGTGGCAGTTTCGATAAGTCCTAGAATGAATAATGTTAATCGATTGCACGGTACTGGCTTAGCATGTTGATATTGTTAAAGCGTTCATTACTTATGATTTCTCGTCTAGATTGACTGCGCTATTGCTTATAAATCGGTTAATTCTCGGATCTTCGGAGCTTTCTATATCAAGACCGCATATTAAAGCGCTGGGAATAACGCATTACGTTATTTTAACAGAATATTCTTCTTATTTTTGCCTTGCTCTATCAAAACTTGGCGATATGATTAAGAGTTTGTAAACGGTAAACATCGGATTACGTACAATTAAATACAGTTAGACTCGAAACAACTTTAGGCTAAAAACTAAATTGCTCTAGTTGCTTCCGTAGCAAATTATAAATGAGCATCTAAAAGTTCCATGGTTAATATTTTTTGTTCGCACTTTTTGCCTTACGCGCGGTGTCCAATGCGATTAAGTTTATGACGCCAAATACTTTTGTTTATTGTTTTATTGGTGGGATTTAATAATATGTATTGCATGTGAAGTTTCATATATTTTATGAATTTCATTTCGACAAATAGTTTCATGGTGGTCTACTACAACCAAACAAATTCGAATTCTAATAGCTAATGGAAACTGAAGTCCAATGCATAAATTGTTAAAATTGACGTTGGACTAACCAAAAATAAATTTTTCTATTAGCAATAGCGTCGCCCGAATTCATCAGAAGTGACAATTCCACTAAAATCATAACAGATTACGTCCCGATCTTTCTTCTGCTAAACAGTTTCATAAATACGATTGTGCTGATCAAATGTTTGCGTATCAGGTACGATGTTATCAACAACACGCAACTTATCACTGTTAATGGCATCTGACACCGTCCGTTATGATGGATAGAATTTCGTCGAGACGGTCTCTCTCTGTTTATTTAGGATCAAAACGTGCCCACCTAAGAATTTTTATGTTTAAATTACTTGCCTATATGTTTGCCAGACTCTACACTATTGGTTTTAATTTTAACAACTTGATTCACATCACTTTTTAATCCAAAAGAATTAGCATTCATCAGGTTTATCTGAAATAGTTTTCTATCAATTATTTTTAAATTGTAATGTTTGCGCAAAGATCAACAATTCTCGCGGTTTCTGCATTCTGTTCCAGTATGGATGGATGTTGCATATATTTTTATGTGGGAACCAGTTGGGACACAATGGTGCTCTGTAAAGTCTCTCACGTTCTATGTGGGTGGTTCTTGCGACATTTTGTTCTCGAGAGATTGCTAGCGGCTCGTATTGTCACTGCAAATTGAACCTAGTTCAGTTCGTTCTGTCAGCGAATTAATAACTGCTTGACGTCTGATATCAATTATGAGTGACACTATTAAATTGGTTTGTTCATTTAGGAGCCAATGTATTGAACTGAATTTATTATCATCGATCGTATTATTGACCCGTGGGTATCTGAATTAATTAATAAGCATAGTTGTAGTAAATACTGTAGTAGCCTATTTTCTTCAATGTATTGACTTTACGTTACTTAATGGTTTGCAAATATCAAGATTAACAGTTCCACTTTATCATAAAAAGGGGTCTTGAACTTTACTCGATCTACTTTGCCTGTTCTTAGAAACAGCCACCATGAAGATCGATTAATGACTCATGTCGTGAATCACGAATCGTGTTAATCGCTGATCGATGTACGTCGATTTCTATGCAGTTCAGCCATAAATCCTCAGTATGCAATCAACCACTTCAGCATGAAATGGATGAAAAACACACATGTGTATGTGACAAGCGAAAGTGGCATAAAAATCACTATTTGCACACTGATCGAATTAACACAACACGCGATGTAGCGTGCGTAGCCGACTTAATATTCTGGAATGTAAAATCGCAGTTTGTTCTGCGTTCAATGTTGCTTATAATTTATTGACACCTTTAATGTTGTTACACTGTTGATACTCTTCGCATGAGTGTATCATAAATTTTAAAGGCGGCAGACTTTCAAATGTAATCTTATCTGAACACTTTTTCTAAACCTCTTTGGCAAAGATGCCTTTGCACTTAATTTATTTTGATTATGCCTTGAAATACCTCACCTCTTGCTTTTCCAGTTTAACAGGTACCACATGAGTAATTATCATTAGAACAAAAGTTGAAATTATTTGGGAAGTGTGTTGGTTTTATTAGTTCACCTGCATGGCGTTAAACACGCGAGCCCGCCTCACCTAGCCGCTCGCGGGTCATCAGGGCGATACGCGTCTCTCGCTCAATTCACATGACACACTTCGACACATAATCTACACGCAATTCGTAAGACAGTAGTAAACGATGAACTTTATACACGGAATTACAAACTATTGCATTTGGAAACTTCGAGTACAAACTGTTATTTAATATTACTGTATATGTAATTATTGTAATGACGGCCGTGTTCAAAACACCGTGAAATATCAGAAGCTTCAAGGCCTTTATCGTCAGATTGATTTAAATCAAATTCTTAACATCAATGTACCTTTTATCAATTTAAATTCTTTTCCGAATCTAAATGTTCCGAGTGGGCTGGGTTTATCGTCGATGCACAAAAAATGTTTTATCATTGTAAATATTGAAAGCCGCATTCCTCGTGCTTGCAGGCCGTAACGCAACGCGGGAGTTATCACCCGTATATTAGATATTACAGTGACTTTGAATATTTTTTATAGCTCCAATGTCAAGGCGCCAGCTCCTCCCGCTCTTCCGTTTGGACATTCCATTTCTGGACGTTGCCCTTTCAAATTGGTCTATCATTTTCAGTCGCTTTAATCATCACTTTGAGTTTTATTTCTCACGTTCGAAAGCCATATCTCAAAATTGTTCAAAAGAAATCTTCTAAAGTTATGAGAATATGAAAGTTGAAAGAGTCGAAACCACCTGAAAATAAGATAAAGTTTAGAATAATGAACAATCCAGGTTTCAGTCTAGACTTTCATAACGGCGAGAACTTATCATATTCCCAAATTATATGCGAGGCAATATAATAAAACAATAGTGTGCTGAGGTATAATGAAACCTTGAGAAACTCTACCGTGTTCCGTTACTAATTGGCTTCTATCGGTATTCCTAACAATGTGTTTAAAGGTTTCATTTTAGATAGCCAATGCATCGTTATAAAAACAACTACTAGTGTTTATAGTGGTCCAATTACACTACTATCAATTCGTCTGATAACTTGGATTAAGTAACGGGTGCTATTTATAAAAGTATGTATAAGCAGTATCCGTTTGCAGTCAAGGCTGTGCAAACGGTCAGATAACAGAATGTTATTAGTTTCCCTGTTAAATAGATAACCGGTGCTGGTCAAACACCGAATTGGGTTAAACCCTTTAGTTAAATTTTGATAGCAGTCGTTTAGATAGTGGATAAGGCGGATAGTTGAGGTTTTAAACGTCAAATACGAATTAAAGTCTTCGCTACATGGATATGTATTAAACTGTATGACATTGTGGTACTCGCAGAGACTCGTCGCATTTTATTATGCGTCTTAAAAATCTTATTGAAATTAATTCGAGTTTTTGAAACCTTATTATTGTATGTTAACTTAAAATTTAGAACGGTACTGTGAGTTACAACAATTCAATTGCTATTGGAAAAAATAAATGAAGAAAAGCGTTTTTAAAGCGTTGCAAATCATTTTAGTGTAAGGTGACAATATCTTGGTGACCTCATAAATATTGCAGCGAAACTGTTATCAAAATTGTTATTAAATATTTCATAAAAGCAATTTCTGAACGGTTACCAGATTTTAAGAGTACTTGTTTTAATTTACCGTGCTTGCTTCATCAGGTTTTTAATGGCCAGCAGGTTATATAAGCAAATAAGGTGGAGACAACCTCCGAACCTCCATATTTTGAAAGCAGATATAAAGTTGTATGAGCTTGAAGTTTTATGAATGATATTAGAAACGTAAGACGCATCTCTTCAAATCCCAACATGTTACAAATATACTCGTTTAATACTGCATTGCATTTAAATTCATGAGCTAACGAAAACATATCCTCAATTAAGGCTATCATCGTTCATTGCATCGTTATCTGTAGAGCCATAAGTATCTATCAGAGCCCGTAGTTCTGTACTTGAGTGGGCGTGATCTAGTTTATTTTCGACAATCCCTACAAATGTTGGCGGTTAATATAGGCCAATGCAGTGAAGACTTGAATGTAGTTAAATTAATATGGATTTTTTGGCATCAATGGGCTGATTTCGGAAGGTATGTTTTTGAAAACATTTCCGCCCTTTCACACACGCTCATTCAGTATATTTTGCATTGTTTAAAAATGTACTTATGACTTCTTATAAATCGTTAGTCATCTCATGGGTCACCATTGTCACCTCTTGTGCAGCCAGATTGCATCTATAGTATCCAATTAATTATGAACGGTTGACTCACAATTTGCGCAGGTTACAGTCGCAACTGCCTTACTCAATTTAGCGTTTTAGTAGATATAGTTCGGCGCTATCTGTCTTGAAGAATCTTGAGTTTACCCTGCTTTGATTCAAGTAGCATTTAAATTATCTATTACGCAGCAGTTTTAATTAAAACCTTTTTGTGTAAGACAGTTGAATCTTAAATGGTTGGTCATTATTCTTGGCGCCGCATCGCTGATGAACGACTGAAGCATAACGGCGAAGATTGTATACTAGTAGTTTTAAATGTGGCTTTTAAGAAAACTTAATTCGATAAACACGAGTGGTTATAGTTCTTTGTTATATTCAATGTTTATAACAATCTCATTCTATAGGGATTTGTGATGAACTTTTAAAAGTCTCTGCTGATTTTTTTAAATGTCGTATTAAGGATTTTCCTTGTGTCGCGGGGTTTCAAAATCAACCAAGTCACATGCACAAAGAAACCTAGTCTTAAGTTTGACAGTATGGACACTCTACTAACTGTACAGTGAATGATTAAACAGGACTACAATTTTATTCCAACATCTAAATAAAGATTGACTTTGCAACAGATTACTGCGCAACAGTTCTAAGTAACATTCCTCGAGCCGTAGTACAGTAGTAGAGGGTCAGATAGCCATCGGTCGTGGCGCCGAGTTCATTTGTCTCAATTGGTGGCAGCTGCCAGGCGACCCCACGGAGGAAGGATTCATTACTCAACGTCTTCCTATGCTGAAGCTTGTAAGGTACATGGTAATTTGATAATTGAGTACCATCAACCTGGATTGAGGAAACGGGATTAGGATGGACATTCCAAAGAGATTTGTCCCCTTTACTTTAAAATTTGCGGACGTTGCATTTTGCTGTGAGAAAAAGTTTGACTTGTGATAACTTAGTTGGAGGTGAAATTAAATGTCCCTAATCAAAATCTATATTAAGACAAGCCTAGAAAAGTGAATAAAGTTATTCGATAAAGATAGCTTAAGCTAAAGAATGGAATGAACATTAGCCAGGTTAATATATCTTGAAGTGGCAATCCATAAATACCTTCGATAAAAAGCGATCTATTTGTAAAACAGTGTGTGTTGCGCATAAGTGCGGCGTGTTCAAGCGTTTACATTGAATTCTCCAGTGGGTACTGCGTGACTCCTTGCAACATACATTTCTTCGCTCGGATCGATATCAATAACGAAAACTTCCGAAAAACCGAATGATTGTTTTCTATCTGATTATTATTTATTGAACGGTGCAACGGGAAAAGGTAGAAAAATCTCATTTCCTTAGTTAGCTTTGTTGATATTTAAACTGATAATTCGTAAAAGCCAGCGCCTTCTATTTAGACAAATTCCTTTTTTATTAGTAACGTGATACTACGATACATTCTGACGGCTATACTTCCCTACAATCAGTCGAGCCGACTTGATGTTATCTTATCTTGAAAGTTGGTAAACAAATAATTATACTCTATCAATACTCTTGCTCAACATCGTAACGTTAATTTGATTTATGGGATTGTTTTTGTTTGTTTGTATGGTGTGTATTATCTGAGTACAGAATAGGGGTACTTTAAGTACCCCAAATATAAATAGAGCAACACTTGTTCCTAAGACTCCAGAGAATGGATCGTAAATATCGGTAGCTGGAATTCGAGTGGCTATCCCTTTATTTTTAGATCTCTTGAAAATAATTAAATGCATGTTAAGTTTAATATTCAGTCACGTATTTTCTCTTGGTGCTATAAGATAATTAATGTCATTTTGTCTCCAAATTTTAAAAGTTATTTCATGTTTACAGTAATACCCTATAAATGGCATAAAACGCTTGTTTTCCATTCACTCGGCTTTTTGAGCATGAGTAAAGGTAGGTAAAGACCCTTTGCAATTCTCATAAAATAACTCGTTTTCTCGGAAAGTTCATACAACTTTAATTAATATCTTGAAAATAATAAGGGCGATATTCGCTTGAATAACATGATTCGTCTCTTCCAAACTTCTGCAGCCAAATAAAAGTGTAACACGAAATTGAGCAGTATTAAACAATTGTGAACTGTGACCGAAGCCAAGACGCGGTTCTTGTAACATACGTCTTCTAATAACTGAGGAACTCCTTAATTGGGCGGAATTGGTCAGTTTTAGTGGACGTTGAATATTTGCACACTATGAAACATTTGGAGTAGTTTTAACTGGTCTTGTTGGACAATAGAGACAGTAGATTTGTTTGGGTTGAGATGAAACTGATGTTCTATCCTATAGAACATAAAAACTAGAAATATTCAATAAAATATACATATAAACTGTTCGTACAAGAAATGATTAAAAAACACTACATAAAATACATATACTTAGTTCTCAAGTTACCGTGAAAGTTAATTAATATAAATTTAACAATTACGGCACATGATCTCTTAAATGCGCCGCCTATCGTCGCACGCGCAAGTTACCTGAAACGAGTTTTGGAGAATGCAAAAGAAAGACGGAGACACATTCTTTTATTTGCGCCATGGGAAACAGAGCAAACGTATATCGGTATTAATTAAGGGGAGTTTTTTTATCTTTGGACAGATTTTTTTTTAAAACGAAAAACTTAACCTTCCCTTTTTAGGTTATGAGAATTTTAAGTTTAAAAAGTAATTAAACTGTAATTAAATTAAAATGTACGTTTAAGTGTCAGAATATGGAGTAAATGAATATTACAATAATAGTTTTTATCCTAATGGGAGATTTTTTACTTATCAGGAATTCTCTTGATAAAAGTTAATGCACTATAAGCACACTGAAAATGCAACTCAGATCATATAATATCCTTTTTCAGATTATCACAAGTTCAGAGCCGCAAAAGTAGTAAAAAAAAGATAAAAAATTCTAAATAACTACACACCCATTAAAAAACTAATCTTAGATAATCGAAGTCCACTCTTTGCCAAGTCATTTACGAAAAGACAAAAATAATTATGTTAATAGGTTATCGTAATACGAATGTGTTTCCAAAATCCTAAAAAGCCACGGTGTCGCGTGTCAGACAAAACAAACAGACGCCGATTAGCGGTTACCACACTGTAATGACATAGAAAGTTAAACGCTGAAATTGCGACGTTTGACTAAATTGTCCTCATTGTAGGCTATCCTATAGGTACTTAACTGTAATTATAACTACTGTTCTGCTCCGTAACCATGGAAAGATTTACAATTTTCTCAATGAAGATATTTGAATTGTTTAATCTAATTTTCTTTTGTTTTGGATTCTAAAATTGACATTAATTTTCACAATCTAACTGCATGTAAAGCGTCGATGTGGGCGGATAAATGACAGGGATTTTCTCTATAATTTTAATATAGAATCTGATATCTATCATTATTGTCATCATCAAAGTTAATGAAATCGCTCGATTATATAAAAGCAACGAATGCAAAGCAAGACTTATCGTAAAGAAAGTAGTATCTATGCATGATCGATTTCTATTATAATCATCGTTAACGCTTGTAGAGACATCACTTTTATATGGGAGATGATAATTAGGAAACTATAGACTAACAATAAGTTTCTTTACTGACAGTGTCGAAAATTTAGGCTTTCAAATTCGATGTGGAAACGAAAATCCTAATTTTAAATTAAAAGCAAATAAAGATATCAATACCAATTACATTTATTAATAGATTGTACTAGTTAAACTGGAACCTAACTCATTGACTGAAGTAGGTGGACGGGAAGTGATCAACATATTTGCCGTCCTATCTCGGGCCGCAGTCAGCCTAGACATTGCTAAATGTTGAAATAGGTTCGACATGCCAGATACAGTTGTGTTATGTAAATGCTAGGAATTTATTTTCCAATTTACTTGAAGATAGTTGTATGTTATTCAGCAGCTGTTTACATAGTCATAGATGTCAAACTCCGCTCTGCAAATGTATTAAGTTATTTGCATGTAACAATTAGCGATGAATTGATGGTGCTCTTTTAGATGTCACTAAGAAGTTACGTGATACTTTCAAAATCGTTTTAACCTTGCTATAACAGTTGATAGGAAATGTCAATGTCACTACAAATCTTAATATCAAGCTTAGTTAAATTTATTTTTGACATGTAAAAGCAATATCAATTTTCATATTTGCCGATTAAAATATTTCATTTTATTTAAAGTTGCCGAAAAGGTTTTAATTTAAAGTTACGTTGAGAGACGGATCTATATATCAGTAGTCAGGCATGTGCATAATTAAATGACAACAAATGTTCTCGAACGACCAGTGGAAGTGTTTAATAAGTGAAAGTGTCACATGGCCGTTTTAAATGTGTAATTGATGTTGTCGGTAGCATGCGGGCGTTGTTGTGGTGATACTATTGTGACGGACTCAAGGGCACTGAAATGGAGAGAATTTGGATCAGAGATGGATTTGGTGTGAACTAAAAAACGAGCCCTATGAAATTGTATTTTCGTCTTTCATATGGCTGATTGATTGTGGATTTTTGTGGCTTATTTGACAATTTGTATTGATTGTACTAAAGTCCGATTTAAAGGACCTTTATGCAATTGTAGAATAGGTTTAACTGTTACAGTAGTCAAATGTTTTGTATATCTTCGTGCTGAATATTCAAAAGGAATGTATAACAGATATCCATACGACTTTAGCATATTTAAATCGAGAACTAAAGGTCGGTATAATTCATCTTCAAAGCACGTTATTATAATTTTATTATGCCTTGTAAGACTTAAAGAGCGATTTAATTTCTTCTGTCGTACGTTAACGAGACCTATTCAGTGTGCTATTATTATTAATGCCCACGATACTAGCATCCATATGTGGCGCAGACTGTGCCGGCCTGACATTTGATTGGCGCGAAAAAATGTCATGAGAAAATACTTTAGTGCTAAGACCGGCAATCGATCTCCTTATGGAGCATATCACAACGATTTCGCAATCTCCGGATCAAACTCTACGTGCATGATCGGTTATGGATGCCTCAGATTATTTTTAAGTACCAACGGGTACATTTCCCCTGTTCCATCTCGCGACATCGCAGCCGATATCAAGAGCTGTGCACTTTATTGCCAATAACTGAAAATATTTACGAGAAATTTTATTTTCCTGAAATTATCGAAACGTTTGATGGTTCTTTTTTTTAATTGTTTCCTTTATAGCGCATTCTCGAACAATAGGAATTTTGAAGATGGGCTTTTCTTATTTTAGTACAACATACGTCTTTATTTATACCTCCATAGTGTCCATTGGTCATTTTACAGCGTTCCCGGTCTTCAAATATAATTCTATCTACTTTTTATATCTTTGCCGTTAGCTTCCTGGAAGGTGATGTTATGGGCTATAAAATTACGATTAGGTTTAAATTAAAACATATTTTTATCGGATACAATAGCCACACGGCCATAATAAAACGCACGTATCCTAAAATGGAGCTTATTCTCTTAAGAAAACAGTTGAAATTTCTACAAATTCAAATTTACATATTGAACAGAGAGATCGAAGATATTTGCACGCGAGCTGCAAGCTAATATTTATCTATTGGTGCGACAACCAACAAAAAGATTATCATTCATTGCGTTTTTTGTTAGTGTCTAACAATTTTGGCTTTGGGTGAAACAGAAATGGTTAGCGAGAACTTTATAAATGCATTATGTATGCATGTGGTGTCTGAAGGCGTCTAAGTATAATTGTTAGGACGGTGAAGGACTCGCGTAGAGAATGTATAATATCGATAGGAATTCCATAGATTATAGAATAATATTATGATATCACGGTACGTTTTATAACTTATTGTTATGGTGTATGGCCTTTTTATGCAATGAGTATTCGAATATGATTTGGGAAACCTAAAATTTCCATACCTTGAAAAAATCTATTGTTTTTAAAAGTGATTTGGTGTTGTTATTTTAGGACAGTTTTTTTTACTATTGTAGTTTCTGAAGTCGTGTTTTTTTTTGTAATTTATTTTGTTAGATCAATGTAGTGATTATATTGTTTGAATTACTTGTATTTGTGTCAATGACTAAGATTGCATCAGTGACGTTGGTACCATAATTAAGTAAATAGGTATTGCTCTTTTTCCTTATGATTCTTTTTCAGAGGTATACCGACCTAAAGGTGGGTTCCTATCTAGTTTCATTAGTATATTTGAGTAATTATAGACATTGGCCTTTTCTTATGATGTATTCCTTTGCTTTTGATTGTCAAATAATTAGCCAAATTATACGTACTCGTAAATAGTACCTAACTATAATTTAACGTCCTTGTTTACGGTGCAGCTTCGCGAATTCCAGAATAACTAACATCTACCAACAGAATACTAGGAGTTGTCGGAACATAAATCATGTCACGGTTTCAGTTTACGATCATTACTCTAAAGCACACCTAGGAACAACCGTACGAAATACCATTTAGTACCTGCAGACAGTATTTAACTTTGGGGCCTTAACACCATTCACCATTTGTAAAAGTACCTTAAAATATAGCAATTGTGTAAGCGAGACGCCACTCTACGTTGTGTATAGCGCTCTCTCGCTCCAACGACCGCAACATACTCGTATTTCGAAAATTGTCTGGAGTTTAAAAGAGATGGTACCCTTGAAATTCTTGTTACTTGTAAGGAAAGTTGAAAATTAAACATACAAGTAAAAGTTATGATTTATTCTAGTCTCTGAAAAACTGATCTTATTTATTTCTTTTGGCTTTTATTCTATGAGTTACTGGACCCTTAGGCTCCCAGTTCTATCCTCCCCCACTATGTCAGGTATGCTATCCTTATCCTAGGCACAGTTATCATACTAACTTGCTGCTTATCCCATACAAGTCTCGGTCACTCCCGCATTCGAGTCCCGTTCGTTGCTATTTGTATGATACACGTATAAACTGTTTTTGCGAGGTGACATTCGGCCGACGAGACTTCCGTTGCTAACCAGCTTATGAATTACCTATAGGTTTTATACTATCGATCAGATTGTTGGAATCACACAATATGTAGGTATATAAAGTTTAGTATTTGGGAATCCCACTTGCGAGTTTTGATCTTAGAATATACCTCACTTTATCCTCGATAAAACCTTCATAATAAAAGGTTTTGGTTAACTGACTATATAATTAGAAATTTTATGATAATCTGGCAATTATTTTTATCCTGAAACTTTAACCGAATAATCTTAGAAACCGTTGTAATTTTGTGAATATTTGAAAAAGACGAGAATTGGAAAAGGAGGTAGGTATAGAAAAAGGTATGTGACTAGGCCTATAATCAAATCTTGTCTACAAAACCTCAGCTAACATAATGTCTAAGAATGAGAATTACACGCAAAACATGTAAACTATAAAATAACGAGAACCCATTGATAGCATGTGATTGTATACAACTTTCATTGAGAGCTTCACAATGGGCGTCTCGTTACAGTCCGCTGGTAGGCTTCGCGTATCGAGTATCGAACAATGACCCACGCGCCGCGCCCCGCACTCATCACCGCGGCTTGGGTCGCTGTGGTACTTAGATGTAATACTCTATTTTGCACTCAAGTTACCCGAAGACGATACTTTCAAAGTTTAGTTACTTATTGTGTCAATAAATGTCGTCTTACATCTGGCTAGCGGGATTCAAGAATTTTGGAAATTTCTTACGTTTTTCTATTGATATACACAGAAAAGGATTGGATTCGGGTCAAAACAGTCACTTAAAAGTTATACAAAAATACAAGAGTCTAAATATACTTATATCGGCACACTACAACGAATATAGCTGATACAACCTCTATTTATACACTATAGACTAATACATTCAAGTAATCCGGAAATGAAATCCAAAAGTTTTCCCGCCGTACACCTTACCACACATGTCTTGCATACGAAATGTTCGCGTCGCGTGTAATCGACCCCACAACTCATTGCCAAGGTTGTACGCTCATTCTATGGTAATAAGTCGCTAAATTTGGATACAATGGCTTATCACATCTGCGATAGTATTGTTTAGGGAATTCCTAATTATTTTCGGAAGGTTCCGATTGGCATCACTTGCCTCACACGTTGGGTTTCTCTTGGATATCTCAAAGATTTCACAAATGCGTCGAAATCCGTGAATTCCCGAGAAGAAAAATTTTATGAATCATACGTAACTTTTACTTTGTACGGAAAATACGCTTGGACGCAACACAGAATCGATTTGGTAAGTATTTACTGAGTTCAACATTTCTAAAGAAAAACCAGCTGAAAACTCACAATTTCCTATCAGGGCATAATAAACTCAACACACAACCGCTCAATTAAATCGTTAAAGTAATTAAAGCTAACTATAGTAACTATCGAACAAAATCGACTCGTATAAAAGTTAAACCAAGTTCGAATTTGGTACTTTCTTTCACTAAAAGTACCAAAAAGGTTAACGTCAACATCCTACACTCATTAACAGCTTCCTTGCATCACTATTAATTGAACCGATATAGATTACCTTTGAACGTCACCGGATGCGGTATACGGGGATTTTGTAATCTTTTAGTTGCGTTTTACGATGTGTTAAAATATGTTAATGTTAGATTGGAATCTGATTAGTATATTAAAGGCCGTTGTTAAAAATAATTAGATGCATCTGCTCTCAGACTGCTACCAATAAGTTTAGAGAATGGACATAATTTTCCAAACCGAGGCATTTTACTGGGAATTATTGTAAATTAATTAGAAGATACGTTTTATGGCGGTTGTATACTGTTAAGATATGTAAAATGTTCTACTATTTAAAATCAGATTACGCCACTAAATAAGAAGAAAATATCAAATTAGGCTCCACATGAAATACAGCTAAAAGATAAAATTTCATTTTTCCCAAATGTATAATTAGTTACACCACTTAACCATGGGTGGTAGCGAGGAATGGCTTCATAACGAATGCTAGCAGCAATACAAGAGTCCATGTAAGATTCGTAGGGTCTAGATTGTTTCAGCTACCCACACATAATCTAGATGAAACCAATACCGCTATAGATCTATAACTGAATGAAGAAGCTGTACCTTATGACCCATCAGATACACTTGCGACAGTCAAGGATATGATTGATGAAGATCAAAGGTTGCAGAATGCACTGCTGACTAATGAACGGTGACTTCCGTGAATCAGTGTGACATTTTTATTAGCTGAGTCTCTGCGAGCTACAGCTAGTACTGTGCGAGCGAATGTTTCTAATAAAATGGTGTTGGTTAGACGTTATGAATGAAAGATTTAAGAATTGGGAACTTCAAATATGAACTCTAAAAGTCGTTCATTATAACTAAAGCCCAATTCGCCGAACCCTCATCGCTTTCAAAGTACTGAATGAACTGCCACAAGCAGGCGCTTTAAGTCACAGACATTTGAGCACCAACAACCCCACCAATGTTCTGACATCCGCTATACGATTGTCCATATTCATATTCCTGCTTCCAGAGGATTTAGTGCATCCTTAATAACTGAAACTCCATTTACCTCAATCAGCTTATTTTAGTTACCTATTTCGAGACAACAAAGGCTCATTGCTCAGTTTCCAGCTACGTTTCCTCGCTTACCTTAACATAACATCCGCAGTTTGACAAACGGTCCATCAAGCTGAATGACTCCTGCACATGCACAGCCAGTTAATGTTAGGAATGTTACATACTTTCTCGTTGCAGCGGCGCGGCGCAGGCGCACATTTTTCAGTGATGCACTGGTTGGCACTATTTCTAATAATCTCTGCTAAATAATGCTAGTTATGATTTAGTATGTAGTTATTAGTTTTTTTATTAGCGTAATCCAATATCGTCTTGATCAGTATTAAGATGAGATCAGATGAGTTCTGTCAACAAACTATAATATCTTATTATTGTTAAACTCGTAATTAGAAGATATAGAGCAAATTAATCGAAATTGAAATGTCAAAATTATTTAAAAGTGTACACCATGCTTAAACACACACAAATACAACCACAAAACGTTTGTTTGTCGGTCCGTGCGCACGCGCATTCCGGCTTTAATTCCGATAATGGTAAATTGGCCGGGTTTGTTTGGTAACACGTCAAAACCGAATTTATAGGACATGTTTATACAGTAAAGCTTTCGGTCGCCATTCCTGCCGGCAACACCTTCGAGATATTTATTGAGAATTGTTCCCGATTTATGAATGGATCAAAATATAATAAATTTAATATTGTAGTGAATTATGGACAGGAATAGTTAGGTTTGGTACACAATGATATCGATTTCACTTAATCATAAAGTTGCATACCATTATATTTTCGTAGCTTTGACGAAGTATCGGTTTATGTAAGCTAGCATTTATGAAATCTTTCAATATAATGATGGGTTTCACCAAACATTACAAAATGGTCGATAATTTCGGAATCGTAGTTTAAATTTGAAGACTTTTGACCTTTGGGGTAATTTGCAGGTATTGTGTGGGTTAAGCAAACCTTTGTTCGGTTGGTGGCCAGCTGTGCTGCCATATCGGGAATACTATAATAGCACCGGCTTCCCACGTCGGCTTTATACTATCACGGTTATTATTGGGCCAATGTTTTGCAAGCTAGGATCGAGATTCGTTTAGATTTCACCAATGATTTGCCTTATGCAGTAGGACCATTATTTGCATCAACTTGGAACACTTGGAACTTGGTACTGGATTTATTTTGTTTGATATGAAAATTTTAATCGCATGTATTTTGTTGGAACAAATTAGATCATTAGCTGCTTCCGCTAATAATTTAATAGTTAATTGTTGGCTGCAAGTGGAATTCAAGCATATAATTTGTAGTTTCCGTAAACTCACAACAGATCCATCATATGATGCACTCGTAAATGTTGGCGCAAATGTTTGATCCAGTGTTGGCGCGTGCGTGACAAGAAGGCGTTATTATTGTTTGTATCTCGGCAATAAAACTTATGCTAATATTGTGTTGTCTTGCCAAAATGAGGAATTGTATCGTAAATGTCATCATTGTCGTTAATTTTATCGTAAAACTATAATTATTAGGAGTCCGATTTCAATAATATAACGTTGTCGAATATATTGTAGGAACATTTACATATTTCGTGAAGTTGTTCATTGCGTTCTAATATTTATTTGTCTCCGGTTCTAAACATGGAATAAATCCTATGTTCAAAGACAAATTTCCCATAAATGTCGGAATCCGATGACATTGAGCCAAATTAAGTGAAGAAAATAATTAATTGCTATTTATTGATAAATTAATTGAACCACATTCCGTGGTTAATAGCTCTCAGCGTTTCATCCGGTTAACGTTAGTTTTTACTGATCTTGCAGCCAGGCGATGTGAGTAGCCGGAGTTAAGGCTAAGACTAATCCTAAATGCGACACGAGACTAATAGGTAATTGTTGTCTGTTTTCTTTTTTATATCTTTATTTGAAATATTTGTATTATTAATTAATAAATATTTTAGATAGAAAGCGATAAAGCAACACAATAAAATCAATAAGCTCCCTTTATTACAATAATTTATTATGAGAAAAAAATACATTACTTTCCTGGATATTTTAACATTTAAGAAGTACATTTTTTTTAGATTATTTAAAAATAAATAAAATGAACAATAACTTAATTTAAAAAAAAAAAAAAAAAACAAAAAACTTCTGCTTAACAGTACTTCCAGTCATTAAAGTAACAAGATAATGAGGTGGTCATTAAAATAAAATTTAAACTCACGTCGGCATCACAAGTGAGTGTAGCGGAAGTGAGTGCGACAACCAAATACAGGCAAGTCAATAGCGCGGCTGTTTGTATGAGTTTAGTAATTATTATGTCGCGCGTATTCATTGATCAATTCTGCAGAAAGGATCGGGAAAATTAACCTTACTGCTTTGTGAGAAAGGCTAAGTTAAAGAGTAGAATGCGGCCTTCACTGTAGACTTTTTATAATAATATTTGTTATATTGATTTGTTTGAATCCACTTTATATTTGCGAAGATAATTATTGTTATTAACAACAATTACTTACGTGCACTCCTCTATAATTAACAAACCCACGCCGGCATGAACTCACCGTCACTGATTACCCAAAGTAGCAATCGATTGGATTGTTAAAATTTGATTAATTGCTCTATAATGCTGATTGATTGCAGTTGTAATTGTTATTCCCCGTAATATACGAGTGTCGGTCACGAAATAATGTCTGTTTTAATTAGTGTTCATTGAACAATTTATATTGTTTGTACAATTAAAATTTTCGTAATTTATCGTGCATTTTGTATCAATTCCAGTTCTAATTAGGATTTTATTGATATACTAATACAATATAGAAACACGTTGATAGTGTCAATTGACAGATGGTATTTTATTCTAAAATTGTGTACATGAAAATGACTATCACCGCTCACAACTTTTAATCATCAAATAACGTTGTAAAAAATTACTTTTATTCTCTACTATCATGTGCTCTCAGATGCACTTAGAAAGCTGCACACTAGATCCCACAGCGCGAGATTTCCCCAGTCTTCTGGGAAGCTGGCAAAAACAATGGGTGGCGCAAAAACTCGGGATTATTGTTCGACAGATGCCAGCGGATGCGCGTGCGACGGCCACGCCTGCGCTTTGTACACGTATTGTGCAGTAATGCTAGTCTGTTACAAGACAAGTGAAAATTTCTAGAATTGTCTGTTTTTTTTTAAACGACTCACGACCACGCAGTAACGAATTTAATCCTTGTGTCGCGGGGGGTTTACAAACATACAAATCACATGCACTAAGACACCCGGACTCAGAACATTTGTGGATCATGCAAATACTTGTCCTACGCGGGGATCGAACCAGCGACACGACGCACACAGTGGGTTTGGTGTGGTGATCTCAACCACTCGGCTATCCATGCGGTATCAACACATATCCAAAAATTGTGCCTTAAATTCGACGAAGTCGCATGCATACCATATATATTTAAGAGATCTCTATCATCATTATCGAGAGAAGTAATTAATACTAATAGTATTGATTAACTTAAGCCTTTTTTATGTTCAATAGAAATCCTTTGCCGGTGAAACCTGGTATGATTACAACAGATATCGGTTTTAATATTTATTGCAAGGTCAATGATTTTCTTTATTCACAAGGTCGAATTTATAATCTCGTCCTAGGCCTAGTATAATTCTTACTATCCATTTCAACTCTTAAATGGCTAGAAGAGTTTAATACAAATCGGAACCTTATAAGCCGAGGAGGGATCAGCAGAGTAAAACCTACCGAAACCCGAATGTGTGTGAATCAAGCTTAAATTCCTTTATAGTTGTACTTCTGACAATTTGTTTGTATGTGTTGCACATAGTTCAGAGAATCGCTCAGGAGCCAGGGCATTCGCGATCTTATCCACCAGCCAGTAAAAACTTTACTGTCAATTGTATCTTAACTAAATGATAAAGTTATGTGTGTATTGTCATGGTGTTCCCACGATACGCGAAGTGGCTTGGAGTATGCAACAGCAATAACTGAAGAATTCCGAGTGCTCTATTTTTGTTATCTTCGAAACAGCTCGTAAAAGTCTGAAAGTTTTGGCAAGAGACTAACGGTAGCTAAATACTGAAAAGACCTTCAAAAGTCGCAATTAAATCTCAAACTTTCTTAGTCATTTTTAGGTGCATTGGAGATGTAGACTTTTAGAATCATCATCATCATCATCATCATCTCAGCCTATCGCCGTCCACTGCTGAACGTAGGCCTCCCCCACTTTAACTTAACTTTTAGAATAATTTAAAGTAAATTATGTTAAGCTACTCAGGGTTAAATTGAAATCAAAAGCTGCTCACAACATTATAATTAAACTAACTGAAAATTAAAAAACAAATGAAAGTGGTAAAAAACTTTCATATAATTAAAAAGTTGCAATTATATTTGAGCTTGCATCCTTGAGTATACCAATCAGGTTAACTACTGAGCCACTACGACTCTAGTTAATTAATTTTACTTTCTGAATACAATCTCACGACCTTAACTCAGTGTTAAACATAATTACAAAGTAGCAAATTAGGGTTAATAGAGCTTTAGCGCAATATTGTGAGATCTGTAAGGGCATTCTCATAACCTGCTAGCAAGATAATGTGTATCCAACAGTTGAATGGTACATTAGAAAATAATGAACGGATTGTTTTATATCCTGTTTTGAACCCACAAAAGGCCTTTGTAAAATAAACTTGAGTAAGAAAAACAAAATGTCGCGGGAAGTTTCATAAATATTCAATTCAAATGCACCCAGCCTCCGAAAAATCATTCATGGATCACAAAAATGCTTGACCTACTCAGAGATCGAACCCACAACCTGTCAGCATAGTGGGGTATTAAGTTATACTAATCGGCCCTTCTTGTAGTATATCTTTTACGCATGCGTTTATCTCAACATTTGCATTCAAAACATGCATAAAATTATTCCACATTCAATCTATTACACCCAATTGGTATCCAGTTGACAAAAGCACTGCTATTGTAAATCCATTTCCTGCCAAAGACGGCCAATTCCATACAAGAGAGAAGGCAATAGCCATTTACGGTACACAGTATCAATGTGAGATATTAAGTGTATCGGGAGGAATTCTGTGGGGTAACACTATTAAAAACATAATCAAGTAGGAAGTGTTTGAAAAAAGTAGATAATGGGTGTTTTTTCCCCGCAATTGGCAAGAACGTGCCTATCTCCGGGGCACATAATGGGACACAATGGTGTGCCAGGTACTTGGCACGTCCCGGGACACATCCGGCTGTGTGGGATGCTGTGAACGACATGTGCGTGCGCAAGTGTCAGGCCATTGTTATGCGAAGTTATTAGGATGCGGTTATGCTGTTGTCACGTGATTTATTCAGAATCCAGTCAAACGTGGAGTCCTGTATTATGTGGTTTATGACTATTGCATCATACTTCGATACTAAATATTAAATAACCTTTAGTGAATTAATTAATTTAATTGTAGTTTGTTTGTAGGAATGTCGCGGGTTCGATGTCAACAACAAGGAGTGCTTGTCCTGAGTTTGGGGTCTTTGTGCATGTGACTTGAATGTTTGTGAATCCCTCGGCAACACAACTATTAAATTCCTTAATGCGGGGAAAAAAGAAATAAAATTACATATGTACTTATAAGCCTGTTCTGTTTATTTCCAGGGTCATGTTGAAGCACGTGGCGGTGTCGCCGCACCGCGCGCGCGCCGACTCCGTGAGCCTGGCGTCGTCCGCCTCGTGCTGCAGCCTCGGCAGTCTCGAGCACCGCCACGACTCCGTCACCGATCTGTCGCACAGAACGGTAAGCTGCATCTCTTACTATTATAATTAAGTAGTTGGTGGATCAAACTTCACCAACGGTAAAGGAGAACCTCGTGATGAAACCTGGATTCGAAATATTGAGCTAGCGTGGTGATCAATCTTCAAACCTGCTCTATACGACAAGAGGCCAGTGCCCAGCAGTGGGCAGTATGTAGGCTAGTATTATTACTGTCATATACGAAGTGGAGAACGCTCTATTCTTCTATGGAGCCTCTTCTCAAGATAATGGTCCTATTATTTCAACTGTAAATATAAGTGTTAATGTCCGATGTCCACTAATAATGTTTGGCTCAGTGGTAAAATCATTCAAGAGGCAGGTCACAGTATATTGGTATTAATGTATTAGACGATGCTCTGTAATCCGGACATAACTCTTTAGTTGACTCATATGAAGTAGGAAGAGAAGTAGAGCGCATACGACGTGCTGAGATACAGATCTTGGTGTGTCACCACTTCTACATCCTTAATAAGATAGATAGGGCAAGGAATGTTAAAGCTTGCACCCACATTTGCCAACAAAAAAAGTGAAACAAACAAATTGGTGTTGTAGGCAGACCACAAATGTGTTCCGAAGTGCTTTTTGCTTGTTAAACCCGTAAATAGCTATGAAGGTCGGCTAAAACCTTCAATGGTAAGTACTATTGTTAGCGCCAAGAGGGCAGTTGTTTCTTGCTATTTTGGATTTGTAGTCATTATTCTTTATGGAGGTCTTGAAAGGTTACAATTGTAAATTGCAAAAGTTGGTCTATGTGGTTTATATATCTGCACAGTTCAGTGGGAAGTTTTCTTGGAATGTAATTTTAAATGAGCGAAATATCTGCGTTGTGTTTTGATAGTTAACAGTCATTACTGGATATGTATCATCACGCCTTCAAAATTCTTTCTAAGTAAATTACTTCACATTTAATTTGAAATTCTTATCAATTTATCCGAATAATAAATTTTGCACGTCCTCACGTTATGACATCTCATTCCTGCCGTTCGCACGTTCAGACGTATTATGTTCTAATGTTGTAACCTTTAACTTTTGCTATCGCTCTGTAATTGCTATCATCCATCATTTTTCACTCGGAGGTCCCTTTAAATTCTCTAATAACATGTAAAACGTCAGCGATACCATCTGCGTGCACATCATTATTCGATTTCACTTTCTTGGCAGCTAATGGCGGTATTTCCTACGTCTTCCATCAGATAATAACACCATGGGAACTGTAAGTCGTACTTCTTGTACGTAAATATTACGACAGGAAGTGTTTGTGGACTTAGATACGGTTTATCAGTAATTGTATTTGAATATGTATGTGTATCGATGCTGTGTTCCTGATTTCCTATTGAGTTTTCGTGTTTATAACAATTCTTTGATAGTCGTATCAAAATCATTTATTGAGGATCCAATAAGAGTTTCGTTCATTTTACAGAATGACGAAATCTCTTGAATATGTATAAGCAGTCGTTATTTTTATTTATCAGTTCAGTTTCCAATAACTTCATGAAGGACACTCAACCACGTCACCTAGTCGATAGTACTCGATATATTTCTAGTATTAAAAATGTTTTGACGAAATAAGGAGATTGATGTCTCGCAATTTTTATGACGTCCAGTTTTGTAATGAGCTATCGACTAATACCACCTCAATACATGCTTCACTGGGTTAAGTAATCGGATACTGATATTGCATGATGTCACATTAATTAGCTCGCACTAGCTCGACCTTCCAATTTTATTTATATTTCATTTCGTAAAAATAAATTGCGTATTCAATTAAATGGTAAATACAAAGACATTCCTGTTACAAAAATAATATTTTTCAATTGTTCGCTGACAGATGGTCTGTCACATCCTTTGTTTGTTGTGAACATTTCTGCATTCACCAAGGCCTAACTGTTTTGAGCAAGCAAACAAAAATTTTTCATCATAGCTCCTGGGAATCCACGTACAATGGGACAATTTCGACATTGCGTTCAGTCATTACCGCCGCTTCTTAATTAAGACCGACACTGACATTTTGATGGTCGGCGAGATACAGAGATGATTTCTCGATTGTTCGGCGACATGTGACCAGCCAGTATTGTTTCACGGTCGGTGGAAAGTTCGCGAAAGCATCGGAATTAGTTTTGACCGAGATTTTGGATCATTACCGTCTTATGAGACTTATGTCGTTAAACGTTTGGGAGCTCATTGTTTTCAAACAGTATGTAATAAACAGTAATTAGTGGAGTTTGGAAGGTACGCGAATGTTTTAGAGTCTTTTATAAGTATTGTTCAGATTGAGGAGCTTTTTTAATGTTTCATTCAATTTTTAATAGCCCCTAATCACTTTACTTCTCTTTAGTTTTAAGTAAGTGCAAATCCGTTTATGTAAGATTTCTACATTTAAATTTTCCTTCAATTATCATGTAGTAAAAATGCGAAAAAAACCCTAAGAACTGAAGATCGTAGAAAATACGCATGAAATAGTTATTCAACTGGAAAACTGACGAGTGTTCAGCGTATATTTTAAACTAAACCAATATTCATACAATAACTACCGGAAACGCGGCCGATAAGGAATTTTATCTGCGTACCTGACTATTTCGTACAAACCTACGAATGCAGTGCTGCGCATGCGTCAATAAGTATGTACTATACATGTATATGTAGTTGTGTGTAAATCCCTTGAATTACTATAATATGCTGTCATCAACTTGAGACAAATAAGTTCTTTTATTTTTATTATCTTATCGCTTGTGTATCTTAGGTCTGTTTCTCAGAAAAGGTAAGCAGAAAAAAACATTGCACAATTAGTAAGTGTCTACATAATAAATGTAGTACAAAGACCTATGTGATATAGCGATCAGGCTAGTTGAAAACTAACTAGTGTTAACTAATTTGCAAAAGTATTCGAATTCAATATGTTAGTTATGATAATATTATACTTCATCGGTATTATATGACCGATGTCTGTTTAAAACATCGTCATCGGCCTTTTCCCTAGGCCCCGATGTCTGTTTAAAACGTGTGTCATATTTACATCTCCATTATATACCAAGACTGTTTGTTTATTATTTAGCCCAGTTAGACACAGAACGACCTTAAGATGTTCCTAGATGATGCACCACATCTATTGTTTGTTTCCTCACCCTCAATTCCACTGCATTTGATGTTTATAACCGAGCTGGTCACCACATGTAGACTGTTATTGCTAAGCCAAGGATCATTCTTTGTTAAGTACGATTTATAATTACCATATGCTCAAGTCTCGTGTTTATGGGTGTGTTGTAATCTTACTATACTTCATAAATCGTTTTAACAAGATTACTGAGACAAAAATGTTAAAGGAAATATTGTGTGACTTCAGCTCGGTTTCGGCTATAACTAAAAAGCTTGAGGCAATTTTCCATTTGTTTAAATAAAGATTTTATTTTAATGCACTTTATTTATTGTAACTCGTAAACTTGACTCATCGCTGCATCTGCAATGGTGTGGTTTTCCTTATTTTTCCAGTCAATAATCTTATTTATTATGAATCACTTAAGCTAAATACTTTATCAACCAACTTCACATTGGCAATTTTAGTTCATCTCAAAATACGGGCTATATTTCTGACCGCCATTAAAAAATCGGTTTGAATTAGGAACAATGCACACTTGCATTCAGCCACACATGTCAACGTTCCGTGGGAACGCATGCGCAAGGCGTGTTGGTGCTAATCATCCATTATTCGTATAATAGATAGAGTCAGAAGGTTTATAAGGACTCACGAACAATCTTACATGGATTATAATGATGTATAACTAAATTACTGGACGTATTTTTTTGAAGATTGCATACAGTCAGGATTAGAAAATCTTTGGTTGGTTTCTAAGATTGGGATTGCAAAACAGTTTTGTTCGGAATGTTCCTTCTGTCTTTGTCCCTGTAGCGTGTATCGTTATTAGTCAAATTGCTATTAAGACATCTCAGAATCGCGTCGTAAATAACTTTGATGTCTTCAATGTTTATGTTTTGGATATTCTGCGTATACTTAAGATTAATCTTTAACGGAAGACACTACAACAAAAGAGTTATTCAAACATTCTAATGCTAACTCAATAAAGTATTCCGGCCTGTACCATCATTTTTGGAACAGAGCCGTAGTTGTTGTGAAAGCAAGATGTCACTATTCGCAATGTATATTGCCGTCTCGCTCCCACTTGAGCAATTGGCTTATTTAAGTGCTTCATAGTATAGTCTTTTAAGAATTGTTCATTACATCTTATTAACAGTTCTTGTAATTTGGTACTAGTACTATCTTATGTTATAACAGTACGTAACCCAATTTCTACACAAGGGATGTTTATATTAGCACAGTTTATTGTTTCGTCGCTACTTTGAAGCCAGACGTATTCCATCACGTTTATTGTTTTAATATGATGCGTTATTTTTTTTTTTATTATCTGCAAAAGAACTGGAGAATTACTGGGAATTATTCTTTGCGATGCAGAACTTGTTGATAGCTATTAATGTCTTTCTGAATCCATAATTTTTCTCCATTTATTTTTCAAGTAGGCGTGCCTCCAGGCCCTTTTAAAACGTACAGTAAAGACTTGGCCGCACGTCCTCTCTTCCTTTCGTTCGTAATTTTACCCTTAATTAGTAGCAGGGTAAAAGTTAAGGTAGTGTTGACTTAGTTAAGTTAAATAAATTATATCTCTATTACCTAACAGCAAAAGGTGCAGATTTGTTACTTTTCCAGTTTACCCACCAATCTGCTCCCTTCATAATCCGTCTCCAACAGCTTTCTTTAATTCATTTTCGTCGGTAATGGTTAACAAAACAATCATAATTTACTATCACGTAGATATCCGGTGCATTGCGCAAGCGCACCGGTAGGTCACACGTTTGCCGTCACTTCCTGTCATTATAGGCTTTCTAGAGAAACTGGGCTGCTACTGGACACTAGGTTGTGATGGATATAATGAACCTAGGCTAGGAAATTCTGGGATCAGACAATAATGGCAAAAAAACATTAAGTATTCCTGGTTTATTCCTATGACGTATTAATAGATACAATTTGCCTCGTGTATATGTAATGCTGTTTCGCATATGCCTATTTTTTATAGTTTTGTCTTTGTGTTTTCTTTTGTAAGGGTTTGTGAATAAACATGTATTGTTGTGGTATGTCGAAGAATGTGAAACCAGTTGAATGCTGCATCTCATCAATATCAATTGTGTGACCGTTGGCTGCGTTTTCTACCCGGATTTCGATACGTCGAATGAAAATCTAGGTATCAGTATTATAAGTTAAATATTACAAAAATACGGAAAAAGTTTTCCAGCGACAGGCATAGCCTAGCAAAAATAATTTATAACTTTTTATTTGTATTGCAGACTGAATCCAATTTAAATCAAATTAAGTGTGAAAGCATTTGCTCAATCGCTTCGGAAATCATTAGAACAGTATTTTAAAAGTTTAATAAACAAATCACTAAAAAGTTCATTCAAAGCGTACTTAAGTATTAGCGATACTATAAGCGAATCAGATTTCATAAACAACGAGCGGGCTTATCAAGCAGTATCTGTTATGATGGGTCGTAACTGGAGTCTGTGCGTAACTCGGAAAGATGAGACGTATCTCAATGAGAGCCTGCAGTTAGCGGTCAGGTTACGCGGTGTAGGGTGCGCGGCTGTACGTCACTGTTCAGGTGTCAAGTTACGAGATAAAGGGAAGAATAAATAATAACAAGTTATGAAACATTGTTCAGTGATATACTTATGAACGACTCTGCTGCATTTGATATATTTTGTGATAAACAAGAAAAATTATTACAGTCATAATCAACGAGCTTAATACTGGCCTTAATAAGTAGAGTAGTTAGGGCTATATTTAATAGAGTTATTCACCATCCCTTCGCTTCATACAATGGTTGGACATTTTAAAATTTGGACAATTATGTCTTTCGACCAACCAATTACCAAAAAGCAATTAAGACGTATATCTTGCTTTAAAAAAATATTCTACAGAACATCATTCTGGCATCGCACTGTTGTACTCAACTGTACAATCTTTAGACTAGCATTACAGTCCAATGTTATGGAACCTTATTGTAAACTAAATTAATCTCCCTTCAGATCTCGAAACACATTTAGCAGTCAGCTTAGATATCAACATCCTTCTATTTATCTAGATACTCTAATACCACAATACTTGCATTAGACGTGACCTTATACCATATCCAATACCTGTTGGTGCGCGCGCAGAATTAATCGCGACTATGCGGATACAGCGGAGCCTACCAACACGTCTTTCAGTAAGTCAGTTGCAGTAGAAGTGAGATAGCACGTTACAGAATGTAGAGCGCTGTCTCTTTTCGGAAACTACAACAGTTTTACTTCTAGATCTGGCGGTGGACGAATAGGAATTACATTCGTTTGTGAGACGAAAGAAGTCTTCATATCTAAAGATTTTAGTATCCAAGCAACTTTAGCTATATTAAAACAAATAGGATTGTACATAGGTGCGCATCGTTGGAGAATGCAGTCTTCAAGTATTTCGTTTTCCTTTACAAATGAGTTGTGTTTAGCTGGATTGTGTAGGTTATTGAATTTAAACTTAAATCGAACAACTGATGAATTATTTAAGCGGTCTGTTTGGTCTGGTCGTCTTTTGTTTTATTCATTGTTACTTGGATGAGTACTTTTTTGTTAACTTTTTCCTTGAGGACTTTTGTACTGTTAAAGGAAGGTCGTGTACGTCATTTTATGTTACGACCTGGTCATAGTCTGAATATTTTTGATACACTGAAATAATTAAAAAAAAAACCTTTTAATTTAGTGCCAAACCACTAGTTTATAAATTTACCTGAAATTAATTGGACTCATCCCAATTTCCGTCACCAAGTTTTTCCACTAAGCCTTATCTAAATGATTCACCATCAAAGTCCGCGTGTACTCGTAGTACTACAACATTACATTACAGCACGGCACCGCGCATGCGCAACACTCATAGTGATGTCACTCTCGTAGGGCAGTGACGCACTAGTTCGTTTACTGATCAAGTAATGCTCGTCTGGGATGAGTTACTCAATCGAAAAACAGGATATTAGTTTCGATATAAATAATGCTAATTACAACATTATTGTATAATTAACTAAATTGTTGAGTAGGAGTTAATATGATTATTCAAAAGAAACAATTGCACATTTACATTAACTTTAAAATAAGCAAACAATAAAAGCACACCTACAACTTGTCACCATTTTAACCGTATAAAAAAGTAAGAAGAAAAGACTCAATACTACTTCCAAACGTATATGTACATCGATATCAAAATAAAATCTATATCAGTGTACCTCTATTGAATAACAGCAAAGTCGATCAATTAATAGTATGTTGTAATAATGATTAAATTAAACTGTATTAACGGCCAATAGATCGATAACCTGTGACTTGCCCATACGCATGTTATTATGTAATGTTTTATCGACCCATTGTAGTGCCGACGCGCTGCAGAATCTGGAGCTAGGGGTGGGCGTAGCGTCTATCGATAATTACTTGATTTATTTTTTTACCTATATACACTTAGCATTACATTTTGGTTTAAACTGATATAGTAGGTATTCAACTTATTAGTTAGTCTTTTAATTATGCAGCTCTCTTTGATCGCGCTATAAAAGGTTTTTTGGTTGAGATCTATAAATTGTGTGTGTTCGTTTTAACTCTTACAAGTAACACGTAACGCATATGAAATGTTTTATTTGATTTTATAACAAAAATATAATAAATTATGACACGATAAGTGCATTGAATTACAAATCTATAGACATCAATAGTTACATAATTCCTATTGTCATTACTTAATAGCGGTGTGTTCGATGTTATCTAACGGTTCACGGACAGTAGCCACATATCGAGGAAACCATGCTTCATTAAGATCAAAGCTACGCCTTTATCCATGGTCCATTGTTAACCATTGTGTAAACCGGGCTAAAGTTTGTCGTAATTGGCGAGTGGTGCAACCCGGCCCATCACGCCGCATTACAGCCCGATATGTTCTAACCGTGAAGGATTTAATCACGTATTGCGTGTGCTAAAACTTTATTATGGTAATTGGTATTGGCTGACGCTGTGGTCAATTATTTTATTATAAATACAAACAAATTTCGAGAATCAATTTATTCAATTCATGCCAGTCATCTTCTGCGAAATGATTTTAATATTTGGATTTAATTTCCTATACTGATCGACGCATTGACAAGTCATGTGTCATAAATTGCAACACACTTTATCGATATTCTCACGTGTCACGTCCCTGATCCCGGATACCGGACAAAGGGCGAGAGCCCTACATTTACCCGGGACCAATAGGGCCAATTGATCCCAATGAGCGACAGGAAGTTCATCGTTGTATCCGGATACGGCCGCACTTGTTGCGTAGATCCGCGCGTGCGCATATAACACTACCCTACCGTGAAGTTAAGTGTGGCCATTATGCTGTTTTTATAGAAATATAGTTCCGTTTTGCTTTTGTTAAGGTATTATGGTTGAATCGTTTGCTTTTTGTGCTATTCATTTTATTAAGTCCGGGGAGAAATTTATTATCATTTAGTCTGCTTCCGGAATACTTCCGTGTGAATGAGGAATTGTTACACTTCTCTGACTGAGTAGTTAAAAATTCTATTGATTTTTAGTGTCACCTTAACTTTTGTAGTTTGTGACGAAGACGTGTTATCGACGCGTACTCACCAAGCCACGTGCAAGTGCTGTGTTAAGTCAGTCATGACTTCACTCCGCTGTCGCTGGCTGACTCATGCTAACGCATAATATTGACATATTTCTCCTCACCTCGGTCCCGTGGTCGATGAACGTGACGCTGAGCGTGAGACCTTGGGTTACATTCCTTGGTAACGTAATTTTGTAATGGGGTTTTCTGTTTGGAAACTCTTAATAAGTATAGCAATTTCATAAATAGCGACGAAATTGGCTCGACTGTGCTACCGTAACTTTGGATCTATCTGAGTCACCTATAGTCACAACACACACTTTTAAAAAAAATCCTTCAGAAAAGCAGGGAGTATCTACGAGTCTATCTACGAATATCAACAGTATCGTACAAGTACGTAATGTACGTTTTGTTCAGTAGCACCGATGGGTTAGACTTGATTTACCACACAATAGAAAACGCACTCAACGGCCTTGCTACTGTACCAGGAACCAGTCATATCGCGTACAACATGCGTGTTGCTTACGGCTACGTAACTGTATTGGGCGACGATATGGAATTTATAATCAAATATTTGTTTCACGCATTGCAGGTGCTAACGACTTAGTCCCGGATACAATAATATAAGTACAGATAAATGTGATAGAGTTCAAACCAATTTGAACCTTATTTCTAAGGTCTTTACTACTATAATGCAAACGTGTAATTTGCATAAGTACACCATACTTTTAGAGTTTTATTTGAGACAGAGACTAGGCGATGAACTTTCAATTTTAGTTTTGGGTGCAATAAAATAATATTGGAAAGTGGATTAACTAACCAAAAGTAAACTTTTATGATAGATATATATTTTATACGCTGTAATTGTGAAGGTAATGACGTAGGTCCATCAATTAAAATAATTAACATTAATTTGTCATTTTATTATTGTTTTCCGCTTGCCAGAAAACTGCTAATTTGGTACAGTTGGTTTATTTTAATATGTAACTGTAGTAATGTTGTTAAGTCTATCCAACAAGAACATTTTGATGTACCTACTTACAAATATACATTCATTGAAATAGGTTTACATTGATTCCGTATTACGTATACTTTCATTGTTACATACCGGGAAGTTGTTGTCTTGACCCCCTCTGTCGTGTGACGTCACTGATGGCGTAGTCATAATATATTGGAAATAACAGAGTCGATGACCTTGAGGTCCGTCTAAATATCCGCGTCATAAGTAGAGCGAAGTAAAAGGTACTTTTAGATTTGTTTCAATTGTCAAATAGTAGAAGCCTGTGTTTTAAGTTAGTGATAGAATCGTGGCCAAGACAAGGCAAATTAAGCGTCGCGCTCGATTAAAAGATGGATCGTAGGTATAAAAAATAAGAACCGAAAAAATAAAGCGGGCTATATCAAGCTATAGGATTACCAATATATGAGGTTGATGATTTCCCAGTTTTAATAGAATATAAGTGAAGTAGTAATGTGCACCAAGTTAAATAATTGTATTTACTAACCTACTAACTATCCTTACATTGGTAAGGTCCGAAATATATTAAAAAGAGAAGTATTTAGTCTTGTTGGTTCTTCAATTTAAGTTTCTTGGAATTTGATGTTGTACATTTTAACTTGTCAAAGTTGAGTAGCGTATAAATCTATGCAAATTATGTTTACCTATGCTGACAAATATGATAAAGACGTTCTTAAGAATCTTGGAATTTAAATACATACATCTACCGCTATACGGAAATGCTGGCATAAATGAGCCATATTTTACCACGAATTGGTACTTTTGACAGAGAGATTTTGAAAAAGAAAGAAAACTAGATAACTTTAAAAAAGAGGTTTCTAGTTGCCTACAAACCTTTTTGTAAAGTTGCATTTCAATTAGCCTTTTCTAGTCTACCTTTACTGACCTTGTAGTACCTTAATGATCAGTCCAGGTAAATAGGCGAGTCGTGTGGCGCCTGCCGCGTTGTGGCGCTGATTTATAACGCGATTAATTAGAACAAAGCGCCCTGTTCACTGCACCAGACTACCAGCATTGTCTGTTGACAATTGTTACTACTTTTGATTCTTTGTTTTACTTTTATAAAGGGGTTTAGCGGTGATTTGTCATGCATTGTTTAACAGGGTAAAGGTGAAGTTTCTTGTGCCTCAATTTTGTAGAGACAAATCGTTTTTGCTTGCTTTAATTGGTTAATCCTTCATAAATGTTTCTGCAGCACAATTTATTATGATCCAACTAAATAAATGAGATTTTATAACGTGCACTGAAGGGACAAAAGCGTCATATTTTTTGCACCATACTTGCAAGAGCCTTTATTCAATCCCACACTACCACAGACGGCAAAAGCGGCACAAAAAGGTTTAACACAAGACATACTCAACCAGTATTCAAGTTAATCGTTCATTTAAAAATAAACAGGGCTTAACGACGTATGTCTTTATGAGACAATTGAAGCGTTTTTGGCAAGCGATGTGGTGATAGCCACATGTAGAGCATGTGACTAATTGTAATGGCCGTGACGTCATCAGCGATTTGTCTTTATTTAGTTAATCGACGTATAAGGAAGTTCGCGGGTGACTCAGGACGGTGGTAGATACTTTGGGTCATTGACTGGACTAAGGTCTAATGTGTTAAAACTGTGTTTTCCGAGAACTGTTCCTGGTCTTCATTAGCTCTTATTAATTGGAATGTCAATTTAATCCATCAGCCAAAACTATCATAAAATCGCAGTCCGTAAAAAAAAATATTTTTACCTAGAACATCATTAGGTATAAAAATCAGTCAGATTTATAACCAGTTTCCGGTTCCATGAAAGATAAAAAAAATAAGCACCTATTGACATTCAATCGACCACAGTGCAGTGCTGCGCACGAGTGTGAGTGCGAGGCATTGCGAGTGGCGACCTCTAGACGTCACTGCTTCTCGGAACTATAGTAGTGTCGCAAGTCTGGGGGATTGGGCGCATGATAATGAACCGTTCTTAGAATATTTCCTAAAATGTCGCAATAACCAAGTATGGACATAGCAGTCAACTCAACGCAAATCAACTCAACGGTATTTAATCTCTCTTCCAATATTCATAACTCGTGCTATGTTTAGGTGGTATATCGAGCTGGTGTTCCGGTTGATTGGTAATATGCTTTATCGTGGTCAACGAAAACCAAAAGTAAGTAAATTATATTTTTTTGCCGGTAGGAGTCGAACTCCTTTCCAGAAAAAAGCAAAATGGAATCCGGCTAAGATTAAAAATGTAATACATCCCAATGGAATTATTAATATAATGTACTATGAATATTACTGCAATAATCATGACACAAAATGTAAACAAACTCGTAATTACTACGTCTGAGTATACACTCGATAAATACTTATCTGTAACTATTTACAGCGTGTCCTTCTGTCGGTGACAATTACGTCTAAATCTAGGTGTCTCATTAAGATGCTATCAGACTTGAAGACAGCTAATTGATGCGATGAACAACATAGCTTACCCTGTATAAGTCGTAAAGATGCAGGTTCATTTACGCGTTCATACAAGTAATCGGAATTGGAAAAATAAAATTTAAGAGACCATGAAATATTTCCAAAAATACTGAGTCAAAAAACGTTTTTTTTATTTATTATTTGTCCCATTTTAATCTACCGACATATTAAAATCCTCTAATTATTTAAAAGATATTTTCTAAATTAGTGCTGGTTATAGGTTAATAACTACTTAATTTTAATACTTTAGGAACTAGTAACGATCTATGAGAACCACAACAATACCTAGTTCGTTTACGAAATGCGCATTCACCGTCATTGCGAATTTTGTAAAGTTTTTTATGGTGCCTAATTAGTCACTCTGAATGGTATTTAACCAGAATAGCTAATTATTTTTATGCCTTAAGACAATTGTGAGGTGAATAATGTTTTCTGGTCACCTGTTTAAGATGGATAGTTCAAAAAATTGCTTTGTTTTCGTATTTTTAGTTTTAAAAACACGTTACAAAAACAATTTAAATTGCAGTCGGTATTTGAAGTTGTTGTAGCGTGATATTTTTTGTTGTAGTTTTTGTTCGCTTTGATAAAATTTTAGGTATTTTTTACGTATGTATTGTGTAGTTTTTTTTAAGTTAAAACGACTTGTTATTATATTGCTGATCAAACACATTCAAAATCAAGATGGTAACATGTCTATTTACGCAACATGAGCGACATTTCATTGCATTGACTCTTAAAACCAGATCAAATTATCCTGTATTGCAGACTGACTCTTTAAACATCGATTAAATCAATTTGCTCGCGTAAAACAAAACCAGCTTTATGCTCCCATAAGCTCCGTCGACCGGTTGCGAAGGCTATACAAACCTAAGTTCTGCATAATTGCTGTGGATAATCACGTCTAACTTGTAATAATGTATTTAAACATGTTTTTATGCTGACAGTACAAATAAGTGAACATCATGAATGCTTCATCCATTATGGGAGACAAAGTAATGAAGACTACATGTAATTGAAGGAAATGAGTGAATGCTAGTTTGACGCCTTATTTGGACTATAATACTAATTGTTTGCATATTTAATTCTCTGTTATATCACTTTTTCGCATCCTGTCATCTCGGAACTGTACGACTAGTGACTTATAATGAGGATTAAATGCAGAGATTATTTAAAATAACGGAAGGCTAGTGAGTATACTCGAAGATTCATCTATTATCTGTCGCCAATTTACTTTTAAAGTAATAGAGATACTAGAGGTATTCAGTCCTTAGTAACTTCGTTATACATCTTGCTTATTGATCCATATCTCAGTGTATCGGTCAGAGACACGCTCTGACTATCGCCAGGAATGTCTCAGGGCTCGCAAGGGGCGTGGCCTCTGCATGTAGGGCAACCCAGATTGGCTAATAAAGACTAATGATGTAGGACAAAACACATGGATGTGATTAACTAGTCTTATTAAGATTTGAAGAGAGCATTTGTTTTTCTGTTTCTTCGCAATGGTCCTTTTGTACGCATAGCACTTTAAATAATCATTAACGAGTCCTTCAGGCTGTAACTTGAATGTATTTATGATGCAAACCCAAAATAAAATACGCATTAGTACTATGAGACAATTTTGCTCGAATCATTTAAATAAGAGAGACCACCTTGTTGAAAAGCAATTTACAGAGATCGTAAATAAATGCAACATTGTTAACAGTAAAGAAATCCATTGTATTGTAATACGCCATATTCTTGCAATGAGAATAAACACATGTTTAACATTCGGGAGTTATTTTTAGTGCCAAAAGGAAAGTCCTTCGTGGATACCCGTTTTGGGCATCGCTAAGTACTTTTAAGAGGCTTTCGATCTTTTGATAAAGTTCATTTATGTATCATGGATTTATTATAATTCAACGGTTACATAAAATAACTGTTTTATGGGTACTCTTTTAAAGTTCATATTTCATTGCAACACCATATACAAATTGGGAATAATTTATAAAGTGTGACAAAATACTAGTCTGATGTTTATTTTTATTTTACCAAAGATATACAACAACAGCATTTGATTAACATGTGTAAACTTAACAAGGACCAAATGTCATTAAGTATCACAAAAGACCTCGCCAACGTATGTAGGCGCGCCGTGGGCGCAAGGCTTGTGTTCTTGATATTTATATAACATATTCACATTGTTAAAGGGAAATAACAAGTAAGCAAGTTCGTTATTATTCTGATAATATCAACGAGGTTATTTTAAATTGATCCCACCGTTTTGGGATTGATGAAGTGACTATTGGTCCTTCAAGTCGAAACGCCACAAAGAAGTGTACTTTTCTGGAGAAATTAAATTTCTATCCAACACAATTATTAAAATTGCAATAATCTAAACAAACTAAGCCAAGTTCATATTTAATCTAGCCAGTAAACTTTAACATTCTAATATTACTCTTATAACAAAAACTCAAGTCACTAAAATTGAAACTTGAACTTCAAGTGAAAGACGGTCAAGGCCAGCTTTTACGAAAGTAAATCAAACGTCTAAAACAAACCAGTCTATAGTTTAGTGAACCTTTCTTTATTTTCATTATGCCCCATACCTTCACGCTTGTTCTTTGTCGGCGGGTAAGTACATCAATCAGGCTATACAGGCTGTATCCTGAATGGGGTGCGTTGTATTGTATGCAAATACACACAACTTATTATGATAACTAACTGGAGATTTTTACGCTACGTAGTTTTATGTCGAGGGTTCATTTGTTTGTTTGTCTTTGTGTGTGTGTTAGATTTTATCAACTCGCTTGGTTGGAATAAATTTATTGAATTATTTTAATATTCATGCTCAAAATATTCTGTTAAATGCTTAAACGACGTCTCGAAGGACCAAATAAAGTTATCAAAATTAATTAACAAATTTTGTGCTGATTAAGATTTTCAACAAATTCAATAATTAATACAACATTTAAGAATGTCTGCAACTTTATACGTGTATCGTTTAGGGATATTGGTAACATATGGTGAACATTAATATGGCCTGTGGTTTCGGACTAGGTTGCGTACGCGCCGCGCCCAGTGACGCGCATGCGCAGACGCATCTCACGCATAAGGGGACCGCGCCAATGATACATTGTTTTATCTTGTTTTGTGGGTGCAGCTATCGTAATGGTCGATGTGTATACTTAATGTTGAATTATTGTAGGAAAAGCGTTTTTATTATAGGACTGTAAATTAGTTTCAACACGAAAAGAAACCTAGAAATTGATCGTCTATTTAAAACAGGATATGTTACATTATGTTATGGTTGGTCACAAAATATTGACATAGCACGAAGCCTCGATGAACATTACACCTAAAGAACAAATACCTTTTACTTTTAACAATACAAACACTGTTCTAAAACAGTAAAAAACAATATTTAAGCGTTAATTAGCGAAAGAATTCATATATGGAATGTTCGATAAATAAAAAACAAATATGGCGCCACGGAAGGTCGGCGCGGCGTCTATTGAGATGCGCACGCGCAGCCATGCAACACGACGCCGACACCGCACGATGCAGCAGTCGTTACGAGCTACAGGGTGCTGTAATATGAGAAGCTTTAACAGCTTAAAGACGGACATTGTTGTTTGCATATAAAAAGAGCCCTCAGGGCTGTCGCAGTTGAAACTAATATATTTTTAATTTAATGTCAATAACTAACCTAAATTCGCCAGTCATTTACGCGGTAGCGGATATGCAACTTAATGAGTATCCTTAAAAAATATTAAAATAAAAAGTAAGAATTGCCATAAGATCCTGATCAGATAAGCTTCAACTCAAATCACAGCGGTAATTAATGAAACATTGCATATATTTAATATTTAGACAGGAAACATAAAGTCGGCGCCGGACGCTTAATCCCAAAATTATTGCATGAACTGGTGAGATAAATGCTAAAAAAAACGCAATAGGAAACAATAATTCATTTTTTTTTATTCTAGACTAAAGTGTTAGCTAGTCGTTCACATGAGTTCAAATCGATACAAACTCTGTGGTAGAAGAAGTCTTAAATCACGACCTTTCAAACGTCTGACCGACACCTAACTTCAGGCTATTTGGTATAATGGTCGACTATTACTAGACGTGATTTTAATTAACTTCAAGATCGCATCCTTTAGATTAAAACTTTGAGTTAAGAGTTCAAAAAACTCCAACCATGATACGTAATTTATGCACTTATTAAATACTTTTCTAATCATCTTACGACATTTAAAAATTGTAGTTTTGAAAAAAAATGGTTTTTTTTTATCGCCCTTAAAATCGGCTTAATCAGAAGCAAATTTACAATGGCAATTACTCCTTTGTGCCAGCCCTGCATACAATGCAACATAGCGGGCATGTTATGACGTCACGACGCACGCGGCCGCCTACCGACCCGCCTGACCTTTCTCGGAAGACACGATATTGCAGCACCCTGTTAATGACTTATCGCGAGAAAGACATTGTAACAGTCGAGAGATGGACCTTATTACGTAACAATTTAACATTGACTGCATCTTATCTTGAATTTATGATATTATTATCCTTGTAGTGTAGAAGTAGGTAGAACTCGTAGATAAAATATAGTAAATTGAATATGATGATGGAAAATGTACCATCGAAACCCACCAAACACATGTTTCCTCGGATAAATAGTATCAAAAATTCCAATTTCATGAACTGTCTTTTAAAATGAGGAGGTTGTAAGAAAATACCATTCGCCGTACTTTATAGTATCGTCCTACTACTTGTAGTCTAATGATCTTTTTTAGAGCTATTTACTACAGAACAGTTACCTAGCACCGTCGTAAGCGGTGATTATTTTTTACTTGAAGGTTACTTGATCTGAGTTACTGTTAAGTTATTACTAACTTGAACTTGCTTACTTATAATACCTTGATTTATTTTTCTTAGTCCGCGTTACCCATTCTCGGTAAAAAAATGTTTGCAAGCATACTTACGACTGTATTGATATGTTTATTGTATCTTTGTTGTTGAAACTTTGCCTGTTTTGGCCTATTGTAGAAATCATATTTTATATCGCTGATTTTAATAAAAAAAAGAAGATTTTTGTAATGACGGCAATAAATCTATTTAATGAAATGTGCTTGTCAGTGTAAGAAAAGAATGCCAAGAAACGCAAAAAGATTTGGGCTCGTCCGGGATTTGAACCCGGGACCTCTCGCACCCTAAGCGAAAATCATACCCCTAGACCAACGAGCCGGTGTCTATGTGGTCGAAATTACAATATGCCTACTTATACCATTCGTATAAACTAATTATAACGATATCATACTCATAGCCAGTTCATCTGTTCACGATAAATTCAGTCAAAAACAGTGAGTGATTGTTTTCTTATAACTGGGTTTTTGTCAAAAAGTAAACTTGGTATGAATATCATTGTTTGATAGCAGCGCCACTGATAAGATTGTCTTAGTATCACAGTGTATTACTGAAAACACTTCGTTTAATCTATGTTTATTTTTACAGATAGGAATAACTGTAACAGTTTCCAATAGTTTTTATATTATCCTTATTGGTCAGGTTGGTTTTGAGAAGGAAAATATGAAATAAAAATTCAAGTAATAATAATTCGAACGAATTTTGAACATTAATTATTATTTATTTCAGATATTTATACGTATTTATCTATTTAATGTTCTTCAATTGTATAAATAAATAAATATTGCTTAATTAAATCAATAAATGCTTGATAATTCAATTGCATGAAAGTTTAGTACCTATAGATCAATAAACGTTTACAATTGAAAAACAAGACGAAGACTCGAATAATTCCTGTAATCTAAAAACATCACACATTCATTTACTTGAATTCATACCAACAGTTAAGTAAACCAAAATTATTTTTAGATAAGTGAGCAAGTATAACCAGACTCTGTATACCAGGCGAGTTAATCAACCGCTAATTGTTGCTACAACAACACTATCTCAGCCGCGCAGACACCGAACCGGTCACGACTGGGACAGGACTAGTGGTGTGACTACGTTCAGATGGGTTATAACAAAAAAAAAGGTTTAGCTGTACCAAATTCGCATTTTTTTTTGTTATGAAAAAAATGTTATTCCCTCTAATAGTTTTGCCCATCTCTCTGTGTTGTGCATTTCTCCGAAAAATAAGGCATACAATTTAAGGCTGATAAACAAAACAAAAAACTTTGAAAACGAGATTTTTAAATAACTTTTTTTGAGTTCTAATCTTATTTTAAAACAATTTAATGACATACACTATAAATTATAGATTTAGATTTATCGACTCCACCCCCATCACTAATACCTGAAATCGATCCTACATTGCGCATACGTCTGCGTGAACATGCGCGTGCGTCGATTAGCGCACATCTGTCAATGATCAGCTCAAACATGGTGCATCACATCATTATTTAGTGAGTATGTATTATATCGCAAAGGCTTGTCCTAAAATATTCAGTAAACTGATCGGAGACCGATGTAAACTGTTTGTACATAACATACTTACTTAGTGATAAGTTATGATAATATATATTGGTATTTTTCGTTTATTTTTCTTCATAAGAAATATTTTAAATTTGAATAATCGTTATACTCGATACTTACAATTTTGTATACCTCATAACATACCTTTTTCACTATAAGGTTTTAATCCGCCCTGATGAGAAAAAACATATTATTAATCCTAAACTACACCTAGTCTCCAATACAAGTGTTATTATAATCACTCGTATTTCGGTCACCAAAACATGTTGATTCGCAATTGGACGCGCTTTCAAACATCTGTTCGTGCGTCGCTAACAAAATGTCTCCTTAATTGCGTAAGTGTTCTGTAACCAATCAATGAACGGCTCAAGTAATTGTTCAGTATTAGTATTACCTTCTGCTATTTAGAACATGTAAGAGTTAAAGGAAGAGTTAAAGAAGTTTGGGTAGAAAAGAGAGTCGGCTAAGGAGTTTTGTTTTCATTCTGGCGTTTGACATAATATATTTGCTCATACAGCAGTGCTTATATTTCATTGTAGTCAGGAATCCATGCAAAGTAAACAGTAAAGTTCAGTAAATAATAAAAGTCAATAAAATTCAGTATAAAGGTTCCTTTCGAGTAAACACAGTAAACGTTTAGAAGTTAACCCAAAAGAAATGACTGTATCGTCATTTAAAAATAATGACATTACTGAAAAAAAAACATTAAAAGTAAAGATCTTAAGATAGCATGGATCATTTCCACTCTGCCGCGTCGGTACGACCCTTCTTTTAACACTTTCATGTTTTTTCCCCACTAAATAATTCTCGGGATTCCACTTGTGAATATGAGTCAACAGAACGGAACTATGTGAAATAATAAAAATGGTTCTAAAGAAACGGAACTGGCTGGTGTTTTAATGATTGCAAACATAAAAATTTAATAGATCAAAGCTCTCCATCTGAGGGCACGGCAGTGCCCCTGCCAAGTCTCGAGCAAAACGGGCACGGCCGTACCATCTTTTCTCGAAGCGATTCGCGGCTGTTTCGCCCCCCCTGTATCTTCGACGTGGACAAAGCTAGGAGTTTAGCTTTTCGGGGAATAATAGTAGGCATTAGAACAAGCTTAAGTTCGAAATTACATGCCAATTGAATTAATGGTTTAGGAGTTACGGTCGATCAAAGTTACACCATTTTGTCACTCACTGACTCACTGACAGATCATCAAAAATCTAAGGTACTTCTAGCAGACTTAGAAACTTCAAATTTTGCACCAAGATAGGTCCTTAGCCACATATAAAGGAAAAATTATAAAAACATTAAAAAATAATATGCCATAGAAAACAATTTTATATTTGCGGTTTGGCAAGAACATTATGTATGGATTTTGACTGCATTGTTAACTTTGTTCGTTGTTTAAGTACCTATTCAATTGGATGAATACATACATAGAATAGAAAAGAATAATATAAATGTAATACACAGACTATCATTAATACAAATTAATACATAAAATTCATAATTCATTAAATTAATAAAGCTAAAACTCCATTGTATTGCGATAAATATTGTATGCGCGCTCGATAGATGGCGTTGTACGTGTCTGAATCGCGCTATGGTTTCGTTACAAAGCGCAGTCTAAGTAGTACTTCAGAATAATTCGATAATTTTCATTTGATAGCGCCACCTGTCTATGAAAAACCATTTCGAAACTAAATAATATTGTAGTGATAATTGATATTCGGAGAACTTTACGTGTTATTTAGTTTAGTTTAGCTATAGTTTGTAAGTTAGTAGATATATATATACATATATATATAAGTTTAAGCTTGTTTACATTAGAAGTAACGAAGTCTCAGAGAAGAAACAAAAGAGATAGAGATAGAGAATGGGTTCTAAGCAAAGCAGTAGCTGAAGTCCTAGAAATTATGACACCTAAAAAAAAAGAAAGAAATACACTTACAAAAAATAAATGAGATCCCACCAAAAACATTAAATGTAAAAAAATGCCAAGTCTCTCGATGCAGTCTTTCCATCGTAAAAAGTTTTGAGATCTCATAGAAGCCAAGTCCTATTCAAATACTCTCGATTCATTTACTTTCATAAAGCGATGGCCCGTAAGGTATTCTTAATTATTGTATTGGAGCATGTAGTCGGTAGTGACCATCATGATTCACACATAACAAATAATCTGATCACTGGTCTCGTCAGTAACATTTGCACATAATTCCAGGCATCAAGCAGCTTTTAATTTGTGCTCATTGCCAAGTCACTATAATTATAATATAAAGAAAACTATTGATACAATTACTAAATGTTGATTTATAACTACAAAATATTGTGAATAGGACTTGGCTTCTATGAGATCTCAAAACTTTTTACGATGGAAAGACTGCATCGAGAGACTTGGCATTTTTTTACATTTAATGTTTTTGGTGGGATAGTGTGTATTACATAATGCGTTTTGAGAAGCATTTGTCCAAACCAGCAATATCGCGGCTCTTAGCTTCCCTTTACGTAATTTAAATTAAAAAAGAAGTCTTTGTCAGCTAGTGTCAGTATCATTGAGATTTAAATTTGAATTTGACAGCTCAAACAAACGTCTGATCAATTACCGATACGACACGCAAAGGCATGCAGTCATACGAGTACAGCCAATAATGCCAATACAGATAAATGACCTACATAGTGCACCCAACTTCGTTATAATGGTAATAAATTGTAAGATCATTATGTCGTAATCGGATATACCGTCCAGTGTGTATACGCTTAACAATAATGGTTTGAACAGATAACAATGTTTCGAAACAACTGGCCGGCGGCCATCAAATAAATTGTATTAAAATCAAAGTCGTAAAAATTCGAGCAATCATTCTGATACGACTATGATGAAAGTCTATTGTATTTACTGTCGGTCATTTGTCCTAAACAAAATGCTTTACGAGTATATCATATAATTTAAAATGTAGCGTTAGTCGTTGTTCCTCATTAAATTGATTAAGCTTAAAGTACCTGCATAATCTCATTGTTAGAGCGTTGACTACGTGAATTTAAATGTGTTACAATAATTTATGGAATTTAATGTAATAACTAAAATTTTATGCGATCGTTATATTATAATATTCGTTATTTAGGTTTATGTTCGATCGTTTTTATTCTATAGTTTTTCTCCAGCATTTTAAGTAGAGCGCAGAAAGTTTTGGTGTCATCCATTTCATAATTTTATTGTTGCCCTACTTTATACAAAGTAATATAAAAACTGATATTGTTTGAATTTTATTAATATTTCACAAGTTTTTGTTACATTAGTCGCGGTTTTTCTGTTAAATCGCTTCACGTATCTTAAACGTTTTACTGCGAAGCGAAAAAGAACTTTTCCGCAGTTTTCAGAATTACAAATACGATAAATAGAAAAACAAACTTTTTCTATAACTACTGCGTCATAATTATTTCATTACCTGTAGCATTTTAAAAGCTGTTAACTGACTTAAACTGTTAGGCTTTATTTACAATTAATTTTACTTCAGTACTTATATAGTGACCTATACATACACATAGCTAAACTAATTAATAAGTTCAATACATAAAATGGTGTTTAGGTTCTGAACTACTGATATATGTATAAGGTAATTTGAACCAACATTTCTTTCCTATAATTTATTTCGAATCAGGCCATATGATCCATGACACACAGAAGCCCCGAGATTTTAATAATGACGCTCATGCTTAGCTTCCTGCGCACCTGGCGCGCATGCGCACGTGCGCTCCGTCTTGCGCCCGCGCACCGCACGCTCCGAGCTTTCGCGTTTTTTGCGCCATCTACAATTAAGCGTCGTCTTTTAAAATAGGGTTGAACTTATAGTTTAGAAAAGGATTTGGAAATAAATTATGCGTACTTAGTACCTTTATATCTGGAATAGCCAACTGCATTGAGATATATAAATTATTGTGTATGATGTCGATAGTTAATAATTGTAACAGCTCAGTGACAGCGCAAACGGACTAACATTTTAAATAAATTATAGCTTATCTGTTGAAGTAAATGAAGGCAAAGCAAATGTCACCTTTTTCTAATCTATTTCAATAAACCGCTTAGTGCCAACCCTAGACCGAAAGGGTTGACTTTTTTCCTTGTTTTGTGGTTATTTAGGGCTGTCAGCATATGGTCCCGTAATAATGGTGTCTGAATGGACGCAGGTGAGACGCAGCTGAGAGCAAAAGGCTTTGATAATTATTGTTTGATCTGCTGTTACTAACGGATGGACAGATGATTGAGTAATTATATGCTGCGGTAACACATCCTGATCGACCCTGTTATTTTATGTACCGGGTTGGTTGTTTAAAGGTGGTATGGCATATTTTCAGTAGCTTTATGTTTGACAGAATCGAGGTGAGTTGATTCTGTTTAAGATGTTAATTAACTTACGGTAGAGGTAGAGCTTTTTTATTCCTATGGTTGCGAAGGTTGACGTGATGCGATTTAATTCGTATATTTGATAAATTTTAAGTATAGACTACACGTTCAATTAATGAAATGATTACAGCTAATACCAAAAAACTAGATCTTTTTTAAAAGTACTTTCTGTTAACACCCACACAATATGTAGTATCCCATCTGTTGAGCAGCACTTATCATCAAAAGCCCTCGTTTACGATGCTCCCTGGAACCATCCGCGCCGGTGGGCATACCTCAATGTTGTTCCAGTTGTCAGTCGTATGTGAAACCTATAAAACTCAAATAGATCTCTGATATAACAGGGATCCACAGAAGGGATAAATCCTTTAGATTACTCTGTACGCATCAAAGAAACTGGAACGAATGGATAAATGCGTGAAACTTATGTCATAACTTAGACTATTATGATTGCTAAATATTTTTATCGGTGTTACAAATTAGATAACATACTTTTTAGGACCAAACTAAATATTCATTTTGGCACCAAAAATTAAGAAAACTAAAGGACTGTATCTCTTAATTTATGTTTTAATAAGATTTTACTTTTTCTTTTTCTATTTATAACGCATACATTTTATACTGAACGTTAATCTATCTATGGTGGTATCAACTCATAAGTTGTACGCAGTTGTCCTACTGGACTGATTTGGTATAGTACTCATGATGTATTAGGTCAGTTCTCAAGTGGCCTCATCTATTTCAGAGCTCTTATTTTTAAATTCAATTGTTTTATGATGCTGTTCAGTGTTTTGAAACAGTAATTGGATTAACCGATGTTATGCGCCTGAAGGGTAATGTGCTTAGCGTTTGTTTCTGTTTTATAACTTAAATTGTTCTTCAATGGATTTCATTATGGATAAAGAACAAATATTACAGTTATATAATAGAATCTAATATAAGTGACCCTCTTTTATGTCGAATATCGCATTCTCGATCATCGGACCACAGCAGAGTATTAACACTAAATATATACACTATACCAAGACGACAAGCTTTAAGACTGGAAGCTTTTAATGAACAGGAAAAATATGCATTATGTGATGCATTGCCATACAAAATTGATTTACTAATGCAATAATTTATACTAAGAGTAATAGGATTAACAGGATTACAACGGATTAACATCGAGAGCATAACAAATCAAATTACATTTTTGATCACGATTTTTCGACTGCGCCTGTGTGGCGACGTTTCTTTTGATGCAACTGAAATCAGCTATCATTAACCTTATCATAAGGGAATAAAGCTCAAAATACATATTTTTAAAGGTGTTAGTATCTTTGTAGATGTGACACTGTTACAAGGGTTAAATGTCGGGTGATGGCACTTTAGATTGCGTACGGCTTTAGAATAGTTTCATAAAATATGGAATATTCTTTTGTTTGAGTTACGTTTTGTTCGGGGACAATAGAGCTTCCGTTCTAAATATTGTTAGTTTGCAACAATTGTTTGAAAGGAGTAGGTACGTAATACAATAATGCTATTTTCATCGATTTTCTGGTAGGTATTATTTTAACTCAGTCGTCGTTTATAAAATAACTAGCTATGTTTGCCATTATTCGTATGTCTTTTGTACAATGACAACCTGGTTTTAAGAATTGTGAACAATACATATAATGTATACATTAAAACTATTTGTACAATTTTTAAATTACATGAAGAACAGTTCTCATTTTAGGTTAAAAAATAAAATAATTATAGCAGCATCCTCTATTATCTTAAACTGGAATCATCGCAGTTTTTGTCGAGCGTGATTGTGATCGCTTTTTGTTTTAAGCCTACTAGGGGAGTAATAGATGATGAGTTACAGAAAAAAGGCTAAGGAAAGTGCGTGAAGCAAGGCCTCTTGGTGAAGTAACGATCATCTGTGAAAGAGCTTTCTAGGTATAACTGAGGGCATCCTTTACGGTGAAACATCTAGATTTAATTTATTAAGTAGATAGGTATCGAAGTGATAAGACTGTTGAGGAAAAGTCTGCTACTATTAAAGTTATCTACTAAATGCAACAGCATAACTTATAAACCCGATCAATCAAAACAGATCAAAATTCCTATCGTAACAATAGTTAATAACACTATACCTTCCTATTACCGAACACACATTATCATATAATTATAACGTATCGATTCGAATTCTTTTCAACACATAACAAGCTTTCGCCGGCACGCACGTCCAATAACAATATAATGACTGCTCCGCAACAATTAACAGAGGCCTTACCACTTCTTCTTAAAGTAGTATGATTGTAGGTGAGGAAAAGAGACGTCGAGCTACGTTATGTAGCGCGCTATCCCGCTCTTACAATTACAGTTTACCTTGACAAGTAATGGTAGGCCGCTTGTTCCGTGTGTCCAACACTATTTACCGGTAATTGTTACCGCTGATTATAATAATTTTAATGGCCTTGCCGATTTCCTTGTTAAGCGATGGTAGATAAACATTGCTTTCAGTATTTTCACTATACTTGTAAAATCGTGTTACCATTTGTATTATAGGTAAAGTTCTGTGATAATTAGACTATGTTTGTATCTCGCTTCCACTGAACTTGTTTTACATATTAATATTTTTTTTCTATTTTAATATGTATTAAATGAAAGTTTCAGACTATACCCAAGTTCCATAAACAACTCGCTTTGGTTTTTATATATTTTACTTACGGTAGTTTCTTTTGAACTGTAGCTACCTATCTGTAGAATCGGAATGTATCGCCACTGCAATCTTGGAGGCAATTGAAAGATTTAGGTTAACTATGGTGCGCGTGGGCAGCTCACTATTAACTCGTCGCTGCACTCCGTCATATGGGTATACAATATTGCAGGAATTTCTATTATAACTATGGTATTGACAGCCCACATGTTTACGTCAAATTCTAGCTCACCATACATAAAATATTATTACTAATCTATAATCCATGTACTACAGTTCAAAAAATATTATTAACGACGATTAAATGACTTATTTCTTTTTTATTAAATAATCTAACTATGAACTTAACTAAAAATCCATTAATAAAGCTCACTCACCTTAAACGTTTAAAATCATCAATCACCCGCATGAAATCCTCCAAAATCGGTCTAATCAAGTTTAATTAGGTAAGAATCGGTCCGGCCGCGGCGCCGGATACACGTGCCGCATTGCCGCTCCGGTCTATAACCGGCCCGGAGAGACCGTCACGATTGGCCGTGCTTCCCATTTCCTAATTTCCTGCTGTTAACGTCACACCTCATTCAACCCAATTTAGCGGCGTCCTGTGGCTGGAGACACAAGGTTAGCGGTTAAGTTACGCTTTTTTTGTTATCATAGATAAAGGAGAGATGACCATTTAGAATTTGATAGTTACATGATATTCTTAACTGCTAAATATTAATATTAATAAGAAGTAACTTAGAAATTGACAGGCCTGTTGGTCTAGTGGTTAGTGACCCTGACTGCTATACCAGAGGTCGTGGGTTCGATTCCCGCCCAGGACAAATGTTGTGTGATGAGCATGATCATTTGTTCTGGTGTCTGGGTGAAATTTATCTATAATATGTTTGTATTTAGAAATATATAAGTAAGTTTATCAGTTGTCTGGTTACCATAACACAAGCTCTGCTTAGCTTGGGATCAGATAACCGTGTGTGAGTTGTCCCAGGATATATTATATTATATTATATTATTTAAATTTGTGTCGAAATTTCAAATTATATTCCTTTAAAGCTGTTTTAGCTCTACATTTCATATCGTTAATGTTACAAGTTCCACAATTCTTGATGCGTTGTGAAATGTGAAATATATTTATTCTAAAGCTCGCTACTTTCGTGGCCTCTTCATCAACTCCACATCGCGCCACTATGAAGTTTTCAATGAAATTCTGCTGCCGTCTATCTAGTTTATGATCACACAGACAGAGTAATGGACAGGAAAACATTTTGGCCAATTTTCTACATTAGACTGTCAGACATATTTCAGTGAGCATATTTTTTGACGAAATCACCTTACGTTACGCCCGCGACGGTAGCGTCAACTCTTTAATATTATATATAATTAATGGAAGCTTTATTGAAAATAGAGCTTAGTGCAATGTTAAAAACTTGGTTGCCTAGATGTCTATTAATCCATGTATCTGAGAGGTTTGGTTTTTACTGAAAATGCATTTTGGACGTGCATACAGCGTTCTACTTTTTACTCTAAAAACGTCTCTACTTATATTTTTTCTATTCTCTAAAAGTAAAAAGCTCTACAATTACCAATAAGTACTAGTTTATTGACTGGTCTCTCAATGGGCGAGGGTCGTCGGCGCGTGCGCAGCGCCCGTCGCCTGCGCAGCGGATGTTTGCTCTCGCAGTAGCCAGACAATTGCTCAGCCGCAGTATTTGACTGCCCAACTCATGGGGTTACTTCGAAAGCTTAATCGGTGTGAATGACCGCATCCAATATTTGAATGTTAATCCGTCTGCGTCTGTGTTTAAAGACCGAATTGAATAGATGAAGTTTTGTTTACCCTTAAATTTAAGTAGATGATAAGGGCATAGAAGAATATCGCAAAGGTTTAATATATATGTAAACAGTCTATTTTTTTGTTTCTGAAACTATGTTAATTGCTGTTGTCGATTGATTTTGTAACTCGAATCTTGCTCGACTAGTAACGACATATTTTTTCTAGGAAATAATTTATCTCAAACATCATAATTATTTCTTCTAAGCCAACATGGCTGGCTACCGAATTACTGATAACGGTTTGTATTATCCTGTTTGTTTGTTGTTATTCTAGTTTGGAACTATCGGCCGGAGGGTAGCCGACAATTTGGTACCGTTATGGATCGAACAAGTAGACCATCTGATAAGTTTGGTACTTGTAACAATGTGGATTGTTGTACTCGTTATTATAAGTGGTCTTTCGGTACCGGGCTAGAGCTCTATATAAATAATATAATACAATAGTTTCATTTAATTTTACTTTGGAGTAGACGTTTTTGCGTAGCTTTGTACTTTTGAGAACCATAGCGGAAAAAAACGCGAGCTTTTTCTGAAATAAGCGTGAGTAATATTAGAAAGACCAATTAAGTATAACTTTGGGGTAATAAAGCCAACTCCCCTTTTTTAAAAAAATCCAATAGATCTAATAGAAAAAGGTGCTAAGATATGAATAACCACGTAAGACAACCAGTTGAAATAGAAGCTATAATAATTAGTGTAGTAATTGCATAAACGTTAGTCCTGAGATAACCCGCCTATTGCAGGTGTATCGTAATGAAGGCGGCGCGTGGGCAGATCAGTTGTTAGCCGACACGTGTCGCTGTCACGAATAGTGCTAACATCATTATGTTATCGAACGATTTGTAATGTACTGCACGGCCTACACAGCTGCTAAACTACTTAAGTTGCTGCGATTATGGTAGCATAGCGACAGGGCTTTATTGTTTTCCTTTCTCTTGACCTAACATTTTATTCTATTTTAGATTACCTATTGCTTAAAATAAACTCTTGATTAGAATACAAAGTGTAAGCAATTCTTTTTTAGTACAGTATTGAATTTGAATTTAATTTACTCATAATCCTGATCTATCAAGGCTTGTTAAATAATACAATTTGTCATCAGTTCTTGTGAATTCCGTTTAAGAAAAACCCAACAATTGCAATGTGGTTGACCTATAGAAAAATGTAATTGATCCAAATACCTTTCACAAGCTTGACATTTCCCTATGCGATTACAATATCACGACAGACAGACTACATTTATCAGTAGAAAATTAAATGTTTAAACAGCTCAAATGCAACTTTTTGAGTCTAATGAATATAGACTAGCAATTCACTTTATACTTGTCAGCCGTCCATCACAACATCAATTTCCATTAAACTAATAGCGGGCACACAACGCCATCTATGTACACACACACGAACTAAGTTAACAATGTTGAGTACTGCGCGTGCGCCAGACGCTGTTAGATGCGCGGGAGTCAACGCTGCGGGCGATGCGGTCACATTACTGGCAATTTGAGGCAAAGGACCAGTCGTGGTCTTTTTGGACTTATTGTTTTATAATGGGAGCTACCACATGATTGTTGTGTGATAGAGATATTATCACATTTGAAGATAAATGATGGTGAACGGAAGAACAATTTTGGGGCAACATATAGCTTTTTTTTGTTTGGAACGAAACTTATAGCCACAGTTTTGTATCTACTTTCCAAAAACTTTTATTGATACTACAGTGTTAAATATTTACAGTACAATCATTTGCTATGTACTAAAAAAACATAAACAATGATAAAATTAAGGCATCAAAAAATTCATCGGCATCGCTGCCGACTGAGAGTGTGCCCAAAAGGCTGGCAGCATTGCCACGTTGAATGCCATCTTTCCAAAAGTATAACATGGTGATAATTTATTTAGTAATAAATATTTCTTTTGGAGACATACATTTGCGCGCATCACCACCCGCTGCGCCATCGCTTTCGACCATCAACAAACACCGTACAAAAGAATCGAGCGGATGTTGTGACATGTTCTCATGTTAACAACGGAACAGGAGATTGGACCGGACAAGTTCTAAAGACTTGCTCGTTAAAACTCAAGCATGCACTAACAAATGGCCATAGCCAACAACCTTGTGACAAGGATGTCTAATACATGGTATGAAACTTTTTATTACCGCATTTTCTAACCTGTCGCATACCAATGTAACTTGACATTGCAGTGGCGCTAGTGGTCTTAGAGCTAAGGCTAGATAGTGAAGGCGTGATTAGTTTTAGCTTTCTGTCGCGGTTGGAGTTACGTTGGCCAGGTTCGGCCGGCCGGTACCGCATTCCTCGGCCGTCCGGTGGCTGTTTTTGCGTTTCCTTCGTGTTGTCACCAGTTCAAGTTCAATGGATGCTGTCGAATGATGACCACTTTTACCGGTGCTTTCCTTGCCGTTCGAATGAATTCCGATTCGGTTACTTTCAGACTGTTAGGGTTTCATTCATGTATGATATGAATGCCTGTGCATTGTATGTTAATACGTGAAGATACTGAGAACCTAGGACGTGACGTTAGAACAATAGCCGTTGGATTTTTACTGTAGTTTTAGAATGCTCCGTGTAAATAAATGTATCGTGGTCGCTAGCGAACTTCCCTCTTACAGTTTTGTTATTAATATATTTTATTTTACGCCAATTTACTGAAATATAAATTTCCCCATTAATATTTTCCTATTAAATAAATTTATTCGTTTCCTCAAGCGTTACAGAATTTTCGACAACAATTCTCATATACATAATTATATCTTGACAGAAGGCCCCCGATTTCAAGGAATCGTAAAAGTCCCACATAAATAATAACCAAGGTTAAAAGCACCTGGCCACTTGCAAATTGTGTTCAAACCTTCACACGGTACGTCAGCGATATTTCGAAATGGTGAGCACAATCGATTGGAAGTCGCATCGGTTTCCGTGAGGGGACAGGTGTCGGCTTACCCTTTGTGCGGGGGCTGGGAGCTTCCGGCGCCAGCGCAGCTCTTGTTACAACTCCTGTTTTACATAATCGATATGAACTGCGAATTTTTTAGGGTTTTATACGAGTTCAGTTTTAATTCTGAAAGGCTGTTTTTTTATCTGTCGTTTACACATAATTTTATAACAGTAAAATAAATCATAACTTATTTATTTATAACTTACTTACAAAATACTTTACAATTCTAATTGCGACACGTTTCATTTTTAATTTTTGCTTTTTCACATGGTCGTGTATCTTCCAAAAAAACATAAAACTTTTTACACATCTCTTTTTCCGTGATTACTTTTTTAAGCTTTCCTGAGCTTCATGTCCTGGATAAAGCCCCTGCATTCCGCACCGGTGTCCTGTTCTCAGGAAGTTAGCGACAGATGCTTGCAATCGAACCCCCGTACAGTGGTGTAGTGTAGTGGAGCTCAAGGCTCGAAGCTCAGTGTCGCCCGCGCGTCGACTCGTACGCACGCGTCATGGCTGTGTCCGCGCCAGTACCGGCCCCGCGATTGCGCCTAGCTTTACACCCCCATAACATTCATGTAAGCGATTCAACATTTCACATATTCTTATAGTCTTAAAAGTTTGAAAGAATGTGACTTTCATTCATTTCTTTTTGTGTAGTGCGATTGTTGTGTTGAGAACTCGCGTGGGAACTGGATATTCTGCAATCTTTGCATTCTGTTACATAGAATAATACCCTTTACTGGTGTTGGTTACTATACTCGACTATCTCGTTTTGTGACTATAATTTTGTTCTGTGATTTTGGTTTCGAGAGTTTGATATTTTCAAATTACTTTCAGTAGAATTTTTATTCGATGTCTGATAACGCATTTTTGTCAATCAAGCGAAATTCTGTACATTATTGGTAAAACCTTTTGGTCTACAACCAATCTACAACGATACATGTTTGTATAGCGATAAAATAACAATCTTTAGTTTGCCCGGATAAGTCTTTTAAACGGAAGTCAGATATATTTGCGCCTCTTATCAATAACAGCTCAAAATTTGTTGTATGACCTATAATCCAAAATTTATCAGTAGCGATTTATGCGAAAAAATAGCTGAACAACATCATAACCGAAAATAATGAAGTATTTTTTGCGGAAAACAAATGCAAAAGCTATTACTCTAGAACACCTGAACACCCAACAACGACATGGTTGACCAACAGACAGGATACACTTGTTCACTTTTCCTTGTATTAGTAATAACATTTATTTATTATTTGGGTAACAACCAAGCCATGCATGACGGGTAGTGGGTAGATTCAACTATATTTACCCTAAATATCCGGCAATCATTAAAAAACAATTAATATAGCGTACATGTCATTGCGTTTTTGTTTCGTTGCAGCATTTGGTACCTTGTTTTTTTTTTATACTTTCACCGTTACCCATGATATTTCTATAAATCTCGAAGGACTGAACGACTCCAATATTTGGGAAAAGGCTTGGCTGAAAGTTTTTCAAATCAATAGTATCACCTGTGTTTTAAGTTTAAAAAACGTCTTTTCGATTTAAGAATCCTTTCACTCATCATAAATTCTCTTTTCCACAGACGACGATAAAAGTGTACGCGCGTTGCCTCCGACCGGACATCGAGTACAAGACGCTGTCGGTGACATGGGGCACCCGCGCTCAGGAGGTGGTGGCGACGCTGCTGGGGAAGTTCCGCATGCGGCACCGCGACCCGAGGCTGTTCTACCTCAGCATGGAGGTGCGCGTCAGGGCCGCGGGGCTCCGGACCACGCTCGTCCTGGATGATGATGCCAGGCCTGCCGCGCTGCAGGCGTGCCATCCCAAAGGATATTCAAAGTAAGTAACTATAAATTTATAATGGCATGCAATCACTAAAAACTCATTGACACTTTTTGGTACGCGATATAGGACTTTGCTTTGAGAATTAAAGAATTCACGACTTCGAATTTCGACAACTTTTGTTTTCTGTTTATACCAGTTTACCACCAGGTTACCTGAAAAATTCGTATTATAAGTGTTTAAGTGGTAGGTAATGCTTTGCTAGGCATGAAATATTGTAGTGTTTCCCTGAAACAGTTTTTCGCATGTAACTTAGATATCCCCCCCTGAATCGAAAGGCAACAACTAAAACAAAATCATTTCAACTTTTTCACACTACGAATTCAGCAAAACCCTTTCATCGAATCAACTATTTTTAACACACCATCGGTCAAACGAAAACCCTTCAATATTGGTCGTTCGTGCCGGTGCTCGGCGGACCACCGGCCGGTATACCGAAAAAGATCCACTTTTGTCCCTTCTTCCGGCACGGGTTATTTTCGTCACGTAAACATGGCGGCAATAAAAATTAAAAAAACTTTTTAAGAGTCCTCTTAGCTTTATTGACCATATGTATCGTGTTACTCTGTGTTGACAGTTAGAAGTAGATCGCTCGGGGTAAATACTTGTTACCGGGTATTAACGCACCGTTACGGTTGTTAAGCAGTATATTTTTATGAATGTAAGAACCCTTTAGTTTTATTACCTATTTTTGTAGGACGAGTCTTTATTAAGGCGCGGGCTTAACTGCCCCGACTTGGTTTAAAAGAAAATTAATCATTCATGTTTTATGTATTGTTTTAAAACTGTTATAGTAATAATTAACTACAAATTAAGTGACGTTTTAAATTATAGTTCTTCGTTTAAGTTGTGTCGTTTATGTCGTTGTTTGTATCGTTACTAAAATAAATATATGAAATTCTGAATTTGAAGTTCGTTTAAGCGTAGGTATACTTAAATATGATTATTTCGACTGGAACTGCTGTTAGCTCGACCTTCAAGATTGGGAAAAAATATGTATTGCGCACCAACCGTGAGAATAAACTTTATTACACCCACTGTGAACAAGATTCCGTGAACAAACTAAGAATAGTGAATAAATCATACAAAAGTGGTAATTATGAGTAAAGCCTTCAAGTGTTTTCAGTAGGTACATTCTGTAAATATGCCTTGATACGTGATTTTCTCTTAACTCATCTGATTAAAGCAAACCATCACTTTGTATTTTTATTATCTATACTTCTATACTAATACTAATATATAAAGCTGAAGAGTTTGTTTGTTTGAACGCGCTAATCTCAGGAAATACTGGTTCAAATTGAAAAATTCGTCATCGAGGAAGGCTTTAGCCTATAGCCATCACGTTGCGACTAATAGGAGCGAAGTTCTATGGAAAATGTGAAAAAAACATTGCAGGTTTAATCATAACTTATATCTTCTACCCAAGGGGACGAAGTCGCGGGCAACAGCTAGTATATTATAATTTTTGTACCTTCTGATTCCATAGTGTCCAAAAAGAGTTCTTCAATAATCTTATCTAATAAGTATATGTTTTTTTGTTTTCCAGGTTTTCCCTGCAGATGCTCCCAGGCGGCTTGATAAAGATCTACGACTCTGCGCTGATGTCCTCGTCGCAGTACAAGTGCCTGCTGACGAGCGAGAGGACCACCGCGGACGAGGTGCTGGCCATCCTGCTGCACTGCTACGACTCCACTGAGGGTGTCGAGAGGTTCTCGCTCTATGAGGTAAGGAGCTAAGAGTTTTGATTACGAATAGGAGTAAAGAGTTAACATGAGAGGCAGAATCTCGGTGTAAACTGGACAAAATTGTGATAGTGAATAATGGAATTTCTATATGAAGTTAAACTCTTCCTCTTGAGTTTTAGAATTATTCTGTCTTATAATTTCGCTGTTCGGTAACGAGGGCAAATATTAATGAATAATCTTGTTTTTCCAGGTGAGTCCATCTCAGGAGTACGAGCGAAAGTTACACCCCGACGACCTCCCGCTGATGGTGCAGCGCTCGTGGGCGTCGGACAGCGACTGCCACTTCCGCGTGCGCCGCAACCCGCGCGCGCCGCCCCTGCCGCCGCGCGCGCTGCCGCCGCCGGAGCGCGTGGCGGTGGACGACGACGAGCCCGAGCGAGCTCTCTCGGCCCTCTCGCTGGAAGCCGAAGGCGAGAAGAGAAGATACAGCCCCGTCTACAAGTTCCCCAGCATCAGCTACTGTAGGGAAACCAAAAATGACTACCTATACATCTGACTAGCCGTGAACTTAGCCAGGTTCAGACGATTACGGCGCCGCGCCAGAGGCATCAAGCGCCCAGAAGGAATAGTGAGAAAGCGACTCTTGTGAAGTGTACATACAGTTCAGTTTCGTGTAAAGTGTAAATAATGGATTATGGATTGTCGAGGTATTTTGGTGTAAGCTAAGAACCCAGTCTGATGAAATGAATTGTTGTTAAGTTTTGGTATCCAAAATGTAACCAGAAGAACCGAAATGTGTTCACAGAATTACACATTAGGTTGAATAGACTACAGCTTTTGGAGACAAGTTTTGATAAACGATTGATGTTGGAATATGAATCTCCTTTCATTTGAATCAGGGTTCTCAGTGAGTGTGAAACCAAAGAGTTGTTGCAATATGCTTGTAATTAACGTAATGAGGCAGTTAGTTAAGTCACAGGAGGACCTAGAACGTTCTCAGTATTCAGGTGTGGGGGGAGCGGAGACAGCTGGTGGGGTTGTAATACGTTGCGAAAAGTCACAGATCATGTAAATTCCAGAGTGTCATACCGTTCATTAGACATTACTGAAGCAATTATTAACAAATCTAATATTTTGGGATATTGGGTAAACGAGTTTTTACTTAGTTTTGCTACCATGTGAAAATCTCGTGGGTTATAGCTGAATATGAGCTAGACGATCAGAGTTGTGTATAGATATAGAAGATATGACCTAGTTAATACTGTAGATAGCAGGTTTGTACTGTTTTTGAAATAGAACAATAATCTGAAATGTATGTTTAAAATTTAAGGTAGCTTTTTCTACCAAACAATAACTTCCTTCCAATGTATCGTCACAATAATAAAATGTAATTTGCATGTAAGGTAAAAACTCTATTTTTCTACTCAATGTATTTTTATGATTACATTTCACCGCTAATGGTAATGGCAGCACTTTCGCAACGCAGTAATCGCAATGAAATAGTAAGGTAACATTTGAATAATCATTACAAAGTTTGCTGATACTCGGATGTTCTATGACAGTATATTGGAAGGTATCATCTCAATGTAAACGATGCAACTATTAAAATGTAATGAGAATGTATATAATTATTGTATTATTTAGCTAGTAGACACCAAAGAGGCACGCGAGCGATAATATTATGAAAAAGAATTTGATATATTTAACAACTGTTACGCAATTTAATGTTTAATTTATTTATGATGGCGGTATCACATGGCGGCCATCTTGTCATGTTAAACGTCATCGAATTTATTTCAAACAACTGTAATAAAATGCGATATGTTTTTGAAAATTGAAAATTTTATTTTATTTTCCTTTTCCTTAAGTTACACTCAATGCCAAAGCGAATCAAAGAAACAAATGAAATTCAGTCATCGATATAAAGTATTTTATTTACAAATGATTGCAACAATGAATTACAAGATGATGCAATATAATTACAGAGTATGTTCAAAAAATGGGGAAACGGATAATATCTAACGGTACTAAACTTATCTCCTTCCTCGTTCAGTATGTAAAATTTATACAATAGCCGCGAGCGACAGCGGTACGAGTACGGGCAGGCGACGTGCGGCAAGCTGCGGCCGGGGGCGCGGGGGCGCGGCCGGGGGCGCGGGCGGGGGCGCGGGGGCGCGCGCGGCTACACGGCGTTGAGCGCGCGGCGCGACGGCCCGTAGTCGTCGGGAGGGTCGCGGTCGCGGCGCCGCTCGCGCTCGTCGCGCGCGTTCTCCCGCCCGTACTCGTCGCGCGCGTAGGCGTCGCGCGTGTAGTCGTGTCCGTAGGCGTCGTGCGGCGGCGGCGGGCGCGCGGCGTGGGCCCGCTCGCGCCCGTACTCGCGCCCGTACTCGTGGTACTCGCGCGGGTAGCGCCCGTCGCCGTGCGGGTAGTACTCCTCCTCCAGCCGCTCCGGCCGCGCCGCGCGGGACCTGCCGCCTGCAAACGTGACCACGCGCATTCGTATCTCATTCTTGGTGAAAGTACGATCTAAATACAACCCTTCAAATCAAAACGCACTCGAAAACCACAAACTCAAAAGGATATGGGACGATTACAGCCCTAGAAATCCTACAAGCCGTCGCATCGACCGGGGTTTCGAGGACCGGAGGCACACACAGCACACGGGGTGACAGGACAGAGTGGGACCTTACTCCTGGGCGGGGGAGGGGGGGGGGGAGAACCCTGACTTACGGCTACGACACTAGGCTGAGGGACATCTGCATGATGACCCCGCCGGAAGTGCGCACTTTACCGGGGACCGGGATCACCACCTGGGCAGCGGCGGAGAGCAGGGGAGTCCGCGACACTGCGGAACATTGAGCTTCAGACTCCGCTAAATATGGCCTGGTATAGGCTTCCTGCCTTTAAATAAGCTTTGTGGGTTTGGTAAAGATTTCCTGCTGAATGCTTGAATCTATGTGCTACAGCGAGACATGAAGTAATGGTAGACATGGATAGACAGGGATATGTGAACGAGTCATGTTACTAGAGGTGTACAAAACGATAATGAAGAAATAAGAAGTTTTGCAGTAATCAAGTTGGATAGGAAACATTAGGAGTTTAATAATTTTCACTTGAATTGAAGATACTAAGATCTTAATTCCTGTTTCTATCCGCGAAAAGACTAAAATAAAAATTCTCCTGAGATCAAAACAAGAGTTCCATTAATTTTGAAATTTCCATCCCAAACTCATTAAGGAGCGCACAAGAGTTAGACCATTCTGAACTGGTTACGTGTTAGGTGGCGGAATCCAGCTGCTTGATCCAGCGGTTGGATTTTGTAGGGTTAGTGAAGCGTCACCCTCAAGCGGTCAAGCGGTTAGGGGGGGGAGGGCCGCTAGAAACAGTATGCAACCTGGGCGGGGACCGGTGCGTCTGACAATAAACACCTGGAATTTAATCTTCGGCTCGGCATTAGTGTGCCTGCCCCGACGCTTGTACTGAAATGAACAGGAGAGTCAGTCGCGCTGGAAGTGCTGTGACCGTCAACTCATGGAGAGGGACAACATCTATAGAGGTGAAGTTCTTGATCGCTCTGAACGAGAAAAAATCGTACACTTTCAGAAAAAGTATTTGAACGTTAGCCAACAGATTACCCTTTTTGGATTTAAGTGTGACAAGTATCACTCAAATGCAGATTACTTTTCTTATTGACACATCCCATGACTTATAATTGCCACTATTCGTTTGGGCGAATGACCCAAAGTTGATGATGTTATTTTATGCCACTTAGCCAGAGGAGCAGGGAGCGGCACTTTGATAAACAAGGCTTGGAAGTAAGCGTCAATAGTTCAGAGCGATCAAGAAGTTTGCAACAGACTAAACAACATCTATATCTTAATACTATGAGGTACAGTGACAGACATGGTTTAAACTAATAAAGTGAAATTCTAAACTAATTGAAGTTATGTCTGTGATTGTACTTTAGATTAGTAGACATTTAAGACAGTTGATGACAATGCAATGCATATGAAATAATTACATATTTAGAAAAAATATATAATAATTACAAATATAAAATCTATAAATTCTTAAACTACAATCATTGTAATACAGTGGAGGTTTCTAGAAATCATATAGCAACGTAAAATTATAGAAAAAAAGAAGTTGGCTTCTAGAAATGTTAAACCTATACAAGGTGTATATTTATACTCAAACAATAAGTAAATAAATATAAATCCTATGCTGAAGTGAATAAAGCAGGATTTGGAAATAGTTCATGTGCATATAATGGTGCATTAAAAAGAGAAATGTTATAATTATAAAACGTTAACACTCCCCTGTATAAAAATAAACTTTTTCCAGCATTGGTTTATATTGTTATAGGAAGTGGTAATTTTAGTTGGCTAAAATCATAAAAGTCTAAATCCTTCGGCAGAGGACATTGTCGAGTTTGTGCCTAGAAAAGGTCGTCGTGTCAGATATGAGAAATGTTAGAAATCGTAAAAGGCATAGAAGTTTGGAAGAGAACGGGAGACCTTTATCCAGCAGCGGTATAATATAATCTTATCTTATATATCCACAGGCTAATAAAACATTGAAAATCGCTTGACGTCACGATTCCGTACATTTTGTGCATGGCGTGGTCTATCGTAATATACCATCTGTATAATATTTTTTTGACGTATAAACATTCACCTTGTATTTATCATAAGTTACCTCTTTCCCTCTCGTAGTTGTACGAGTCGGACCTCTCGCGGTGCCCTCCAGAGTGAGCGGGGGGTTCAAAACATCGCAGTACACGTTATAAATACAATCACGCTTATTACTATAACTAAGTATATTGAAAGTAGTGTTGTTTTTGTATATGTTATAGGAGTTTGTGAACCTAGTTTGGTAGCCTAGTTTTAAAGCGCCATTAAAGGCGTAGGTACTGGAAATTAACACAACAGGTTCAAAATCATTACCAAATATTTTTAGATTTTTCCGACGTCCTGTAGACTTTGGATAATTTGTAACGTATAACAGATTTTAGATGCACAGAGGCTGCATTTAAGTCTGATAAGTAAATAAGTATAACAGAATAAATATTCATGTTATAATTTAGTTAGAAAATTAGCTCCTAATAACCTTGTCATAGAAGGATTTATTAAGTGCCGAGTTATTAGCATTGGCGTGTAGGTGTATGTTCTAGGACGGAGTTTGTGTGTGTGTGTGTGTGAGGGTGTATATGTGAGTGGTAGTGTTTATGGTGTGTGTTGCTCACCAGGCTGCGCGTGGTGCTGGTTGAGTGGCAGCTGGCGCGCCGGAGCCGCCTCCTCCGGCACCGGCGGGTGCGTGGCGCGCCAGTACGCCTGCAAAACAACAATCGTGATGCCTTAATAGTAATCTAATGAAGTTGTATTATGAAGTTAGAAATGAAGCTATAAAAAAGCTGGGTTCAATTTCTTCTAGCACAAGTTATTCTTTAGGTATTTTATATGCTTTGTGTCAAAATAAACATTTCATTTCGTGGCAAAATCCAGAAGAAACTAATGAAGATAATCGCCTCAGTACTAATTTTATATATAGAATACATCTCATGATCATGCATGTATGAAAAAAATAAAGACTTTTTTGATTTTGACATTGTTTGTTTTTTTTTATTCTCTCAAACCTCGTACCTCTAAATATTCAGCGATATGTTCGCAGGCGTCCTCGAGCTGGTTCTCATCGAGGATCACGTCGAACATGTCGGGCGGGCACTGCGACAGCTTCTCCGCCGCCACCATCTGCACGGACAGGTTCTTGCTCTGGCCCTTGCCGCGAGACTTGATCAGTCGCTGTAGCACCTGGAAGCACCATCGAAACCGAGTCAGATAAGTCGACTTTGTTACTGGTATCTTATGAATTTTGGTACTTTGAGTGTTCTACGAACGTCAAGTGTGCTACAAATATCAAGTCGAGTATTTAGTAATATTGTGTTAAAATTGCTACGAACGTCAATTGTACTACGAATGTCAAAGATGTCACGAATATCAATCCTCATTTGCTACGAAGAACTAAGTCTACTTTGTCAAATTACAATTGCTATGAATATCAAACTTCATTTGCTACGAACGTCAAGTGTCACTCGAAAATGAAGTTTTCTTTGAGCTTAATAAGATTGTTGCATTTGCTACATTGTCATGAAAGAACATTGCATTTGCTACATTGGTTGTTATAGAATAATTGTTAACTTGTCGTACCTTAGGGCTGGATATCTTCAGATAGACGATAGTGGGCGCGAGCGAGGTCTTGGCGAGCTGCGAGGGATGGTTGATGGTGTCACAGTCCAGCACCACCAGCTGCAGGGTCCGAGCTAACTCGAATATCCTTTCGATTTCCGCCTAGTTCACAGGGACAGAAAACACCAATGCATTCAAAAACTACACTACGCTGGCTAAATGGAACTATTCAATATTCGGAGAATTCACTTTTTTATTGATGATTTATTTTCTATACACGAGTTGCAGTCGCAGGCTTTTAGTATGCTCCTGGCCACAGTGTAAACTACGGGATAAATATGCTAATTTCCTATTTACAAAATATTTTTCCTAGGAAAATAAAAACAAAATTAAACATAAACCTTCATGCGTTTGACGTATAACCAAATAATTTATCATAAAGTTACCACTGATGCCACTAAATGCTAACCATCAAAATATTATGGCATTGAATTTTTTCGAGTAGGTAAATGAAAAAAAGAACATCTATATAATATTTATCAGCCAATTGGCTAAATAGCCTTCATGCTTAATTTTAATGGAGCCACTGCCTCTTAGAGCAAGAGTGCTGTAGTTGTGGAAGAGGGACTGCTCATCAGCGTGCAGGGCGCCGTCTTCCAGAACTACATCCTCTTTAATATAACAGATAGCGCCAGGCTCTCAGGGCAGTCATTCTCTAAACGTCAAATTAAAACAAACGTTATAATTAACGCCTTGACTCCAAACATTGGGGCGCAGTGTCTTTTGAAGGCAAAGGCATTATATTCAAGCCAATATTTGGAAGCAAAGCACTGCAAATGAAGACTTTTAGCCACTGTAAACTAAACTAACTGACGTCATGCGGTTCGTTTCCGAACTAAATTTTCTAAATATTTTTAGGAAAGGAATCGGGAAGTTTCTAAACGTAAATACCTACATAATATTAGTCATCTGCTTTAGTTTAGTAATAGTTGTAGGAGAAAAGCAAACCCAGTGTTAAGATGTAGGGTGTCAGTATTGGTGTTAATTGTGTTCATGACACATAATGTTAAGCTCAAGTTTTCAATGAACAGGATGTATTTTTTTCGTAAAAGTCAAATATGCAAATGTCTTGTTAAAATCCATCAGGTTTTTTTCGCCCAATTTGATCTAAAGATTGAAGTATCTCCAGACACAAGACAATATGAAAGCTTCACAATGACTTTAGCCCATTTGTCAGACACTGCACTATAAGTTTTTTTTTTTTCAGAAGCTCAAGCAGTTATTTTGGATTTACGCTGCAGGAAGATCCAGGAAGGGTATTAACACTTTGTCAGTTACTAATCAACCATATGTTAAATACCATAATAATATGAGCATGTTTGGATCGAGCGAGCGAAATTCTAAAAATCCACTAAACTATGACTAGTAAGACTAGTTCTAGAGAAAAGGAAGGAATATTTCAAGCTTAATTTTATTATATAGCATGAAAAGACTAATTGAAGACCACTATACCGCTAACTGTGTCAGAAGTGTTATTTATCTATTCTATATTCACCCAAAACACTATCACTCGTTTTGCAGGTCTATAATCAGAGGTGTGTGTTTCTAAACAAAACTGTTGGCTTGATCTTAACTTCTAATAGAAATTTACCCAAGTTAACTATCAGAATCACACTTGAACAAAGTTTTCAATTTTGCTTTGGAATTAAACGCCTAAACTTCTATAATGTAAATTCTTTGCATAAGGTCCTCTAAGTCTCTAGGTGCTCGGAAGTCTGCTGCCCTAGCTACGGCTCCTAGTGTGGTTCAGATCTAGATCCACTCATTCCAAACACGCCCACGTATTGTCACGTGCCGCAAACAACAACACCACAGCTACCTACAAATAAATCGCACCTGGACCTCAGCTAAACAGTTGTTCCTGTTCCCGCCCCTTTCAACGAATGGTTTCTTAGGCGCGTTTTGTGTTCGCTTAGCCAACGATATATCAGCCGTGACCCTCGTGATGATGATCCTGCAACACGTCATACCTGAACTTCAGCGAGGCAAGTCGAGCGCGAGTTGGAACGCTCCATGATGGCACGTTTCGACGGGTTGTTGAGGAGCGAGCGCTTCGCGAGAGATATGTCGGCCATCACGCGCGTTATTATTATCCTGCAATGTTAGTCCCGTTTGGTGAACAGTTAGTTGTTAGTTGGGTTAGCTTTGGCTCGGTCGCTGGCTTCTGGAAAAACGGTTAGTACGACGTGGCCTCCCGTCGGATTTAAGGATCGTTTTATACTATTTTGCTGCGGGTTAATTTAGAAAAGTCGTACCAACAACTTTCAATAAATAATTTTACAACTATGGGCCAATTAAGTACTCCACCAAGTTCAAAACGTAATTAACAAACTTTGTAAAAAGTCTTCAGGAGTCGTGTAATAAAACGACACGCGTTTTAAATACTTTCAAAATCTTTTTTATTTTTATGCTATTTAAAATACTTTCCCCAAATCTCCACGGGACGGCAATTACGAATGGAAGCGTATACCACCCTCACCTGCCTTCAAAGCGTCTCTTAAGAAAATCAAACAAGGCCTTCTGCATCATGTCGGTGACCTCGTAACCCTTAAGACTAGGTCCTACGAGGACCACTGGCCGCATTGAAGGGACCACGTCATAGGGTGTGCTAGCCTCTGCCTTTTTGAAGAAGGGTTTCCGCTTCTCCTTGCCGCCCGCCGCGCCCGCGCCGCGTCCCCGCCCCGCGCCATCTGACTCCTCACCTGCAGTTAAACATACTCTACTGATTTGCTGCGTTTCTTCAAAGATGTTGACAACCCTATCCGCTTTCACGTAGTTTAGGAGTAGGATGTTAGCTACCTTTAAATTAATCGTCTCATTGGAATCATGACTTACAGCAATAACCAAGGCAAACATATTTATTATGCTGGAAAAGCCATACAGGTCTTTATTTTTCAAATAGCCTTACTGTCGTAATTTAACCAGGGATGGAAACTTTATATCACAAGAGATATCTTGGAAGGAGATCAGCAAATCCCGAATAAGCAAAGATTACCATCTGTAGCCGAAACTTACTACCTCTGGGTTTCTCTGCTGTTACTTTCTGTAAAATTCAGACCAATCACCCAGAAGTTGGCGATTGTTTGATAACCTTGCAAATAAATTACTTTCATACTTACACTGTTACTTGATCGAACCCGCTTAGAAAGTTTAAAGCTAGCATGCTTTCCTCTCGGTACAAAAACTTTTGGATACAGCAATAAGGAGCAAATTATACATCATTCAGGTACACAACACAAACTTTGATATATCTTCTACGATACACAAAGACAACATCAAGATTGATTTTGGACCATCCCAGGTAGCAAAGTAGAGGAAAACACATCTTAGGAGCAGTTAATGTGGCCACAGATCAAAGAAAATACTAAGACAAAAAAGTAGATTATATTAAAGATTCATCTACTTTAACCCACTTTTTATATAAGTTTTAAGTATAAATTTAGGCTCTAGCTTTCATATTTTTGTGTTTTCCTCTACCAAGGTTCTCGCATCAGTATTGAATTAATATTTTACATAAACATACAAGTCAACCTCAATACCCTGGCAACATTCATAAGCATCATCCCAAATAAGAAACTCTGCCCAAAATATATAAATAAATAAATAGGAAGATAGCTAAAACGTTCCTGAAATAAATACATCAAGATATATTAAATAAAATAATTAATATTATTAATAAAAAAGATAAATTAATAGTAGAGGAGTCATGCAGAAATGGATCGTGGGATGACAATGGCATACAGTCTCGATCATATGTATAATGGTACAATTTTGGATTCTACGTAGGAAGAAATAAAGCAGAATTTTCAAGACAAGAAAAAGAGGATGTTGAAAAATTTAATTTTTTTAAATCAAAATATATTGGATCGGCCATTATAACGGGTGAATAATATAAAATAAAAAATAACTCTACCAGCCAGAAAATATAGGGACATAAAATACTACGAAAAAGGGTTTCTTTAACAAAAAATGCGAAAATATCGCAGACAACTATTAAGAGTAGTAAGAAAGGTGAAAATTTACAACATTTCCTGGTGTCGAGCGATGAGTGCGTGAGCTTACCTCGATCGAACGATGGCACATCTGAAAATGTGGCAAACGTGAGTGCGAAATATACATTAATCGATGTATCGACTATTGTGCTGGCCGAGTATTCGAGTAGCCGGTTAAACCCTTCCGCAGTGAACAAATTAGTCGATTCGAACTTATTTTTTAATATCCAAATAGGTAATATACTTGCTTTGTTCATAAAACGAATTGATCATGTGGGAATAGTCGACCAAATCGACTATTAGTCAATAATCGGTACATCACTATAGGTAACCAGGAAAGTCCAGCAAATTTCACCGGATTTAATGAATGATCGTGAAATGCTAGTACAAAGCAGTTATACATACCGTATTATATAGAAATATAATAAGTTTTATTTAAACGAGAAAATAGTTAATTTTGTGCTCAAGAGAATAGAAGGAAACAATGGAAATTGTATAATATACAACATTTTAAGATCAAGTGATTTTAAAATGTTGAATTATACCTAAAAGTGTAGATATAGATAATTTTGGAAATAACATTGAAAATAGACAACAGAAAGTAATATTCGAAAGTGCTGAATTATTTGATTTTTTCGTTACATAAGTATAACATATTTACAGTAAATACATTATTAGGACTTAATATGCCAATTGTAACACCGAACCACGAACGAACTACAGTTAAAATCGTCTTGCTTTTTGTCGTTTTTGTTAATTTTAGTGGAAAGTTAAAGGCAGACCTTTGAGCGAGTCCGAATTGTTAGAAAGAGCAAGACGATAAAAAGAAACAAACAACTGCGTTGTACGTTACAGACGCAGGATAGAACGACATACAATACTACAACCAGTTACTGATACGATCCTTATATGCTTAGTAGCTCCACGGAACGTAGTGCGTCCCTTTATTTCCACTATGGTCAAATGTTTTATAAAAGAGGTGGTAGAACATACATATTAATGGACCGACAAATATCTATCTAAGATCCTTTCAAAGGATTTCAGTTAACAATATTTAGTATTTTATCTATTATTTTTTAGTATTTTCATCTCAGTTCTGGGTTTTCTTTCCAGAATATTTTGAAATTACGACACTACAAATTTAATCATTTTCAAAATCAAGCATATGTATGTCGTTTTACCCCATGTATGACAAGCTATAGGCAGGTGGCCACTCTTGCTTCCAACATTCCAATATAATTCACTTAACCAGAAAAAGTTCAGTGACAATTAGTATTGGAATAATTGGTAAAATAACGTATATAGCGTCAGTTTCCTAATCCTGTATCAGAATTCAGATATTGCTTCTATAAACGTCATTTGAAGCAATTTATCTGCGGCTACCGACAATAACTCTTATAGATTTGCTAAATTATTGCTCTATTATCGATCTACATCATTTACAGTAACATCAATACTTAATGTGAAGTAAAAAAATTACGTCATATGACGTTCAAATAGTTCTTTAATTGTTTTTGGTTAATCGCCATAATATAGCCCATCTGTAAGTTCGTGTCGATGGCAGCGGACACTGGGTGCAGCGGCGGCATGAGAATGCATGACGTACCGGGCGTGGGGGGGGTGCTACCTCTGGAGAGGGGCGGCGCGTGCGGGCCGTGCGCGGCGGACGCGGGCCGCGGGTAGCGCCGCGCGCCCAGCCCCGACCGCACCGCCTCCAGCTTCACCGGCGACGGGATGAAGCCCACGTCGCTGCCCTCCTTCACGAGCCGCCCGATCCACCAGTTGTTATCGTACTTCTCCTACAAGTTTCACACATTTGCAGTATTAAAAGTACCTTTGATCGTCATGTACATGACTCGCTGAAAATTGTACGTGTCATCGACCTATTGTGCTGAAATCTCTTTGCCCTCATTGCTGTTCAGAGTTATGCGAACAGCAATGCTGAATTATCAAACTGCTTTTAACCGTTGGATTTCATGGAGTCACGGCCTAATGCATTTTTATAATTTAAATGCCGTCTTAAAACAATTTAACCACTGACCACAAGAGGTTACGTATTAGTTAAGTATGCAAAAATAATAAAATATCCATTTACCTTGATGTGGAGAAAATCGCGCACCTCGAAGGAGATAGCGCTGCCGTGCACTGGCGAGTCGTCATCGATGGTTCCATCGTACGAGACATTGGTGCGCACCGCGAACGCCACCGGTTTTGCCTGGAAACAACACACACATACAAACGTCGGAGATTTTATGTCAAGGGAAACTGTCCTATTAGGTAAATTTTGGAGCAGTTACAGCCAGGATACAAAACCCCCTAGGCAAGTTGACCAACGAAACCAACATGTGAATTAAAAAGGCTAAGACATGTCGAACTAAAATATTTCATCTGTTCCTTGGTTACCCCGGAACTGGTATGGAAAGGCAGATTTAGAAATAAAAGAAACATCGAAACAATTACTAAAAGCAATATATATTACAATTTATTTTTAATAGAATAAAAGTAAATTAGAAATCAAATATATTTATATGTTAATCCTTTTCTTGCTATAAGGATAAGACTAGGTAACTATTAAAAAATCATAATGATTTCTTGGAAGCCGATATCTAAAATCATTTTTATGGAGTATTTGATTCCGAAAGGAAAAAAAAGCAAAAGCAATTTTTATTTTAGCGAATGATGAAGAGGTTTTCAAAATCTAGAAATTCGTGACATTGGACTGCATAACTGTCTGTTAAAAAAGTACAGCTAAGGTTATATAGGGCATATAATGTTTGTACAATGGAAAGCAATACAAGCATAAGCTAACATTCCCTAAAACCTACGAAGACCAACGCAAACACGACAATTTTAGAATTAGGAAATTCGATCTCCATCTTCATTAACAAAAAAAATACAAGAACTGGAGAGTCTGTGTCTAAACCACCGTTTAAGTGGTTTTCAAGAAAATTCTTTGTACTATAATATATTGGTTTATTGGTTCAGTTTTTTAACACCGACCTTCCAAATAATTTTATTTTTTGTACTGTTCTCTTGGCTGTCTTATGAACCCTATCACCGGACGCTCAGACAAGTATAAGTTATCGTGTGTACGCTGGGCACGAACGTCTAGTTAACCGCCACACACATTGAGCTATGGAACTAGTACTAATTCTAGCCATAGCAGCTCTTTTAACAGGACAGCCTCTTTTGCCTCTACCTCGGACAACATCACAACTAAATTGAATACCTTCTTTTTAGATTTTCTTTCAGTCATATTTGGGGGAGCGTCACGGGGGATCGCGTAGTCTTTTAGATTGCTCGACTTTCCTTCATGTGGGCCTGAATGCTGCGTAGCAGAAAGCCGGTTTCAATCTACTCGTCAAGTGATATAATAATATATTAACTTATGAGTATATAACCGCCGAGAGAAATACTGAATACCGTTCCAAAAATACGTAATCAAATTTTTGGGCATGGGTCACTTTCCTCAAACAGTTCCACCAAGGTACCTTTTCTTCAGTCGAACTGGTTGAGGACCGTCCCTTCACTACATTATTCTTATCGTTCAACAAAACTTTGATAATAACACGAAGAATAGCCAACGTACAACAGGGTCGTGATGAATAATTCCTAATAGAGCCAGAAAGTGCAGAGTGAGATCATTAAAAAAATCCAAAGTTTCGTAAGCAAATGAACATATGGCATACAGCTGTGAAGTTTGTTGTATTTGTGCTGGGGTAGGCGCAGTATTTGAGAGGGTGATATCACCTAGGAGTGAGGTAAGCTTACCCTCGCCTTATCCAGCTGTGAGATAGCCTGCGTTTCCTTCTCGCGGCGCTGCGCCTCCTTGTCTTCGTCCAGCGACAGCTCCGAAGATGGCTGGGAATAGTTTGAGTCTGCTGAGCCCTGGAAAATGCAAAAATAATGTTAATATTCATCGGTGAAAAACAGGGTTTTGGTATGACACATAGGAGTCTAGAATAAAGGTAAGTCTTCTTCATCACGCGGTTGGCTTGCCCAAGGATCTTTCCTCAAGGATGATAAAATTCCTAGAGAGCTAGGAACACAATTTCCCTCAGCCTACACAACACAATTTAATAACCCGTCCGCTTTCCCTAGCACCAAGTTCCACGAGTCGAAGATGTCGATGGCATAATTTTACCTATAAAATCAAAACTTTAGCGGAAAAAAACTGGCCTCACTTAGTTTTTACAAATTGTATAGTGCCTATTTGCACTATTAATTACTATATATAGGTTTAATGTTTAAAATAACTGATTGAGAAGAATTGGATGAATAATCGAAGATAAAAAATATTACCTCCGTATATAATGCCTTAATACAATTCATTCAAGTCTTAATTTAAATATGAAAATCTACTTACATTTTCTGACTGTACATCATTGAAATACATATACATTGATAATAGTTATAATACTCGATATTTAACTCTTAGGTCTCCAACAAGCACTAGAAGTCTGGTTTAACGCTAGTTTCGAACTATTCAGCTCGGTCGTACAGACGCTTGCTTATCCTTGTTTTTCTTTGCAAGCCAAGTTATTTCTGATGTAGCAATGTTGCTATGTATGTTTAAATCGTTACAAGAAAAGATAGCTTCTCCGGAGTTTATAGTTATAAGGTCTTATGTGAAAGTGTTTGTAGATAATAAATTTATATAGCAGCTAATATAATATAATATATCCTGGGACAACTCACACACGGTTATCTGATCCCAAGCTAAGCAGAGCTTGTGTTATGGTAACCAGACAACTGATAAACTTACTTATATATTTCTAAATACATACATATTATAGATAATAATAACTAGAGTGTTTAATTTTCGTGATAAGTTTAATTTGCATCTGGAAGTTATAGTTGTTGTTATTTTAAAGTGTAAAGCACTGTCATTTCTACCATGTCGTATGACACCATTTTCCGATTGAAAATACTTTTATTTTACGTTCTAAAATCAGAGTTTCATAGTCTAACAAAGATTAAGAATATTGTGTTGGTTACATTTTAATAGAACCGCTTGTATTATTTAGTGCCTGAAGCTACTAAACAAAATATCACCTATCGTGATAACATATACTTTAAAAATCTTATTCTCTATGATAAGATTTAGAACATCTACGAAGATGTAAACTTCTTTTTAAATGACGACTCTCGTGCTAATAAATTTTATTCCTTGTGTAGAGGGGTTTTATAAATACAAATACAGTAAATTTACAACTGAGATTATAAAAGGGAGAACAAAATTAAAATAAACTGGATTAGGCATATTTCTCTTTTCGAAACGACTGTGAAACAAATTACCAACAAAATCCTAGAGCCGGCTAAAATTCACACATTAAAGTCCTATTTTAAGACTTTGAACAACAAATAAAGTTTATTGAAACAAAACTGTGGGTTATAGTTGAACCGGCAATCCATAAGTAGCGCAAATATTTTGGCACGCGGCGGCGTGCGCGCGCACGGCCGCACCGCCCCGCAATAATGCAGTTTACTGTCTATCAGGCTTGCGAACAAATGGCCATAACTATATAGACCACCCTTGAAAATGAAAGAAAACTTAAGTGTAGTTTGTTTAAGGTTGAAATTAAATAATTACATTTGAGCTTCCATCAAGATACGAGTGATAAAGAAAGGCGTGTATCGTGTTTTAAGATAATTATATTTTAAGGATATATTTTGGTTAATTCGCATAGTCTTGGAATAAAATATAAAGTGGCTTTGTTAGTAGTGCAAAGACCACAAAAAATGTTTATACCATAAATGTTTCCTTTTTACGAAACCAAAAGGAATAAATTAGCAAGTACGTTTTTCTCAATTCAAGGAAATTAAATATAAATATGCGTATACTGTAAACATTTTTCATTCGAAAACGAATGTTTAGCACTTTATGCCCGTTTAGGTTTGCGGCCGATCCAATAACTTTTTTTCTAATAAGTGAGTTGCAATACTATTTTATTATTTTCTCGCATCGTGTAGTCCATCTTACTGCCAGAATCATGCAATTCTGACACCCATATTAATAAAAAGCACATTTAAAAATCGCAATAAAACGCTTGAAATAAAAATAAAACACAAGTGTCTTACCAAGGGCTTGTAGTTTGTCATTGGTCGGCGGTGAGTGGTGCCGACTGCATGCAATGCGACACACAAACAAACGGGAAATCAGACAGACATGCTTGGAGCAGCATACAGACGACCACACGTAATTAAATAATAACTCTTTGGTCAAAACCTCCATCATTCATCCAAAAACCCAGAATTAGAAAAACTTTTTTTTAGTAGATTGAAAAGGAACGTTCTGAACGTATTACAAGTTTTTTTTAATTGTTTAAACTCTTCTGATTTTTTATTAAGAGTTATTATTCAATTACAGCTACAGTATTTTAACTTGTGGCGCTGTCTGTACACAAAGTAAGGTCGGCACATAATCTAAAAAATAAAACAATTAGTTCATGCGATACCCATGTAAGTGAGTTTGTAGTAGTATGTTAGTGTAACTTCAAAATTATAGAAATTGTTTCTTTAGTTAAGAATTTAATTGACTTTAATATTTGAATTTAGACACATTTGTAGCATTATAGCCAATTGGAAAAAATAAAAAAATAAGAGAATTCTAGATTTCAGCAATGTTAAGTAAATTAAAAAATACAAAGAATAATACATATTGAACTGTAACGTAACACAAATCAAATTATTCTAAATCAGTTGTATGTATGAATGAAACTGAAGTATGTATGTGGATCTAACTACAAAAAGTATGAACATACCAAACTCTAGCATCTAATCACAAAGCATCCAACTCAATCCACGTACACTAGATACTACATACGACGCTCACCTTAGCCAAAGCTTCCAAAAATATAATAAAACAATAAAATCTTCATCACACTTACAAACATGTTTACATACAAACTACAAGACGAAACCACTACGAGTGCCTAACATTATACTTTATAATCTGTACCGAACTAAAATTAAGAACGTTCAAAATAAACCGCGATAACTTTTTCATTCACAGGCTAAGGTATTAAACTCATTCAGCCACGCAAGTCTTTATCTGGGCGCGATTGATCAAGGCTGGAACAACACTGGCTGGAGGTTTCGGCGGCAGTCTGGCGGGTCGAAGCGTGACGTCACGCGCCCCCTGCCGCCCCCCACTGGCTCGATAACCCCACTGTGCATACTTTACGCCCTTGTTTTTGGGGCAGCGCCAGTAAATCGAGGGGTTTTTTATTTATATCAACCGCTCTTTTGGCTAGCTGCTACGTTCGATGGTTTTTGTGCGGATTTCTCGTATTTCGCTGGATCATGTAATTATCGCTAAAGTTACTGCTTGTGCCAATGGTCTCGTAACCTATATTCTCTAAAAGGAATTGTTAAGTCATGGCTTTAGCTATTTATCAACGTATACAAAGAGTAATCCAATTTTCTAAGTCTACTTGGAGCCAAGGAATATGAACATTATTACGGCGACATCAATAAATTGTCGTGGTACGCTTATCCCTATCACAACGGCATCTAGTACAAACGATATAGGAATATTAATGAAGATCATGGGAGACTATTAATTCCATGACTCACATTAAAAAACCGTAATAATTCACAAATATCTTTCGATGAAAAAGATGAAGCATTCAATTATGTATTATCTAATTAAAAAAACTACCATAACTTTAAAAAAAAGCAAAGGTTTTTATTAAAATTAACCATTTTTTCAACAGATTTCGAAAAAAGTTATTTAACATCAATTAGCATAATTTTAGTCATATTATAAACGCGAAAGTTTGTATGTATTACTTTGTTGCCAAAAAGCGCTGACGGATTTTGACAAAACCTGGTACACAGATAGTTTAAAACCTGAATTAAACCATAGGATACTTTTACCCCGAATTAAGTTCTCGTAGGATCATTTTTTATTTGTAGCGGGCAGGCCCGCGGGCAACAGCTAGTCTATCCATAAATGTAATTCCCCTCACTAATCCCAGTTCCACCTAGACATATCCACCCATCAGACGCACACTGGCATCGAGTGACGTACGCACAACAGTAGTAACTGTTTTTATTAGTCTATTTCTGTTTGAAATGGGCTGATTCGTGCCCAAGTGGACGCTTACGAAGGGAAAACAAACGGCGGATAGATATCAATATCAGATTTCTATTCTATAGTAGGTATGGTAGGTAGATGAAGCTCAAATATATCTGTTAATAGCTATTAAATGAGTAACAAGTGAGTCTAAATTCCGGATTAGTCATTTTCATACAAATAATGCAAATGATTTAGTAGTTTTCTTTTTAGCTAGTTCGTAAAAGTCACAGTTTTACTGCAAGTAAATCTCATGCAAGTCCGTTTTAAACAATTCACAGTTACTCCTGCGGATAGTCTCACTAAGAAACCATAGGTTTTTGAGGTATAGCCTGGTGACTGATGGATGTACAGATGGACAGACGGACAGGCAGCGGTTTAAGCAAGTAAAAGGATTTTATTTTACTCATGAGTTAAAAAGCGATAAAAACAAAAAATCAACTACGAGGTTAATATAAAACTCTGTTGTTAAAACTCGTAAACAGTGTAATGGCTGTGTTCAAGAAAACATTTCGCGAAGAGTTTAAAGATCTATTAAAGTAGTCCGTGAATTGATTGAAACCTGCTCGTTTTATTTCTGGCCTAATAAAAGAACAAACGCCTGTCAGTATTGTTTAATAGCTTCAGTACTATAGTCTACATCAAAGATACCAATTCACATGAATTTAAATAGCTACCAATTTTATATCATAGACAGTTAGATAAGATTTGTGAATAAGTATGAGTAACCATGATTTGGACAAAGGAACACTAGGTACGGAACCCTATTAATGAAGTTCCGCTGTTTTCAGGATGTATCTTATGAACTGTGATAGCTAGACAATTGAAGTTTTCTAACAACAACTAGTACTAAAAATAAAGACTGAGGATAAGCAACGATTGATACGGCCATAAAGTTGTTGGGTGACAAATAAATTTTAGGGTAATTGATTGATTTAATATTGATAAATTGATTTAATTTTAGTGACATCAGGGATCCGTAAAACAGCCTATGTTTACGGATCCCTGATGTCACATTCCGACTCGCACTTGACCGTCTATTAATTTTTACATACAGGCATTCATACGTAGCCTGTTTCATCTATTTCTAAACAAAAGAACACGACTCGCATTTATCAAAATAATTCAGTTCGCCCTTGTTAATGTTAATTTCGATAAATATTTAGATAAACGCCGATCGAAACCGTTTTTACGGCGGATTCTGGAGATACCATGTAATTGAAATACATTGAACAATGCTACGAAAATACATGAGATTTGGCAGCAGTTATGTCTTTATCATGGATTCATGGTAGATTATATTATACGGTATTACTGGAGACTTATAGCCGTCTACAAAGCTATACTTAGCTAAGTGACGTCCTAAAATGTCTAGGTATAGTGTATTTTTCCAAAATTTCCCTTGACCTTGACCTTGGATAGCCGAGAGGTTGGTTACTAGGAAAAACCTGCTGTGCGCAAAGTGTTGCAAGTTCGATTCCTACGTGGAATCAACAAGTATTTTATAAACCACGACTGCTTGCTCTGAGCCTGGACTATCAGGATACAAGGAGAAAATTCCTTAGAGCGCGAGTCGTTTTGTACAACGGATAAAGTTTGCTATGCCTCGCTTTTGCGTAAGGTTGTAAGACTTGCCTTAAATTCGAAAATCAACTTACTTTAAATCGTTCAAAACTTGCCACTTAGAGGTCTACCTTCTAATTTTGAGTTTGATTTTCTTTACCTATTTTATACAATAAGTTGTTAGAAACCAACTATCGTGACAGTGTTCCGTCATATGGAGTTTATGAAATAAAAGTGCAAGTCATGCTACTAGGGGTTGTTTCCATAATATGCGGACATGCAAATGTACGTAGGTGTACCCAAGCACATAAAATGGATTAGGATTAATTATTTTACTATAATAAGGAATACATCAGTTCAATTGACAAGTATATTAATGCCGAAAATGAAAAATAAAGATAAATTTTTCAATCGAAATCTTTCAAAGCTTCCGAAAATATGCATTAATGAAGTCGATCCGTGGTCGAGCGGCGTATGCACCGGTTTCAAGTGTCGCTAGCTCTAAGGTCCCGCGTTCGATCCCCGGTCGGGTTAATGTAAAAAAATCACATTCCTACATTGTCTCGGTTCGGGGTACCTTCGTTGTATCTGAATTCCATAACACAAGTGCTTTAGCAACTTACTTTGGGTTCAGAGCAATCTATGGGATGTTGTCTGCAAATTTATAAAAATATATATATATATATATAAGGTGTCATGCCCCATAGAATCGACGCTGTCGCTGCGTTGATGGTCTTCGTCATCAGTGAGGTCACGTCTAATTATCGTTATCATACCGTTTTAGATACCGTAATGGGCAACTGCAGTAAACAAGCGGTAATTAGCTGATAACAAGGCGTCATGGATACTCTTCATGCATTTTAAAGTTTAGAGTCCGTGCAGTGACGTAGTCCGGTTATAAGAGGATTTTGAAAGGAAGAGTGTGACTGAGTTATGCCTATCTAGTAAACGCGGTTAAACTATAGATTTAAGGAGAGTGGAGAGATCTTTACAAACTATGTATTGTAAACCGCCATTGTACCCTAACATTGTATGTATTAAGAATCACTGCTGTAATTCCATGGTGTACAATAAAGAATATTCTATTCTATTCTATTCTAAACCATGTTTTATGATTGTAACATGATGGTAATATTACCATAGTGTCACACCCTTAAATGATGAATCCAGTAAGATTCAAGGAATGATTTTAAGATCAAGAAGTTTGTGTTAGGCTGGTTATATATAAAATGATCCAATTGGTCCTTAAACATTGCTAGCGGAAAGTCACACTTAGGCAACACATTAGTACCATACGTTTTCGTGACTGAAATATACACAGGACAAGGAAACAATGTAAATGTTACAATGTTGCAAAACTAACAGTTATAATATACAACAACAACAAAGTTTTAACTAATAAGCCAATGCGACGAGACTCTTTCCAGGGTTTAAAAACGAAACCCTATTGTTAAGAGACCGTTTTCTGATGAGAATAATGAATGAGGTTAAGGAGCGCTTGTTAAGGTCATAAATTTGCCCAAAGAAGATTTAATTAGATTAATGTATCTTGAGCCTTTTTTTACGGAGCCCTTAGTGCCGCGAGTCCGACTCACACTTGACCGGCAGTTTACTTAAAGTGGCATTGCAACGTGAGCACCAAGAGGTTGAGGTTGAGAGGAACATCACTGTTTGAAGAAGAGAAACAATTTATTATAATCGGGAATAAAGGGTTAGTATTATTTACTTATCGCATCAAAAGCCTTTAAGCATTATTAAGCCTTCAGACTGTAAGCATATTGAGGTCTAATAACAATTTTTTGAGCAAAATATTGAACTCTTGTATGTAGGTCATTGATTCCCACGTGACGCAGTCCTGCCAGTGTCACACATCCTTCAGACTAAATAACCTATTAACACGACGTATCTGTACAGAATCCTATCACAATAACAAATTACGATATATTAAGGTCGATAGGGCAAAGAAACAGGAGGGAAATAATATTAGTTTCCTTCGACGAATAACAGATACACGTGCTGGTTATGTACAAATTGAACATATCAATTATTTGACAGACCAACAAACATTACGGTCAGATGGAAATAGATTCGATTCCTAGAACGGTAACACGCGATATACTATGTATTGTACCGTGACTAAACAAACACAGCGCGAGTAATTACTTCTGAACGGATGCTGGAATGAACCGAACTCTGATTAATGTGCACTGTCAATATTTACATCAGAAACCATAAATTTCTTACCTCTGACATCACAATGCTATGAAACTACACTTATGAAGGAAAACAGATGTTTGAAGCACATTTATAGACATTATATTATAAGAATACGATTGAGAGAGGTAAGCCGACGATCGTTACAGGGCAGGGCCCAAATAGCACTGACACGAATTGCATCCGCCCGCTCTAGCAGCCGCAGGTCACCAGGGCGGGGGGCGAGCCCGGTGCAACCTCTCGGAGCTAACGATCCGAACCAATGACGTATGTAAACAAACAAACAGGATTATCAGCATTACGTAAACATTAGGACACGGCGGCGTTATCATCAACAAGCACAGATCAACACTTAGCGAGTAAGAACACAACACGAGTCCTGCGCGCGCACCTGTGTAAACAACTTGTTGTACCCGTGCCCTTGGTTGTTGTAGCCCATGATGTTACGACATGGCGGCAGGTGGTGGCCACTGCGGACCACCAGCGGGATCGCGTCGTGGTCGGCCGTGGTGGCGGGGCATGAGGCAGCCGCACTACCGTCCGACGCGACGGTCGCGAGCGAATAAGCCCGAATATCTCCGAAGTCCAAATCTTGTGCCCCCTCGCCCCGCCGGTACGTGAATGGGTGCGCGCGCACGGGTCTACTCCGGTTGACGAACCGTGTTCCCAGCAAGATTAGGGATTACAGCAAGTGGGTCACCTCAGATAATGGAAGGGCCAATTGTTTCCAGCGTTGACAGTCGGTGCGCGAACTTGAATGGAGTTTATGAAGTCACAGAGCTTTCAAAGGGTTGAGCCGTGGAGGTAATTAGTGCGGAAACATAGAGAGCTACGTTCTCAAGCCATTGCCGCTGATAGAAGGCAAACAATACTGCTTTAACAATGAACTTGCGAAACGAAATATACATCCTTCCAAAGAACGTACATTCTGAACGGACAGCTTTCATCTAACCGCGGAGCTTTTAACAACTACATCAAGATTCACTCGAGAATAACAAAATAATATACGTACAGAGAAACTTTGAAATTGTAAACCCATTAGAAATGCTACAACGTCATCGTGTACTTTACCTGTAGATATACATATTTGTCGCTATCATAATATTCACGCAGTCAAAGACAAAAACAGCGTAACGCTCCGCACGAAAATCAATAACATTGCGACGAACAAGTCGGGGGATCTCGCAGAAACCAACATACTTTACGACAAGTCAACGAACGTTTATTTTAAGTTATTTTGACGTTAAATATTTAAAAACGAATAAACATATATTTGTTTATAAGCTTGAGAGTATTATAAAGATTTTTGTTTAATACCTAACTGTGCACTACTAAATATCTTTTGCTCCTCTACAAAAATACAATTTTCATTTAGGTACTTAAACAAAGTTAAATAATAAAAAAAATTTGTTACAAAATTATAGCTCTTAAAAAAATACCCAACCAGCAACTTACTAGGAAAACTATTGTACAAGCAACTTCCATTATATCAATATCAAATTCTTAAATCGAATCCAGGCCTTCACCAAAGACAGCCACCAAAAAGTCACTGAACCACTGGGTAATGACCGATAACAATCATAAGTCATTATCAAATGTTGTTACTCCGACGTTTATGGTCACGCGATACCATGAACCGTACGTCAACCACCCTTAATCTTTATTAAGGGCTTTCCATTGGCCCTTAACTCATATTTAAGGGTAATCAATAAGCTCTAATTAAATTCACTCGAGTTTAGACAAGCCAGCAATATTGCTGCACGCTAAGGACCCGTAAGTAGTGAGATCCCATGAACTCTTTAAACCACCTAAACCAATGCTGTATGCCTTTTTTTGATCTAGTCTCTGTTGTTTTTCCGGACTTATTGGTATAACTTTACAAGCTTCCAGCCAACAGCAAAGCTAAAAACTAAATACGTTAGTAACATTCACTAAAGGCACCGCGTGTGGGGATTGGGCCTCTTCTTAGGGCGTTGCTAAAGATCTTATTAACGCAAAAAAGGAAACCACTGTATGCCATATCACGATGTTACTGAAGCAATGTACTGGCAGCAGTCAAAAAAGAAAATCATTCCCGTACATTTGAAGTTTGAAGCTTATGTATATGCTTGTTAGAATGTCCAGGCTACCGCTATTGTCTTTTTGACATGCTGACGACAACGTCCATTGCTAAAGGAAGCAAGGTAATACAAGTCGTGACGTAGATAGACAAAAAAGTCATTAGGAGTCAATGTGCTAACAGTATTTATATTCTTATAAGGACGTACTACTCTAAGAATTGAATAATATGCTCTAGATTGCATTTTTGATCGACATACATCATAACGAATACGTTCTTGAAGTTCCATTTTTCGTACTTTATTATTTAGCGGTGATTAACTTTTCGACTGTAAAGAAACCTCTTTCTTTTTAAAGATGATTAAAAAGTAACTGAACAAACTACTACTAATCAAACAATCACAGCAATTCACAGCAAGATCCAGAAAAATATTCAATACTATACAAAAAAAACATCCTAGAATGAACTCGAGATGAAAGTGAAATCCCGATTAAAAGGCGCAAAGTTTTCATTCACGATCGCCGTAGTATTAAGGGCGGTATTAAATTTCTTAATGACAAAAACGTAGCTTAGCCGCACCCCTTGCTTTGATCGGGTCAAACGAAAAATCTACAGAGAATTATTGAATGAGTTGGAAATATTTTTATAGTAACTATCGTGAGACTGAATCATTATTAAATGATGTAACGGTTTACTCACGCGTATTTATCGGGGTAGCCCGACTAGTTTCGAACCCAACCGGTGTCCTTAATCATGAGTTGACGCGGCGGGATTGCGAGTCGAACTGAAGCTGCGTGTATAGTAAAAATGAACTTTAAAGATGGTATTGATTACAATTCTCTTTATCCACTTACGATGACTAGCGACTAATGTATGTTTCCAGAACATAATATGTTAGCACCCTATTATAGGCTTACACAGACTTCTATAGTAGAAACAATTCTATTGAGTTTTTTTATGTGTGAAACGCAGCCTTAGGTTGTGAACTTATGAGTACAGATGACTATGGTTCATGCTGGGATTGAATTTTATCGCCACAGGCACTAAGTGCAAGTCTTGTTTATTTCAAAGTTAGATCATAATACTGGAAAAGTTTTGTTGAAATATAATGATGGTAATAAAATATTATAGACATATTCTTAACAAATATTTACAAAAGATTGATTAACATGTTATTAAATGCTCATCTCGTGCCACATTGTTTGTTATTCCTACGTAACGGCTTGTCCGAATTTGTTAAATTTTGTGGACATTCGATAGGGCGAAAATGGACTTCTATCTATTTTTCACACCCCAAGTAGTCCCTAAAATTCTTTTTCGTATCTAATGTTTTTTGAACACCAGAATTTTCATAAAAAAATGCTTATAAGTACGTTGAAACAACGTTTGCCGGTCAGCTAGTAGGTATCTAAGAAAATCAAACTAAAATTTCCAAGATACTTGCTCCGCCATCAAAAACTTCAAAAGCACTTGTGGAAAAACAGCTCTCGTATCAAGGCCGGGTTAGTCAACGAGTGGACCAAAGATGGTCGACGTTGCATGTATGAAGCGAACTTATGTCAGACACAAGCACTCTTGAACTTATTTGAGTGGGCTGCCAAGAATACTAATGCTAAACCTACGCAGCTAGATATTTTACAGACATCGCGGCAAAAACTGTTTTATGTGTCTGTATTACTTTATACAGTAAGCAAAAGTATATTTTTGATTTTATGACAAATGTTTGTGAAGTTTAATTCGACGACAGATCAATAAATCAAAGTATGTTAGGGACCTACGTTTTTGAAAATTCTTATTGAGGAAGTTTGATTCGAGAAACTAACAGTCGCGGATTTAATTTTGTACAACACATATATGTATACTCGTATATCCCAGATCAAAAAATAGTTTGAGTGGATCTCTCTAATGTCCGGTTCGACTCCTGACTCTGCTATCACGTGAGCTCATAATTAACGACCGCTTTCCAAAACTAGTCGGACGGTTCTGATAGATATTCGTCATCAAATAATTTTGTGCAATTTATTAGTGATAGTATAGATCAAAACCTCACAATTTCATTTCATTGCAATCGCATTTTCTATACTTGGAAGTCTAACACGTGGCATGTAAACATCTGATGTAGGATCTCCCACCGACGGCAAGCGATGTACTCGTGTGTAAAACATGGATTACGATCCAAATGCGACGACAATGGCTTTACAAATAGATCGATCTTATTGCCACGAGTAAGTTTCCCACACTTAAAGGTCACTTGCTGATGTATCTTGTAGAATTCTGTTGTTGCATGTGTTGAGAATGCAATGAACTTCTGACATAAAATTAATAGCCTTTAAAAATCGAAATACCCACGTTTTTAAATGTCAAATTTTGTCATTTTTTAAAGTTGTAAATTGCATTGTCATCGGGTTTGAAGCTACCCTGAAAATTTCGGCCTGCTAGCTCATCGGGAAATACCTCAAAATTGAGTAACAAAAATCCAACCGGAACGACAAACAAACAAGAAAGTGTTTAAAAAAACGTGGGAAAAATAAAGAAGGTTGCAACGGTCATAAATGGATTGGGGAAAACAAATTTGCCACCCAGCCGATTTGTTTTTGCGGAACCCTGTGTCGCGGCTTCCGACTCGCACTTTTTTATTTTCCCTTGCATTGGAAAACTGTTGTTCAACTAAAATACAATCATTCTTTTCTATGCAAACGATATGTTATTCTAAGAATTTCTATTCCTAGTCTAACAAAAGACTTGTTGTTCAAGTTTTAAACGAAGCGACAAACCGATTAACCCGAGTGGCTGCTGTTGTAGCTCAATACAATATAAAATAAAGCTGAGATAGGATTATAGATGGATTTGCATTATACTATGGACATACATGAACAGGCTTAGATATACTAGACCAGTGGGGACACTGACGTAGCTCGAGACAAACCTAGACAGAAGACAGGAACTCAAAAGTGAATAATTTGCAGCAGCTAAGAAACGAGAAAATATTTCAACGATTAAATCAATTGCAAAAAAAATATAGTGTAGTAGTTAGTACATTGAACTAAAATTCAATTCTTAAAGTAAAAAGCCTAACTCTAGGTCTGTCTAGACCTACGATCTATCACAATAGAAGCCACGAAGTCACGTCATGAAGCAACGTTACAGCACTTGCTAAAATATGTCAGTGCTCCTCACAGCATAGAGTGGCTTCTGCCTTCTACAACCCAATATTATGACTTTAGAAAAAAAGGACTGAAACAAACCACCATCTCGGTGGTTTCTTTCAGTACTTTTTTAGGCGGGGTATTCTCATAGACACCCACTTTTTGGGGAGGAAGTGGTTAATGTCAGACTCTTACTGACTAAACCTGAACCGCGGTGCTACGTCATCCGCGTTTTTATGTCGGTGTATGGCAACACTGTTGCAATCATGCAAACCGCATGGCATCTCATTTAAACACCCGCCAATTCCTATCACAACCGCAATAACAAACGACTGCCACATGAGTCATCTCCTCGACTCTCGTTAGCGGTACTGGTGACCTTGCACGGCGTACTCTCGACATTCCCGCCTCTCTGTCGGCTCGTAGTCACTACCGTCGCCCGTCAGCACACGCCATTATGGTTTATGACGGGAATACGCTGGCCTACTAATGAGACTCGCAAGGCCGCTACGAGTTCCGCATGCAAGTGACTCAGCGGTCACCAGATGACGAACCATCTTCTTTTCGTTAATTTTCATCTCGATATACAGTTTAATAATTGCAATATTAGCTGAAATGTTGTTCCCAAAAGCAGAATATGAAATGAAGTATCGACCTTCAGTATAAGAAGAGTAGAATACTAGCGAAGTGAGGAACATTAGAACAATATGTGGGAAATTCCATATTTTATCAACTCAGTTCCTGTAGGTATTAATAAGATTACACACTTTTTACTACGAAATATAAATATTTTTACTTAATAACTAAAGGTCAACCATTAAAGATAAAATAGTAATCATTACGAATTGAAGACATGAGACTATAAAAATAACTTTGTGCTGAAGGATAAACGCCCACAAAACACAGCCTACGATACTGCTACGCGCTCGTAGCATTTGCGTAGAGGTCGTAGCACTGTCGCAGTGACGTAGACCCGCATTTACGTGGGTTTCGCCTGAAGGCAATTTGACCACATGAAATGCGAACTTGATAGAAATGTTCTTAGTTATAGATAATAAACCACAGTATTTATTTTACATGAGAAGTACTTTATTTATTTATATAGTAAGATAAGGTAAGGGATAGTATTTTCAAAATAATGGTTGTATTCGGTATAAAGTACCGTGATAAAACGTATCCATGCTATTAATGCCATCGCCTTATGTACCACAATTGTACGGAAAAGTTTAAATAAATAAAACTCTTTGTTCCTTATTGGTAACATATTTTAGCAGTTTTCTATAGCTGCAAAATCTAAATAACAGTGTTTAATGAAATGAAATATGTCCAACTTACTAAAATAAGCGCAGTTAGTGTTCTATTTTTAATCATTTTATCCGTTCAATAATTATTCTATAATTATTATATTTCCGTACGTTATACTGTTAACAAATACTATTAAAACAGCGCTCAAGCCTTTACTTTTTACATAATAATCTGCACAAACTACATCGGCCAGTCATTTAATAATTCCATAATAGTATCACAACTTTATCTGCCAATTTTCAACCTTGTCCCCTTGTAATACGGCACAAAACAACCGCAACGAAACTTGCATTACCAAATTTGACCTCGGAACCATTAATGGAAAATGAACTCTAAGTCTATAGGAGAAGGGGTTATGATAATTTTGCGGTGTTTGGAAGTTGGCATGCGGTAAAACGTGTAATATTGTGTTGGGAAATGTGCTTTGTGTGTTTGGTGTTAAGGCTGTTGTTTGTTTGCGAGGTTGCGGCGCATGCGCGGCGGTCGGATCGATGCGCGCCGCGCCGGCGACGTGCTGACCTAGTTAGTTGCGGCAGACGCACGAGCCAGACAGGTCGCGCGCTCTAATACAGTGCCGCCTTACAGGGACATGCAAAAACATGTTATGATGAACTTGGACAATGTATGAGACGACATCAATATGTTTGTAATACTTGTATCAAGAAAAAAAGATGAAGAAATAAATTTCATCAGACTAAAATGTTCTTCAATGTCGATGTTTGTTTAAAAATTACAAGAAATCATTTTAAATAACCAAAATACACCTTTATTATGACACATAGCTTCACCAATGGTAAAAAATAATAATCATACAAAACGTAATGCCCATTCATAAACAGCCTTTATTAAAAAAGCGCACGTCATTTGATAAATTCACAATAATTTAATAAACCATTATAATAAAGTGGACATGCAAGCCACGCTAATGGTGTTTCTATGTCAATGTAGAAGATCCACTTGTTTCCAACTTTATTAAAAGTTTAAGCTTGTCACTGAGTCATTAATTTCGCAGCACGAGAAATAACAATTATAAATTATTAATGTTTTGTGACGTCATATAGTATAATGAAAAATGGTTTTAAATTGAGATTGGTTTTCAATAATTCAGATTCGGGAAAATAGGCGTCGAGCGTACAAGATACAAAATGTATTCGTGATAAAATTTATTGAGAAGAATTCAGTAACAGATTGTCTCAAGAGCCCGCTGTGTTGATTCACCCCTATGCGGCTTAAATAAAAAATAAATAATCTCCTTGCGGAAATATTAAAAGCCTAAAACATAATACACATTCCATTTAAATAAAAAATAACTTTACATTGCTTTACGGATGTAAACAATTTGTGTTTAAAATCCACTTGAGTCGGAAAGCTCGCACTGTAACCGCGCGCACACAGAACTTCCGTAACAACACAAACTAGTAGCGCGCGGTCCATTACGCGGCGAGTTCGGGTCGACAACCGCTGCATTCACGCTCACACGGCGATGGAACCGTCACAGGTGTGTATTGTAGTGTCGCTTTGTTACTATCTATAGTGTAGGAATGTTTTGCGTTCTTGGGACAATGTATTGAATTTTCCGTTTGAGGCTGGTTTGGCTCGAAAATTATTTTAAGGGTAAAGGAAAAGACTAATGATTAGTTTTTCACGAATATCGTATTCGTTTTTACTACATATTTCCAAAAGAAGCGGAAGTCTTTGTGTATGGATATAGCGAGTTATAAAAATGAACGATATTGTTAGTGGGTAGTCTATGTAAGTAACAAAGAAAGTATTTTCCAAAGTCTCCAGCATTGTTGACAAATTATTTTCAATCAGGATAAAACCAACACGAACTTCTCACTTATTTCTCAGAATAAAAGTATATAAAATTCTATCTAATGATGACGAAAACAATGTATCCTTTTGTAAATACACAAAGACTCAGGACATGCATTATTAAGAGACGGCCTATCCTACGCGGGTATCGAACCCACGACTCGTCGCACACAATGGATTTGACGTGGTGACCATAACCTCTCGGCTATGCGTGAAGTCCACTTGACACTCCGCTGTCTATGCAAGGTGGCTCTTAGATCCTAAAACTAAATATCAATACTTACAGCCAAATATTTACCGTTGCGGTTTCTCTAGTGAAGCAAGCGATACACATTTATTTGATAACAAAGAAAATCCGCCATAGAAAAAGCGCATCTTTAAAAGCTGAAAATCTAAAATTAACTCGTTTACAGAACATGCCAATTAACAAGAAGGTCATTAAAATACAGGGCGGCTAAGAAAATAGCAGCGTAGCGGGCAAAATCAAGTGGCACAGAATGGCTGGAGTTGGATACCTCGTGGGGTTGCTCTAACAGCGAGTTTATAAGGTAAAGGAACGCTGAAATATAAAAGATATTATGGAGTAGGTATACATTATTCAGGAGTTTCAGCATTCGTTATGAAGAGTATTTATATTTTCTCTATTTCGTGAAGTAGAGGAAAAAAATACTTAGGAGCTAACATCAATCAAAATTATAAACAAAATTATTGGAAGTCAATATAACCAATCTCTTTTATGAGCCTTATTCCTAAGTGTTTATAGTTAGTGAGCCAAGAACAAACAGTAAAGAAAATACTCCTAGAACACGCACGTCTCTTAATCAAAATACGTCTCTCAATTAAGATTAGGATTCTCTCAGATGGGTGTCAAAGCTAAGATTATAAATAACCCATTGTACATTGACCCTTTAGCAATATTTCAAAGAATCAAACAATAATAGACTTGAAAGACTATTACAACACAAAAATGTTTTGATTCGCTTGTGATTCACAAATTGCCGGAAAGCACTGAATACTTTTGTCATGATGATAGTGCTGTTATACTGATCATGAGTGGTTGCCTAAATATAATCAAACTGTACCAGAAAACAAAATACGTCTGATCAATCTAGAACTTTGAACATAAATATTTATCTCGATGAATTTAAAGTTCAATGGTATTTAGGTAAATATTTAATTTCAAACACGGATTTGAGAATTTGAAGCATTGGACTTCGTAAACTAAACGCTAATTTGTTCTTTAAAAGTGTGACGCATAAGCTGAATTTTTCATACAGGGGCCAATAATTTGACTCTTAGGTAATACGATGTTTTGCCACATTATGTCGTTCAATTGTCACATAAACTTTGCAATCCATTGGACTTAAAAGTCGTCTCGGTTAGTGCGACCCCACACTCAAAATCTCTGACTACCAAGGTTTCTCAAGAGGCGGTTTAAGAGCTCTGACCTTCAGCGATAGAAACATCTGAGGGCTTTTCAAAACATCGCCGAACCACTAGTGTTAGCAAAATATGGAGTATAATTAGACAAGTGTACTCTGAGAAGTGCGCTTACTATGACCTCTTGAAACAAGGCTGTTAACACTGTCGAAGTGAAAAGACGCTAGGCGCAGTATACCTTCCTCAAGGATAAAAGCATTGCTTTAAAAGCTTAGCGACACAAAGAATTGATTGATTGATGATTAGAAGATATGAGTTTCAGATCAATTTATTTTGATAGAGGTGGAATTTCAATCTTTTGGCTTTTCAACGTCTTTACGTTGTAAGAGTACTAGAAAACACAAATAAATCGGTTAAACCTTCAAACACGCTCGTTCACAACAAACCTCTCATTGAGCTGTGTTTATGTTCACAAACACGTTACATGCGCCGCTACGGCATTGGCATGACTCATGCGCCATTCATGAAAATGAAAATTCCCCAAACTTAACGTGACGTACGATAAATTGCCACTGGAATGTTGAATGGGATTTGTTGAAGTATATTGTATTATCAGTCCTTATGGCATTGGGGCTCTACAAAACCAAGTAGGTGCTCTACCAAACGACACAGACGTTTTAGATATTATAGCACAGTATTTGATTGCCTTACTGGACTTAAGAAGGACTGTTGTCCATTGTTCAATCATGGTTATATTTCCACAATAATAATGTGTATTTCAAAGTAGTAAGATGCATTTTGTTACTCCTTGTTAGTGGCCGTTTAACTCAACTTGTTCTATAGTGTAGATAACAAAAATGAATTAAGTTTATTTAATTAATTTCAATATAAGTACATTTTATTTCAGTAGTGCATCATGGCCTCCGTTGTGTACACGTGCAAAAATGTGCATCGTTTGTTGACCTTGCCAGATAATTATAATACAAATGCAACATTCGGACACTTGAATTTCTCTATTAGATTGATCATGAATATAGTAATTAAATGCTAGATTGATTATGAGCCTATAGCTCTTTCGTAGTTTGTTTTTTGTCGTTTATTTATCGAATAGTATTAAGACAACAATTAAAATTCAATGTTCTCTGTTATCAACTACCTTATAAAAGAATCAAATCGAAACAATTAGTTGAATTAGTTTGTAAACACCCCACACAGGAAGATAGATCTTCAGTTAACAAGTTCAACAGGATAATTGTCGTTCAATTTGCTCTAAAATATTTTCCCAAACACTGAGCTAGCAACAGTCCTATTTTCGTACGATATAATAAATCTATCGCGACGTAATACCCCAGTCTTACACACAATAATTAACGTTAATAAATTGGCAACACTCAACTTACGCCTGGCAACACTTGTGGACACGTATACAGACAGATTTATGGCTAAAACTTATAAAATGTGCGATAGGATAGACCTTAAGAAGTAGTTAATGTAGAGTTGGATAGTTGATGCGTTTGTGATGTACAGCAGAGATTGGTAAATGAAACATAACCTCAAAATATCGTGAAGAAAAATGACAGTTTTACCCTTCGGAGCTTGTACCGCGGTCGTCGTCTGAAGTGATCCATGGTGTATAAGCCTTCGTCATAAAACGCACATTTCACTGTATACACTTAACACTAACACTAAACTAAGTGTACATAATATTGTGTTGATGAACGCGGCAACTGGACTGCTCGGCGGCTGCGCGCTAAAAATAATGGCGCGTATTACGAGGGACTCGGGATGTGGATGATCATTACAAAATGAATCGTGTACATCGGTTGTTAGAGTATAGCAAACATCATTAAAGAAATTGCAAAAGAAATGAGTCAGGAAAAGGGTAGTACTGAGATTTGAAGCGTTCAAGCATTGAAATGATACGTTGAATCCGTCAACAAAATAAACAATGGATTTTTTGATTGAAATTATGATCGAAAGAACTTAGTAACGAAAAACACACACGTAATTAAAATGCCTTTGTTTAGCATACACATTCGATTTTTTTAACACATGCATACATGTGCATGTACATGCATCTTTATATCATATCTTTTTATATTAGATCTAACAGAATTCTTACAAGTTTAACAGCGGCTCCTAAACCAGGCAGAGCCAAGATAGAAAATTTAAATACCAATTAAAAAGTGGTCAATACATCTCATGCAAAATAAGTAAAATTTATTTTTATGTCCGCTGCAAATGGGATAATGTTGCAATTTAGGCATTGCCCTAAGATTTAGTAACTTCTACCTGTACAAGTATACATAATTATTTGTACAAAAATAGTATGCATTAAAGTTCCATATCAAAAGTTAAACAGTAAGTGCTATGCGTTATCCGTTTTCACAATGACATCTTATTCATAAGGAGCTGATAGTTCAGTTACAAACGAATTTTATAATCAACGTCCATAGCAAACTAGCAATGGACGCTGAGCAAACTTATATTTACATACTCCCAAAACTATTTTCATATTACCAGAATACGTCTTCACAAATTTAGCCTTGCACCTATGCCTTACTTTATGCCAACAGCATAGAGTGTGTTTTTCTTTGCTAAGTTGTTGAATATAACGTGGTTATAGTAGTAGAGTTTTGTAAAGCCAATGGTTCCGCTTCAATCGGCATTGATCTGTCATGAGCAGCTGGCAGCTGATGCTATTGTCTTTTTATTTAATTACAACAAGGTAATACTAATATATTTTGTGACTAATTATACGTGTAGAGCTAATGACATTCAAATTGTTGGAATTCTGGTTGGTAGTTATAACTTTGGTAGATTCAACTTTTGTATTTTTTAATTCATTAAATATTGTAACTTAAGTATAGTATTGTATGCTGAGCAATTTAATAAATTATTATTATTGTAGAAAAATAAATACGGATACTGTCACCGTTTTGTTTCCTACGAAATGGTGTAATAGTGTAGAGCCGAATGTGCGAATGAGACAGACGTTAGTAAAGCAACATGAAATCGATTTTAAATATTTTGTCTAAGTTTTTCCAAAAGCGCCATCTATACAACGATTATGGAAGCTTAATAGTTCCGGACAATCCCGTAACGCTAACTTCAAAGCCCACCAAAGCTGTGCAAAAGTTTTCTATATTTTACCCTAGGTGGCGCTGTTCTCAAACGTTTAGTTCTTATTCCAAGGAAAGCGGGTAGATGGCGCTGATAGCACCAAATTAAACATTGCTGAAAATAAAAACCTTCAATATATTTCCCATTGGGTATTTGATTTACAGCTTACTAATAGATTGCGTTATACATTTAAAAATATTTATAATCCTAATAAATCACATGGTATGCGAGGCGTAAACAGTTGTAGTTATGATAGGAATTAGGCACAGATTTATGATTGAAAACATAATACATTATCCATCAATAAAGTTCGGGTGATCGTTAATGAATGAACAGAAAGTATAAAGTAGTTAGCTGTATTGGAATCCTGCCAGAATATTATAAAGTGTTCACTCAGACAAAATAGTAGGCGATGTGTCGTAGTAACATTTGCGCAATAGTAACATTAAATTAAATAATTCGTGTGCCATGAGCAAAACAAAATAGGTTTTTACACATTTCGACTATTGGCAGTACGCCCAAACTACGTAAGGTGGCGTCTGAATTGCAACGTTGATTGAATCCCCGCACATTATTTCAATGACCCATTTTTATGAATATTTTGAATAATATTTTCCTGTAATATTTCATGTTGTTTATGCGATCACTGTTCATTAAAATGAAGCTTATTTTAATGTTATTTAGCGTTTATTGTGCGGTTTTTGTTTCTAGTGGCGCTTGTCACTTGTTTTTACGGTTGTTGCGACAGGCACAAGATTGATGGCTCTTCGTTAAAGACGTGATAAGGATCGAGAGATCTACTATTCATCTTCTGTCTCCGCTTGGGAAACAAGACTTTTCCTGCCATTTTCCATATGTCTGCAGAGGCAGCTCTGTATTTTTTACGGGGGCAAATGATTTGGTATAAATTCAGATCAGACAATCAGACAGGATTATATTATATATTCAAGAACCAATTGTACAATCTTTAACATCAGTACTTGACATTGGCTCTACTACAACTTTACTTGAGTGGAAAACATATCCCGATAGGTGCAAAATGCTACAAATTAAAGGCAACTGAAAGCATTTCAATCAGATATTGATGTTCAAATTCAGTATTATCTTTGCAGTCATTTTGAGTAAAATTTACCTTCTTACCAACATGAAGAGTAAAAAACACAGCCTCATTACAGCTTACATATAACCGTCCCATACGCAGGCGTCGAGTACCAAAAGCGTTCTCTTTCATGTCACCAAAGATATCACTACGTACCTACTTATATCAAATGAGATAAATATATATAAACCCAGAGTTAACCAAATATGTCGGCGGGTGAACGACTCGCGTCTATTTCAGACTCATAATAATTATATACGGCAAAAGGAATTAGTTGGCTTCGTCGTGCACTTCTCAATGACTTCAATATTCAGGTTTATAGCTTTCATATTTTACTACTTCGCGCTATGGAATTCGGTATCAATGTTATTTGTGCCCTTTGAGACTCTTGGGGCTAAATACTTGGAATGGGGTTTAGCATCTGACTTGGAATTGGCTTCTTGGGATTGTATAGGAAAGTAGCCTCTTCGATTACCTTATTGCTGATTGGAATAGTTCCTGTGATAAGTGATGGAGGTTTTAATACATGTAGTCGGAATTGATAGCACATTAGCATTTTAAGAAACAGTTATTTCTTATCGGAGATATTATTATCAGAATAACTTTACACAAATTCACCCTCATTTAAAACTGAAACATATTTGCATAAAAATTTCAATTATTTCAACGTTTTGAAATATATTTTTGGTACTCAAATAATCATATTTTATTCAATCCTAACAGATGACTGTGCAAAATTGTGTAGTTTAAAATCGTAGAGATCACATCTACTAGGAAAGTAGCTTGAGGACAAAGACTACTGAAAACAGCTGAAAATGGAAGAGATTGTCTCTGTATGAACAGCACCTGTTTACAATGAAAAGTAAAACGCGTTTACAGGGAGACATAACAACGCGAGGTGCGCACGCGCAGTGCGAGTGAGTCGGCGGCGTGGGCGCGAATAATTGACTGCATAGTAAAATTTTATTGTTTAGACAAGTATTTGTTATGTCGACAATTGTAAAGGTATGTAACGAGTCACGTGTGTCAATATTTTGAGGACAAAGATTAAGTAACGCAGATGTTCTGAACATACAAAATATAGCTTTTTGCAAAAATAATTTATGAGTATCAATCTCACTCAAGAACTAAATAATAGAGTCGAGTGCACTTTTTCTGTTATTATTCCGTCACACTTGTACCCATGCGTATCCCAAATTCATCTTATTTTAACTGTGTCCAATTTTGTTAAAACCTTTAATAAAGAAGGACAAGTTATCACCACAAAATTCTGTACCAATTTATTTCTACCAGCCTTTTGAGCAGAAGAAGAATGGATCTCTATTTCATTCAATCCTAACACACCTTCGTCACCTTTTACAAAAAGTAAAGGTAATTCTTGACTATGACTTGATCTTGCAAGTCCAAGCATTTGAAGTGAGATTATATTTTACTTTATGTAGTCTCTGAACAGAAATAACTCACCCCTTCTCCTCAAGGGCACGATTACCAGTGACTTAAGAGATCTGTCACGTGGCCAGAATTTTCCGGCATTCTTATGTCTTCAATGTGTTGCAGACGTCAATGTAATGTAAACCATCTCAAGTTATATTTTACAAGAAACTTGTTTTATATGTACTCGTATAATTAATAGAAAATCAGTCTTATTTACTTTTAGGTACGTCATATAAATACTTAAACACAAAATTTTTACATAATTTGATGTAGTATCATTTTCTTATAAGAAAGAAAACATCACTCAAATGAGTCAATAAATTTGAGAAACAAAATCAAAGAGTTCTTACTATTTCCTACCTAAAAACAGAGAATTAAGACTGCGACTTGTTATCCGCTCGTTACATCCTATCTATTAACATTTCCTCACAACAAGTGCCACGGCGAGGGCGACGCCATGACACCTCTATTTCGAGATCGCTGCAATAACAGTACCAATGGTATTTTTATTACTCACTCCAGTTTATTTCAGTTACAATTTGACAAAATAAAAATAAGAAGGGCCGACGTTGGCGGCGTAATGCGACACTCTGCTACACATACATCGCCGGCTGGCTGGGGAATGAGAGTTATGTGTTCGGATAAAAAAGAGCATGGATGTCGTATTTGGTTTAAAACCAGTGGCCCTTTAATGAGAGTGCGTTCACCTCAAGTGGAGTAAATGCTGTGCGTTTTTGGAAACAGGAACGGGACGTTTCCGTGTTACAGATTTTCTTTAGTATAAGTGGAAGATTTTAATTTTATTTTTGTTTAATTTTAACTGTATGTGTTTATGTTGTGTTTTAGTTTTAGAACTGTCCCGGGAAAATGGATTACACGCTGAGCGCGTGATTCTTATGCTCTATTTGTTTGTCTATTCTAGAAGTGGATATAGCCCCTCGTAAACACATCGTATACCGTATAAATAAATTACATACGAGTAGGGAAAGCCTCTGACGCCTATACGACACTATAATATACAAAACACGAACTACGTTATAGTCGAATTTTTGCTTTACAGTACAAGCTGACGGTATCTATAGTTACCCGTCTTGATTTGTTGTGCCATGAACTCATCAAACCAAAACAAAAATAATTGGCAATTCAACAGATAAAACAGTTAGAGGAACGTTTAAAACAAGATATCGCGGTTCGTAATCATCGCACCCCGTCTTAACGAAACAAAAAGTGAAAGAATCCAGAGAATTTTACATAAAATTAACATTTATGATCGCAATAAAATGCCGAACCACCACTAAACACCCGACGAAGGCGCTTCCACGATACTTAGGCCGATACAATCGCGCCAACACATAAACACGCGAACTTGCCGACTTATAAATTTAACACCTGTCCGCCTGTCAAAACTATTCTTTATTAGCCACGTACCCGCGTCTTATAGTAGTTTATCGCGGCTGCAACATACATTACCACTTCGGTTAATGGTACGACAGTAAGCTGTAAAACAAAATCAGCAGGGTTGTGGTTTCGGGTGGTTGTCGTTGGATCGCGTGGCGCTCGCGGCACGCAAGTGGTACGGCGGCGGTGGCGACCGCACCTAGGCGCTGAAGTTATTTCCGCTAAATAATTGCCAGTCATCAGAGTTTCCCAACTGTTCGCGTTACGCGGTGCGTAATGTTTCTATTTCTGTTTGATTGTTATTTGGGGCTCTTATGTAGCTTGATGGGCTTCGATACTCGCTTGATAGCTAAGGATAGGTACTTTATGTGTATATGAATCACTTAATATTTAAACACTGAACGCTTGTATGGGACTGTATAAATTTGTCTCAATGTTGCCTTTACCTGTACAAATAGTCTTGCGTGAGAGCAATAAAAAATAAGATCATTATCTTACAGAGTAGACTATTGGAGCAGAGCGTAATCTTACATTACGCAGAGCTACGTTCAATAATATAATGAATTAAAAATAACTGTACTGTTGAGTGTCGTGTTTACATCAAATGCTATTTGCTCCTCACCAAAAAATATCAGGTAAATCAAATACAACAGTTAATTAGAACTTTACAACTTGTATTATACTTAACAAGAGAATAACAATGAAACGCAACATAATGATCGTATTTACCATTAAAACTGAACAGTGATTACTATGAGTAACATAAAGTTCGTTTACAGTAGGTGATGCCCCCGTCTATTTCACACAATCCGCATTTTGCTACCAATAAGTCGTGTAAGTATTGGGCGCACGCATGTCTTACTGTGATTCGTTTGATATGTGATAGTTACTGGCAGGATAGTACTAGCCTCTAAAATTTGTAAACAATTTAAATTACGATTTATTTTTATAGAATTTTGTATGGCTCTTCTCACTGTTTCTTCCTGGATATAATGATAATATTTCAGGACAGTGGAAACTTTACAACTATGGTGCAAGTAGTCTTAGTTAGAGTTCACCTAGTAAACGGGCTACTTAAAATAAAACTTGGTTTTTATTTCGACAAATTCGGCCTATACTAACATTACATAAAAAAGTCTTATTTTTGGGATTTTTATTAAAGAGCTCGTTATATCTCAAACCTTTATTTCCTCTAAACTTGAAAGTGACTTATATACCATCACAATTGTTTTATCTTATTTATATTAAAAGCAGTTACAAAATACCGATTATAATAAACTATTATTAAAATTTAAAATATCTTTGCGATATCAACAACGATACGTCAAGACAGCATCATCGCTATCTAGAAAACATATTAGACATAATTTAAAAACAAAACATCTAAACGGCGCGGCGCCAGCGTTTAACCAATCAATCCGGCAACCCGTGACTCATATAAAATTTGAAACATTCGAAGAGAAAGCCCTATTAATCTTGTGTTGCAAACTTATGAAAGAATTCTCCTTCGGCCGACATATTTAAAACACTTGGGATCTTTCGTTTGTTTACTGAAGAATTGTGTGCAGTTGCCAAGTGTCTCTGGAATGAGCAGAGAGCTGTCTGGAGTAAATCGTATGGGGTAACATGCATGGTGTATAAATAATCTTTAATAGAGTCAATATAATGAAGGCAGGACTGTTAAAATTAAAATTTAAAGAAAGTTAAAATTTTATTGTGCAAACTATCGAAAGCATTATGCATGTATTTTTAATAGATGCGAATATTTTTAATGTTTTATCTCAATTAGTCTAAAACATAAATATATCATTTGCAATGTAACTTTGCATACTTTAAATCTTTGTCTCCGATGCATTGAATCTATTCGCTTCCTATTGTCTACGCATTGCTTTCGCAACTGTTAACGAGTGCATGGATTACATTGTTGACGCGTGTATTTCGGGCTGACCGTTTTGTCAACATAGTGAACATTTTATTTTTAACAAAATTTTTGGTTGAAAACAAAACAAGCTTGTTAAATTTATTCACTAACCTATTTCCAGTATTTGCGTTACAGTTTATACGTAATTAATCTAATTTTATGGCAACTAAAATATAACCATCAGTGTTGCATATCAATGCAAGCTGAAGTATTTTTGTCCAGTCCTCTTTTACGGGACTTAGCTAGACTAAACTAGAGTGTTAAAAATAAAATATACAGTTTAGGAAGTCTTCATATCTCCCCGCCTAATAAAAAACGAGAACTATCTACTAGCACAATTTACTATCCTAATAACAGGTAGTAAACGCAGCACAGTGCGTAAGTTGTGTACAAAGTTGGGCAATTAGGGGCGCACGCGAGGCGGCGACGTCTCCACCACACGTGCCAAGTGGACCGCTTCGGGGATGTTACATTAATGTTTATGCCAGTTTTGACACTATGCTGATAAAAAACTCGATTATTTAATATTTGGGCACTTTCCTTTGTTAATTCAAAGGATTTTTTCTTACTCCTCCTTTTTACTATTTCTGATTAATTTTATTGCGGGTTCCAAGGCAGTTCATTGTTTTCCCCTGGGACACACCGAACTTAAGTGTTTCGGTTTACGTTGGTTTCATTGTAGATCCTAGCTTACAGGAGTTGTAATGATGGGCAAGTATGGAGAGCTAGTCAAAATAAAAATCAAAGGATGTTCTTTATTCCAGTTTTATCTATAAACTATTCTGCGTAGCAACAGTACAAACAGTGTAAATGACTTAATTCGTTAAATTGTATTCTATATAACACGATATAAATTGGAAGGAAGATCGTCGTAATAACGTTTGTAACTTTGTACCCTTTCCGTGAGAAAATACTAGATTTATGTTTTCAAAGGAGACCAATTCCTGAATTTGATAGTTTTCCCTGTACCCAAATAAGCAAGTGTGCACTCACCTCAGTGAAATATAAAACTGAAAAGATATGAAATATCTATAATTCTTTATGACTTCTTCTAAAATATTGCTTGTCCTGTTGTCAATGAACACATAAATAAGTTAAAATTTAATATGAGTTGATTTCACATATTAAATTCCATCTCATTTTACGCCTACGTTCATGTTCATTTTTCGTATAACATAGCTATATTTCATTCATCGACAATATTCATTATATTCATACGTACAACGCAAAATGGTCGCAAACAGCGAAAGAATTACACTTATAATAATGCTAATAACACTTGCGAAGGCGATAATGTATGTTCACATCAAGCGCGCGCCGACGTGTGCGCAAGTACCGCGCAACTTCATAAAAATGTGACAAATGTATGAATTACAAGAAATGTGCGCAAACGCAGTATTTATAGAAACACACGTTCTTTATAACTCATCAGGTCCTATAAAAATTACTGTAAGTATGTGTAGTAGATTGAGTGTCTCGTTACCGGGAACGACTTTATTTTCAGCTAAAAATAAGCTTTATTTCGTGGTACGACTACTGATCACGTAGGTTGGTGAAGCAAATATATTTGTTACTTCTTATATCGGCTATTGTTTCTTTGTACGATAGTCATAACGTAGACGACGCCTTTCGAAATAAAATTGTACATAGTTTAATTAATTTTGATCTCTATCAGTTGCTGAATCATTGACTAGCGATAAAGGATTTCAATTTTGAAAATTCCAAGCAGAAAGTTTTTTTTTAATTTACACTCTAAACGGAGACTGTTAAAAAGTTCGTTACTATACAACCAGTAATGACTATTGAATACGCGTGTCTATTATATTCGATTCTAAAATTGTTATTCGCAAAAACAAAACAGTTTATTTTAATAATAACCCCTTAAGGTGTCCATTAAATACTTTCAATCAAATATCAATTATGTATACGTACGAAAATTTGGCAAATAGTGTATAAATTGCGGGTAACACTATATCTGTTATACTCGGCCATCAGCGCTGCTATTAAGTGCCAATGTTCTATCAATCAAGTTTTTGTTTTATAGCTCCAATTAACTGGCTAACGGTACTCGCACTAAAACATACGATCAATGAACAATGTTGTATTATTTTTAGTGGTGAAATAGTTTTTGCACTTGGATTTATCTGTTTTAAACAATTTATCTATTTTTTTTAAGTATTGTATTTTTTAAGATGAGGTAAAAGTCTGGAAAATATGAACTACGCTCATCAACGTGAAATAAATCACGACACTAAATTATCAGTCTGAAAATATCCATCTGAATACTACGAAATGGGTGAATTTTATTAGATTTCAGAGATATTATACTCAAACAGTCACTGGACATGGTAACACAGCTTATCAGACGTTTTAATATATCACCATACATTTCAGTTCTTACCATTCATTCCGTTCTTCTTCATTGTAATGGCATTTTGAAATACTTATTTAAAATAAAAACTCTTTGATTTGGACTTGCAATGACTATTCACCTTTTTCCTTTAACCAATGAATCGTACAAACGACTTCTCTTACCATATTTCCATATACATACAAGTCGCATTTGGCTAAAATTTACTCAATTTGTTTCGGTGTTTTGAAGTGCCCGCGCAATTCGCGAAATAATATCGATCATCATCTTAGTACATCACAAAACGGTCGTTGCTATGGGGCAGTTAAAAACATTTTATATTTATATTTGTTGCTATTTATTATTTAGTCGTTATTTGCTAGTTGAACGTTGAAAGAATCTGATGGATTAAAAAATTGTTGTTACACACGCGAATTTTATTAAAATTCGTTACTTTTTTTTCAACTTTAACGTCTGTTAACGGTTCTGCTTACTGTTTGTTTATTAAAATATCTGTTTCTAAGCTTCTTTCATATTACTGGATGATAATTGATGATTAGTCAAAAATAAGACTAAAAAAGAAATGCGTGCCATAGAACTCAAAATATTATGCATTAATTCGACATCACTTATTTCTTCACATCACTTCTTATTCTTCTGTCTCTATCTAAACATATTTTCCTATCATGCAATTTTCAATGTCTCGTAGGAAAGCAGCATAACTAAGGTTTTGTCTGATCTAAATACTTATAACTCAATGGGAATAATTCCTACCATGAGTACCGATGTACGGCGTCGCAAACCGTCACAACAAACATATTTTTACAATTACGCGGTCTGGTACATATATAAGTATATACCTACGTACTAGGTACATACATGCTATTTGTGTACGAGCCGTAATCTGCGCACGCGCCGCGCCAGCACGCGCCGCGCTCTGCTTTACGTTCAGGTGGTAGAAGATAATTGACAAGTAGAGCTTGCTTTGAAATTACATTTTTGTTCATCAGAGAGATTTTGTAATAACTTATCTTTAGAAGATTTCTGGGTGTAGAAGATTTTTATTTTAAGAAGCTTCTTTGGTAATTGTGCTATTACAGAGAATTGATAAGCGGAATCAATTTTTAAATTAGGGCAGGGGAATGATGAATCAATTATACTTTGAAGATGTGTAAATTTGAAACAAAAATAAAGTTAGAGGGAAATTGAAAAGTAAACATTTTGAATTTGTTAAATAAGGTAGTATATGGTGAAGTAGGTAAAGAGGAAGCAAGCGAAAGCTACGGTCATAGCACAAAAACGCCGAAAAAAAATCGCATCTGACAACGCCCATTAATAATTCCTAATAAAAAGATATTTGTGATGATGGCGCCATTGCCGTAGCTAAATCAAAGGAGTTCGGTGTTGTCCGATACAGAGGCGAGTGTATATCGCTCAGCGGCCGGTGAATAATGCTAGAGACCAGATTAAACTTACAGAGACATTATAAAAATACGCGGATGTTAGTAGGCGAAGGGCCGGGTGGATGCGGCAGTTTAAACAAATATAGACCATGATGTGACGAAAGGTACTGCTGTCAATTTGTTGCTGGGTGATGTTCAGAAAGAGCTGCTTAGTAGACTGCTTTTAATAAATGACTTTTGACTTTGAATGTATTTTGCTGAATTTAAAAAAAAGTAGATATCGAAATGAGGAATAAGCATAGCTTGGAATTGAAAAAGTATAAATAACTAAAGCGATTACGATTTTCATTGAATGGGCATGCGAGAGAAGCCTTTACCAGATCGATATAAGAAGCATCAGCCAGTGACTGAAGTAATGCTAAGGCAATTTATCCGGTAATTAACCTGGACGTTTCAATAAAGAGAGTACTGAAAAAGAAGACCAAACAAATATTTTAGGGACTATCACCTAATATAAGTTATTATACCACATCCAGATATTCGCGCATCACCGTATCGAGTGCATCCCATGATCCCACCCACACTAGCGTATTATTTTGGTTGGCGACGCCGCGTTGCCACACCGCCGTGATATATGTACTAACGGTCTACTTGCTGGACAGCTCTGCTTTACATACCACCATAGGAAACACGACAAGACATCTAACAGGAAAGAAAGCACCCAGGTAAGACTACTGCAAATATTTAGAAGAAGACCGTATGCACCGTTCGATCAATTTTAGTTTAAAGTTACAATAATTATGAAGTTGCAAAACTATATAACTTCATATGAGATTTGAAGTACGGGGTCTCCCATAGGCAGTCGTCAGTCTCGCTACCAGCCTTCTTAACTGGCTAATCGCGTTACGATATAATCGACCATTTTCGAGCCCTTTACATTTTTGGCGCAGGAGGAGTCAACAATTACAACATGTAATAGGCATTCTTATATCCCAAAAATTATCATCAGTAAATATTAAAAAGAAAAACTGTTCAATTTACCCTATCTTCGAAGATTACCATACAACAAGACGGACAGACAAACGAGGATTTCGTCATTACGATACTGTACATAAATCTATGGTGTTTTGTATGTAAAGTGCCCATTGCAAGTACTGACTGCACGTGAATTAATCTTTGAGATAGAATCTTTGTGTTATTAATCAATGTCGTTTAGTTGATAAACTTTATTGTATCTTAAGGTACACAATGTATTGAATCTGCGTTATCTTGCCAAGTAATGACAATGAACAATTTGTTAACCCATATTGACTAGCACCGTACAGGCATGAGCTAAAATATGAATACACATAAACATATGCGTGGTCAAATAGTCGAAATCTTATGTTTTTTCTACAACTGCTGCGAAATATTTGGAATTTTATAGGTAACAATCAGATACAGAAAGTTCCACAGCTTCATACATGATCTGCAAAATACGCAAAATTGACAACAATTTGATAGAGTTACATATTTTTGCCTGTAATTCTGAACTCGACAACTACATTAGTTATAACGAATTGGTATTCCGGCAAAGCTGTTTGTTCTTTTTAAGAAAATACATAAATATCATGATAATATACATTTTTGTAGAGAACCACAAGGCATTTCATATCATAGTCACAGCACAATATCAATCCAATTTTCATGATATTATGACAAACGTAAATCCAAAAATATCTTGGGTAACTCATGTATAATAACCGCAAAATTTACAGCGCGATTATAAACTTCAAAAAACTCTAAAGCTATAAAAATGAAATACTGCTTTACCTAAGTTCACGCTAAAAGCACTATTAAATATCCTAAAACTTTATAATTTTCTAGAAAGTCTCTAATGTCACCAGAATAGTTTATAGTGACGCATTTCTCGTAAATGAATGTCAAAATTATGAAAAAAAAGGATTGCCTACAATTTCTTAGAATTATTGACGTTAAGGATAATATAGGAGTCAAGTTTAAATAACCTGTAAGGAGGTTTAAATAACCTTTCCAAAAACCACCGTTTTTTATTCAATTATCTACAGTTCGTCTGTCGACTGACTTACGATTTAGAAAAAAACATAGAACTAGGTTGGTACTATCTTTAGTTCAGGTGCAAAGCGTTCGTATTTAGGATGACTTACGAGGTCCTCGGGACCCTATAATGAAAATGACAGCAAGGTTCATGCCAACCATGCCAACTAGCATTTAGTAAGAACGAGCTTAAAGAAAATAGGTATCTTCATGCTTGACCACATTGGCAGTCAACCTTAGTAAAAATCTTACTCCCTACTTGTTGCTAACAGATTACTTTAATATCCTATCACTAAAATTAACAAAAAAATACAATAGAATACTTTTCTAGAACTGTACTTAACATCCACAATCCTTAGTCGAATTAAATAAAAATCTACAAAAAGGAAGAAAAAATCACCAACGGCCGCCACGTGCTGCCGGCGACGGAAACGTATGCGCCCCCCCCCCTCCCTCACCCCGCAAGTACATCGCCCTTCCCCCCTCCGCTCCGCTCGTAGTAGCTATTTCTAGTGGAGACACTTCACTTGTACTTTACTGAATGTCTCGGTGTGACTTTTCTTGGGCGTAGAGTTAAGAAGGGATTGGAGAGGGCATTTTGTACATTGTTGATCAACCATAAAATATTTGCATGTCATATATCTTTAGTCTAACAGCATGCAGCTTAGTTTATTTTATAAAATATTATTATACCTAATTATATTATTTTTGAAAGTTTGTAAGAGTAAATTAAATTACAAGGAATTTAGTAAGATTTCAAAGTTTAAAAAGATCAGCGATAAACTTTATGAATTAAACAATACAAAAAATTAAAAACATTAATTCTAATTTTAAAAAGTAGTCATTTAAAATCAATTCTAATATAAAACATTCACTGGCAGCAATAAAACAGAAAAACGTCACCCCAAAAGCGATCTATCAAGGATAATTAAACATTTAAAATACAATTAACCTGGATATAATTAATTAATTTAGCAGATGCGACATCTAACACTTTCTAAAGGCTAGGTGTCACGCATCCGGATCGGCGCGCGCGCACCGCGGCTCCTTGTAAAAACAACGTCGCATCGCACGCGCACTACTGACTCATGTTCGCGACCACTTTAGTTGAAAATGGCTTGTTTAATCACATCTGGTGTATGCAACTTAGAAAAACAGTTCTAATTTAGGTTACTTATTGATTTTATTTAATTTTATTGTATTGGAAAGACTCAGGATTGAAAACTTTAGGAGTTTATTTTTGTATACTTTTTGATAGAGGATCACCAGCAGTTTAGTGCATGTTTCAGTTTTGTTCTATTAAATATTCTATGCTCATTTGCCTTTTACATCTCTTTTTTCCCTAAAATTCCTTTTTTGCCATAAAGCGACCAGCTTGCTATCATACCAAAATTAGCTGAAACCATATTTTCATGGAGCGACTGCATGTCTAATTTAAATAACCCAATTTAAAAAAGGTTCCATGGTAAGCATAGTTGAACTCTACTACTTGAACATACACCTAGTGTGTCTATAATCCTCCCTTCTACGGATCTAGCGTCACACTGCGGCGGAAAGTATAATCGTATGCGCTTGCGCACGCGTACTTCCCTGACTCATGTTTGCGATCACTTATAGTTCGTAGAAAAAGTTCAGATTCGGAACTTAACTGTCTAAATACACGGTAGTTAGTGTTTGCTGTGGCTTTAGCAAATATCGTTTTGTGTATTTAATTATAAGTGTTCTATTTTGTTTCATTCCACATACGAGAGCGGTCTTCTCCCTAAATATTAACACCATTACAAAGCTACACTTGTCTAAAAGCACAATTCGTAAACTAGTACCATCTTAAACTTAATACAGTATGAGTAATACGTGAAGATTAGCTCAAGAACAAACAACACACCTCACACACTTTCGCTTGTACAAGTCACTTACTTAGAAACGAATAATGCCAAGTACAAATATTACAACAAGGTAATTTCACCTTCACACCTATGCAGATGACGTCACAAGATCGAAGTTACTCACAGCATTAACGTGCCAATTGCGATGAGTAATCCGGATATAATACATAGCTCAAGTGAAATCGCTTATGAATAATTGTTGAAGATAATTGCGAGGCTTGAATCTCCGAGCTTTGGTGTTGCGTAATGATTTGTAATGTTGCCGAGGACTTTGCTGTTATTGTAAAGGTGATAAGACTGTGGGATTTGGTCTTTGTATCTATACAATATAATTGAAATGTTGATCAAGTTAAATCGGAGTCTCTTAAACAAAAAAAACACATATATATCAGATAAGCTACTAGCTCCAAGCCAACATTATAGTCCGTCCTATACAGAAACAGACAATCGTACCTAGAAAACACAACCAAGGACTACGTTTAACACAGTTGGTATGTTCAAGTTACACGAAAAATCGATACCAATGAAAGAAATTCTAAAATATTATGGTATCAAATATTTATTTAAAGCTTAACACATATCTTTCAGTTAAAAATGTTCCGAAGTCGCCTATGACTGTATCTCTACATGTTTCACACGTGCTTGTATATAGTTGTTATTCATGTTTACTTTTAATACAGGAAATTACAGCACAATGAGTGTCACAGCCTTTTATTAGTTTGGCTCGGATTTTAGCGAAAGCGATGACTTATAAGCTAGTCTTAATGACTATACTAATGATTACGACGGCATGACAGGCCATGGTCTTGGGTCTGTTTACTATAATAGATTCACGCATTTTGCAACACGTATATTAAAATTTGTGTAAAAGAGAATTTATGCTATTTAAATAATAAGTTTAGTTCATTACCTGTCGTTTGCAAGACGGATGACGGGACAACACTTAGATAAGTGTAATTTTTGTTTGTCTCTCCATTCTGTTCATCAAAAATTAAGACTGTAACACTTTAGTGTAATATTTTGCTATGCGTCTGCTGTGCGTGGTCCTTATACACCGTGATTTTTTAGTCGTCTTACAAAAGCAGCCCAGTTCACGTATCCAATGACTACAACACGTTCATGATAAAAAAATAGGTATTTATGAGATTTGAATAAATTTAAAATGCAATTATTATTCAATATTATGATGCAATTCGTAGTTTTTTAGAAACACAGCTCTGTTGCGAACGCGGTCCGAGCCTTGTAACAATGGTGAGGGTCGGCGTTTTTATCGTTTTTAAGGGTATATTTCAGATTTCTCTTGTTTAATTTTTCTTCATACTTATGATCTTAGTTGATGATTAAAATCGCGCCTAGGGGTATTTTACGTCGTATACATGAACTGGGCTGCTTTTGTAAGACGACTAAAAACTCACCGTGTATATGCTGTCTTTTTGTGCTGTTATTCCAAATAGTTACAAATATATATATATACTAAGTGAATTTTACATTGCACTAAATGTCATCGTTTTACAGCCGTAAGAGAATTCACATCTATGCGTACAAAAACATATATTTTCGAAACTTCTAAGAATGTTATCAAACGTCAAAGCATGCACTACTTTTTTTCTACTGTTCCGCGAAAAAAACATAACTAAAGAAAATAGATATTTCGCGGAAAATTCTAAAATTACACACACAAACAATTTTATTACAACAGTTAACATCGGAATTTCGCAGCGCTGAATTGGGAAAACCGAGGGAAAATATAGACCATACCTCGCTTAACATGTAACTCGCAATTATATTCATACATTTTCATTGAAAGAAATATTTACTTGTTTCCAAGTTATCGCAAAATTTATTCAGGAAAAATATAACTACTAACTATGTAACATGGATACATGTGCAAAGGTATTAAACAATGGGACGTTTTTAATTCGGAAGAGCTTAAAGAGACTATGACTATATTGTTTAACATAACTTAAATATAGAGCTGTTTATTTATCCAACGGGTAACATCCACCTACAATAATAAGCGAAGATCACATCATAATATTATATTCGTTGCATTTTCAAAACGTAATGCGCGTTTATGACTTGTTTAATTTACCACGCGTCACTTTAAGCTGTCAAAAATACACTTTTCAAATTTCGAATTAAACATCGTGTTTTACAAACTGTAAAACGCTTTTAAAAACTCAGTTTCAGTTAACGCGATTAAGAATTTATTGTTATTGCATTAAGTTACAAAGTTTAATTTATATTTATTATGTTCTATGTCCAGGAATAAGAAAAACATGAGGTTTACGAGCTGTTTATGTATGTTGCGTAAGAAAGTAGTAAAAATTTAAATGAGAAAAATGGGTCATTAATGTTGGTTGTCGACGGGCTAACGAATACTCGCGACGATTGGCATCGGAATATATACATTCCTATATTCATACCGTACGCCGTTTGCAAAACAGGTGAATTATGAAATCTCTACAAATATTCAAAGGAAGAGGTTGATATAAAACAAAACTCCTTGGCTCCAAATACGATGTGTCAAAATAATCTTCTTCCTAGGTAACTATAATCTTTTATCAACATTTCATGTAGTATGTGAAAAAATAATTAAAACAAAACTTCTCACGTTTTTTACTATGCACCTCTCTCTAGCGTCTAGCCTTAGAATACCTTAAGATATAATTTAAAATAAACCAACAACAGCCGAAAAAGCACACTAAAGATCTTCCCAACATAGCTACTTCCAATCATAATTAACAACAACAAACTTATATTACAAATAATTTACGTAGAAAAACTAATTAAAGCTACATTGTGATTCCGGTTTAATAGCTCATTATTGGGAATAATTTAAGTCGGACATATTTATAGTCGGAATACAAAATGTCGGCAGTTAAAGCTGTTTACGTTATGAATGTTACTGAAGCATTGAACTCGCGTTATCTGGGATCTTAGATCGGTATTTGATCTTATTTATTTTACCGTCTTTTCGGCTTGCTGACGATGTGGTAGATGTACACAGTTCATTCCGTGTACACGGGAGGTATTCATTATTTATATGTTTTCTTCAATGTTTACTTGTTGACCTGGGCGTACAAGCGTCGTTTCGTTTTTCGATTCTTCGTGTTCGATTTTGAAATGATAATGTGAATGTTATTATTGGTAGTAGTAATAGTATTTATTTAGTCTTAATGAACTGCCGAACATTGGCGGTCAAACAATCTGCCAGGTTACCGCAAGTCTCAGTAATATTTTATCAATGTTTTAATTAAAAACGTTATCAATGACTTTAAGATTGCAAGATCTAAGAATTTTACAATCTACTGCTGAAAATGTTCAATATTATTTCTCTTGATTTGCTTTTTTTCATAATTTTATAATACACCTAAATACCTAAAATGCTAAGTAATGTCAAAAGCTGTCAATGTCAATAATATTATAACTTTGACTGCACGAGTAGCAGCCATAGCCGAGTGGTTGACGGCACAGAGGGAAACCCAGTGTGCGCGACATGTCGCGAGTTCGACCCTTAGGAAAAGTGTTTGTGTGATGCATGAGTTCAGAAGGCTTGTTCTGAGTTTGGGTGCGCGAAACAATGAGTTAATTCCTTAGTACAAGACACGTTTAAGTCACCGTTTTAAAACAAAAATGTATCTAACCTAACCATAAAACTAAGGTATTACAATGTTTATTCATATTTTCGTGTAGAAAGTACGCCGAGCGTTTACTAGGCCATCGGTATCGATGACAAAATCAACGACCGCCAATCACAAGGTTTTTATAGGTTTTCTTAAGGTGATGACTTCTGCATCTACTATCTCAGATCTCAGGTGTGGAAAAGAGATGGCGCTCTACACCGTGCAGTGTGCCGTCCCGCTCTCACTACGTAATACTTCTTAAAGAGGTGACGGCTTATGTAGCTAAGTAAGTACTTACATATAAATGTTTATATTAATTAAATTTATGGCTGTTTGTATTTTTATTGATCGAATATATTTTGGAAAGCTTCTACAAACGGCTAGAGAAGTGGGTACGGTCAATCGTAAAAATACCTACGTATTTTTTTGTTCGCTTGACTATTGTGTTCACTATTTATTGCTCCGTAAAGTGATATATTATGATAGTTTTTTGACGTAAGTCATTTGAAAAACAAAAAAAAATAGTAATTAGATTTTGTTTTCAATTCAATAATGCACCTTGTTTTAAAATTATTATCAAAAATGTTATTGATGAGACTAAAATTTATTGTCCGTGAAACAAAATAAACATTTCCAAAAACCACGTCTCCTTAAGCGAGTGGGTATTGAACTGTGGCCTGGTTTTCTTATTAATTAATTTTAAAGTATGGATTAGCGAAGTTATCGATAGGCGATGGTGCCGCCCGTCGCGAACACGATACACACTCGATTTGTTTTAATTATAATATATTAGCGGCCGCGACCGCCCGGGACACATGACCGAGATCTAACAGAAAGGTACAAACACATTTAAATAAAATTAAAATAGATTTTATGAGGAAAAAGTAATTTTAACGAGTGAGTCGAGTTGAAATTATGTTGTAGTGATGAATTTTTTCGTAGAAATTAATCGGTAAAGAAAGATATTTCTTATCTAAAAATAGGTTTAGGTTCTACTGAAAAATTATAAATATTATAATATTAATTCATAAAAAACTACTAAGTATTTAGGTACTGTCTAGTAATTACCAAGCGAATTTAGCAAAAGTGGTCCTAGTATTACCAAGAAACTTTTAATTAGTTCGCATTGATATTTACAATATAAAAATATCAATAACATTTAAAATGATAGAGTACTTACGTACGTACGTGGAAATCTCGTGAATAAAAGTTTACGTACATATCAGTAGTAACACTTTTTACCAACAAGTATTATTAATACGTGTTGTCTTAGTATTTTTATAGCTAGATTATTTTAGAGCTAGTTAGATTATTTCGTGAACTATCCTTAATAGGCTATCCATGACATAGCACAAGCCTTAACCAAAAATCTACCGAAATCCAAAATCACATAAAAGGCTAGCAAGCACCTTTCTGTCACCTTTCGAACTAAATCTCAGGAAAGTAATTAAAATAGATATCTCGGACACCGCACGTCGCACGTACTCTCTCCGTCGATAAGGTTTTTATTATAATTTTATCTGAAGACAAGTAGGCTACATTCTAAAACATTTTACTGCCCATCAATTTCGTGTTTATTAACGTTTTTATAGACCAAAACTGTGTGAAAACGTTACAGAGAACTTCCTAATTAATTTATGTAACAATAAACTTGTGATATATGCGATTATGTTAAAAGCGTTATTTTAAGAATATTAGAGATTACTGTTTATTGTGTAACACTAGGTGCGCCCGCGGCGTCGCTTGCTATACGCTTGCTTTCCTTATGTTTCATACAGACCAGACGTGGACCTTACCTTTTTTTAAACAATTTATGCAATTAGCCTGAACACAGGCTGTCACTGCTTCACCGAAAAAATCCGTATTATAAAAATATAATTATTAAAACTATTTATTCGTAAATGTGTACCGACTTAAAAACCTTAACAACTAAGTTCATCGATCATTAAATATAATAAATAAAGAATATTCCGTACTTAACGCTACTCACTAGAAAGTTTTACGACTTCACTAGGTACTAAACGCTACATTGACTACTTGTTTTCAGTTCGTATTATAATAAACACGTAACTATTCTACCTTCACGTTTAGTTCAAACACATTGATATACAATATACATCTAACACATACATTCACACCAATTTAGCAAACAGCGATGATGGTGATGAAATCGCATCTACGACCATGCAACACAACCCACCCCCGAAATACAATACACATACAAAAAAAGTACACAAAAATACGAAAAAAGAACACAAATTAAAAAAAAACGCAGGATATTATTTGTTTCTGGTCAAGCAATGACAATGGATGATGCCAATGTTCGATTTTTGAAATACTCACCTTTGACGAAAAAAGCGTCAATGTCGGCGATGATTCCTGTGAAAGAAACAATAAATATCCTGCTTTAATTGCCCAATTTTTATTGAAAAAAACAAAATAACGAAAACAAATAAAAAACAATACAATTTTGGTTTGAAATTAAATCAAATGCTGTAATGCTTAAATAAATCTTTTTTTTTTTAAGGCTATCTTGATTCGTCAATATCCATCCTTGCGTGAGTCAATATCTTGTAGAGATAATATAAGAAATTGTAGATTCCGATCAGATTAACTGTATTCTGACCTCCAAAATAAATGTTTATCGAAATATCTAATGTCAAGTAAACAATTTGAGCCGAGATGTGTCCATTTTGTACAAAAACGTATTCAATCCAGTTCTCTGTTCTCTCCGTAAGTATAGACTAACAGTAAAAATTTAAAAGAATTGTGATATAGTGGTTTCTTAGGTTTACGCGAATGTTAGACATTGAAATGAAACTGACATCAAGACACAGTGAGCTCATACTGCGTAGGTCGGACCACAAATAATTAATTAAAATATGAAGGTAGAACGAGCAACATCTCCTGTCAAGACGAACGCCATCTCAGTCTGCCCGTGACCATGATACCTGCAAAGGTTTCGAAACGTCGGGAACTAAAATCTAAAATTAAACCGCGATAAAATCCGTAAAAGTAGAATTGTGATACTTTGGAAAATATATTTATTTTCTAAATACCATCTGACACCATCGACATATGACGTCATATATTTTTTTATTGATCTGGTTTATATAATCGTGTAACTTTAAAAGTACACATGATTGCTCATGACTCATACAATTATTCAGATTATTCTTCGAAAAAGATCCAGAGATTACAGACAGGAGGAAAAATTGTTACAGACACGTCATCCCACAGTTCCCCGTAACAAAATCTTTTTATTCCTTGCTCGATAATAAGACGCCAATTCGTGAGAACAATTCCCAACAGAAATTCAAACAATGCAGTTGAAACTTGCATACCGGCCTCCTTGGATAAAAGCAAATCTCCATTATAAATTTAAAAATTAAAAGTAAAATATTTGTCTACATTTCAAAAACGTTTTAATTTGTTTCGAACTAAGAATCTGTATCTAATCTGTGTTTTTTGGGTTGAATGAATGATTGATTGTAAAGTTATAAAATGTAATTGCAACGTTTATTACTCACCGCTGGTTCTTTTTACTTTATACGCGGGTTCGAATTACAACGAAATATGATTACAAGGTTTTATCCTTGCGCCAAAAAAACAGACACATAGACCATAAACAAATCATTGCACGTCGTCTATGGTACCTACGAGAAAAAAACTCGACGTAATTATACCAGAAACGTTAAACGTTAATATTTATTACTTGAATACCTATCAAACAAATCATAGTTGTTCTTATTACAATGGTCGGCAAAAAAATATGCAAAAACAATGACGGACACTTGGGAATCGCATGCGCAAGGCGATGAACAAAAAACCTGAACCCACTCTTCCTAAATTATCCTGTCACGCTCGCCTATAAAATGCAATTGACTCAAAACGCGAAATCGTTCTTCAGAATAAAGGAGGTCTACACTTGTCAGTCAGAGAGCGGCGCAACGGATTTATGCAGATATTACTTGATACAATATTGGAATTTACAAGACAAAGGATATTTATTATAAACTTTGAAAGGTTTCGCTCTCACGACACATACTCCATTTGTCCATATTTTAAGAGAGTTCAAAAAATATCACTTTCATTTATAACTACAGGCGGAATCAAATTACAATACATAAATCAAACCAAATCGATACAACTAAATAGAAATCTGATATCTAGATTTAATCTCTGAAATCAATAACCGTCCCGTACCGGAACCGTGTATGTAGCCTTATGAAATCACTGCCAAACGAAAATAGCATTTAAGCAGATTGTGCTAAGGTGTAATTTGGAGTGTGTTTATAAATTGGGATTATGTTAGTGAGGTTGCTTGCAATAGGCGCACGCGCGTACCTGCGCAAGGTGACCTGCGCCTGCGCAAGGGCACGGGTTGCAAAGGCAGCCTCCCGGCGGTCCCGCGGGCAACCGACACGCCATTACCGAAATGACCATTATGGGGGAATAGGGATGGCGTGGCAGAATAGTCCTTGTTTAGATGTTTAGTGATGTGACGCACCGATGTGAAAGATACAATATCGATACTTTTTTATTGGGATTTCGAAAAATTCTACATATATTTATCACGTAGATTTTTAAACTTTAGGTGCATGGGTAAAACATATTTTTCGTTAAATAATAATAAAAAAAAATCTTTAAATAGATTTAGCATTCATTGAAATTCACAAAGTAGCAATACTTAAAAGCAATCATCAATAACCCATATTTCTTACTACCTCTTTCAACAATAAATTGGTCAGAGCTTAAACCAGGGCTGAGAAGTGAGAATCAATGAAATAATATAATCAATCATCAGATCATCATAAAAATCATAAACGAATCACTAAAGTATACGAGAATGATAAATTAGAAGTTATAAAATATAGTGCACGCCATAAACTTTGACTAAATGGTTTTATTCTTCTCACTTGGAGATTGATTATCTATCGACTATGTTTGCTGATGCTCAAATTTCTACAATCCAAACCTGGCAGGGCACCGGTTCTGCTATTTACAATGGCCGATGTATAAAATTTGAAACTATTCCTATTTTCTTAAGCAATTTTTGACTGTGAGTGTTCCGCCCCGTACTGATTTCCCAATTACTGTATTGGAAAAATACTTAGAATATCACGAATAGTGCCAATTTCCATTCATTAATCTGTCATTATAAATAGCAGAATTTGGGCCCGGAATTGATCTTGGGGCTATTTCCACTATATATATTTTTTTTAAGTAAAAACTCACAGGTATATTTGAGTATTTCTAGTACTCATGGTCAGCTGTTGTCTAAGTGTTTGACCTTATAAATCTAAATCATAGCACAAAACAGGTCATTGAACTCTGGTCTAATTCCAGCTGATGATTACTGTCACAGATTTAAGTTTTCATTTGTTTCAATTTGTATTAATAAGTAGAGCACTGACTGGCTTATGATGGCACGCGAAAAGTCATTACAGGGGCCGCGCAGATCCATTACAATTTAGATAGAAATCTTTAGCATTGAGTATGTGGGTCCATGACACTGCTGAAGCTGCCTACAAGTACCGCTTCTGTTCAGGATCTATTTATGCCTATTTTGCACCAAGCAAGAGAAACATTCCATACCGCTTTAAAAATAGAGGAAAGTTTCTGGTTTTTATTTTGCTATTAAAGCCTTTCAACCACTTGCGTATTCTTAATGTATAAATCATTCTGCAAACTTTTCAGCCGTTATTTCAACTATATTTAAAAAAAAAAATTGTAAGATAATCTCTGGGTTAAGGTCGCCTTAGTACATGCACTTTCCAAGAACATATTGTCCAAATGTGTATTTATTTGCAAAAAATATATAAAATAAATAACTATCGATAATCGATGTCCCATCACTAAGTATTTGGCAATGCCAAAGGCAGACAAACGGAGCTCGCAGCGACAGGTGTTAAGGCCGACGCCGGCCGATACGCGATCCTTGCCGAATTAATGTAACACTAAAAACAAAATACCCGCTCTATATACCAGGCAAACGTATAAGGAATTAGCTTAGTTATTACTGCAGATGACATTTAAATGGGTTTACTTATCCTTAGACTCCGATCACAAAGATTGCAGTTTTAATTGATGCCAAGCGACATTTAAGGTAAGGTCTTATTTAAGTGACACTAATAAGTGATATCCCTAAATATTGATATGGACGTTCTCATATCAACAATGCCTATCTTTAAATATGTTATAGCTACCGTGACCATCATCCCTACTAATACATATTATAAATGCGAAAGTAACTCTGGTTGTCTGTTACGCTTTCACGTATAAACCACTGAACAGATTTTAATGAAATTTGGTACAGAGATAGAGTTGACCTTGAGAAAGAACATAAGGATGAAGCAGGATAGTTTTTATCCCGGAATTTTGAAGAGTGCTCTTGGAAACGCAATATGACCGACATCGACGCGGGCGAAGCCGCGGGTGAAACGCTAGTTCACCATAATTATAACTGCTACTAAAAGCAAGTCTAATATAGCTTCCAAAAGTAAAATTCAAGGCAATTTCTTACGCCAATATTTTATTAGAGGATAATAAGCAATGTATGCAAATCAATTTATTGGTCTTAAGAGCCGATGAATCACGAAGTCAGCCGAACGCAACATCGTGCATTATTCGAGATCCTTCGATGAAGAATGTTCTAGATTCATTCATGTTTAGATGCGCTCTATTCTTTTACTTTAAAGCTTGTGTTGATATATTATGTTATGTATGTATTTTATACAAATAATTGCAAAGTTTCAATTATTTTTTCGAAAAAGGTCGCGTAGACTTTCGATCTATGTTTTTATTGAAACTTGTAGGTATATGAACTTGAGAAAATGATACAACTGAATATATTGATTTTATAGCTTATCAAATAAAAATCTGCAAAAGGCTTAGAAATTAACATCCTTATGGGCTATTAAGATGATCGGAGATTATAATAATCGGTATTAGCAGACTAGTTTGGTGATAACAGTTATTTAATGTTAGCAACTAAGTAGATACTATTTAACCTCTTGAACCGAACAAGTTTTCGGCAAATTTTAGATCCTTAAACAGGAAAATCGGAGTATTAATAGGGTATAAACACTACCGGGTAATTATATCTCCAACTTGCTTACACGACCTACCATTAAAATCGAGGAAAACAAACAAATAACCAAACAGTATCGATAAATAAACGCTTACGTATCTCAACTAGCAAAAAAACAAAATCGCAATGAATTCTTAGTAATTCAAAAAGTTCGAAAAACAAATGAGTGGGGGGAAACGGAAGACCGCGGAACGCTTGTCCTATTTCTGTCTATAAATGCACTTAATTTTTCACTATTACCCCACGGCCCACCTAATGGGGTAAACTGACAAGTGCGGGTGGGGATGGTCCCGGGGTGGGGGATGTACGCTGACCCAGTTTTGGAAGCTTCCGGCCTTTCACTCAACGCTAAAACTAGTGAAAAGCAACGACAATGTAATTTAAATTCCCGTTTGTTGCTGTAACTTGATTTAAAAAGGTTTTGTTTTGGATTCAAGGGGAATAATGACGGTTAAGTTGATTTACGGGAGAATGATTTGGTGATCAAATGATGTAATCATGATGTTATGGGGATTTAGATACGGTTATTTAAAGTCAAAAGTTTTAGTCCTGAAGTTTGTTGTACCTAAATTATTAACCAGATGTAGCTCATCTGCCTATTACTGAAATTCGTTGTTGTCTACTTTTTTCAAGTAATATGACAATCGAATTGTATCACTGGTAGACAATATCTTTTTATATAAAAAAGCAAAATAAAATAAGAACATCAGGAACCCAATTCCTCGCCGAACTAACCAGTACAACTATAGTCGTAAGATTTTTAATTGAGTATTTGCTCAAAAGGTGTGTTTATAATTTTTGCAGAATATGGCCAATAACCATAAACATATTGCCTAATATCGCTGTCATATCTAGACGTTTTCTATTAATTAATTATTATTCATCGCCATTAACGAAAGAGTGATATGATACTATTAATTTTAATTAACTTCATAATAAACATCTTTGAAAACAAACAGTCTTCTTTTTCTTATTTTATAACTTACGATTTATTTAAAGATTGTTTATTGTTGTAATAATAAAGAAGGCGAGCGGCATTGCTTATTTGTTTTAAAAAATCAGCATAGTTATATAAGTATTAAAAAAAAAAAACAAAAGACGTGGCTTCGCAATAACAATACCTAAAAGCTGTATACACATAGATTTCTTAACCCAGAGATGATCCGAGAGATGGCGCTACCATCCCGAAATTATTTTTCAGGACAGCTATGAAGACGGTTTAAACTTAAAATATTTTTGGCAGAATACACAGACAACCAGCATAATTATATCTTGGAATCTTATAATTAGTTTATTTTTTTCTTTGCATTTATAACGTCACATACATATACTGATTTAAGCAATTTATTGGTAATAAAAACATACATAAAGGTCTAAATTAAGTCAGCGCATGCTAAATGTACAGACAGCACGGCAGGTGTCGGCGCTGCGGTGAATAAATCTTTTTTTGCGGACCGTAGAATGTATGATAAGTTATTTTTGAGCCGATTCGGAAATAAAGGAATAATATTTTGTCAGTTGCCTGTCATAATGAGGAAGAATGAGACAACTGGAATAAAAAGAGGTTTATATTTTGAGTTTTGCTTTGGGGAAAGGCTGTGATCAAGTGATTACGGCTAAGTTTAACTACGTGTTTACTGTTTATACTTCTCCGTACCTTTATACACTTATATGTTAATATACTTAAGCCATTTATTGGAAATCATTAAGATTATGGCTATCCTCTTACTTCTTCAAGATAAAAACATTTAGGTACGATATAATACGAATTTTTCATAATGGTTTCAAAATCAACCACTATGTCACATAAAGGAATTGCAACGTTTTCAAACAGTTTCCGAATTAATTCTACACGTCTAAGGTTACAAATACGTGTTTTACAAATTCCTATAATTGGTAGCTAAACCTATCTCATGCAAGCATGATATAATAATTCTTAAATACAATTAATTCGACTTAGCTTGGAGGTCAAGCGTAATTGGCGGGTACCAAATGGTCTGCGAACGGTTTTTACAAGAGCGTTATATACATGTAATTAATACGTATACACACAAATTATTTATAACCGATAATTACTTGAACTGCTCGTGGCTTACTGACCAAATTCGTTTGATTTAGAATATTAAACAAGTGCCGATTGAAGTAAGAAGCTCCTAAATGAAAAAACTCAAAATGTTTATTTGCATGTTAAGGTTGTACAGTTATTAAATACATATAATTGAAGTTCAGCTTATATATTATAAAATTACCGTTAATTACTTAAATTCTAGACAGAAACTTATAATCAAAACAAGTAACAGCTGATTTGTGTTGTTTAAGATTATAATTATTATATTTTTTATGTATTAGTTTATATACATTGTTGCAGTTGATATTGAAACAGACTGAGCAGTTTACTGTTACACTATACGCTTAGGTACTGTGTAGTACAATGAATTTTTTTTCTAACTAGTTACATAGCTTTTATTTAAAAACTAGTGTAATTAATTAGTAAGTTAGTGTAATTGTTTACTTCTACTTTTGATGTAGGTACTGAGACGAGGTCTGTCCAGAAATTTTGACTGAGTTATTATTAAGTCTCAAAATAATGTCAACATAGGGGAGGGGTGGGAAAACGAATTAAACCTTTTTCATTTTATACAACAGGCTTTCGTAAGAAATCTTGATGATAGCAACTTGAATAATGTTCCGTAAAGCGTTAATCAATTTCGTAAATTACATGGTGATTGGTCATTGGTTAGATTTATAGAGTGTTAAGTTATTTATGCCCTGTCCGAGCCGGTCGCTAACGGGATAGCTGTCACCAAGTGATATGGCACCTGTCTCTGTAATTGATTTCTGTGACCTTTCAACTATGGGAGAATTTTCTTGGAATAATGAGAAGAGTAGACAGTATTTTGTTTACTCCATACATGTATGTGGTTAGCATTTGGTTGAAGGTAGAGCTTTATAAAAGTTGCATAACGTATTCAATTTCTCCTGCTAATACATTTATTACAGAAAATTTTAAATTAAAGAATACAAGATTTTTGAGATGGTGACTTTCAATGGTGACTTTGATATTTTTAGATCTCCACTTTCTATGTTTCTATTAAACTAACAAACAGCTGCTGTAGCAGTTCTAGATAAGCACAGCTACACAAGTTAACTTTTGGTAGCTAATACAGTTACTCATTCACACTTAATTCTATTCCAAAATAAAACTACACTAAACTTGAGACATGGAGGCCACAAACACCAAATAAATTCTCCGCCTTAAACAATTTGGTACCCCCTCCCCCCTCCTCACGTACCCCCGTGCATCGTAAACCTACCCTATTAAATGTTTACAGCCTTCTAAAAAACGAGGTGCAAGGGGCGATAAAAACAGTTTTTATATGTACGAAGATTTTATTTTGTAAATTATGGTACGGTAGTAGCTGTGCATGTTGTTGGGGGATGTGTTGTAAATATTGTCATAACACCCCTTTGGTATTCATTGCTGAATTGACTTTGTTCCAGTAACAGCTAAGTGCTTCGAATGATTCTAGGAATGTTTGATGTAATACCGTTTTACATTTAGAGGCAAAACTTGATGAACTCAATAAAGTACCCGAGGCTACTAAAGAGGTCAAGTTTGACTAAAAGCTTGATACAAGCTCAAAAGCCAAGTCATTCGAATTTAAAACATAAAATATTTCGTCCAAATACTTCACTACTAGGAGCAGCGAACATAATTTGGAACGGCTTCCCGTTTTAAAAGTAAAAACAAAAGAGCACGAGATTTCTAATTTCGAATCCGCAAAAATTTGCAACACCGAGTTATGTGTGCGGCGGCAACGGATCATAAGTTATACAGCCGGGTACCGCGAAGGACGCCCGGTGCCCAATGTGACCCAATGTGCTATATATCGAGTGCCTCCGCAAGTCCGCATCATACCTTCGCTTAGTTTTTGCCAGTCAGAGAAATTCAAGTTCGAATTTTTGTAATTTGTAGGTATCAAAGTGAATTGGTTTAGTAGGAATAAGTAAATATTTCGGAAATTGAGTCATAATATTTAAATACATTAAAATGTATTCTTTGTTGATTCCGAAACTATAGATTATGTTACTAATCATAACATTTACATGCTTGCTCATTCTAGTTTCTTATTCTTTGAATTTCTATGGGTAAATATAGCAGGAAAACTAAATTAAATACTTCCGTTAGTCCATTACTTACTAGATATATGGAATTTTTAAACAAACATTGACCTCGTACTGACCTACAATCAATTCGGATAATTTCGCGAAATTGCGTCGTAAATTTAATTGTTAACTTTCACAGACCGCTACACAATGCCTTAACTATTCCACAAGGTCCGAGATAAATATAGCCACAAATAAAAAATAAAAGCGACGGAATCTAATGTAGCGTAAGAAATGACGTGATGGTGCAAGCAATCCCATATAATCCCCATTAGTGCACTTTGCGAAAGATCCTTCAATACACCCGTCCTTTTCACACACCGACAAAAAATAAGTACCTAATGCTGGGCGCAATCCGATGCATTCCATACCTTCGCCATTGCTAACCCAAAACACTCGAAAATAACCTTTATCATCATTAGAATAAATGTCTAAATAAAGGCAAGACAATGATTGTAATAATTTTTTCAAACACCAAGTGCGAAGGGCCCGGCAATTCTTAACTTAATATAAATAACAATAACAATTCGGCTCGGGTCGATCTTAAAAACCTTTTAAAAACATTGAACGGATTTGACAGATGAGGCTGTGTGCTGCATTGTCTTCGCCCGGAGTTTTGAATTTGGAATAACGCCTACGTTTGACGGCGATACTTATGACCCGGGATTTTTTGTAATAGTTTTTTGGTAGCTTATGTACTTCGATAACTATGCAATAACGACGACCTCCGTGGTCGAGTGGCGTACGCACCGGTTTCAAGGTGTCGCTAGCTCTGAGGATCCGGGTTCGATCCCCGGTCGAGTCAATGTAAAAATTCACATTTCTACATTGTCTCGGGTCTGGGTGTTTGTGGTGCCTTCGTTGTATCTGAATTTCATAACACAAGTGCTTTAGAAACTTACTTTGGGTTCAGAACAATGTATGTGATGTTGTCCGAATTTATATTATATTATATTAATGCACGTTATAAATAAATTACATTTTTTAATACAGAAAACAAGAAAGTTCGTAATAACTATAGTTAGTGACATCTCCTAACCGTTTTCATTCATACTTAAGACTTATCTAATAGAATGTCAAAGGTGTATGAGACTTTAATCTGCATACATTAATTCCAAGTTACATCGATAGATGGCGCTGTACATACCAATTCTAATTCCATTAGTATAAAATATTTAAATATAACCAGGTAAGCAGATATCAAATAGAGCACAAAGAACATTTAACTAACATGATATTTCATAGTTTAATGTTGCAAGACCGTTAGAGATAAACATTTTGGAGAAATAATACTAAATCTGCGCCCGCGCCGTACAAGTATAATTTATAATGAACTCAGCGTTTGAAATGTTGAAATTAGCATAATATAAATATAATATTCTTACAATTGCTGTGACATCGCAATCAAAATGGCCCCGTATGGAAATTTTGGCCAATACATGTTATTTGTTCAGAGAACTTTATACGGGTTTGATTATAAATAATTGTGTAACGGATATGAAATCTAGTGATGTCATCTTTATGATAGTGTTTAAACAATTGTATTTTATTGTTTTTTGTGTCAAGTGTTAATTATATTATTTTTAGTTATTTTAAGAATAATGTTAGTAAAGATCTTTTTGCCCTAAATTATAAACGTTTCACGACTGAATTAAATTTATCCTCAGCAGCCTTTGAACCTGCAAACAATGATTTCTGTTAAGCAGAAATTTCATAAAAAGAAAGCTCTGCATAGAATTGTAAGATGAACATTTTATAAAGTTATTTATTTTTCTACAGCCAGTCGTAGTACTGTCCACTCCTACGATGGATCATCAACCTTTAGCATATAAATCCTTACAAAAAAAAGTCGATAAAATAGTTTACATTTACGTCTAACGAATCAACCCATAGAGCACATCTAATAATATCATTTTATATTCAGTATTAGAATTCAAAATTATTTTTATATGGGCAATAAATTACAATTTTGACAAATATTATTTAAATTTTAACCGTTAGGAGTAAGGTGTTGCCAACTGTCGCGAATGTTTGCAACACTGGGCATAATACATTACGTAACGGTGCTTTTCGATTAAATGCGTACAAGATATTGAGATTAAGGAAATGTGATGACCTTTTGGGCTATTGATTGCGTTAGCAACAGCATTGGGCTAGTCTTGCCTGCTTGCTTGTCTTTTTCCTAGGTCAGGTCAGACAAGCAATTATGTGCATGACGAATAGATTAAAGAGTATGAAGATATTACAGTTTTTTTTTAGGAAATTCGTACTCTTTCTTTTTCAGTCTATGGGCAATTTTCAGTACTTTTCAGTTAATTGTAGTGTTTCAGGTTACCTATTATTCAAGTAAATGCATATCTAAGGGTAGGTCCAGACAAGGCTCTAGTTTACAATCTGGTATCGGTTGTTACTAAGATACTGGTGAATGCCAAAAGACTTATAGGAAGTATTCAGTAGCTGCAAACAATTCTAAATTGTTTGATAAGATTGTTTACACAATTAGTTACGCGTGTGACTGGTTATCTACTACACTAACTTCTTAATACGGAAACAATATATAAGTTTATAACATCAACCATTTCCCAATAATTATTAATCAATTGATGACAGAAATTTAAATAATAGGTCTTCAAATTTATAGATACAGGCTGGATATAATAAAAATATCAATACCTAATCCATTCAATATAATGACCACGTAACACGCGTCTGTCTGTCTGTCGCCGGCGATGAAAACGGATGAACTGATTCCGATAATGCGAATAATATTCAAAACGCAGCTGCGACTATATTAATATAAACAATTTATAAAAATATATCCAACAACAATATGCAAATCGACAATCCTATTAAAATACAAACTTTTATTTTTGATAATTGCTTTTTTACAATAATAAAATCCAAGCCTTGATTAGTCAAAGCACTTTATTAGGCATTACGACAATTTAATGTGTAGGTATATGTCTATATGATTTTATTGCTTTTGCAGTAATATGTAAATTAACGAACTTTATACACTAACAAATCCCGTTATTATTACTACTTTTTAAAAACCTTTACGACACGTCAGTAAAACACTTTAAATAATGTTGTATATTTTGTGACATGTATTCATATTATTTATGAAAGGAAGGTTCAACATGTGATTCCTATCAAACATATCATAAGACGATGAGGAATTTCCATATTATTATAATGTTATAATTAAATCACCGATAATCACGCTATCGCCGTACAGTCGTAAAGTTGGAAATTATTAAGGTGTTAATGGCGATACCAACCTCATTCCGATTGAACAGTTTAATGTATTTCATAGATAAGACATCGCGGTAAAAGGTTTACCATCATTTGCTTAAGAAAATGATAAAAGTATTTTTAAAATACGAACTATCAAAGTGGGCAAGTGAAGAGTAAACTATAAATTTACGTAAACAACATTTGTAAAGTTACAGGAATCAAAACTTAAAGTATTCAAATTACTCAGGCAACAGCTATCAGAGTCATGAAGAGTCAAAAACGTCATCGGTGACACTTAATTATTCCCTTACATAAGAATCTTCATAGAATCTCGGTTAATTCATAACAGCCGGAAAAGCAAACATGATTTCGTCACGATAAAGGTATTTTAGACTAGATTCCAAATGATTGAGAGAATATTAATCTCTCAATCAAGAGAAATCAAACGGTCGCGTGCATCAGCCGCGCACGCTCGCTCCGCATCCACTGCGTCCACCTTATCACCGAACTTATCTACAATCATAACGCGAGTTTCACCTCAAAACGAGACATTTATGTCATTTCATAAATCTGTGCCTCCTCGTTTCCGGTGAATCGTTTTAATTAAATGTATCGGCTTCGAGCGGGCTCATTAGCATACTAGTCCGTACAATATCGCGTACTTTACGTAAGGTGATGTCGATTTTTGAACGAGTTTCTGTTTTATATTCGACTTGATTTCGTACGCGGAGCAATATTGGATTCTTAATGAATGCTTTTTTGTTTTTGATTGCGGTTAATGGTGTTTGTTCGCCTAGTTTGAGACAAAGAGTTGATTAACGGATACGTGTTGGTTTTTGGCTGATTAGCGTTTTCTCTTTTGATGTCAATAGATTTCTAAGGTTCGAGTGATGCTTAGACATATTGACTGTGGGAATCGGTCTTACGTCACCGTTTTATTTCAATTAAAATTCTATAAAAATCTAAATGTAAATGATGTGGAAGGAATCTATGCAGACGACAGTCTTGAATATCAAATCTCGTGCAACATTTTCATCATGAAATCAACTTTCGTCGCAATCCCACGGTAAATTCCATTTATTGACAACATTAAACAAATTCAAACACGATCTAAGTGCTTATATAAATGAGGTCCACGGTCAAGCTATAATGTCACGTATTAATCATCGTCTTACATGTTTATGACGGCGAAAACCTCAGTTCTGGTACAGATAATTGTAATATTATGATAATCAGGCGTTTGGTGTTATTAGATGATACGGTCATTATGTTTGAATGTTTCGTCAATCGATTGGCTATTAATGAGGTTTTATGTGATGAGCCAAACCTTGCCTCACCCGTGCGGCGCGGTCGCCATCTTTATTGCAAATGACTCCTTTGTAGCTCTAGTTGTGACGTCAAAGTTCGAGAGCTTAACCTTTTAAAGGATCAGTAATTAAATTATTCTGAATGGCCTCGGATTCGATTTTGAATGTCGTTTCTGTAATTTGATTCCAATTTTGTTGATGTACCTGCTTATATGTTGCTAAAACACCAATATCTGTAACAGATTCATAATCTAAGATAATAAATACTAATTTGTAGTTACCTTAAAATAAATACTTAGGTCATTTTGGTTCACGTCAATCATGCACATTGAATAGTTGTTGCGATACCAAACCGTTCAATTTATCAATGTGAACCCCAAAAACCGTTCAAACATCGAATACTCGCTGGCGCCAAATCGCAATTAAAAAAACAACCATTATCGCACTGTGGAGCACAAAAAACTGTAACTTGCTTTTTTTTCAGAAGCAAACGCCCGCCGCATAGACAATGGGCGCCATTATCCGAGACAGTGCGCTCATTACCGTTTTTGCTGACGGTACCGCAGCGCATTGTTCGAGCGCGTCTACCTGTGCTATCGGTACATCGCTCGTAATCATTTCGTATGCATTGTTTGCTATAGAAATGCATTGATTTATTTCTGTTTTTTTTGTGTACTGTACTAGTGACTCTGTGCTTTAAGGTACGCGAAAACTATGCCTTAAATGGAGATAAAAGCTTGCCACTGCATTTTGCTTGACACCGTTCCTTTTCTTCTATTAACTTGCAATTACAGCCCGGAACTTTGTACGACATCGACCGTTAAAAATAAAGCTCTTTTAAAATGGGCTCACCTACTCTTATTGAACCCTTTAAGCGACAGGCTAATCACTTACATCAAACCTGCCTACAGGTAACTAAAAAGCGTTACAATTACAACCCTTCCCAATGATACTAAGAAACATTAATAATACTGTATCAACAACCCACGCACACACACACACGAGCACGCACACAAAAACACACCACTAGTACGTAATAAAATAAATTCCACATATAAATTCGGTTGGGTCTGTTTTTTTGTCAATTAAAAATTACTGGGGTCTGCATCCTCAGGTACTCGGTAATGTGGCCGGTAAGGTACCACGGTGCGGTACCAATGGTACCATTTACATTTTACTGACTCTATCTCGACTTATATTGTTGCGAGATATCGGGTACTTTGATCTGAGATCCGATTTGTATAATTTCTTCGAGTATTGTCGTTTTATATCTAAGCTTTATGACCGCCTATCGGCTCATGTAAAAAGGTTTTATAATTCCTAAGATAAGTGTTTACTGTTCTCCATCTGATATTAACATTTTCTTATGCGCTTCGGTGTCGAAATGTTAAAACATTCACAAGAAGTGGAATGCACTCTTTTTCTTCCTAGTTCCCTAATCTTCTCACGAAATGAGTCAGCTCATACCAATTAAGTCTTCTTTTAAATCTTCGTCTAAAATTGGACGCTCGCTCACGTCCTTGAACTATATTTTGCTTTGTTATGAGTCAGTCTCTTAATTAAATATTAAAATGCATTTTGATAATAAGTTTCGATTAATATCTCAACAGTGTTTGCCAATCAATCAGGTCTTTAAACCTGAATGATTGGTTAGCTGATAATCCGAAAACTGTATTCTGTATCTAGTCATTAAAGTTTTTGATATTAATAACAAAGTAATGAAAAAAAACATAATTAAGAAAATTAATGCTCGGTTCTGCTCGACAGCGCCATCATGTGCACTTGTGAACGATAAAACCCGCTAATATCGAACAAGAATCATAACACACCTGACTTCAAAACCACATACATATATTTACGAGTATTCCCGAACTTTTATTACCAAACGATAGTTATTTAGAAGAGCAATAAAACAAAAACAAAAGTAAGGCAACAATGCGCAAAGTATCAAACAATATTTTTTGTGAGTAATCCGGACCAACCTAACTCTCGGCTCAGATCAGGTAGAAAAATGAACATTGAACATACGAAGGCAATTAACTTTCGGTACCTGCCGGGGTGCGAAGGTGTGTGTGAGACGTAGAGAAGGGAAGATAGAAGGTTAAATGCACGGTAATACTGATTGCTGGAGTCTAAACTCTTGAATTCTGGCACAAATGTAGGTATGATTGGGTTTTGGTAGAAAAGCAATATTGCGTCTTTTTTCCGTAGTAAAAACCAGAAGGCATTCATTGTTTTATTATGAACATATTTGCCATCTACGCTAGAAAAGATTTTTAAACTCATTTTTATTTTAAAAAGATAATAGGTAACTGCTCCTTATCTCAGTAATACACAAACACATGATCAAGCTAAAAAAATCTGAGACAAAAAGGATTTAAGGTAAAACGCAAAACGACGTTTAATGTCGTCATTGCATATTTTTGCAAAGGTTATGCCTCAGGTAATGTGCAATTGTCAAATTAGTGATACTTCTTAGTTTCCCTACATAGCGATGTATGCGTACGCGCAAGGCAATGCATTTGTGTATGTGTGTGTGTGTGCAACACTTGCGCAAACATGGGGGTGTAACGCCTTTACGGGGTTCTAAAGATAAATCGGTGTGGTTTAATGGCATTTGGAATTTATGTCCGAGTTGAATTTGTTTTTAAGTTATATGAAGTGTACCAATTGTTGTTTATAAGCACAAAGGTTTTCCTCGAGGATTTAATATGTTTTACGTGTTATCTGGATTTCGAATTTTAGTGTTAATTAATAAGAAACGCAGGACATTACAATGCTGGGTCTTAAAGAGATGTTATCGTTTAAAAGAATCGGTTTTACTCAAGATTTGTTTAATGTTTTAGATTTACTAAGAAATAAAGGATTAAAATTGCGAGGGTTTGGGTTAAGGGAAGTCATAAAAATATTTTCTGAATTATCAATATTAGATTACAATATTTAAAGAATAAGATATATAATTCTTCCACAGGTATTTATAACTCCTTAAATTCAACCACAGCAAATCCAGCACCTATACAACAACTTTACCCAACGTCGTACAAGGTTCAAATCCTTGCAAAATTCACTCGTCCGAACCTACACAGCTTTCGCTTCAACACCATGACTCCGCATAACAACACTAGCACAATACTAAATAACATACCCCATGGGAATAGTTAAATTGACCGGACGAAAGTGCTCTTACAGACAATAGCCAGAAAAAATGGTCCATAGTAACAGTCGCAAAAAATGTAACAAAAAGCAATATGTTGGTCAGTCGGTGTGTTCGTGTTTCAGCGTCTGAGATGATTTTAATGAGGTTTGAATAATTGGAAGCTTATGTGTCTAAAGGCGCAGTTTTTATTACGCTTTGCTGTTAGCATGTGTATTATCTGAGTATTAGAGTAATTGATCTCTTTTTAGGATTTCGTACTCAATGGGTAAAAACAGAGCACTGTTATTGAATCCATATGGTTGTCACCAGGCTATATCTCAAGAACCGTGAAAATTGCTAGTTGAAATTTTCAGAGATTATGTACTTCTTTTGCCGCAAAAATAAAACAATAATAATACAATTTGGTCATAGATTCGGCAACTCGTTTTTGTTTAGCCTGTTTTTGTACGGACCCTCAGTGTCGCGTGTCCTACTCGCACTTGAACGGTTGTACTGCAAATTTTAATCGTTATCATTTTTCCTTTTGGATTATTTACTGTAGAAATTACATCCTTTTGTACGCAGCAAAGCTGCAACTAAGCTCATTTCGCATAGAATAAAAATTCTAAAATCCAGATTTATCCTGTGGTATAACTAAGGCACAAGTTTCACATGATAAATATAATGCTACCGTTAGAAACACAAACAAACAGAACTTTCACAAACCATAGCCCCAAAACAAAAGACACTAATCGTATAGTTACCCGACATATGTTGAAAGCAATCAAAGTTCTCCAATAACCAGCAAAACGGTAATTATTGGCCGGAAGTGACGTGTTATTCGTAGTCGCCATTACGCCGCGTTAGTACGCCCGCAATAAACTGTCCCAGTATTATGAACACTTCCAACAGCAACATACACATTGTTAAAGCGAGACGGAGATATAAAAATGTAGAGCGCTATCTCCCTCACACAGCAACAATAAACCTGTTTTAAGAGCGCTTGGTAGGCAGGCAATAAACTGGGGTTAACTCATGATTAACACGCAAACACACGCAACTACAAATCAAACTAATTACAAATGTTGTTGATGGCTTGTGTTTGAGATTTGATCATGTTTTAATTGATTTATTTCATTCTGATCGAATTATTTATTCATTCGTTTTATTACTGTTTTATTTGTCTGCAATTATATATCAAGGAATCTTTTGGTATGCTGGATTTGAGATGAGGATTTTTGGGTTCATGAGAAAGACTGGGATTAGGTACTAAAGGTTCACAATTGATATTGTCGAAAACTGACTTTGCGACAATATCAATTGCGAACTTCCCCCAGACTAATAGAACAAAATTATAAACATACCATTACAGTACAATAAAATATTGAAAATAATTTAATGTGCACGGTTTTGTATTTAGAAATCTTGTTAGCAAAATTCAATTAACTTTTGGCAAAAACTGCCCCGAGGGCTTCTCACGTAAATCTCATGTAATGTGCGAATACGTCTATAATTGTTGGACATTAAATTATTCTTTCATAATTATCACAGCGTTCACATTACATAACAGCATTGCGCTAAGAATCATACAGGTTAAATTGCAGGCACTGTGATCCATCAGATTTGTCAACATCAGTCCACATGGATTCCTCCACACTGATCCCGGATCGGTCCAACAAGTGTGATTATCTCGCAAACCACCCGCGGCGCAGGCGCACCCGACGATACATCCAATTACCAATCCCCCGAATTTATGCGAACTACAAATATTAGGGCGTCGTTACTGATTTACGAGCGAACACATTCTTAGAAGTGCACAAAGGTTGCCGGTAAAAAAGTCTCACTTGTTTTAATATTATCGCGTGTGAGTTCACATGACTCATTTATAATGTAATCGACATGATTCAAGCGCTAGACGCGAAAAAAATTCAAAAACACAAATTGTAGAAGGCCGTACGCGTCGTGTCAGTGCTTGCGGCAATTAAAAATAATTAGGGAACGAAGATGGCGTGTTCTCGGAAGGACGCGGCGGTACATTTACATATGGCGGTGCGAGCTCTAATGGCTGAGGTTGTGTAGCAAGCGGAGAGCGAGTTGCGGAGGCATTCAGATAAATAAACCTTTTTTTATCTTAAAAATGTCTATTTTTTAACAATTTTGAGTATTATCGAATATCATGCTGAAAAAGCCTCGAAACAGAGTTCTATAGAAGTAGAAAGTTTACAGACCCAATAAAATATATCATATAAGCAATTAACATTGTATTTTTGTAAACCAACGTACAGTTTCGCGGTACTACAACACAAACTCTAATTAACCAATCGGTAGATCCTTGAACAAATCATCTCGTGCGCTCGCTGCCCGCTCTCACTCGCACCGCAGCGCACTTGAAAACTAAATCGAGCGCGATTAGGGCCAATAGTGATTGAAAAGGGTAAAGAAACCGACCTGTATTAATGCCCATCTTTTATTTGTTATTTTACGTCCAAATAACGCCGGCCCCAGATTTAATTCTGGACTATAGATGCCTATATAATAATACTTGTACACTACTTATTACGAATTATGTTCACGAACATCGCATGGATGTTTTTATTGGTTTTCGAACGGATTTAAAATGTAAGCTAACAATTTAATAGCTATTTAGATCCGTATCTTCTGATCGGACGGGAAACGGAATTGCGAATTACTTTCGTTTGTTTCTTATTGTTGAGTCCATTAAAAACGATCTATTTATGTTGTGTATTGGTAAAAGTTTATTTAAGGTTTATTAGTTTCTTCCGAAGACAAAAAAAATGAGTTTTGAAACTAAGTATATTTTAGTTTTGCTATCAATTTTTTAGTCTTACCAGTTTCGGTATCTGACTAGGCCACGGCTACTGACATATTGACGAAGAACGTGGTACTTCCACACATCCTCCTCCTTCTGTGTACAATTATTAACGTAAGTAATTATAAGACTTTTCAGAGGTTAAAAAATTACTGAAGGGCCAAGTAATAAAGAAATTTAGAGAAGGAATTTATTTATTTTATTAAGAAGGTATAAAAGAACCGCATCTTTTTCGACCTCAAGTATATTTAAGTAAGTTTAGCAACGCTAATAAAATCCATTATAATAACAAGACATTTATCCACGCGGTCCCTTATAAAAATAAGATTAATGTTGAATACTTTATGAAACATAAAACTGACGCCACAGGTAATGGCGACACTCAATTTAAACGAATCTAATCAAATGCACAACAAGTATTTCATACATACGTTTTATGGATCTTTGAATTGTATTTTTAATTAGAGATCTGTCAGAAATGCGAAGATTATTTGATTGGTAAAATTAAGTATGCGATTATACTGAATAATATTTTCAAAATACCTTTTTGGTTGATTTCGAAAATTGTTGGTATTTATCAACCGTTACTTTTAACTGATTTCTTTGCTGCGGTAGTAATTGATACTCATTACAATATTTGTCAATTATAATAATATACTTAGCACTGACTTCTTACATTTTATGACGCTTACATTAAATACGTTTCATTAGATATACTATAAGTAACACATAACATAGGATCACAGATTAAGAAGCATTGATGAAATTACCTACAAACTGATGAAATAGGGAAATGAGGTGAAAATGTTTTACAAGCTAGTTTTCTGTTATCGACTCTCGCATAAAGGAATTTAATCCTTATGCTGAAGGGGTTTTCAGGTGTGTAGATCAAGAAAAGGTTTCACCCCAATATAATATTGATGCGGAACTAACTGCTGTATAATCATCCATGGATAATATTTGCATCCGAGTGTCTGACTCACTCGGGCAGTGGGTCGCCCGCGCGGTGCATTCTTACGCTCAAAACTGGTTGCCGATGACCACTGCTCCATTCATCGCAGAGTTTTCCTCTTTCATATCAACCACCCACTTCCCAAGCATCGTGTAAACCAAGAACCTTTAATCAAATTCCAACCTTAAATCGACGTGATTAAGTTGAGTTTTAAACGATTTTTGGATGGAGATGTGGTGTTGTGGAATAAATAAGTGGTAGTAAGTTTCTGAGTAAAGCTACAGGTTTTTATTTTTACTCCAATTATGTGACTGTGAGAAAGCTAGCCCTTATGATTCAGGCATCGCAATTGATCGGTAATAAGATATTGGTTCCGAAAGGCAGTGCGTGATCGGACGCAGGTCGTTACGCGCATGCGTCAACTCACGTAGTTTCCCCAGTGATTAATATCAAGTCCACATCACTGAATACCTCTGGTTGTTTCCGTTCTCATCAGAAAAAAAATTACTTAGTACCAGATTCTTTGTAAATTTAGGGCACCTGATCCTAACACAGATATATACTTAAAAATTGCTTTGCTATATTGCTTCCGATTTATTTTATTTTTTTTGCCCTATAGCTTTTAAAGTCTAAAAATCATGAAAAGAAATGTTTAGGTATTTGTTTCTTGCAACTACATCAACTTTTACCAAAACCACTATTCTTGTTTGAAGTACCAACTCCAGACCACCCATAGGTTATCAAAGGGCAAGTCATATATACCATGTAGATAATCTATCGTCTCGGCTATATCTTGAGCCAACAGACTCATCACATTAGAAACGTGTTCATCGAACAGTCCCAATAATTAATGAAGTGAGCGTCATAGAAACTGCATCGAATGTATTCGTCGGGCGAGCACAGGCACACAGCCACACAGCCACGCGTCCAAGTTTCTCTAGATTTTCCGCCAAGCCGACAGTCTCGGGCTTCGAGATCAAAGGATTCTGATGCAGTCCTTTCATGTTGCAATTTGTGCTTTCAATCCAATGGAGACGGCTTTGATCGCTCTGTTGAGATTATCTTTATTATTACGAATGCACTGTTGTGATTATTGTTTCTATATTCATGTGGATGGATGATTTGCAAGCTCATTTGATGCAACTTTGATAAAATGTCGTATTTAGTCCGAGGGTACTTCTGATAGAAGTGGAGCAACGATTTTTCCTCTTGAAATGTATTCATCCCAAAATACCTAAACATTCACCATATTTTCATGAAAAAATGTACTTCGTCATAGCAAAAATATAATGCATGGAAAGTTGCACTTGCTTCTATTACTCTTAATCTTAACAAAAGCTTTAAAAAACACAATAACACCGCCAACTAACTCAAAGAATGACGCTTAACCTCCAATAAAAAATGAAAACCCAGTCAACCACTATTCACAATGCATTGCACAAATCGAGCTAATCCCGCTATCCTGCCCTACAATGATGTTTAACCATTCATTATTGACAATGCGGATTAACGACCAATAGTTACTGTTGGCGCAAAAAGTTTGCGACCTTTTTACTCTATCCGTGTCGGGTTGTACACCTGCATGGTTCGGGAGTACTGAAGGTACTAGCTGGTTACAAGTACAATAGGCAAGCAGTTCCAGGAGAGTTAGAGATAATGAAAAGTTTTCCGAATCTAGACTTTATTATGTTGATATAAGATGGATATCATATTAAAACATGTCAAACTCAGGCTTCTCCCGTAACCTGCTAAGGAGTTTGTTTTTGGGATTTTCTGTTTTAGCCACTGATTGATCTTACCATTTTCTTTGAAGCATAATTAAGTTATTTATAAGCAGTATACTAGGAGCTCTAGATAAAGCATCATCTTTGTTGATCTATCGCTAGCTTTTCTCATCTGTCACTGAATGCTACAATGACTGCAACTTAATCCATTTCTATCCTTTAAAAGGGTACTACAGTAATTTGCTCAACTGTTTCTTTTTTTTTATTTTCTGAAAGGCACAGTGCATTATAGTTCTAGCCACAAAGTGAACCTAAGAATTCCAGACAGACACAAAAAGAGGACTGTAAAGTTTCGTTTAGCTGTTTAACCGAGTGTGAAGCTTGCGGTGTAATGTGTATCGGTTGTGTTTTTATAGTGCGGCTTCAATCAAGCGTGACCCTTGCATTCGTTGTGTAAAGCCTTTGTAGAGGTTTTTGTGCCTTTTTATGTATGGATTATAATAGGTTATCGTTATACTATTACGTATTTGAATATGGTTTCTGTTTTGCTGTTGGTCATAATATTTTCCTGTCTGCAATATTTTCCTCTTCATATTGGAAAAACAGCACAATGTAGGTAATTAGACTGTACGGATAGCCGAGTGCTTGAAGTCACCACGCCAAACCCACTGAGCGCGACGTGTTGTGGGTTCCATCCCCACATAGGCCAAGTATTTGTGTAATCCTCGAATGCTTGTAGTAAGTCTGGGTGTTTTTATGCACTATATTTGTGACTTGAATGTTAGTGAAACCCCACTGACTTAAGGTTTACATTCCTTACTGTGGGAGTCATTTACAATGGTGATCAATCTATCCAGTGAATCTCGGATTGAGTCAGAAGCCAAACTCCACAGTGCTTTGGTAAGGGCATTACTTTATCATCATCATATCATACAAGTAATTCTAACGTAAAAACGTAAATCTTCGAGATTTCACTTATATGGCAACTAAGTACATTTACATTATGAATCGGAAACACGAGCAAAGAGCACGTCACTTAAAATTCAGACATTATCAGCTGTCCGAAGTATTGAAATAAGATTTTGTAAATTATAATGTTTAGAGTACGTTCACCGCGAACTTATTTATATAGTCTATGCTAATGGGGTGATATATGGAGGTTAGTGATGAGGACTGTCGATATCAGGAATGTTACTGGATCGTGTAAGCATGACATGACATAAAAAAATATTATATAATTGGGAAATTGAACGTACTGAGGTACTTTCAAAATGTTCAGAGTTTACATTGTGTCGTTGTTCCTAAAATGTTGTCCAAACTGATAATGCTATACTTTTATATATGCTTTCATAAAAATTATAGCTTTTAAATCATTAAAAGAAGTGTTGTCTGTTTAATAGAGTTTTCACAGGGACTTGAGAAAGAGCTTCCAGACGTTATAAACGAGGTGTAGAATTTTATAAATTTTCTATAGCATTCATTTTTTTTCATATGTTTTCCTCCAGTGACAATCAGTGGGCATACTATAAGCAGCTTCTTTTCTTCTTTCTTTATTTGCTGGCTGTTCAACAAACTCACCCATTCAAAATATAAGTGAGTATGTCGATATTAGCACGAAATTTTGGCAATCACTAATTTCGGCGCATGACTTACCACGTACTCTATACTGAGAACAAATCACAGAGGTCAATGTACATTTGTTTATAGAAAGTTCTGGATATTGCCCCCTTGTTTGTGCTCGCATGGAAATCTCGGTAAACGAATTGTAATCACATGAACTTGAAAAATAACGCAAGCATGTAAACGTGAACTGATTCTAGGGCTGCTCTCTTAAAAAAAACGAAATAAACTTTTTTTCAAAACTCCTGCACTAAGATCACGATAGTTCACAAACATTCAAGCCACATGCTCAAAGACACCCAGACTCTGGAAAATATTTTTTGTGGATCATACAAAAGCTTGTCCTACTCGAGAATCGAACTCACGACACATCGTGCACATACGGTTTGGTGCGATGTCCCTCAACGACTCGGCTATCCGAACACTCAAAGATTTATTTGTATAGTTTTAAATATTAAGACAATTATTAGCGTTAATAGATAATTAATATCTACCATAATTATACTCTAGCGTCGTTAATACCATAGCACATTTTTTTTTCCTAGCCTACTGTATCCTACTGCTGGGCAACGGCCTCCCCCAAATCCTTCCACGACTCTCGATTCTGGGCCGCATGGCCATAGCACATTAGAGATATTTTTTTAAATACTGACCACCCTAAGGTAAATTGATTGTGAGCTAAGTTTTCCTATAATAAACCATATTATCTCTTATGCTAGGGCGCTACATCTAAAAGGGGATTAATTAATAACATTGATACTATAGAATAACTTGGGACTTATTCGCAAATCAATTACTTTTATTCTCCAAGCGGCCATTAAAACCATGTCTAAAGTACTAAACCCTATTACCATGAAATCAAAATGTAGATATATTAACATATGTCCAATACATGACGAATTCAGTGAATATTAAACAAGAATGAATACAGAGCGGTAATCAGCAAACATTTAGACTTGTATGAGGTCACTTGTATGAAAGTTTCATTAGGAAAATGATACTGCTTTTATTTGGTTGTGTTCTTAATGTATGGACATATTATTATTTATGTTAAAACTGTTGAGATTTCGGTTTTGAGAAACATATGATTTCGTTTATTTTTGTTGCTAACTGTCTGTAGCTACCGAAACATATAACTAATTGCAGTTCTTTCGATTATTACGATAGGAATTTATTTACTTGTATTATGTAACTTAACGTTTAATAATACCTTGATTTACACAAGATATTCAACCATATGCATTTTAAGTAATTGCAAATATTCAGTGTTCAAACATCAGTAGAAAGCGCGACTTCTATTTTGCTAACTAAAACTTCATTCATCTTTATATACCCATACATTTCTCACCTCTACTACCATACAAAGTACGATACGAAAAGAAGAAGCTTAGATAAACACGATACAATTAAAACGGGGCAATACGCAGTGCTCTCAATTCCAACATCAATGTCGTCACACGTACTCCAGCCTCTATGAGCTGCACAGTGGGCCCTTTTGTCCGCAACTAGGTCGTTGCACAGTGGCACACTTCAGGCTAGCGCTTACGTCACAGCTCAGCCTTCGTGCAGACCCTGAATGGCACGTGAGGGTTAAATGAAGGAGGGTTAAGTGGGTTCTAATGGAGATGTTATAATCAGTAGGCTGTTAGTATGTTAGAGTAGATATTGAATATCACTAATGTCGAGGTACAGTTTTATGAACATTTATAGTCGCATGATTAGTAACATGAGAACGTAGGTTAATATAAGAAAATTGAAAAGTTTTCTCTATACGAGGATAGGGGGAAGCTCTCAATATTTTTTATTCATACAATTGGTACAATTTTTTTTCGAGTTTTCATCCTTCTCGCTATCATGAGTCTTAGACATGATGCTGACTTTTTATTTAAACAAATGCTTCAATTTAAAATAGAAATGATATACCTGAAACAAAAAAAACTCTCCCCATGGTATAGTATGTGAAATGACACGTAATTTAAAATTCCATTATTTACATGAGCAGTCCAAACACTGTTCCTGGATCGCACACAGCCAACAAATGTGGCACTCTCCCTCAACATTGATAACAAAAACGTTGTTTTTTTTCATAGATTATCGCATAATAGTGTAACAAGGGCACATAATTGGGGTAAATATGCCAAATATCGGCGTTCGTCCTAAGTAAACAACTGCGCTACCTACGCGGCGAGGCTGTACGCGCGTTTACGACTCTGAGTTAGATGCAATATAACAATTTTATTGAGAATTTAAAGAAATTTAATTTAATATGTTATTCTAAGTAGTGATGACCTAGTCAAATTCGTGGAGACATGTGGCCAGCAATCGCAAAAGATAGAGAAGTCTGGAAAGCAAGGCGGAAGCTTTTTCCAAATCTAAAACAGGCTATATAGAAAAATTATTCTCATATGACGTTTTGTTTAGTTCGAATATACTCACGTAATCTAAATTTACAGTCATAATAGGTTATTTTATCGCTACTAACATTACACGGTTAAACGATCTCTTTTTAAAGTTATTAGGTAAAGAAGCAGGGCAAAAGGACAAATTTTCGATGAAATCATTTAACGATGAACTACGTTTCTAACAAACGCAAACACTCTAAACTTTTGTCTAAACCACCACATGTCGCAACCCCGGAACTCCGTAATTACTCTACCGTCTAAGCGACACAAAAACTGACTTTTGCCCGACAAATTGCAACAAAAAATCGCAATGTCCATGCATGGACTACACGTGCAGTTCATGCGATCGCCAAGTGCGTCGGATTCTCACGTCTGAAGCGAATCTTACAAAAAGTGGAACGTGATTTATCGATAGAGAATCGACACCCCCGCACTTGGCTGGCGCGGCAGCCGCTCTCGACACCGACTTGTGCAATGAATAGTGAAATGCAAGTTCAGTAAGTATTTTTAAAGTGTACGCTAGTAAGCTTCATAAAGTCTGCAGGCTAGACGCGTAGAGAATGCTTGGAAGGTGATCGATTGATTACAGTTTAAAGTTTAAAGTATGATTGCTATTGAAGTAGAGAAACGGCGAAAAAAGATTAAATATAGTCCGAACATAATTGGGAACATAGCAGAATGTTACGCATAAAACAATGCAATGGCAATTGGAGATTTCTTTAATTATAAGCGTCGCTTTCGATGTGCCAATTAAATCATTCTAAAGTTAGGTCGGTAAATCAGCATTAAGATTGATACGCATCACTCTGAACAATAAAACATATGACTTCATATACAAAAGCGTCAAACGTAAAAGCATTAACGCGACTACCTGTGACCCACCCTCGCGTTTTGTCGCGCAAAAAATAAACGCATAATCGTAATCGCATTGTCGCGAGTGACTCCGCAGGTCACCTTCCTCATTCGCAAAACAAACCACTTTTAACCGTATTATGATAATATTAAGTGCCAAAATCGTGTGGTAAACAAACTTGTTTTTCATACGAGAAAAATTATGTAGCGTAAGAATCAGAATCGTTTGTTGGATAAAAGTATTATTATTTGTAATAAATTCTGCGGGTATTGTAAGGATTTTTGACAGTGTAATTCTTAATGTTATTATTTCTTTTAATGTTGGCGTAATGTCGCAAAATTCTATGACATTAGTCGTGGGAGAAACCAGTCTGGTAGAGACGATGTCAACAATACGCGGTGGATACGTCACTGGCTATTAATGTTTATAGATAGCAAATGATAAATACTGGGAATGTAACTTTTTTATTCTGTATTAAGAGCTTAATAGCTGTGAAGGCAATTGTAATCCTAATTTATAACATCTTTAAACCTCCTATATTGTTTTTTTTTATTAAAAAAAACATGAATAATTTAAAAACTTTTCCACTGACATTAAATTCAACATTATTCACTTATACACAAAACAAAAGCCGGTAAATACATAAATAACATTTGCAGCGTACACAAGAAGTATATTTTATACTAAACGATGTCCAGTTTTATGCGAAATATAAATAGTATATTGAACTCTTGAACTCGTAATCCGTGATACATAAAAAGACCATTGAACCGACTTCGAATTATTCAAAAATATGAAGCTATTGGTAAAGACCGCGGCTTTGTCTATCTATGCTCAGATTAGCTTAGATATCACATTAATTAAATCTAGAAGTTATTACAATCTGCTAAATTCGGAAATTTTAATCATATTTAAATTATTACTTTTATTGGAATTTAATATTTACTTTTAACAGCAACGTGTCTAGTTATAATGATTTTTGCATTAAAAGAAAAGTAACAAAATAAAATTTAATAATTTCTTATTAACAATATTATATACCGATTTCAGCCTTAACTTAAAAATAATAAATCACGGACATATTATTATTGCAGACATTACCCGTGTCATCCAAACATCCAAATCTGTACTATATTGATATAATATATATTCGAAGGATGTTACGCAAATATAGAAAGCTATGTAAATGCGTGCGCGGGCGACTGATTACATTATATTATTCTTAGGTACGACAACGTTTAATTAATTCAATTAAGTATATTTTTACGATCTTTATCGGATCCGCGGAGTGAGATGAAATTGCAAAATTCATCTTAATTTGTTCATTCGTGTGAAAATATATTAATGGCAGCCGAGATTACGACGCACTATTAGAAATAAAACGTCTCGCTTTGGATTTTTTTAAATAACATTTTATTTATTTTGTTATCTTTTGAAAGACATTAGAAATCTCATATTGCGCAGAACTAAACGAACAAGTTTTAATGTAATACATTACTATAGAGAGATAAATAAACCAGTTAGATTTAGTGTTGATCTAGCAAATAAACAATTGAAATAACATAAATTATTCGACTTCAAAGTATTTTTCCGTAGTTTGTTCCTAATCCTCTTAGGTACTTATAAATTGTCGGTAATGTCAGCAATACGCCAATGCGCTTGACATTACACATTAATTATATATTTCCATTTCAAGTACAATATTACTGTACTTGCAAAAAAAGATCCGTTGTTCGCCCTCAAATCAATGTACAAAATAAAACTGTAAATGATTTTTAGTCCTTTCTACCTACATAGTACTAAATAAGAATCAAACTTATTATAGGAGTTTAACTTAAAAGAAAGGAATGTTTAAGTTTAAAAAAATGTTTGGCATTAGCATATTTTGCAAAAGTGCATTTCTGCGAGCCTATTAGGATACAATCAATATTATGCATACGACATTCTGACGTAGAGCTATCTAATCTATTCACAGCGGTTTACACATCAATGGTCCTATGATCCATAATGACACTGGTCTTTAGAACCAAATATACAGACTTGTCATTTTTTTTCTTCAGCGCTATCCACTATCAAGATCTTACTATCGCCAAAAGCATATAACAGCTACGTGATATCAAAAAAACTTATAATATCTACCTGCTTTGTTCAAATAGTGTTATGAATTTGAAATAATACCCGCATGTCGCAACGACCCGTGCTACGTCGTTAAATATTAAAAAAAAAACACTACCTGTAACTTAGATTCAACTAACAACTATTTTGACAATCGCTTAAAATATAACTTACGAAAATAGATCTAACTCGTAGAAGATTTAGTTGCTTTTGCAATGGCAGATGATAAGCAACTGCATTTGAGCGTACTAATAAAAAATAGACGTCCAATGCAATTGTAAATCTTTTAACTTTAGAGTCAAAATCATCAAAATAGCTTTTAAAATAAACGGTTAAGGTTCACTTTTGATTGTACATGAAATAATGTTTTTGGCTAGACAGTTTGAGATTGTAATCCAATATTGCGCACACGACTAGTTTCAAAATACAAAAACATAAAGGATTTCAAAAGAAGTATTGGAATTGAATCCTTCACTTTTCTCACTTTTTTGCTAAGTTAGTGGAACATGAATGTGTTTTGCAAATAGACAAGAAAATATTAAAATTCTTTGATGTTATCAGGATTTGATGCAATTTATTTATCCAAGAACTTAGTATATTTGCCAGATAGCTTGAACGGTAAATAGATAGCAGACGAGATAACGAGTACATTCTACAAAAAACATACCTACCTACTTCATTTTCACAACAAAATCTATCGATCTAAACATTTTACCGTAGAACGTAGAGTCACACGAAAATTAAAATTGAACAGTTCACACAGTTCCATAACTTTTTACCTTTTTCAATTCAAAAATACTTTCAATAAAGCCTTGGGTACGAAAAAAATTAAAAGCATTGCTGTCCTTACCCGACTGCGGCGAAAAAAGTATGATTAATGATTTTCGAAATTAAATAATTCGAGGGCAGGTACCGAGTGGCGATTTTTTAGCTATTGTCCTTTTCGTCATCGGACCTAACATTAATTTTTGCTCATCTCTTTTGAAAGCCACATTCTTTTTGAGATAGGACCGTATGGTTTATTTTAATTGGAAGATTTTCGCTTTTGAAATCGTAACTTTACTGACGAGAACAAATTACATACTAGGTTTATGCTTTTTAGAAAACATGTTTAAATTTCAGGTGAAACTCTTCCCCCTCATCTTAGCATAGTTGCAGTTCTTTATCTTTACATAAGTTATACCAATAGTACAATATTTCTAGAAAAATCTAATTTAAATCATGCATTTCGAAACAATAGAACGGCACTAAAGATCTAGAAGCTAGCATATGCAGTATTACACCTTATAGTTCCGTGATCGCTACCAACAATGAAGAAGACTCGATGAATAAAAAAAAGCCGTTTTAATCAATCAACGGACCGTGAGTTTCGGGTAAAAAGCTACATAAAACTTGATGTTTCAATAATTGCAATTTTAATTAACAATCCGTGAATAAACGAAGTAAATACTAAACATTAAACATTACGATAGGTGCGCGCGAAAGGACCGCGGATATAAAACGCGAACGTTTTGCAATCAACAACATTATTTCAGTTAAAAAAACGACTTGCAATATGTGTTGATGATAGCCAATCAACTTTAATTATAATAATTGACTATTGAAAATAACATTGCGGTATTGCGAACAACTACGGATGAAAAAACTAGTATGAACGTTCAAATCACACGACAACGGAGAAAAAAGAGTGATGCTGCTTTATGGTTTTTTGGAGCCGTGGTTCTGTACATCTTGATATAATTGCTTTTTACAAAATAATCTACCTATCTGTTCTGATTAGGGGCATCAGCTGTAGAAAACAATAAGGTAAAAAAATCAGAATATTTCTTTAAAAGTACATGAAATATTTTTAAAAATTTAACTAATTAAGAATCTACTTTTCAATTTTATATCGATTAATCATTACCAAGAACAAAAAGGACCAAACTTCGTACGGTAGGACCAGAACGCGCGGACTTCTAAAAACTCCGATAAAATACCAAAGTGTGTAACTGTGTACGTATAACGAACACATGTTAATAAAAAGTGGCTCCAATAAGCTTTGGGGTATAAAGCTGAACAATTACCGGTAGACGAGGATTGTAAAATTTTACAATCAGTACGAATGATGGCCGAGTGTTGTTATTGTGATTACTAACGCCGAATACTAATGCCGGATACCCAATATGCTGTTGTTTTATGGAAATTCTGTATTTGGTTTTTTTATTTTTAAATGTTTTATTCTTGTACTTAAATTTATTGAACAAGCCTTATTGTAAAATGTAATTCTAATATGACACAATACACACACAAATGAATATGTGTAAAAAGAGACGTTTTATACATAATCTAGGTTTTGGTTCTGATCATTCTACTATAGAAGTGATTAAAATCAATTGCATGTGTTTATGCAACAGTTTTTTATCCATGCCTCAAACAAACAACATGTATTATGACAAGTACCAGCCGCACAAGATATTTAAATAAACACAAAAACTTTGATCTCCGATTACCACACCTATATCAATACCTGTATCATTAAATCGTTTGTACATCTATACTAATATATAAAGCTGAAGAGTTTGTTTGTTTGTTTGTTTGTTTGTTTGAACGCGCTTATATCAGGGACCACTAGTCCAAATTGAAAAATTATTTTTGTGTTGAATAGACCATTCGTCGAGGAAGGCTTTAGGCTATAAACCATTACGCTGCGACTAATAGGAGATAAGATACAATGGTAAATGTAAAAAAAAAACAGGGCAGGTATAAATCATAACTTATATCTTCTACATATGGGGACGAATTCGCGGGCAGCAGCTAGTCGATAATAAAACAAAAACTATTTACGACACAACGAGCTAAAGTTCAAGATTACTTCTACTACAATTATATCTAGATTTTTTGCAACAATTATCGCAGTTATTACATTTGGTAAAGGTTATATTATTCGCTGGAGGAAACTTGTAGTTGCTTTTTTTATTAGACGGGTATTGTATCAATATTTATGTACGTGTAATCGTATAGGCATAATTATGTTTACGTAACTATGTAAGTATGCAAGGTCTGCGATGAATGACGTAAAGATTATTTTAATTGGAAATGAGTTATTTTGAAGACTGAGATTATCAGCTGTTTTGCTGTATTTATGAAAAATTAATTGTATGCTTAAACATCATTCAGATCCCAAAGACCAGAGTTTCCGCGCTCAAGGACCAAACAACTCAGTCCACGGTTCTTAGATATTTCTAACTCAAGACAATTCAAATAAAAGTATTCATTTTATTTCCTTGGTAGAGGATAAGTTAACAGCATCATGACACATAGCACCTCGGGTCGGGTCTCGGTAAGAGTCAGAAACGTGATCCGACATATGGCACGCTCCGCACTTCCGACAATTTTAGAAAAAAAGGACGCTTTAAAATGACGCAAAAAATGTGTACTAGAGTATCTTACGGGGTATGGAATGTCTTTAGATGAGAAGGACCCGTATTATACTGTTTTAATAAAAGCTTTCTTTAAAAAGAGTTCGATTACTTCATTAATTAGGCAACTGTTTGTGTTTCAATAACGTGAAGGCTTAGCTTGCTTAGTAGTAGATAGTTTAACTAAAAAGTAATGAAATGAAATGTATTTGAGTAACATTATCACTTCACATTGTTTTTTTATCACTTTTGAGTCGACATTTCATGTTTGATTAATCTCAGAAAAATGAATGTATGGAAAGTAAATGGCAGTTTTCAAATAATATCATTTCTATACAATTGATCGATGATACAACTATTTCTCTACTGGTGAAGGACTATCCAAAATTGTGAAGTTTAAGTTGAAAATGACTAGTATTTCTTTTTTTTAAACTCATCTATAAGTTTTCAAGGCAAACCCAGAAGGTCACATATAACAAGACATTGCAATCCACACCAATTAACTGAGTATCCACCAAACTACTTACGAGTAGTTTCGAAACTCTCAGAATGAAGATATCAACGATACATGTTAATTAATGATCAAGTACTTGAAGATAAACACCGACTCATTAACGTTGATTAGTTAAAACTAAATATTACACGTGAGGTGTTAATTTTGTTTATGAGAAGTATTGTATTTATTTTGTGGTTCCCTACAAGATGATGCTTCACTTGTTTTCGAAAAGGAAAATGTGAGTATCTACGTGCTTGTTTTATAATGTTTCAATTCGATAAACGATAATAACTGAACCAGATCCGTAATAAACAGTTCCTAGGTCTATACCTATTTTTTTTACTTTTTTCTATCTATTATATGTTAATCCCAATATTTGAAAGACGCGTTTGAGTGCTCAGCTAATATCACTTAATTAAAAAAAGTACATCTCTTCTACAATTTAATAATTTAATCCATTAATTACAATAATAGTGGCTACTCATTCTAAAGGGAATACGTGTATCTATAAACGCTTTGTGTCATTCTCTACGGAACCCAAAAACAGATCAAGTAAGAACATCATACAGAATGCATGTGCGAAACATTTGTGCGCAAGCGCATAGCAATGCGGTCCATCCAGCATCTGTCGGTACAAAAAATGTTCACTACCTACTTTGTTATTACTAAGATCTGTGTTTATGCTTCGTCATTGCTAGTTAAGTGTGACAACATATAAAAAATTCGATAGTTCATAACCTTTTTTTAGATTTTGGAAAGTTGAAAATATTAAAATCGATTATGTTATATAAGTTAAAAAGCGGCATAATTCTTTTAAATATAATGTCAAATTCTTCGCCTACAACCTTTGCCATTGGCAGGTATTTATAATTCCATATTTTATAAGATTTGATCCTAATTAAATAGCTCCTACCATAAAGCCATCAATCATAATAGAAAAACTGATATTTAAGTTAATAACAAGTAAAAATTTACATAACTTGATCACCAAGTAAATATGTCGGTCACAAATATAAGTAACTAACTTTGAAGCTATTCAAAATAAATAATTTAAACTCGTCTGATTGAGTGTCATTCCACTAAAATTTGAGATAAATAGCAAAAATATTTTAATGTCCGCATGCGGCTTGACCGACCCGAACTATAGGGAAAAGTACAGTTAGAAAGCATTCACAAAAAATGGTAGAATATAAATGATATAAATCTATCTGTGTTGCTTAATTAAAATCATTTAATCTGCAATCGGAATACATTATGGCAAGACGGAGCCAATAAACCACGATAATGCGTGGAAACATACGGCTATGTATTGCGGGTCGCATCGCGGCGTTATAAAACTAAAACAAAGAATAATAATGATGCGATGAGTATGTTGTAAGTGGTTTAATTTTATAATCCTGTAAACTAATTAATAATAAACTATTTACTTCATTTTTTATCTTATCTTTAGTTCTTAAGAAAAACAATTTCAAACAGCCCATGTCAAAAGAGTATTTGAATGAAAAGTAAACACTTTTCGCGATAGTTTAAAAACACCTAAACTCAGACTGGATTCCAAGGTTAAGTTTAATTTGCATGCTAAACGAAAACACGTTTCGAATACAATTAGCTTTAAACATTTTTATGTACCTTTTACAGCTTTGAGAAATGACTTTTTACTGTTCAATCTATCTAGCTCTCAGTACTAAAATGTAATACAATTATTGGCTGTAACTTCTTTATTACGTCGGACGCTTCGCCATTTCAGTAAGTTCAGTATTATTTTTACATTTTCCTATTGGCTAGCTCGCGTTATTTTCTATGAAATTTCGATATTACTTTTTCAAATATTATTATTTACTACGCTTTGTTTAGCATGCAGTATTTTCAAAAATATAACTGAATTCTGATAGAGATATCGCAAATACAGGAATTTATATTTCAAAGGGACTTTTTAAGCTCAGATTTTCTTTCAAATTGAGAAACTATTTTGCTAAACCAAACGTTGTATTCAACTTGTTTTGAAATACTGAAATATATCGTCGTAAACAACGTCACTGACGACCCCGTCTGCAACAAACTCCCGTATATTTCGCCCCGACATGTTGTTATACCAGTAATGTGTTCGTAATAGCCAAATGTTTCCGCCACTATATACAAATGTCCCACGAATCACCATATAAATGAAACGTACATAATTTTATCAAATTCGAAAGTACCATATCGAACCGGAATCACGCTACCAACAGATTTACGCAATTAGTAAGAATTCTTAAGTTTAATTTATTTTATTAGGGTATCGTACGCGTACGTATGGGTAAGAACGGAATAATATTAATCAGGTTCCGCTGTCTGTCTGGCATTAGGCTGCATCTCATGAACATATAGATATGAATTTTTTGCAGTGATGTTCACAACTGATGTATTTTTCAGTTCGACTCGCGATTCCGCCGCGTCAGCTCATGATTAAGGACTCCGGTTGGGTCCAAACTAGTCGGGCTACCCCGATAAATACGCGTGAGTAAACCGTTACATTATTGAATAATGATGTATTTTGTTTCTTATACATCATCAAAGTTAAGCAACGCTTAGAACAGTCATCAATTCGACAGGTGACCAATTTCTTTGAAAAGTTGCTTTCTTTAGCCTGTTTACACGGAACCCTTAGAGTCGCGAGATACACTCACACTTGACCGGTTCTATATTAATGAATGTCAGATTGTCAGCCGCGGGTTTTATGGATGTTGCCCGAGGCGTCATGCGCCCGAGTCGGGTTTGGCGAAAATGACCATCCACCGCATAACTTAGTGATATTAATTGCTTTATTTTTGGTAAAACTTAATGAGGCCTAGATTTCCTTTTGAATGTTTTATTTAAACTAATCAATGTTATGTGATATACTCGTTCATAACTATTTTATTGATGTTTGGCTAATTTATTGATGCCTAATCGTAAAAGGTCATATACTCGTATGCATATGGTTCTAAGATCAAATATACGTATAGTAATATAATTGTTGTCCAGAGACAGCTTCAAAATAAATTCTTCCGAATAAAAAATGTAGTTACATGAGTTAAGTTCCTTATTGGCACTGCAGTGTAAATCTTAAACCGGTATTGTAACAGGCAACTAAAGTAGCTCGTTATTTTAATAGATTACCCCAAAAACACGTGTTTCAAATAAAAACTAATATAAAACAGTAATAGACTGTATATTTGTATCCAATAATTAAGGGTTAATTAGCTATAATAGCGTCTTCTCTTAATTATGGTGATGTATTGCATCGATTATTATGGTATAAAGCACCGGTGCGATCGTATTTAGAGTGAAACCGATGAATATTCACGAAGAAACAAGTGACAGTTAGGTAACATCACTACTTTACTTGATACCAACTTAAGTTTGCGGTTCTCTAAACATTCGACACCCGAAATCCAACTTTAACGCAAGACAGTAAGGAGCTTTATTAGTTTATTGGAGTTACCACGTCGATTTGCGCATAGGTCATCAGCTGGCAGATCAGCGTTTTGAAAAATGCCCCCAAATGGACATCGGCGACTATTGAAGTGTTAAAATACAATAAATCACGAGCAACCAGGTGATTAATTTATAGAGCAGCCAATCCTAAGTACCATTTAAGGAATGGTTCTTAATCCTAGATCTATAAAGTCGAAAGTTGTACACAGAGAAATGTCACAAAGGTCAATATACAGTGGTTTCAATATTTTACGATTTAGTTTATGAGCGTGTTGTAGAGGCCTAAACAAGACAGTAAAATAGGAAAGTTTAGTGAAAGGTCGCCGAGATATATTGTCTCGTATTTGAAACACAATTTATTCCTATTTAATCAAGTAGACGTGGGTTTCGAACGTGTAATGTATCCAAGAGATACGAACACAACTGTACTTGGGCCACAGTTTGCTTAGAACAGGAAAAAGTTTTACTATCGAATGAAGTCTAAAGATAGGAATAAAGTAAACAACATGTTTTTTTGTTAAAAAGCCAATATTTTTTTTGACATATAATACATACATATATACGCAAAAAAAAATTGCACAAGATCAACAGTAAGCTTGAAGCTACATGTGCGGTAAAAATTGTGACAGCAGTAAGCTATCAACTGCGTATGATAGAACATGCTATTGGTCCCTGTCTGCCTAATACAGAGCTTGTCTGCTATAAATGAGACATAAAAACAAAACAGTTAACTCAATGCGATCTCTCTGTGCGACACAAACCTTAAAGCTACGTCAACAGCAAAAACAAATGGTTTCCACTAAAACCTCATTACCGCACAATAAATTAAAGTTCGCCTTAAGCAATGCACAATAAATGTAAAGCCGGCGACGATATTAATTGTAATTGAAACCGGTTCACTCCGGCGACGGCTAGTTACAGCCGGTTACAGCCGGTTGTATCCGGATAATGCTCGTAAATAACAAAGATGTCCAGTGAATTTAATGCACGGATGACGCAACGTTCGGGACTGGTATGGTACATAGAAAAGCAATAATGCGACCGAAACTGGTTTCCGTGAAGAAATGTAGCGGTGTCGGTAATTTTGGAGACATTAAATAAATAGTCAAGTTTTATTTGTAAGAATTATTAGAGACTAGCTGTTGCCCGCAACTTCGTCCGCGTGGTTAGAAGATAATATAAGTTAGGAATTTTTGAACGAAAGCCCTCGAAGATTAATATTTTTCCCCGTTTTTGCCACATTTTCCATTGTATCTTCGCTCCTATTAATCGCAGCGTGATGGTATATAGCCAAAACTTTCCTCGATGAATGGTCAACAAAACACAACAACAAAAATCACAAAAAGATTTTTTCAATTTGAACCAGTAGTTCCTGAGATTAGCGCGTTCAAACAAACAAACTCTTCAGCTTTATATATTAGTATAGATATAGATTTTAGTATGATGGTGACATAGCCAATTGACCATCCAATCTAGAAGCCTTGGATCTTGTTTTGTTCAACTTATCTAAATGGCTCTCCTTTTATTTATGTGCACGCAAGTTAACAAAATGCAAGCAAATAATAAAGCCTAATGTAGAGCTCTGTTACATTGATCTTAGTAAGTAAATATTATCGTACGTAGGAATGTTTCAACAAGTGTTTTCGAGATAAAGCCTATGTAAGATTATCTCATCACAGCGACATCTAACTGTGACGTAATCTATTAGTACTGTATTCAGCTTAGGTACTGCTGTTGTATAGTCATCAGACACCCTTATATAGAGCAAGCGACATAAATCGCTATTTAATATTCTTCACGAATTGTACAACCATACGTGATATCGTCATAATATAAAATAATGAATTTGTACGTATGTTTGTTTAAGCTGCCTATGCTAAAAAAAACTTGTCTGAATTGTAAAATTATTTCGGTGTTAGATACTCAATTTACCAAGAAAGGGTTAACAAAAGCATCATGAAGATATGGCCTATAGAAGCAGAATAAATGTAGGAAAAGCCACAGGGCACAACTAGTGTAAGTAATATCATCTCTAGATAACATTAGCATTCTTTTAAACGACCCGCCCACGCCCGCTCCAATTGTCAAACAATCTAGTTTTGTAATTATGACGTCATTATTTATATTCCGTCAGTTTCCGAGGTATTTCATTGGGTTTTTACTCTAGAATTAGAAGTTTTGGACACGTAACTGTAATACGGGGTTCAATATTGTCTGCGAATGTCGTAACAGATGATCTGCTTTTGTTTAATATTTGAGAAATATAAATAAGTATTCTACAGGTAATAAGATGAATTTGAGGTCTAGTATTCATTTATTAACATTAGGAATATATTCGCTTCAAAAGGTACATTTATCCTAGGACAATGTCTCACAAAAACGTACACGCTTTTTAAGAGTAAGATCAGATATATAACAATTGCTTTATTGTTAAAGCATACATTGTTTTTACGCCGAATTTTTATCTATACACCTTCAAATCATAATAGTTAGTAATCGTAAACATGTTATATATATATGAAGAGGTATTATTTGCGCTGCGAATCTTTACTAAACTCAGCGAAACCCAAATTAATACGCTAAAGTGATTCATTATTGGAAGAACAAGACGACATTTATATAATATTACAAAACGATCGCGACATGACTTGGTAACGCGGTGACAAGCCAAAAGATCACAGATTCACATACTTTATCTTATAAATGTGATCTTAAACGATTTACGTAAGCATATGAATAAGATGATCGTTTCCGCAATTACTCTGTTGTTCATATTTGTGCTTTATCGTTCTCTGAATATATTAGAGGCTTCTTTAATCATAATATAAATTAGTTTCGAACTATTTTAATTTAATCTTGTAACGTACTTTGTTTTTGACAATGTTTATGTTTTTGAATCGTTGATTGATGTTTAAGAATGTTAAACACGTGTTTTTCTCACTTTGAGTCAAAGTATCAACTTCTGTTAAGAAAAGCCCACATAACAATATTAGTACTTTTCAAAAGAATTCAAACAAAAATGCTTAATTAAATTGATCTGCAACAAGATAGCCAAGAAGTGGTGCAGCATAAACTAGTGTGGGAACCGCAAATCAACTTCATATGGCTCTTAATCAGTAAATCTACATTAATAAAATAATAAGTCAAGCAAAATTTAGTTCAGAATGTAGCAACAATATCTCATTGATGAGCCCCGCATATATCAAGCTCAGCCTTTCGATATATATTTAATGATGAGCACATTTCATAATTGCGTTACCAAACAGATGACCACACATACTATAGTTCAAGCATTACCTAATGTATACCTAGTTTCGAGAACATTAACTTAAAATCTATACTAATATATAAAGCTGAAGAGTTTGTTTGTTTGTTTAAACGCGCTAATCTCAGGAACTTCTGATCTAAATGGAAAAGATATTTTTGTGTTGAATAGACTATTCATCGAGGAAGGCTATATACCATCACGCTGCGATTAATAGGAGCGAAGATTCAATGGAAAATGTGGAAAAAAACAGGGCAGATATAAATCAGAACCTATATCTTCTAACCACGTGGATGAAGTCGCGGGCAACATCTAGTTTGATATATACAGCAATGTATAATTTATTTTATTACATTAGTTGTCAGTTTCATTATGGCGAGCAATAAAAATCACTTAGTGACGTTTATTGGGCTTGTTTTTAATTAACATCGTGTCAAAATGAAGAAGAATCATTAGTGCATTTACGATGTACAAATTATAATTATACAGTTTATTATAGATAAGGGTCGATGCACACTGGACGGTGAACGAGTTACGTAATACGGCAAGATGATTGGAATCAAGAAAAAAATTAAAATACAAACAGCAACAAAATGTTTCAAAAGGTCCAAAAATGAACTAACTTTTTTAATTCTTCTATAAACTATTAAAAAAAAATTGTTAAGAATTTAACTTTTAATTTAAAGCTATAAGTTTATTTAAAGACGCATTTATATATATTTATATCTTTATTTAATTATCACACTAATCTACCATTACAGGTTACTTAACCTAATGCGGTACCTAGGACTATACAAAGGTCTAAGTATTTATGTGAACTAGGATTTGTAGTGACATAAAACAATTACAAGCTAGCGACTATAAAACGAGAATTGTAGCAGTATTCTTATAGCACAAGAATCCCAAGGTCCACAAATGATCTCGTAACAAAATCGCAAAGTTATAGACTAATATCCTAAAATATCTGCTCATGACCTAATACTCCACACTTAATACCTCACATTTACGAGCAATTTCTTTAAGAAGCTATTTGAATCGCCCACGTAATTGTATGCGCCAATCCTCGAATTATATCCTAAGCGCGATTATACCAAAACTGCAATTATATGCTGTTGAACAAGCCCCGAGGCAAGTGTTATTGAAACTGATTTTGCATTCCATTCACAGAGTCAGCCTTAATTTAAAGAGCTAATATTTCAAGTTTTAAAGTATTTTCGATGACTTAATTATGTTATGCGTCAATAGTTCTTTAGCGAAATAAATGATGCAGTTTTAAGATTTGAAATGAAACTACTTTTACGGATTTTATCGCGGTTTAATTTTAGATTTTAGTTCCCGGCGTTTCGAAACCTTTGCAGGTATCATGGTCACGGGCAGACTCAGTCTGCGCAGTCATGATACCTGCAAAGGTTTCGAAACGTCGGGAACTAAAATCTAAAATTAAACCGCGATAAAATCCGTAAAAGTAGTTTCATTTCAATGTCTAACATTCGCGTAAACCTAAGAAACCAGTTTTAAGATTTATTTTTCGAATGACGATTGATCCATATTTTTATCTACAGCAGAATAATTGCTATTAATTATTATCTACGGCTGACATTGACTTTTAAGTTAGCTTGTTAATTGTCTGTTACTTCGATACTCATATTCAAAAATCAAACAAAACATACTATGTTAGGTGAAATGCCGTATAAAGACTGATGGACACCGTTTGATTATAATAATTATTCTTCTTCAATTTCCCCACATATCACTGCACTTACATCATCTGCCTAGCCACACTCGCATCGCACCTACCACTCTAATCATTCACACTAGTAATCTGCAATTACTGTGAGAACAAAACAACCGCCAATAACAATAAATTACAATTAAAAAATCGTGAAAGTTTGATCAGAGCTTAACCAGGGACCTACATATTAAAGTGAAGCTCTTGCTTTTGTGGGAGCAAGACAGTGCTATACACGACAGAGAGCGGCATCTCGCTTACACAGTTAAAACAACACTGCTTTAAGAGTATGATGGTAGGTCCCAGTACTTATTCTGGTTACGACTGGCCGTTTCCTGTCGATCCCATGATACTAGGTAGGTATATCATTTTGAGTAAGAACATCTGTAAACACTGTTATTATTGCTTTAGAATAATAGTTTTATAATACTTGATAATATATGAGCTAACTCTATGTGATTTGAAAAGTGTATGAATAACTAAAGGGTATTGAATTTAGTGTGACGTTTACAATTTATTTTGAATCACATGCTTCTAGTTGTAAAATGTTTGTTGACATTTAAGATGCCTGAAAGAGACCTGAAATGTACGACTTGAGAGCCAGGGTTATATATCCCGCATATATATATAATTGTATTTCTTAAAATTTATAACAAATCAAATCTCAATAAATAAAACATTGAAAGCTTGATGGGCACACCATAATATCCAGTGTGCTAACCACTCACATTAAAAACTCTCTACAAACAACAACAGTTATTATAACCTACAACGCAACATCAACACACAGCCATAATCAAACGAAATAAAACAAAGAACACATCATTAAATTAATTAGAAATATATTCATACCTGTTTAATAAGAAACTTATATTTTGTATGTACACGAACGCAATCAACTCGGCGACCGGTTTAGAATTTGAATAATAAAGATATGGGATGCTCGTAAACAAGCATATGGCACATACCCACTTATCAATTTCAATTCTAATGGCGATAGAGACTAGGTATCTGTACAGATCTGACAGAATCTAGTTCAGAATTATATGGATACTGTTGTCAAGCCTCTGAGAGGAATGGTAATTAATGTTCATTGGCTCAAAGATAGGTTTGCTAACCAGTTAATTTTGAGATACCTTTGAGTAAAGTGTCTATATGTATTCACAGGTACATACATATTCACCTATAAACATACTTATGCTGTTAAAAAATAAAATTTTGACTTAAATCACGAAATATTTAAGTTTTAAATCGCATAAGTAAGACTCTTCTCCAATGTACATATGTACGTAGATACATAATGAACAAACTTCTCACGACAGGATTTACTTTCACCTATCTAAAACATATATCTTATTTACCTTAATCATTTTCTAATTTTGCCCAAAAAGCGTTTCAAAAACTTAATCTATGTAAATTTTACCGTAGCAAGCAAAGTTCAGCAATTGGTAGTGTCGCAACCGGTCGATCATTACGTATTCATATAATAAAACAGAAAATAACGAGATGTGTCACAAACGACCGACATACATACATGCATATTATTAAATTTCATATATATTTTTATGTATGTAACATACTTGTTGATATGTACATAGCGAACGATACTGGTGGCGGTTGCATTGAACTTGAAGCCTTCAGTGCTTCAGTGGAAGTTTTCAGAAATAAATAAAGGGAAATTGAAATGGTTACATTTGCAAGCGTTATAACGACCTCCGTGGTCGAGTGGCGTACACACCGGTTTCAAGGTGTCGCTAGCTCTGAGGGAAAAATTCTTATTTCAACATTCGTCTCGGGTCTGGGTGTTTGTGGTACCTTCGTTGTATCTGAATTCCATAACACAAGTGCTTTAGCAACTTACTATGGATTCAGAACAATGTATGTGATGTTGTGCGCATTTTATCCACATTTAAATTGAAAACTATGTGTTACATTATACGTCTATTGAGGAGTGATACACGAAATCACGTCGCAGACAATAGAAGCACCATAGTTGCTTATAAATTATATAATCTAACTAGTAGTTCCTGAGATAAGCGCGTTCAAACAAACAAACTAACAAACTCTGCAGCTTTGTATATTAGTATAGATTCTATGCTTAACGATTAACTATTACCCAAATAATTATCTACATATGGAGTGCAATAAAAATATTAAGAATTGAGTATTGAATATAAAACAACAAAAGCACAAGCTCAATAACCAACATATTATCATTGAAACAAGTTATCGAATCACAACTTAAGCATTAATGTCAAGCAAGTCGCCATTCTTACAAAATAATTAAAATAATCTTTGAAATGTTCGGTAATATTCCGCGGAACAATCCAGATGAATCAGGTATGTTCTAATGGTAAGGTAATTATTGTGACTCCGTCAGAGAAACAAGTTTTAGAATTACACGAATCGTACTAATACACCTATGTCCGAGTATATATGTATATATGTATATATTCATATTAGTTCTTAAATGTTATTTCATATTGTAATTTTAATTGTTTTTTGCTTTTATTTTAACTGACCAGTGATAATTACATTGCCAAAGAAGTAGGCATAAGAATATGTTTTTGTAGTTAGAATCGCTATTGTAAAGGCAAGACGAAATAAATGGTTATGGTTTTTCAGATTCAATTTAAAAATAAAAGCAATGGCAGTTATCAGAGCCATCGAATTGCATTCGGTATATAATAATAATAATAATCTTTATTTTTCAGACAACATACAGTCCATGAGCCTGCTACTTTATTAATATCCTGTTAAAGGGAAACTTAATTATCCTTACTATTAATAAAAAAAAACATGCAGTAATTTTAGTCAATTTTCGCTTTAGAATCATGCGCTTTCTAAAAAGCTTCCAGCATACACCAGCCTTTACTTTCCGAGCAATAAAACAATACCTCTCAAATACCGGCCATACACTCGACGCGGCCCATAAAACCAAATATTCAAGATAAACATCTATCGCATCAGAATCATATAAAATGGTACTTTTATACCAGTTAATAACTTCTATAAACCGTCGATGAACTGTTTACGATACAAATGGACGCCGCAACTAAATCTGATAATAGGAAGACGAATAAAAATTGTTTACCCGTAAATACATCAATAAAATGTGATGTGTTTCATGTTTGGGCTTCAGCTCTTGTTAATTGGTTGTTATGTTTGATGTAGACGCGAATTAATATGGGCCGTTTTTACAGGATAGATGTTGTAACACTACGGTCAACTGTTGGTCAATTGTCGTCCAATTTCAGCTGTTATATGTTATTACGTATAAGAGCTGCATTCGCAACATAAAATTTGCAATATGGTAAAAGTAAAAAATATAAATGCACTTGGAATTTAAATTGATCTTTGCTCCTTACACTAAATATAGACTTCCAAATTTTGACTCTATTTTTGTTAAATGTTGTCTGTCTATTTTATGCTAAAATAGATGCTTCATGATCCTAATAATACAAATAAATAAAAATATGCATTCAATGCGGTACAATACTGCTAATTAAAATTTTCAGTAGAAGTAAAAACCTTAAATTACAGACTCTACAAATATCTTTTAGCTAGTACTACCAACTCCAGCTCCTATTACATGTGATGCCTACCCACCGACCACAATATAAACGGTTCACATCAACAAGACGTTTACGATCCTCTCAATACAACAAAGTACTAATAACTAAATAACACACACATTTAAGACCATACTAATTAACCTTCCAACTCGTTAAAACTTTCATAAAATAACCTTACTATAAAATAGTCATAAATGGAACGTAAATAATAACTATAACAGAAGTTTTTTACAGTCGGCTTTAAATGAGGGTAGTTCGATATTGTTTCGCAAGATACCTGCGTGAAGTTGTAAAGTGAAAGCTAATGACTCGGAAAATATAGTTAATTGTTAAGAAACTTGTGTCAGGGTGTTCAAACTTTGAATATTCGTTTTTTATGGGGTGGCTGTGTGACATAACATATAGGGGATGTTTTCGACTTTTAACAGGGACATAAAACTGTGATTCCTTTTTTTACAATCTTGCATTTATTGAAAAACTCAGTCGTTTTTCTTTTTTATTTCTTTGTAATGTTTTGTTTGAAACATTTCGTAATATGAACTTTTTCTATGATTTAAACTTTATTAAATATTTAATGTTTTTTTTATATGATACATACTATTAAAACAACAGAAATGTATCATTAAAATTAACAATGACTCACACTAAAATGAAATGTGGTTAAAAGAACAAACTATAATTAAAAACCAAAACATAATTAGATAGACTTTGTCTAACAACTTTCTATTTTCACATCTCCAAATTTTTATGATTAAAAATCCATTGCTATAAGATTAAACCCAGTAAATGTAACCAAAAGTAGAAGAAAAAAAACTATTTTAACACTTATTTCCTTCATTAGTGCTCCCATAAAGTAACAATATTCCAAATGATAAACTGTATGAGTTTGTTACGACGCCGATCGTTGCGTGTGGTCGACTAATTAAAAAACTAACTTTAACATGTTGGTCTGTCTGTATCGATGTAATTTATCTAGTGCAGCGTGCGTCGCATATCCAATGGAATTGATAAAGTTTGGTTTGTTAGTGTGGTAAGCGACATGGATGGCTTTTGGAGTTGAATGTAAGAATATGTATGAATTGTGCGGCATTTTAAGTATAGTGTGTTAAAATGCTGCATAATTTGCACTGATTTTAAGTGACATTATTGCATGTATGTTATTTGATGAGTTCAATGTGCCTTGACAAGAACTAGTACATTACTTTGAGTACTTTTTTTCTGAATGTCTAGACACGCAATGGGAATGGCTGAGAAAATTTTAGTATCGTTACCATAAAATTGTGTATGAAAATAAATGTAAAAGTGTAAATAAAAAGCACTCGGACAGTTAAGTGCGTAGTTATAAACCGAATTATAAATAAGTTTACAACCTCTCCAGTGGCATGTGCTATGACTGACGTAAACAGATCAATGCCAAACGCTTACCAATCACCAATACTTAGAAACATAACATTTAATGTTCGTTTTACACAACAATACTTATTCTCAACATTTAATATCGCCCGAACTATTCCACACAACAGATGACCTCTAACGTGAGCAAGTAGGCCGCAGTTAACGTCAAAAACAAAGAGTCAACTGTAAATTTTGACGAAATGCGTCAAAAGACTCCGCCGCTCCACAGTTGTTGCCCCGAAACTTAATATTTAATATATAATTAATCCTCAAAAATAAATTGCCATTGCGAGGCCGCTCCAAAACGCTCATAGACATAAATCATGTGTAACAAAAGCCGTGCGGTACACGGATTGCGAGGCCCATCGCTAATTGGGCGTCACCATAAACCGGGCCGCATTCGTAACAAAACTCAATTCTCTCAACAAAGAGCCTAAAAAAACCCGTGGGCCCACCGTGTAACACAATCTGGTACCGCGAAAGAACATAAAATTCGGTTGGCTATTAGATTCCGCGCCGTGCGGTACGACGAGCAAACGACATATTTATATGTTTAAGTGAACGGCCCGCGCCCGCGCACCGCACACATGCTCACACACACACACGAGTAGCGCACAGGTATCAACTAAAATGTGCTAAGTAAAAAATATTATTATAGCATAATGCGCCATAAAACACGAGAGCGTCGCTCCATGAACGCGGTTCTCAAACTGTTGCCGTGCTACGCTGTAGCGATGCAACGCGTAGCCTCGCCGTAGCAACGTAGCACCAGATATTTTCTTAACAAGTGAAAATCTTGAAAGCTACATGTGTGGTTGGGTAGTGATTATAAATTATTATTTTCTTTTCTTTTCATCATAAATATGAATTATCGAATTATTCTGCACCGAAAAACAATGGATTTTATAAAAACCATTTTCTCCTTTTCTAAATACATACTAAGTATAACGAATAAACTGGATAAAAAAGATTTCAATAACAACCAAAACTATCAGAATATAAAACAAAAACTTTGAACTCCACAGAAGCCGTACTTTGAAATAAACAATGTCAATGATTTCTATTAAAATCGTTCGGCATTTCGATATACGAATTATATTAGAATAACGTCTGGGAAATCTACGCAATGTGCAATAAATAACCGAGACATCCCACTAGATAAACAAGAAGCTCTTATTCGTTTAGCAATAGAGTATAATTTTGCGTGTCATCTGCTTGGTAAGAGTGGATAATAAAAATTGTTAGGTTTTGGTACGACGCATAAGATAATCAAAGTTTAAGGACGTCATAAAATTGATCTAATATTATAAAAACAAATGCAAATGTTATTCCAGTGAATGGCGTACATCTTTTTGGCAGAGTTTACTTGTACATTTCGAATGTGGGTGGTTTGAAAAGTACGAGAATTTTAGGATTTTCTAAAACCCTGAAGAACCGAGCGTACCGAGCTGAGAACTCTCATCTTTCTAAAATCGGGTCAAAATGCACAAACTATTCGGTTTTGGACAGCAAATTACGAGTAAGATATATACTCGAATGGGAAGACTAGAATTCTCCTGAAAAGATCCGCGAGCCAATGAAAACAAAGTCTTGATTGTATGTTAAGATTTAGTTTAAGTGACGTGCAAAATGGGTAGAAGAACAGGTATACATTAAACCTAGGCTCGCCTATTTAAATGCCTTGATAGCAGTGTCAGTATTTAATAAAATTGTTATTATGACGTCAGCGCTGGCTAAAGTGTCCTAAGCTATTAGAAAAGGGTTCGTTGCGAGCTCACATTTTGAGTCATAATGCATTTGATGAGTCAAATGTAAAGTTGAACCAAATGAATTGTGTCAGTTTCGATAATTAGAGGTATCTAGAGGCCGACCATACCGATATCTTGGGTATTGGTAAACAGGAAGAAGAGGAACTATTTTAGCAGTAATTCGATTGAAAAAAAACCTTTTATATTAAATGGGTCGTTATAGTAGGCACTTTAAAGAAAAAAATAAAATTAAACCTGTTTAGAATATCAAAATATTAGCAATTAAAGGTATTAACGATACGAATAATTTTGAAAGTGCCCATAACCATTAATATTACCTACGTAGGTCTCATAAAGAACCTCTCGCTAATTATTCCAAAAATATTTGGAAACTAGTCAATGTTCATGTTCTGGCGACGATAACATTAAAGATAAAATTCTTCGAACGTATCTTAATTAAATAACTCTATGTAAATATATTAATTAACTCGTTTATTACATTATCACATTATCGGATAATGGAAGAACCTGCTTGAGTATTGCACATCAGATTTATAAACATTAGATATCATGTTCTCAACGTTGTTTTTTAAGATTTTCATCAGTAATACACGTAATGGATTCAAACTTTCTATTCAATAACCTCATATCTGTTAATGATTTATTGATACGTAATTTTTGTTCGCTATCACAAATTTTATAAACATCTTCGAGTACATATCCCAGAAATTTGGGTAACAATAGCTGAAAATCATGACATTAAAATATATTTAAACAGTTACAACACAACCTAAACGTAGCTCTACAAAAAGCTCAATATAGCAAGTGAACAAACACACCGGCTTTGAGAATAGCATCATCAGCATCAATAAAGGGTATCTGTGAAGCGGGTCTGAACAATCACGAACAATGAATACGAACCCAGAAGGCGGGCAGGTTGGGCTGCAGCCGGCTCTGCAGGTCCGGGTCGGAGAGCGCGCCCCGGCCGAGCGAGGAGGCCGACGCCGCCGACGGCCGCTTGCCCGCCGCGCGCTCCTCGCCGCCGCCCTGCGCACCACCCGCGTCACACGCCGCACGACACACACACTTCGATGCCCTGAACCACCACTGGATGCCTGGATCAACTCTACTGGATACTACCAAACGGGGCTATACCTTCCTACGGGATGTAACCAAACAAGGGCAGCGCTAAACAACTCTATACCTTCTTATGGCGAAGCCGTTTCCCTTTGTAAAAACTTTACAGCATAGAGCGGTGTAGAGCGGCGTCTCTATTCCACAATTGTTTAAACTAATAAGAGGTAGTGGTAAATCCTCAGGATACTACTGTTCTGGGACGATGCAAGGCTATAGGGATCTTAGGGGTTGCTTCAAGTAGCTGGTACTAAGCCTACACTTGTAATACCGCTATTCAAACTATAGATCCGTCTGTGCACTACATACTATGCTGTCACTAATGCCGGTTTAAGGTTGAATCTATTTGGTTTGAATCAGGTGTGAAGGTGAGGTTTTGGGTTTAGAGAGTTAACAAAATGTACTTTCAACTGAGCGATTAGAGTATACGTGTAAACTATCGATGTAATGCTACTTTACATTGTCCAGTCTCATAAAATCGAACAAAACATAAAAATACGGTATCCTCATGGTAACATTACCGTTAAGACTTTCCTTTTAATTAGAAACATTACTCAATGCATAATCTTCAAAATTAATTATTCATAAGAAACAAAACACTTATTAAACTTTGAATAATTCATTCTTTTTATTTCAAATGACAATTGAAACACACTTTACTTCTAATTTCGTATTTATTATTCGAATGCTTCCTTTTTCGAATAATAAACGCGGGGAAAGTTTTTTTATTTAATTAGTGTAAACAGTATGGTATGTTCTAGAAACACCATATAATGATCTACCTACTATGAAGCCGTTAGTGAATAGTGGTACATGCAGAAGTCATGGATGAAGTACTGAAGGAAGAGATTGCCCAGTGCCCAGTTGTGGGAAGCATCGAAATGTGTGATCGTGTTGCGACTATAAAGCATCTATTAGAACTAGGTGTGTGCAGAAGACACTGTGTCTCAAAAGAGGTTTTAGTTCAATATTTAATATGTCTTTAATAGTATTTTTATACCTCGTAGGTATAAATTGTATTCGTGTCGTCTGCACACATTTAAAGAATAGTGAGTAGATAGCAGAATATATGACATGTTTATGCCACTATAAGGCAGTGTCGTGACGTAACATCAATATATTTCGCTTTCACCTCTTTTGTACACAACATAATACAATAAATTAACCAATAAGTTTGTTTAATATCACTTTCTCGTATATCTTTATAGATAATGTCAGATATCGGAAGAGTACCGAAAAAAGTCGATGCAGAAATAACTTTGTAGGTTGCGTCAAGTCAAAAAACGTTTTATTTATTCATATATGCAGTTGTAGGCACTCATCGGTAGTCTAGAACGATTATCTGTCTGTGATCACTATCTTAGCTTGTTTTTCTGTTATTTTACATTTAAACTTTGAATTATTAAAATGTTTCATAAAATCATGGATAAATCACCCGCATTCAGTTTTAATGTTAACCAATTTGACAAATAATAAATAAACAAATAACTGTCAATTGTTTTACGACTAGAATAAAATAAATTCAAATTAATATTTTTATATTTTAAAGCTGCTGATTTTATCAGTGTCAAATAAAAGAAATTAATTCATAATTTTTAGATATTAAAAAGTAAAATTATTATCGTTTTTGTTCAAATCCAATTAGTAGACGGGTAAGTTATTTAGCTTTTTTGTTAATATTTTAGATACAACTTTATGATACACCTACTTTTTACCGGACTTCAGCGGCTAGACCGAGGACACATCTTTCTCGACTGTCGATCCGCAGAACCGTAGACTATGACTTCTAGCTATTAAAAAATTGTTCACAGGTATATAAGTCACTTAAACTCTTAAACAGAAATGAGAGCAAAAAGAGTCATAATAAACCTTTAACAATCTCCTTCCTAAATGGTTATAGGTCAGCGCTATATGGATACTGTTCATCGATCTTATATTTATATTTCTAATATCTGTGACAAAACAAAAATATCTTAATATCCAGACAGTACTAGAATATCATGCTAAAGGCTAATATTTAGGTATCTGGGACAATGTAACCGATCTATTTCTATTTAGAGTGTGATCGCCCTGAACTGTCACTAACATGCAAATAGCTGTAGGCCGCTCGCTAAAAGGGAACATTTTGTAGACGGGTTTAATTTTAAACTGGTAGTTTTACTATGACGAAAACTTATAGAAGCAGAATATGTATATATAATTATTTTTGTATTTTTTGTTATACTATATCGTGTCTATAAAACTAATAAATAAATGTGTAAGCTCAGTGTCATAGTAAATTAAGTTAAATAGTTAGTAACGAGAATAAGCGATTTGAATGGGATATAAAGAAGGTTTGCAAATGTATTGTCAGTTTCTGTTCTGTAATGAAATTTTTAGTAAAATAATATAAATTATTATGCATTATAAGGGCGGTCAGAGTTAAAACTAATTTAATAGAATTTTCATATGGTTGGTTATTTTAAAAACTCCTGTAACTGAGGGAGGCACAACACACAACACTATTATTTTTGTCTGTTTAAGTGTTTTTGTATTGGAAATTCACGAAACACCAACTTATAAAGTTAAAAAACGCTACTATTGTTTTTAATCGTTGAGAAAGATACCTACATAATAAAAGCATCATACAAGGGTATGCAAAATAGAGTCTCGCTGTAGCCTCGAGAGCTGACCTCGCAGCAAGACGACCTCATTAATAAGGTATTAAGGGCTCGACTAGTGTCTACGATGCACTTCCACGGAACCACTAAGAGAATCATAGTGAAGTCTGTCAAGACACTGCACTGAGAAATATATCGATACTGAATTAGATAAATTGCTGCATTGAAATTAAAATACATAATTATTAATTATGTGACTATTGGCTAGCGTATAAATTAGATCAAATAAATTATGAACGAAAGGAAAAAAATCAAATGATTTTTTTAGACTTTTGAAAAGACTATTTACAATTATTCTAATTAAATATATTCATCGAAATATTCCCAAAAATAGAACCATAAATCAACTATAAATTTATTGATGTGAACTCTACCATTTACAAGTACCTACATACGCTATTAAATAGAAAAACTGCAACACACTTACATACGTATAAACGTCTAACCCTAAAAATACTTAGTAAATGCCACCCAAATTGCATGTCTGCAACACAATACTTGGGAACAATAGTGTGGCAGTAAACATCCATCTCCTGCACTTAAACGTTCGTTTGTTCTGTAATGGCGCTGTAAATCTACCATCGGCGCTTATACGAGCCTCGCAACACAGACTATTTGTTTAAACCTATCTAGTTTACGTTGTACTGCGATGTACAACGACTTTCATCAATTTCACCTACGTATGTACAATTTAAGAAATTGAGCAAGGATTCTGTAAGATAATAATTAGTGACTATATTTAAAATTGTATAAAGGTCTTTGAACTGCTCAGACATTTCTTTCTCCCGGACACAGACCGATGCCACACACGACTAATCTTAGTAAAATTTAACTACTCTAATCGGGCGACACCGGTCTATTTTATTGATGGTACGTAATTAGCAAAATTTATAATTATAATCGAGAGCCGCAATAAAATTAACATATCACTGGTCACTTAACATTTACAACGAATAATATAATTAGCAAATAATTCGCAACTAAACACCTACGCACATATAAATTCATAATAAAAAACTGTGACCTTAATGATTAAACTCATATAGCCTTTCCACGCATCGCGACCGGTTTTAAAGGACTATCAATGAACGGCCGGCGACTGGCCGGGCCGAATACGATGAGATACGAGCGACTCAATGAATAGGTGACATGCTAGACGCGTGAGCTTCCGGTCTGCTGGACATGAGGCCGTCTCGAAGGATATACCTACTACTTAATTATAATTATATGTTATTTTTAAAATATGGGACAAGCATTGATCCTTGGGGGACCCCTCGTACTATCACTGACGATTCAGAACTTAAACGTGCCTGTAGACCACCACGATGACAAACATGATAAAATAGTTTGGGGAAAAGTATTACCTTACTTAAAAGATAAGTTAAATGTTTAATTATAATCTCTTTAACAAGCTCATCATTGTCGCTTGCATTACATAAATCCATATCATCAAGAAAGAAACATATCGATAGATAAATTACAAAAGTATTTCAACTACATCCTTCGCGGCATCCGCAAACGGTCCTAATGTCTTTACGGACGTCATAACATCATTATTATCCAAATAATCATATTATTTGCCTTAAAATAAGTTATATTGGTTTTCCCCTTAATAGAATAGGTACATCGCAAGGTAACCCTTAAGTGATTTGTATAGCTTTTTTCTACTAAATGAAAGGGAAAATGGATGTTTTTCCACAAACTTATGTCCAAAGAACGCAAGCAAAGAGATTTCATTATCATCCATAAGGAAACATTTATAATACGTGCAGTGTCAAATTCTACTACTTTATTTTATTTAAGAAAAACAATAATTCTCATTTCCTCAATCTAGCTCATCAAAATTATCAATAAACATAAAACATCTATTTCTATAAAAACTGTATAAGAAAACTAATCACGCTTGAATAGAATTTAGCAATCTCCATTGTAATAAAAATAGTGATGTAATCCTATAAAATATACTCGACAATTACTTTTGTAGGTACATCGAAATTTGAGAAGATAGCTGTGGCGACATCGAATAAAACCGGTATGAAATACATAAATTTTATTTAAAAAAAGACGGGCCGTGCCCACACTTAGCCGAATTGGTTATTATCTCATTCCATAGGTACTCATGAGATTCATTACACACTTATTGGCTAGAGAACGAATAAAACCATTTTTGTAGCTGAATAGTGATGTGACTGTTGTCGATGTTTGATTTTATCGACTTAAATTGTCGATGGACAAAAAATTATTTTATTCAAGCATAATTTATTTTTAATAAAGTAAATAGTTTGGTTTTTGTTAAATCGCTCGAACATTTTTATTTTCTTCTTATCCTAGATTTTTATTCAATAACCTAATATTTTCCAAAACTGCTTATTTTATTCTCATGAACAATCTAAGCAACGCTAAAACTATAAAGGCCTACTTTATAAAACCTCCAATCTAAATGATAAACAATCGATAACAATGCACTCGCCTACCGCACATCCCTACACCCAAACCAGTTCGCGCGTTAATTGCGGTACCAAATTCGTATCAGAATCATTTGAATATCCGTAATTTATGACAACGGCCAGCTCGGTATCATCTCGGTAAGTCGGTACATACTATGTGTGTTAATGTTCGCATACATTATGTTGGCAAGAACTATGCTGCTTAGATATTTTAATGTAGGTACTTATTGAAATGAATTTAGGAATTGTGAACTCGTTGAAGATTGTGTGGGCTTTGTTTGTTTGTGACTATTGAGGTACTTGTGCTTGTGTTGCGGCATCGGTTATTGTTTTGGAGATTTGGCTTTTTGTAGGTATTTGTAAGAGCGATGAGCGAATAGTAATTATGTTTGATACTCAAACATATTCACTTTTTAATTTATTTTATTCCTGTGAATTTACGGAGACAGTTAATTTTAATCCTGCCTATTCCAACGATAATAAGCTTTTTCATTTTCATGTACGATTTTTTTTATTGCCATCATGAATATTTAGAAGACTGTGACATTAAAATTTTTACCACTTCTAATTTCCCTATCAAATTCTGCAAATTGTAAATAGTCTAGACAAAACAGACATTTATAGTGTTTCTGTAATCACACATTCGTATTTCATTTCAAAACGCGCCTAACAAAATCCATTTTAGTTTAATGACTTCTTTTTTGCCATTGACGCCTTTTCCCTATTATAAGTCTGGTAAACAGTTTTAGTAAGATATTAAGAAACAGAATATTCATATAAATAATAATGACGCAGATTATGGCAATTGGCAAAACAGATTTCCGATTATCTTGGAGAAAACACACGATATCTCCGAAAAGAAAAGATTCTAAATCGTCCCCCTCACCGGAAATCGCACGGCACATGAATTGTAATATCTAATAATGCGACATAAACAAGTTTTATCTAGAAAATCATAAAATCGGTATCGGCCGTTCTATTTAAATTAAAAATAAATAATGCACAACGAAAGCCGCCACCGGTCGCCATCAAACACACCGTCGCTGCTCTCGATGTAAGATTGCTACATTTCGTCCACACGACATTAGCATAACATTCACTTTAATAAAATACATAAGCAAGTTGCGTCCGTAGGTGAGGCTTATGGCAACACTCTATCTTAGACATTTATGTACTTTTTCTAACTGTACACGGTACAGACTGCGACATTCTTGGACATTTTATTTCTAAACCGGTATATTTAAAGTTATTGACGCTATGTATGTGAATTGTTAATGCATTGGTGCTTATTATAAAATTGTTCGGATGTTTCGTGTTTTTCCCACATTTAATAAGGTTGCTTGTAACTGTTTGGCGTGAGTGGATTATGTTGCACGATTTACATGTCTGTTCTAAACTGAAATAGTGTACTATTGAGCTGAGTGCAGTGAATAGAACTTGGTATTTAGGGCATAGAACATTTGGCATGCCGTAATACTGAAATTATAGGAAAACCTTTACCCTGGCAGTTATTTAGCAAAATAAGTATTTATGCACAACTACATATATAAATGAAATTTTCAATTTATAGTTTTTACGTAGACAGATAAAACATTAATTTATACCTTTGATCACTGGTGGCCTCAATCTGTGAGCTCGACTATATTGGTCTAGTTTTATATGGCCCTGTTTGCTACGCCGGAGTTCGTGAGTTTGATTCCCGCTTGGACAAATGATTTTTAAGCTCTGTGCGTGGGTGTCATTTATTAATAACAATAAATCAATGTTGATCAATAATAACTTATAGAGGCATAGATTAGTATATTTATCAGCTGACTTGTACTCCTAAAGTTTTGCTTAGTTACCGATAAGACTCTACTCAATGTTTAACATAATGCCTACCTAACAGCACACAGTCCACTTGCCCGTACCCACGGTCTGCACAGACCTGCACAATCAATCAAACTCAATCGTGGTCCTGATCTCTCACTTGTTAAACGAAGACAAATCTTTACTGACGGCTGGCTCAAACAATAATTACCTTCAAATAACTTATTAAATGACTCATACCTTAAAGCTTAACACGCTTTACCTTGCGGTTGATTTTATTTATGATTTGAGGATAAGCAAGATTTATGAAGCACAATGGTTTTTACAAAACCTGTCATATTTTGCAATAACATTCAATGTTTAAGAGACATTTGCTTTAATTCTCGAATGAAGCATTTTTATGGGATTTGAGATTCCTAAAATTGTAAATTTCGATTTTTATAAGTTTTATGTTTTTGTCATTTGAGCACAGGATCTAGATATCACTGTGTGGCAAAAGCATTTCTCTACTTTGAGGAGCAATTACCAAAATCTTTAAATCTGTTTCATATTTTATCGTTACTCAGAAATATAAGTCCCATGAATAATTTCATAGGCCATAAAACGTTTTACGCAAAAAAAAATCAACCTTCCTAATTCAAACCAATCTCATAATTCCATTTTGAAACACACGCGAAACGGTTACAGCAAAAAAAGATCCAACTTCACGTCACAAATCAAAACGGATTCCATTTTTAATTTCATTTTTTCACGTCACTTCGAGTATCATTCGTATGTTTTTTTTTACCGTATTTACGCTCAGGACAATGCAACGAATCATGACTTTAAAGATAAATGGAATATGAACTAAAAAAAAAGGTCCACGATGTCCAATTTAAAGTGGATACAGAGGGTTTTATAAAAACGAAAGTGCATACAGGTATATTATTGTTGTGAGGAATTGAACGAGCTATGAAATGTGGATATGGTATCTGCGGAATTTCAAAGAATATTTTTAAACTATCCATCTACTTATAGTAATGAAAAAGCTTGTTTTTTTGGTAAGATATATTATTTATTATATTGCAGGTACCTACTCGTGCCAGGCCACATAAGTGCTTTTAATTTTTTCAGAGTTTAAAAAACTGTCAAAATGTTATTGTTACCTAAGTTAAAATGAGTTTCCCCATTCCTTATTAATCCTAGTCAGTACTATTTTTGAAAGAACACGTAAATATAAGAATACACTATGATGCGACGACAGCAAAGCAAGTGTATGAATAAATCTGCCACATCCAAATCAACTTACATCTTCGACTAAACTCTGACAAAAGGTAGATTCGGTAACGAGATATGATATTATTTTTTGTGGCGTCGCGGGGGTGGCCTGCGAGCGGGGGCCGGGGGCACGGGGCAAGAGGGCCCCGGGGGCAACAGGGGCGCAGGGCCCGGGGGCGCAAGGGGTGCAGTCAGGTGGATTCCACTTCGCGACGCATTGTAGTATTGTTAACTTATCGCGTACGATAATTTATGAAGGGTAAGGGCAAACGTGAGAATCTCGGCTTTGCTCGTCATTTTAATGTTTAGTTAGGTGTATTGAGGTACCTTTGACGTGTTATGTGGGATAAATTCGTATGTTATATGGAAAAAGTGTGATGTGTTTTGCCCACCCATGTATTGAATCAGGCCGAATGTACTGGCAAAAATTTTAGTCTCCTACACATACAATTTCTTAAGGAGAAATTATTAGACCGGATTTATAATTAATTAAGCATACTCGCTAAATTTTTGTCACCTCTGAGAGATTTAAGAAGTCAGTGGCTGAAAGTATAGGGGGTTACTGAAACTGATGATACAAGGAGTACAACAATCTGCTATGATTATCTTGCAAAGTGATTATGAATTGCCACCAGCATTGCAGGCAGAATGGACGGAAATAAATACATCGCAAGTAAAGGGGCGCGGGCGTCGGATGACGACAGCGCATGCGCGGAATCTTAATATAATATCAATTTCGCCGCGTTCAACACACTTCACATTCACGGTTGTACGCTTGGTACAGGGCTGCTGTTCAGAATAATTATTTCTTAGTCTTTTGTTAAATTAACACTTTTCAAGATCACTAATTGTTTTAAAGATTATCTGAGATAATAAAATGTAGAATTTTGAGGATACGCTAAATCAGGTGAAATGAATAAATAAGATCACGTCGTACGTGATTCAAAACGAGGTTGCAATATAAGGATATTTAGCATTTGTCCGAATTTAGCAATCACTGTAGCCTATCTCAGAAAGACTCCTAATAAAAATAATCATTAAAATAACCTCTTTACTTAAAAGACTATCATTAACCCAAACATCCAAAAAGCTATTACCTAAACATTTTCCACAAACCTCACTGCACAGCCCTACAAACACTCAGGTACCTCTTATCGCGCCATCTTTCCACTCGCATTGTTTATTTCCTTCACACTTATGCCAAATTAAACGAAACGCAATCCAAAGAAAAAACACCTTTATTCTTGATACGTTAAGGTTTAATTCAAATACGCGTTAAATTTGTATTAGCGTTACAGAACTTCATCTCTGTCGCAGCGTGACGTTTCATTAGAGCTTTGAGATTAACTTATTAAAAGCATTCGTGTTCTTTTTTCATAATACTCTTTGAAGTATCAAATGCGCGTCCAAATGGACATTTTGAGGGAATGACGTCATCGTATGGGTTTATAAGCGTTCGTACGTTCATTATCTGTGCCCAGTGTTTGAATGTGATTATACTTAGGGACAGATAAGTTACCGATCTCATTTTGTCGTTCCTTTTTCGAATTTGGATTTCGCATTTCATTTTTCTTTTTTGTTTACTTTATGGCTTTGTACTTTAAAGGCTGCATAAAGGTTTTAAGAGATAAGACTTGTCAAACTGTATTGTAACCTTATACATCTCAGTAAAAGTGCTTTGGATTTTAACGGATCGAAGAATGCTTGCCCAACAGTGGGTTGAGAAACACTTGATAATGGTATTAATAATAACAAAGCAAATAAAGCCAGTACCTATCTAATTTATTTAAAGGTCTCCTTATTTTATAAATATAAATTAAGTAAAATGTCCAAGTATTCAGGATAAGAAGAGACGTACTTAAACTCCCAAAAATATTGCGGTCGCAACCAAAAATATTACATTTCCTTTTTTATTGACCGTAAATATTATAAAAGTTGTACAATACGTTTTTCATTACTGCTCACAATGCCTTAACACTTGTTAAGGTATGTTTCAAATATTCAATCAGTTTTTTCTTCGTATTGGTATTAGGCGCAAGAAAACATGATTCAGAGTCCATCTTTTTGCGTGACCCAATTACGCAATACTTGCACTGATATCAGGGAGCTGTCAATATCGCAAAAATCAAAGCTGCGCGTACGCAATTTGTTCCGAATCCTTTGAGCATTCGCACCTGCCGCCGGCGAGTCTTTGATCGTTAATAATAACAATTATCGCGTGCGCCCGCGACGCGCCGGAAGGTGACCCCCGGCGAGACGGTGTTGCTATAACCATGGGAGTGAACCTCCCTGTCATGGAGGAAAATAACCCTTTTGAGTGTAAAGTCATTTAAAGCCTCTCTTAAAAAAAGTAATTACGGGTCTCTAAATGAACAGAAACGCATGTTTGTGAAGATGCAAAAGGAATCAATTTAATGAATATCGACTAATAAACTAGTACTATTCCTTAATCAACTTCAGCAGGTGTGATTCGTTTACGTTGACACTTAGCATTGCTTAAAATAATTAAGTCAAAGCCAAAACGCATTTTACTCCAAATAAATCTCCCACAAATCTAACAACTGAATATCTTGGCAACACACCCAAAAATTCGCAATTGCTCGCTCGCCGCCCATTGCCAAGGCCACGCAGGGCGGCGCGGGCGCAGCCGGTCTGTACTCTTTTTGTTTCACGCGCATGCGCATGAGCAAAGTCAAGGGCACGCTGACCCACTTCCTGCGCAGCCTTCGCCGCGCGAGCACGTGTCGGGAGCATCTGCTACACTTGTTTGTTTTTAAAATCATTTTTGTTTTCCCCAGGGGTTTTTGGTAAGACAGGTGCAGGCTACATGTGAAATTTCGGTAAAATATTATTATGATGTTCTGATCGTTTGATAAGTATTTATGAGCGTAATATAACTTCAGGCTACATAACATACAAAGTCTGTAGTTCATTACTTTAAGTACATAAAAAAGATGCGATGCATAGTTTCAGAAAGTATTAAAATTCACTATCCTAGATGAAGCATCTACATTTGTCGTAAAATATAGACAACTTTGTCCTTCTAAATGTGTTGGAATTTCGTCACAACAGCCATGCACGAACAATCGCAAATAAAATCTCTTTCGTAACAACGACAGAAACACTTAAACTTGAACACAAAGGTTTAACAAACCAGTCGCAAGACACAAGCCGCCAAACTAACTAGACCTCAATTAAGTGGGTACAAGACTTCGTTCACACCTACATGGGAATAAAAAATTTAACACAGTCATATAACATGGGTATAAAGTATAGAAGTCGAAGGCATAATGCTCCCAACACGAGATTAGCCACGTCCGCGATCGTAAATACGTATAAAACATTATACGGTAATGGTGTTTTGCAATTAGATAGTTTTATTTCATTTGAGTTGAATAAGGTGTCGTAATCCTCGTCTTCTTGTAATTCTTTCTTGTCCCGTGTGTTTTTAAAGCTTACTTATTTCTTAGTTATGTTTTCCATTGCTATTAGACCTCTGAATACACGCTACTAATTAAAGAAATGAATGTAATAAAGATGACCTTAGTCCTTGCCAGATCATTATTTACAGTGTTTTTTAGTATTCCATACTTACTACTTTATTCCGGTATAGATGCCAAAAGGCACTTGAACGAATTATATACTTCATATTTTGGATATAACTAAGCGTCCAACACTAAACCTAAAATAAGTCATGAGTCTAATCATTCTTTAAAAATAAATCTATTTATCAACTTAAGAAAAAATTAAGCATTAACAAAGCGATATTCCATTTCCGTATGCTAATTAAATACTACCTCATTCACGTTCAGATTAATCAACGAAGCACATCTTTACGAAAATAAAAAAGCCTTAGAATCGAACTATGATTGTGTAAGTCTGCACACAGTTATAATCCGCTTACCGTATATTTATGTTGCGTACACTAATATAAATGTCTCAAGCCGTAATTTACACCGACTCCATTACTAGTATTGATTTCCAAATTCATAAATAACAACGCTTTGTAACGGGAAAACCAATAAACGCATAAGTCGCGATAAGTTTACGTTGTGGCCTCGAAAGTAGCGGGTTATGGTGAGCGATTAGAATAAAAAAGTAAAGTTCCCATACCTTTGATTCTACTGTAGAATATCTACTTTGAAGAAAGGTGTCTACATAGTTATATTTATTAATTGGGCAAATTCTTCAACTTATTTAATTCAAATTTCATATTTAAATCTAAACTGGTTTATGCCTGCTTTATTTAACTATCACTAACAGAAATATGTATTTAAAATGATAATACTTCATTATACGTTTTCAAATTATAACGATAAAGTTTTAGCTAGCATCGTTTTTTCCGCTTGAACCACTCGCTGTTTTAAAAGCCACACATTTACTTGATTTGAATAAAAAACAGTGCGACCAAGTGATAGAACTATTTATATTATAATATATAATATGTTTCCTGTTCGGTGCGCGACTTTCTATTGTGCTCCGATAATTTATTTAATTTGACTATGTCGCGTGTGGTTTGGGCAAATGTTGGACTTGGTCACATTGGATGGAATATCAAGAGCATTTTTCATTACGAACGGAATCAACGTAAGAATACAAAAAACCAAAACTGCTTAATGTTAAAGCTAGAATTAGACCTCAGAATCTCTTTACTTCCTCTATTGCTACGGTATTGAAAGTCGATATTTTTAACCGAACTCTAAACGAGGCTGCTCACTTCAACCGCACTTTTTGATGTGTTTTTCTTTTTAATGTTTTTTTTTAGCAATAGGTACATGAAAACGTCATTTACATCCTGTAAAAAGTTTATATTTAGTTATGTTCTAATCCCATTGGCTTTCTCCCAAACAATGTATCTAATACAATGTATTATATTGTAGCACCACAATACATTTTCTCCGACAATCACTAAATATCTTAACGTTAATTTGTGAAGTTGTGTAAGCAGCATTGTAGTACGATGTAAGATACCATAAAACTTTATAATGTAACTGTTTATTTATACAACGGAATGTAATAAGGTTGGTATGAGATTAAACTTCAAGTTTTCATTTATTTATGTATGGTAATAAGAATAAAGAAAATGAGAACGTTTTCTTTTATAGATCGTTAAAAAACTTTTTTGTCCATCGGACACAATCACGACTCTTTGTTTAGAGTTTCATATCGAGTGACGTATCAAGAAAAATAACATAACTGATTCACATGATCCACTTTTTAATCAGTACCCGAGACGTTGGTGACAAATGTTGGCCGCTCTCAGACGGCCAACACCAACACCAAACGATTGGTTTCAATAGCGCTCTTGAATTATTCATAAAAATGCGAAACTAAACACATTTTGAAGTAAATCTTGTTTTTATTATTTTCTGTTGGACTTAACCTACGCGTCTAACGCACCTGCTATCATATATAGGCAAAAATTACAATAACAATATGATATAGCAACAATATAAAAATGTTTATTGTGTAAACGATTTGATTTTGAATGGAGTAAGCAAACCTGGCGGGATATCATTATGTTCGGAATTTACGACATCAGTGAGACAAGAGTACACTGATCACAGAAGCAGATGCAAAAATTAGACTAACTAACAATCAAATCTAAGTTAACCGCGGCTTAAATTTAATTTTGATTTAATTCGTTGTTAAGTCTAACTTCTCATGAGGAACCACTTAGTAACAGACGAACAAACGACGGAACTATAGTAACAGGGTACCGTTTTTACCCTTCACTCACGGAATCCGCTAACCCCTTTAACGCTAAATAATTTGTATAAGAACAACACTACGACATAATACAAATGGCCATTCCTTGAGCAAAATTTACAACTACACACTACCCGGGTGGGCTGTCTAGCACAATACTAAGTCCAAAATAAAAGCATCGCAAACAAAAGAGGAATCTCTGGGCACATCGGCACGCACCACGCACCTCGCTATTAAAAGCCACTACTGTTCAGTGTTCAAAGAAAGCTTATAAACAAAAAAATATAAACTGGTCCACGCAGGATACCGTTGCGTAGCGGGATGCGGAGGCTACGCACCGCCCTGCCGTATGCTGTTACAACGCAACAGGTTTCAGGGATTTTAACGTTGATTTTTTAAGGCTGATGTCGTGTTAAATGATGCGTGATTAGGCTTCTTGATGAAGGATATGTTTGTGTTTTTCTGAAGAGTTAATTTAGTGTTTTGGTGTCATGGTACGGTGACTGATTACTTGGTAAGGAATAGTTATGATAAAGGATTTAAATTTTGTTTGCAAATTGGTTTTCAATCAAAAGGACTGAACCTGAAAGTGTTCGTAAACGATAAACAAATAAATGTTTATTAAAGAATTGAGTACTTTTAGGGTTCAGTGCCAACACGGAACTAGTAATAGTTCTATTTCTCTGCTCCTAGGCCCTTCCTTAGACTCCGCTATCTGTTTGTCAGTCCGTCACAATGCGTTGGGAAACAGTCCATGGGCGAAAACATGTTTGGGTAAAATACTTTTGGTCAAGCCATTCCGTTGGTTAAACCGTATCAGTTTCCCGATTTATTTTGTTAAGCCCATTTGTACGGAACTGTCGTTATCGCAAGTTCGACTCACACTTGACCGTTTCTATATGATTTATAAAAGTAAAAGCGTCTGTAATGTGACAATACATTTCCTATCTATTGACGCGTGCATTTTCCACCTACCTCTTTATATCTGGGGTCAATGACTCTTAAGTCTAGACATTTCCTAATCCTTGATTATGTAAGGACAGTATAAACTAACGTCTGAGCTAGCCTTCTGACAAAAGAGGACGACCACTCTGAGTAGACCTCTCAAGAATACGGCAAATTAAGGAGCATCAGAAACCAATTAAGTGAAAACATTTAAAACCTTTAATAAAAAAATACCATATCACTTAAATACACTTACAGACCAAGTAAAGTTAAAAATATTTAATCGTTTGTTAAATATTTTTGAGTCACGTTCATAAAATAAAAGTACCGACACCTACTCTGCTTATCCCATAAGCGTTTTATTTAACACTTATGTCGCGCCGACACTGACTCCCACACAAAACTAGATAAAAGTAAAAAACCTTTTCGCAACTTTCATGTTTTAATTTTACAATGCATGTATGTAGGTAGATACTTGTATTAAAACAAGATTAAAAGTTACTTCAAAAGATCTCTTTCGGAAAGGACGAGTTTGTAAAAAAAAAATAGCTTCGAAATTACTAAGAGATGGTGCTAGCTAACTAACAAACGAGGGAAAAGATAAGCTATAAAAAGGAATGGTAAACAGCCTATTATTGCCTCTTTAACTAAAACATTTTTATGAAGTGTCCTAAACCCGTATCCGATGCAAGAGTTTGAACACCTAATATTGCGATGTTACTTGAACTTATGAATCTCAGTAAAAATACCAAATCATAACATAAAATGCAGTACTCCCAAAGCTGCGCAATTTATAAATAGTGTATTGCTCATTAAACCGTGGACTTCGGTTCGTGTCCAATTAACTTTAAAGGCTGGAGTTAATGTGTCGATGCAATTACCCGCATGTGGACTGGACACATCTGGGCAAAAATTAACACGAATTATTTTTTGTACTAAGGATAAAAATTGAAATTATGAATTGAATTAGATCCATTTTCAAAGTATCCCAAGCTGCATTTCTTAACTGTTTTTTCTTTTTTTGCTGCAATGGCTTTTTAGCGTATAATAAATATGTTCGAATACAATCTAGCTTAGCAGATTCATTTGAATCTTCTAGTGTTGTGGTCACTAGACGTCTTGGATGAGCTTGCAGTGGTCTATAAAAATTAACAGCTAAATCCTGCAGAGCAATAAACCTTGTTTTAAAATAATCAACTCAGCTGTGAGCTCTAAACAATCACACAAAAGTTCTCTAGACTAATTACTACAAAATGACAAGAAATCGACACATCTGTCTACATTCAAGAATGACATCGAATACAATATCCATTGAATCAGATCATTCAACAGAGCAACATCCGTATTTGTGCGACTACTATAAAATCAGAATACAAAACGAAATTATTAGAATGAAGGAAACGTTTGTCAAAACAAGTGTGACTCAGTGTCAGACTCGGACACTCGAATAAAGTTATCGATTCAAGGGTTATTCACCTTCGCCATAAGGAGAATTGCAAAGTGATTCGTTGGATAATTACTGTTAATTGGACACCTATGTTCGTTACATAGGTATGTCCATTTATATGTATGCCCGTTTGATACTTCGCTTGTAAATTGCACTGTCATGTTGAGGTTTGATAAACCTGTATTTTCTATTTAGCATGCCAAGAACGTGATGCTATGGTGGATGTTTTGGATATTGTTATGTTTGTATTTTAACTGTTGTTGGTGGCGCAGTTTTCAGTGATGAGCTTCTAGACCATGACTATCAAGAATATTTAAAGAGATGACTTAAGAGGTTAAATTTGTGTCTAACATTATTTGCCATCGAAAATTTGGCTGGAGCACTAAGTGACAAGTATTTAGACAGCTGCAATATTGGACTACCTAATTTTCAAATCAATGACTTCCGTTCTTAAATTGGTACTTTTGACAAACGCGTAGGTAGCATGCAATAATAAACAGACCACCACAGCAACAAAAAAGGATTTACTAAAAATATAACCTAGAATATTGGTAGATGCCAATAAACCTGGTTTACGACAGCACGGGCGCAATAAACGTATATTATAAAAACCAAGTGCAGATACACGTGATAAATTAATCGCGAACTTTAGAGTCTTGTAAATTACGAAGCTGAATAATAAAGAAATACGTGTTAAGTTTAATCCCAGAAGGACATAAGTATCAATATTATTTTTAAACTTAAATATTGTTTCGTTTGCACGTGATGTGTTTATAGTACATATTATAAAGTGTTAAATAAATAAAATTGTATGAATTGAACAAGTCAAATACAGTACACAGTGTTAATGATTCACAAATTGTTATTACTATTTTTCGTTTTGACTGTTACCATTGCAGCACAGTACCTAAATCCCCCAGTACCTAGTAAGATCTAATGGTCTTTAATATTATTCTGAGAGGACCTGGTGCGACATCCATTTGGTATTTTTAAAGTAAGAATGTCATTGATCTCTTCTGATGTTCTGATCCATTGTGATAGCTTTTACAGTGATAATACATTTGCCCTCATACAGATAAACATAGGATTCTTAACTATGGCAAAAATAATTCTTGTACATCTGCTTCAATTGGTGAGAATTTCGTTTAACGGATTTTCCTTGTAGTTTCACACTCAATTTAGAATTCTGCCCTTATTACATCCAAAGCATAAAGCAGTAACTTTATACTTAACAAAAAACAAAAATAAATCTTAATAAAATATGTAGGTCTAAAAATACGAGCTACAACAAGTGTATCCGCATGTCTCAATGCCGGTATGTAGCCGCGTCTAAAGTCGTATAATTGTAATTAGCCATCACAACGCTTACCAAAGTGAGACTCGGTAAGCTGTGGAGCTGCCACATATTTTGTGTACGAGTACATAATGAGCATCATCCAAGAAAATTGTACAATTATCTTCCCGTCCATAAAATCTGAAGCGCATTTACTGTAATTGAAACAGATTGACCGTTTCCATAGGACAAGCTATATTGAAATGGCATTCTATTCTAATATTTTTTAATATGGCTACTGCCGCGGCCAGCAATTTTGCCAGATACAGTCTTGAAAAGCATGGTGCACTAAAACTGACATGAGAAACATCTAGCTCACGCTTAAACTGAACAGAACTGATACAAAACTCAGCTCAAGTTCCATTATAAGTGAGGTTGGAAGTATATGTGTCCGTGCTTGTATTTAGAGGAGCGATGTCACATCTAGTAAGTCATGAAGGATGTGTTCGACAAATTTTCGTCCATGTCCAAGATATTGTAACAGTTAGGTGTTCGATCGATGTACAGCCGTAGCCCATATGGTCATTACGCGTAAGTAACATTATTTATGGTCCATAAATCTGCGAGAGCTCATTAGCCCGTGTGTGGGCACCTTTATGGCTCGCCCGATGAGCTGTTTACATTTTATATTTATTTGTAACTACTCTCGTACCAGTTATTTATGTACACGATAACAATCTTTTTTGGTCTATTCGTAAACTGTGGTTTCGTAAGTTGTTTTGGTCTTCGGCTACAGGGGACTCCATAACGATATATTAAACCATTAGCCATTCACTGATGATCATTGGATTATGCCAAAAAAAATAACTTAAAATGAATGTAAAAACAGCGGAACGAAAGAAACTGCAAATATCGAAAACAAGTGACTGGGTCCCCAGGTATAACAAGAATTTATATAATACCATATTAAAGACTTCTTGAGTTAATTTATTCTGACAAAATCAGAGTATTCATTCGCTTAAATCTTAGCACGAAGCGATAAAAGCAAACAATCATCAAAAACAAATGACGCATATTTTAATTACATTTTTAATGACAATTCCATGTAGGCGGCGACACCACTCATACAGCCAAAATTTCCCTTCTCAAATTACTGAGAGTTAAACTTTTTGCTTTCCAACCATCAAACCATTAGAATATTCAAATATTTTTTTGCACAAACTCCGAAATAGAAAACAATGTGTGCCCGTTTTGGCGCTGCGATTATCCGAACGTGTATTTCTTTCGAATAAGGAATCGCGAATATCCCGCTACATAGTATTATAATAACTGTTAGACATTTAAGGGAGAAGGAACTGTTGCTCGGACTATTAATAAAATTACTTCTTTAATTATTAAAGAAACGGTATGAATTTACCAGAGTGAAAACACAACTATTATAATTTAGGAGTTAATTGGTATCTCACAAAATCTTGAGAAGGTACTTACTTCAACTAATAGCGTCACGATTTAATTGCCTTTAATGAAATAAGTCATTTCGATAGCAATGACCGGGGAATATTTCTTACGCCAATTGAAAATTACTGCTATTTTTATCTCACAAACTAGCTATATACAGACTAGGGTGCAATTAAAATCTAAAACCCCATCATCTTTCAAAAATTCCACAAATTTATTTGTCATTTTTGTTAATATATTTTCGTAACCCTTTACTCCCGACAACACCGTCCTTCACCACACTTGCCAAAAAATCAACAGCTGAGAGCCGGCCATCTTGGGTCGTATTTAATTGACTTAGAAAAATGCCTGGAATAATGGTCGCCTCGTTTTATTGTGTCTCCAATGTCCACGTGAATCTCTTTGTTTCCGCGTGTGTATTGAGGCTGTGGGCTTTAGGCTATACAGAACGTTGCATGTATAGAGCGTATAATATCAAGGGTTAGGTACGTTTAGAGGCGGCAGAAATACTTAGGATGCGATAGATCATTTGAGTTGTAAGCTCTTTGTACTTTTATAAGGAACTTTTTATGTCTTCTAGGGGTTTTCATCTGGTAGATATATTAACAATTGGTATTCAAAGCACTATTTTTTTTGCTACCCCATTCAGTTCCAAAGCATATTCTGAACGCTAGTATTAAAAATGAAGTAGTCGTAAAATAATCTAAAAAAAATACCTGCAATATTAAATCAAAAATAATGAAAGGTTGTTAGTCCCTTCCAAGGAAATAATCTCTATGTGAGAGTAAGCTTGTATGCAATAATTTGCATACAAGCTTACTCTCGTCCGTATTATTAGCGATTTCGCCAAAAGTGACTAAGTCACCAATTTCGTCCATAAATGTTTTCTATGAATCGTATAAAACACATTTATAGGTAAATTCATCGGGCCCTATAAGCAACAGCCCACCACAAGATTGGGAAATAACTAAGCTGCTTTTGCAAACTACAGAGAAGGCACCTAATATAAAGAAGTTTCTTTAAAAAAATATGTTTTTTTGAGTAACCTGACCAGACTCGACAGAATAGCAGGCATCAACCACAATCAAATTACTGAAGTAATGTAAAAGGGATGTCTATTTTTCGCCGCGGCCTGTGGCCCAAAACAATAGTCGGATTCGTAACTTTTTATTCGGCAAACTGTATGCCTTCGGAATGTAGGCAGTACCGCATAATGAGGGGTCCGGAGCTCTAAATTTATTACGATGCCGCCAATGTTTCTCGGAAACTACTGAATTATTCGCGAGCGGCGCGGCTGCGAAGGTATGCGCCTTCGGTTCCCGGCAGGCACAGTTATGTACAACTTACGTAACCCGAGGAAAAACTTTGACAAAGTATCGGCTATCTAATTGGGTTATTATGTGCTGCGAGTCGGGATTGATATTTCGGGAACGTCCATATTAAAGATCTCAGCGGACTTCCTAGAAGATACTCGCGGAGACGGCCAGACATGTGAGAACATAATTAAACCGACAAACAAATGCAACGAACAGAAAAAATAAACAAGCTCGTTGCCTTGAGAACCGACCCATTTATAACCTTATACGAAACTGAAAAAGTTCATCTCAAACTTCACACGACCTTAAATATCTAAACAAAAAATAATCTCGAGATCCCGTAGCAATATTCCTGCGATCTAGAACCATATATAACCTGTATTACCTGAGGCAGACAACGGAAAATTAGCCAACATTCATGTATATACATTTCCTTAGCGGTCTCAAAGGCTGCACAGTTGCACACAAGGACAAACGAAGATTATACCCTACACGGAAACTCTTCAAATTCACTACCCGCACACAGACACGGCGGCCGTTTGCATGGAATCCAAGGTAGATGTAGAGGGACTCTCTTCATGTCCAGTTAAAAATAACCGTGTAGTCCAGGGTGAGCATGTGTGTGAAATGGACGTCTATGGAGAGTACTGGAGTAATCTGCGGCCACAGACAGCACACACAGGCAGGTAGACAGACAACACAACAAAGAAATTATATCAGTGGGTCAGACGGCCTTGTGCGATTCACGGAACGGCGCGCGCGCATGACTCGCCACGCCCACCGCGCACCCGCCGCGCCGCGGAGGGGGAAGCGTTTAATTAGCGTCAGTTTACCGAAAACTAAAACAACATTTACAATCATTAGTTTTTGCTACAATTGAAGATTTTTTAATTGTTTTGCAGAGGTTGGTAATATATTTCCTAAAGAGCAAGTAAACAGCAACAAAAAAACTGTAAGTACCAAGTTCATTACTTTAGAAAATTACTACTATATAAATTGTGAACCATATTATGGATATTCATATTTTTCTTGATAGAAAGTGGAAATGGGAGACGATGATCCACTATTGTTTTAAGAATTCGTCAATTGAACTTATCGATAGGCCTTCCCCAAGTTGCACCACAACTTTTCAGAACTTTTAATGCAAAACCTTCACTGAAGATGACTGTGCAATTTTGATCTGAGAAAAGGAAATCTCGAGGAAACCTCATGTATATGATTTCATGAATCCAGTTTTATAAACATAAAATTAATCTATTCTCGAAATGGTATTTGATAAAATTTCACCCAAACACTATGAGATATTGATCAGGTACAACGTAAACAAAATGCAACTTTCTGCATATTAACATGCAATATATTACATTCTAATAATCATAAATAAATAATATAAAGTATATTTTCATTTAAAATATAAAGTTATTAATTAAATAACATTAACAAATGTGCAAACAACAATTCGTCTATTTGCTAACGAGTATTCGAACTGGGTTGTTCTGATTTATTATATATCTTAATATTTTTTATTATTCACCAGTCTAGACTCAAATGCAACGGTTTCCATATAAATGTCGCGATACAGAAATATGGTAATGCGATAACAATATATCATTAAAATGAGACTGGCCCGACATAAAACTGTATGACATTAATTTCTTCTGGTGACTTATTGCTTTTAAATTGTGTAATTTAGTTTAGTTAGAGTATTAATTATTTTTATGTTAAGAAGCTTTCCTTCTGCTCTGTTTCCGGTTGTTGGATGCTGTAGGTAGCTTAATCTTTAGACTAATTCAAGTGTTTCAATAAAGAAAAGTTCTGTGTGGAAAATTCTTTCAGTGTTATTGTCTACCCTTGCTGCAGCGATTTGTGCTGTAAGTCTGTTGTTGAAATTCATTTATTTTATGAAGTGTTGAATACTTCATTCACCTGATTAAGCAAGTATCTAGTAGCCCAGTATTTTAGTCTTTCACCAAATACCAGAAACTCAACTCATCGAGGCACCAACATAAGTACGCGTCATTGGAGGCTAAAATCATAACCTATTGAATAATTTTATTCAATACTTCATTCATAAATGTTTCACAGTAATCAGCTCGTTCAGGAAACCACTTTCAGCTACAATTTTTCAAAATCCTAATATTCATATAAGAAAATAAAACTTCATAAACTAATACGTTTATACGATTGTAGCTTCTACAAATTAACTGAACACAGCGTACAATTGCCTCATTCGCCTCATACTCTAATTGCAAATCCGTTTGTCCGAAAATTGAAAGTAAACAGAACAGATTGACATCGCGTGCGCCGGCGCAATTTAGACGCGATTTGGTCGCTCGCGCCAATTCTGCGAACGAGCGTAATAGATGCTCTCACTAACAATAGATGGATGTCACAAAAAATGGCGTAATTGAGATTATTTATCGTAATTGTTCGTATCTAAAGCTAAGTTTGGCTTTATTTATGTTATTAACCGATTTTTATAAATTGTATTGATTACTTAAAAGTAGATAATAGCTGCTTAGATCACTTGATTCTTTATTATTGTTAGTAATATTTTAGTATTTTGTTTTAAATACAATTGATCGATTTTATACATAGTTTTTATTCTTAACCACGTGAGTGAAAAGTTCAGTCATTTGAAGGCAACGGATTACCCTCTTGGTCATAAAGCCACTCCGAACTACTGAATTACTATTGAAGTAAGTAATCACACAGAAGTCTTTGATGTAGTATTTTCCTTTCTCTAAAATCTAGCTTAATTCAAGTTTAATTTGATAAAAACGGAATAACTGGCGTAATGTTCAAGTGTTTTTCGTTATTAATTAGCTTAGCATATATGCTGCCGCGTAAAACGTAGCAGACACAATGATACATCGGTCACCGGTGACCGACATTACGTTCAAAACCTTGTTAAATAAGTCAGACACCCCTGATTTCCGAAAAGCTAATAATTTTTCTTAATTTTAATACGTGACTTCATAATATGTCACTTATTTACCGCATCAGTCACGGGTGACCGACACCAACTTTTACATAGAATCGAAAGGGGGTGACGCCTGCTTAATTTAAGCTGTTGTGGCTACTCACTAACAACTGCAGCAGTCATCTTTTAAGACGGAGTGGTCCTAACATTAGTTTTTCAGAGATCAGGGGTTTATTCTGTCTTTATATAAGTGCATATGTATAAAGTTACCTGTGGGTGGGTGCGGTGAGTGTGGCGCGGTGGGTCGCGGGGATCCGGCGCGCGCGCCGCGCTCATGCCTCAGCGCCGCCGGCGCATGCCCCCCACGGCACCGCCGCCGCTCTGCGCACGCAACGAACGTCCATGTAACACTACTGCTCTATTATCTACGTACAGTCATTGAACACTAGATAAGGTATATTTTTAATAGGTTTAAGCTGGCTACTTGGGTTTGCAAAAAATCTTAGGAAAGGGATATTCTATATTATAGGATATTTCCGCGAAATTAAAGTGTCAATATATGGTGATGACTACAGTCCATTGAACGCAACAATAAACTGCCCATAAAACTTTCATAGCAAGCCAAAATCTTTCCAATCCATCATTGAGATATATGGATGGTCCAGCTACTAAAGAAAATTAATTCCAAAACTATTGTATAAATAATAAATTCCATTATTTATATGTAAATTATGCATGATTAGTGTTTTTGTTAGGTCTTCAATCGCATAAATTTGATGAGACGCCTATAAAACACATACAAGACCGCCATAGACGCGTCTTAAGTTAGATATAAACTTTCTCGTCACACCCACATTATTGCTAACTTTATTAAAAGAAAGTAAACATTTGAAACACGAAGGAAATAATTTATTGAACGTAATTCATTTGTGAGTTAGGTATGGACCCCCTTTATCGGACAATGTAAATACATTCTTAGTTTAACTTTTGGATAAAACTTACAGGTTAAAAAAGCAGTTTGCATGTTAAAAGTAAGAAAATACGCACAAAAAGATTTGATATAAAACTGTCTAAAATACTCTCGTCTTGGAAAATAAATGAGGTACTTAAATAGTTTTCAGCAAACTATTCTACAAATCATAAACCCCGCAAGTAATTAACGATTCAAATGGAACAACATTTTTTTTCGATGTGTTGGCTGGCAACAGTAGCACTCATCCTAGCTCACCGCAGTGCGTAGCGCCGCGCGCCGGGGACAGAGGTCATACGACGCATACGTTGGAAAGTTGTTTGTCCGCTCGTCCGTACGATTGTCCCCGCAATCTCGCCCATAGGGTCACAAAAACCACGGTAATTTGAATTATATATTCCATTTAACCAGCGGCCATTGATAACGGACCCTACGGGCCTTTGACCACAACAGAATAATTTATTACATACAACTTATTACATTTTTCTATTAGCGTTTCGATTATCTTTGTAAGATCTCCTCTCTTTAATAGACAGATAGCGGCACAATTTATGCAAAGCGTCATGTTTTTTCTATGAAATTTATACCTTCGTCAAAACTTATTGAATATTTGAATACTTAATTAAAAAGACCAAAACACCAGTAGTATACAAACATTATAAGATGTTTACAAAACGGCCACCCACATTCCGTATTCAAAATTAAAACACATCGATTCTCTAATTAAATATTCAAAATGATCGTTCTATTTTGAAGTCTATCCTTTCACACCCGCTGAGAGCTTTCAACTGTCACTTTGACAGCTTCTGTCGACCAGCGATGAAAGACCTCCCACGATCTTCAGCGGTCTTGGTAAACAGGCGCGGTGTGGGCTTAATGGGAACTTGAAAGAGGTCTAGGTAGTATGGTTGTGTTTGCAGCTACTGCAGCGCCTCCCGCAGGCTTTTATGTAAATTGGTCAAGGTCGGCTGAGGTGTTTCAAAATAGATGCTCTCAAAGGTGGCTGATTAATTCAGTGTGAGGGAAAAACTTATTGATTATGACTAAAAAGGGTTAAGGCAAGCGAAATGTCCAAGACAAAGAAATTATTATCAGGATAAGAATTAGGGCGTGCACTTGTTCTACGCGATAGTCATTTTACAACAGAAACAGTTCAGTTTAAGCTCAACTCTTCGCGAATATGGTACTTCAAACGATAATAAATGAGGTTTTCTATTTAAGTCGAGGCTATTAGTAAGTAATTAAGAAACGTCACGCATATGTATAGGAAGCTAAAATTATTAGGTCCATTTAACCTGATCGTTTTAACTTAAAGTTAAATGAAATTGCATTCGGAATACGAATAACAACACGTATGACGCAAAGCAGTCGTGTTCTGAGCATGCGCCCCACCGACCTCCCAGTAATTATATTAATTTCTTTTCTTAGACACTGTTTGATAGCCTTGTTCCTAAGATAACACACAGTTGAGGATTATACGGTCATATGCAATGTTCATAGCACGTCTGTAGTCACTCAACACCAATAATATCCACGAATATCAGTGAGTTTGAAGGACACACTCACGGGACCTGGACTACTTGAGACAACTTTCAAGAAATTCAGGATATATGCGTGCACTTTTTACCTTAAACCGTAGGGACTCTATAGATAATGGTTTAGCATAGCTCAAAATAGCTCTAAACAGACGCAGTTAACCAAAATATGGATCGTTCTACCCTCAAGTACCGAGCTGTCAAATACTCACACAACACACAGTGTTACGACCAGTTTTCACGAACAAAATCCACAAAGTACAACGGATGCACTGACAGTCTATCACACGTTTGATTATTATGCACTTTTCTAATGAAATTTCACAGTTTTCAGGGAGGCCTGAAGGCTGCAGAGCCGTATCACAGTGACATTTGTCATGTGCGGCGGGCGCTCGGTTATGTTCGGCAGCGCTCGGCCGCGCTCGGTTCGGGTCGGGCCTTGTCGGGACCGCTCGCGTTCGCTCGGCCGGTATTGATCGGGTGTCGTCGGCCGGCGCCCGGCCGCCGGTCGCCGGTGGCGCCCCCTCTCGGCGCTAATGAAAGCTGATGGCCATCCATTATTTAGCAGCCTCCAAGACTGTGCGGTACGCGAAAATTAATGGCGAATTTATTGATTTATTGCAAGCGAAATTAAAGATTGATTGGTTAAGTGAGTTTGGCTCGTTTGATAACGATTAATCTGTTTGTAGCTAAACAGTTGTCACTTTCGCATCGCTAGTACGTTGTTGCCTACACGGATATTGTTTGTTTCATTACTATCCGGTGCTTAGATTAGAGATAAGAGTTTCGAGTGATTGATAATCACAAATGTTTAATAGAATAAAACCAACATTTTGAGTTATCGTCATGTCGTTGCACAATGTACTGGTTAAGTACACGAATCGCATAGTTATGTCAAGATGAATGAAATTAAGTTTGGTTAGATGATCATTTTAAGAAAAAATCATACTTAATAGCCCTATTCTCGTCTCAAAAATAGCGAAAGATTTGCCAGGCGCAGTTTAAAGAGGAAAAACTCTATCATTGAACGAGTAACATAATGCTGAGTAAAACGCAAAATATAATGTTATAACAACAACTGGTGACTAAGAACCCGCTGTATCCAGTATTCGCCCTCGCTGCAAAGTTTACCATTACCGTTAACGAATGTTCCTACACTTTTTTTGTTAATAAGGAATTTAACTAATTAAAAGTTTCTCAGGAAGCTCCCGCTGTATCGTCAGTAACAAAAGTTCTTACGTGCAGAAAATTAACACAATATTATGTATTATTTAAATCTGGTTTCGTATGTTATGCCTCAAATAATAAAAATAGCGATATGAACTCATCATTGGTACTTTATTTAGTAAAATATTAAATAAACAAAAAGTCAAATACCTACTTCTACTCTTAGAATAGTCAACAAAATGACATCCCTTACACATCTATTCAAACAACTTAGCCTTCAGTTGAGCGATTTTATAAAAAAAAATCTCGATATAAAAACAAAACAAAGTGAAACGAAACACAAATCGCCTAATCGCATCCCTAGCACATCGGTGCGTTATCGATGAGTTAACGCTCCGTCGAAGTTGGCGGGCAGATCGAGTGCACTTGTTTTTCACTGTCTGTGGGGCTAATTGCGCCATTTTTCATTTGTGGCCCTTCCGCGGCCGGGCGGCGGGCGGGCCACCCCCTGACCAGACTTGGCTATTCTTGGCCCCTGCGTGTTTACTAAATGAATGCGTAAAAAATTAAGCTTTGAATGTTGAATGATGGCTTGATGAGATTTGATCATATCGTGAATGGATGGATAAATGAATAAATTTTGGATTTCTGAATGTGGGGTAGAAAATACAAAGATTTTTATAGAGACTGAATATTTTATTTCATCATTTTAGGACTAGATAAAATTTTATAAAATGATTTCGTAGTTAGGAGCTGAGCTAACTTAGAAGACCTTAGCAGACAACGTATGAATCACAAAAACAATATTTTTCAGATATTAGTTAAAGACTTAACACATGCTCCTAAAGCTAAAAACCCGTATATTTTATTACAAACTCCAACACCGCATACCAAGACCTCATAAACTACGGCCATCACGATGCAACTGACATGAATACAGCTCGAGATTTACTTATATTAGATTAGATACTTAATAATTAGTGGCTCGGTTTCACCCGCCGGGTAACGACATAAAAATAATATAATCTTAATGAAAGTATGCTATACATATCGCACCGGATACATATATCTGAGGTTTTATGTGTTTCGTTGTTGCTGGCGGCCGCTAGATGGCGGTCGGGAGCTGTCTCGTCTAGGATATGCAAACCGGGTTGATTGTGTTTATGATATCAATGAATAAGAATTTCATTAATAATGTTTTTATTTATTTTTGGACTGGAAAAAACAAGGCTACAATTAATGATAAAATAAGTTATTACAAAAAAGTTTTCATAAAACAATTTAGACAGATAAATATGAAAAAGGTTCTTGCAAAAAACCGTTCATATGCAAACGGGTAAAACTCCTAGTAGGTACATACATAAGACTGAAGTATCAAACCCAAGCTGCTAATACAATGTCTCGGTTCAGTGACTCACTGTGAAGGCTTTTAGTTATAGTATACTATGTTTATTCACCTATTCGACTAGTGGTGGCAAAACTAGAAATAATGCTCGGAAATTTGTTACTTTAAATATGGCTTTTAGCTACTTCAGTCGTTGTGTGATGGAAATTTAGAAAAATGAAGTCTTACCTTAGCCTAGCTTAGTCAAGTATATATACAACATAATTTCATTTTGAAACTTAAGTCTGTTTTTTATTTGGAACTAAAAAAAATCATAGAGGAAACCATTCAATCCTCCACTATCCCAATCCTCTATTCCAAATTAAAAATATTTTAAAGTAATCTGGAGTGGCCAAACTTTTTTCACGATGGAGTTATTTTGTAGCAGCGATTTTTTTTGTTTAGTAGAATTGCTCTCATGGAAATAGTTGCTTATTTTCAGGCACAAAGGCGGTAATTTCAATTTGACCGGGGTGTAAGCACGTTGTATGGTTATTTACTCACTTATTTATATACATAAATATTTTAGTTTATTTAATAACTTGTTACAGTCGCTTGCCACCGTCCCCGGCTAGCCCCGGCGCTGTGCCGGTGTCTCCGTAACTTTCCAATAATGCCGCTAACGGTTCAATGGGCATAATTAGTCACTTACCTGTTTCCATAGTGTTTCAACATGTTTAGGATTCCGTACGACATTCGACAAAGTTTGGGAGATACTTTAAATAAGTATCTTTAATGGAATTTACTTTTATCAATTAATGAATTGAAATTTCTATTCTAAATTAAATAGGTTTTTTTTTATTAAAGCGTATCGAATGCCACTATAATGCGAGAAGTAAAAAGTTTGAAAAATTAAGCCGCTTTTTAATTTGAGCTGAACATGAGCCTCTTTTTAATAATAACATTTATCTCGTCCAAACAGAATGAAAATTTATTAAGAAACCCAAAAAAAATAAGCATGGTAGGCAGGTTGTAAAAGAACTAAATGTCAATACAAAGAATCCAATCTTTTTGATGTATACGGAATCAATGAAATCGGTGCCTCAACGCGGATTTAGCACCAATTCTAATGATACCGACTCATCAAACTACTTTAAAACGCATTTAGTTCATTTTAGTAATCAAATAAGATTTTAGCGATAATACAGACTCGTAAAGTCAACCTTTTTGGTCGTTTGGAAGAATTTGTGAGAGGAGCGCGCTGCGTCGTGAATACATCAGCTGCTCGTAACGATCAGCTGGCGAATATTAATTAGAAACATTTGATTAAGTTCAGTTTATTTACTGTATACTTAATGGATTTATGTTGACTTAACAAGAATCGGCATTATTTTACAGTTAGACTAATAAAGCGGTCTATCAAAAAACTATTAAATTCAAAATTGGGAAATTTTAAGATAATTTACTAAAAAATGGTTTCAAGTATCAAAGCATTTAAATATTTGGATATATATATATATAGATTTGTATATCTAATGCAGGTCCATAACCGATGATAAACCCAGGATAAGCAATTATTAATGAATGAACAGCGCGTAGGTAATTGAAACCATCATGTGAATACACTTCTAGTCCGTGTTTGAACTAATAGATGGCGCTCCTTATTTAAGGGTGAATAGTTCTCTTGGCTTTCAGGCTCAAAGGAGCTGGTCAGCTTCAAGTTAACTATCAAGCTGCAGGATTTACCATCGATTTACTTAAAACTAAGAAAATTTACTACTAATATAATAATTGTCTTGGGCGTGCGTAGGTTTATTGTAATGGACGAAAAAGGTGGAGGTTCGATGTCTATTATAGATATTTTGAATTTATTTCATTTCCCTCTAAATAAATCATCGTAAGTAACTTGGTTGCAAGCACCAGAAATCTATTATTTTGGATATAATGGATGATAAAATGTCAGTTTGTGTTTGTATTATACCTAGGGCAGTGCAATAATACCTCTACAATAAAACTTTAAATTAGCGTAGCTGGTGTAGGAATTCTGAGGCGAAGAAATACGCCGCAGAGCTACATCGTGCAATTTCATTTTACCGTTTTATCTCAATACGTGATATATGCGAGTTTAATGAAAGACTACAATTATACAAGTCGGTTATGAGGTCGCGGACGACAATTCAAATTAAAATCATACCTAAACGTTAAATTCTAATTGCTACCAAATTATCGTCTGCAGAACCGGTCGCGAATGCTGCAAGTTTGTGGAAAAACAACAAAAATAATAATTAATGCAATAATTAACAGGAACGCTCGTTTTATTCTCGATGGTTATCGCAAATAGTTTCTTTTATTAATTAGACAGTTGAGGTCACGGACACTGGAAAGAAAGGACAAACTAAAAATAAATACAAATTACTAAATATGTTTGTGTGTAGCCGGATAATGTTGAAATTCTGAACTTCTCGTAACTTGTCAGAAGTGACTATTGACTTTCGACTATGCGATTCTTTGCCTAACACTGCGTATCATCAAATGTCAATAATCAATGCATTATTATCAAAGATAAATTGCTGTCTTGGAAGGTACGAAATCACTTCTTATCGTGAGTTTCATTTGATTTCGAGTCACCGCTTCTAAGGTCCAAGCACACAAAGCCACGGCATAAACTATGATAATTCTTATAAATAGTAAACACAGACTTGACATTGCGGGTAGGTACATAGAATTCGTTATGCTGTGGGGGGCGCTGCCCTCGCGACTTCAACAGCCTGGGGCACTCACCGCTACCCCTCCTTTATACTGCAGATAGCTGCCACTACTTCATTATATTTTTTATTTAACAGTTAATTGCATTTTCAATATTCATAATGAACTATTTCATATATTAGATAATCAATATTTCAACTCAAAATAAAATTCGTAAAAGGAAAGCAAAACGCAGCAAGTCGTAAATATCATTTTGAATAACATGACGACGTCAATTAAGTCACCCCCGCCCGAACTATATCAAAGCACTTAGCAAATAAAACATCGCGGCATCGCTCGGCAATAAGTCGGTAGATGCCGTGACGGGTCGGCATTACCGCCGAAGACAACGGTAGGTGCGGCCCGAGGCCTATTGACCGCGGTTTGCGCGTAAACACCACCGCGGAATACGAACCACTATCGGAACAAACTCCCCATAAGCTATCGCGTGACACGACATCCATCGACAGGACCCAACCGCGGCTCGCATCACCCACCGCAGCCGCGCGGCAATGGATATCGAAACCCACCAAACTACAGTCAATGAACTTTCGGTAAGCCGCAGGCTAACCTCTAGATGAGTGCGTACAAATCACGTTTCGCGCGAATCAATACTTAAGTTCAGGCGATCGCCCCCCCTGCAATAAACAGTGGGGGAGTAGTTGGGGGCGCAGGGGGTGGGGGGTGAGTTATCGACCGCCCTCCGCTGCGCCCACCTGACCGTCACTAATCAGGGCTCATCCCGCGGACACCTAGAGTAATTGTACGCACTTTATTGCTCGGATGTACTTAGTAGTGGTGGTGTGCGTGGGGCTCGTGTTTGTGTAAGGTGGCTTGAGCGAGTGTGCGTGCGGTACAAGCGTCGACGTAAACATAGATATAGCTTCGGATGTCCGGAATGGTAATTTGCTTTATTGGGGCGGATTTGGATGACGATAATTAGGACTACGAGTCCTTGTTTTGTTAGTATAAACTTGCACAGCTCTGTGTACCTGTGTAAACAAATGAGTTTCCGCAACTCAAACAGTGTTCATTGAATCGGATGGTCCTTTTGCCCGCTAATAGGACCAACAGTGTTTGTAGGTGTCGGTGTTATACATGAAGTATAAAACAAGCGCATTATGATCAAACTGTTTAATGATGTTTTCTAAAATAAACACATACCTGTCTACACTCATACATTTGTGAACGGCGATTAAAATCAACTATCGATTGACTTATTCTAAAAACAAAATCAGACTACGAACTATCCGTTACCGTTACCCGTCTATTGTATAGCTAAAAAACAACAACAATGAAATCCACCATCAATTACCCTTAATTCCTCACAATTATTTTATAAATCAATTTAAAAGTCGGCTTCGAATCCGTTTCACCCCTAACCTTCAAACACACATACCCCTTCCTAATATATTTCTATCGTTGTAATTCTACGTGTAATTTAGTTGCGGAAGTAAGCAGGAGTCATGTCGGGCGTCACGCGAGCAACGCCGCGGCGCAGCACTGTACCGATATGCTTGTTACTTCTATAATTATAATTGACGAAAATTGCTACGGGTTCTGTATAGAGGGGAGTTTAAATTATGTGTGTTTTTTGCAGGTTTTCGGCTTGGTGTAAGAATTATTATAGTGTAGGTGAGGTACAGATTGATTTTAATTGGGAGAGTTGCTAAAACGGTGGCTACTTATTGAAACTTTCTTCATAAAAACGAATGGCAAAATTAATAATCATTTTTGTACGAAAACAAAACAACAGGTAACAAGAACTCTAAAAATAAAATAAAAATAAAATGAGAAAGTTTAAACTTACGATTTCCGTTATAAATAGGTATGTTAAAAGTGACATTCTATCTATAAAAATAACTTTTGGAGCCACTTCAAAATTCCGAAAATTTGATTAAATCAATCCAGGTTTGAACCCCAAAATGAACCACCCCTAGTTACGGTAAACACGAAGCAATTTACATTATTAGGGTAGGTAATTACCGCCGTACCACTGTAAGTGTTACCGAGGCAACCGTGTAAACTGACGTTAATATTTCGATAAATAATGTTGAAACTTGAAGGTCTAACAGTGCTGTAGATTGGTGGAAACAACGTTGCAGTAAGCGAAACAGACATTTCGAAAACCATGTGGAAAAAAGATCTCCATATATCCGGAAACTGCTACAAGGAATTCTAAAGGCAATCAAACGTCAATGAATGTAACTTGGTTTGAGGCAAATCAGATGCAATTCGTAGACCAACGTCCGGAAAAGTTATAGAAATTAAAAAAAAATCGACATAGATAATCTAAAAATAGTAAACGTTAGAAAAGACACTGAGTAACGGTTCAATTTGTGCAGCGAAAACAAAAACACAATTTCCAAGGATCACTTTTTAAAAATAAATAATCATAAAACTGGCGTCGGATTAAAAACATGACACTTAAAGCCATAACTTCAGGTTGTTTACGCCTCTGATGTCTAAAGGGGTAAACAAAACGATTTGTCGCCGCTGCTGTAAACACCGGCTAATGTGCACAGGGGCCACCATTTATTTGTTTACCCTCTTAAATTAACAATATATCGGTTATAGATTCCACAAACTTGGATAAAAACTGTTATTTGTTCTGTTAAGCTCCTCATTTCAGTCTGAACATAGTTAAACAAAGTTTTTTCTTAATTCGATAAGTTGTGAAATCAAAATTGATTTGCGGTTTGTTTTCTTTAAGCTTATCATATCATTCTAATATTTTTATATATTTGTATTGTTTTCCTTATCCCATTGTATCTCATTTTTTGTGACACAAAGCAAAAAGTGGTAGCATTTTCTAAAAATGGAAACTTCACTACAACACGTATTGAATTGTTATGTATTGTACTGATTCTGATATAAAAAAAACTTAAATTTTCACGCAAGCAATTTTGCATAATTATGTATCTAATCCCGAGCATCGAAATGGAGACCACGTATCATTTGGTTGTAACTACATCACTTCCTTGAATAACGAATACAATTCACACAACAAGCAACAATTTTGGAGCCATGAGAGTTCTATACAAATTCTACTGAGAGTACCAGTAGCAGAGCTTCAGAAGTTCCATTATTCTCAGTATATTTGATAGTGATGTATCATAACTCCTTATACATTCGTGACGAGTGCGCTCCCCGAAGACTTGGGCATGGTGTATTGTTACACCAAAGTTCATGTTTCCTCATATGGGGTCCCGTGAGGTATGGAGCGACTCCATATTATGTTTCAGCCTTTGTATTTTGTTTAGACGCTTTGGGTCGAAGTGGAAACACAGCAAACACGATAGAGTTGCAGATAAATGTTACATGGCGAAGACAGAGGAGAGAAGAATAAAAATTAAACAAAATGTTGAACAAAAAAAAGGAAAAGAAATCCCCTAATTAGACGATACCCCTCCAAAAAAAAAGACTCATATTTAGCAATTTAGTACAACGCCAGCCGTAGCACAAATCCCACATACAATTTATCGAACCGCAAAACGAATTCACGAGTTCATATGACGCATCCCCATCATCTAGCTAACCCTCTGATATGAAACCTGTACGTCTATTTATGAGGTTTAGTGACACGTGTACATTTGCAACTGCACGAGCCGCAAGGCCGCGTCCATCCTCTGCATTATATATCACAGAACAGTTATCGACCACCTAAATATAGATTTACAGGTTGAAAGCTTCTACTTGAGTTTTCTGATAGTTTTGCTTTAAAATGTATTGCCTAGTGGCGAATTTGCTGATTATAGGGCAGTGTTTTACCATCTAATGTTTTAGATATTAGTATTTAGAAGTAAGTAGTAATTTAGACAAATTCGCAAAATACTTTGACGATTTTATTTAAATTACTTTTTTGGCTAAAGCCCATTTGTTTTACAGGTGAGGGAAAAAACAAAGTCACTTCTATCATTATTTTCACACATCTTTGATATATTTGAACTAATCTCTCTCATCCGAACGACTGTAAGGACTTATGGACCAACTAAAATATTTAATAAACCCGATATCAAAAACTTATATGTGAACGTGCGTGGTCCGAGAGTGGCCGCCCACGCCGCCGCCGCCCGCCCAATGTAGTCGGGGGGCGCACTCACGCACCGGAAGTACCCGTTCAGCCTTCTTGCTTCCTATTGATATACGAAAGGTTTCTTTCGTTGTCTTTATGTTGAAATATAGATACCGATAAAATAAAATAAAAAAACTCAAGGTTTCCGAAATTTGGACACACAAAGATATTTGAGTAAAATAGTAACAAAATTTATCAAACCGAATCATTTTCAAACATAACATATACATTTTTACCCAGCATAAAAAATATGTCTACCTTCTGTATCTTGTGGAAAATAACGGAAGATCGTTTTAAGTTCTAACTAACACGAGACCTCAAAAAAAGAACAGAAGAAACGGAATGTAAAGTGAAACAGCAGCCGAAACTCAATTTACAAATGAAAGGTTTGTCGGGGAACATTTATCGTAACGGACATTTTATCGATACGACTGTCGATAGAGCGTTTACGCTTCGTGCACACACAACACTACCAATGACCAGTTATAGGTTTTGTTTTCATATTTTCGCTAAAAAGGTGTTTTTGGACACGTAAATTTAGAGGAAACCTTTAAGGATCTAGCAAGATGCAAAAGTATTTTGGCTCAATTTTTCAATAAGGATAAGAATCTGTGTACTACCACAATCTGTTTTTCGAAATATATGTAGAAAGTAGAGAGTAGAAATTTGAAGGCAAAGCTTTAATAAGTTTTAATATGAAACGGAATTTCGCGACTAGCGCTCTGCGTTTATTCGTTGCGACTATCGTCTGGAGCGCTGTCGTGTCCTGTCTGCGCAAACCTTTAGTCGATAAGCGTATTCCCAAAAGAATGCCATAGCTTCTGCGATGCCGATTGAATAACGATAAACCTTTGTCTAACTTTATAAATATGCAGTATGAAATTAGACTTACTAAAGTTTTAATTCTCCGAATTAGAGATTTTGTAGATAGATCCCATTGTTAGACTTTATCTTATGACTGAAGACATTAAAACTATAACGGTGTTTGAAATACTGATTAGGCTTTCTTCGTTTCTAAGTTACTCGTATTAAGAAACTTCAAAATAATCTTATATTACCTAATAATTTTTTGAGCTCTGTAAAGCTATTATGTAAGTTATTTGAGTCAGACCCTGAAGGTTCCATGAGAAATGGTGTAAAGCCTTACAACCACCAAGAATACTCTGACTCACGATTCGGGTTATTTCAAATTTCGAGTGATTCACTCTGACACGCTAACTACAAACCTCAGTAATGTCACACGAGTATTGTAAACTTTTTGGTGTTTGGTGACGTCATAAGATCAGTGTATCTGGATGTATTAAATATTTGTTTATCCGTGAGTCATTTGAAGGAGGTAAACCGCAAGTGCTTAAAAATAATTTATAGCATTTTATCAAAATAGCGGTATTTCTCACTTCTTAGATAGATTTTCCTCTTGGGTTATTTCTTCAGGAATTTGATTTTTTTAAAGTATGACGACAGTATTTATATAGGTATATAATTTGGTAAAATTGTGATACGCGATCAATCAGTCACTTTACTCTGGAAAAAATGTATAAGTCAGTGGTTGTTTTTTTATCTCAAGAGACCCAAGAAAGAGCTTTTGTAAAAATCTCACTTTATAAATCCATTCGTTTTTCGTTCGAACGCTTCCTTGCTCCAAAATCATCGGAAAACCCATCGTTACCGGGAATCCTTCTTTCCCCGCAAAATAAACGGGCGGTATGAACAATACTATCTCATCATAACCACTACACATCAATAACATTTGCACAGGACCGGACCTCCCCCTACACAACCCCCTACTTCCCCCTTCTCCCCCCCCCCCTCCAAGTGCGCACAACGGTTCAAATCAAAAGGTTTCCAGTAAACATTGGACGGTACTTCCGCATTTGTTATAGCTCACACTTTCTATGTATGTGTTCGGATTTGAGGTTAAGCATTGTCGCAAAGTCTTGGAAATGGGTGGGCGGTTTAAGATTTAGAGTGGAGTGGATTAACCGTTTCGCATACTTTGTTAAGTGCTTGTACGTATATAAAATCTTATTGAAATTTAATTTTAAAGTAAATATTGTTGAACACTTAATAAGTTTGTAAGATAGAGCCAAAGCCTTTAAATTTGGTATAAAAAAGTACTTTTTAGGATTTATGAATAATTTAATAAATAATGAAACGTGTTTTTTGCACGAAAACACTACACTGATCTAACACTGCTATTGTGACTTACATTACTTACTACATTTCTGTCAATAAATTCCTAGTTCAGAATATTAAAAGCTGCCTCCTCCTACAATATTCTGGGTTGATCTAAAACCGACATAGTTCAAATCTAAAGCGCAATAATAAAAGGATGTCAGTGTGACCCAACCGTTTGTCTTCGATATGTGAGGGCCTCGGAAATAGGTCAATGCGGCGCTTCGAGGCGTCAACTTGGAGAATCAGGGCTGCATAACGCTGTGGTGCCATCATTTCACTAAGGGAAATAAAAAATGTTTTAACGACATTAAAACTTATAGAACGACGTTTAATATTAGTTAATAGGAAAACAGAGATGAAACACTGTCTTGTGTCGATCCCTCTTACTTTTTAGCTGAAGATAACACTTTCGTTTGAAAATGGCTAATTAAAAATACCCACTATCTAAATATATCTAAATCCACAATTTCAAGTCTCTTTATGTAAGTATTCTAAGCGTGTCAGTAAATGTCACTTTCCCACGACATCGCAAGGCCTCGTGTCATGAACAAAATTATGCATTATTAGCATATTAAAATAATCTTTGAGCTACTTCAGTTACTTTGCATCGGTGAAGTATGAACCAATGTAAAAACTAGCACCGCTATAATATCTCTGCTATCAAATATAGATGTGATGCAATTTCTCCTGATTGATTTCGTATGCAAAAATGTTTTTTATCTGCTGGCTTAGCTTGCATTGCACGATAACGTTTGTATGTGAAACGTCTGTTATATAATGTGGTAAATGAATGTGGATGAGATTAAAATATTGTTTTAAAAGCGACCAAATGTATAAATTGTCGCTTTTTCATTGACCATATTAGTTGTAAAATAAAAAGCTTTTTCCACGAAACTGCATTTAAGTTTGATTTTTCACCCGACTATAGGAAAAATTTTACACCTTCGAAGTATCCACTAAAAGGCTTTGAATTCTTTCGCAATAGCACGTCTCCTCAGATCCAGCTTCACCGGTAGGTACCTACACACGGACCTGCAGCACGTAATGATGTGGCGGAGTAATCTTTTGTTAAAAAAACATCATTAGCCTCCCCCGCGGCCCGCTCCTCACCCCCCCCCCCCTCCCTCATACGTGACACGGGGGGCAGGGGCTCGCACCCCGACGCAATAGTAAGCTGTAATAAGCTCGGACTTTTCTCCGCCACTTTGTGAGTTTATGTGCAGTGTGTTGTTACGTTTAGATATTTATTTTCGTTTTGTGACTGTATTTTTAGAATTTACTTTTCAGGAACGCTGTTCGTGAAGATTTGTGGAAAGCGAGTGAATGGAGATTGATATCCATGAAAGTAAAGTTTATCTGCAGTTTGCTTAAATTAAATCGTTTATGTATGGAAGTTTTGGGTTTTATTTGAAAGCTTCTAAGGATATTTTTATACATTTCAAAAAATATGAGACTATTAGGAAAAATTAAACCTGTCCATTACAATAAAAAAATACAGTTGAAAGTTACAACAAAAAAAATGAACCGGACACAGAAGGCAACATAAAATCGCTGCCAAAAAAACACCAATTTTAATATGTCCCCCGAATGAAGTAGAGCATTTGTCAACAGCAGCAGTCGCCGTGACGGATGAGCCGGCGATGACGGCCGGAGGGGGCGCGGGGTGAGGGTGGCTATAGAAGACCCTCGGGGGGGGAGGGGGCACTCGTCTTAACCCCCACCCCTTGAGTACGTGTGATGCAGTGCAGCCGCGTCAGCTGAACATTGGCTACTTTGGTTGGAAGATGAATTTATTAATTTCGAGTTATATTTGCAATGTGCATTGTGTAAATGTATTCTTAATTTTAGATGAGAGAGTTTATAGATTGATTTACCTTGCCTGAAGGTGAATTTTTCAATACAAAGGTGAGGGGGTTGATTGAGACATTAAGGAAAAAGACGGAATTGAATGGTAGAAAACTGACCCGGCTGATTTTAAATAAAAAAAATCGTAATTTTTCAGCCCTCAGGAGCATTACAGACAGTTACTTATTCTTTTACATCAATATATTCAGATGCTTCCCTTTATTCATTCAATTGATTTAGAAACCATGAAAAGGCTTTTGAATGTCAGGTATCAACCCTTCCACGTCGTATCGGGGGTGAAATAGCATACACCGTTTTAACACATCGTCATATATCAATCGAAGAGCATTATTGAAAAATATGTTCAATATGAATGTAAATTTTTGGAATTAGGCTTAAGGTCAAGCTAAATATACTTTAACAAGTGACAGAATAAAAATATTATCGTATGAGTACCAAAATTTAAAACTATAGGTTCGATCTGACAACCCATTCTTTTTCCTATTTAACTATTACCTCAACTGCAGCCATTACAAGTTATCACGGCCATAAGTAATAAAAGCTATTTCATAGAAGGATATTGAACTATAAAAACACCGAAAAATGCATAGAGCAAGGGTGCCAGAACGTTCCCTCCGAGAGGCGCACTAACCCTCACTTGACTATTTGTGTAATAACAATTGAAGGGGGTGGATAATGGAAAATATACAACTGATGGGATTTATTTCACCCCTTCTTTCGTTTAGAAAAAATACATGTGTAATTCATGAAAAATGATTCCCCTAGTCATTGTTTTGAAGGACTTGCAATTTCATAAATAATCGAGGAAATCATGTATTCTTTTTTAGTATAACAGCGTCAAAATGCACAATAAATGCATTACATAAATATTAAATATTATCCGGCCACTACAGTAACCCTACCAAAACCGCGGCGGGTCGCCCAGTCCAGGAGAATCGCGCACCGCTCAGCGCATTTACGATTACACTACAACTATCATTACAAGCGCACTATTGATTCCTAATCCGCACTTCCGGATGTTACGTAACCCCCGCCCGCGGGCCGCGCCCCGGCCCCCGCGACCCGCGCCTGCAAAGATTTACAACCGGCCGGGTAGCGTTTGACGAATGATTGGCCGGCCGTTCGCTTGTTACAGGAAGGCTTTACGGATTGTTTTGTTTTTCGGCCACGGATATGTATAAATATCATGAGGCTGGGGGACCAAGTTCCGTACGTTTGTTGTGGCGACGGTATTGTGAACGCTTTTCGTAAACAAGTTGCGGTTTATTTTGATATTTGCCAACAAATCCGAATGGCTCTTAAGAGGGCTATAATACGCAGCATTACAAAAGGTATGACCCAGTTTGCGTGGATAGCTGCAATTTTAGATTCAGTTCATTTCTTACTTTTTAAAACTGCCCGCAAAAAATTAGCAAAATACTCGTAGTATTTTCAATCAGACGGCAATATAACGATTACAATATTACGACGGAATATATAATGATTGTATAGGCACTAATTTAAACCGTACAAAGCCAATACCGCTGATCAAGTGGGCAACCCATTTCCTAGGTATAGTATACATCATAGTATCGATGGGTCTGCCCTCCCCGCGGCGAGCGGCGAGCGGCCGTGAGGATAAGTCCGCTTATAGCCGGCGTGCGTAGGGTTGACTCCATATCTCATTTAGAATGTATTAACGGATGAACGCGCCGGCTGCTATACATTTATCGCACGATGTAGTTTATCAGGCTAACGGTGTAGACTTATAGGTTTATCTAAAATATCTCATGACTAACAATGTTTTTTGAGCAAGTAGTAGTTTTTTACAAGCTGTACCAGTCGATCATCAGAGCATGTTACACCTCTTTAATAAACTTTAAATAAAACCGATGTTCACGCTACAAGGGTGGATACGTTACGCGTACTTCACAGATCGCAGACAGAATTAAACACTCCTTGATTTACTCAGACCCAGACTAAGCATCTCCGACGCTCCCAGGGGTCTCTTAACAATCGACTAAGTGATTTTAGAGAAACATCCTATTCAAGAAAGTTTGTTTATCCCTCATGTTTTATTACATTTGATTTTTCAGACACTCAAAAAGTTTTCAAAAAATACGTGTCGTGCCATGCACGAAAACACCGTGTAAAAATTGGGTATAGCACCAAAAAAGGAGAAAAAAAGTGTTATTTTTCTCTGATAACTGAAATTATATCTGGCTTCACTTTCTTCAATAATGGTTATATACTGTCCGGTGAAGTAGTGATGACCCATTACCCACTTATAGAAGACACTTAGAAGTACTCCAATCGGTCGTAACTTCTTATCCGGATACCGTATATAGTAAACTGGGCAAAAATTTCAATCTGGAAATTATTCCATTTCATCAAGCTTAGAGGACAAAACAGATACAAATACTGAATCTCCTCTTCATTGCCCTTTTCACAAAACACACTCCACACATTTGTACCTACACAATATTGAAAGTTCCCGTAAAATGTTCTTGTTTCATATCGCTAGTTGCGGGTACCGGGTTATGTTCGGTGACGAGTGAGTGCTGCCGATTGATCAGCTGATGCGTTACCGCTGTGTAATTGATCTATCTCGTGTAAATATTTTCTACACTGTCTGTACTAAGTGTTTTTACTGTGAAATCGATTTGCCATGTGCGAGGGATAAGAATAGCGGTTTGTTGTTTCTGAGGCCTCTGTTTGTAGAGTACGTGTACATTATATAAATTCTTTAATAGCTTTAATTAGATGCTGAATTCGCTAAACCGCAGCGAGCTAGCGTGTTGATGCCATGCTAAAACCTGCCCTATATGACAGAAGGCCTGTGTCCAGTAGGGGGAAGTTGAATCGTAGCTACGTATCTAGTATCTCTTTTCATTTAAAGAATAATTTCAGAAAAATAGACCTGGTCCATGCATGCAGAGGTTTTCTTGCGAACTTTAGTGTTAAATGAGATGGAGCATCTACTAGGGGACATCCAATCCTGTTCTATAGAAGAACAGACGTAGACGTAGAAGGTAGCTACAAAACTAGGAGGAGACACTTGATTTTGGATATTAGTATAATGATGATAATGGAAGCGTTTTCTTAGATTTACAGAGAGGGCACTCATTACACAAGTTTAATATAAACTTGGGTGTCAGTGGTACAAAAAGCTCTTTATGCAATTCAAAAAATCTTGATATCACAAGCTGATTCATATACCTCAAAACGAGTCGATGTGTTGTCAACTTTTTTTTTAAATAACTTTTAAAGGACAATGTGATTTAAGTAGGTTGATATAAAAGTTCACAATTTCAGACAAACACTCACCGGTGTATGATTCAGCCTGCGATGCTACGGCTTCTTAATATCATTTAGTTTTTGAGTTCAGCTAAGCATCAAGGTAAATAGTTTTCTAATAAAATGATTAATATCAATCGTTCCCTATTTCTATAGTCCTCATGGTGGTATGACTACGTAACTATTAATCTTCATATACTCTAAAATTAAGCCCAGACTTCCCAGTATAATGAATAATTTAAAATGAACCGTAATAATGATTCCCACCTCATAAAGACACGAGTAATTCGGCGATACACCGTCTAGCCTGGTCCCCGAGGGGATCGGCAGACGCGTCCGCTGCACCTACCTACTCACTATAGGTACTACATATATGACAGATAGTCAGGGCCCCCGATAGGGGTGAGACCAGCCATATTAATTATTTTCTGGACTCATTTTCGAACGGTATTTGAATGTGTTCTTAACTTTAAACTGTGAAATCAAATGCAAATTATCAGTTTTAAATACTTTTGGTGTAAAAAAGGGGCTTTTATTGAACGTTTTCATTTCTTGGAATAACTCACAGAGAAAAAACAATTAGTTTTCAATCCTCCCATACATAAACAAGTAACTACCGGCTACTTAGAGATCGATTCTTTCGCACACTTGCCAAAATTTTCGCAAGTTTACGTAATATAATATGGTATCAAGAATCTCATTCAGTTTTCTCAAAAGCTAAAATTGCTCAAGAAGAACTAGAAATTCTGGTATTTGAATTCGAGGACTGAATCAAGGAAAGTCTTAGCGCGTAGCACCACAAAATAATGTTGTACCTGCCTTTATCTGCTTTGTATATACCCTCATAGCTTGCCTCATAAACCGAAAATTAACTTCTTAAAATGACATGTAGTTTAAGGAAATATCTTTATGTTCCAATTTCTCTCGTCTACAGCTTGTTTTGCCCCCAACTTGACCGTAAACGATTGTCTAAGAATCATTAACACAATGTCATTATAATAAATAAGGCTAGATCATTTGAATAATACTAATGTATTGATTTGGCGGCATCTATGAAGAAGAAAAAATGCAAACGTAAATTTATTCATTGAAAATTTTCATCAATATTCATTTGGATCCATCTATAGTTTATATCATATCAATTCACAGCTATTGTTAATTGTTAGAGTCGAAGAGGTTATTATAGACCCCAAATCGTAAATCATAATGAGCATTTCTTAATGAAGAGGTGTGGAAATCTATGCTAGTCTCACTTCTATACGTAATTTTTGAGACCTGTAGTGGGACAGATACAGGCCGGTATTTTTGAGAAAAGAAATTGCTTAGTTTTTGGCGATTTCCTCATCTCGCATTTCAGAAATTGTAATAAATTTGTTAAACTAATTCATGTTAAAATCTTACTTGTGCATCTCCAAATAAAGGAGAGATAATGTTTTATTCCATTCAGATTGTCTAGCAAATTCTGTAGTCGCGCCATAAAAAGCTCATAAAAATCGCGTAAAACAGAAATAAAACGAACAGGTCACACCTAAAACACCCCTGTGCACTGCTAGGTGTAAACGAAACAGATGGAAACTATCCGCTACGCCGAGAACGATATCAATATTGTACAGCCACAGAGACAGCACATACAGGAAACGGTCACATTATACCTCGCGTATGCTCTCCTACACAAATTTAGAATAAAACCGGATTCCATTAATACGATTACAGAATGATCACTTGTCGACCAAATTAATTACCAAGATGTTCTCAGTGAATATGAGATTTTATTAAGCCTGCCCAATTTATTCACTAATCTTTTAATGTCATTTATTTTAATACTACTAAAGACATAATAAATGATTGAACTAATTTCCTGTTGAAGACTCAAAACTCGTTCGGGATTTCATAAATTGTGATGAAGGTGCGAAGTTTGCGGTGCAAGCGAAAGTCCTTGCACGAGTCAGTAGCGCAATAAATTGGTGGCTCACGCGTGATTTGGCGTCGAGATGACACGCGTCGCAGTGCGATGACGTCCTGAAACGTCCATGTTAGATCGGCGGCCGTGTCCGGCGCGGGCCCGCGTCCGGCGCGCGTCCGGCAGCCGTGGGCGGCCGTAGTGGGCGTGCAGGCGCTGCACCGCCCCGCCCCCCGCGCGCCCCACGCTGTTTATTCTCGGCCCGACTGGCGGGGCGCGCGACAGTCGCCCGCGTGACGCGCACCCGAACGCACGCGTGCGTCAGGTATACACCGGACACGGACGGACCGAGCGGTGCATCCAACACCGGACATCACTAAAAAATACAGTTGACAACATTTTCGGATAAATTCGAGTTACTACGGTGGCGGAAACGCGAGAAGGGTGTAGGACGGCAGAGTCGCGGAAAATGCATTTCCCGTGTGCATGGCGCAGGCGGTGCGGGCCGGGGGGTGGGTGCATGCGATGATGGACATCGTATTGATTTCTATCTGCCCGCTCCTCCCTTATTGTGGCGGTGCAGGGCGCGCCATCGATCGTTGCACCGGCCCTTTAAATTAACACCCCGCGATCTCGCCGGACACACGATTTTTGGACTTTATCGTAAAGCGTTGCAGTGTCGTGTGCGTGTCATTTGTGCGAATTGAGTTTTACATTACATTGCGTCACGTGGATGCCTGTACGTGAGTTACTTTCAGACAATTGCAATTAACGATAATTATTATTAAATGAGAATAGATATTAACTGTAGAATATATTAACAGTTCAGTAGAGTTTACGTGTTAGTAGTGCTTTAAAAATTCGGTTTGGACGGTTCGTTTAATTTATTAAGTTGCAATTACGGCTTACGTTTCGTGAATACTTATTTATGTGCGAAATAATTATTTTAAATTACTAAATAACGGTAAAATAAATTACTGACTGAAGTTCTACTTAAACTTAGTTAAATAAATTATATTTAAGCCACACAGCGCACAAACTTCCGCTTGAAGTAAATTATAAATATTTATCAACGCTCTTGCCACCCTTCTCGGCGCATACGACCATAAATTAAACACGAATTTAATTAATTAATAATACGGAGATGTCACCGCTCGATCCTGCCGAAACAACTGTGAAATGTTTCATTATGATTTACAAAAACTAACGTGTGTAAACAATTTTCAGAACAAAAAACATCCAACAATACGCAATACTCAAAACCAATCAAGCTTTAAATAAAACTTCCATTTTTATACTGAGGATAATAGTGTGTGGAGATTAGCGAGGTGTCGTGCAGGGCACGGCAGACGAGCTGGGCTGCAGATAGTTGTGTCGCGAGCTCGCGGAAGGCATTACGGTGGCGGCGGCACTGGGCGCCCGGCTGGAATGCGCCGGATTGGATACGTTTAGCGCGCGCGCACGCCCCGACACGGTGCCGCCTTCCGAGCACCCGGCCATGGCGACCGACACCGGTGAGTACACTATTTACCTATTACACCATACACTATTAAATCTTAGAAAAAAACAGATGTCCCGAATATGCTAAGCAAAATTAGAAAAAAATATAGGTGATATTCGAAATAGTACAATCAAGAAATAAATGGATCAAATTGTTGAATTTTAGCCGTATCTTGAACGGAGTATTTTATTCTCTTAAAAAAGCTATGATTTAAATTACATGAGACGCTGAAAACTTTAGTTAAATTTCAAATGAAGTCAACGACTTAACAGCGGATGTTATTTACATACGATTTAAATTCCAATAATATTTATTTAAAAACAAATTTAAACAATTTCGAATCTGTAAAAAACATTAACTCTAATTTAACAGTAACAGTGTAATGTATGACTATTGACTCTATAGGCTCTAATTTAACAACGTAGTCTTAAATAATAAAAATATTGCAAACATACATCCCTGCTATCTCCATAATCCATACAGTCAAACTCAATCAAAGGCCTTATTCAAATCCAAAAAAACAAAATTTTTAATTAATGAGTTGGCGATATGCAATGAGACGCAATTGTTTACCAACAGAATGTATACTATGGTACGTACGCGTGCCTACGTCACACGTACGTATGAGTTCGTTGATATTCGCCCCCTCGCCCCCCCCCCCTCCTGCCCGTCCTGGCAGGACAACCCCGAAGGATCGGGGGATGGGGCGCCCGTTCTTGTTTAATGACGACGCTTCACTCGAGACCCGAGTTTTCTTTTATTTACGCCAAATGCATTTACAAATAATTGTTTGTGGTAAAATGTTTTCGGTGTTTTCTTTTTATTTTTGATGGTTGTTTTTAAATGGCCTTTTAGGAGACAAATTGGGTACTTGGTATCTATCTTTTTCGTTAGGGCTTATAAAATACACCAAAATACCATTTAAACTCCAACAAGACAGTATCTAATCTAGCTAGAATAACATTCAAATTCAGATCCTATAAGAACATCCATAAGGTCGACTCGCACTGTAATATTATATGTGACTGCGCTTTAGACATTTTCCGTCGCGATTTCCGAACAGTTTATGTAGTCGATATTGCGCTGAGACCAGATATACGCGTCATAAATGCGCTCACTCCGTCGCCTCCGTCTCACCCTCGCGAGGGGGCACGGACAGGGGATCAAAAGCCGTGCATTCACACTCAAAATGTATCATGACCTTTTTGATGTGAACCTTTTATTAGCCACTGAATAGGTATTTAGGGACTTTGGACAAGTGTATCGATTATTTCACGGGCTATTAATTGTCTTGTCTCATTCAGGTTAAAAATATTGCGTGTCTATATTAAATTCAACGATTAATCAGAAAACAGTTATTTAAAACAAATAGTTAAAACAGCGAACATACTATTCGTTAATTTGCATAAATGTTAAGAAAACAGCTTTGTTCACAGCAATAAATTTGAGATGAGACTTTTACAATAACTCGAGACATCTTTATCAAAACACAATCGCCTGCAGGCATTCTCAAATTTAACTCATAAATAGCAATTGCAATATGTTGAGCATCATTAAGCAGCGGCGTTTTAAATGCTGTCGTTTTATTTCCGACTATAAATCGCGTACGCCATCTTCGTAATAAATTCAATCCTTCAGTGTGACTCCCGACCGGATATTCCGAGATTAATTAGATCCCTAAATCTTTGTAACACGACCACGACAATCCGAACATCGCTGAATAACAAAGTTCCATTAAAATTGTAAACTTTGAAGATAGAACTTAAGAAATTTATATTAAATTGTTTGATAAAAATTCATAAGATATTTGGGATTCATAGTTGGGAACAAATGGCTGCTAAAGTTAACTGGACACACCGAGTCTAGAAGCTGTTAAAACTCATTGAAAGGGTACTAAAATAAATGTTAGAGAATAAATAAATGAAGAACTATCAGCTAAACAAAACATTTGCAGACCCGAGGCTAGAGCTTTAAATATATTTAAAGTCCTTTTTAAGTGCAAAATAAATAGCATTGATCTAGATCTTGAAAACTACAACAACGGCAAAGAAATTAAACTTGCAAAAGCGATGTTATTGACTCATGCAAAGCATTTACCATTAATAGTAAGATCGATACATTATTTATATCGATCGGGTCCGCCGTGAAATACGCGATTTCAATTTTAAAAATCTCTCCCGTTGTTTCCGAGATGTGATTGCGTTCGACCGTGCGCAAATTTCTAATGTATGAATTACAACTAAAGGGAGTTCGAACATCTGTCTTTCAAATATTTAAGGTGACAGGACTACGAAATGTTTTGTTTAAATTTTGTGAATTTGCTTTGTTTTTTATCAGTTTATGTAATTGTATTAAGCACCTACTTTATAGGGAAGCTAAACGTCTGTTTGATGGGAAATACTCCTGACAAGTAAATTCGCAAATATCTAGATTTTTACAGTAATCAGAAACGATTTTTCGTCGTAAATTTTAGCTGCCATAAACATCATCAACGGCAATTGTTAAATATAATAAATATGAATGGATAAAATAATTACAATTGCAAATACATGTAATTTAAAGAATAATCCTAAAATTGAGGAAAAAAATTGAACACGATCATTTCCTAATTTAACACGTAAGTGCTTAGCGTTAGTCACAACCCGTACTGATCCTTGACATTTCTTGTTATTAACTACCTGCGAGTGCTCATCTATTAGAGATATCATCAAACCTTGTTTTTTAGATACTTCTTTGTTATTAATTTAAGTGGCACTATCGCAATGATTTCATTTATACGAGTCATACTGCGTTTGATTAATATTTTCTTGGTATTTCGAATACTTTAGCTTACAGTTTGAATAGTGTTTGTATTTAATGGGTTTTGAAGACAATTTCACGGATGATACTTTTCGATCTTTCGGATGGCACAATTCTGTATTAGTAAAACGTATAATAATATAACACAAACAGGTTTTTTTCTGCACATACTTTTAGTTTATTTTTACTGCAAACATTTATTTTAATTGATATATCTTGTTTTTTTTTTGCAATATGTTCGTGGTACCAACCATTAAAGATGATAATTTGAAAATTCCTTATTACTCTTTTATTATTCCAAAACTCTGTATGCGGACTCTTTGCTTGCGGTCTTAATAGATAATAACCATTTCAAGCTATCCGCGTTTACGGTGACATTTAAATACAATTTGCACGAGGTCAAAGTGCGTCATAAATTTAATCTTTTAGAAAACAAAACAATAAATTAGAAATACTTATGTAATTATAAAATAGTTTTGGTTACTAAAACATGGATGAGAGATTATAAATTGCTAACTCGTATGGCAGTTTTTATTGCCTTTCGGTATTACACAACCACTTACAAGATATTTATCAAATACATTAAATTAAATCGAGCTTCTTCTACGAATATGATCCGTTGGGAAATGTGTTTTATGGAATTTTGGACAAGACTTAGCGACTTCTCTGTCAAATAAATCAAGATCGTAATGCTGTGTTTAATAAAACATTATGTAACTCTATCTTGAAGCGTTCTCGCGGGGGGTCTGTGCGCAGCAGTAGAACAGGCAGAGTCAGTAGTATTGAGAGGGTAGCCGTAGGAATAGATGTTGACTGATGATAGCTTAATCGGATTTGCATTAACGTAGTAAGCGACTCTGTTTCGAATTTTCGGCTCAAAAGGTACATGACAGTTCTGAAGTTCAGATATATAACATAACCAAATATATTAACTTATAAAGTAGACTTGGTTGCTATAAATATGGAATTTGCGAAAGGATTAATTCACCAGATTAAAAAAAAATGATATTAAAGTAAACTATTACTATTAGCCAAATAACTCGTATTATAAATTCATGAATATTTAAACTTATTACGAATATTTGTAAAATATCTACTCATTGAATTCAGATTGAATTAAAACAGACAATTTTTTTTTTATGGTACTATTTTTCTTTTTACTATCTATAATTGTATGTGCATGCCAAATCGAATCCAATATTACTTAAGGCGCTTCTATACACCTATTATACGACTAAAATAAATTTGTAAGGTACACTGACCGCTCTGTATGGCGCAGGCGGCGCCGCGGCCGGCGGCGAGCAGCAATACTCGCTGCGCTGGAACGACTTCCACTCGTCCATGGTGTCGTCCTTCCGGCGCTTGCGAGACGAGGAGGACTTTGTCGATGTCACGCTCGCATGCGCCGGCGCCACCTTCACCGCACATAAGGTAAGATTTCGCATCATTATTAATGTCAACAACACTACTAATTAATGTCTCTCGACGAACAAAAGTAGGTTGTTTAAAAACGATAAGGTCAATGGATCTTTATGGACCACTTTCATTTTAATCAGATGTTGAAAGCGCTGTATCTACTTAATTGCATACCGTAAAGCAACACAAAATACGCAACGTTCTGGGAAAGTTCAATAAACAATTGTTTTACAACATTGCACTATTTCCAATAAACTATTTGCATATTTAAATCACGGAGGTGAGAGCCAACAAAATCGTTGCCAATACCGTATGAGAATTGGGATCGATACTTTCTTACATTTCTGTGAAATATATCAAGAATGTGCATCACGAACAAGGGCCCCACGATGTTGCCTTGTGGTAACCCGAGTTATTTTGGTCAGCTTTACTTTCACACGTGCATTTTTTGGCATCGACTTACCAGTTTTTTTTATCATCAGGTGGTGTTGTCAGCATGCAGTCCTTACTTCCGGAAGCTATTGAAGGCAAATCCTTGTCAACATCCTATTGTGATACTACGGGACGTCCACGACAAAGATATGGAAAGTCTGCTGAGGTAACAAATGTTCATATATTTGAAATGACTTAAAAGGAAATAGAGTTACATTTGCATTAAGAAAAGAAAATCTCATTAGGTATTACAGTTGAATTAATGTTTCGTAGGTTTATGTACCAAGGAGAGGTACACATCGGGCAGGAGCAGCTGAAAGAGTTCCTGAGAGCAGCTCAACTGCTGCAAGTACGAGGGCTTACAGACGTGCCGGCACCAGCACCGATGACTACTTTAGATCAGAAGGCTTCACCAGTAAGTATTCAAGAAACTCTTCAGACACTACTCGACTCGCTTCTACCAACCCTATTAATGGAAAGAGTAGCGTAATACATAGATGCAATATACTCGTCTTTTTGCTACAGTCAGCATCATCGTGGACTGAGACCGGTAGCGGAGGCTCACGCGAGGGCAGGGAGGGGCAACAGCGTGAAGGCAGGAGGCCCAGGAAGCCGGACGGCGACGCAGCCAACACACCGCCGCCGAAGAGAGCCAGGTCCTCAGACCTGTACCAGGCGCAAATGAAGTCCAGGTATTAAGGAGCATTCCATGATATAGAAACACTACATTTTATTCTGATATAATAGTCTGAATAATGACAAAAAAAAGAAACATTCGTTTTCTTCCAAAATTAACTAACTAGGTATATTCTTTGTTGATTTCCCTGGAGATAATGATATTTATGAGTGGTTCACATTATTGGTGTAGGACGGAGCAGCTACTAGCGCAGGGGGCCAGCCCTGAGAGGCTGGGCACCAACGGACACGAGTTGTTATTTAGCCAGGCCATGGACACATCTCAGAACCCTCATCTATCGGGAGTATCGAATAACTTGGTAAGTTATGGCCACTATTCAAAATTTACATCAAAAACTCATAACTGGCTCTACATTAATCAGAACCAAAAAGTCTGGTGGTTTTAGAGTTTTAAACTGTTCTTTTTTATGCAGTCTGGAGATGGTGAAGAGTCGTCATCAGATGCAGGTGCCAGCGACACGGAGGGCGAGACACGAGCCAAGCAGGAGCCCCTGGACTACGACGACCCCGCCACCATGGCTAACACTAACGGAACGCTGCCACACAACTTCCCCGGACTACTCAATCTACCAGGTATTTGAGTACAACCAGGTTTTGGAAACAAGCACAATAATTTAATGTAAATTTAATGTAACTATTACAATTTAGAAGATTTATGAAACTAAATTTATGAATAAACTTTTCAGGCTTCCCCGGACTGCCAGGGCCATCAGGAATCCCTGATAATTACGGTAAGTGCATTCCTAACTTACACTAATACCTAACACTAACGATATATGACTCAATACCACATCACAATCATTGTGGAATTGTTCCGAGTAATTAAAATCGCTTAAAATTATTTCCAATCTTCAATATTAATGACGTCTAAAAGAACAAAGGAAACAGATAATATCATTAATTGTACATTATTGAGTCATGTACCTATTGCATGTAATAACACTAACAATCAAATAACGAGAACGACACCAAAGCGCTTAATTACCCATTAAAATCGTTTTGATAAATACGTATTTCGCCCTCTCAATTAAGACGTAAACGCAGTTAGGAAAATTTTGGCAACCGTGGAAGTTACGTAGAAACCGATCGTCATATAACCGTGCCGTCGAAGCACAGACGAGTACCGTGTAGGAGCGCGCACTGACGGAGACCTCGTCTGCCCCAGGAGCGACCTGGCCGGGCGGCGGGGACCGGGCCGCGCCCGACGAGCGGCCCGAGCGGCCCGCCTACCTGCCCAACGGTGAGCCCAGCAGGCCCGCGTGCCCCGAGTGCGGCAAGCTGTACAGCAACAATAGCAACCTCAAGCAGCACATCCTGAACGTGCACGCCGCGCACGAGCTCGCGCACTCGTGCCCCGTCTGCGGCAAGGCGTTCAAGACCCGCCAGTACATGCAGATACACATGAACTCGATACACGGCGTCAAACAGAGGAGGCGCGACCCCGCCCCGTCCGCGGACCGCTGCGACCGATACACTCACCATAGCGCTTAAACGATGTTGTACGGATCTGTGTCTAACCGCCGCCTCTGTGTTACAGGGGCGGCTCTCGCGGGCGGGGCGGCGATGGGCTACCGACCGCAGTGCCCCCTGTGCGGCCGCGTGTACTCCTCCACGTCCAACCTGCGCCAGCATATGCTCAATGTGCACTCGCAGACCGACCGCGACCAGTGGTTCCCTTGCCAGCACTGCGGCAAGAAGTGCAAAACCAAGCACTACCTCATCAACCACCAGCTTCAAGCCCATGGCATCCGCCAGCGTCAGAACTCTTAGAGACGGCGCGAGGCCGAGCGACCCCCGCCCTCCGCACCGCCGCCGCTCGGCTCGCTCGGCTCGTTTGCCGCTTGGTGGTGATCGACCACAACTCGCCCGCAGGCGACCCTACCGCGCGATGCTATACAATAATAGGAATAGATGTGCCAATGGACCCAAGTGAAGCGATATCGAAACGGGACTGTTTATCATATATTGTATTTAAATATGACGTAATATTTTTAGAGAGTTTATTGCGTTCGGAACGTTCGGGGTATCAAGACTAGGGTCGGGTTTGCCAACCGCTTTGCCCGTAGATAGTTGTGAGTAACATGGTGCTGTCGGCATTGCAGATGCCGCGGCGCGGGGCGCGTTGGCAAACCCGGCAGTAAGCGATACCGGTCCGCGTGAGGGGGAGGAGCGAGGGAACGAGTTGCTAAGGTACCTAGAGGAGAGCGAGTACGTGAAGAAGGCGGTGTTCCGCGGCGAGCGGCTGCAGTGCCCGCTGTGCCTGGCGGGGCTGGCGTCGCTGGCGCAGGCGCGGCGCCACCTGGAGGCGCACTACCCGCGCGACAGCCCCGTGTGCCCGGTGGCCAGCTGCGCGCGCTACTTCGCGCACCCCAACTCCGTGCGCAACCACATGCGCATCAAGCACCGCCGCCAGTGGGAGAAAATGAAAACCCTCAAGTGGAGTTGCGGCTGGGCCAACTGAAGCCGAGGCGACCGATACTGGAAGCGACTCGTTCGATATTCGGCTATATAAAGATAAAATTTCAACGGCTGTGAAAAGGAACTAAGTCGAGTGGGGCTCGTAATTAAAACCAGAGAATAATTATAATGATCTCCTGGATGCATTTTTCATATAATACAACGCTATCATGTTCATAAAACATTGTATAAAGCAGTAGGTATAAATCGACTGAAAATTATTTTTGTAGTAGAATAGACTGATATTGTTTAAGTAAGGTTTATATTATAAGCGCATTATGACATGTGATGATTGGTGCCATTGATAGAATACGAAGTGCAACTAATGAATGTCGATCCTTCTGATGACTTCCTTACTGTCTGTAACTTCCATCGTTGCTTCTACTGTTAGCCGCTCTATTACAAGCGTTGTCTCGCGTTCGCACACTATCTATATTGTTAGCTTTACTTTAAGTGCCTACAGAGGCTTTACTAGCCAATAATACAAACCTTGTACGAAATCTGAACGTTTTGGACTTTGTATGTGTATCAATCTAGTCAAAAGTATGGAACATACGCTTTACAAAACGCTAGTGTACATGTCCACGTGACTTGTCCAGGTCACGTTACGTAACATAATAAACTCCGAACTCACTAGTGCCATTATTAGCTTGTGCCGGCGACGCTTGTAACCGAATGGCGTTACTCTTCGATTAGCTGTTTGTCTTAGGCTCTGGTGTCCTGGTGGTTAAGTGTAGCGTTAGTAGGTTCGAGTCACGGTGAGTACACGTGGCTCGTGTAGACGGGACATCATTCTGCCGAACTACTTTTTTCCTAAATCGTGACTGGTACAATAGCGTATTTTAGAAGTTTTATTTTTTAGGCTAGTTGTAACACATATATTTTTTATTTATTTTTATTAAACATTTTTACTTTTAAAGTAATGTACACAAACGAATAAGTAGCTATTTAGGTGTGAAAAGACTTGTATACAAGATATCCATTAATATTTTTAAGTCAAACTATTGTACCAGTTTGTACTACTCCTTACATGAATACTTTTGACCATAGATAAGACAATACGAAATAGGTTTAAACGAGAATGAATCTAATGCCTTTGAATCGCAATAGTTAAGAATAAGTTCACTTCCAAATCATAGAGAATTTATTTTCTAAAAGATGTTTGTTCGTGATGCTCGGTACGTAAGTGCACAATCTAAAACATATCTAGTCAATGTAGACAACAGGAGGGATTTAATAGTAATGTGTACATACAAATAGTCGATTCCATTCGCATATATTTTTGTAATGAAAATAGGAAATACACCAAAAATAAAACTTATTCTGTTAATAAATGTTGTTGAAATATTTTATAGCGCATTATTAGCGCACAGCCGATGAACGAAACATAAAATGCCTTTGTTCTAATGTTAGTGACACTGCCTACTGCGTGACAGACGCTACTGCCTGCCAAAGACAGACGGGTCCCGGCCCGGGACGTTAGCCTTAAGAAAGCAATAATACAATGATACTCCGACTAGTGACTTATGCCTACAGATAGACTTGCACACTTTATACTTTACCCATGTGAACATACGTTGCCTTAGCATTAAACTATTAAGTACTTAGGAGAGTCCATTTAGTAAGCTCGTGTAAATATGACGATGATGCCTTCAAAATATATGCGATGGAAACGGATACAATACATAGATCTCCAGAACGAAAAAAATATTGGTTAAATTAGCGAGTAGATGAAATTGTTCCTGACGCCTGAGAGGCAATGTCGTATATCTTAATATTGATAAAAAATAAAAATAATAAAAAAACATATTTTTAAGCGTAATATTAGTCAACTCAATAACCAAATGTTCAATGTGAGTAAACGATTCTAGTTGCGAATGTATTAGTGATACGATATATACGTAATAACTTAATTTTTACCAGAAGAAAGTGTCTGCTTATATAAATACATAAACAATAAAACTACCAAGTAGAATGGGCTCTTTTATTTGAATTAACCTTTGTACAACACTTGGTCTGCACATAGATAGATATTGCTAATTTCTACTAACAAACTACTACTAAAAAGATAAAAGGTAAGATTAATGAACAAGACACGACTTTGAACCTTAATGCCATAAACTGAAATGTTATATTTGTTCTGCAGGAGGCTGTCGACGGACCCAAGACTTGCTGCGTGTGAGAGCTACTGACCCGCGGCCGTGTCCCAAGTGCGGCAAGATCTACCGGTCTGCGCACACGCTGAGGACGCATCTCGAGGACAAGCACACCGTCTGTCCTGGCTACCGGTAAGGAACTTTGTTCAAGGAAATAGAGATAAAGCAATATCTCTACGTACATAACATATAGATGACAGACTAATTTTATTCTAGAAAAAAGAAGTAATGTGGAATAAACGATAAAAACAACTTTTAAAACTAATTATCTTTTTGATACTGCGAACAATTTAATTTTATTAAAAATTTATAATACACTCGCAAAATTTCACGCGGACGAAGTCAGGTACAGCTAGCCATTACAAAAACTGAACGACGAACGGCATCACCATTCCTCCTTTTACAACATAAAGCATAACTAACAGTTCCATTACTTCCGCTACAGTTGCGTGCTCTGCGGCACGGTGGCCAAGTCGCGCAACTCTCTACACTCGCACATGTCGCGACAACACCGCGGCATCTCGACCAAGGACCTGCCCGTTCTTCAGATGCCCACCAAATTCGACCCCGAGCTCGCCAGCCAGTAAGCACATAACCTATTTATCGAGTCACAATCAAATTGCAAACTTCCTTAAGCGGAAACTTAACTTTAAGTATTGCACTTTTCAGTTTACTCGCCAAGGCAGGTGTGAAGGTGTCTCCGGAACAGCTGCGAGCGCGCGCTTCCCCCACGGGTCCGCGTCGCTCTGACATCAAGCTGGACGCCAAGTCTGCCGCCTCGGAGAGCAGCTCCATCTGCGGGGACAACGATAACGACGACCTCAGCCAGTCCAGATACCAAGACAGCTTACCTGTTTCTCCACCACGTAAGTTCTTCCCAAACGTAATAATACGTATCTGTTCCCGAATATTCTCCAAAACATGTCAAGAAGATTGATAGAAAATATAGTACCTATATAATTTTATTTTATTCTCCAGACATAAACAACTTGGCTAACACGACGATCACGAAAGTGCCTGCAGTGCGAGCCGTGACTGCTAAGACTATGGAGAACCTGCCGCATGGACTCAGCGCCGGATTGAAACACGATGACTACCCGCCTGGATACGGAGGCTCAGCCTTGCTGGACACCTACCTGCAATACATTGGAGAAAACATGTTTGGTACGTAAACAATACCTCGATATTAGAGGGATGAATAAACATTTGCTCTATTGAATTTTTGTAACGTGAATTTCAACTTCTTCAGGTATGAACGCAAAACTGGCACAAATGAACGCACTTCACATTGACAGAAAAGCTTATGAGGAACCTTCTCCACAAATGGGATCGCTCCCACCGCCACCGACAAACCTTGCGCACCAGCGGACCTTTCTCAAACAAATGCAGCGGCAGTACACTGAGAACATGAGCAAACCTGACATCATGCGCGACTCCGATGAGCCTCTGGATCTCGGCAAAGAGAGACAAAGAAATGACAGCATCAGCGAGATGGACACCGACAAGCACGAGAGCACAGACAAGGACAACGGAAAAGATTACTACAAAGATTATAACGACGACGACAGGAGAGTGACCTCCGAGCAGGACGCGGACAACAACGGGCAGGAGGACGGCGACTACTCGGAGGACGAACACAACAAGAACTCATGAAATGAAGGCGTGTTACTGATAAGTGTGTTGAATTAGTCACGTAGACTACGTGCAACACGGATAGGACAATGTTTTGTTGAAATTATCAAAAGGTGCTTGAGTGTTATGTTTTGTGGTCATTAGCTTGATTCGTTTTTGTAATAACGGTTTTAATTGTTGACCCGTGGAATGTCTTTGGTGCCATTTCCGATATTAATGTAAATTTAAAGTTTTAGGGTTAAATCGGTTGCAGCTAGGTTGAGTCTGGTTATTTTGCTGAGATAGAACAAGTCTGGGTCGCTGGTATCCTGTAATGCGCGGATACGTGGTACGATAGTCATAGCATGAGTCCCCCCAGCATGGCGTGCATGAGCGTGTAGCTGTGCGGGTGAATGAGACCTGTTCGTGAGACATTATTTTTATACCTGATGTGATAACACAGCCATATTTCACTGTAGCATTTACCTGACACATTAGTTCAGATCGTCGACTCGCCACAAGTTTGTGAGATTGTTTTAGTAGATAATAAAACTAGCGAGTAGTGTTTTTTGTATTGTGTATGTAAAGGTCCCGGTCACGTAGTAGGACCTCTTACATAGTAATTCCATCCATCTACCTCAGCATTTGGGCCAATAAGGCAAACGTTATAAAGTAAAATATCCACACAAATTGTGAAATTCCATCCATCTACCTCACTTCAATAGATTTTATTTAATATTTTATACAATTTATAGATATAAATGACTGTTGTTTTATGCATTTTGCAGATTGCATTTATATATATACTATATAGAGTATATCGTAGGTAAATATATGCAAGTCATTAGGTCATTGTTAGTGCTGCCCGTAGATACTCGTACGTATACCGTTATTTTATAGAATATGCACTCACTAGAGGAACATTAGACTGTGTCACGATCGTAGCGAGTAATGAACATATACCTCTGATATCAAGGAGCACACTAACTTTATACGATCAAAATACTAAATACTGTATACGAACAAATACAACAGAGCTTAAAATCATACTATTTTAAAGTAAATATACACTTACGTGCGTATACTGAATTGCGAACGGCGAGATTATAACGCGATAATGACAATGTATAACGATTTAAACATTTAAGGGTGAATATGATGTCGACAAACGTTTGTATTGCAAGTCGAAGGCTCGGGTTCTGAAGTGTTGTGTTGCTCGCGAGTTCCGCCCCCACGATACCTTGCATCTTATGATCATCATCCTCCTTGAGACTGACTATCATCCAAGGGATGAACGGTTATCGCGTTATCATAACTGCGTGCGATTCGTCAAAAGTTCAAATTTGACATTTAACAATATATTATATTAAGAGGATATTATGCATGTATATAAATTGAGGTGATATGTAAAGTACATTAATAAATAAATAGAAACAAAAAGCAATAATAAAGTATACCTTAACGTTGCCTTCGAATTTGTGTAAATACGTGGGTAGTGAACGGTTTGCGTTGGTATTGTGAACAAATATGAACCTTATAGTGTACAAGTGAAGGTTTATTTTGTAGTAATGATGTGGGCTCGTTACTTAAATAACAATTACTGTGATTACAATCTCATGTTAGCCTTCAATACTTATACATATTTTTTAGAGTACAATGTTATAGTTATTTAGTATATTGTAAGAGTATTCGTAAGCGAGTCACAAAATTATATTTACTTCCCGCCCCTGACGATAGGATTCACGTTATTTAAGAGTTAGAGCAATAGGTGAAAGCATTTAACCTTTTTTATGAGAGATATAAACATTTGTGAATTTATTGAGATATCTCACTTTGCCACCGGGGCTTGTAAAGCTGTCATTTTGACACTTGCGAAAGTGCGGACATCGCAAACAAATTCATAAGTTATTACTAGGATTAAGTTCTACGGGTTGATTGAAAATATTTTGTTTAGTGTGTTAGTGAGAATTGATGATTTAAGTCAGTTTGGTTTGCGCAAATATAACCTTGTTGACATTTAACAGTGTTGCCATAGTGAGTAATAATTTTCGACTGTATATAAAATAAGTTTTGTTTGTTTAGGAAAATGAGTGCTTAATAATTAATTGATTATTATGGTATAGATACAAGTATCTTTTATTTAGATTACTCTGATTACATTCTACTCATTATAGTTCTTTTAGATAAATAGAGTTGATGCACGCTGTATTTAACATTATACAATAGTCAGTTACCAGATTGTGATTAAGGAAAGTATATATATTTTTTCAACACAAGCCACTTAAAATACAGATAATAAATATTAAGGGGGATTTACATCGTCATATCTGGAGGTCTCTACACGCTCTGAGGCTGGCCCAAACGCTGACCCGCATTGCTTCGCACAAACGCCTCCGGTGGCGTGTAGAGAACTTGAGAAGACTCGGCAAGTCCGCTAATAGTGTGCGATGTAGGTCCCCCGCCGCACTGTACAGTTGTTGATTATGCAGATTATATACCAGTGAAGAAATAAGTACTTAGGACTATAAGTCAATGATATGCTCTCGATATAATACTTACGTTTAGTTACCTTGTGAACTGGAAGTTCGACATTAGTTTTTTTCTTTATGTTTGGTTATACTAATATACCTCATTAGCATGACCTATCATGTAAAACATTTTTATTAGTTTAACGCACAGTTTAATGTTGATTTTTATCTGTTCGAGTACTGACGCAATTTACGAAAACCGTAGAAATTATAAGTAAAGCCACGCTACAAAAGTACAAATAAGAATTGATGTAGTACAGAAGTATAATATTCTTGCAAAATGTTGTTTCAATGTTAATAGATGTGTATATTTTCGTGAATTGCCGCGATTTAGTGGTCTCGAACGGATCGTAGCATACGTATATAGAGCACAACACATTCTGGTTGATCACCATGTGACAGTACCAAGTAGTTACGTTCCAAATGTTTACACTCCGGATTTGACAGAGCTATATTTACAGGAGTTTTATATCCACACTTTTGAAAGTTTGTAACTAAATTGGTATGACTTTGCTCATGCATAATTTTTTGTGACAGGTGACATTTTAAAACAGTCAAAATGCTAATGTCTAGTATCACATGACTTGCTAATCTTTGCCAAGTTAAGGCAATATTTTGTATGTGGTCATCGTCTTTGCTCGTTGATGCTTTAAGAGCTGTTGAAAGACTAGCAGAGAAATATTTTGTCTGGTTTAGAATTTCGGTGAAAACGATGAAAGTTGGTCGATGGGAAAGCTACAATTGCTTTGGATATGAAGCATTGTTCGTATTGATTTAGTTATGAACAAACACCTTTACAACTGTTCGGTCCAAATTATTTTTATGATCTCGCAAAGCCCCATATTATTTAACTTTCTGTTTCTGGTGGCGCTACTGTATACGACTGCTGACAAAAGCGTTGCCACCATTCCTTCAAGTTAATTTCATCTCTATCTCTGTACTAATTAGGTGTATATTTCAAAATCATTGGACTTACGTAAATGAATAAGTATTTATGCAATAATTAATTAAGGTATGTTTGGAATGACGAGTACAAGCCGCCATATTGTATGATGACGTCACTCTTGTGTAAACGCGATGTGTATTGGACATTTCAGTATTGTTATGATTTTGATAGAACGATATACCTAATTATGACAGATTGAAGTATTTTATGTGTATTTTAATATGGAACAACCACACCTGAGCCATTGTACGTTAGAGTACTAGTTGTACGCTGCTTCATTACATTACTATATACAAGAATAATAAAAATAATTGTTTTGAATTTGTCGTTTTATTAAACTATTAAATATATTACTTTAGTAGATATCAAAGTTTATTACTCCACATAGAACATTGTTTGGAAAACGAATGTGAAATCTTAAGGTAACATCCAATTCTTTGTCTTAAAAAGTCTAGAAATCGAGAGAGCTAAACATCTAAAACCCAAACATCTCCATATACTAAATATACATACACAAATATTCGGAAGGGTTTTACAACAAGAATAGTTAACCAAAACAAAAGTGTTTATTTAATGGAATCACAATAACAAACATTAACTCTTCTCAATATTCATTTCTTACATACACAATAATTCCTAAATCTAAATAAATAAATAAAGTACATATTTGTTGTATCATTACATTACACTAACTACTTGCTAGTATTACACTTAAAAAACTCTAAGCTACTTATTCAAAAACCACACAATGTTTTAAAATCTAGAAGCGTATTCAAACATATTTGTTTTTAATTTGGAACCATGTATCAAAGAATTTGTACATACATAAATAAATATATGTAAGCTGTGTGAGTTGTTTTAGGTATCGTTTAGTTTCGCCTGCTAATCCTCTTTAATCTGCTTCTTCTTTGTAAAGAGGTAATGAACGCCCAACAAAGCGTTCATTCTGGAACAATAATATTATCTCCATCAATGACTTATGACAAACATGCTATTGTTTTTTGTAGTTCACAACTATTTCTATGGGTTTTAACGTATTTCTTCTGTCATATTTCCCTTAAAGCAGTTGTAGCTGGGTTTATTCCGAAACTTAAGCCCATCTCTAACTAATGTATATAATATGTAACATTATATTTTACATAATTATAGACGAGACATCGGAAGCAATTTTATTACAATTCTAAAATCATAAGAAGTAATAGTCTTAATGGTCGTTAACTGATAACTCGACGACAGACAGAAAATACCGATATAAGCTTACTAAAAGATACGAATTAATACTATTATAAATTGATAATTCGGACTTAATGACAAAGTGTTATCGTTAAACTATCGCTACCCATGTCGAGACTATAACGGCTTCCCTAATTATAATTTTTTTAGCGTCTTGCGCTTGTGTCGCGAGAGATTACTTAAGTCATCGTGGATCACACAAATGCTTGCACGGGGGTTCGAACCCGCGAGACGTCGCGTACTTTGGTGGCGTAGTGACCTCTACCACTCGGCTCTACGATTGACTGACCGTTATTCAGGGCGCTCTGTGGAAGTACTAGAGGACGTTACATGTCATGTAAGAGTGCTATCAAGCTTACGCGTCTGTCATAATATTGCACAACCACAATAATATTGCTACAAGTTCACAGTAAATCTAGCAGAAGTTTATTAAAATATCGTTGGCCTTGGTAACACTTAGAGCCACGTAGACCCTTACCATAAATATAAAACTATTTTCACTGTAAAGCCACCGCACCGGTGCGTGCAGTATGATCGCGTGTAACAACTATGGCGGTTAATAGTCAAAACAAGAAAGAGCGTTTCACTATTAAAAAGAAAACGGTTTATGTACAAAGAGTTTATTATTTAGCAGTTTTCACTTTGATGAATATCGTTTCTTTAGTCATATTAAATGAATATGAGTAACTACTTTTTACTAACGAAAAATACTATTTTCTGCAGATTCATTACGATTTTTTAATACAAGTCCTCAGTAAGTATAATTAACTTAAAACATATAAATTTCTAGACAGAAATTAAATGCGTAACGCAACTTTGCCCTTTAAATAGGTTTAATAATAATAAATAAATGCGCACAACATCACATACATTTTTCTGAACCCAAAGTAAATTGCTAAAGGACTTGTGTTATGGAATTCAGATACAACGAAGGTACCACAAACACCCAGACCCGAGACAATGTAGAAATGTGAATTTTTACATTGACCCGACCGGGGATCGAACCCGGGACCTCAGAGCGCTCATTAGCGACACCTTGAAACCGGTGCGTACGCCACTCGACCACTGAGGTCGTCAAATATGAAGGTCGTCCGAAACTACCAGAGGGACTCGTTATGACAAAGATGGTCACCCATCTGCGGACCTACCGCGTCAAGCATAGCTTAGCCTGTGATCGATTCACTTATGCGGTTATAGCTTAGCCACGAGATCCTTTTATTTAGCACCCTCAAACTTCATAAACTACTTTTGTCAGGAAATCGCATCTGTCGGAACAATCGCGTGCCGGCCCGACGGGTCGCTGTACCAAGAATGAATTTCAAGTACTCTCAACAAAGTCAAGTACTTTTCAGTTTAATTGAAGCATACTCGAACCTTAAGAAGTTGTATTAAAACCGATTGAAAATATTTAAAAATTAAAGAGAAAGTATTTCCGTGATACTACGACACTGATACTCAATCGGGAAAAAAAATGTTTTAAATGGATATGTTAAACTCAGCTTTTTTCGGCAGTGCATATGTGGGTCATAGGGTATAATATCCTATGTGTGGTACTCACAGCAAGGCCAAATGCTATTTCCTGTTGGCGAGCGCGAGCCCGAGCCCCACGATGCCGCCGATGGCCAGCACGGCGCCGCTCGCCACCGCGATGCCGATCAGGCCCTCCTTCTCCATGCGCTTGTTTATTTGACGCTGGAAAAATTTAACAACTTTAGATAAAAACAATTATTATTAACAATGGCTTTGAATGAGATTGCTGAAAGAGGCCACCCTTTGCTCTTTTGTTTGAATTTCAATTGTTTTTTCAGTTACAAGAATAAATGCCACAAATTTATAAAAACCTAGCTTGAACATCATAAATGAAGAACAGAGATAACATTTAAAAGTACTTCATACAATAATGGTCAGTGTTCAACTGTTTCATATGGGTTTTGTTACACAAAGTGGACTTCAATAGGCTGAATTGATATAATAATAAACTAAATAAGTAAAAGTAATCCACCAAGCTGTTTTAAAAAACATGGCAAGAGACACAATGGTCATTACTTCTTTTATAGTTAAAGTAATTAAGAGACAGTACATTGTTCAATTCAGCTTTGTAGTAATTAACCTGCTGATACATGATATCATACCTCTAAGGCCAAAACTTGTTGGTTGGCCGGTTCTATTTCTAGGAAGGACTTGACATAGTGGAGGGCCTTGTTGTACTCCTTGATTCTGGCATTGCCTATAGCAAGGTAGAACAGGTAGTCTCTTTTGCCGTCGGGATGAGAGTTAAACAACTCTTTTAAAAGGAGAATACCCTGAAATATTAAAATTATACCCTATTATTTGCAGAAAGATTTGGAGAGTTTATTATTACGCAGTTATGATTACAAAAATATGTTTTTGGGTTACTTTGCTTATTTTAAATTTATAAACTGTGTTTTTCATTAAGCAGCCTAAAAAAACAAAACTATTCACCACTGTAATAACAAAAACCTTTTTCATAGTTAAAACATTTTACATCAGAAAAAGTGGTACAGTAACAGTGTATTTAAGAATCAATAATTTAAATCTTTTTTTAAGCAAAGGTAACATGCATTCATCCGTCATAAATGCTCAATTCAACAACACCAGTGGTTATTTAACCTGCTTGGTACATTTTATTGAATCTATTAGCTACCCAAACTGTGATAAGATAAGCCTCCATGTTTAATGATTGATTACAGCATTTATTGCTTGCCCAGTTCATTTGTAACTAGTACTTGCGGCAATATATGCCTACATATTAATGACAGATAAAGTACAAGGGTCAATAGTTATTGGATAGTTTTTTTTCTTTAACAACAATGATTCAGAAATGTGAATGGCACCTCTTTGGAATGGTGCAAGTAATATTTTGTTTAATTAATTGTAAAAACATACAATAGTTGATTTGGTTAAATATACACAAAGCATTATGTCAGGGTTGATCATTATTTCATAATTGTTATTTTAGCAATTTTTTATATAAATGTTTGAAAAGTGTAATTTTGCTATTGCTGTGATGAAGCATAAAAGCAACACCGATTTAAAAATATATTTTTTTGAAATAAAGAAAATGTACCTAACAATACTGATATAATCAATTTCATACAAATTTATGAAATCATGCATTATTGATTTACACTGGCAGAGTACTTGGTTAAATTTTATATTTAGGCATTTTTGTTGATCAGTTTTACTCATGATCATTGAGATATTTCTGGATATAAGGAAGATGTTTCTGGAAAGTCCTAAAAGACCTTGCCTGAATGAAACAACCACATTTAAACATTGAATGACATTCATTACTGATAAACATGAAAGCTATTAAAATAACTGGCTCAGAAGAGTCAGCAGTCTTATGCAAAGAAAGTGATGAATAAAATCGACAAATCACAAAAATGACGTCAAGATCCTCACGACCGGATAATAATGCGACGTTAATAAACATTACCTTTCGTATGTCTGTAGGGTATTTGCTTCGCACCAAACACCATGCGTACTCAAACTGCGCCTTGTGCGTCACGTTGCCTTGATGAAGCTGCTCGTGGAAAACTTTCTCGAACTTCTAAACAATGAAATATTGAAACAAATCAGTATAACATGTAATGACTCACAAATAAAGCGTTGCACAAGTTTTTGCATTACTTGCAAGTCTTCCGATGATACTATTTCATCCAGAACATCCTCCATGGTGATTTGAGAATATAATGCTTTTTAAAAAACGACCGTATTACAAATTAGAATGCGAAAAGGAAAATTTCATTATTTCGCGTTATCAATGAAAATTGAAAAATCAAAGTTTTGATTTTGACTGACTGCTCGTTGTCATTCGCTTCGTTGACACTATTGATTGAGACGTGACGTTTAATTAGTCTGATCAAATCGAATTGTTAATGGTAGTCGATTCCCACTTACCTCTTTTAATACGATTAAATAATATTATGTTTTGCTATTTCCTACACCTCTTGAAGTATTTTTTGAGTACATAAATATGCACAATTTATGATTTACTCCATAATTTCATTCTCAAAATCTTTTAGGTGCTTATAATACTGAAGTCTAGTATAGTTCAATAATCTCTGCTTCTATTTCCTTGTTTCCTTTTTGTCTATCATTCTCAAGATTTAAAAAAGAAGTTATGAAGATGACTAATCAACTCATAACTCCTTTGTTACATGCCCTTTACGGGTTATAGTAACTAAAACGTAGTGCTTATATTATGCTCTCTGATAGTAACGAAACGCAATTTCTAATCTGTCAATGTCATTGTGTCAAATTAATATTCAAGATCGCGATTCTTGTCGCGTTGTTGTGGTGCAGTGAAAATCGTATAATTTTAAATAGGCTATTGTAGTTTTGTGCTGCAGCCCTTTGTTCGAAGCCTGCTCTTACCAACCACCTAAAGATGCAGAGTATGATCAACACTGTGAAGGGGACAGCGCTGGGTGTCGCCGGGTATTTGACGCCGGTTTTGAAGGTAACATTATCTTTGTTACTGGTTCTACCAGTTATCACTGTTTACTGTTTATGTTAATGTCGAATGATATTTGAAATTGTTGATACGCAATAATCATTACACGTATGGGTACTTCTTATGAACGTAATATGTTCGCTTTTATCATATGTTTAAGGCATGTACATTACGAGTACTTTTACGTGTATATAGGAATAAATCCGAGTATAAATGTTATAATAATAGATGCATCTTTTCTTATCTGAATCATAAACTAACAATTTATCACTGTCAGGTGATTTAACTTCATGGGCTTTATAATGCATATATCATCAGCCACACTTTGTCCTTACAAATTGTGATGCTTTTCACTACTTAAATATTTTATTTTTATTAGGAATCGAAGTTCCAAGAGACAGGAGTACTAACTCCTGAAGAGTTTGTGGCTGCGGGAGACCACCTTGTCCATCACTGTCCCACATGGCAGTGGGCCAAAGGAGAGGAGGCCAAGATAAGGCCATACCTGCCAGCTGACAGGCAGTTCCTAATCACTAGAAATGTACCTTGTTACAGGAGGTGCAAACAGGTAGATAATGAATGGTCTTTACTTCATTTCGGAAGATGTTGACACTTGTATTAATTTGTACTTAAGTGTGATTCATATTGTGCATATATGAATATTTGAAATGATATCTGGTATCTCTTTCAGTTGTTCTGAAAGTATAGGATCACAATTTTTAATTATTTATTGATTTAATAGTATTTACATACAATAGTAAAAAAAATAAAAGATATAGGTACAATAGCCATTTTAATATATGTGTTATTTCATAACAGAATTTTAAGTGCTGCTACATATGCAACCAAATATTAATGAATGGCACACTGAATGATATTATTTCTATTTTATCAATAACCTCAACTCATTACCATGACTGTCAAAATATTACTAATCAACTCATAAGTGATGAAATAGTATAAAACAAATTAACATCGCATTGTATTTCAGATAGAGTACTGTGAGGACAAAGAGAAAGTGATAGAGGATGAGCATGACGAAGACGGTGGCTGGGTTGACACACACCACTATGATAATGCAGGATCACCTACTGTGGAAGATAAGGTACCATTTATATTACAACAAAATGGCTAGTTAGAATTTTAGGATAAGAATCTTGTTAGAAAAATATACAGTTAAATATAACAATGGAATGTAAAGTGTAAAGTCCGTGTTAAAGATGGCATCTTTACTTAATCTAACATAGACTTTTTGTTTGTGCCTAAAAATACATCCTAGAAAGCAGACTCAAACTAATTGATACCTTAAAGTGTATTGATTTACCCCACACCCAGTTCTCGAGAATTTTGTATGGGGTTAAATAAATCAGTGTATTAAACATTGATTTGAAAAAAGGTCATTGTTGTTGCTGTTACAGCTATTGTTGTATATGTCTTTATTATCAGCAATAAAGAAAATCAAATGCCACCAGGTTTGTGAAATGACGCTGGAGGCAGCTGACACTGGGGACAGTGACGGTGAAGGCGCGGCTGGCGACCACGACGACGATGATGATGATGATGAGGATGAAGACGGCGAGGCCGAGGACATGGAGCAGTTCCAGGAGTCCGGCTTGCTGGATGAGGTGGATCCGGTAAGATTGAACTGTTTATTCTTAACTTGATTCTTAAATTCTTAATGGATGTGTGAGTCTATTCTCATTTTGTCAAATGTTCTAGTCTCATGGTAGTAAATCAAAATGTGCTTTCTTAAGGCAGATTAGTCATTCTTTATTGCTCTTGGTTTACTTATTTATTGCCTACTGTATTTCTTACGATTGGCTGACTAGTGTCGTACTAAAGAGGTGTCCAAATTTATACAGTCACAGTGGTTTTGTCTTACTGTTAAATAATTTAAATTATGCAATATTGTATCAAAAGTCTGTAAAAAACCACCTTGTAGGAAACATAATTTCAAATTAATCTTCTCTGCATCCATATTAAGCAAATGACGTCATCCATGAAATACACTTAAAACAGATAGTCATTTGCATAAATTATAGTTCAGGTGGTGGTATGTAAACACTTTGAATATAGAAAAATATTGTCTGGTGTCACTCAGAGGTGTCGCTAGCTTGATACCAATGCTATCTATCTATTAATTGCTCTGTCAATATTGTATTACAAAGTAACATCACTTAAATTTTTATATTTATAGCTTATCAGACATTTAGAATGTACACAAATGTGTCTATAAACAAACGGTTTAATAAATAACTAATAGTAGAAGAATTTACATCCAGTATCAATATATTTTAAAACAGTTTTCCAAATTTGAAAATCGTAGTGATAAAAATTATGATTACCATTTCTCAGTATTTTGAAAGTCATGACCTTGAATATTAGAAATCTGTCCCTGTAATTCAATTTAATATAGCAAAGACATATCACACTCCACGGTTTGATAGTGTTCAGTGTTTCTTTGCGAAGTTATACCGTCAATAACTTTTGCACTATGTTGTCCAGTCAACAGACCTAGCGCAACGCAAGGAGCCGAAGCCAGCCAAAGAGAAGAAGTCGAAGTCTTCGGAGGGTGACGAGATCATCCGCACGCGCACCTACGACCTGCACATCACATACGACAAGTACTACCAGACGCCGCGACTCTGGCTCATCGGATACGATGAGGTTAGCATATATACTACTTTAAAGGATTTTCTGAGAAGAGTCTGTAAATGTATGGATAACGAAAAAGAAAACAAAAGCAAAATCCTCCAATCATTTTAATTTATGTATAAAATATGATAAGATTCTCAATTCTTTATTGCATACCATAATGTGATGTATAAATATAATTTAACCACCTATGTCAGCAATAGAAATTAATCAATTATAACAACTAGGTAACTACCTGCACTTTTTCCAAAATTCAGGGTGATATTTGGTGTCAGCACTGCTAAAGAAATATCGTTTGATGCTGTGTAAAGACCTTGATTATTTTTACGATGTTTCTAGCACATCTGGCAAGTCACTTGTTTCCATCATGGATCGGACAAGTTTTTTCATACATGCTGTATAGTTCTTCAACACTATGTAAGGAGTCCCAATGTGTACATCGTAATCTAATATTGATATCACTTCTGAATTTATAAGTAATACTTTTTTTGCATAACTTCTGCACTTAATTCTATTTACATTAGACAGACTTCCTTCCATTCGTGTACTACATAATGTAATGTCCCCGCAGGATCGAACACTGCTGAGCGTGGAGCAGATGTATGAGGACGTGTCGCAGGACCACGCCAAGAAGACCGTCACCATGGAGTCGCACCCGCACCTGTCCGGGCCCAGCATGGCCTCCGTGCATCCCTGCAGGTTAGCACCCTCACACTCACTTGGACTGGACTTGGGAACATTTTGAACGTTTCCATGAAGAATTTTCACTTTAACAGAACATACCAAATCCACATACGACGATGTATTTGTGGCATCTGTGACTTAAGTAAAAATGTCCGAAAATATAAGGCATTGTTACAAAAGTTCGTGAATATTATTCTAAAACTTTTCCTTAAGTGGATCCATTATTATTTCATCACGGTTTACTCATAGGTGTACCTACAAAGGTTAGACCTCAAAATAGTATCTACTAGTTATCTCGTTAAACCGTTTTTAAAGACTATTTAGAACTCGGCATGTCTTTGTTTAGATTTTTTGTCTAGTCCTGTCTCTATCCTTTCAGACACGCGGAAGTAATGAAAAAGATAATAGAGACAGTGACAGAGAGCGGCGGCGAGATGGGCGTGCACTCGTACCTCATCGTGTTCCTGAAGTTCGTGCAGACCGTCATACCCACCATCGAGTACGACTTCACGCAGAACTTCGCCATGAACTAAACAAGCTTCTATATCTGTAGTATATATAATTCTGTCTTTCTATTAAATCGAAATGAGGATATGGAAACGGAGAAATATTTACCAAAAGGTTGCATTAATTTAGAAAAGCCGGATTCTTACTAGAACGCGACAAGAGTATGGTATTGCTTTATACAATCCTATTGGTCAATATTCCTTAGTCTTTCTCGCTCTGCAATCTTGTTCCGCTTCAATATGAAGACAGCATAAACATAGCTTTTTATAAGGCAACGCGGGGGGCATAACATGGAGACTGGATTTTAAATAAAGGGTTCAAAAATGATTTGAATGATTGAAACAATACAGTTCCTTATTATCTGTGGATGCTTCTTACGTATTTAATGGCAACTTAACCCTATAGATTTTGTAGGACATCTGAAGTGTTTGAAGGAACATTAAGCGACACTGATAAGAGTGTCGATCAATATGATACTGGATTCCATTTTGGATCATATATTTGTAAGTTCTGTTGTAATTTGATTCCCCGCCGCGTCTATTTATTATATTGTATATTATCGTAGTATAGGCCAGTCAATGTTTATTCGATGTTTTGCGATTTAGATAATTATATAAAATTTATAAATAAAACGTTTTAAATAAAATTAATTATAAATACATGAAAATCTGAGCCAGTGCAATATCAATAGATATTTTATCGATAGCTTTAACTCAGCATTTCTTTAACGATTATTTTAAGTTAATTTTGTTTATAATATACATTTTGCCATGAGTCTAACAATCAAACATGTAGATTTATTCGAGTAAATTTTAATTAGTTAAAACAAATTGTTCTGAAAGATTTTAATAAAAATATTGCCATATAAACTGCAGCAATCTATGTCCAGGTCTCCAAGTATTTTAAGTTAGTACTACTAACTGTGTTAAGTACTAAATACTAGTACACTTTACACACAGTTAAGTTGAATAGCTTTATGAGCCGCATGATGCAGTTGATATTCTTATTACAATAGTATCTAAGAATTAGAGTTGTCTACAATTTCAATAACTTTAATACCGTTAACAATAAATAATTTTATTTAATAAATGGGAAGCTTTTTAACTGTTTGGGATAATGGAGTGACTTTATAAAATAATAATTTTATAGTTCCTTTTGTTTACATAACTGGCACAAATTAAACAGTTAGTACAAACACCCAATACAATGACTTGTGTTGGGAACATTCCTATTATGCCATGTTTATGTAACGATATTTAATATGGAGTTTTATTTGTTTTGCCAACCACACTCATTTGTTAATATTCATTTCGTGATTCATCTTGCCGTATCTTTACAGTCGGGTACAAATGGGTACGCCAAGGACGTAAAATTAACGCCCGTTAAAGATTTCCTGAGTTTTTACTTGTTTTAAAACTTTTATAAAACCTCATTTTATTTAGTCTTTTATTTGGGGAGCGCTAGTATCATTAACAAAAGATTTACTTCGGTATTATCAGAAATCAATGAAATAACTCAATACATAACAATTATTACAAATCATCTAGGCATATTCTTTTGTAACCGACTGCAACTATAGTTAATAATTTTCCACCGCAAAGGCTTAACACTAATTACGAAGGTACGGTTGTCTCGCCAATATTGCCCCAATGTAGGTATAGAAAGAGAACAGTTAAAACACGCGCGTGTTAGCATAGTGAGCAATGTACACTCTGTCGCCATCGCACTCGGCTGAATGGAATCATACTGTCCTTTTCTACCAGTTTTAAAAAGGTTGAGAATTGTTCATTAGTGAATTCGTTAATAAACTTGTTGTTTTGTGGCTGACAGTTAAAGTTTAGGTGAAATTTGTTAACATGACATAATTATAGAATTTATCTTGATTTAAATAAAATAATAAGTTAAGTTTATTAAATAAAAAACAGTTTTTTCTTACCTGATTTGTCAAGGAGCGGTATGCTACATTTCTTGTGGCTAAGATATATATTAATACGGTAAAATCATTTGTTCAATCACTTAAAGAAGTCCTGAATAATGATAGGATACCGTTTTTTGTCAAATTATTACATCTTAACAACGATTTTACAAAATAAATGAAGCCACATAACTTACGACAAACTTTGTTCAATATAATCAAGTTAACTAAGACTTATATAATTGGTGTTGTTTGTGTACTGATAGTGTTGAATACTCTTATGTTATACATCTATGTGCACAGTTTGGTTTATTTTTAATATAAATGTTATTTTGCATACACATTTTGTTTTATTCCATTATTGATTTCTGTGGCAGTCCAACGGTAGTGACTAAGGTTAATATTAAATTGGACTCACGACGCCGTCGCCCGTCTACCCGTGATTAGGATCTCCGTTTGAGTCCGAAACTAATACTCGTGAGGAAACCGTTTGTATAATTTACGTGAGGTCAATATTCTGGAAATTATAGTAGGAATGGAAACTGATACCGACTGATGACTTAGGAATAGGTAAAGCATGAGAATAAATGAACACCTCAAGAATAAATTCTATTAATAATTTATTGATATCTATAACATACATTATGTACAAATCACCATGCTTTAATAAAATATAATCAGTACTATGCGACGAAGCCCTTTACAAACCTAACCACCTACCTCTATTATACAAAATAATACAACTTTATCCGCAAATAAACGATACTCCGTGTTGCGTTCCTATAACCCAAATAATTGTAATAATAACATTGTTCTTAATTGCACCACCAATAATTATTATAGAACTTCATTTTCGTTACATATTGAGGAGAATGAACAATTCTATCATTTTATTCCATTATATACTTATATTTCTTAACAGAACACAATAACTGAAAGGCTTGTTTATGTAAGCTCTGTCCTAAAGTAAAAAGTTGGCCAAAATACTATCAACCAATCACAGCATTTGACATAAGATTCCACAGATTAACTAAGTATAGGTAATTTGTCGTATTTTTTATATTTAATGGGAAATAGGTAACTTATATTTACGGTGTGACATCGATAGATACACTTCATGACTGGATCAACTGTGTTATTACTTAATCACTAGGTTTTATTTGTAGTGACTTAATTCAAACTTAAAGCTGATATAAAAATATCTTTACCTGGACAAATAGTGACATTACTTAAGTAACGAATCAGATTTAATGGTATCCTAGAGTCCTATTTCATGTAGTAATACTTACCAAGACTAAATAAATGGTTCTTTATATTTCTTCGTTAATACTTACAATGATTTCAATGATCTTTGGACTGTCGACGTCTAAAAGAGCTTGTATTGATCTGTACAGCATATATGTATGTAGTTATATACAGTATGGTTAACGTCACTATTCATGAAATAGGCTCCAGGTATGCAAATGATTGTAAACCTTAAAATAACGTAACATAAAGACAATAATATAATAAATCAACCACGCAACTTAACACCTAACTGCATTCACAATGATCACAGAATAATCCCACCTTAAATAACAAATTAACTAAGTATGTGATGGAACATGGATTTGGTCGCAAATTAAAATTAATTAAAGGTACATTGGAGGGACAGTTTCCACAGATTTTTCCTGTTTCCATCGGTTACGAAATCCTCATCTATATAAAAGATTAATGTGTCAAGTTCACAACGTCAGTTATGACGATTTGTTTAAATAATTACTGGTATAATCTTAGCACTTTTTATAGGAGTCATAACAAGTCTTGTGTCAGTGGAAAGTGTCCCTTAGTACTACTTACCTGCAGCTAACTCGCCAACGCGACCATAACAATATATTTTTTATTAAAATGACAGTAGTGTTTTCTCATCACATATAACAGATTTTGATTCGGTTATTTTGTAAAAAGTGATCTATATTTTGGTTTGCTATAGGTATTTAATATCTAATCTACTATAGACTATGGTCGTGTTGGCCCACCTTTCAAAACTAATCTGCCTGATATAATTCTAAATTTCATCGAAATAAAATCTCCCATCCAGGAAAGTTAAATAGTTAAAAAGAATGGTATAAACCTACTACAGTGATAAAACACTTCCTTGACAAATACTGGCGAAAACCAAAAAAGAAACGGATCGCCCCCAGCATTCATTTCAGATTGAAATAATGATTTGTATTTACATTTTAATGAACCAATCGTCACGAACGTCATAGGTTAATATTCTCCACATATAATTGTACTTTTACTAAAAAAACTGGATTATATTTTAGTTTGTATAACACCAACGTGATTAGATAAGGGAATGCTAACGAGTTACTAATCTGATTAATATCATATTTTGTATAAATTCATGAAATTTAATTTCCTAGCTAATGTAAAGTGTTGGTCTAAGCGATGTAGGATTAACTAGGCAGCAAGGAAATATTCAAATACAATAATATCATTTGCATTTCATATTTAAATAACATCTAACTTCTAGTGATGCGCACACGCATCCTCAAGTACTAAAAATAATCTCGTTATCATTTTCGAGTTTTTAAACTCTACATAAATATTTACTATACAATATTGAAGAATAATATATTCTTTGATTCAATTTGGACTAATTTTACATTTTATATGTATACATTTAGTAAAAACGGTAATTTTCTACATAATATTACTACAAACACACCAAAGGCCATCTTCGTTTTATCAATATCTTCTATCCTCTTCACTTTAAATTTCTCCCGCATCAATTTGATACTAATTTCGACTTTAACGTGTTGTTATATAGTTGAATATAAGTTTGGTACAGGAATGTTCAAAGTCGAATTATAAAAATGTATTTATAGGATTAAACTATAGTCTAAACACTCTAAACATTTATAAATGTCGGTTAATTCGTGTGCGATAGTTCAAAATCGCGTTACAATCGTTCGATATGTCGATCGCTAGTTTTTACTTAAAAGCCACTGGCTTTATAATTATTTACTCCAGTAATAGAATAAAACAGTCATAAACTCTGTTGTAAGACTAGCAAGTTATTTTAAACTTAACGAAAGATGTCATAAAGGTGTTTATCACTTGTGCCGCACAATGGTGTCGGATCTCGACAGCTTACGTAGTACTTGGCAATTAAATTTCAGTTTAATTCTCGTGTAAATAAGTTTGGTTATCACTCGCAACATTACGATGAGTTCGTTCCACTTACATTGTACAATTAAATTTAGTCTTAATTCGTGTGAAAATAAGGTTGGCTATCACTCGTGCGGCACGATGGTAACAAGTTTGGGTAGCTTACCTTGTATAATACAAGGGAATGTCGTTTTTATTGTGTGTTGCTAAGGTAGTGTATCACTTGTGCGGCACGATGGCGACCAGACGCAGCAGCACGAGCGACAGCAGCTTGTCGAGCGGGTCCAGGGTCCCGCGCTGCAGCCACTTGGGGATGGTGGTCCGCGCGTGGCTGAAGCCCAGCTTCTGCAGGATGTAGTCCACGCCGTAGGGCTCGATCGACTTGCCGGCCCACGATAGTAATCTGTTAGTGAAGTTTTTATTAGTTGTTATCATAGCCCAAATATAAATCTCGATGGCGTGAAATTCGGGACACCTATGTCCAGAAGTGAACGAGTAAGGGCTGATGATGATGGTAAGCCCAAATACCAAGCACTTGAAGTTTCGCCCGCCTAGGATAGCACCGGGCCTGGCGAGACCGCATGTATAGTATGTGTGTGGCACAAGGCTAGTGTACCTGACGGTGGGCTCGAGATGCCAGGTGACACAGCGGTAGTCCCGGTAGTCGCTGGCGGCGGCGCGCGGGGCCCCGGCCGCGCCGCTGGGACCGGGCCCCGCGGGGCCCGCGCCCGCAGGGCCCGATTCACCCCACGCCGTGCGACCCGCGCCTGTCATCTGGGGGACACGTAGGAAGGACATGTCAAAACAAACTTGATGCAATTATCTTATCCTTATGTCATCAACGGAAACATGACCATTAAGTATTTTTCTAATATTCAGTTATTTTTTTTTGTGTATCCGTTCCCTTTTTTATTTTTGTTGTTGTTATTAGTACGGCAAAAATCACTTGTACTTATAAAAAACATACAAATAAACTACATAGTAAAAACATATAAGACGTCATTCAATCAATATTTTGCTAAATATCTCATCTAGTTTGTTTACCACTCTATCCTTTTCTTTGATGTACGAAGAGATGAGGTCATGAAGGAACAGGAACGCTTCCGCGTCCACCGACACGAATATGTGGTCCTCGAATTCCGTGATGAAACTGCACTCCACTACTGGCTTCTCATCTGTTGAGTTAATTAATTGAATTTAATAAAAATGTAGAAACAGAGTAAGCAATCGATGAATTGTAGTACCTAAGTAGTAAAATTGCGAATGTTATGGTTATTTGTTTAGTTTAGCGTGTCAATTAGATATAAATGTATTACACATACACAACACAAGCGTGAAGCTTCTAATGTGTTGTATAATGTACATGTTGCTGTTCATTTAGTGGTCAGGATTTCCGCTGAGACGAGTTGTGTTCGTCCCAGTACAATATAAGCTAACATAACTACTTCTGTATTTTTCTTGTCAATCATTTCGTATCTTGTCTCTCTTAGCAGCAGGTACTGTTTCCGTGTAGTATGTGTGCAGTAGTGAGGTCCCTGTTGCGTACCGTTCTCGGTGGGCGGCGCGTGTCCCTGCAGATGGTGCGTGCGCACGTGCAGCTGCAGCGAGGGCAGCGCGAAGATGACCTCGCGCACGTGCTTGTCGGCCGCGCCCTTGCCGCGCTCCGCCGCGCGCTCGCGCTCCCCGCCCGCGCCCGCGCCCCCCGCGCCCCCCGCCGCGCCCGGCCCGCCCGCCTCGCGCTCCAGCGACGGGAACAACTCGATCGCTGATAGTTTAAAAGGATACATATTATGCTAACTGACCCAGAAAATTTTGCTAGGTCGTCATATGAAAGTATAAAAGTTTTCGTCCGATTCACAGACCTACCCAATATGTTTCGGAGTTTCGGAGTGTTCAATTGCATACACTGACACGAGAATTTTACAGACTAGATTAATTTACTCTTGTTCATACTATTAATTTTGAATATTCCTGCATTCACTGATCAATCTTTGTGATATTTATATCGCATGCACAAAGACTCCTAAATTTGTAACAAGCACTTTGATACACAACGTGGAATAAACTTGCGATAAGTATTTGCCGTCAATGGTGTTCTCTAAAAAACACAACATAATTTTGAGTAAAACTTACTATTTTCTATATGATTTTACTTTGTGTAAGGGTTGTGACTATCAATCAACCTACCGTCAATCTCGCTGTTGGCAAATGCATAATGGAACCATTCCTTAAGCGTCTTGAACTGCGGCGGGAAGAGCAGCGCGCGCGTCATGCGGCACACCGTGGCCATGGACTGGTGCGCGCGAGTGGTACCCGCGCCCGCCGTGGCGCTGCCGCCCAGGCTGGCCGTCAGGCTCTGGACCACGTGCACTTCCAGCGCTCCTGGAGGCAACGGGCAGGGATAACGAACGGCGTATGTACGGTATACAGTTCACATGGCTAAATAATGTTACCAATAACATGACAGAAGGTTTCAAAGATCAGTCGTATTGCACTCTACGTACAACTTACATGGGTCATACGTAAACGATGCTCCGCCATGCGTTAAGGTACTCTGAGTTTCATAGTATAAATGTGCAATATATATGTAAATGAAATAAAAAAAGAATGCTAAAACTAAATTCATTTCTAACTATCCTTTCGTTGTAATTTTGAGGATCACACATATTTTAATTAAGAGTGGCAACACTCATAACATTTCCATTGGACTTTTCCATAATACTCTTTTTTTAAATGACTCCCGCGCTAACGAATTTAGTCCTTGTACCGCAAGAGTTTTTCACAACCATTTCAGTCACGTACACAAGACCCCTATACTCATAAAATAATTCGTAGATTACACAATTTATTGTCCTACACTACTTGTATGTTCTTAGTTCTTACCGTCATCATTAGCCACTTGCTGTGCTTCCGTGGCGAAGCTGATGCAGGGGTCCTTGAGGCTGAAGAGCGCCCAGGATTTGGACTTGAAACTGTTGCCATGGAAACAGGCTAGCGATATGTTTGTGCCGTGCAGTTCCATCGTACCGCCGAGGACTGTGCCTGAGGGAATAACATAGAGGTTATATAAAGGCTTTTTATAACTGAAAATGTAGATATATATCATTATTTGCGTTGTAATGTGATAAAGTCGCACAGTCAAAATTGAATCAGCAGGATTTGCAGTTTATGATACAACAACGCAATCTAGTCTGATCTCTACAACTGATAGATATACTTAAATATTCTAAATACATACGTATTATAGATACATTACACCCAGACACAGAACAAACTCATCACAAAAATATTCGTCCTGGGTCGTGATGGTGGGTCCTGACCCACCCACGACCTCCGGTATATCATTCAGTGCTACTGACCACTAGACCAACAGGCCAGTCGATTTACACACATTAAAGTGTATAACTTCATATGAGTGAGTAGGTTACCGTTGGCGGGCAGCGGCGTGGGCAGCGTGGACAGCTGCATGCCGGACACGAGCTGCAGCACCTTCTGCCAGTGGCGGTGGTGGCGCAGCTCCTGCTGCTGCGGCGGGGCAGCCTCCGCCGCCGCCGCGGGGGGCGCCGCTATGGCACGGAAACAGTTAGTTATATCACGTCATGCCTTCGATACATGTTGAGGTGGTTTGGAATGCGATCTTTGTACCCGGTTCATGAGGTTACAAGGGGAGGGAGAAGCAATCGGGTAGTTTAAGTCAGTAAAAGCCCGGTTACTAAACACTTCTCCGGTTTCCTCAGAGAAGAGAACGTTCGGATCTTCGATAACGCTACAAATTCACATTCCGCAAGAATATGAGTCCCTCCCATAATGCTGAGTGACAGACAGCGGCACTATGTAATTTTAATTAATTATTGAACACACGTTTTTTTTCTCGAACAAATAAATTTTACCTAATGAATTAAGAGAAAATTTAAATAACATACGTTCACGTCGATCCCTCCTGGCTGTGGAGTAGTTAGGTCTGAGCGAGCTGAACACGCGCTTGCTGGACTTGAACTGCTGCGTGAAGAACTCTTCAAGCTTCAGCTGCATCTTCAGCAGGTCGGGCGTCGTGCTGCGCGACATCAGGATCTGCAGCTGGTGCCAGCTCAGCGTGCCATGCGTCAAGATTATTGCCGGCCTGTTGAATGAAAGTTTGATTTAAATTGAACATAATATGAATTTCGTCTGCGTAGTTCTGGTATACTTATTTGGATTGTTGAGAAGACGGATAAAATAACTGATGAGTGCCAAAGGGGCAACCAAACACGGATAGTTCCGATCTCTGACGTTACCGCTACGCCATGAACAGCATGGCACTAAGGTAGAAGCACCAAGTGGCCCTAGGTGTTGCGGCCCATGTTTGGCGGCCAGGCGGGACACGCGGCCAGCCCCTGTCCCCTGAGTACCTGGAGGTGGGGGTGTGCGGGTGGTGCGGCGGGCGGCGCGCGCGGGCCAGCCACTCGTCCCGCAGCGCGGCGGCCAGGCGGGACACGCGGGCCAGCAGGACGGGAGTCCCCATGTACTCTAGCCGCAGCTCAAGCGCCGCCAGCCTGACTCCACACACGTGTCCAGGGTTGCAGCCCGCTTCCTCCTCAATGTGTACTGGAGAAAACAGATCATTCAATAACGAATATTTGCATGCTAAACGGCATCCACTTTTGTGGAATATGTGACATAAGAGTCTCAAGTGTGGCAAGTGGCAGCCGCGTGTCATGAGAGTATCATGTGTAACATGCGTGAGAAGTAGGTGCTGTATGGCAGGCGGGTGAGGCAGCGAAAAGCGCGACTTGCCACCCTAACCAGGGTCAGGGCGATAGGCTTGGGGGTGCACATCGCCCGCTCAACAGACGTAAGACGGCGGGTCAAACTTTGGTTGTGACGGTTGTGACCCTAGTGTGAGGCGAGGAGGCCGACGCTTTTTACACGTCGGCCTCAACGCATAAACGCGAAAGCGATACCCGCGGGCGGCAGGTGTAGCAATGCTAAGAGTTACCCCTTGTCGGGAACAAAACGCGGCTGTCGTCACCCAGCGGTTTAGTCAGAGTCTGACGCTACCCTTTCCCTCCCTCTAGGGGGCGGGTGTCCGCGAAGATTTCACCGCCGAACAAACAAACAAAGGTATTTTGTAGCATGTCTACGTCGTGTTTAACATGTTCCTCCTTCTGTTGAATGACAACATACGTCTATAATACTCACCGTAAGTATCTATAGATGACAGTGATATAGCTCCTCCGACGATGCCCCCTCTTGCGTCGAGTTCGGACCCAGCTAGAGCCACGCCCACTAACATGTTGCGATGTCCCGTGCTGCCGATACTAAGCCGGCCCGTGCAGTTGAAATCACGGCTCTGCCAGCTACGGTTACAAAAGAAATGGTACATAGTGTAAATCATGATCAAAGCTACGTTTTCTGGTTCTAGTCTAAGCTCAAAATATTTATATAATGGCAACTGATTTATACCTGACATTGCCCATAACGTTGCCCATGTTCATGTGCACGTTGAGCTTGGTGAAGTTGACGGCGAATAGCACAAGCGTCTCCCACGCTGCGCCTATCGACGGAGCAGGGGTTTTAGTATCTGTAAAGCGATAAATTTATCAAAACCGAGCGAAAAGAAATATACATATTTTCTCCAAAATTCTTTATACGCGTTAATTTTAGCATCCCCAAAATGCTGAAGAAACATAAATTGCAAAAGCCAAAAGATTATCATAAAAGGGAAATATGGGTATTTTTTTACGTGTAAACTGATGTTGTAGTATAGTTCAACGTTTTATATCTTACCTTTGGGTTTTTGAGGATCAACAGTCTTAATTTTCTCTCTCTGAGGCAGTACGGGTGATACAGGTGCGTTGCAAGGAACACTGGTCAGACAAAAAGCAAATTGAAATTTGGACACGATGTTACATACTCTTAAAATCAACAAAAACACTTCGCCTAGATATTGTAGTTATAAAAACACATTCATTATTGAATCATTAAAAAAAACATACATTCCAAGCCTAAATGGATAAGGCCTAAACTGGCAAACAATATTTAATTTTTTGTTGTAAAAGCATCTGATCTAGTATCCTCGTCTTACCCATGGTCCCTGGTGTCATGCAGACTCAGATCCCCGAGGAACATGCGCCGCACGATGGTGCGTCTGTACCAGGCCTTGGGGAACGCCAGGATCTCACCCAGGCGGCGCATGTCGTACTTGAACCATGCTGAACCCACATCCACAATCGCTGTTCAACGAAAAATGGACATTAAAATAGGAATCTTTAATAGGAAAGAACGATTAGTGGTAAAAATATACATTATGACGGTTATCATTTTCTCTCCAAAATATTTCTTGTGAAGTTATTTTGCCAGTCGAAAACTTAATGAGATCTTCATAAAGTCAGACGTAACATAACTTACTTGAAAACCTTACAGTAGCTTTCGATTGATCCTGATCAGTCTGGAAGTCCAACTTCCTAGATCTGGACAGATGGAACTTGACGAATTCCACGTTGATACTGAGCGAGTCTTTCCGCTCCGTGTCCGAGAGGGGGGACCACTGTGCCTCCTTGAGACTGGACTTCTTGCCTCCGTACGGGTGGAACATGTTGACGGAGAAGTCGGCGAGGCAGCCCGTCACGCTCAGCCCGCCCATCGCTACTGCTGGCTCCATTTCCCTATACAAATTATTGAAGTGTTGTAGTCGTTAATTTTTCGTTCCAAATTGGATCAGACAATTTTTAACGTCATGGTCATATTGAAGATGCTGCTTCTACGTTTGGAAATAAATAACTGTCTGGGAGGAATAATATACATATTACGAAAAATTTATGTCACGGCCTCCCATGCAAATTTTTATTGGATTACAGTTTTGTCTTGTAAATGTATGCGAAAATCTTTTTTCCAAAAAAAAGGTATTTTTACTCTTTATCGAGGCTTTTAGCTAACAGCCTTTCTTTTCTTTAGTACAACCTGGTGTCAGATTTTAAACCACTCGTGAGCCTCAGACGTGGCTTGATTAAATTTTATGTAATAGAGAGTAACTAACTCGTCGCTGGCCCGCTTGGAGCTGAAGACTATCTGCAGGCTGGGCAGCTGCAGCAGGCACTCGACGCGCGAGGCGGGCAGGCAGCTGAAGCGGAACGTGCTGGGCTGCATGTGGAAGTGCACGATCACGTCCACCGGGAACGACGCGTACACGTACTGCCCGTACGACGCGCCCTCGGCTGAGCGCGAGCGGGAACCACTCTCCGCTTCTGTACATACCGTGCATACTCGAAATGTGTGACTTTAAACACCGGATAAACATATACATTGACAAGGATGGTTTAGGTCTAACACTGACATGAACACATAAGCGGTCAATTATTTGTTGCGGAATACAAATTTAAATCGCGAAGTATGAAGGCAGAGTTAAGTAAATCTTGTCGGTTTTTAATTAAAAGAACGTAACAAGAGTTTTTTTTTATTAACTAGCCTGCATTTTATAATGTGAAAACAACAATTGATTAAACAGAATAACTAAAACATACAAATTCAAATTACTACAATATATTCAAACTTACCGGGTGTCGGCGTAGAGAACGAAGCTTTCGTTGGAATTGGTTCTAAAGTCTGTTCTAAGAACTCGAGTATATGTGGGCTGATGATGGTTTCTTCCGGAATGCTCTGAAGCGTGATCCAGGCGAACAGCGCCGCCTTCTTGGTGCCCACTTTCCTCGCGCCCACGTTTAGAGGCAGCGGCGGTACCGTCTGAGGGGAGACCGCCTCTTCCGGCAGAGTCTTGGATTCGTAGTGTACCTGTTGTATAGGTTTTGGTTTAAGCAATCATAAGCATCGTCAATAGAAGAATTAAAAAAGGTGTTCTTTTACAGTTTATTGGGAACCGTTTTTAATTAGGGAAGATTTTTAAACTTTAAGTACGAAAGCTTATAGTGCGGTTTCAAGCCTTATGAATTTTGGAACAGGATTGGGTTTTATAGCGTTTTTTGTTGTATAAAGGTACTACGACTTAGTTAAGATTTAATTAGATAGGCTAGTTGGGTTAGGTCCCTACTATAGCGGAAGAAGAAGTATTTTCCTAAGCCGGACTCTTATAGAAATACTTGTTCTTTGTCCTTCCCCAGACTGAGAGCAGTCCACAGTGATTACAACCGAACAGCTAAAGGTAAGTGTGGCTCACCTTGAGGTCGAGCCCGGGCACGCGGAACACGGTGAGGTCGAGCACGGGCTGGTGGCGCGCGTGCGGGGCCTTGCGCCGGGCCGCGGTGGGCGACGCGCCGCCCGCCCCGCTCGCGCTCGCGCCCGCCTCGCCCAGCCCGCCCGACGCGGAGCGGCCCACGCGCATGCGGCTGCCACTGTACAACACAACAACTCAATAATTCTGTACCCGTAGTACTAGCTACGATAATTAGTCATTTTAAACTTACTATTTTACCATTAGAGAATAACTCTATAACAATAATAAAATTTCGTAAGCATAGACTAAAATACCTAAAATATTTTTTCTATATTCTTGAAATAAAGATGCTAAAAGCAAAATGTTATGTAATAAAATAAGAAATCTCAAATATTTTATCACTCACATTTTAAGTTCATCTTCCTTGCTGGGCTCTTTAGTATGTAACACGCACTTCCCACTGTTGATGTAAACCTTCACGTCCAACTCAAAATCGATGTTGGGCTCGGCTGTCTTGGACTTGCTAGTTTTGTTCTCAGCGCTCGGCATTTCCGATTGCGGTAAACTGCTATTGGAAACACAAAGACATCGTTCAATATACCATTTTAATGATAAAAGGTGTTTTTGGAGTGAAGAAATGACCAAATTATTCAATTTTTTAAATAGATTAATCGATTACGCCGTCGTCTGCATTCTTTCAATAAACTATTGCAAATAAGAACGGTTTTTTTTTTCCTGTTATATTTGGCATTGGGTTTGACAGCATGGATTCGTTTTTTACTACATTGGAACTCATCTCTTACTACGGCTATCACAAGGGTAGAGGCAGCCAAAGGCTCCCTACAAAAAACAAGAGAATAAAATAATAGCGTTATAGCAATGCCGTGCCACAGTTCTTCCGTTTCTCTTGAACGTTTTGATTGCAATACCTGTGGTCATGTTTCCTCCTGAGCTCGACAGCGTCCAGGTCGTCGGGCCAGTGGTCCGGGTGCGCGGGCAGCGAGCTCTGCCGCTGCACGGCGGGCGTCTGCGGCGGCCGCGCGCCGCCCGCGCCCGCCCGCGGCCCGCGCAGCGACGCCGAGCGGGACGGGCCTGGGGGCATGGGGAAGCGGGGTTATAAACGAGGGAGGAAATTATTAAAGTCGATGTAGTAGCGAAATGATTTGGGTCAAATTTTGGTTCACATTTATCGCGATTTATAGAATTATATGGAACAAAAACCGATTCTATATTCAAAGTCACGCTTTTTATATCCCTTTACATTGTCACATTTGAGAACCAGTGGGGCTGGCCTGGTCGCCATAGGTGTACTGAAGCCTCCAATATGACATAAAAAGTATCATAAAAGAACAATTTCAAGAACACTTTCAACAGCATCTACGTTAAAAATCTTTGTGATTCCTATTGTATTAGTCACTTTCCACTATACTGACCAGTAAGAGGCTCACTCTCCATGGAGCTCCAGCTGCCTCCCTCGATGATGTCGGCCAGTCTGTTGTCTTCATCACCGAGCAGTAAGGTCTCTCCCGAGTCACCCACTGTGCCCGCTGACATCGCCAGGTTTGGTTCAGCCACGCTGATAAACCATTTAAAGGGTAAGTCAAATGCCCTATCATTACTTTGTTGATAATAATAACTTTCCTATATTTGTCTGCAAATTTTAATGTAAATTTGTAAATTAATGCAGCTAAAAAATAGATTCCGAGGTTTGAAACAATCGTTTTTGATGGTTCGAAGACATATCTATCATTTTATAACAGTAACATGAAGCTTAAAGCAATACTTACCCTTCGAAGTCTTTCCTCTCTTGCGGCGGGGTGGGCACGACGAAGGACTTGCTCCTGTTGGAGCCGAGCCCCAGCTTGCCCTTCGTTATAGAGCTGGCGCGTACGCTCTGACGACGTAGCTTCTGGATCATGTCCCTAGAACACAATGAAGGTTAATAGGGTGCCAAAGATTCAACAAGAAGAATAAGAATTAATAACATAATATATTGTGAGAACTGATAAAAGCTTTTCAAAATAGAATTTGAATAGTTCATGAAAATTCTCACAGTCGCCAATCAATATTGTTGCTATTAAAGTTTCGTGATCACTGTATTCTCTTAGGCAAGTCAAGTCAAGTCTTAGGCAAGAGAAAATAATATAAAACGAACTAGTTTTGAGCAATACTGTCTGACATGGAGATTAAGGCTCCTGCTTCTACATTGAACTATCTTCAGAAGCATTTCGCGGTAATCTGCGCAAGCGGTCCTGTTTGGCCTTTAGCCGGTAATAAGCCGGCACACCCCATCGCCTCTCTCAGGGTCGATTTTCACCGGGTCACAACAAAGGTCCTACTATAGCGAGTTCCATATACATTGAACAATTTACCAGGCGATATCAGAGAAGAAAAAGATAAAAATAAGTTCAGTAAAAAATTAAAAAAATATTTAACTAACACATTACCTTAATATTATATACTATACTTAATTTACATACCTAGATATCTATGTATAAGAAATGTTTAACGAGATCCAACAGACAAACTATGTCGATAGTTTTGTTGGACATTGCATCAGATTTAATGTTTTTTATCATGTACCTGTTTAATAAATAAATAAAAATAAAAAATAAATGTGTACTCAGTATGGGCAGAGCTTTATAGCCATGATTGGAATAGCCACAAACTTTTACAATATACACCACGTACCTTCTAAAGTCCTTAAACACAAGAGCTTCCAGATCATGCAGGCGCTTCATCTCGTACTCAATGGTCGTGTGACTGGCGCCCAGAGTGCGGAGGTCGTTGATGATCTTGGCTTGTTCGTTCATCTCCTTTTCTATCAGCTTGGACCTCTTCTTAGCGTCGATGCTGGTGTCGAACACGAAGGCCGGCAGGTGGTCCGTGTATTTGCGACGGAGGATTATGCTCTCCTGGTACAAAATATGGAGGGATTTGTAGAGTGATTATACAGTTATTATGTTTAGCAGTGGATGAATATAATTTTATGCTGCTTAAAGGTACAGCGATGGATAATAAATACAAAATGATATAAGTAGTTTGGGAGATAATTATTATGCATTTATTAATATGGAAGATTTTTGTTTATAGTTTTTGATCGCTCGTTCTTGTCAAGATATTGGACATATCAATTTGAAATATCAATTTGCTAAGAATATATTTCGCACTGTTTAGGAAATGCTCATAGAAATACTCAGTAGGAAGTAAATATGATGACATTTGATAAGATTAAGAGTACCTGAGAATCTTTGCTGTTATCAGCCTCATCATCTATATCGCTCTCATAGTCCATCTTGAGCGGGTCTTCTTCTTCATACCCTGATGAAATAATAATAAAACGAATTAACAATGCATGTTTAATATTAAACGCTTTACATCTTATATAGTGTTGTTTATCTTTTCCTCTTACCTGTTAGCATAGTGAGAGTGTGTCCTAGCGCGGAGAGTTGTTTGCCCACATTCACATCTAAGTGGATATCCACACCTTCCATCTGCCATGACACGTTCAGGAACCATTTGGCGTTTTCTAAAATATAATTAAAAAGTTAATTTTACAATTGATTAGTAAGAGTAAATGCAATTGCTAATTCGATATTTAACAAAAAACAATTAAGCAATTTACATTAATTCAAGCCTTTGAACAAACCAGGTGACTTGTGTAGTCGGTTTCAATGATACTTCATATAGATTCGTAAAGTATGAAGATCATTCCTCACCGTTGTGCTTGGCAGCCGTAGTCCTGGAGCAGACCTCGTACGTGCCCTCGGACACGCAGCAGACGTTGAGGCTGGGCTCGTCGGCGCGCGGCTTCCAGTCGTCCAGCGAGGCCTCGAAGTCGTCGGCGAAGCGCAGACAGAGCCCCACGAAGCGGCCCTTGGACACCAGCGCGCCCGACGAGCAGGCGCCGATGCTGGTGCTGTCCAGCGTCACCACCACGGCGCCGCGCGCCTCGCCCTCGCCGCCCCACGCGCCCCACGCGCCCCACGCGCCCCACGCGCCGCGCCCCAGCCCCCAGCGGGCCTGCATAATACAACAATACTACTGTATCTAGCCACGACGATGAATCGTAAAAATAATTAAGTGCTAGAAGTCTAATTAGGCTCGAGACGTAACCACCACATTTTCAACGGCTAGCACGCTGACTGCTGCAGATTTGATTTGCAGTTCTATTGCAGTCTTGTCAACTGCATTCAAACTACACTTGAACTACAATTTGTGGTTGGATTGCAGTTGAAATGCGATCACTTTAGTCTAATCTGTTATCACTTACCATAGGAGGAGGACTGAGCGGCAAGCAAATACCAATATCGTCGACATTCAGTTGCAGGAATAAAGTGCTGAGGTGTGGCGTCGTTATCTGTGACGTCAATTGTACCTGAAGAACAAGATAAAATCATGGTTAATAGCAAGTACTAAAAATAAACCTCACAAAAGTCGAGACCATCCAATCGATCCACTTACCTTCTCAAACACCTGTTGCGTGGCAGTCAGCACCTCGGTATTGAGGTTAAGCCTCTTCTCGTTCCAGTACTCGTAGGCGTTCTTATAGTTGAGCCACACGAGTATGGCCTTGTCCACTGCGACCGGCTGGATGTATATGAGAGGTCGCTTCAGTGTGATCAGAACGACTTCCTTATCATCACCGCATACCATCTCGTCTTGGAAGGCGTTGCGCATTGCTGGGGATAAGAGTTATTGTTAAGATACTTTTTTTAAAAATAAATATGTCGGAGATGAGCATGAGAATAAATAACTAAATCATAATTAAAACCTCATTGGTGAAAAATAGTTCGCAACCTCATTCATAAAACCTATATAGTTACTGTTCGCGCCAATACTGGCTGGTTGTAAAATAGAAGCGCGGGTATATTTGAATTTAGAATAGTGGATTATAAGTTTTGAAAATGGTCGTGTTACTAAGTGATTATTGCGTAATATTAAAGTTAGTAATTGTTGAGGCGTAATTGATGATTGTGTTGTTAATATTGTGAATATAGATTGTGTAAAGTAACTAAATAATGTGTAATGATTGGACAGCGCAAGGCTGGGGAGTTTGTTGCGCCGTTTGTTCTCTCTAGCGCGCTTAGCAAGCGGTGACGGGCGGGCGTTGTTGGGAATATGTCCAGATAGGGTTAGGATTAAACGATAATGAGATAATGAGGCGTGAATGTGTGTTTTATTGAATACCCTATCCCGATGTCGGCTATCCTGACACCCAAAAGAGAGCTACGCCGACAAATATTTCTTAACACAATTTGGATGTTGTCTGTAATAAGTGTTTTTGAGGTTTTTATTTACAAGAAAAGGATATAGTAGAGCGTTCAAAATAATGCAGCATGGTAACTCCATCGGTTACAGTTGGTTTTTTTCAATTACAGAGAAATAAATTCAATGAGATAATAATTTACACATTTATATAGATAGCTATTTCATTTTTTCCAGTTATAAAGTAAGCAAGTATCAATAATTCTACTAAAAAATCGCTTAAATGTTATATGAATACTTACATATCCTTGTATTAAAGAATGCATACTGCTGGAACTCCGGTTCGGCTTCCTCAAACATCGCATTTCTGATCAACTGACCGAGACTCAAGTTGACATCGACCTAGAATCACCAAAAAGGTTATCTAAATTAGTGAATTCATGATTGCACATCTGCATTTTATGAGGCAATACTAAAATTTATTCTGGTAATACCACCCATACTATAATTAGAATAGGATTTTCTTAGCTACGTACCTGTGCTCTCGCAAATAATCTAACTTCATGTGGTTCGGTGGGTTGTTGTACGTTCTGAACGCGGTTCGATATCTCGAACTCGACCGCACCTGTCTCCAGGCGCACTGCGGAGTTGCTTGGAGTCGTTGCTGTCAGTTGGATACGCTGGTGAACGACAAATATTAGGTTATATGAGGCTAAAATAAGGTCGCTGCTTTAAGTAAGTGTAAAGAATAGAGGAAGGGGAAGGAACTGTAGAGGTTTCTGGTAAGATTTATGCAATTAATGAAATCTAAATCCTCTTTAAATCCACTCTGCAAGACTACGATTGGTTGACAAGTATCCATTTTACTTAAAGCAATAATTAGTTTTTGTTACTCAAAGTTCGCAAAAGTCAGGGCTAGTAGAACTAAGCAGGTTTATTGATTTCTCGTATCAACTTTTCTACTCCGCTTTACTTAAGCGATAAGAAATTGACTATGCATACCAATAATACATACCTTGATTCGAATAGTGAGTGAAAACAATATCCTGCTGAGTGCTGACGTGGAGGCTTCTTCTTCATTCCACAGAGGCACAGGCTTTTCACCGCCGTATACCTTCTGTACCACTTCATTAACTTCCTAAAATGACAGAAAAAGTTTTAATGTAGGTATTTTTAGATAAATATAGAAAATATAGCTACACACTTATGGATGAAGTTTATGTTACGCAACGTGCAATTTAATTTATCTTTATAAGCAAGTTTAGACTCTAGACAGACTGTTAACTGCGATCCAACTGCAAATTGCAGTTCTCGTGCAGTTTATAAGACTGCAGTGGAACTGCACTTGAATTGTAATTTTCGATTGGATTACAGTTTATATGCGGTCCGTTTGTCTAAAGCCTAAGACTTCAGATAGAATTTGAAAGCAAGCGATCCTAAAATAATGTCCCGACTTACATAAATTACCTTCATAAAAACCTTCTGCACGAAGACGAGGTGGTTGAGCAGGTCGGTGGAGAGCGTGTGCTCGAACAGGCCGATGTCGGCGGCGGCGGCCACGTAGCGGCCCGCGCGCAGCAGCGCGCCGTCGCGCCGCGCCGCCGCGCGCTGCTCCAGCACGCGCCCCGCCACGTGCACGCCGGGCAGCCACACCGCCGCCTCCGCCGGGATGTTGGCCTCCGACACCTGCGCACACGCCTGTAGTTACCGACACGGGCCTTCAGCACGACGCGGAGGAGTGGGGATCACTTTGCGCATCATAAAATAAAACGCCAATCAATTGTGCGTACTCCTCTTCTTGAGGTGCATGCAACTGCACCAAAAACGAATTTCAACCAATCACTCATGCCGGCTATGACGCGATGCGCTGCGAGCCAATCACTACACTTTAGTCCGCCCCGCACTGACTCCATACCGCAAGAGGGACCCAAAAATCACTTCTGCGCAGGTGAAGGTCTACGCTCAAGATCCGTGCTAGTAACTATACAATGCGCTACACTAAACCGACCTCCCGTCGCCATCCAATACATGCACTTCTAGTAGATACCCGTCTGAGCTAACTTTACAATTTTGTTTGTTTTTTTTTCTCTAGCCCACTGTGTCCCTACTACTGGGCAAAAACCTGCCCCAAATCCTTCCACGAATCTCTATTTTGGGCCACATGGAACCAGTGGACGCAGTAAGCGTTAAGGTCGTCTCGCCAAGACACCGTCCATCAACTGGCTTCCATTTATTTCAATAATTAGTAGAAAAACATAGGGAGATTCTAGGTTGCTTATATAAATGTGAAATTCTGCGGCTATACTTTAAAGCTACAAATTTACTGTCGATTTTAAAATATTGTAGTAATTTAATAAAATTTTAGTGACTTCTAGAAAACACTAAAATATATAAAACAACTAAAAAATGTTTGTTCTAAAATATGAACACCATAATATGAGAAACTTCAAAAATAATATTAAAGTTCAAATAAACTTTAATATATCTTACTTGTAGCTTAGTGACGAAGCTGAGTGAGTGCTGCTGTAGGTCCACAGTGAACTGCGCCTTGTTGCCGGTCACGCCCGAGCTCTGAACCTGCTCCATCTTGTACTGCGCTTGTAGGGACGGCAGTAACGCCGCCGTTATACTTAGACTCTGTAATATAATTACTTGTTACTACTGTTAGGTGTGTCGGTTTTTTCATATACAAATTGATGTTCAGTAATTTTTGCGCTAGTTAATCAGACCAAAATTATGTTTTTTTTTTGTATATTTGGAAACAAAAGACGAAAATTGCAAACCTGAAGTACAACGGAGAAGTGTAAATGCAGTGGGTTAAGTAGCGGGTGTGGAGCGGGCGGGCGCGGGGGGCGCGGGGGGCGCGGCGCGGGCGCGGGGGAGCCCTCGGACGAGGAGCCCGAGCCCGGGGCCGCGGGGCCCGCGGGGCCCGCCGCGCCCGGGCCCGCGCGGGACAGCCGGGACGACGTGCGGGTCACGCCCAGTTCCTGCACATAGGTTTACGTCTAGTAAGTCTGAACACGAATCTTGAATGAGTCTGATTAGAAATTTAATCTGTGTGTCGCATTAACATCACCGATGTTCAGATAACATATTCGAGAACACACAGAATGAACAGATATTTCTAAATCACACACGTTGACACTGTATGAACATCACACCGAAAACACGTCGTACACAACTATCATTAGCTAGGTGAAAAAAATAACTCGACTGACTCATATACATTGTAGTCAAGATGTTTAAACCAAATTGTCTCTCATACTTTAATCTCGTATAGCATCGGAATCTATGTTAGCGTTACCTGCAGCGTGGAGGACAGCTGCCTGCTGGAGCGCGTCATGACCCCGTGCAGGGCCACGGGATGCTGCGGCAGGTCCACGCGCACGCCGCCCACGTTGAGCAGGGCGGTGGCGCCCTGCCGCCCCGCCTCCCACCCGTACAGGGCTTGCGACTTGCCCACGCTCACGCGGACCACGGTCCTGCCACATAACACATCATTGTAGCAGATTCATGGCAGCAGTTAAGTGGAAATGTTTTTTTTATGCAACATCTTTAAAAATCATACATACAAATAATTGTAAGTAAGGTACGCTATTCTATGCGAACAAGTAACAAGTAATTCTGTGAAAAATATTTATCCTTATACTTACTGCTGGTTAGGCGCTGCACCTTCTAGCAGTACTATCATAGTCCTCCCGAGGTTACCGGTGAGGGACCACTGGCGTGACCTTGACGCTGACAGAGACGCCTGGAGGGACGTGATTTCTGCCTCCAGTTTCAGTCCTGACAGGGAAGCCAGCAGGCGGGTGCGGTGGATCCTAGAATAAAAATATGCTGTCTAATCTTAAAAATATAAAAGGATTATTAAGTTTGGGGATGATATTTCGATAAAAAAATTAATGCTAATTGATAAACAAAATATCGTTTATTTCTTTGTAGCCGTTTGCATCATAAACATAATTAGTATTGTACAATTTTGGAAATTGCAAGAAAACTTCACCAACTTTGCAAAAGATCTGTTTGCATTTTTTACCTGGCAACACCAACAACGACCATGCCCATGTTGGCAGCACTGGAGGAGGAGTTGCTGGTGTTCTGCTCGCGTGAGCTCGGCCGCTGGGCGGTGCGGCTGTGGCGGTAGTGTTCCGGGATGTCCGTCGTCACTGAGAATCTGAGAATCAAAGTTTATGGGGATTAGCTTATAGTCCCTGACTAGGTAATTAGTTTTAATGGGAAGCTACAATAGCAAGTAACTTCAAATGAATAAAGAGTTTGTGAACGAAAAGTTTTCAAAACAAGTTTTCGACTACATAAATATTACTTGTTCTAGGTCATAGGGTTGAATTTAACCAAAACTGAGAAAAACAACCTTTTCTTTCAAAATAGAACTTTTATAAAAGAATTAAACTCAAGATGTTCCACTGTTATATTCTCACCGGTGCGTGATGGTCTCCGCATCGGGCATATTCGCGTACAGGTCTAGCAGTAGATACACAGTCCTCCAGCAGCGCGGCGCCAGCTTCCCATCAGCGGCGTCAGCGGAGGCCGAGCGCGGGGACACGCCGCCTGCCGCCAGCGGGCTGGCCGGGCCTGTCACTGTGGGCCCGTCTGTACCAGCCGCCCCGCTCGACCCGCCCACGTACATAGGCGTGTGGGCGCCCTCGTTGAGGGAGCTGTAGCCTGGATAAATAAGCAAGTATTTTAAAGACCCATTGTTGGTTCTATTACTGAAATTATTATGAGGATGGTGTGAAGACCTAGAGTACACAATGGTTTGGCCAACACAGAGTGGGTAAAGAGTACTGGTTTCACAAAAAAGGAATCAAACAACAGTCGCAAATCGCATCTATGTGTGTGTATGCTCTTACTCTTTGCTGAAAGCAAAACTGAACTTTAAATTTTGAAATATTTTGTTCACTTACCAAGTTTTCCCTTCACGCTCTTCCCAGTAGACCGTAACTTCTGCGCAAAGGATTGTGGCCTAGGTCTGGTGGGCTGACTCAACTTCTGCTGGCTTAGCGACTGAGGCACCACTGCGGCCAGCTCGGGGTTCAGGGCAGGAGCAATCAGGTCCCATTTAGGTTCAAGTGTAGCGTACTGTACCTCTTTCTCCAGAGATGTAACACTTACTAAGTTTTCTCTGAAGTCTGAGACTAAAAAGAAATAAAACATTAGCAAGAAGTTCTTAAATTAAAAATATCCGTTCATTATCACTTTGGAAAATAACCCAGTCGTGGACGAAAATAATTTTAATTTGATGTAGTTCGTTTTTTCATACCTGATGACGAAGTATGTTTATTCTGGCGATGCGATATCTTGGTCTGACTCCGCAGTTCAATCTGAGTGTCTTTCACGTTCTGGTACATGTTGCTGATCTGGTGCAGAAGCCGCAGTAGAGGCATGTTCACCTATAAAGCATTGAAATAAATAAATGACAATATTATATCCATTGCTAGGAAATCTAATGAATGTATTTTGAACTCTTAAAATCAAGAACTATTGCGTCTCGCTGCCACTATAACACCGATTAAGTACCAAGTAAGTGTGCATTTCGTTTTCAATGCACGAATAACCGAGTGGTTAAAGATCAGTTGTCTGTTCGATCCCCTTAGTAAAAGCAGTTCTGTGATTAACGAATGCCTGTTCTAATTCTGGGTGTCTTTGTGCAAGTGACTTAAATGTTTGTAAAAACCCCACGACATAAAGATTAAATTAGAGTAGGTTTTTTTTAGATTTTTTTTTTCACTCACTTGTTGCGAGATAAACCGTATGCTGATATTAAAGTTGAGCATAGTACTGATGTGCTTCTTCAACTGCCCCCTAGATATATAGAGGACGTTCTGTCTTTGTATGAGGTCGTCCACAGCCATGTCCGCGACTTTCTTCAGGTCTACGTCGATTGAGACCTTCTCGCAGAGGAAGGCGGGAGTTTCTGATTGGATGGTGTGCGTTTGGGCTGTTGAAGAGCATTTTTAAATTAACGATGATTTTATCTTTTAATACCTCTTAAATGTAAGTTCACTGTAATAATATCCTACTAATATTATGAAAGCGAAAGTTTGTAAGTGTGAATATTTGTTACTCTTTCTCAAAAAAAATACAAACGGATTTAGACGAAACTTTGTGCATGGATAGTTTATAATTGGAATTAATTGATTTTTCCGGGCCCGCGGATAACAGCTAGTGTTGGATAAGATGAAAAATGTTTTTAGCTTAGCCTTCAGATTATTGAAAAGTCTGAATTCAAGGTAAAAAATAATCGACAAGTGAGTTCCACTCACCCTTCCCTTTACCAGTATGTCGGCGGTCCCTGGCGGCGAGGTCGCTGACGACGATGTCGATGCGGAACATGTCCATCCACGCGATCAGCGACAGCTTGGAGCCGAGTGAGTCTAACGCTGGAGGGCCACCGCTGCCGCTGTTCACACCGTCACCGGAACCGCTCTTGTTTTTGGATTCGCCTGTAGAAGGTGAAAAGTTTATTAATACAATGTAGAGTCTTCAAAAGCAATTCAAGTATATTAGTATCCAACTGCTTGGTACAAATCACTTCCCATAAAGAGAACGATTGAGTGTTTTCGGTTCATCAATTCAAAATTCTTATTTTTTAAACTGTTACTTTTTAATGGCCCGAAGTTATTGACATTATAGAACGAAAGTATTAAATAAATCTATAAACATGAAGAGGTTAAGAATAATGTTCCCACCAACAACTTACCCTGTGTAACCTGATGCGGTGAGACTCCCAAGGCCGCCAGGAAGGGCTGGAACACCAGGTGCGCGTCCAGCAGCATGAGCGAGCCCTGCAGGGGGTAGAGGCTGCAGGCCGGCATCGCGGCCGCCACCGCGCGGGGGTTCATCTTCGAAGGAGGGATTATTGGCTTCTTGTTCTTTGACTCCTGGGTTAGTAGAATTACGCGACGTGTGATTTACACATTACTTGTACAGAGTGAATGATTGATTATATGAGTTCGGTTAGTGTTAAAACCAGTTGACGTTAATTACAGTTGCGTGCTTTGGGGTGGTTTCATGCTGTGGTTGATACATTCACATGGAAAGCTCTTTTACCTTCTTAACTTTTATCTAAGGAATGACATGCACAATTTGTTCTTTTTTTTAAACATATATATTGTTTCAAACACATGCGTGCTTACCACTTTGATAGGTTCCTGTTTGGCCATCCATTGGTAGAGGTCTTCCCTGGCTCGATCGTTCTTAATGTTCTCATCGCTGCCGTGAGGTGAGTATAACGAAGGGTTGGACCCAACCGTGGGCAGGTCCTCCTTCAGGGTACCGTAGTCTACTAATACAGATGAAAACAGCAATTTAACTTAAGAATTTGATGATATGCATTTTTGTAAAAACTTTATTTTTTCTGTGAGATTTAGAAAAGTGTGATTATAGTTTAAATTTTTACGGAACTTCCATTATTTCATCGATAAATGATTAAGTCTTACCAGAAGTTATCTATTACAAAAGAATGTATAGACTAGCGATAATATAGAATACATTGATTTACCTTTCCATTGCTGGCTTAACCTGACACATTCACAGACATCAACGAACAAAACTAGCAATGTAACTACTCACTAGCGATGGCGTCGTCATTGAAGGCTGGTTTCCTCGTCGAGAATGGCAGTGAGGGGAACACGAGGCTCGCGCGGCTGCTGTGCGCGCCCCGCACTGCACACCGAGGGGGATTAGCACACGACTCATGGAGGACGGAACGATACTAAGAGCTATGTGAAGTGACGTCACACTATGGACTGACAGTGATACACACGTATGTGGTACTAGGCATAGAACAGTCTGCTGAGATAAGGACCCATCAGTCAGGTGCTCAGAACCAGGTGACTTTTATGTGTTAGCTAACAGATGGAAAGTGGCTCCATATGAAAGGTAGTGCTGCTTGTAAATGATATTTGAGACTTTGCTTATTGCGATTTCATGATTTTTAGTAACACGTAAAATACTCTAAATTTTGTCGCTTTCTAAGGGTAAATTGTATTTTATGTACTCTTATTACACTTTCGTTTGAATGTAAAAGTAAATAATGCAACCTGAAGATAGATTTATGATTTGTCTTGTATGTTTTGCGTGCCTCTGTGGTAATGTGTACGTAGTTCGCACATTTTTAAATCATCATTTAATATTCTATTAACAAAAAGATTAGTTTTATATCAGAATTTTATTTATATGGTAGGTTATAGCCACCATCGTTTTTAATACAATTTTTAAAAAATATATTAATAAGAATAAAGTAAGCGAAAGTAGGCGAGTGTGAGTGGTTTTCGCAATAAAAACAAATAGAGATATAGACAGATAATTAAAAAAGATAGCTATACACTTTTCAGCTTAAGCAAATACATATCTGAAATACCGAAAGTTAAGCCCTTCTAGCCAAAGGACATGACATTTGACTTCGACCTTTTTATCTCCATACATTCGAGTATTTTCTATTTACGTTCAAAAATTCAGGAATATGACTTGGCAAGGGGGCTGGCCTTTTAGAATTTCAGCCTGGAAACATAATTTAATCTTGAATAAAAATATAGATTAAATTTTAGAAGAATAAAGAAGATTATTTAGTATCAAGCATTGTTTTGGCTGTAGATTCGTCGTAAGGAAATCTCCATGTTATATACAACAAAGCTTATCCGCTGGTTGATTCATGAGATTACTCATTAGAACCAAAATAATAGCAAAGCGACATCAAATATATTACACATTTTGCACATGTCAGTAATGTAATAACATATGATAAACATAGTGACACATGCAAATGCATGATAAGCCGACAGGTATTAATGAAGCGAGTCATATGAGTGACTGGAAACGACAGTTTGTTGTATTTGTCACCTATGATTAAGGACTGAGATCTGTGAAATATTTGGCATGTAATGAAGATTAGAGGAGTATAGACATATGAAATGAAAGGAGATGGAAACACCATGCTGTCAGAAAACAACAGACAAGACAAACAACAACAACGCAAGACACACGTCCTGAAGTCGTTTGAAAGGAAGTTTTGAGGTAACTTATTGAAATAGCTGCATACGAATACTCGTGTCAACTTGCTCGTCGAAAATAAACTCAATAAGTCGACTTATAAAGTTCAATTTATATAGAATACACGATAATGTATTTATGCATACCGAAATACATGGAAGGTCAGAAGAGTATAAAATACAAAGATCAAACGACTTCAAACTTTGAATTGGGATTTATGAACCCTCTCCAAACACATGTTTTTGGACCTCAGCTAGACTAAAACAAATTAAGTACATGATAACATGCCAATATTGTCATAGTCAACTCAAAACATTTGGGTAAATTTCGACTCTCAAAGAATATAAGTAAAATAGCACCGGTAAATCAGACATAACCGAACTAATTGTTCAATCAAATTTGGACTTAATAGCGTAAGCATTAAAGTTCACAAATCCCAATGTGTAGACAACACAAAGTGTTTGGTGTACGAACCAGAGGGCGGCGTGGATGGGAACGAGTGCGGACGCGGACTAGCCGCCACGCCGGACGCTTCACCCACAAATGACAACGGGTTAATATTGGATTATATTCAATATATCGTACTTTTAAATACTGTTATACCAAATCTTGACGCTTTTTGCAACATATCTATGTATTATGCCTAAGACTATGATTGTTTCACCTTAAATCTAAAGGCTTTTTATCATCTATTATTGACCCCCGTTCTCGGATAGGAAATAATCAAATGACTCCTTCTGCTTTGGATTGAAAGGAAAGAAGTGTCAGACTACTTCTCTCTTTCTACTGACTAAATCCCACGCATGATCCTTCCTTTCGTGTACCAGGGCCACGGTAACCCTTTTCGACAATCTCGCTGCCCCGGTAGGCGTAATGGGGTTGACAGATCTATTATTGACAGTGCTGTGGATATATGAACTAAATTATATATCTGCTTCTGCTGCTTGCACAGTGGAAAAGCGTCGAAATTTTGTATGACAGCGATATGTTTTTCTTTTGTATATATTTAAATGAATGTACCTTTAGGAATTGAATTTGTGAATAAAAAATAATAGTTTTACATTGATTTAAAGGTAGTAGAGTTGAATTTAATAACTTTCGAAAGACGCTTTTCTCGCAAGATAAGGGGCATAGTCCAACTACTACGGCGGCGCAATAGCGAGTTGAAATATGGGATAACCCGATAAATACGCGTGGTTAAAGCGTGGTTAAATACATATGAAATCCATTGTTCGAATGAAAAAAAAACTCTGCACTCCTTTAATCATTTAGACACCCTTAAAAAGTACATTCATTAATATTTATAATGCTAATCACTGGTCTATGAACACAGCGTTTTTAATGCCTTAGCAATATAAAACGCTTCGATAATACTATGCTAAAGTAATAATAAAATACTTAGAATTAATTAAGAAGCCAACTGTGAGATACTGTGGCCGAAATACTTGAATCTATTGTGGGAAAAAAATGTGATTTAATAATTATAATAAATTACATAAAGCATTTCCGCTAGAAGATAATAGAATACTATTCGGTTATTGCAGTATTAGCAATAATATGAAGCAGTAAACTATTCTAAATTTTAGTACTTTGTTTAACTTTTTTCGTACGCATTTAATGTCCCTATCCCTCTTTTACCAAGACACTCATGAGTCTATAGAATTCTAAATATTTCTCATACAATAAATTTAGTAAACCTACCAGGTAAGTTGACTTTATCGACGTCCATGTTCAGCAGTAAACAGTTTTCATCCAATGCTTCAGTTTCCAGTGGATACTCTTGCCACCCTTCCACTGAATCCTAAAAAGCAGTAAAGAAACGTATTCTGATTCAATATAAATTTTCATACTAATATGGCTAGGGGTGCGCTGGAAGATGTACCTCATAAAAGGTTAAAAGTAGCTGTACATCGACATACCTCAAGTAAATCGGGCAAAGCAAAGGTAACGTTGAGTGGCTTCATGACTTTGCTCTTGTAGTTGTGTTCTAACAGCAGCGGCGTATACAGGATGTTCTTCCACTGACGGCTGAGAACTATAACCCCCTGAAACGAAAAAGAAATAGTTTTGACGGAATTGAAAGTAGCTATTTTTTCTGCAGCCTATTTAATATCCCACGTCTGGGCTAAAGCCTAGCCTAGCTATACTAGCAAAGTATAGTAATGAATAATTAAGCTAAAATCTCTTCAAAGAATTTTAGTTGACCACCACATCTATTTCTAAACATTTAATTCAATTACATTTGGTCCAAACTCCTAAAAAAGTTGTAACCGAAGTAATTAATATCTCAATATATTTCTATATACATTAAAATTGTTGTTTAGAGTAAACTTCTCTTACCTGTCTCAAAGTAGACAAAGACGGCAGATGTCTCTCAGCGAGGTCGGCCTGGACGGCCGCGGCGTCGGCCTGCAGAGCGTACCGCAGTAGCACCGCGCACAGCTGGAGCGAGGGCTCCTCGCGTAACTGCTTAGCCATGGGCGTGTGTCGGCCATAACGACTCTGTGTAATGATGATAATAACGTTTATTACGAAAACATAAACTATCTGTGCACTAAGTTTCGTCTAAATCCGTTCAGTGGTTTTTGAGTGAAAAAGAGGAACAAGCATTCAAACATACAAACTTTTGCTTTAAAATGTTATTAGGAAAGCAGGAATAATGGATGTAAAAACAAGTTATATTTGGCATTATAGGCAATATAGGCATTATATTAGTATATAAAGTATTTATTTGTGCATAAGTGTAGATTTTTGGAGTTTTTGGATCTTTCTGGAGTTTCACTCGTATTTATAATAATCATTCAGACATTACATGTGCGAAAAATATTTTTTCAATATTTTTTAAAAGCGTAGTTTACATTACAGAATTATGAACGTTTAAGAGTAGATCATCAACATCAGAATGATGCCATCCTTTTCTGATACAAATTATTAAGAAAGAAATTCCTAACCTTTGGCAATGTATGATGTGGTGCTAGATCAAGAGCAGCTGCCATAAGGCTGGCCGCGGTGGCCGTCAGTCTCCTGGCGTACGCGCGGTACAACGCCACTACTCGAATACCGAGACGGTTGCACGGGTTCATCCACGCGTTAATAGCAGGGGACGCTGTACTTAGCAGGTTCCAATCAAGTCTAAAACAAGAACATTATATTAAGAACATGTGGCAATTCTTCATACTATTTTTGACAAACGTAATAAATTATTTCTATGATTTTGTTCCATACGCACCTGGTGTAATCAATCTTCTTCGTGATGGGTGTACGGGGAGGCGCGGCAAAGTTAAACCACACAACTTTCAAGTCGATGGCGCATGATGACGTATTCCCATTATCCTTGAGCGGCACGACGGTGGCAGTACTGTCGTTATTCGAGGGCTCATCAGGACCTGGTGTGGATGGCTCAGGAGGAGGGGGTACCGGAGGAGGCTGGGCAGTCCCTAAGTTCGGAGTGCTCGGCTTCGAGCTGGAATCCCTCTTCCTGAACAAATCTTCGATACCAGAAGTCCTGCTCTTAGTACTCCTTTCTTTTTCTGGTTTAGTTTCTTCAGCTGATTTCACGGACTCCCGACAGCTCTCGTTATCAGCTCTCACAGGTTTCTTGTCGTCATTCTGCGACGGCTTGTGTGATTGTGAGTGTTTGGATACTTTGATAGAAATGCTTTCGAGACCACATTCGAACATGATGTAGCCGATGGGACAGTCTTTTTGGGCTTCAGCTGGTGCTCCACTTTGACAGCACTATAAAAAGACAACAAATTAATATATTTCCAATCATATTCTAAAGGGGCAGTGATATGTTTCAAGTGTTTCTTACCATAGACTCGCATCCTTTAGCGCAGCTATCAACACGAATAAACTTGAATGCAACTTTGGAGTGTTGGCTTGGTATCCCTGTTATCGTCACGTCTTTTAACTGACACGACTCGTTGCGAATGCGACGCAATTGACCATGAACTTTGCCTAAAACACAGAGGAAGTTTAAGAACAAAAAAACATGAATCGTGTAGAAAGTAATATTTCGTTCTCAGTTTTAATACTCACCGACATTCAGTGTAATCGTCGTATCCTCACACTGTTGCTGTGAAGCTTCTATATAAACCGGTTCTCCCCTCTCTGGCCCTCGTCTTTTGCCAGACGACTGTGCTGATATTAAAGCTCGGGGACCTTTCATTATCCCGAAGGACTTTTTGCTTCCCAACGCCCGCAGCGTAGGTCGGTAGTACAACTGTACCGATTCTAGATTCTTTTTCGCACTCACGTATTTCGCTATTATATTTTCGACTGATACTCCAAACAAGGATACACAAGTCAAATCCTGAATATTGTCCAGAGCTGAGAATGATATCATGTCCTCAACCACAGACGACTGGATGAAGATCATGTTGACTTTGGGAATGGTCACAGTAGCTTGTAGTTGCTCACAAATACTTTCCTCATATACATTAGAATGAGGAATAGTTGCAAGTTTACACTTGTCATCTTTATCCGTAACTAAATTGGACTGGCTGCGGTCCTGCATCTGTGGCAGCCAGTTTTGTACGTACTGCTTTTGTTTCAGAACATTAGCACTCGACACGGATGAAATACAAAGCAGACGCAAGTGGTTTATCACAGTAATTGGGTGTATGTTCGCTAAAACGGGAGTTAGTGACTCGACGAATTTCTGTGTACTTTCCAAAACAAGGGGAGTCAACATTATGTCGATTTCACCTCGCAGTTTGACGAATAATCCACTTTTAGAATCACTTGTTGTCGTAACAGTGGATGTGGTACTTTTTTCTGTAGCATTTTCTTGGCTGTCTTGTACGGTTTGCTGCACATCCCACCAACCTTGTGGGTAAGGATGAGCTTTAACTTGAGAGTTGAAATGTGGAGGTAAATTTGAGTATGGTCCATGCTGATTCTGATTATTAGCATCTTTCTTTGATATCAATCTGAGTATATTCACTTTGCCGAGGGGCTCAAAACTTGGTAAATACTTTTGTCCAACATAAACTAAAGTTCCATCATCAGCCCTTTTGAAGAGTGGTACAGTAAATGCGTCACTGCCACTTGGCAAAGAACACGTCGACCAGTTTGCGCATTTGTATTGAGGCAAGTTGTGCATGTAGCTAGCCATAAGAAGAGGAGAGTCTACTATCGGTTTATTGGTTTGCATATGCAAATTGACAAGCGTCATATCTTCCTGTGAAGATATCGCTGAAATAAAAGACGTAGATGACACGGACCCAGTTTCCGAGTCCGGTTGAACCCCTGTGCTCAAGTTGCTTATAGTATCTGGTAGGTCTACTGCTTCTGATTTTGATATAGGACTAGTCCATTTTTCATTGGTAATATCGTTTATGCCGAAGGAACTCTTATCTCTGGGATTGCTATGGCGACTGCCAAAGGAATGTTTCAGGCTTGAGGATCGGCTCGGGAACATGTCTTCGTCGGCCGAAAAGAAAGCTTCTGAATGGTTTTCGCTTGTTATAGACATTGTTCTCTGCACTTCTTGTGGTAAAGTATCTTCTGGTGGGACTTGAGAGTTCAAAGAATAGTGCGACTCTGATATAGCTACACTTCTCGCTGGCACTTTTGGTACCACAAAAGTTTCTGCTTCAGAAGGAACAGGCTTTTTTCCGGTGACACTGGAATTGTCTTTAGCTCCACAGCTTAATGCTAACTTGGAATCAGATACACTGCTTTCCATTTGCGGAACGTTGAGAATACTTTTGTTAAGTTTAGAGTCACTGTCAATTTTTGTGCTACCCAGCGGTATAGACGCATCAACTAACCGGGCATAGGGTACATCGCTTTTTGTACTCGAAACTAATAAGTTATTACTTCCTTTACTCATGCTCGTGTATGAGAATCTTCTAGTGAGGCTGCGACGGTCAGCACTCTGTGGAGACTTGTTCAAGCTTTGAGGCAGTGGAGACGGTATTAGAGTAGCCACATTTGTAGGCTGGAGACAGACGTTCAAACTATTATAAGGCGGCGTGTGGAACACTAACTGCCCAGTGTGTAGCAAACTCTGTCCATATCCATATTCTCCAGGAGCAGTCTCTATTATATTAAACATAGCGATGTTGATTCCTTCATTAAGATCGTTGGGGTTAGGTTTCAAGAAATTAGGTCCGTTTCTATTCGATCCGAAGAAAGCGCAACCACCGGTGCAACCACATTGAGAGCTCTTTCCTTCAACTGGCCATAAGAACCAAAGTCTTTTTGTCTTGTCATCGTGAAGTTTCAAAAACTTCTGTTGGACTAAATGCAAGTTTTTAGGAGTTTGAGGCAGGGAAGACGCCGCTTCGATCAATAGTGGTCCTAAGGCAAGTGACCCAACGCCCACCCAGTTGTCGTTTTCTGGCGGTTTATTATGGCTGTTGTTGCTTCCATTGGAATGATGGTGAGTATTGGTCTGCATGTTAGTTTGTGTGTAGAGAGCTAATTTTATATTTGGTAATAGTCCAGTCACTCCTGTACCAAAGCCAGAACCATGTAAGTTGCAGTAGCTAAGTCTGACTGGTGATATCCAGGATTGTAAGGTTGTGTTTGAGTCAGCAATATAAATATCAATGAGATCGATCGCAACTCGTATCATTTTGTATTTGATTTCGTTGGGTGTTGGACACCGGTACTTTAAAGTTAGGTCGGTTTCTGGACACATCACATTATTCATGCCGTGATGGCATTGTTTCGCAGGGTTTGGCGGCACGAGTTCGTTTTCGCTATCACATATAAGCAGTAGGAACGTTTCCAGTGATGATATAATTTGATATAACTGGGGTAAAGTCAGTCTGCCAGTTAGCTGACCCAACTGTAGCTCCATCATCCAAGCATACTCTACAGTATCTTCTTCAACGGTTCGGTTTGTGTCACTAAAGAAACCATTTCCACGTAATTGAAATGACGAAAGCATCAAATGACCTTGATACAAAGCCCCTGAATTAGTAGGATTGGTTCGCGATAAGTTATTAGCAGATACTAATATTGACGGACTTAATAATAGTTGTAACTTTGTCTCTTTGAAACTTTTGTCCATTTCGAATCCAAATCTTTCAATGAGGACGACTGGACAAGGCGGCTCGTTTTCACTGCAGTTCTTGACTAAATGTGCTTGGATGTCGTGAATTATTATTGATACAGTAACATCTAAGGGTCGATAACGTCGTGGATCAAACGGACCTTTGCTAGAATCCGTCGAGTCATCCATTGATATTTCTGTATGTTGATTAACACTGGTCTTATCATTTACTTTTGCAGTCTCACTAGTCCAGTGAAAAGTTTCCATGTTAGGAGATTTCTGCATGTCAGTAAACGTTTGGTCTTCGCCAAATATATTTTCTAGTAAATTCATAAAGCTTGTTATAATAGTTCCATAGGCCAGTAGGATCGAAGGTCCCACTTCAAGTTCCACACTTACTTTGTCTGGTGGTAGCGTTGTTCTGTCAAATTTGTTTCCATCTAGAGGCCAATTTATTTGGGGCTGTTTTCTCATTCTTGGTATTCTCATTGGTGATAAGAGAATTTCTTCTTTCTCTGGAGTGGTAATGTCGGCTTGGGGTTCTGGCCCTAAGGGAGGGATTGGATGATAGTTGTATCTTACGCTCAAAGCCACTATAGGTACTGACCAACAATCGACCCAACCTTGAGCTTTCACGCATTTTCTCCTCCACTTTGAAGCTTTAAGTCTGCAGGGGACCAACTTCATATTTTTATCAATAGATAGCAAAAGAAGTTTAGAAGTATTTACTTCGGGCATGTATAGACTCATGTCAACAGCTTCGCCTTGAACCCAGATCTTTAGCGGTATAACGTCTGGCAAGAAATCGATAAACGGCAAGTCGAAGGACACGTCTAGTAGGTCACCACAGAATGCGACATGATTGTTCTCTTGGTTAGTAGAACTGCAATCTATCCAGTTGTATTGATTGCTTACTGTTACCACTTCACATTCTTTTAGTAAAAGTGAAATTTTCCATGTGTAAGGTACAAAGTGTAAAATATCCGGCCGAGCCTTTGTTGACCAGTCATTGATTAAATCTTGGAAAAAATCGATATGAGTGTAAACCAGATGTGTAGTCGCTTTACATCCAGTTAAACTTAGCTGCCAACATTGATGGTGGTTCCATACAAGAGGGTAGTGACATTTCACAGTGTACTCGAGTGTTTCACTTTCGGCCAAGCTTCTGTATTGTAAGCTAGTTGTTGCTTCCAAATGTAATAACTGTCCTGTAATTTTTGTTGTATACCCGTCAAGCAACACGATCCATGGGAGCGTTACTTCAAGATACGAACCAGCACCAATATTGATATGAACAGCATTTGTTTCCTTATTCTTAGTAAACAGAATATCTATGGTAGCTTCATTTAAAGTTGAAAGTCTAATATCAAAAGACTGTGTTTGTCGCCTATCGCCAGGCTTTGGTTGTGGCGTTACCTCCAAGTTTTTATAATTTGGTGGGAAGAAAAATTTAAACAGATGATCTCTTTGCCTATCCGCCCAAGGTCCATAACTGAAGTCTGTGCCTTTCCCACATTTAATGTCTACACCCCAAATAGGTGGCGCTGATTCAACAATGTCTCCATTCGCTAACTGTAGCAGGACTGGCTGTTCTGGCACTAAGCCTGGCTCGTCCATGTAGAAGTAGACTTCGATGTAGTTTGAACTCATGACCACGAAGCCCTCACCCATATATCTCGGCGGCTCATCGACCATCGACGTGTAATTCGGACTAGGAGCGAGCATGACCTTACAGTTCTCTGCCTTGGCCTTAACAAAGTGCATGAGGTGATCTAGACTAGAGGCGGGCGGTTTTGTGCTGTAAACTAAATGTGACTCCTCGACGCTTATTGACAACGTTGTTGGGACTAATCTGTTACCAAAAACTACTCGACCGGAACAGATGTCGATTTTTATGACAGGGATGAGGTCTCGCCACGTCCGCGCCATGGCGGCCTCTGACCTGACGGTGTCCTGCGCACGGCGACGCTTCTCGTTGGCGTCGTTCATGGCCTTGTCTCGGTCTGTGCAGTCATCGTCATTCTGCTGTTTAATGACGGGCTCGAGACCAAATATTTTTTCAAGTTCGTTGTATAAGTCGCATCGATTGTAGAAATGCAGTTCGAATCCGTTTAGCATTATAGAGAGGCGAGTGTCCGAGTGTGATAAATCTGCAAAAAACATATATTTGATGTATAATGAGCGGTATTATTTTTCTGTGGAACAAGGATAGGTAATAAAGATAATGACATTGAAATAAATATATGATTCATGTCTTCATTTAAGTATTCTATTTAATCCTATTAGGTCACAATGCCTTTGTACCTGAAACCTTGTAATCTACTTTTAATAATTACTGAAATAAGGTTTTAATTTGAATCATCTTAAGACTTGAAAAAAATGATTATTTTTACCTTCAGAGACATCTTTGGGAACATAAGACCGCCACCACCGAAATATGAGGTAGCCATCTTGTATCCTCAGTGTATAGTCATAGTTGATGTACACTATATCACGGAACATTATCTTACCGGACAGGGCATTAAGAGTAAAAGAACCTGAAAATAATTATATTATGGCTATACAAGATATACCTAAGGAAAACCAGCTGTATAAAGAGACATATATAGTTAAAAGTTGATCATTAGAAATATAAGAAGGAAAAACTATTTACACCCAACATCTCACTTCTCTATTTTTAAATAAAACAATATACTACCATAATATTATTGCGCACAGTCTTATGCTTCAGTTATTACAGCACAATACAATAATCACTGTTTTACCAACAATCTGTATTCTTCATGGTCTCTAGAAATACCTAATGATATAATCCCACATTATTGATGACTATCTTAGCCCTGCAGTTTCACTCGCATTTATTTTTCTATAATGTAATTTCATCTGACCCTTCTTTTATTAGTTTTTTGAGCAAAACTATAAATATTTTTGACTACTGTAAATAAACTCAATATGACAATATTAACATATTGTCATATTGAGTTTGTCAAATTTTTATTATGTTATAGCAATAAGTATACAGATGGAAATACAGTATGATAAATAACTGGTTATTAGGCCGTCTTGTGATGCAAGTACTCGGACGATTAAACATTTTGGCAATCACGTTTCATACTTCATTCATAATATTACCAGCCGGTAACAACTATTTAAAAAAAAAACAAGATTTAAAAGCAAATAAAATGAAAATTAATACTTTTACTTTACATGAAATATAATTATTGCAAGCACATTTTATGTGCTTACCAACTTAAAGGACTGCTTACTACTATTACACACTGTATCACATAAAAAATAAACAAGTGACAAGAAATCAGTATCTCATTGTTCATGATAAATTTTTGGTGACTCTACATGTGTTATCTGTGTGATAATCTCTTAGCAGATTACCTAAGTTTCTGTAAAATCATCATCATCAACTACCTACTCTAATACTTTGCAACTTATAGTGGAAATCATAACACTGAACATGAATTTCAAACACTAGTTAATGTGGCTACAAACATGAACATACAATTTTCTAGCTATATTTAAAAGTAAATTGATAACCTTTGAATAAATAACAGGTAAATGTTTGACACAATAACAAATTCTTGTAACAGATTCATACATAATTTGAAGGACGACTGACCTAGAAATGAAACAGTTTGTTCATGATCATGAACTATCAAATATAAATATAAATAAATGGGTCACTCACCTATTTTGAAATTGTCATCTTGAAAGTAGAACTTGTTTATCAGCCTAGTTAGGATGTAGCCTAGTACTCGGCTGTTGTAGTAGTTTATATACACGATCCATAATATCGCCGATATGAGGGACACAAGCAGGAGGGCAAAGGTTCGGTCCATTGTTATTTCCGCGAAGTCTATCGACGATGAGTTCCATCCTTGCGCCACCGGATCGTCCAGGGACCCGGTGAAGTTATCCCTGTACACCATCATAACATAGTATAACACTCAAACAACAAGGAAACCTTCATTATGATCCACTACATACGAAAATAAACATCACTTAATTACAACGATACGCAAATCACTAAAACTTACATGATTATGATTTAATTATTTCTCTGACACTTTTTACATTTTATACAATTACTCTGCCCTAAAAAATCACACACTAAACACATTTCTAACACTATTTTCTGTCTTTCTCAAGTATATCATAAAAATCACCGAGTGCCCATCCGAGGTTCAGAGTTTTGACGGATCCGATTACGTTCCGTTTCGCGACTACACTTTAACTTGTCATACATACATTAATGATAAAAAAATATTTGTTATAATTATTGTTTCAAGGAAAACAAATCCAGAAATCATTTAGAACAACAATTTGATCGACAAGTTTAGATAATTTCGATAAATTTGTGTTCGTTTAATTTTGGAAGGACGGTATTGTATTGTTTTCCTCCACCGGGGGTTTTCTAAGATTAAAAAGCACAGTTGCTAGGCAACAAAATAACGTTTTTTTATGTCTATTGAGCTATACGCTTTGGACATAAAATTTTATTAATTGAATATCGTATTAGCAATTAACCATAACTTTAAAAATAAACAATGGCTGACCCGAACAAAGACGCCAATGATGAATCTGAAGAAACAGAAGACCCATATGATCCCACAGTCAGGTATTTAAATGGAACAACATTGTTTAAAATAGTTTAACGTATTATAGTAAATTCATTTCGTGCTCTGGATTCTCATCGACACTGGTACATAAAATCTACAACAATTTCAAAAATAAAAACCAAAATCACATCACAATCTTTCTTCCTTTCTATTCAACATTCCAACAACGGAGTTCGTTACCTCACAAGCCTGTTGATATTCAAATTCAAGTAGATTTCCTCTCTTACCACAATAAAGTAAAAAAATAAGTAAGGCTTTAATAAACCACCAATTAAATAATATTATTTTATTGTTGAGGAGATGACCATTACCCGCCTATTGAACAAATAAGAATTGGATATTTAATTGTAATTTAAAAATATAAACAAATACGGTAAATTCCTATTCTGAATTGGTATACAGAACTTCAATGAAAGATTGTTGTCCAGCTAATCTTAGTAGGCAACAATATCAAAAATCGGTTTAAAAAGTTAAAAAGCGTCCATTGCCCAACTTTCTTTGGAATCTTGAACAAAGCGGAAGAAATGGAACGTCATAATTTAAAATGACTAAGTCCCGAATGAGTCATGTTTAGGGAGGAATAGGGCAAAATTGACTAATTATAACTGCTACACCGACTGTCTCATTTAAGGCACGGTCTTGTACGTAAACAATTATAATGAGAGCTGCAGTTTGCGTATACAGACACAATTACCTACACTTATAGTTTTGGAAACATCTTATTGGAAAAGAACGTTTGACTATCATGAAATTAAATAATTTGTCGATTGAATCATTATTAACTTTTTGAGTCATTAATAAATAACATACATTACTTATTGTCATTAAATTGCCTAGTAAGTGCATGGATAAGATGGATCCGTACACCTAGCCACAATTTTCGCTGAACTGCTTTAGTTTTATCTGTCAACTAGCTGTTGCCCGCGACTTCGTCCCCGTGGGTAGAAGATATAAGTTATGATTTATACCTGCCCTATTTTTTTCACATTTTCCATTGCATCTTCGCACCTATTAGTCGCAGGGTGATGGTTTATAGCCTAAAGCCTTCCTCGATGAATGGTCTATTCAACACAAAAAGATTTTTTCACTTTGGACCAGTAGTTCCTGAGATTAGCGCGTTCAAACAAACAAACAAACTCTTCAGCTTTATATATTAGTATGAAGTATAGATAACTCGATAGAAAGCGTTTAATAATAAGACTTCTTGTACTTACAGGTGGGCCAACCCCCACTGCTTGGATCTAATGACCTTTGTCGGTAGAGATACCTTTGCAGTGGCTGAAGACATCTACATTATATTCTTCAACCTTAAAACCAACACTGAAATTGTTTATGTGGCCAACAATTCTACGATGGGTGACGGAGTCGATGCTTTAGCAGGTTAAGTAACTCGCTCGTTGAGAAGATTATTTTTGTTTTGAGCTAACGACTGAAGGTTCTGTACAAATAGAATAAACGTACGAAGGGTTTCGTACGTTTCGTAAATACCCTATAAATAAATAATTACCTGGTATTTTATTTTGCAGGGCATAGATCTTCTTTGTTCGCTTTCTCCGAAAAGACGAAGAATGGTAGAATATTCATTGCAACTTATCCAAAGTTTGTTAAATTGGCGGAGCTCAAAGGTGAGTTTACCTGTTTCCATGTTGTTTCTACACCGGAACACCACGCCAAACCCACCGTGCACGACGTGTTGCGGGTTCGATCCCCGCATGGGACAAGCGTGTCTGTGATCCACGAATGGTAGCGACACAAGGATTTAATTCCTTAAAGCTGAAATTCGCGGATTTATTTCTTAGAAGTTTAGGGTGTAAGAAAAACAAAATAAAGTTATAATATTGAAGACAGTCGGACTAACCCGTCACCTAATCATAACATAACCTACCTTTTAGATGTTACCGTGAACCGCTACAAGGCCTTGTGTATGATGGAGAGCGACCTGATCGCCGGCTTCACTGGTTTCCCAAACTACTGTGTGAATGTCTGGTGTTGGCGCACCAACCAGCGACTTATCAGCATTGAGACTAACATCAATAAACGCAAACAAATTTACATGTAAGTATTGATTGTTCACTATCGAAAAGTTAGGTCAGGTTATTTTATTAATTTTCACAGTTCAAAAAACTCCTGTTAAATAGTAAATAGGTAGAAGATGTTACCAACTTTTTTCTAAATTACACATTATGCATTTTATACTTTAGGGCAAGTCGAACGCATATGTTGTTATGCGAGTGTTGGGGGACTGGCCTTATAGTCTGGGAGGTAGCGCGCTGTTACAAGAAGTGCTTCCTGTTGCGGAGGGCAAAAGAGGAGGTGGTCCAATGGGAGGTGACGGAACCCCCTCTAGTCGGTGTCTGCTGGAACTACGAAGGGCAGCTGTTCGCTATCGATCCTAAAGCTAACTTATACAGTGTGAGTATTTAATCTAACTTAAAAATTAGTGAGTCCTTTCTCTTTTAAAATAAATTTTATCCTCTTCTAGATTGTACACAGCTCTGAATTATCCCGATCTCATTTCGATTGTAACTTTTGCAGGTAACTTCGGACGGTATCGCCATGGTTACCCAATTGGAATGGTCAGAAAATAATATATCGGGAAACAATTATACCTACATATGTTCTTTTCTAACTGGTATATTAATCTATGGTCCCGATGAGTACATTAGAGTAAGTGGCAATTTTCTAAACATGTATAATAAAAAAAAACTACTGTATATTTTTACTGTAGTACACATGTAATGCTTTCAGTTTTTGAAAAAAGACGAGAAAACTTGGACAGCTGTCTGGAGCTACGTTCCCCATGACCCCGTGGTTCGTCTGATCAGTAATTCGTTCTGTGACGTTGCCACAATGTGGACGAACCATGGCTTTGTTTACAAGATCACGGCTGATGCGGAAGAGAAAATTGAAGTTAATCTCTTTACCTTCAAACAAAGGTAAGATAATGCATAACAATTAGTAGTTGTTGATACTTGCTGTAGTGATGAAAATATATTTAAACATGTATTTAATACTAGAATCACATTTTAGTCTATGAATATACTACCTAATGTAGTTTGTTTGTAGGAATGTAAAAAAGATTCAACTGATTGCTCCTGACTATGAGTGTGTTGCGACGATGAACGACACTGGAATTTTAGCCATTTACGAGGCAGCTACGGCAAAACTTGTAAGTATAACACTTACAACTAATACTGAGACCAAAAAAGGTCCCCTCAAATACAAAAATATAGCAGGAACATTTATTTTAAAGGTCATGGCGAAATACGTAAAAGGCTTTGAAATTTCGTTCCAAGCCAGTCCAGTCGATCCCCTACTGGCGGTTTTCGGAGAAGAACGTGGAAATTACGGCATTGCTTTAAAGTCGTTCAATTATCAAGAAAAGAAAACCAAGAGTGAAGCCAGTATGTGCCTGACACACCAGATCGTGTCGTTGGTCGCTTTCTCACCGACTGGCAGGCACTTAGTTGCTGCAGCAATGGCTGCTGGCCATATTTTTATTTTTAAGGTTTGTTTTTCTAAAACATACTGTTTACACAGATGGTTAATGATAAAGCCTTCTTTTTTAAGTTATTACTTACCAGTCGCTGTTTTCTGTTGATCTGCTACTGGAGCTGGAAGGTGGCCACATTAACTTCGCAACAAAACGAAATAACCTCATGCCGTTTAGGCTTGTTTGATTTCTCTTTGTTTACAAAGAAAGAAAGCGAGCAGTGATTTAGTGGTTGGCAAAATATGTATTGCAGTTTGAATTGTGTGTGTCTAGATCACCGAAGACTATAAGCTAAACCTGATGCGGTACACGGAGCTGGGACGAGGTCTCGCAGACTGTTTCCTCATGAAGGCTGGCCAAGACATGCGATGCTTTAGTCTCGTCATCTTCTCTGAGAAGTATAGCATAGGTATACCTTTAAAATAATAATTTTACATCTGTTTTTTTTTTGCTTTTCGTTGACGGATTGACGTTAGTACTTTCTTATAAAAAAATAGGAATAATTGAATTGCTGTTTTCTGCATTTGTATAATATCTTCCCACATAAGATTTCGGATGAAACTATAATTATATCTTTTCAATAACGATTTATCTAATGTTGGTTTTCCTCATTCAGATTTGAGCGTTTTCATCTCATTTACAGGAGAGCGTATAATTTGTGTAAACGCCGACACAGGCAAGGACAACAAGTTCGCCGGCAAGATGCAGGGACCATACGCGAGACTACTGCCTCTCAGCACCAAAGATACCATGTTTGCCATACCGCATCTGAGCAGACAGTTCCATATCTTAAAGCTTTGTGGAGATGTAAGGAGCTTTACGTAGAATTTACAAAATTATGAGAAAGGAATAAATTAACAAAAAATATTCTATCATCAATTCATCAAAGTATTAATTTAATATAATTCTTCTATGTCAACATATCAGTCGACCTTGCAGTAATCAGCCAACCTGTTACTACATCAACTCGAAATATATTTTTTTAAACTTAACTCTCTTTCGTTTAGAAAGGTATGACAGTATCCGTGAAGATGGGTCCCATCATAGAATCAGGACACGAGATAAAGCTATTTGACGGGTTCAGAAATATGCAAGCCCTTCTTACATTTGCGTTTGACGGCACTGTTATACTGAGACCACCGGATGCGCCTGAGGAATACGGTGAGACTCTTGAGAATGATTATAGTACCAGTTATAGTTTAACAAGCTTATATAATTAAATGGGTAGGGCGAGCCATTTTCTAGTTAGCATTTGGGAAGACCTGCACAATGCGTTTTATTTCAGATTTAAAGCTGATACTTACGCATCGCTACGAAGATGGTATCAAGAGTGCAGTTATTGATGACAAAAATAGGTATATTCTGGCACTTAGCGCAAGCGGTACGGTGTCATGCACTTACTTGCGTAAAAACCTAATGCAGGAACTGGTACATGAGGCCCCAGAAATGGAGAAGTACAGTGCAGACGAAGGCGCCCAATTTATCATTATACACGGAAGTGAGAGTGAGTTCAGTCACAACTGTTACTTACCTACAGAACGGCGATTACTATAAAAAATATGCTTTTTAAATGTTTGCAGAGAATTACCTGGACGTACAAGAAGACAAGAAAGTTCGTGAAGAATCATTAGACTACAAACGTCAACGCGACGAAGTTGTCAAAACATTTGAGTCAGTTCAGGCGAAGCTGGTAGATTTGTTAGAGGAAAACTTAGCGGAGCGTCCGCTTCATCAACTATCGCTATCCGAATTTAATTTGCATCATGAAGCCAAGAAGGAACGACTGAAAATGGTAAGACATGACAACTATTCGAGCTGATGTCAGATGACATCATGGGCCTCCATGGCCGTATAGTTCATTATATTGTTGAATTTTGTTTATTATTTTTTCCAATCACTCAACTCGGTTTACCTAATACAACTTTTAATTGAAGGCAGAGAAAGAGCGCGAGGAAATCCGCCTGCTGACAGAAGCTCGCATCCGCGCCCAGGACAAGGTGACGGCGTGGATCAAGCAGACGTGCTGGGACACTGTAGTATCGCAGAGAGTCAAACTCTTCGCGATACACAGCCACTATCACGTAATACTTGATATACTAATTTATTGTCGTTACATGATACGACGGATTACTGACTTATCTGTCGGGATCGCCTGAATGTTTCGGGCCCAACTAGAGATTAGACGCTATTGGTAAACCGTTGTAATATAAGTATAAATTCGGTTCATGTAAAATAACTATTAAAATCATCATTGGCCTAGCCTTTTCCCAACTATTATGGGGTCGGCTACCAGTCCAACCGGTTTCAGCTAAGTACCAGTGTTTTACAAGGAGCGACTGCCTATCTGACCTCTTCAACCCAGTTACCTGGGCAACACGATACCCCTTGGTTAGACTAGCTGTCAGACTTTTTCAAGCTTCTGACTACCTGTAACGACTGTCAAAGATGTAGGAATAACAGCCGGGACCCACAATTTAACGTGACTTCCGAAACACGGAGGAACTCGTTATGACAAAGATGGTCACCCATCTATGGACCAACCGCGTCAAGCATAGCTTAACCTGTGATCGAATCACTTACGCGGTTATAGCTTAGCCACGAGCTCCTCTACCTCTTACCTCTAACTATTAAAATATAGTAAATTATTCATTGACTTGAATGAGTTTGAGTTCAAACAATTTGGAAATAGCTTAAATTGAATGCAGTTAGAAAAATGCAAAACTAGTGCCATTCTAATATACTTAAATACAACCTTGTCCCTGTTTTCTTCATTATGCATTATTGGCCGCCCTCCACTCTTTCCATTTATCCTGGTCTTCCTCTAAGAGTGGCCTCTAAGAGTTTTTGGCGAGCTGATCCCGCCATCTCCTTCTGGGCATGTCATGGTTTTTTATTTATCGACCACCGAATGCGTGTTGGTCTTAGCCCAGATATATCATTCAGTATCCGGCAAATGTAACCAGCTCAATTTCTTTACACTGCCCTATTTCCAGGATGAAACAAAGATACATACGACTTCACCGACTAAAGACACTCCGGGCCCCTTCTACTTAAGATAGAGGGATATCGCTCGCAAATACTCTATATCTATATATTTTATTTATTAAGTGACTGTTAAAGTAAACGAGGAAAACAAAATCTAAAAAAAACCCTCAGAATTTACGTCAACTTCTGAAAAAATCTATAGCTTTGCTCTAATTTAGGTAGAAAACTTTGCAATTCTACCATCACAACGTGAAAAATGGCCAGAGCTTGAGCAGATTGAAGCACTACGCACCATTGAGATGGAAAACAACGATGATCTGTTCCAACCTTGGGTAGAACCAGAACTCGAATTGAAGGTCCACCCCTCCAAGTAAGTAGTCATCTATTAAGATCCTCATAAAGTGCACTGTGATACGTAGGTACTTAAGACATCTCAGCCAAAACAAAATCGGTTCATCCAGTCTATAGTTCTACGGTATGCCGGCGAAATGGAAACCTTCAACTTTTTTTTTAAGTCGATTAAAAACAATTTATTACACTTTGCAATGAAATCAGCGACATTCGGTAGCCGGTAATGTTGATGTTTTAGGGGGGGCGGGTCAGCGCAGTCATGCCGCTCGCCGCGGCGCAGCGTGGACAGCGGCGCCGACGTGGCCGTGGACGTGGTGGTGGAGCCCTACGTCCTGTCTGGTACGAATGCGCACAAGTATGTGTCCATCCCCCCCTTCATGATCCCGCAGATGCTTGCCTTCAGTTTTCTGCAAATGAACTGGCTTTATCACCTCGTTCGGGTAAGATTTACATTTGATTACCTTTTGTCAGCTATGCTTCTGGAGTAATGTTCAAGTATGTACTTTATTTGTCTAATATTACAGCTTAACACCCAAAATATACGATTGTGGTTCAATAAACAATTTGATGAGCTGGTTGTACTGAAGAAGAGAGAAGTGGGCCTTGTAGCCGAAAGAAACAGCAGACTGAGGTTCATAATTGAAGGTTAGAATTTAGAATTATAAAGTCTGAGACATGTGATTGTTTTTGTCTGATGCATTAGTAATGAAAACTTCTGTTATATTCCGTTCACAGAGTTGAACAAATTATCTGATTTACGAGGCAGTTTTCACCACCTTAAAATAGTAATCAAGGACCCGGAATGGTTTCAGGAAGAACAACCTCATAAACTAATCAAAGTTGAACCGGAAGAGGTATGAAAATGAAATGAATTAATCGTTAATTGAAAAAGATATTATATATTAGAAAGGAAGCTTAGAAGTTTCGCTATTAAGTACCTGCAGACTTTATTCGCAAGCTTTGACATGGCTAGAACCCTTCCCTATAATGCCTTAATTTATTTTGCAGTGTTCGATCGAGCCGTACATCAGTCCGAGCCAGATCGTGCTAGTGCCGCCGGACCCGGGCCCCAAGGATGACTTCCGTGAGCGCGCGCTCATGGAAATGATGGACGGCGTGCTGGAGAAGCTGTGGCACGAGGAGATCAAGAAGCCCATACCAATGCCGCAGTGCATGGTCAGTTTCTACATACCCCCTGATATAAACTACTCATTAAGAATATTTTGATTCCTGTTTGCCAAATCACAAAGTTGACTAAATTTGTCAAAGTTTAAATAAAAAGTGAAACTTTGTATAGAGACAGTATTTTGAAAAATGGTTTCTATAATAATGTCATATCAGACTTGTCAAATAGTTCTATGATATCAATACCCGAACCATTACTCGAGCTTTTAAACATTACAGCTGGACAAAGACCCAGAGCACTTCAACGAAGAAGATCTCCGGCAAGTGTTTGACTACGAGGCGAAGGTCGCCTTCCGCAACGAGGAGCGAGACAAGTACCGCAAGATGCTGCACGTCGAGTATGGCAAGCTGTCGCAAGTGCTTAATGAGGGCATCGTCAAGTTTAACCAGAAGGTAGTCAACGCTCTACCTAATTTATTTTCATAAATTGGGTAGAGCTGTATGTGTACGCTGTATCAAAATGGTGGAAACGGATCCTTGTTATTTATTAAAGCTGCTAAATCTGCCCGTTTGTCCTTCAGTCAGCACCATAAGGAACAACAGCAAGGCCAAAATCTAGTTTTGTTTGAATTTAAATGCATAAATATTAATCTACCTAAGAGACATAGCCACATAGGCAACAAGGTGAATTCAGTTTATTTTAATTAGTGCAATCATACATAAATCAATTTATAGGTTCGAGAAACCTGGTTACTAAAAATAAGAATGGACTCAATTATTGGACAAGAGCATCTTAATTTGATGCGGCTTCGAAGAACAAACCTGGACCGAATAGAAATGGCCGAGAAACTGGAAAAGATGAGGTAACAATTTTAATAAAAAAAAAAATGTGTAGCCACTTAATTCCTAAAACTAAACTTTTTGAAATACTTAAGAATTAATTTTAAACTTTCGTATTATGATTCACGCTTTATAATAAAAAAATAATATTTCAAGTTCTTGTATCATGTTAGGGACGAGATTGCCCTTTACGAGAGAGAAGTGGAAGAGCTGACTGCCGAGTTGCAAGAGATACAGGAGCAGAGCACCGAGTGCCAGGCCGCGTACGAAGCTCTGATCGCCAAGGACAGGAGCATGGACAGAACATTCAAAAACCACTTCCTTGATCTCTCTCCAATTATCGTCGAACAAGCCTATAAATTCTTCAAGTAAGTCCTGATACATGCAGCTGTTTTTTTTTAATTGAAATGATGAGTACAACAAATTCAGTTAAGTATGCACATAATAATAATATACTCAAAAATATCCTTGTTTTCAATAATTTCTTCCTTCTGTCCAAGAAATAATTACTTTTCTATTTACAGATACAAATGTTCATCAATAATCTACTGATTTAAGTATTCTTTTCGCAGGAGGCGTCCGAAGTGGCACCAGAGAGCGACGTTCATCCCTGTAGTGCTGTACGACCTGGCGCTCGCCGTCTCCACCGGCGTCCGACCACCACTCCTGCACTTTGATTGTGTTGACTACTACAAGTAGTAAGTCCAATTCAGTCTAGAGTTCAGTCAGTCTACCAAGTCCAAACACTTTCCCCACTATGATGACAAACGCAAACTTAGAAACTTATATATTTTGTGTACAGCATGGATCAACTGGACCAGATCAGTAATATGCCGACAGTAATGGACGAAAATATGTGGACTACGATGTGCAAGCTGAGGAGAGCCAAAACTGAGAATGAGATAAGAGTAAGTAAGCATTAAATGTAGTAGTAGTTATTTTTAAAAGTGACCATTGTAGCGGAACTGCAGAATAGAGTAACGGAGAAAATATTTGCCAAGGGGCTTGCACGACTAAAGAGGAGCGAAGGTTTTCAGCAATCCTATTTGTTAATATTTCTCGGTTGTTATTATCAGAACGCAGCCATGCTGCTCCTCAACGAACAAACAGCCTAATAGTTATTTATTTTATAGATGAGAGCTCTAGTGCAAGAGTTGGCTTACGTCGACAACGCTTTGAACGTGTGGACCAAAGCTATTCAAGCGCGGCGCACGCACCTGCAGGTCTGTCAAGCCAAGATAGTGGAGCATCGGGAGATAGTGGAGCAAACTGCCCGGAACAAGACCATACAGGTATTCTGCTTGCAAGGTTCTGTATTCTCCTTTTTCTCTTAATCACCGTGATACCTATATCCTCACGGTACTTTCAATAAGACTTACTTACTTAAATTGAAAAGAATTATATTATGTTTTTCCCTTTTGCTTAGTTGGTGTTGCCTGCTGGCCAGGTGGAAATTACAACTACTGGGCATATGTCTGACTTTGACGATGCTGCGCTCATCCCTCGAGAAGATATTGAAAAGATTAATAACCTCATTCTGGTGACTATATTTCATGACACCTACTTTATTAAGACGGTTTTCAATAGTGTCATACTTTTTTATCTTCATTATTTATTTTAGCTTTGCTTAGATGTTTATAAATTGCTTTGCAGAAAGTGGGTGCTATGAAACTACGCATGATGCGCAAACAGATGGCTTTCCGAAAGGTCATCCTGGCTAAAGAGTGGGAGCATGCGCAGATGAAGATGAAACTCCGGCACATGAAGCAAGAACTCTATTCATACCAGAGACTCAGGGTAATATAGATTAAAGACGAAAAATATAACCCAAAAGCTGCTTAAGCGCTGATGCATTTTATGTAATTTATTAAGTTTAATATAACAACAGTGAATAGACTTCCTTCAAGGAGGCTTAATTTCTGTTACCAGATCCCGAAAGAGCTCCAGTTGTACTTGAAGAACAAGGAATTAGGTTACACGGATGAGCAGGACTACCTGCGAATGGAAAAGGAAATGGAAGCCTCTAAAGTGGCAGTCAATAAGATACTCACTGAACAGATGCATCGGTGCACGGAGCTTGAGGTACACAGCACGCTTGAAACTGTAGGCCTTTAAAAATAGAGATTTTATACGGAATGTAATTTTACGAGACACCGGTTCTATAAAATAGGTTTTCGTTTAAATATAATTAACGCATTTTAATATTACATTTTATAGTTTTGAATATAGGTACTACTTGTAATCTAACACATGGAATTCTCGTGTCGCCATGTTTAACTCTTCCGAAACAGCTTGACCGATTCTCAGGAAATGTTGTGCTCTATAAATACTAAAGGTATACTATAGAAGTGTTAATCAGACATCTGTTTTTCCTTAAACCATTTTTCTACGCCTGAATTTTCCAAGATCTCATTTATATGGCAAGACAATACCTGGTCAGCTCTAATGATTATACTAACTTTATTGTGATTCTCAGTTGAAACTAGCATCGATAGAGGTGCAACAAAGCAAAATAGAGAAGTTAATTGTTAAGCTCAACGTGGAAGTGTCCGAAAAAAGGCTGAATGAGGATGCACTCGAACCGATCAGGATCCGGCGTATCTTCAAGAAGAGGTAAACTGTCTGAACTTTACGTGTGTTCTAAACTTTAAGGCTCCTTAACTGAAGGGTAAAACGGAGCCTTACTCCTGCGGCTACTCTGTCTGTCCATCCATCATTATCTCATGACCAGCGTTAGCTAGGTGATTTCTGTTGGGTGGCAAATGAATTTGAGGGCGCCCTACAAAATTTATAGTCAAGTTTGATTCGCAATTGGCCAGTTTTATTGTTAATATAGCTTTGATAAAAACCTGTTAAAAATACGAATATTTTGCCTTTAGCTAATTAAGCTTCAAAGCTAATTAAGCGAACAATAATCCACTGTTTGTTAGTCTTAATCTCGCACTACGACCTGTCCAGGATGGAGACACTAGTGATGCGCAGCAGGTTGATCCGCGACGTGCAGGCGAACCACTCCACCATAGTGCTGCTGCAGACCGAGCTCGAGCTGCTGCGACTGAAGACCTACCCCACGCTCGCCAGCTTCCGCACTTATTAACTGCACTAGTTTTTTTTTTCATTCCTAGATACTTGCACAAAGTTTTTTCTTCGCGGCTATCCATTTGTTATAGGGATGATGACTACTAATGACTTGGTATGAACGTAGAACTCTTTTTGATCCTCCATCGTAGATCATTCATAATGACAATTGACAAAGATGGGTTTAAAAAAATTAGGACTTGTGACGTAACTGTGCAGTCGCAAAAAATTTACATATCCGTTGCGTCACCGTTAGTTCCGTTGACTGTTATTTGATCTATTTATGATTGTGGGATGAATGAAACACGGATAGATATAAAATTCATCATTCATCATTCTTATAATATCCGTGAATTGTGTGATGAATATCTTCCTTATTTATTCCTTTATTTATTGATTTACGACTGTCATTAGATTATGTGTTCTTTATTTAATAAATAGATTACAAAACAAAGCTTATATTATTTATTTATCTCTTTTTGCTCTTCACGTCTATCCTCTTCCTGCTACCTTTTTTTATATCGTTCCTCGGTCTACTGGAATTTCGCTGTCCAAGTCTTGGCCACCGTTCAATAATAAAATCATTAAGAGAATTGATAGGTGCATCAAAAATAAAAATTCAAAAGTAAACGCTGATTACAAAACTTTATTTTCCATAAACAAATCTACAATTGCTAATAAAATACATTCAATTAATATAATATTGTTCATAACGCATGGTTATAAAATATAGCCTTATTGTTATTTGGTATAAATTGCTATTACTCTGAAATTTCGATGACATAATTATGTGAAATAGGCTGGCTACATTTTACATTCATGCGTAAAAATATACAGCTCAACATTTTATACTATAAACGTAAGAAATTTGCCTAGTTGTTGTGATTTGATCCGTTTTATCCATTCCAAAGCTCCAACGCATTTGAAGAATCAGTACTGTACCATGAAAATTTGATAAACTGGTTATGTTGTTGGGTAAGCGAGCGTCGTACTACACAGTATTTTATCAAGCATCTCGCTTACGTGACGGATTAAGTTCTCAAAGTACACTGAATTCCGAAACGTTCACTAGAATCAAATCACAGTCGTCAGCCGGGAAGCCCGGCTTACAAGCCCCGCACGCGTGTCTAGCACACAAAGAAATAGGTACAGTCGTGAACAAACGTGCATTAACGGAGCCACATTCATCATCTGTGTCGTACAGTAAAAATCTACAGGATGCAAAAGCTATGTTACCACTATTTTACAGAATTGGAATTCATTTTATTCTAAGCGTTTGTAAACAACTGTACTTTATGAAGTTATAAAAAGTTAGGCCACAATTTCGTTAAAAAATTATCACACGACTAACCATCACAATTTCGCCAATATTCCAAAATAAAAAATATATTTTTAATCTTTTTTTGATTTGAGTATCGAATTACTTATATGTGAATGGTTTCGATGTTGATAAAGTTACCAGGAAAGTCATGCATCTTTGTTGCATGGTCATGCTGCGTATCCGTTTAGATTTTGTGCGTGAAAATAAACAGATTGAAAAATTTTCGCGATTGGAATACTTTACTTTCTTTGTAACGTTTCCAGCAGTAACTTTAACATCTTACGTGCGTCTGGACTAAGTAAACATGGAGTTCGAAGAAGAGCTATAAGAACCTTTATTAATAATATATCTGGATCCAGTATTTTCTCTACATTAAACGCATTGTGGTAGATACCATCCTACAAAAAGCTTTTTCGCCCTCCATTTACTTAGTCCATACGCTTGTGCGCGTTATCTATGAAATACATCTATCAAATGGTTACAAAACTGCTATTATTACGAAGATATGTATGTAATTATGGGGACCGGGAGTTTATTTATAAGTGGGATACTTTTACACTAGATTGTCTGTCACTATTTTATTTTAAAAGCTCTTTGCTTCAAAATACACCCTGGCTAACTCGAGGGTAACTGTAGCCCACGAAACAGCGGCTTCTAAAATAAAATAATACCAAGGATATGTCTGATCCGGTATTATTATTATGTCACATTTGATTTGGCTTTATTTTGTGCCTGAAACTAAAATTATTGGCACTGAGTCATGACAAGCCATTTGCAAGATTAGTTGTGACTGTCCAAGTCGAAAACAGAGCAAAGACTTTCGTTCATCACATTCTAGAAGAAATTCAGCCTAAATATTAACTGAAAACTTCAATTCGTGCCTATACCCTTGAAGCGAACCATTTCGCTTTTCCTATTCAGCCGAGTAAAATAAATTTGAGCAAGGTCATCCTTTCTAAAGCTCATGTACTACAAAGGTAAGTTCAGTCGTCTACTCAGCTCAGCTCAGCTCCTTCTTTTGGCGACTTTACATGAGACAGGCGTGAGTCAATTTGGGCAAATGTTACCAAAAAGCCTTGCGAGAAACGACGATCTGGTATGAGCATAGTCTTAATGGTTATTTCATGTTTTCAATTAATTTACAGAATAATATTCCCATTTACCTGTATACCCTACACGTAAGTTTCATTCATTATTGTACAAATTATTTCAAGTCTTTTAATTTGATGGCGTAACTGGCTAAAGAAGGCCACCAAAAAAAACATAAAATACCTATGTCCTAAACATAAAGAAGTCTTTGTTATTATATTTTTCAGTTTAGAAGTATAAAACTTAACTTTTGGTTGTAAATATAATTGTTCTAATCGTGTTGTTGAGTTAAATAACAATTTTCGACACAATTTTGAGCAAAAGTTGAATTAGCCTGGATTTTTGTTCATTGGAACTTTTTTAAGGAATTCAATTTTCACATCTACCCTCCTTTTCATTATCCTATTTTGAAGTTTCGTATTATCAGTTTGCCTTTTTTATGAGGTCCATTAAGTTTTTTTTTGCGTTGTAGCCTAGTGTTAGTTTGTGTATATCTGGTTATACCTGAGCTAAAGCGCTGTTCTCTGGTCGTACACTATAACGGCGTCTGCATCGAAGAACTGGCTGTGAGACTTGCTGAGCGCGATGATGGCTGCGTGTTCGCTGCGCATGCGGTTCTTGTATTTCTTGCTTAGATTCACCTGGAATAAAAGCATATTATAGGTACTAGTGGTACTGTGCCTACTGACAAGGAGAAAAAAAATCATGTCTTCCGTTATGTAATATGTAAAGTCCAAAAATTATACTTCCAAGAATTTTTATTAGTGCCTCTTATGTTTTTGTTTTTCGGGGCAAAACAGGCTTCGAAGACTTCAACCTATGTCGAAGACAGGGCGTGCGGATATGTCGGACGTTCACTAACGGCCGCTTTCTATATTCGATCTCAATCCCTAATTTACAGATCGAGATTGACATTTGTATCCATTTCCAACTTTTAGTGTTTCTATAACCGATCCATGGATCGTTTTCTCGATCTTTTTCTTTAACCTATCTTTGGGAGGGCGGATCGAGATTTTAGATTGGTATTTGTATGAAAGTGGCAGTTATGCGTTTTCTATAACCGATCTCTGGTTTTGACAAATCGATTTTTGACGTTTTTGATCTATAATTGCGATCCCCAATTTTTTACGGATTGTACTGAGAAATCTGTGAAAATGGAAATATTTTCAAGTGATAGTGATAGCGATCTTGAAGTATTAGCTCAGCTAGCGGACTGGGATAGTAGTGACAGCGAAGACGAACAAACTCTGTCTTCAAAATTTGTAATTGGGATTGTGATGTATTGCGTGGTTGTTTTTTTTTTCTGTACTTTACTTGTAAACGGGGGTCAAGGATTTAAGCTGAAGACCAGCACTCAGTAATTATTTTGGATTGCTAAGCATAAGCTGACGCTTAAACTTTTTTGCTTTCGGTATTATAAGTAGTTTTTGTGTACTAAGTACACTTTTACCAATATCTGTAATACTGGAATCAATAGATAACGATTATAATATTCTCGTTTTGATTTATTTATTTAAAACCGTGAAGTATCATTACAGGGTTTACCCTAATGCGACAGCTAAGAACTTAAACTAAACAAAATTTGCAACACATTACGTTATTAAAAATACATAAACACGTCAGTCTGATTTTGAAGAAGTTGTGGTGTGGAGAGCTCTTGTAAGAGGTGCTTTGGCGAGAAAATATATTCTCGCTGTAGGAACTATCAGTAGGTGCGGGTTTCGCAGCCGCCACACGTAGCGGTCCGGTAGACACACCCAAGCGCTGCAATACTTCTGGGTGATTCTCCACTCCACGAAGCACCTTCACCAAGTAGACGACCAGTGCTAACTTCCGTCTCATATACAGTTGATTATTGCCAACCATGCCCAGAACAAACAGAGAGGGATCCATGAGTAGGTAGAACGGATACACCCCATACAGTTTCTTGTACAGATGGCGCGTGAAATTATTCAGAACGCGCTCGAATATTACCGCTGTATTCTATTCTATAACTGAGACATCGGAAAAACAAACAACAAATAAACTTGCGATTTTAAAATATATTATGTTACTGTCAAACTGACTGACAACTTTTCGATTGACTGACGTTCCGTTGCTCATTAATAAACGTTTATTGTCGTTTATGCTTTTTCTAATCTTGAGGTAGAATTATAGTATTTTACCGCTACGACTTCCCAATCTTTTATTTTTGTATTTTGTGCAATTTCTAGTGATTATACATAAAATAGATAAGCTTTAAGAAAAAAGCCACCATTTTACTCATTAATAATCGCTGAAGTACTTTTTCTGCTCATGCGTAAAACAAAACGTTTAGCAGGGCGATCTATCCGTTTTTTTTCGATGGATTTCGAGACGAGATCGATTAATGAAATGCAGATTCAAGCTCAATCGAGGGATTGAGTAAAATCTGGATTGATCGGAATCTTAGATTCGGGATCGAATATAGAAAGCGGCCGTTAGTCAAAAGTCATGAGATAGCTTCTAAAATTCTATTAACTAGATTAATCATCGTTACTCACCTTGGCATACAGTTGTTGTAAGTCTCCCTCGGTGGAGAGAGGTCGTGGTTTGGGTCGGAGGAATGCTGGCAGCGACCTCGTCTTCAGCGCGTCGATGTTTGCTGCACTGTCTATTTCATCCAACACTGGAAGAAAGTTATGGTTAATTTTATTATTAGATATTATGACTATTGGGTCCTAAATTGCGAAACCTAATTTTTTGGAAAAGTAGGCGTAGCTCGTTTATATAATTTAATTAAGGGAACTTAGTTTCAATATTGATAGCTTTACATGTAGGCTAGAACTTACAAGTGCCTAAACCCGTTATCATGAATGGAATACACTCGTCAAAGTTACGTGACTAATCTACAAGTCACTTCAATAATTTAAGCTCGACGTTAACGATTATAACAATGTAAATAGTGTGTGCGTGCTGGTGTTGTGTACTGACTGCTGCTGGAGGCGTACTGCAGCGCGTGGTCGCGGGCGTCGTGCGCGGCGGCGGGCGGCGCGCGCGCCTGCTCCCGCGCCCGCGCCGCGCGCCACTCCGCGTCGCCCGCGTAGCTGGCCGGCCGCGCGTGGCGCTGCACCTGCACCTGCAGCAACACTCAACCTTACCTACTGCTGGCTATTATTACCATCCCATAACAAGCTGTACAACCTATATAAGCATCCCTAAAATACAACAGGGTAATTAAAAATTGGCAAAATGCCATCTACGGTCGAGGAGAACCCACCGACAATCCACCCCCGGGACTCCTCAACCCTAGATCTTATATCTCTGTGGAAAACACTCTTCGAATAAACGTCTTACTCTCGTAACGTTTAATCAAAAGGTGAGTCTCTGATGACCTGTAACACAGGATTCTATTTGTGACCTAAATCATGCACCAGTCACTCACATAGGTACTTAACTTAGATGACTTCCATTAGTAAAAAAATACTTGTTGTAGAATAGAAAAAACATATGCAACTTTGCGTTCTTTAGTTTTGAGGGCCGAGTAGGCTGCAGGTACGTACATACATCCAAAAAGTTTACTGGATTTAATTAATGTCGCTTCTCATGTTGAAAATGTCACTTGCACTAATGATGATGCCAATGGGCAATGAATAATCAGAAAGGAAAGTGCAGTAAGTGCAATACCCAGACTGGGTTACACACGAAGGGTAACTTCGTGCCAAGAGGTCATTGAACTGCTAGACTAACAAGAAAATCGTTTAGTTAAATACGACAAAGAAAATAATTTATGTAGTAATATTATAAGGAAAAGACTCAACATGTTAAAAAACGTATTACCTAGATTCTATAAGAAATGAACTGAATTACATACCTCCCTGACCTCAGCATGTTTCATTCTATAATTTTCCTGACTAGAATACGCATGATTCTCCTTGATGGCATAGTTTTCTTTTAGATATTGTTCATCTGAAAAATAAGAAAAACTTGTCTTTATCTGATCTTTATACATATATATTTTAATAATGTCTTAAAAACAAATAAAAACATTCTTACCAAACGATTTCTGATGGCGCGGCATTAGGCGGCAGTAACAAATTATAACTAACAAAATAACAACTCCGCAAATACCTCCTACAAGCCAAGATAACCAAACAATTATAACGCGACCCTGTAAATAAACATTTTGCTTTAACCCCATAGTCATTTCATAAATACTGTTATTGATTTTAATGGTAAGGGTCATTCCTCTTACCTGCAGAAACATTTCAGTTATTAACACGAAAGCGATATACGCTTGTTTTTGTTCCCCTACTATAACGTTTTCGTAACATTTTTAAATACTTAACTAATAAAATCCCTACTTAAATCTAATAAAACTATCATTAAATACTATGATAAAATACTAAGTGCGAATGTCCATTTTTGAATAGCTCGCGCCTGCGCGGTATGTCTTAGCTACTTTCGTTCAAAAACTTATATGATTACCTTTTGTTTTATTTATTCTCAACTACAACCAGTCATCTTATCTTAATTAAGCCTAGCCTAGCCTAGTCGTTTCAAATAGGTATTGTTTAGTCTACCCTACTTTTTTATTTATTATAATTGTGTTGTTCTAATGTTAAAAAGGTAAATACCAAACATCGTATACCAGTAAAGTAACGTCAATTTTGATGTTTACGTTTCGTTCGTCCAAAGCTAGGCTGAAATCAAGAAAAGCTATTTAAATTGTAATCTAAATTATCAATACTAATGTTTATTATTCATACAGAGCATTAAATAGCCGACACAATTCTGTCAACGTAAGATCCATAAAGAGGAACTTATGTAATTAAAAAGCAAGTTTTTATTTTAAAGTGTCAAATTACACTGTGTAACTAGTAACGGAATGTTATGTGCATGCAAGGCCTGCCGGAATATTGTGAATTTGTGAGGTCGTTCTGTATTTGCGGCCGTGTTTTGATTTCGAAACAAAGATCAAAACAATGTTGTTGACACAAGCGGCCACCAGCTGACTGTTTACGCGGCTTTAAACTCGCGTTATCAGTTGTGCGGTTACCCCCGCCAATTTCAAGTTATCATCGTGTGATCCGCTGCGATCGTGCGATCCCGCTACGTCACTGCACACCTCTTGAACTCCACTGCGGCAATCTTCGGCCAATAGTTATAAACATCGGCCGCGGTCAGACGTATCGTTAATTGCGTAAAGGCATTCATAAAAGTGTTGTTTACGCTACGCAATTATTGTTATAGTTTCCGTTTTTAAGGAAATGACGAGTATTAAAATAAGTTTTCTTGTATTATTTATTTACGGTCTACTTGCGCAGAATTCGCTGGGTCTATCGCCTGTAATCCTCAGTAAGTATTGTTGTTTATTTGATTGCTATTTTCTAGAAATTTCACTCTGTAATAACTTTATAATAGATAGATTTATATAAATCTTTGCAGTAAACAAACATTTTGATGGCTCCCTTAATCCAGATAGTGTTGTTAACAACCTTCATAACTTGACTAGATTTCTGAAACCATATAACAAAAATATTATAAAACATATTAAAAATGATCTTGTTTTATCATTCAATGTAAACATCACTATTATACTTATTACAGGTGTTATGTTTTGTTATGGAACTAGCTTTACTCTAATGACTGTATAATTTCTTAGGATTGAAATGACTTGCATGATTTCCAACTGTAAACATCTGTAATTGAAGATATAATATGGAAATGAAGTTAGTACTTTCAATAAATTGAAACACATCTTGAATTTAAACACCTTTTTATGTAGTATTAAAATTATTTTTGTTCTCTCACAGTCCCAGGAGATGGAGGAAGTCAACTCGAGGCGAGACTAAACAAGACCAGTGTTGTGCACTACATCTGTGCGAAAACATCTCCGGACTACTTCAACATATGGCTGAACCTTGAGTTGTTAGTGCCCTTTGTCATTGACTGTTGGGTGGACAACCTCAAGTTAGAATATGACAATGTCACAAGAACAACTAAAAACCCCGCTGGAGTGGACCTCAGGGTCCCGGGGTGGGGGAACCCAGAGCCTGTGGAGTGGCTGGACCCCTCGCACCAGAGCAGCGGAGCATACTTCAACAGTATAGCTGACTCTCTTGTGAAGATTGGCTATCAGAGAAATGTGTCAATAATCGGTGCTCCATATGACTTTAGAAAAGCTCCAAGTAAGAAACAATGTTTTTTACATTAACAATATTATTGTTACTAAATGATAAGATTATGTGTTTCAATTTTAGTGATTGTTATTTGAATAATAAGGAAAATTTACGTATTTACAAAGCTACATAGTTAAGTGATTTTGGTTTTTAGTGTTTTAATTGGCTACCTAATTGGCATATTTGTGCCCCACTTCTTAGATCAAGATACTTACCAGCTACCAATTTCTTTTCATAGAAAGTATTACATAACAATCTCTATTACTTTGATCAGATCATTAATTCTTAGCTATTAAGTTATGAATAATATAATGAACAAATAAGATAAAGAGTGGTAATCAAACTATGTTAACTTGAGAAAATGTATAAATTCTGTTGTGATACATTGTACACATATAAATAGATACATGTTTTGTTTTCAAACAGTTTATTAATACAATACTTCAACAGTGTATGAGTAATGATCATTAGCACTGGAATTAATAACAATTTTAAACAGGAGCTTCTCAAATGATCGAAAGATTTATTTTATCATAATTATTTGTTATAATTGTTCATCATCATCATCGGCCTAGCCTTTTCCGAACTATGTTGGTACCACTGTTTTACAAGGAGCGACTGCCTATCTGACCTCCTAGTCAACTCAGGTACCTGGGCAACACGATACCCCTTGGTTAGACTGTTTGGCAGACTTTCAAGCTTCTGACTACCTGTACGGACTGTCAAAGATGTATGAATAACAGCCGGGACCCACAATTTAATGTGCCTTCCGAAACACGGGGGAACTCGTTATGACAAAGATGGTCACCCATTTACGGACCTACCGCGTAAAGCGTAGCTGAACCTGTGAGCGATTCACTTATCCAGTTATAGCTTAGAAACCAGCACCTACTGTCTTGCTATTATGGTTCATTCTCGCGAAGTTGTTCATATGGCTCGACTGGTTTTGGATCTAACTGGACTCCTAAATATGGGGCTAATGCTGGATCGGATCCGGAATTGACATTTTCATCTTATGATATGTATGTCCAAAAAAATATAATCATTTTGTCATCATATTAACCTCCAACAAATTTCCAGATGAGAATGCAAATTTCTTCACGGATATGAAGACGTTAGTCGAGGATACCTACAACAAGAACAACAAGACGTCGGTGACGCTGCTGGTGCACAGCATGGGCGGGCTCATGGCCATGCACTTCCTGCGGCTGCAGCCACAGAAGTGGAAGGACCAGTACATCCGCAGGCTCATCTCGCTATCCACACCCTGGGGGGGTTCCATGAAGGCTGTCAAAGTGTTTGCTATTGGTGAGTAAACTATTAGGTATATTAAATCAAAAATAATTATACCAGCAAGTAAAAGGTCCATGTATTAAAATCTAAAGTCGATGTCTGAGAGTGTATTGTTCTTTGCCACTTCATACTAGATTATAATTTACAACCTGTTGTTCGCTGCTTAATAGCTAAGTTTTGATGGTATTTGTATTTTAATTCATTGACATAATTAAAGTGCATACCGAAACCAAAAAGACTAATTTGACCATTCGTCACATTTCGTATTGTGTTTGAACGGTATGCTAGAAATACCTGTATATTTTGAATATTTTTGAACTCCGGGTTTTAGCTTAGGAAAGTATCTTGGTGTATAAGTATAAAGAAGTATAGGTAACGTAAGAGTCAAATTGACATATGTACCTTATGCTATAACAAATAAGCATAATTAAATAACATATACGTCTGGTAACTTGAGGTATTTAACACGTTCCTACGAGACGTTCAAAAGACTTTGTTTTTATATAAGTTTCGTGACTTTGAGGGATTCATAAATATTCATAAAGTTAATCTTTTTATTTACAAAATTTCTTACAGATTTAAACTGTATTAGAATTGCAAATGATTCACAACATACATGAGTTGATTTCGCACTTTTACTTCGTTTATTTTTGGTATCGTCTGTACTAAAATAAAAATAAACCGATAACAGTCGGAAGTATCTTTAATATGATTATAATAAGAACATAAAAACACAGATAAACACGCGCTGACCTACTTGTGTGACGTCACAAATCGCTATACACCACTACATGCGGAAATGTTCTTGAAGTTGTATTATATCAATAGGATTCTTCAAGGAGGCTTGCGCCGAGATAGTTTAATAAACTTGTATTAGCCTAACCTAGTTCTGTTCTTATACGTAAGTTGTGTATAAAGGCAGAGTTCTGTATAATCCAATTGCCATTAATTCATCGGCCATTGTAAAATAGCAGAATCGGGCGGCGGGGCCCTGTACCTACTGTTGTCATGGTTACTATTGAGTCAGACAGCGTATTAAACTACTCGTAGCTATATCCCTCTCCCACAACAGCACCTATCCTAATTAAAGAGTTACTAGTATACATAATTCCTCGTCAACGAGATAAAAAAATCCGCCAAGTGGAATATCTTTCACCTCCCACAACTTTTAAATGAATCGACCGATTTTTTTCAGTTTCAAACATGCCTGCATAATTCATCTCTAATACTTAATTGAAATCGCTCAATTTGGCAGCTACTATGCCACACATAGACAGGCTATCAGACAGGCACTCCAAACTTTAACACCCCTCTTTTTGAGTCGAAGGTTAACAAAATAAACATATTCGCCCACATTTGACTTTCCTACTACCTCCCGTAGTAAACAGTGTCCATAAACGATCCTAAACAATGTTGTTTCCAAAACAGTATGTATCACTCTGTGACGCATGATGTAACGGAAGACGCAGTCTGCTACATCGCCGTTGTCAGACACTTTCCTGCTGTTCGCGCATTTTATTTACGACGATCACGACCCCACACTATGAATCATTGATCATGAATGTATTATTTGATATTTGATGAGGTTGTTATATTGAGTGATTTTGTTGACATAAACGGACAAACCAATGAAATAATTAATCAAATGTTATTCTTTAACCGTCGTTTCGTGTCCTTGTTATTGAAACTATATATATCACGTTTCCGCAATTAAAATTAATTCGACATAATCATATTATGATGATTAATCTATTTAAGTGTAAAAAGCCATGACCGTACAACAATAGAATGTCCAGTTTGATTAGGCTCCCATTGTAAAGACGTTAAATTTACTATGTAATGGAATTTGCAAACAATTTCCCTTGATTGAAGGCTGACATTCTATTGACTTTACGGTATTGATTCTAATAATTATGTAAGTTGATATAAAGTCTACAAGTAAACAGAATAATTAACTCACATCTTTGCATATCAATCCTAATGATAATCTACCTTCATATCTGCTGTATGTATCCCTAATCATAGATACTCCTCTATTAGCTATAAATTTTGACACGAAAGTTACGTTGTTATATGTATTTACAATTAATACAACTACAACTCACTTTCCTATAGTGACTCAACATTACCAACAAGACTCTAGGTATTACCAACAATTTACTGTGACTAGATTCATCGAAGCATTAGCTGGGCAAACGATATACTTAAGACAAGGAAAATTATAACCATTAATTTAGTAACTCATCGTATTTAATTTACGGCCAGTTTGAAATAGTAGACGTCAGCGAGACATGACTACAAGCCTTAAAACAGCGTTTATTTAGTAACTAGCCATGAAAAGCATCAATATGAAAACAAGAAAAATATCGACTTTGTAGAAGTGTGGGTAGGCAGCTGATTTTTTGCACCTAAACCCTACCGCGTAAATTTATTATCTACGATACTACCTAAACCTACTACTACCACTTGTATGTTTCCAGGTGACGACCTGGGCAGCCTGATGCTCCGCGAGAGCATCATGCGCACGCAGCAGATCACGTGCCCGTCGCTGGCGTGGCTGCTGCCCTCGCCGCTGTTCTGGAAGCCCGCCGAGGTGCTCGTGCAGACCGACAAGTACAACTACACCGTCAACGACTTCCAGAAACTGTTTACGTGAGTACTATACAGCAATTAATTATATAAGAACGTCAACATCTAATGGAAAACTACCTATAAGTACTGGATCGCTCTTCCGTGCAGCGGGGATCAGATTGTGAATAGTCCAAATGATTGCCAACCTTAAGAAATCCGGAACCGGAAGAATATTATTATTGGCATGGTATTAGCCCATGTCTATAGAGTCCAAAATAACATAGGCGTCCTGTAGGAATTTCCTACAGCAGTTTTCCTGAACCATAAATCTTCCTTGCGCCTTTTCAGCACCTTTGATCACAAAGCTTCACCCAATTCAAGGACTAAGCTTATAGAAAATGGCAGTAGTAAACACTAAAAATGATCTCCGTAAGCAACATATTATGTCTCAATAGTTGCCGAGTTAAATTACTGATAAAACATCATAAAGAACAAGTAAGATACTTACCGCGCAGGTCAGCGACCCGGACGGGGCGCGGTGGGCAACAGACCACGCGCATGATAATATTTAGGTGTGAAGTCATTAAACATAATGACTGAATTATTATTATGTATGAGTATAAGAAAAAGACACCTTATTTAACATATCTTGAACTTCAATTCGCAGTCAAAATATTGAAATGAGAATTCTTAGCGTATCGGGAGTTTCAAAATATTCACATCACTCGTACAAAGTCCAATCCGGTAGATATAAGTTTTTTGAGAATCACAGCTCAGCTCATCTTGTAAGATGATCATTGGCGAGGTGGTAACATTATGAATGTTCGCACTTTGCAGTAACAGTAAGTGTAATATTGTTCCAGGGACATGGAGCTGCCGGACGCGTGGGAGATGCGCAAGGACACGGAGAAGTACACGAAGGACTTCAGCGCGCCCGGCGTCGAGCTGCACTGCATCTACGGATATAATATCTCTACTGTTGAAAGGTATAGTGCTCATACTTAGCTGTCGTTAGACTAACGAGGTAGATAATAAAAAAATGTTTAAGCGAACTGCCACTCATTTAATATTGTAAAATATTGTGATATGATATTATATTGTATTATGAATGAAATAATATTGAGAAATTGTACAAGAGGGTGTAAAGCCTCTGGCCAGGGGCTTGCCGTAATTAAAATATTTATAATAATTATGTATAGCTACTAGAGACTAGACTACTTTAAAAAAGTTATTTTTTGGTATTGGTAATGATGATCATTTAGCTTAATATTCTATCAATTTTTTTAATGTTTTTTATAGATTGGTATACAAGCCAGGCACGTGGCTGGACGGCTACCCGACGCTGGCGACGGGCGACGGCGACGGGACAGTGAACCTGCGCTCTCTGAACGCGTGCGAGCACTGGCGCAAGCGCAGCCTCCGCAACGGGAACCCCGTCAAGTCCCTGCCGCTGCCCAACGCTGAGCATCTCAAGATACTACACGACCAACGGGTCATCGACTATATACAGCTCGTCATGAAGAACTGAAGAGCATGCAGGTTGATGAACTGGTAACCAAATTCTGTTACTTAGAGTTAAAAGTAAAGCATATTGGTTGACTATCTTGACTACCACTGCGAAAATCAGAGTATGAAGCTCGAAACGGCAGAATTTCTAACTTCTATTTCATGATCACTCTCGGTTACTGTAAGGATGTCTGAATTTGGAAATTGATTAATGTAATCTTCTGATATCAGATGGTTTCATACTTATTTTGTGATGTAATGTCTCGTAAACCGGGGGTTGCTCTTTAAACCTACATTTTAATAAAGTTACATCGAACTCTTTCATTACATATACAAACCTACAAAAGGTTTGTACGATTGTACCATTAGTCATTGAAATCTCTTGCTCAAAATTACTCATTGAAAAGAATTTATGTATGAAGTTACATAAACATTTGACCTTCATTGAAAAAATCTAATATGCTTTGTTCTGGGTACCGTAAGTTTAATTAGTTATTAAGGATAAAAAAGGGAAAAGTATCTTTGAAATAACGCTTATCTCTCTAAATAATGAAACATTTTATTTCATTTAAAGATATTCTAGAGAAATGTAAGACTTTTATTTGGGAATAGTGAATGTTTTCTCTGTATAAGAATAAAAATATCGTAGGAATACATCTTCAGCTCAGATAATAAATAAAACCATTATCTTACTTGCCAGTTACCTTAGATGCTTTAACACAAGTTTAGTCGTATTTTCTACAATACACTGTTTACAAAGTCAATCTGCGTATTTAGCTACTTAACCTAATTAGTAAATTTACATCGCTCTTTCTGCAGATAGTCGACGCAAAACAGCTCTGCTAAAAATATATAAAAGTTAAAGTTAGTATTTCAATAGAAAATTGAACCTTAGTAGTAAGTGATAAGGTTTAAAGTATATTTACAATGCTCCTGTAACTTCCTCAGCGTCCTCATATGTTTAAGTGACAAAGCCAAGCTTTAACGGCTGTGATATACTTTACTTAACATATTTATTTTCATACACACACCATGACAATTTACACGCAATTGCATTTGTTTATGTCTACATCTAACTAAGGTTTCTTGTCAGAAGTATTTTAAATATTTGAACATATTTTTTTAGCAACAGCTAAATGCAGGTTCTAACCATAAAACCCGTAAAAAAATACTGAAAACAGTATTTTTATAGAAACTATCGTAAGAATTATTCATTATTAAAAGATGCATCGGTTCGGCAATCCCGATAAATACAAGTAAGGAACCGTTGCGTCATTTAATAAATAATTAAGTATGGCTATTTTTTCTTCGCGCAATACTATACTTTTCTCAATATTGTTGTTATATGGTCACTTTGCCAGCAACAACTTAGTGTGTTTTAAAATAAATAAAAAACAATCTATATGCATGTGTTCAGTTAAATTACATTTTGAAGTATATATTTATTGGTCATTAATTGGGCTTCCGTAGACGACTTACCAAGTCTGTGTCACTGCTTCCTTTCACGACGTGTTAATTTGGAAACTATTAATACGTAACACATTTATTTATGCATTTACTGAATTGTGTAAAAATCTAACATAACGTGTTGTAAAATATTTTAACAAATTCTGTTAATCTCACGTTTTTTATTCATGAGCTACGCACCAAATGCGAATGTGGATTGTTTATTGAAATAATGCTCTCTTCATCCTAGCCAAAATAATTTATTTTGTTACCAAAAAAACCTGTTTCTGTGTCATTTTGCGGTAATTGGACACAGTTTACGTGTAAGCAGGGAGTGGATGATTTCATATTATTTGATTATAAAAAATCTAAATCTAATATTCATTGCTAAGTTGTACCTGACACGAGATGCAAACGTGTCAAGTGCTTTGCGCCCTGCCAAAGTGTTGAATCCTCACGAAAATATATATGAACTCATAATTGTTATTGTTGAAATACTACAGATAAGGCAAACAGTCGTCTAGACTACCTTTATTCAATTTAAGCTTATTGTTTTATAAATATATGTTTATTTATTATGATGTAATATTTTTATATTGGTGTATGGATTTCTTTACGTCAAACTAACCTGGCGAAAAGATATGTTGATTAATTTCATAATAAATTTCTGTATTTCTTTTTGGTGTCTAATAGACTTGTCAAAACTATGATAATAATATTATTATTTTTTACTTTTAAGTTAACTACATGACTGTGTGGAAATAGTGTGCATGCGCAAAAAGGTGTCTAGTTAGATATAAGTAGAATTATATTTTTATGTACTATACTAGGTACTACTAAACTATTTCTGTAGTCAGCCAGTCACGATCTAATTCAAATCGCCCGAAACTTCTAGGTTTTGTGTCATTTTTTAAAGTTCCATATAGAAAATATATAACAGAAGTTTATTTTATATAAAACAAGTATTTTAATACCCGAATTGTATCATAATTGATATTGTATCACTTCATAAGAAACTACAACAATTGAAAATTTCTTGAACCATGACACAATTCCTGAATTTATCATCAAACATTATATTTATTTGCTCCAAAATAGAAATATAGTAGGTTGTCATAAACTATAGATGAATGCGTAAGTGAGAGTTGAATGAAATAAAAATTACCCAAGAAATATTATTTATTTTATTTGCACCTAATTCCCTTCTCACACTAATTGTGAATATCTATAGTTCCAGTGCATTTTCTCGCCTTCTGAAATATTGAAAATAAGTTTTTATAAGCCACTTTAGAATAAACATTTTATTTTCCAGTTTTAAATATTAAGATATCATAATATTAGCCATCTCTTAAGTTGAGATAAATGAGGTATACCTTCACCTGTACTGGATCCACCACACCATAGAATGTTTGTATGGGCTCATGAAAAAGCATACAACTCTTATGCCTTCCCTAATTCGTTGATAGAATATCCAATAAAAAAAATTAACAAGCTCACATTATTCAGCTCTAAAAAAAGGAAGTGTTAGTAAAAGCAGGTTTTCAACACGTATCTGTGTGCAAAATAGCTATGCGTATACTGCTAAAATTAGCATCATATCACAATTTTCCAAAATTCTTCTCAGTTGCTCAAACTCTAAAGATGTATCGTACACAATTCAATAGATAAATCGCACTGATCAGACGTCGACGCCAGAATAGATGGGTAGTAGAAATGTCAATTTTTTTTCTTTATGTAAGTTTTTTCAAATTTCGATTTCGAAGATTTATATGATCAATTCGGTTGATCTCGAAGTATCTGTTTGAAAGTAGTTTTATTTCTAGTATTGATCAAATTCCAAAATAAAACTTTATGAAGCACGGGTATTATTATCTAGTCTACGAATAAAACACAGTATTCAGTAATAAAATGTATTTAACTTTGCATTCCATTATCAGCCGTATGGCCTACCGGGGTATTATTCGTTCGCCTATCCTACAGCGGAACAGTCGTCGACCAAAACATGTATACACACAGAAAATTGTACGAACAAATTTCAGATATTTAAATTTCTAAAGAAAACTGAAAATTCGAAATCACTGAAAAACAGATGAAAACGATTTTATTTCTGGGTATATAAATGTTTTCTCGCAAACATAATCTTACGAAATAAATACACTTTACATAGCCCCTAATAAAGCTTAATACATAATACTATTATAGAGCGGCTGATTTTATACAAATTTAGTTTACGTTCTACCAACATTCTTGTTTTTCTTCACAGAAATACATATATAAGTGACTAATTTATTAAGGGTTAGTGATTCCAAATAATCTGTATTTTAGAGCCATATTAATGACTAAAGTAATTTTTAGATACATAATTTTTACAAAAATAGGGCATAAAAATTCAATAGATAGATTTCAATTTAAAATAGGGGAACAAATCAGCCGCCATTTTAGGAAAAAACTTTTGGTTACTTTTCACCCAGTAACTTATTATTAACAATTTTGACTTTTCATGAGAGTAGCCTACACCTTAACCAGATTCACACGATCACATATTCTTCATATTATTACGAACAAAACATCAACGAACACTGCAAACAATATAAATAACGAAATCACATATATTAGGATGTTATATACATACAATATTTACACGCGGAGACGTTTAGGTTATATCTTTTAGCGTATGTACTAAGAGCGAGTGATCAAAACTGACTACAAGTAGCATAACACGACCCTAAAAGATTTAACCGAAAAAATAAAAAAGAATCTTTATAGTACAGTTTGCCACGAAATATTAATCACATTGTCAAATTATTTAACCATGAATGAACAACGTAATTAACATTACATTCAACGTGATAACGATTAGAGTATTAGGGGTAATCTTTTTTTTTTATTTTTAACGTTTATATTTACCATTCCTATTTAAATAACCTTAACAAACATTAGTTTTTCAGTTCTAGAGTGCATACAATAACAGTAAATAATAAATGCTTATATTCCTCTCAAGGTCACGACGTCGTGAGGATATACCAACTAGCGAGGAATGAACAATATTAACCTAATATTAAAAAAAAAAGGAAATATCACATTTTTTCAACCAAAATCCAAGTTCCACGCAAAATTATTTTTTATCATTCATTTTCAATCCGATGAACTAATTTAATTTGGGTTTCATTCATAAATGCCTCAGCCAAAACAATGCAACAAAAATATACAATTCATTATAGATTCAATAACCGCGATATATACAAATATACATTCATGAATCCTGAATAAACATTAATTTGAATGGACACAGATCTTCAAATTATGTAGCGTTAATTAGCAGACATGTGGAGAGGCATTTACAACTCCCATACTTATCAAAAACTCATAATAAATAACATATTTCGAATCATACATTCACATCTACACTCTATATCTTTATTAGTAACATGTTATATTGTATTTGTTCTCTTCCTACTATTTAACATTTCATACAAATTCCATGCAGATTGTGTACAGAGAGACTCCATTGGAAACACTCATTAACAGTGCACTTTCCTAACTACTTGAATTTTTAAAGCGCTTAATTTTTTAGTAGCGTCTTTTTATTGGTCATACAAAATGTATGTATGAAAAGCTTCTAGTTAAAACTTCATAAAAACCTTATCTTTATTATTTCGATTATAAACAAAACTCATTTTTGAGACGAAAACAGTTCTTGATCCATTATTCAGTTGTTTTGTGTGATGGTTCCAAATAATTAACATATTTTTTCTGTAATTTTCATTACCTTTTTAATTCAACTGCAATATTATTAAAAGTTAGTGTATAACAATTCGACAGTTGGTTACATAGTACACTTACATATGTAAGGCATCGTTAAGTCTTATTCTAGCCTACCATCGTAGATTAACATGTTTGACTAACGCGTAAATCATGTTTTTTGGCAAAAACACAAAAAACATCGAAATAAATAAAATGATCTGTCATTGAAGAGTGAATTTGGTTTACAACAACTGCATCAGGCGGTAATTCATAACACGATGCGAGTGTAATCTTCTAGCAATTTTGCACACATTTACGAACACTTAGCCAAACAGGCTAATCTTATTTATTGATATAAAATGTTTAGGAACGAAGGCGAACCATGAGCTGTACATACAAGTTGCTTTTAGTTTAAACTAAAGTAATATAAAAAATGTTCTTAACAAAAGTACCATTAAATTAACATTTACATAATTATTTTTACAAAAAACTAATGTTCATGAAACAATAGAGAAACACTGACAAACACAAATAGTCTTTGTTCCAAAACACTCCATACCACAACGCACAATAAACATTAGCAAGCCGCGTCCCAACGGTTACCCGAATACATCCCTTATGCCTAACGCGTTAGAGCCTACATCGGCCTAACATCAGTTTGTCCGCCGTCCAAGCAAAGCGATGACTCCCACACTGCAAGCCAGTCTCATAAAGCTACAACTAACGTCACTCATGCCAGCTCTTTGTGAAATGTTCGAATAGGTCCCAAATATAAGCGGGCGTGTTTGTTCTGCAGTAGAGAAAATAAGAATTTAGGCATGTTTGTGTATTTTGTTGTTTATGATACAAATATTCAACACTCTAGCTATTTTGATAGCAGGCAATAGTGAGTGATTTCATTTAATTTTAAAAAAGCTATGTATGTTTATTGATGGGCGGTGATGATAAGCAAATTATGATAGAAGTCATCACAACAAACATTTATAGAGGGCGCCATTAGTGGCGGTGAAGTTGAACTTAAAATCATTCACTTCATGACTTCAACGTTTAACTAAAAGAGAACAAATTATACAACACATTTTTTAACTAACTCTACAAAATTCATACATTTATGATTTTGAGACACACAATAATTACTGACTCATTTTAACACAAAAATGACTGCAGTCAATACGCGAGGACGTATCCCTCAGTAATAAAGAACAATTAATTATTAATTATAATCTTAAAATTGACTTCATTTCATTTTGTATGTGACGTTATTGTAGTTAGTACTGTTGCTGCATGATTGTTTTAAATGTGATCTATATGATGCAGTGTATAGGTACATAAAACAAAGCAGGTTAGTTAGTTAGTCGCCACATGGCACTGGACAGTGTGAGATGCCAGCTAACAGGCCGCTAGGGGAAATTGTCGATATTTCGTGAATTATATAAAAAGAAGAAATAAACGAGGAAATTATTGAGTGGTTTAAGATTTTTTTTATCTGAATTTGTACTATAAGTGTCAAAGCAGGTTTGTTGTCATCGTGAAAGTGAAATGCGTGAATTTTATAGCATGTAGTAGCATCTCATTCAGACAAGCAAAGCCCTGCTTTAAAACTTATAGTATGCGTGTTGTATACCGAATATCGAAAATAGGCAACACTATTTACTTCTTGATGATTAATAAAGTAATAATAGTTAAGTTTTAATTCACAAAAAGAACTTATGTGATAAGATGATGCGTGTCCACGTATATACCGACAGTTCCCGTTGGCGCCGCCTAGAGCCGGAAGAAGACAAACTGATAAGCGTGGCGCTACCTGTTGTAGAGCAGGTCGGGGCGGTAGTACACGAACACCGCCAGCAGCACCGTGGCGGCCGCCAGCGCGCCGCGCCGCGACACCAGGCGCCCGGCCGCGGGCAGCGCGCGGCGCAGGCGGGCCGGGAGCGACGTGTGGCGGCTGCGGGCCGCCGCCTGGCGCCGCTTCATGCGCTCCTCGTCCAGGCGCCGCTGCTCCTCTCTGGGGACAGATATACATCGTTAACAGACATTCCGAATATTTGAAAACAATTTTTGGAGTTCGGTGTCCACAGATTAATATTTGTACAACAGTTTTTAGTAGTCGATGTCCACAGACTTATAATGAACTCCAGTACTAAAGCTCGAAGCATGAACTGTGATAGTTAGACAGAAGATTTTTTTTCGAACTATGTGCTTCTGTTCTGTTACAGCTATAGCAAGAAATAATAATAATGAACATTGAAGTTAAACTACCGATAATACAGTCACCAACTGAATGAATAAACCTTTCCAGAGAATTGTTATTTTTTTGAACTTGATCAATTTTCAAATTTAATTAGAAATCGAACCTAATAGGAATAAATCAATTTATCAATAATGTCTAAAACCACACAAACTTCACATTATAAATTCATTATCACCTAATCACGTGCGAAATGTTTCAGCAAAGAATTTTAAATATGATTTTACACAAATAAACGAAAAAAAGAATACAAATAAAGTTAACTCACTCTCTCCTCTCCAGCGCAGCCACTTCCGGCTCGAGGTCAGTTGGATCGTTATTCTCGTACAGCGTCTTCGCGGTCACCAATATGTCTTCGAAAGGTAAGTCGTCTGGTAACTGGAATTAATATAACATTATATTAAACTAGCTGTTGCCTGCGACTTCGTCCCCGTGGGTAGAAGATATAAGTTATGATTTAGGTATACCTGCCCGGTTTTTTTTTCACATTTTCCATTGTATCTTAGCTCCTATTAGTCACAGCGTGATGGTTTATAGCCTAAAGCCTTCATTGATTAAGGCTCTATTCAACTCAAAAAGAATTTTTCAATTTGGACCAATAGTTCCTGAGATTAGCGCGTTCAAACAAACAAACTCTTCAGCTTTATATACTAGTATAGAAGTATAGATATAGACAAGCAATTATTTTTGACACCGTTCGGACGGCGAAATTATTACTGTTTCATAGCAGTAAAGTATTTTATTTTAGACAAAACCTTTTTCGTCTCAAAAGATACCAGTACGTTTAATTGAATCTTAAAGTCTACTACGATCCTACTAATATTGTAAATGTCAAAGCATCTCTGTCTGTCTGCCGGGGGGTAATGCTTTTTTTAAGGACTACGGGTATATTTCGATTAAATATTGTTTATTGGAAATAATGTTATATGTGTACAGAAGTTTTTGAGTATTTTGAGAGAGGGTAATGGGGCGAGGCGTCAAGTGAAGGCGCACTGTAAACTACTTCTAGTATTATAACACCGACAACGAAATACAATGCAACTTACCCTGGACAACAAACAATGCAGCATCGCCATATCACATTCACACGTGTAGACCTCATCAGCCCTGTAGAGCACGATGGCGGCCGTCACGTAGACGGGGAACAGCGGCGGGGCGCACAGGAAGTAGTCGTACAGCCGGACCACGTCCGTGTACTTGTTGAGGCTGTGCCCGAACCAGGTCAGGTACCAGGGCAGGGCGAACATCGTGCCCACTTGTGCTCTGGAACAATACACATGTTTAATAGTTAGATGTGTACTAAAGTGCTCCACGGGTAGAACAGTCGGTAGACATTTTTGGAAGAATATAAAACTGATTTGGTCTTACTTCGGTCTAAATAAAATCAGAATAAAGTGTCAGCTATATTAAATTATCGACCGGTAAAATAGCGTGTAGCATGCTAGAGATTAAGGCTAATTTTAAGATCTGAGAATGGTCAATTAAAAGAATTAAAAAGACGATTTCATGTATTTGATCTGGAAGGTTTGTTTAAGCGTGCTATGGTGTGGAATTGAGACGTTTCTTCTACACAGTTAGACCACTTAGGAAGCGATCATGCCCTCAGTATTGGAAGTCCGACTCATACTTTTTTTCTCTAGCCCACTGTGTCACACTGCTGGGCAAAGGCCTCCCCCAAATTCTTCCACTCATACTAACAAGTTTATAAAAACAATACTGATTCTTATAAACATACTTGTCTAAGCACTCGGCGAGCTTCCTGTCGGCCCTGCTGACGACGGGCAGCATGTAGTTGAGCAGGTGTTGCGTGGGCTGCATGGTGGTCTGCATGAAGGGGGCGAGCGGCGCGCCCGGCCCGTACGACAGCCGGCACAGCAGCGGGAACGACGCGCGGTCGCCGCACACCAGCAGCAGCGTGATGGCCACGTCGTGGTAACCCTGGAGGCATATATGAAGTATTGCAGCTGATAGCAAAGACTTTTCCACCTAGCTACGAATTAAAAAAAAAACAAATCCACTGAACCCCTAGTGTGGGAGTCGATTTTAAAAGAGCCCATAAGATTTCTATTAGAACGCAAATTTAAAAATTAATGAAAAATATGACTTTTATGAAAAACCCCAACGAATCATTTCGATACTCAATAACATAGGTAATAAATATTACCCGGGCATTGTTTGCCACCATTCCGAGCCTACCGCCAGGAAACTGACTTCCCGAACATTTAGAGTTGGGCAGGTCGATTTAGAATTAGTTTCCTAAACCATTATACCTTAGTACCATTCAAGTTGCGTGCGGGTCATTGACCGAGAAAACTATAAAAGCATGACACCTATACTTACTATTCTACTATTACGATTATAAATGTGTGTGAATTTCCTCATCTATTATAAGAATATAACAACAACTGCCCTTTGATATTTCCATTTCTTCGCCTTTTTCAGAATAAACAATGGCTTTATTATATGCAAATATAAAATCTGCATATCTTAGTCCAGTAAATTAGAATCTCTATAATAGAAAACATCACGAGAGTATCGGTCGACGAGGATTGACATACATAGTACAATCGGTAACAAAACTCAATTAATTAATTATATCTTCTACGTCAGTATCAGTATTTTTAACTGCTATGCAGGAGTGTTTAGTGCGTTTAAATAATATTTTCGTTTTTTTTTTTAAATTTAGGCTTACAAGCAATTTTACAAAGTCAAAATACAATGGATCTAAGAACAACCTAAGAATGAACTTCAATGAACCATAATGATCTTGCTGCGAAACAAAAAATCGGAACAAGCTTGTTGATGGTGCAGTTAAAGATGTTGTTGATGAAGTTGATAATATTAAAAGACTTTTGTCGCTGACCGTACAAGTAGTCTATACCCTTGTGTAGGTAACTGATAACGTTAGAAGTTCAGTACAAGGTCAGTGTTATGTCATCGCTTTCCTTCTTTGTTTGTTTAATGGCGTTAACTATGACTAACTTAGGTTTAGTCGTGTTAGTAAGGCTTTGAATACTGCGCTGTAAATTGTATCCCATTTGACCATAGATTATAAGAGAGGTGATGCACCTACGCATAATTAGCCGGTATGAGTCATACTACTTTGCTTACCCCAAGCAAGAGGGTTGTTAAGACTTCCTGGTTCCACGCAACTTCTCCCCGTTTTTGTTACATATTTCAAAATTGCTCTGATCTTATTAATCATACCGTAGTGGCGAACGTATGGTCTAATGGTCTATATTACATGTTAAATAAAATTAACGACAGAACATAATTTAAGTTGTATGAAATACAATTCAATCAACCTAATTGAATTAATACATTCAATATTCAGGTCACGAGGTATAGTTTTACTAATTCGATCGATCCTTTATTTTTATGGGAAGCCCCAAAACAGTTAAGCTATTGTTCAGGTGTGAATAAATAACTACTTTTTGATGTCCTATATTTACTATAACATTCATATTTTAGATAGTGCAATCTAAAATGTTGAAAATTAAACAGACTTGTTATTTGATACGTGCCGTTGTATACGGAGTTTTGAACTGCGGTTTGCGGTTGCTTATTTATCTCCTAGACTACCTAACGTGAAACTACAACAGAAACAGCGTCCTATATAGTATAATAACAAATTGAGCTAAGGAATTTTCAACTATAATACGAATAGAATCATAATAAAGATATAATGTATTACGCATATATTCATAACAATACGTTATTTATAATTATATAAATAGCTACGTAAACTTGACCGAGTGCTTTGGTAATTATTTTCGTTAAAGTTTACGTCAATTATATAAATAACTTCTAATTCGGACTCAATCTGAATCATACGAGACGAGAGTCGATTGCGCCGAAAACGCAAAACCTACTACTTACAAGTTTATATTAATAACTGGTTTTATTGAAAGTTCCTGCGTCCTGTCAATGTTAGAAAAGGCGAATTGTCTGGTCACCAAATTGTACTGCCTGAGTGACACGCATTTCTATTGATCGCAAATGGCTTGTACTTTGCTTATTTTTTAAATATAGTTCATTATTTCCGATCCATTCCGGAATGTGCATGGCCTTCTTTGAGGTGGCCAAGGACTAGTCAATTTACTAAAATTACGTTTATCAAGTCGCAACAGTCATATGTGGGGTTCTTCGCGTCTAACTATAATGCGGGAGTCACACTTTCACTTATTTCTTTTTGGGACTGACCTGATAGTACTTCAAATGTGGATACTTCATGATGACTCGGAGTATAAGCACGGTGAGCTGGTCCTGCAGCGCCACTCTCTGCTCGTACGGGATGCCTGGAGGAAACCGCTTCAACGACCGATTTACATCTAACACCACCTGCCAAAGACGACCTACTATTAGTATTAAAGTAAGGTCTAAGGAATCCCTGTAGCATGGACTTTGTCACATTCAAATAACATGCAAAAAGACAACCTTAGAACTTAGAACAAGGTTTGGTGATCCCAGATACGCTTGTCTCATGCGGGGATCGAACCCGCTTTACGTCGCGTACAGTCGTCATTTGTATGGTATGAACTTTTTTTTATAAAATGTTATCTTTTACTCGTCAAAGGCAATGAAAATTGCTGTATGAAAATTAAACCAAATGTGATTCATAACAAAAATACAGAGACATATTATAGACAAACAGCATGCTTTTTTAAGATTTAAATTAGTTTTGCCTACTGAAAAAAGTTCTATCTGCATGCTACAATCTTATCAAAAACAGTAATAAAATTCTATCTGCAATTCACACGTTTATTATTGGCTGAAAATTAAACTGTTAATATTACATGCATCTAAAACCAGCTTATTATAAAATACAAGGACCATTATAATTCAATATACTGACTATTATTGTTGTTATTACTACAATAGAATATCTCACAATGATAATAAGTGCATTGAATTGTTGTGACTGATAATACAGCAACTTGAATAAATACTACATGTCACTTATAAACATACTCTTTTCTCTTAAACTCTTTAGCTGATGACTCATTTTATTTCTGATATTTTCTTTATGATGTTACTAGTATTTAACAAAGTATATTTACAATGAACATGAGGTAAACATTATACTATTTTATCTATTGTTAACAAAATGTTTTAACTGGACAGAACTGTCCAGTGCAAAGATATGGGGAAGGCATTTGGCCAGCAGTGGGTAAGCATAGACTGATAGAAAATACTATTCCCTTACAACCATAAAACATTTACACTTTTATGCATGATGCACATAGCACAATCTCAAAAGACAGATACTTTATATCTTTAATAAAAAAAAAACACTATTTTCTTTAGAGGTAACTTATAAAGATATGGAAATAAGTATGGTGTGTTCTTACCTGATTGTACTCTATGTGTGTAGACAGTTCATCAAGGGACGGAGGTTCAGTCAGTTCTTCCTGCGTCACTCCAACTAATAATGGCCATATTTTTCTTCTGTAGTCATCTGTATCAAACAAATTGTCATTAAATATTTAATAAATATTTTTTTATGTTGTAAGAAAAAATATTTATAATGGTAAGACATAATAACCTGAACAAAAAACAATGAACCATTGGGATTATCAGTCATTTTATGTAAAAAAGATATTTTTATTCATTAATTCTCATACTATCAAAATTCTCATTTAGGTTTTATAATTTCTGATCACATACTTTAATACAAATACTTTTACCAAAATGTCATATGTTTAGGTATATAAAAATAAAGGTAAACAATCTTGTTGAATATTATTATACAAACACATAAAAATAACAACCACTTTTTATAGGTATAGTGATATAGGTTGTGAGTGTAGGTCAGGTGTTAAAATTGTATTTTCTAAAGTTGAATAGTAACCATATAACAGTTTTAAATTTTGAAAATGCCTATTGCCTAACTACTGAGCTAAGCAAAGATTTCTGGCCATCTTTCAACATGTTTAGTTAAAATATCACATAAATGTATTTTTTTAATAGCAATCAATCCAACCTATTAAGTTCAATCTACAAAGTGACACTGACAGGTCAATGAAAATGGGTAAGTGGGTTTAAAAAAATAATAATACATATCTTATTAATAATTACACGGCATCACAATGTAATGAGATATCAAGAAATGTAATATTATTTATGTATATGTAAACGGAAATACGTGAAAGATGTATTGCTTAGTAAGTTGAGACATAAACAAATTGAACCTAACTCACCACTAATCAATCCCGCTTTGCTTTTTGCAAAATTCTGCCATTGTTCCAAGTTTACGCAGTCCGGGTTCTCTAGGCATTTCTCCAAATCTTTCTTTTTTTCCTTAACATCTGGGTCTTCATAATCAGGTTCTAAAAAGTTTATATGACATCAGAAATATGCAAGTCTGACTTTCACTTACATTTTCAATAATAACGTAATGGAAACGGATACCAAAATGTAACTGATCTCATTGACCAATATATCTAGTTTATAAACAGATAGGAAGTAATCAAATTGTCACATTTTTTGTTTACAATACCTTCATCAAATTTTAACTCGGAAGGCGTAGAGATGTCATCAATATTTTTAGCGTTATTCAAGTCGAAGGATTGTTTGTTCGGTGTCGGTGAACAGTCGCCGTTTAAATTACACTTATCACCAATATCGGCGTCGGTATTATTCGATTCCATATTAGAAAGTTAAAAATTAATCGAGCGAAAACATTACACCATCCTTCCCCATAGGGCGATGTGATGACATTTGAGAAAAATGTCATGTTCACTAACTGACTAACACAGATTAAAAAGACATGGCTAATCTTTAACACGGATTATTATTAAAATCTTGAGTTGATTGTTTTTTTTTTTAGGAAAACAACAAATTTAATTTGGTATTGTGTTTACATACAATAGCAGCAGTTTAAAAAAAGGGAATTATTAATAAGAACCCATATAATAATATAATGCACAGGTTTTCGGAACGCATCAGATGCGACAGATTCTGTCAGCCAACGTTACGTTCCGATTTACAATTGATACTGTAGACACTTCAACGGTATTTCTGTATGTAATGATGAAAGTATCGTTTATTGAAGAGGTACTTTAATAGTCGTAGTGATACCTAGATCTGTACATAATGTTGACTCATTCCAGTAACATGAATGGTTTTTAGTCCTTGCTTTATGTTTGACTAAAGCGTTTCACGGACTTGCAATTTCAACGAGAACTTTATTCTATTGCATGTATGTTTTATTTTTAAAAGTCAAAAATTAATAAGTTACTGTCATAGTAAACCATCCTGATTGGATCAATAACATTGTTAAAAATTTGTAAAATAATAAATGGCCAAAAATATTTTTTTATAATGGATCTCAACGTTCATTCTCCCAATGAAAGTATTAGAAAAATTGAGGATATCATAGATATACAAAAAGCAAACGGAAATTTTAACGTCCGGCAAGTGGCTTTCAATCTTCCATCAGAATCAGAAAGCACAGTTTCAGCAAATTTAGCAAAAAGCTTGGAATCTGGTTTGTTTAAGAATAAGTCTGACGTTGACAATAAGAAAAAGATAAAAAAATTGCGTTCCAAACGGCAGAAGAGCCCTTTACCAGATGTTATATCATGGCCAAGCGACTCCGATATCACAGTGCTTAGAATGAAACTATGCCTGACCAGCAGTGATTTGAAAGAGAAGGTAGGAAATCTCATACCCGGGGATGGACTCCACCAGCCGGACAGTTCCTCTATGGTAAATTTAGCGACATTGATTCGTCAATCCCAACCTCCCTCTAAACATAGTTTCAATATAGAAGAATATCTCCTACCACTGACGTCTTGGGAGCGGGAGCAGGACCAGGACCAAGATCAGGACCAGGAACCTGAGAAAGAAGAACCAAAAGTCGAAGAAAAGGAATCTAAAGACTTTCCAGGAAAATTCAAACACGACTTTAACGCTTATGAGGCTATGTGCAGTCAGGAAAATAATGAGAACATAAGTTCGAAAGACAGCCAATCAGTGTACTCAAAAATAACGAAAAAGTCTAAACTAGCCAGGTTCCTGCGCCTGTATTTCTGCCCCTGCTGTACCTGCCTTTATAGGCTAGAAAAAATGCGGGACGACCCTTCAGTGTACTTTACAAAACGCAAAGACCCGTGAATGAAAGCGTTTTAAACATTTGTTTTATTAGTTTTGCATGGCATAAATATGTTTTGGCAACGTGTATCTGTGTCTAATTTACAGCAACTTAGATAAGGAAAATAATGCAAAAAAGCGCGATTGTTGATTGCTAATATAAATCATGCAGGAGCAGCGTTACAGTTCGTTCCACGATTGTGATCCTTGACAAACTCGATTAAATATAAATAGAGAAACTTATTTTGTTTAGTCGATTAATGACATTAGAAAACAGACCATTACCAATTACATAAACGGTATTTATTAACAAAATCAAGCACTATTCGATCACGTAAATTCATTTCATAATATTTGCGGCGTTTCTTTCAAAATCAACACATAGTTTAAGTGCTGTAATACAGCAGCTATTAGCGCCCATTTGAGATTACAATCTATTGCTATGAGCCTTACATAAGTGGTGAACTTACAACAAATCGTCACCTACTTAGTAACTTGAAGTAATTATTTAGTGACAAAAATCGTGGTCGGTTGTTGACGTGGGATTCTGTGCAATTCTCACTTTGCAAAAGGTTTGGCGAGCCAGTTGTACTTTTGTCCTGTTTATTTTATTAGTTTCTCATTATTTGTGTGGTACTTTACGAACGGAGAAAATATCAAATAAACAATTTTGGAAGATGATGACCCAGGAATCGCCGGCGCCAGACATTCCTGCCTGAGGTTCAAAATTGTACCTACCATTATTTGTATTTATAGACGAAATTCAGATCCCCCTGGACCGGTTTTCGCTAATAAAAACCAATAATATTATTAAAATTCTTAATAGACTTTTCATATTTTTTTATTCTTAACTTTTGATCAGCACACGCCCCTCAATTGTTGTGGAATGTTAACGGATAATTGGTTAAGTAACCGCGCAAAATTTTATTAATCGCGATTAATATTAAGATCGTGTGTTAACTCACGGAAAATACATCGCGTGCGGCTGACTAAGTGTTGTTAACTATTTATGTAAAAAAAACTATTTGTTCATTTATTTATTTAACTTCCTGAACATGAAACCATATATTGCCATTGCGATTTTTTCTTGTTTAATATTTACTGCTTTTATTTTTGTCCTGAGCTCTGGTGTTTATTCAGCCTTAGGTTTTGACCTATTATTTTTTGTTTAAAGAAAACTGCTAGATCCGCCTTGACCTTATTTCCATCGATGTTGAAATCGAAACATATTAGAACCATAGCTAGTAGGTACCATATTGTATGACCAGCCGACGCGACGCTCAAATGCCTTCAATTTATCTTACCATAGAAATCTGGACACGAGGACATTATAAAGGTCAGGGTCGAGGTACCACGAATTCATCTTCAAACAAGCCAAAAACAAAGCTCTCATTATCATATTAGTATTGAATGCTGAATAAATATAATTAATGATAGTCTACGTAATTTAAGCATGACCGCAACTTGTTTTGGGCCATCCCACGCTAACTAGAACAATGAGAATACTTTTAATTATGTAATCTACCTACCTATTATTCTGGGCAAGGTCCTATTGCATTGGCTGTGTCATTAGCACTCTCCAAATAAGCTTGCGGTTAGAGATTTGGGTTTCTTTCTCCAGGTCTTACGGCCTCTGTTTAATGTTGATTAGGTTGACTTACGAGTTACGAATCAGATCTTAGAATTTTGGAGCGTAGGTTTTTAGATAGGTAGTCATTTCTCGGTGTAAAATAATTGTGATATTATATCTAAGTCTCTTGGAAAGTTTGATACTATTATTTTGATAATATCAGATACAAGAGATACATATAATATGCAACGGTTTGCTCGAGCGTAGTTATCGCGATTTCCCGACTAGTTTCGGACCCAACCGGAGTCCTTAATAATGAGCTGTCGCAACCCTGCCGCAGGGTCACGAGTCGAAATCGAGCAATATTGATCCTACAATTTTACTGCCTTTTTTCTATAAGGTAGGCAATATTTAAGAACTTAATCTACAATAGTCAAGTTATGCGAAAATACAATAAATAAAAGCATGACGCAAGGGAGGGTGTGGGCTTTGTTAGCGCAACACTACGAAGGAACTCATTTATCTCAAGGTAAAAATAGAAATCTAGACTAAGAACTGCTTCACCTCTTTATTGTGATGAGCGTGAAATTCAGTACCTATGTACTTGAATAAAGATATATTTGTCTGCGAAATTTTTAATCTATAACCTTTAAATATGTGGATCATTGCCGCAGGATATTTAATTATCCGTTTGGCGTTTTAGCCAACGGCGCGGCCGTTCATTTTTGTAAGTACATGATTATACGGTAAATTTCCTTAGGTACTGACTAAAATTGACAGACAGACTGACCTAAAATGGAATTAGACCGGGTGAAGTATGTTATTCCACAAGGGAACATCAAGTTTATAATAGTTCCTAATGGTCTCCAATTTTTAATTGAATATGGCTAGTGGCTACTACATATAGAATTATCATAACTACCTCGTTTACAATTAATATTTCACAATCTATATCTACAACCCAAATCCATCGACAGAATATTAAAGACGTGAAGGTAATTTACAAAAGCATCTACATTCTTCAATACCAGTCCCTTGACAGCTGTTGACAGTCTCTTTCCGTCTCTAGATGAGGTCATTGGTCAGGTTTGGTCTAGTATGAAGTAATAACTAGTTATTATAATGTCGATAACTCTTAGCAGACTCGTCATGGCAAAATCAAGCGTGCACAAATCAATAAAGACATTAAAATGTTGTAATAGTAACAGTTTATGCAAACTTAATTCTAGATCAACATTGCATTCACGTGCAAACGCCCAAAATTTATAGCCAATAATTGAGTGTTGTATGTTCTTTGACGCTTATTTAGAAATCTTTCTTTAAGTACTTCTAAGTGAGCCTCTTTCGGTTGCTCTATGCATTCACAGTCTTCAAACGGGAGGACATTAGTTTGATGTAGGAATACCAAGTTCAATACCTCTTACCTGCAAAAAAACTGTTTACACTGTCTTCGACGCTGCATTATCATGAAAAAGAGGTGAAACACATGACCGTAACAACTTCTTTATTTTTAGTTTCCCTTACAAAAAGGTTTTACACTTTTACTAGGTACTTTTCCGACGTTTCGGTCAGTAGTATCAGTTTATAACGATTAGAAAGTTAACTAAAACATTTTATTTAGTAAAGTTGGATATTTAAGAAGAGAGAGTGCAACAGTTTCAAGTGTTTCTTCATCGGGAGTAGGTAAAGTAAATTGCAACTCTTTCCAACTTGTTGTTTTTTTGTCTGATATTGAAATTGTATAGACCTATCGCGTTTTCGCTTGACTTGATAACGATATTATGTAATATCATGTTAGTTATAATGAAAATCTTTGCAAGGATGCCTTTAAGATCGATGGGTCCAAGAATTGCATATCTACCATCAAGATTCGCAAGATAAGGCAAGTCAAGTGACTTAAGTAAGGAAGGAAGTCTATTTTTATCCAAATAAATGAGCAAATTCTCTCAAGACTTTATTCGTCATTTTTATCGGGTCCTAATCCAGAGACGTTGCGGAAATCGTTAGCGTAATAGTCACTACTGGAACCGACAACATTTTTCCATACAATTGAGCAGTTTTTTATTACAATTAACGTATGAAAAATGTTATTTAGATTTTTTTGGAACTTTATTGGTTTCCTCAGCATAAGAAAAGTTATTTATTGAAATAAATGACAACGCATATCCTTAACACGTTCTACAATAGGTAGTCTAGAAGACAATCACTGCTATAAAGTGATTTTCCACAACGATCGTCATTTAAATGCCAAGCCAATAAGAATTAACATGATCAGACAGACAAACACAACAACTACTGGTAAACATGTTTACTTCGTAATGACAATTGGTATTTGAGGCCTATTACCACATCTTAAAGTAAAACGATTGCTGTTGGAGCGAGATGGAAATCTACGCCAAGTATGTTCTGTCCTGCTTCCTCAACTAGTCCTCTTGCCCAGGTAGGCTTGATAAATTAAGTGTGAGATAAATTAGCAAAGTCACAGTCATACCGGATTCTCAAAAGTGTTTACCTTTACTCTGATACAGCTTTTACAATGTTTGTGTAACTGTAAGCAAGACTTTAACATAATAATTTGGTGTGAGGTAAACATTCAAGAAATTTTTCGCCGTCAACGATTATCGTCTTGATTATTACTTATTGGAGACAGTAAAATTGTACCAACTGGTTGGAGCTCAACCAAGTTCAATATCTGTGCCTTAGCAAGCTTATTAAACAATACATTTGATGTAAACCATTCCTCCAAGATTTAATATTTCCGTCGACTGTCATAATATAACTCATTACTTGACTCCTTATAAAAAGTATTTTCAGTTTTTGTAATCTAAATATATATATTATAGGAGTTATGCCGTACAAGAGGTCGCTGATTTGAAACTAGTTCACTACAATATGGAATCGCTAAATCACAGGAAAGGGAGAATAGTATTAAACATCCGTTCCTTCCCTGCATAGAAAGAGGCTAACAGTGGGAAATCTTCATGCGTTGGGCGACTCAGAAAGAAGGTCCCGGTCTAACAGAAATCTCACACATAAGGCTTAAAAGTATTAAATCATAAATTCAACATGTACACATTCATAATCAAAGCTTTTGCCGACTTATGGCCCAAAGCAGGACGTTGGCCTCTTTCAAATTGCTTTACGACGCTTGATCCCTCGAAGGGTTTATTGCTTGCTTTAAAAATAAGTCTCATGCCCACACGGCACCTAATACAAACCCACGCCGAAACTCGTTTTGTGTTGTGGGTTTACGAACTTTACATGCACTAACATGACATTGCACAGATATATCGAAGCAATTTAAAGGCCCACCCAAATATCGCTAAGTATAAAATCATGGTGAACATTCCTAAAAAATCAGATCCAATACAGTTTATGTCCCTGAAATTATCATGTTATCGCACGTATCCTTATGCATCACTCATTTCGAGCACAATAACGAGCAAAAATATTTATCCTGAACATAAATTGATATTTTACTGCCCAGATATCGCAAAACTATCACTCCTATCGGGCCCGAACGGACTATAAATTTTATAACAACAAAATCGAAACGAGTTGCCGGCTGCATCATCAAAGAACCTGTGATTTATATCACCAAAACGTTTAAAAAGCGCTATTATGTGATGCCAATGATGTAACATGTAAGAAAAATTGTGGCTTGAATTACGTTGAATTTCATTCTCTAGATAGGGAAGAACAAAAACGATTTCACGCAAAGAAAACCTGAGTACAAACAAGTTTGTTGAATAATCTGCGGCATAAAGGGCCAGTTTAAAAATATGAGGTCACGAGGAATTCGGCAAAGAAATTATTCTTGTAAAGTGGTGAGTTGTGGCATAAGGAAACTATTACGTACTGACTATAACCTTACGACAGTCAGTGTATATGTAAGTCGCATCTCAAAAAGAAGCTCATACAGTTAACGAGATGATTAAAATGTCCCTTACCTGTTCATGCTAAATGTTCTCATAATTGGCCGATTGTAGCACATTTATATCTAGCACTCGATCTTATATTTTATTGAACGGTGACAATTACTGCAGAGCTTCGATTCCGGCAATGTTTACACATTCTCCGCTTCCTGTTTAGATCGGAGAAGATATTTGTTCAATTCTCTCTTGTATAGCCCTCTTTCACGGAAGTAGGTTTCCCTCCAAACGAGGAAAATATTAGGTTAATACTAGATTGCTTACACCGGTCAGGTACCTACTTTATGAGTAGGTTTGGCATGTAGAGTGTTTTGCATCCGCGTGCCCAATGGATTCGCAAAATGTTTGAACTTTGAATACCAACAGAGGACCTCAATTAAAACCCATAAAGTTTACCTACTTGTAAGTATTTTAAGGAGGATACATTGCATGCTTTAGGTGTCTTTTGTCGTCCAAAACATGGCTTGGTAGTGTTGAGTATAAATTTACATGGTGGCGCCCACATCTCAGGAAGAAAACAATACATTACATGGTCCATCAAAAGATTTGGGGATACCTACTGATGGCAAGACAATAAGACGCCAATATACCGTGAAGGTGACTTGAAATTGCATACGTATACATGAATGGATAGTTTTCTTAAGACAAGTCGTTCTTCGATCGAGTCAACTAAAGTAGACTATTAACGCTAATAAACGAACTGAAATAAAGACGACTTGGGTTAGTTGGGGTGGCAAAATTACTTTGTAATTGAAATGATGAACTTAGCTACAAATTTAGTTTATTTACAGATGTTACAACTTGTTTATAAACGGAAATTGTGTTTTTCCATTTCTCTGAATGTTTACTTGACTAAATCTGATAAACTTAATTGAATTCAAAACTCCGATACCGCAAAATTTACGAAAGCATAACAGGCAACAAACTTAAAAATCGAAACTAACTAATAACAATCAAACGCATACTTACTTCACTTAATAGCAGTTGATTACAAAGACAATTTTTTGCTAATTACAAAGCAATACATTAGCGTCGAGACATCAAGTCACTATCAAAACTTCCGAAACAAATCAATCGGTGTTCTGTGCGAAATAAATTCGTATTTTACAGAATTGGTTAGTTTCGCACACAATTGCCAAACGTTTCATTTCTTCGGCCCCCCGTGCCTGGCCGGCGCTGCATGTTATAAAGTGCGGAGAAAGCACAGCGGTCGAACAGTCGCGCGCGTCCCGTCCGCCATTGTTGCGTTTAGTCCGTTTCGCGCCCTTTTCTGACGTGCAGTCATTTTAGTGTTGCAAAGTTTAACGGATAATTTTATTTGTGTATTACAATGGAAATGAGGTAAATATTATTTTTATTCTATTTAGTGACGAATTTATGTATGTTTGGGCATATCAAATATTATTTTCGTCCTATCTAAAATTAATAATTAAGTACTTATCAAAAGTTCGATTTTGCCGGTCAAGTATTTTTCCAATTTGAAACTTTTATTTAAACTCTAAATCGATATGTCATGTCACTTAATTTCTAGGTAATGATGAGAAATCAGTCGCTTTCTAGTCGCATTGGCAGTAATAGTGTAGAGGTAATGTTTCGTAGCTCACCTACGTGGTTAGCGTAATTTCTATAAACCAACCATTATACTTACGTTCTCGTGATACAACAGAGTGACTTGTAATTATAGAGTACACGCAACAATACTAGCTATCAATTTTTGGTCATTGCTTTGAAAGCTTACGAAAAACCTCCACAGTTGCCTGAAGTAAATCTCATTTCAATTCAAGAAATAAGGATTTAATAATATTTTTAATACCATTTTAGTGCTTAATACCAATTCGACATTGCGTAAAATATTCAGATTTTTATTTAATTAGTAATCCAATAAAGCAAATTCATAAAAATTCGGAAGAAATATTTTTTGATGCAAACCTTAAAAAGTGACTCTTAACATGATAAATATTTATTTCAAGCCTACTTAAGCTTAGTTCCTCAGCCCCAGTGAGGTAACAGAGATCAATATACATAACTATTCTACTTTCTAATTATTTCCTTACTCTTCGAGCCTGATAAACGTTTAAGATCGCTTACAATTAATATGCGGGACGGCAATATAGTTAGCATAACAGACTAGATTACACGTAACTAACAAATCTATTGATCTTCATTGATCCTGACGTAACTCGCTACCGGTTTCTAAATGAAGCTTGATCTAATAGCTACTGTATATAAATAAAAACGAATTACCTTGATTCCATATTAATGTCTAATCAGAGGACGAATTAAAAAAAAAAGATATTCTATGATAATAAATGTCTCATAATACGCCATAAATATGCATTCCATTTTCAAAAATTGTAACAACAAGAAAGTAGAAATGCCATATTTTTTTAATAGTGAAAACTCTAAGCGACTTATAAAAATGAAAGCTCAAACCTTTTTTTAACACTTGTATTTTAATGTTTTTCTCAAAGGCAATAAAAACGTACTTAACGTATAAAAATGGGTATTTCGACCGAGAAATTCGATATCATGTTACCTTTGTTATGTAATTATGGTCACGAGAGTTCGTGAGCTTCAAAAATCACGTGGCTTTGTTTGTGGTCGTCCACCTTACTGCTATTCAAGGATTTTTTGAATAAATTTGACTATAGTAACACTTATTAACTTACATAATAATATTTAAATGCTTATGAAGTTTCGATCGAAACTAAAAATAAACTGCCTAACGCTAATAAAAATACTTTTCTATTTATAAAGGAGAGCAAATTAAAAAGAAACTGACGAGTGACGACTGTCATCCGTTGCTGAAAGATTGATTAAATACTAAAATGATTGGACGTTATAGGTAATAAGTAAGTTTAGAGACCATTTACGTCCTTCAGCTTATAAAAATCAAAATAATAAAAACGGCTAAAACAGTAGCTCTGTGCCCTTCTGTCTTCTCTTTCCTTCATATTTTAATCTTCGATTGTACCTTCCTACCTAGCTAGACTAGGCAGACTCACATGAGTTCGTTGATACCAACTTCCTGTAGTTAGAATGTCTATAAGATAATGAGTTTCAACATTGTAATTGTCGATTAATAGTGAAAGGTGAATAACCCGTCGTTTGCACTTAAAGAAAACAAGTGAAAATCGCTTTACAAAACATGGAGACGATCAAAAAGTAGATCAATTGCCGTGAGCTGTCAAAAGTTGATCGCTAGCTTTATTTGCGTTAGCTAAGGTAGCCGAAACGTGTCTCTAAATTAATATTTGACGCTTTCCATTCAGCACGCATTAACACAGTTCAAACAGTATGACAGAGTCAAATAAGCTAATTACAACAGACAATAGAGAACAAATTAACATCGTTTTGTTGTCTCGCATACAAAATCGACAATAATAAACAAAGTGAAAGCAAATAACTTGTAATAACATTTTTAGGTCAGCCATTGATCGCTAGATTGAAGTTCTAAAAAATCTATTGTAGCATTATTAATTAGTTTGACGTTATTTGTAATAGTTGCATCAATATTATTGTAGCAATGAACTGGAAATATAAATAAATAGTATTAAGGATATTGGGAAATGGCAAGACTTAAAATATTATTATTATTTTATTAATATATGTCTATTCTTTTTATTTACTGTTATTATTTTATTTTTATAAGCCATCGAAGCACAAATTCAGGTCTTTAGGTATAACATAAGTTTATAGTTTCTTTTTTTAACATAACTTTTCGTTATTCCCTGAAAAGAGTAAAAAGCTAAGATTACAAATTACAAAAAATACGTATGCTAATCAATACTAAATTAACCCAAAAATATACCTATATATTCAGTTACTCAAAACTGACTAGACAAGCCGCAAAAATAGCCTCAACAATGTTTACAATTCAATGGCCTGTCTATGCAATGTTTCCGATGAAGAAAGCGTTTGCGTAACATCTCATAACACTTAACAAGTTCAACTTAGCATGTGCTTTGTATGCTAACGTACGCTTTGTTACGACTACTTTACACCGAACTGCGGTCATTTGCGTGTCATACAAGTGTCTGGGCCACACGACGTCACTTATAAACTTTAATTTTGTACGATTTAATTGTTTTATATGCAATTTTCATGCTATAGAATTAAGATTTATGCGATTATTTAGGTATGTCGCAGAATAGAGGAGAGAACTATCGGTAAAGGTTTTTGGACATTTAAAAATACTACATTAAAACGTGGTAAGAGTTTGGGGGTGCTATTACCAACTGTTAGGCTTCACAGGCATTTTACCAACTTATTTAAAGTAATGTCGTATTGTGTCCCATATTAACTTTACCTACTTAAATTAAACGGGTATGAGCAACTGAACGTACCATGTAGGTCGCTTTAGAACGGTATTTTACCATGGTATTCATATGGTGAGTAAGGCCCTTAACTACAGTATGTAGCCCACGTTCAACCATTGTGTCTACTTTGAGTATTTTACATACTGTTATAATCACATCTTAATGGAACTAGTAAACGTTAACACTTCGTCGAAATAACTTGCGGGTTTCTACATTGTTTTGAGGAGGTATTGTATGAAGAGTTATTTTGAAGAGGTATATAAAACCTTCTTCGTCTGTCTTCTTTTAAATCTATCTCGGTTGAGTTTCTAGGTATTGATTTCTGGACTACTTTTTCATTTAAAATAAGCAGTTAGTTAATCTTGTGGCTACAAGTAATCAGCAGAAAATTACCCAAATAGAGTCGTATTAAATTAAACAAAATTACTTTTCATAAGTCTTACTGCCTTCATTGTTCTTGAGTGTCATTTGCTTGGACGACTCGCAAGCAGGTCAGATCAATTAGGTTGCTCAAAGACATCAAAAGCCTCATGATTCTCGGGGACCATGCAATTCAATGATCTTGAGACCAAATTGTCTCGATTAATCTCCGACGGTTGCCGAATCGGATCGGTCATGTCCATTCGATTTATTCTGGCTACCTAACAAAGGATCGTCGTGAGGACATTGTGCGTAGTTCCTACAACGAAACGATTAGTGTTGTAATCGAGATGCAGCTCTTATCGATAGATGATGAAATCGATTAAGCGCTGGTCTTTAGTAAATCTTTAGAAGCTAATTGTGTATTTGTTAGGGTAATAAGTTTGAGCTTAATGAGGTTGCGGTAGGTCTTTTTAATAGATTTATTATGCTAAGTAAGTGATTAACTGTATGGTCTTTTATTTTCTCGTGTTGTAATTTGAATAAGGTTGTTTAGCAAATTGATAGTAAACTCTCCGTCTACTCTTGGCTGGCAGCCCCTTTTGTTCCTAAAAAACTTAGTGTAATAATTCAAGCTTTTACAAGTCAATGACAACTCGTATAGTTGCTATAGAAAATTACAGGAAACTCCATAATTATGCAGAATTTGGCATTCAGAATTGTTGAAACTATTTGATATCTCTGCATTAGTAGTTGTTGTAGTCCGGAAAATAATATTAACTACGTTTAAAATAATTACGGAATACACGCAACAGACAAAATGCTAGGAATTAGGAAGCTCATACACAAATTATTACTTCACTTTTGTAATCGATTTGTGCGATAATTATAATTGCGGACGAAAGTCATGAGTGTCATGTAACGTGAATTTATTACAAATACTTGAAATATAGCACTGTATTTTATATTTCTTTAAAGAAATTATGAAGCTCCACGGCCTACGCATAGGTAAAAATAAAATATCAGAATTATTAATTTACTTACGTGGCTTTTGTTGCTGAAGCACAGTTAGTACAGACTTTCGCCTTTATGGTTAAACATTAATTACCAAGAGGACTTATTAAGTAAATTACAAAACTAATTTTATTATCATAAAACTAAGCATAAAACACAATAGCCAATTGGACAGCAAGTACAAAAGCAGTATTATGGCATTAGAGAAACCGACTCACTTTCTTTGTAATTGGGTGCAAGTCACACTTGCCAAGAAGGCATAACATTATATATTATACAAGTTATTCACTCTATAATGTTCATAGGCCGTGTAAAGCACAGCGTCACAGCTTGGCGCAGATGCGGGGAGCTGTTACGCAACCTCTGTGTGAAAATGAAAACCGACTGGATTTACGACATCGGTAGCCCGACCAGTCTAGATTGGAGATAAAAATTAACGTGCGTGGTTAACTTGTAGAGAAAAACTACGGTTCCGTGATGTTGTGATTGTTTTCAAATGGAAAATTCGTTGAATGCTATCAAGTTTTTGTGTCCGCTTCCAAATTTTTGTACTTACTATTACCATCGACTTTCAGCTGCATTAAGCAAATGACTATGGAACCTCTATTAACCCAATTTCAATAAGTCAGTAATACAATTGCTCTGATTTCGTTGCAAATAATTATCTGGCTTTGTTGGAAGTGAAGGGATGGACGAGCGGTCGTCAATAATGAAAATGCATTTAACTACAGACTGGAACAATTAAAAACACTAATTTTCTTTAAGGTATTGCGCAATTGTCAGAAAAGATTGGCTCATTGGATATGCACAACAACAATTCTAATGAAAACGTGACAAGCCGATTTCTAGAAGACTAACCTTCAATTACAAGATAATTAATAGGAAATCTCACGCACATTAGACACGTGAGGAAATAGGATGCGAAACTGAAGGCGGGAAAATAGTTGAAAGCGAGTTCCGAAACTCCAAAACCTCGAGATTTAATGAGGATGTCGGAGACACGCGAAGCCAGGTAATTGTAGGCAGAAAACAGTAATCACTATTGGAAACAGGTGGAGAAAACTGAGTGACCCCGAGCTGATTGAAGAGCTCTTTGTTGTTCCTGGAAACTTGTTCAGAACCTCAAGGTTTATGTTTGATGATCTTTATAAGAAGTAGGTAGAAGGAATAGGTAGGTAGATAGGTGGTTAGGAGGTAGGTAGGACGTACTTACGCCCATCAAACATACTATTGGCTTCCTTGAATATTTCACTGGTAGAATATGCTAAGCGACATTGGCATTATTATAATCTACATACCTTGAGCATAGATCTACTTTCATTTTAGAGGAATAATGTCATCGGCCTTTCCAATAGAAATTACTTCAGGGTCATCTCATTCATTAGCTTTTAATGAGGCCAAACCGATACCACATCAACTGTCAAATCTTGCACCATCAGATAAATCATGGGTAGGTACTTAGTGAATTAAATTAACAAATTGGCTGATCAATTCATGGCCGATTTCACAATGGTCATGCGCAGTTGTAAACTAGGGCTGCATTTGTCAATTGTAGTCAGTAGGGTTGAGGTGACAACTGTTCCTTCTCATTTGAATATCAGTTACTGAAAGCTGACTTCCATCAGTTCCTCAACTAACATTTCGACCTTTAGGCATATGACTGTGTAGACTGTTGAATATTATACTCTATAACTATGTCTTATATTTTTGATGGTCACGCATTATTTTTCGTTGAAATCTTACCATGCCTTAAGTACAAATGAAAAACCCACAACTATCAAGCTTATACGGCAAGAACATTTCGTAAAGACCACTCTAGGAAACTTAAGACGGGACTTCGAAGCATAAATCCCATTTAAGTGAGGATGCCGCTCAGACCTTTGGTAACCCTGCCGGAGTTCCACCTGACCCGACGTCGTGACGACACTGACACACATGTCAAACATGTCACAGAACAGGTCCGACTAGATCCTCCGTGTGGTAACTCCATACGATTGTGCGCAAACATTCGGGTAATCGCTATTAATTGGATGATGTAAGTGTTGCATCAAGTTACGGGCTTGTGTGGTTGGACCTTGGTAGGGATTCTTCGAATTTCTAGCCTATTGTCTGGTAACATGTCAATAGACACCTGGTTATAATGCTACTTGTATCAAGACACTAAGTAATTGCTGTAAAATGAGCAATGATTTTGAAAACTGCCTAATAGTATGGTAGTGGCGATTTCTGTCATCGTACCCGTGCAGAATTATTAGCACATGTATTAGATTATGCTGTATCAAAAGTGTCAACTTTTATAGCTGTAGCACGACTCCTGTAGTTTCCACACGTTATAATGACCGGTTTCCATCACATAGGATGCAGATTACATCTTTGGCAATCACATCGAACCCCGTTTATTAAAAGCCACGCATCTTGGCTAATTCTATAAATCGCAGTTTGTATTGAGGGCAGTCGGCAAAATGCTAATATGATGGGAGCGAGTTTCCCGGAGGCGAGCCGCCGATGACTTACGTAACAGCGAGTGCAAGCCGATGCAGAGAAAACGCAGCTGTCAATGCAAGTGGAATAAATATGGATGAAATTCTAGATCGAAAAGATTGAGAGGAAAATACGTGTTACGCAATAGCTTGACTGAAAAAATTACGCAGTATTTTAGATACTCGTAACTTAAGGCAGAATTAAAGAACTCTATCACATGAGGCTCAAACTGGCAAAGCGTTAATATCAACCAACGCAGTCTGGACAAAGGTCTCCCCGAATTACGACACAGCTCATTCTACTCCTCCTCCGCCTTTCGCATCAAGCCCGAGCCAGCTCCGTTTTTAGGACAAGCGTCCTTCGGGCTGAACATCCATATTTTAAAAATCTAAATGAGACATGTATCAGACAGGCAACATGTTCCTAATTAGTACAGTAGTGATCACTGCAAGTCTAACCGGAATTTGCCTCTCACCCATTTCTCTAAGTGAACTTTATAGTTTAGACTTTATCGTAAAATTAGCGCACATTAAATTAAGGTCTAGTAAGTTGAAGGCAATTAAACGAAAATTATTAGTCACTTAAAATTTAAGATTTAAGCGTGTACAATACAGTGTAATTATGCTAAAGTTACACATACAACATAGTGAATATTTAGATTTAGGGTTGTCAAATCTAGTGTTAGAATATTATTCGGCTTAGCTTCATGTCACTTTATTAACTAAACTTTGATACGCGCCCACTGGAATGGGCCGTATATCAGTTAAGTATAAATATCCTATGACACTCACAAATAAAGTAGCTTTCTTTTAATAGAGGAAAAAACAAAATCAATTCACTATTTCTTGAGATTACTTAACTTCTTATGCTAGCATAGAATCGCGAAGGTTAATTTCAGAAAAACCTTTTATTACTATTATTTTTATACCACACAACACCAACTTGTATTTGTTCTATTATTGTCTTACTCTTGCTTGTAAGTAATACAAGGTATACATCGACTAACATCCACACTACTCCCAAATTAAGTTTCAGAACTAGTTATTATGTCACTGAATTCTTACGTGCGTTGTAGCTGATTAATTTGGCTAATGAAGCATCCGCACTGTATGTGAGGTTTGTGAGCATTCTAAAAGGTAACATTCTTCATAACTACGTGAGTGTGGCATGTTATGTGTAACACACTTTCTTTGTTTTCTCCAAGTCACAGTTCAATCAAGACACAATTGAAGCTTCATGAGAAAGTAACTAAGTATTTTGTTGGTTTCTATTGCTACGACTTGACGAAAGCTGATATTAATGAATAGGTACCAGGGCAGAAGGAGTCGACAGTACTTTGATAAGAGTATTTCTTAATTCAAATGAGGTAGGCATTGTTAGTAAGCCAAATTGTCGTTAATAAATTCCAAAACAAAAGACACACGTCTACAACGTAACCCATAGTAGACATGTTAATTAAAGTTCATACAAAAACTTCACACGCCAACGTATTATCACGTAATACAAAAAATCGTTACAAATAACCAGTTAATGACAAAAACGTAACGTGAACGTTATATAATTAACGGAACGTACAACCTTAACGGCTTGCCCTACACGTGCACATTCGGTGTTCACACTCGTGGGTGCGCCGGCGCATTCAATGCGTGGTAAATGGATCATATTAATGTCGTGATCTTGCACACATAGATACGTACATACATACGTACCTATGTATGTGTGTAGGTAGGTGTATCGTGTCGCAGTCGGCCGAGATAAACGAGATTAATCGACCTTTAGTGATAAGATTTGACATCGGCATTTGTTGCGATTTTGGCTGAATGTGCAATGTAACTAATGGTTTGAGATTCTTAATCGGATTGGCATATCTTAAGATTGTTTAATTCGCTGTGAATAATTTGACCACACGTGAAAGCTTGAATACTTTAGTTCAAAGTTACCTAAACTTTAACCAAATAATAACAATACGCATTTACCAAAGGGCACTCGAAAATAAGTTTAAAAAAAACTTGGCGAGGTACAATCAGTGCCAATTAAAAAAACTAAGTCTAGATTCATTACAAGGAGAAGAAAGAACTCTCATGTCACAACACATATTTAACATTTACTTAATTGTGGTTTAACATTATTATCTAAGTAGTTAGGTAATGACATTCTCTAAAATCTTTAAATTATACAATACATTTTGTTCGGAATACCGGAACAATTAACAGATGCAGTGATAAGTAATTTTCGCAAACAATAAAATTATTTTTAAAATAGCATTGTATTCGTTTTTTTAGATGGAAAGATTTAAACAGTTGCTCACATTTGCAAATCTTTGATCTCTCAAAGCCAGTTTTGTTATAAAATAAAATTAACAGATAAGTAATGATAATCCGGAACCGGTTATTTTAAATAACTTTTCTTTCTAAAATACATAGTTAAATTAGTGAAATGACACGAATCATCGCTGTTTTGTGATTAATGCATGTTAATTTGCAAAATTACACATCTATTTTCTTTCTCATTTTAAAATCTTCGGCTTATGCAAAACTATTTAAAACAGTTGTTTTGAAAGACATGCTAAAAGCTATTATGTCTTTAGTTCAATACTCTTTTATAGCTTTGTTTATTTTACGATATCCGGATGTAGGAAAACCTTATAAATTACTTTCGTTTTCCTTTCAATCAAGTATATCGTGGATATTTTACTTTTAAGTTTTAATAATTAATAGAGAAAATGACTAAGCTCAAGCGCATTTTAATAATTCAATTTCATTTATTTCATTGTTCCTGTGTTTTTCTATTTAAATGTTTTGCAAAATAAGGCTAGGTCCGTTTACGATAGGTAAATAATAAAATACTTGACTATTTTACGTGTATTACTTTACAAAGATTTTAGAATGGCAGTCATGGCATCTACAACCATATAGCAAATAGTAGGTACCTCAGCCAATACCTGTAGTAGACAAGTACTAGTCCCTTACGTAACAATGAAAACTCTTCGCCATGATTTATTGGCTTCCCTTTACCTGATCTACTCCACTTCTACACACGCACTACCGAGCTTAATTTCCGCGTACGCCTGTCACATTTCTTATAGCTAACAGTGGAGTGTTAAACAAGGAGGTTATTACACAATCGAAAGTGAAATCTTGACAAAATGTCATATCAGCACGCGATTCCACCGTGACACGCTTCTGTTTAATTAACGTAATCATGGCAGTGACCACGCAGATTGTGGGGACCGAGCTTTTTTGTAAAGGGCGCCTATATAAAGATGAGAGTAGGTACATTATGTCCAATAAGTCAATTACCTCATCATTTACTCAACTTTTAATAAACTACGCAAAAATGAGTGTCCAGAACAAAGTTGACTATCTTTGTTTTTGGTCAAATGAAGTTTGAGAAGAAGAACTCGATGGAGATAATTTAACAGAATTCTAAGGTACGATCCTACTAGCTAACACCTTAAAATAATTATAGATAGAGCTTAACAGTTATAGCTTCTAAGTGTCAAGAAATTAATACCTACAGATACTGCGCTCATTCACGCACCAATTTGAATTTTACTATATTCATAACTGACCTAAAATCGACTATTTAATTGCCTCCAATAGACATGTGAGCAAATATTAATGAATACAAGTATATGCGAACAAATAATTCATTGAAGTTGAATATAAAGGACCACTCCTGCGCGCAATTCATGTGTAGATTGTACTTACCGAATATTTGCATGTTAAAAGATAAATTACTGAATGAAATGAATGGGACACGTGTTCACGATCCTCGCATCCTGGTATGAAAACTGTTTGATACATAAAATATGAATAGGCAATGTTGTAATTGCAATAGCACTTACAGCATTGCCTATTCATGTAATGGGCAATGTTTTGTCCTTTAGCGCTCAGCTAATCTGTCTATTTTTTAAGTACACACTTAGTACGTGAGCCTTTACTAAACACCAATGAAACAGTCTTAGTTTGCGCTCAATATAAAGAAAATGGACCCACTTGAGGAATCTCCTTTCACACACCTGTTAGCTCGGTTTCGGCAGAGGCCAGTAGCCCAGCAGTGGACTATAACGGGCTGATAATAATGAAAAAGCTATACCTTCCTACGTACGTAGTTACACGAGTTTAAAAAAAGATAGTATATAAGTCACACTGCTCGCTCTATTCCCATAAAAACAAACATGTAGAGACTTTCTTTAATAACAATTACATACAGCAAAAGCTCTAATTACTTTTCCTACTGATGTAATACACCAAGTTTCTTTCGTTACACAAGTGTGTACACGCCTTAAAAATAAACGAGTCACCAGTTCTTTTTGTTGCGACATTTATTTCCGTAAGAGATTAAAAGCTGCCAATTCAGACTTAAGTAATAGAGCTTTTAATTTTTTGTTTCTTTTTTACAATTTACAATACTAAGAGAGAACAAACCAAAAGAGATTCTATCTCGTATTTCAGCACAGCCGAAAGCTCTAAACAATGATATATATATTTTGATAATTTGCTATTCATCTTATATCAACCCTAAGCTCCTGACAATAGCGGCTTCAAGAAAATAACAAACTCTGCTTTGCAATATTAGTATAGATAAAAGATTGACAGAAACAAACATTTATAAACCGCAATAGATTCATGTAACTCTCAAATCGTGATCAATTCACTTAAAATTGCTCCAAATTGCTTTACTGCTTATTTGCATAACGCGCAAAATATTTACAAAAATGGCGGAATTCAATAAAGCTGTTGTTGTCACGAAACATTGACGAAACTAATTCGTTGCGTACGTTACAGTTTACGAGACGTTGTGAAGTTAACTTGACAATGAAAGTGAAGCTCATGCGTCATTAGACTGCGCAGTGCGCGTGCGCAGCCTCTTGACCATAACTAGGTAATCGAAAGGAAAAGTGTTTGGATAACATAAATCAAGTTTACTGTCAGACAGAGAGTTTGAAACGGGAAGCTTTGCTTATTTAATGTCTCATATATTACTATAACTCGGTACGCTTTCATAATTATAACGATACGCGAGAAATATTTCAAATTATACAGAGAGTGGAATTCAAGAATTGAGCTGTATGATTAGAAAACTTGCAGACACAAATATTTACGTCAAAAAATAGCCTGAAATATACAAAAAGGACTATATAGACTTCTGATTGTCCAGGCAAAATATAAAACAATTAAAAAGAGCGTATAAATTAAGGTACCCATAATAGTATGTAATTATTACCGAGACAACTGACAGCCCTATATTAATTTGAAAACAATGAGTCATGTTACGCCTGCGCTTGCAAGCAATAGAGCTTTACAGCCTTCGATTAACGAAATTAACACCGGATAACATTGTGTCAGTTTAACTCAAGATTTTGCTTTATAGAATAACAAAAGCGGAACTCAATTAATATTAATGCACGTTTGTAAACGTATTTAAGATGGCGATCAATTTATAATTAAACGTTTGAAAGGCCACCTTTCTCTAAGCTTGAAAACCTAGTATCTAGTTTTAGACGCTTTAGACGGACTCGTGCTCGTTATGAGATATTATTATATTATGATTAGCATTGACTAGTTTTATTTAAAGGTTAATGTTTTTTTATAACAATCGAATCAAACTAGATTTGCAAAGAGATGAAAAGGAAAGCTCATTCATTTGTAAAGTGAGTGTCATGTGTTTTTTTTTATAGAATTGATCATTGGTATTACAATTTATTAAATATCGTATAAGATCCATTCAGTAGAAGATCCATTCCCGTTAAACCTTCAAAGTTTCTCAATTGCTATTTTTGTGGCAATTTTGATACAAATAACTCTTTTTCTGACGTAAAATTACAATTCTACTATAACACATAATTTCCTAATGACTCAGTGAACTACTTAACAGTAACCACAATCTACATCTCTGTATTACATTCTCAGATGAAGTTATAGAAGCGATTGCATTCTGCATTCCGCGGCAACACAGGGTGCATTAGCCAAAACCCGTCACGGCCCGAATGGTCAGCCATTGTTCGAGCAACATTTATTGCGTCGCGTCTGCAAGTGCGGTAGCTGCCAGCTGCCAATACGCAAGATCCCATTTCACGACTCGATGGTTTTGATCGAGAAAGCAGTGTGTTTATTTCCGATTGACAGTATTTCGAGAATATTTGGCAGTAATTGGTAACCACAGACCATAAAAAAGGCGTCTACATTTTCTTCCAGCGGTCAATGACCGGCATGAATGCGGGTTTAAGTATTACTAGCTTTACGCACGCGGCTTCGCCCGCGTCGGTGTTGGTTATATCGCGTTTCCAAGAGAACTCTTCAAAAGTCCGGGATAAAAACTATCCTATGTTCTTTCTCAAGGTCAACTCTATCTCTGTACCAAATTTCATTAAAATCAGTTCAGTGGTTTGGACGTGAAAGCGTAACAGACAGACAGACAGAGTTACTTTCGCATTTATAATATTAGTAAGGATTAGTAAGGATATGCAAAAGTGAACTTAGTTAGTAATTAATACATAAGTGAATTATTTTATTGGAAATAAAACTTAAACGAACTTAATTTTACTAAAACAGTTATAAGTCTCTTAACTAGCGTAAAGAATATCGACCAGCGAAACTGCAATAAAAATAATAAAAGAACACAAAACAATTGATTCACGTTTCTGCAATAAACAAAATGTCAAGTTCAAACCAATCAATATGAAAGTTAAATACAATTGTTAGCTTATAACAGTTTCCTTATTGTTTCAATTTATTGTTTTATTTGCAAAGAAATCAATTTATAACGACATACGTAATGTTATTTCACAAGTTAATGAACTGTCGAAAGTATTGTTATTGTTTGTTTTGCAATTAGGCAGTTTGAAGTGTGGCAGTAGGTTTATGATTGTTACTTGTTTTAATTAGTACAACCGCTATTTCATATGACTTATGACTTTCACTGTATTCATTTAACTCATAATTATTGGTGTAAGTAGTTTTCAGCCATTTGAGCTTGTTTGGTCCTTTGCTACGAATTGTGTAATAATTTTATTACAGGCAATCGCCAAAACCTGCTAACATCCATCATTAACCATGTGAGAAATTACGTAACAACATAAACTATCAAAATAACAAATTTTAGCAATGAACATGTTTCATCATACCTGCTTAATTGCATAAATAAATGCCAAAGGACCACACCTAGGATTACGATAAAGTAATGCAACTTTTCACTGTATATGTAGACATATCTGTCCCACTTAAAGTTCGGACGGTTATGTTCCCCGTATGGGCAACAACGATTCTTTTTCCGGTTATCGACAACTCGTTTTGGAGAATTATGCAATTCAGAATATGATACGTTAACTGACCTAAAAGGAACGAGATATTTTCCATTAACTCTGATATGTATTGCTACGATACTATATCCTAAGTGGTCGAGTAGAAAATGTCTACATATCAGGTAATAAAAAGAGCCAATGATTCGAATAACGACCTTTTTCAATTAGATCTTGTAGAGAAACGCCGATTGATAGAAGCGGAAGAACTCTTTACAACTAACATGACATCCTACAAACCATCTAGCACGAGGAAATCTTATCTATTACTTGAAGAGTTTAAAGAAACAAAACAAGATCCGACGCTAGAATAAATGTTCCTAGTCGGTCTCATCAGTTACGATGCGTGAATTCGAAAGTGCAAGTTTTCTACTTTTAAAGACATCGTCTGCACATAAACGTCAACGCTACATCCTAAACAAGACGCGGACAAGTTCACACATAAATTAATTGCAATACAAACTATCGGAGTTCTATCGGTATGTCTTAGAAATGCGAACCAGTTAGGACAGCATTCCGACTTTACGATAATTGTAGCTATTATCTTGTCAAGTGCCGTAAAATCCTCGTAATTTGGACTAAATACGCAACCTCATTGGTCTCACACCTGCTTCGTGCAAAATAGTTCCGCCGTCATCGAATGAAATCAACTTAAAGTTACACAATATGCCCACCGTCCACGGTGCAGTGTCCGTTTTGGAGAATTGTATTACATAACAGCAGCATGCTTCGCACTTGCTATTTAAAGTTTATAATAATGACGAGGAGAAATTTAATTTAATTCCATCTTCAGACATGATATTGGTGTGGTTAATTGTGAGATGAATGCAGGAAGAAACGAACTGGAGTTAGCATAACCACATGATTATACTTGTAGATTGGAAACGACGTGATTATTCACATTTTGATTATGAATTATACGTACCTACTTTCAAATACAATGTATTTGTGATATCGAACCTAGAAACTACCTAAAAATGTTTTCTAAATGTTTAATGCAAGTTTCATCTCAATCATGAGAAAAAGCAATGTCACCTGAACAAAAATGCAAAATCTATAATTTTTTGTCCTTCCTATCTGTCACTCTTTCTCCAACATGTAACTCGAGGCGGAAGAAGAGGATAAACACATATCTGAATGTCTAGATTTAAACCTTTACATTTGTTTTGTTTCAGGTGGAGGTATTTGTTGACGTTGCTCCTGCTCGCCGTGGCGTTCGCAGAGGAAGATGACAGCATCCCCGATGCCGGCGTTGATGACGACAGTGATGAAGTGTCGCTAAACCAGGAGGTAGGTTTACAACACATTTGTAAGATAGGAATAAAGCGAAGTAAAATCAAAAACTCAGGCTGACCTCTTAAAAATAGGTAATATAAAGAAAAAATCTAGTATCAAAAAGACTTAGTTAATTCATCCACAAAACTTTGTCCATAACTCCTTAACGAAATTAAAAAAAAAGAAGCCGTCCGCTCTCCGACATCCTTCATCTAGGTTCGCTTTCAAGCAATTAGAGATTCAAGATTAATCGATTATTAAGCATTTCATAATCGATAAATCTTACGATTTGGAACCTCCCTGATCACTATGCCTTATTTCCTAGCGCAGACCGCACTACAGTCATGCTCCATATATCTAGTTCCTCCAAAACAAAGCACAAGTAACACAAAATACAAGTGATAGTAATACTTTCTGTTTTATTCAAAAGAGTGAACGTTAACGTTTAATTTAAAAGATATCAATCACAGCTGTAGCAGCCATGTCTTATAATTAACAGCTGATCGAAGCGATCTATCAACAACAGCAAGCGGATTTCTGAGTCACGACTTAGCCTTGCTTCTGTCGCTTTTTTATCTAGAACGAAATCTGGACCTGAAATCTAATGACTCATTTCAGACATTTAGAAGCTTGATTTTGAATTTGCGAAATAATTTCAAATTTTATCTTTTGTAGTAAGGTCAGATCTATATTAGCTATTATGTGATCACCTTCATTGAGATTCTCATTTTTGTTACTGTTTATTTAAAATAAACTACAACTCAAAGTAGCTGCTAGTCTAGTATAAGCATCAGTCGATTCAGACTAAGTGGATCAGAATAAAAAACAAAGCACTTTGTAAGTTCAACGCCTTCAAGAGCTCCTTGAACTTAATACAAGTAGGTGCATCATTACAACGCTAGTTACGAAGCACATATAAATTCAATTACTCTAAAACAAATAAAAAGCGCAGAGCAATAAAAACAGAGAAACAGTAGCTGTAGCAACAGAATCAGTTTCCCCGCTTAAACGACAAATCGTGACCAAACGCGTTGAGTGTTACAAATCTAAAGCACTCTGTTACACGATGTTATTTTTATGCTTTATTTTATTTTATCAGGGTAATGTCCGTCTCACAAGGCCGTTGGCAACACTAGTGAAAGTCGAAAGTTATTCTATATTTTATTCTTTTTTTATGTCTGCTGTATCTATTGCCGTGCTCTTGCACATACGGGATTAAATGTTTTAATCAAAATTAAAAAAGAAAACTGAGGAAATTATTGTTATACTTCCAAAGAAATGCAAAATCGTACAAATTTGTGACCACCAAAATAGTGTCGCTTCACTCTGGAAATTAGTCAATAACCTTCTCATCCAAATACCTATAATTATTGTTGTAAGTAGGTACTATGAAAAGTTACGAAAAGTTGTCAACTTAGGATATTATGAGCATATCCACATATCGTATCGCAGTCTATTTTTTCTGCTTTCTTCGTATTCCATGACGAGGTCTTTTCGCTTGCAGTAGAAAGATAAGCTCATATAATTAAGGAAATTAATCATTAAGAAGTTACCTAATTCACGCAGAATGCTTTAATTTTTCCGGAAACATATATATCATCTGTTTTATTACATTCTCATACTACTTAAGTTCTCTTTTGTTTTGTGTAATCGCGTGGGAATTACTCAGAAGTAGTAGTCTGGTAGTAAAACAAAAATGTTGCTAACATTGGATGAAAAACCGTGAAATCGAACTTATGGAGCTACGTAATGTTGGTGAAGACGGTTACGAGTAAGTTTAATCTGGTAAAACTGCTAATTGTTCTAGTCAACCAATTTGTTTTGGTACCGTTAGTTTATTTATTTATTTTGTACTACACAAAGCTCATATCCGTCCGTGTCCGTTAGGTCTTTGGTGTCGAATACGCGAAAGCAAAATCATATATTACATTACATTACATGCATTGGCAACTCCTGACCCTCAATGTAATTGAACTGTTATAAAAGAACAAATCAATGTATCTGACTGAAAGTCTAATTAAGCATTAAAGAACCTCTCACCCGGATCCGTCTCCATGTAACAGTGATATAATACCCGATACCGACACATTGCCGTCGTCTCGCACGATCGCACTTCACCGTCATTTTTTCGCCGCCATAATATTACAGCAATGAAATTTGCACGCGTCGCCAACAATCGAAACTGTTTATAATACAAATTATACGTCGGTAATTGCGTAAATTATGTAATTTCACTATAACCGCTAGACTAACTTCCAGTTTTTTGTCGATTGGCTTCATAAAAACTGAATATTCGCAACTTTAATTGTCCGGAAAAATAATCGGTAAGTACGCGTTTTTTTGCCGCGCGTGATTGTATTGTCACATTAATTATACGTGTCGAGTGATAGAGTCCAAACACCTGCATTTAATTTTCAATTATACTATATGTTAACACGCAAGATCCTATCTGTCTATGGTAGTGGTAGATACTCTTTGCAAATTTCTTACATCATGACTCTTGTTACATTTCAGGAGTCCCGCAACCTTCGGCCGCGAGCATACACCCCCACAGCATATAACGCACTACCCAGCGGCTTCAGACCTACTGCATCCCTGGCTGAGCTAGCCGGCTACCAGCGCCAGGAACAGCAGGAGCAGCAGTACGTGCTCCAGCCTAGGCCGACGCAGCAGCAACAATATGATGAACCGAGACCGACACAGAGGGCACCTCATAGAAAGGTAAGACTTAATATACCAACATTAAACTAGCATATAATATGCATATCATAAACTAGCTGTTGCCCGCGACTTCGTCCCCGTGGGTAGATGATATATGTTATGATTTAGGTATACCTGCCCGGGTTTTTTCACACTTTCCATTATATCTTAGCTCCTATTAGTCGCAGCGTGATGGTTTATAGCCTAAAGCCTTCCTCGATGAATGGCCTATTCCACACAAAAATAATTTTTCAATTTGGACCAGTAGTTCCTGAGATAAGCGCGTTCAAACAAACAGACAAACAAACAAACTCTTCAGCTTTATATATTAGTATAGATAGATAACGAGACTCGAAAAGTAGTTGTTTAAAAAAAAATACAAATCTTAGATTGTGTATCCTTTGTGCCAACCCTGGACAAATCACGTCGCAATCCATCGCTCGATGATAATTTAATTACCATTAAATTTCCATCACCAGGACCAGCGCCCCGCAAGACTGCAGCAACAACCAGTCCAAGAAGTGGAAGAAGAGCTTGAAGATGAGAAAGAGGAACCAGACCGTCTGTCCCAGCTCCTGCAGCAATCCAAGTTCAACTGCGTGAGCAAGCCCAGCGGGTACTACGCCGACGAGGACCTTAATTGCGAAGTCTTCCACTACTGCCAGGACAATGTCAAGCACTCCTGGATCTGCCCTGAAGGATTCACTTTCCACCAGGTATTCATTGAGAGAACTGCTTGGAAATTTCCAAATTACATCGTTATTCGCGTGTAATTTAGAAAGAAAACTGATTAACCTGTCTCTACAAATCCAGTTGCTTAACTATGAAATACTACTATCATTATCTATATTATCACTTGAGCAACTCTACAGGGTTCGACTTATTTATCTGTCATCACTTATGCCATGTTCTCTTTTGGCACAACTCAACAAGACCTCATCTTTCACAGGTACATCTGATTTGCATGCCTCCTACGCACGACAGCATCTGCCAGAAGTCATCTAAGTACCACTTCGTCAATGAGTACCTGTACCGACCCATCAACGAGGAGGAAGTCCAGAGGAAGCCCAACGTGTCCCTCAAGTACTCCGACAGGTACTACCCCTCGGAGGTCTACAGGGATGACAGATACGACCAGGAAGATGAGGAGGAGGTAAGACACGTTTTATATATAAAATGATAAGCTATAAACCTAAAAGTTCGATGTTTGTGTTTAACTGTTAACATAAAGTTGACAAATTTAGCATTAACATGGCATAAGCTTACAGGAAGCTACAATAGAAAAATAACTGTGTAATAAATATACTTAGTACTGAAAATAGTAAGCATAAAGCTGCAGCTAAAACTTGCGAGAGGGACTTCATCTATTTTTAAAAAGGAAATATCTAAACTAAAGTTCAATTTCCAGGAGGAGGCACCTCGCCGCCAGCCAGCGCCCGCGCAGCTGCAGGCCCGGCCCGTGCAGAGGCCGCAGGGCGCGCCGCAGGTGTTCCGCTCCGCCGAGGAGGTCAACATCCCTCTGGTGCAAAGGCGCCCACAACGCCCCTACGACTTCGACTTCTAAGCCGCCTCTCCCTTTAGAAGCCATTGATCGTCGGTTATAAGCTCTATCGTTAATTTAATAAGCCATTTCTACTCAGTGGGTCTTTTCAAAACCAAGTATTTTAGGTTTTCTAAAAACTTTAACATCTTTAACACCTCATTGTGTTACTCTGCAAGAATCGATCTAAATTATATTTGTATACAATTATTTGAGATTGATTGTCGTCAATAAAAGCCACTGATACGTTATGTAACCAACAATTGTTGGAATACGCGGATTGACGCCTATTTAAAATGACTTATCATCACATTATGAAGTTAAGGTTAAGTTTTAATTAAACTTATTTATGTTTCTGTACAATAAGTCACAAATTAGTTGTAAGCTAGTCTTTGCGTAAACTAAATAAGTGAAATAAAAAAGTTAAAATTGTATTAGGTATCTTTTATTTTATATCCTTTCACTAGGTTGCGATCCAAAATATTGCCTCAATATAATTTTAAATGTCACCTTTTGTGTCCGTTACGTAACAAACACCATTTTAGTTTTACCTCGCTGTTCATCCATAGAAACTTTGGTTATCATTCATATCCACCCTTGAATTTATTTATATTTGTGGTTAATAATAAAATCTGTATTTGTTGAGGTCGTCTGATTGTGCTAAAAAATAAATGTTACTTGACTTATATACCGAAAGTAAACGTTACTACAAGAGACGTAAGATTTAAGAGTGTTTACCTCCTCTAACTTTTAGCTTCGTAGCACACGTGGTGCAGTCACAGTTTTTATCACAAACTGTTTCTTTATCAGCAAGTTCCCTGGCTACCATTCTTCCAAACTGGTCATCTAAAAATGCTTCATACTCTGCATCTACCATGTTATTTTCCATAAAGCTTATTTTAGTGGACGAGTATTGTGAGTTGCATTTTACGCAGCTTGAATTGGGGCCGTGCTGCGGTACCTTAAAGCTTTCGTTGCTGCACCTCGCACACGGTGGCTCGGGTCGCCTACACGGTGGCAGGGGCTTTAAGCATGGTGGCTGGGGTTGTATACACGGTGGCACGGGTTTTATACACGGTGGTAGGGGTTTTATACACGGTGGCAGGGGCTGTACACACGGTGGCAGAAGAGACCTACACGATGGCTGGGGCGACCTGCACGGTGACTGGGGCGACCTGCACGGTGACTGGGGTGACCTGCCCGGTGACTGGGGTGACCTGCCCGGTGACTGGGGTGACCTGCACGGTGACTGGGGTGACCTGCACGGTGACTGGGGTGACCTGCACGGTGGCTCGGGAGGCCTACACGGTGCCTCGGGAGGCCTACACGGCGGCTGGGGCGGTTTCATGCAAGACACCGGTTCTTTGGGCACACTATCGAAGTAAGGGCATAACACTTTTTTCACAGCTTCACACGAATGTTTACAAAATTCTTCGGTACTCGGTTTAGGCGTTATTGATAATTTGATACCCAGCATTTTTCTATTCATACTGTTTGACTGGCAAGGCCCCGAACATAGTGTGCTACTGTGATACTCGAGAAAGTCACAACCACTTCGTTTTATCGGACACTTTTTTGTACATGGTCCGATACAAGGTTTATTACCAAGATCTTCTAGAGATTCAGATGATTTGGAACATGACGCACTACACGAAGGTTTTTTCTCAACTTTCTTCTTGCAGCATGATTGAGAAGCTTTACAAGGATCAAATGAACATCCTGTATCTTCAGCGGACTTACAAAGCAGCACTGGAGAAATACATTCCTCTGAGGATTTTTTTTTGCAGAGTTTAGGGCAAGACTTGTTACTAGTTTCATTTGCGTGCTTTTTTAGACATTCTAATAACGAAATAATACTCTTGCTACTGCATGATGTGTCAGAAGAGCATTTAGAAACGTCTTTGTGCTTATAGCAAACAGGCATTTCATCCTTTTTGCCACTGCTTTTTGACCCTTTAGGCTCTAATCCTAAAGATTGTTTACAATGGTGACAAAGATTTTTATTTGAGGAGTCAGAAGGACAGTCTATTAAACAGACAGATTTACTTTTTGTTTTTTTACAGCGAGGGCATTCAATTTTCTTTTTTTCTTGGGTCTTAAGTACTGGCTTGCATGGTATGCAAATGGCCTGATTGGAATCTTTAGAGTGTTTGCAACATGTGGGCAAGCCTATTTTCATACAACGTGGGCAACATTCCTTTTTAGTCATGCAGCAAGATCTTTTACGGTTGCCAATGTTTTGAATATATGACCATGCCCGCTGTATTATGTTATCTGTGTCGGAAGATTTCTGAGGTTTCGGTGCAGAACAAGGCTCCTTTTTCTTGCAGCGATCACAAGTGCGTTTGTGCTCAGAAGTCAATTGCGTAAGATAAACCCGTGCTTGTTCAAATAAAGCCTCTTTGCAAGAAACAGACTCGTTTGAGCCAGTTGCGTTTAATCTTTGACAAGAGGGCCTTCGCGGAGGTGCCTCGCATCGAGGGCATTTGCTTTGGTGTTCTTCGGCAAGTTTTTCCAGATAGGCCTTCGCTTGTTGGAACAGGCCTTCTATACAAATACTAGTGATACTAGCATTTTTGTTGCATTGATTGCAGCGACCCGAACTCATTATTATTAAGCTCTTGTGGTTTTGAATATTTTTATCGTCTGAACATGCGCATGTGTTCTTAGTCGGAGTGTTTTGATCAGCCACTTTGCCTTGATTCCTTTTTACAATTTCTTTTTGCGCTGGCTTTTTGTCCTTGTTACAAGCAAGCACTGGACAATTTTTTTCACAGACCTTGAGCCCTCTCCACTCGCACCGTTCACAATGCCTTTTATTATCAGTCTTTGTTTTATGAAATATGAAACGTAAATTATCGCTGGAAGTGCTCTGGTCTTTGTGGCTGAATGTTTTTTCGATGCTTGGGGCAATAAATTTAGTAGTGATAGCTAAAAAGAAAAATAATAGTTAAAATCAATTCCAGTCCCAATAAACCATAGTAATGATATTTGCAAGCCGACGCGCGACGCTTCGTTACCTGGTTTCAACAATGTTTGAGTCGCTGTTTCACTTCGAGCTGAGTTGACAGCTGCTTTTACGATATTGGGCAATTTCCCGTCAGGTCTGGATATTGTGACGCTCGAAGGTAACTGGGCTTGTTTGGTTTGGTTATTTTTACTAAGACTGGTCGGAGTTTGAAAAGAATTCACTACCGTCGAATATGATTCAGTTTTGATGACATACTCTTCCTCATAGTATTGCAGTAGTTGATCATCATCATTCATCTCTCGCAAAATGAAATATCAGAAGCTATAATTTTGATTATTGTTCTGGATCAGTTCTATATTTTTAAATTTTCTATCAATGCTCCCCATAGTTGTTGCTATATTAGGATCATAGATGTACATTTTCTGTTTTCTGTTCAGACTACGCACCGCATGTAAATGAAGTTTCGCATTTCTGCTGCACGTCATGTTACTTGTTTTCAATATCACATTTTTGTCGTCAGAGGAAGAAACTGAAAATTAGACGTCAACAGAATTATGATCTTTAGCTAATAAAAAATAATTTTGTTATCCCTACTTAGGTATTTCATTTTTAGCAATCACAAACTTACGGAGCTGAGTGACTCGCATTACTATTTTGCATATTGTTAAAAACGCCGACTTAATCTTATCTAGAAAATACCACAAGCAGTTTACTGTAAATGATTTGGCAAGTTTTGTTAATTTACTTAGAGAATTTCGTTTCTCACATTGGTGCTGAAACACAAAAGAATTATGAAGAAATGTTAAAAATTTTATTTTAAGGTAGATATGCTTAATCTACCTAAAACTATGATCATACATGCTAAGGTAGATTGTTCTAGGTAAACCTGGTTGGTACCTACGTAAATATAGTCATCAACTTACCTCAATCAAATTGGTAGAACTGTCGGGAAAATTAGATTTTTTGCTTGAAAATAATAATAACACAATTAAATAAAGAAATTGCAGTAAATTGTAGTACTCATAGCAAGTAGAAATGCCAAACTGTGTTAGGTTGACAACAAGAAAATGCGCTAAGGTGTGCTGGAAAACTAATGAAAGAATATATAAATAGGCAATAAAAGCTCCTCCAATTATCAATAAAAATGTTTGACAGGCAAAACCATTTCCTAATGTTTTACATATGAAACTTTTAACTTTCCAATTTCTAACTATGTACTTCCGAGCAATCTGAAACTTTTTGTGTATTTTTTGCATGAAATATTAGTCTGTTTGAAAAATTAAGTCGTTATGGTAACTGATATGAAATTAACATGATAATTTAAATGGGTTTTATCCGTTTCTTTTGATATTGATAACCCATCGCGTTTTAAACAGGCATCATCTGTCAAACTGATTAAGTCATTTTGATACAGGACAGGCAAACAACAAGAAGATTGTTAAAGAATTTGTCTAAGTGTCTTCTTTATTAAGTGTTGTAACGAGCTTAAGTTAATAATATGTCTGTTGTAACAGAATTGGATTTCATTGTTGAACGAATTTCTTTCTATCAGTGTCATTATATCAGCTGAGTAGCTGACAGTGACACTCTATTGTTTTGGTTTTGAGGTTAGAAGTTATACATTGTTTATCAATGTTAACACTGAACACTATGAAAACGGTCAATTTTGTAGTGATACTGTGTTAGAGACTTACCTAATGAAGACAAAAAATATTTTCACGAACATTTAGTGCTGTAAGCTTTAGCGATGAACTCGACAGAGTATAAGAAGTACCATGAGTCGTTCATGCAGAATAACCACGGCTCCACAGCGGTGCACACCTTCCTGTGTATATTTTTCACCGTACAATGCACTATCTACATTGCTATTAAACAGAGATTCCCGATATGCTGCCAGTATGTCTATGAATACTTGGTATTAGTGCTGCCAATGATAATTGCTCACACAGTTATTCCCGAACATATATACTCGTTAAACATAATAGCATCTGTGATTTTGTTATTCAATCTTTTATTTTCTTATCAGAATGTGTATAAGAAGTTTATGCAGCAAAATGTCTTTCACAATGATAGGTTAGCTTTAATTTCATGTTTAAGAGGACTGACATACCTGATTACTGGGTTATGCATATTAGCAGTTGATTCCCAAGACTTTCCAAGATACTTGGCGAAAACTGAGCGGTTCGGATACAGCCTAATGGATACTGGTGTTGGGTTGTTTGTTATTGTAAGTGGATTAGTTCATAAAGACTTGCGGAAGGAAAGGTTAAGGAAAATTGTAACGGGAAATGTTAAAGTTATATTAATACTGACTATTCTTGGTGTTGGGAGGTTTGTATCTGTGAAACAATTGGACTATCAAGAACATGTCACAGAGTATGGGGTTCATTGGAACTTTTTCTTCACAATAGCAGTTTGTAAGATTATTTCAACAATACTTTTGTACTTCTCAGACCATACCCTATTATTGTGTATAGTTACCTCATTGTTTCATGAGTTCACTTTGTTCTTTGGTCTACAAAACTGGGTGTTTGGTGACAGCCCTCGAGATTCCCTAATATCAGCCAATCGGGAAGGAATTTCCTCCTCCTTGGGATATGTAGCCATTTACCTGTATGGAGTCCATGTAAGATCGTTACTATTACATAAAAGAGTCACTAAATATCACACTCAAATTCAGCTTGTAATTGAAACAATTATAGTATGGTTTTTGATGTATTTTGTGAATTTAGTCCGACCAACTTCTAGAACATTGGCTAATCTTGGATACTGCCTCTATACTGACAGTCTTTTAATATCAATGACAACTGTACTATATTTTGCTACAGTGCTGTATGAACATAAAGATGTATATTTTAGTGTACCATTATTACTTGCACATATAAATAAGAATGGATTATTATATTTCTTGATAGCAAACTTACTGACTGGTGCTATTAATTTATCCATGAGAACTTTATTAGTGCCTAGTATTTTAACTTTTGTGATCTTAAATATTCATATGATTGTCACACTGAGGCTCATAGTGTGTTTGAATTTTCTAGGAATAAGAATATAAATAAAAAAGTGAAGACTGTCGAAACTTCCTCCTCCTAAGTGTTACTTGTATTTAGTTCCGTAAGGGTATTTGAAATAAAACCATAAATAATAACAAATAAAATTTATTAAAATTAGCAATTGCAATTCATATACATTACAGAATACATTTATATAACACTTTATAACAAACTCTACTGACATAAAGTCAAGGCAAGAACAAAACGAAGGTATTAATGTTTATAATAATTAATATCTAAGTACATAGGACTAATATATTTTTAGTTTATAAATGCTTGCGTCATGGAATTAAATACATTCTGGAGCGGTTTATAACCAATGGCAATACAAACTACTAATATAACTGTGCTTGTTAGTGCACCAAAGAAGGGCAATTGAGCAAACAAGCAAATTCTTTCCTTTAATAGACTTCGAAATATATTGGATACATATTCTTTTGTAAACAAAGGAATTTGTAAACAAAACATTTTGGCGATGGTATGAGTTAAAATCTCGTGTGCAATGTGCATTCAAGTGAAGTGTACTGGTAAGTGACGTCACACAGGGTTACTTGCTAGCCCCTTGAATGCATTTAACTTTGTATTTTTTGATAGTGTAACTAATATGTATTAGTGGAGCGCCTGGTGCGTCAAAATCATAGAAACCTCAGACTTCAGTGAATGAATAATTTTTGGTAAACTTTAGTATAAGAAAGAAAATGCCACCTCAACCAAAAAAAATCATTCACTGTAGCAATTTGCCGAGGTCAAAACCCCCAGGCGCTCCACTGTATCCAAAGTTATGTAGAAATCTTTACGATAGATAAATATTATTTTTTTAACGTAAATATATTGCGCAAGCAGTCAAATTAGGCCTTCACCTTCTTTTGGGCATAAATTATCTGACCTGTTGTTTGCCAGAGACTATACAAGTGTAAGCATACATACATATTTAAAACAAAGTTGTTTATATAAAATTTGTTTTGCACATAGATTTGTTTGAACACACATTCTTTTTATAACTAGTCATAATCATAATTTATTTTCATGCTATTTTGATCTCAGTTTACAATTCCTAATATTTTCACAACAATTCCATAAATATTGTAAGAACAAAAAGTTCTCTTTTAACCCTAACCTACTTTAACATTTTATGAGCATTTATGAAAATTTAATCGTTTATCTATTGTGACTTTTCAAGATATTGATCTGGTAAATGCGTCGGCTTATAATTTATTGTATTACTGTAAAACTATTGTCTATACATTCCGTATTCTTGTCCTGTTTCAATTTTTATTATAATTTCAAAATTCATAAAAATATATTATTTTTTCTACTTACAGTCTTTTATTCAAAGTTCATTTTACCAATCCTGAAAATTGTGTAGGTATAATGTCCTTGTTCTTTTCTTAATAAATATTTTGCTAGGATTTTCATTCAGTTCTATAGTATTTTTTCTTGTGTTGCCAGCACTTGGGGAGGTATGGTAATACCAGCATGAGATAAATGCCCCACATAACATTTGGGCATTTTGATCAGGAGGCGGTGACAATTAACTATGATTTGTTTGGTTACTATTTGTGTCTACAATTAGTGTCATCTTAAAACCTTTATAAAGGAATAAACTGGATGTTTACATTACATTAAAATACAATACTATCAGCAGCCAAACACTCAATACAGGTATATAATTGAAGGTCTTAATATTACATGTTAAAAACTGTCCTGATAGTACAAGACAGACTTGGTAGATAAAAGCGTTTTTTTTTATCTTGCCCACTGTGTCCTACGGCTGACCAAAGGCCTACCCCAAATCTTTCTACGATTCTCTATCCTGGGCCCCGTGGAATCAAAACTATTTAAAGAAGATGTAGCTGATAACTGTATAAAAATACCAGTTACTTTTAAAATTGGTATATTTTAAGTACTGTCATGGTAATTCCTTTTTCTATTGTTTTTAAAACTGTTATAATCTGTTTATACTTGACTTTAGGGAATGTCTTTAAGACTTGTTTTGTTTTCCCTATACACATAGGTACAAAGCGAAATAAATCTGTTGGCGAAAATCCTGATATCGATTTTCCTGTCCTTTGAATTAAATTATTATTTAACTAAATTAAAATTCGAGTTATTAGACAGTTCGCTTGTCATTTTTTGGTTCTTTCTTTTCACAGGTTATTTTAGCCAATTAATTTATAATCAATAAAGAGACCATTTCTTAAAACATTAATTTAACAGCCAGTTCTAAATCTATTTTAATAGGTTTTTGTTAATTCCTTGTTAGTTAATTAAAGCTGCTTATTATTTGTAATCAATGGAATACCTAGATTTACTATTAGGTTTAAAGCAATTCCTTAATGATGGTTAGTAATGTAAATACGTATTTTAAAGCATCATGCATATTAGTCACAAGTGTTACAACCGTATTATTTGTCATGCTGCATGAGGCAGTTTCAGGTAGACATATATCTACAACCAAAAATTACTTTAACAACGCTATATAAAAAAAGTATGGTAAAATAATTTAAGTCATCTAAAAACGAATATCAAACCAATACTGTTATGCTACTAATATTACAACCGTGAAAGTTTGTATTTATGGATGTTTGTTATTCTTTCACGCAAAAACCACTGAATGGATTTAGACGAAACTTGGTACACAAATAGTTTATAACTGGGATTAGCAAATATGATAGTTTTTATCCCGATTTCATGTTACTGTGGGATCGTTTTTTATTTATAGCGGGCGGGCCCGCGGGCATCAGCTACTAGTTCAGATAAATGTTAAAAGTGAACTATGATTTGTAAATGTTACTCTTTTTAGTTAATTAAGTGTCTAAAATTACTACAGCGCAGTTTTTTTTACAATTGGTTTTGAATTCAATTCCCAAAAATTTTCTATTTTGTATAGAAATTAAGTCATCAATCATTTCAAGAGTCCAGTCTTATAAATACGTATTAAAACTATAGTCTATCTAAAAGAGGTGACATGTCAGGGGTCATGGTAAGATTTTTGGTTTGTCTGTGCAACAGTCGAGCGGCACAGAAGACCAGGCAGTAAATAAACAGTATGATGAGCATTACTACGTAAAGCATTAGGTAAGGGAACCTTGTTGAGGACCAGAACACTGTGTATCTCATGTGCTGGTTGTTGTTCTCTGAAAATAAGGGTTTGGCTTTATTAATGTTTGTGTATGACGTTAGTAGAATTTGTATGAACGTTGTATTGGAATGCCAAGCCATAAGTCACATATTCGAAGTAGTTGGATTCCCGGCACACATCAGTGGTTTTTCGATTTCATATACGTATTTTTTCGTAATTATTGCTAAAAGGGTGAGGGAAATCATCGTAAGGAAACCAGCAAACCTGTCTGACGTTACTTTTTCTAGAGTGTGTTATGAGACGGGAGATCCCTACGAGCAGTATAATCTCTAAGAGATTGTATATGAATCATAAGAAAATAAGAGGCACAAGTATAAATCATGCAGGAAACCAGTTCTTGAATTCTATCACATAATATCTGCCAGGGCTTCTTTTATTAAGTCCATTTAGAAAAATATATAGAATCCAACTTACCGAGTACCGCAGCGCCGTATCCAATGTAACTAGTCCCCATCCGGTAGGAGCACGTCGGGACATAGATCTCGTATAGTGTCTCCTCATCAAACGACATACTGAGGGTTGACTTCGGAGCGGTGAACCAGTTTGTGACCCTGTTGGTTAGCTCCTTGCTCTGTTTCACGTACTTTGACTCGTGGTCGTGAGCGCAGAAGAATATCTTTGGGTGAATGGCGTTGGATACCTGAAACGTTGAGTAAGAAGTTACATAATTGGGTTTGGTCATGTAAAACAAGTCATACCTGCATGATATAAGGGTGTTTTTTACTTTTACTTCGACTCTAATAATCGTAACTTAGACTTTTCGTTAGGAACTTGTAGCTGTTTGTTTGCGTGGAGCACTTAGAAAGTGGCAAAGGGCTGCTTGTCCCACAAAAAACACTTTACTTGCCTAATTTGTATAATCAAAGAGATTGTACCTTTTTTCCAAACATCTGTCTTGAAGTAACCGGGTAATGTGAGACAACAATCCTAAAGTTCTTCTGTGTGTCTTCATCCTCGTCAGTGCTTGATGGGAACGTGTGTGTGATAGCATTCACTTTATAGAAGGAAACATTCCCGAACGTTATCACGGAGGGTTGCTCGAATACGCTCTCGAACTCGGCTACCTTATCACCGCGAATTGGTTCGTTTTCACCGCCAATGTCGTTGTCGCCTGGCACCCACACTTGCTGGAAAAGTTAATTTAATTTTGTGATCTTAACGTATTTTCAGTTGAGTGCTTTTTTCCTTTTAAAACAGAAAGTGACTAACAAAATTAAGTATTGCTTACTTAGTTTCATGTCCTAAAATGGATGGGTTGTATCAAACCTTATAAGTAAAAACAGCTTGAATGTAGGTACCCTCCAAATAATTTTCTGTCTATATTATAATTCAAAAAATAGCATGGTATACCTGACATAAGTCACCAGAACCCTGACACAAAAACACCAGAAAGCTACTCAAGGAATGGTATAGTTTTATTTACTTCTTATTAGTTAGAGGAATACTGACCACAGCAGGATAATCCCATTCAAATATATTAGAGAGTCTTTTGACGTAACCATGGAACTGTGGCATTGTGGCGATGGAACCCTCATCCATGAGGTCTCCGAGATACACCAAGACATCAGGCTTGAAGTACTTCGCTACTACTTGGAATGTTGACTTTAAGTAGCTGTAATTTTAACATTAAAACAAAGAGAGTCATGAATGAACTGTTGGTACAATGATCTGTTGAAATTAACTAATTTGAATGGTTTAGCATATTGTTTAAATACTTATACCAGGGCTTTGAAGTGCTATGAAGAAGACAGTTTAACTTGAACCATAACAATATAGCTTAGGCGCAAATACTATAATATTCTTGTGTTCGGTTTTGAACAGTTACTTTAGGTAAATTAGATGTTTCCTCTATAGGGGTAATTTTGATCTGTTTCGTAAAAGTAAGTATGAAGTACATAATATTTCTCCGTACCGATCACTGTCCCAATTAAAGAGGTAGCTGAGAGGAGGAGGGACGGCCAAATCACCCTGTATCTGTGGATCAGCTATAAATAGTATCTTGGTACAAGTGGAGTCATGTTTACTGCACTCCAAGTCCGTCCAGTACTGCTGCTGAACGAGGTAGATGAACCATTCGCAGTAAATCACAGCTCCAAAAAACGCTGCTAATATGTACTTCACCGTCGTACTACCGTAAACAAAGATACATTAAAAATTATTTACGGTAACACAATTTAGTAAAAATCAACAGGTTCGGGACTAGAATTTAAGTCCGATAATCTTACCTTCGTCTTAAATACATTTTAAATAATTTTACGATCTATATCAATCTAAACTAAAACACTAATTCCATAACGAAAATTAAAAACATCCCTAAAAGTCTAGTCAAAACAACACGTGCGAATTTCATTTTACGTTATTCTTCATATACAAAATTTTCTTCAATAGCTACAAAGCTTAATGCCCCTGATATTCAAAAATGTGCTTAAAATTTTACACATGTAAAACATCTTTTATATGACACGACTTGAGCAATTTTACATAACTTTTTGTTAAGACTTCGATAACTTTATGCAATATAAAACTACTGAATGGCCAACGTATTGCAGCAAACGGAACGTACATGTAAAACGATTGTTGACATTGATATAGCTTCAATCATAATTAATGTACTGTAATTCGTAAACATTACATTATTTACCCAACAATTTAATATACCACCATCACGTTACTTCAGAGAAACATTTCCGAGATGCAAAACGTTAATTAAATTCAAATAACATTGAAATTCAGATAAGACTATGCTTAAAAATAAGGAGAGCCAGCGATAAAAAAATAATTTTGAACGCTACTCTATTGCGGCGATTTGACAGGTCAGCTTCGAGCCACTTTTTAGCTTTCCGAGTAGCGTATTTTCATTTTATTTTGTGTTATCCTTTCATTTACGCGTAATAAATAACATGTATGTAGTTGTAATAGTAGTGTGATTTGTTTATTAGACTATATATAAGTGCACTTACAGTGTTACATAAACAGTAGAGGGCTAATCGTTTCGGCAATCCTGATGCATATAACTACATAGTACGTCAGTGAACGAATGGTGGCATTAAGATAATGGATGTGGATGCTCCTAACATATTAAAAAGGTGCAGCAGTGCACCGTTAATCAATGAGGCAGCCTCTACGGTGGCCACATCGCCCACGACGAACGTAGCTCCCAGGTAAAGTAATATGTAAGGAACACGCCTCCTACGGAGCGATATAGTTGTTGCTACGCTGCTTACCTATTTTTGACAGCTGCTGAGGTCGCCAGTGGGTGCTGTGCCCGTATTTAGCGATGTTTGTGCATTATTCACAGTGTATACTATAATATTATCATTACTGGTTGATTGTATATTGTTATGGTAAAAGTGCTGTAGCTTGGCGTCATTTTTCAGTGTTGAGTTGCGGTGTATTGACAATGTGTAAGTATTGCACTTAATGCTGAGCTATCAACTTGATGTTGGTCTAAATATTTTGTGTGCTCCATGTTTTTAGTACTTAGCATTTTTTAATTGCCTGAACAATTACTGTTATCAAGCTTTAATAATTAAGTCCTGTTTGTGATAAGTGTTGGAGTATTTACTTTTATTTTTTGTGTTGAACTAAGTTTTTAATTAAAGTTTGCTCAGTGATTTACTGTCTAGGTATCTTGCATGACATAGTTAATTAGTATTTTTTCTCTATTTATAGACGAGCATGAGCATAATTAAGACATTAGTTTTAATTATTTTTACTGATTTTATTTGGACTTATGTTGATATAACATAAACAGGTTTAATCATAATTGTTATTTGCTTGCAAGTCCATCAATCATTATTAATTATTGGTAGGTCATTCTGTTCACAATGTAAACAAATGGAGTTTATTGCAAAAAAAAACAAGAATTATAATTGCAGTATTTTTAATGGAGTCTGAATAGGGAAGTATAAACAACATTGATATTAGAGTTAATAAATAGGAGTCACAAAAAGTAAACTGAAAAATCTTAATTGAAATGTTTACTTTTAAATAATGAAAACAATGATATTAATTTCCATATCATTCAAGAACAATTAAGCACTAAAATTCTTTAAATTTTTGCTCATTTCACCTATTCATTTGATTAAAAGTAACAACTTATCAATCTAGAGAATGCCGTCAAATTAACTATTGATAAATATCATATTCTGATAATGATGGCAGACATCTAAGAATTTGTCTGATAAATTCATGTAACTCATGAATTGTGAATAATGCTATGCATATTAATTTTACTAAGATACTCAATATTTGCCTGTATCCATATGCAATTTTCTGATAATTTTTTGATACAATTTGAAAAGCAAGAGCTGATTATGATTTGTCGAGTAAATGTTAAATAAATCCTGTACTAACCAACTAATGCTTATGGTACTAAAATACAGTCTGTAAATGGACCTGTGCTGGGCAAAAATCTCTTGTCTCATAGAAGAGTCAGTGAGGAATCAGTAGATAAATTTAAGTATTGTAAATACTCTATTTCTTCATTTATATTGTGTTGCATGTGAGACTTTCGTGGTTTACAGGCCAATGAGATACTTTAAATTCTGTCCTCATTTATAGTTAGCACCAATAATGGTACTAATACATTGATTAGATACATGTTAAATGATAAATCAGTTTTGTATGTGTTAGATGTGGCACTTGTCAAGAATGTTTCACAAGTTGGTGGTTTGTGGAAACAAGTAATATATTTTTATCCTACCATATTTTTCTCATGCCTAAAGATTGTTTGTGGTTTAAGCAAGAATTGCAGGGATATTAAAGTCTTACATCTTTATGTATTGTTTTCGACATTCATTCTACTTAATATTTGTCTGGCAAAACAATATTGGGTGCATGCCAGCATAGGTAAAGGTGTGGTTTGGCCATACTTGGAGGACATTATTTTAATCAGATTCTATAAATTTTAAGTCTACAGAATGAAGTGTCTTGTCTTTTTAACATTTCTTCTGCCCAATAAGTCTCAAGAGGTTTAACAAATAGAATAAAAAGCGGAAAATTGTTTTCTAGAATCATTCGATAATTTCTTATCAACCTTGTTTGCAGATTATTATTTTTTATTGTGACAAATAGGTGTTCCTAGATCTTTATATTGTTATTGAGATTTTTGACTTAATCATCAAGGTATAAACTAGATTTTCTCTACTTCTTCCCCCTTGTGTTCTTATGGTATTCTCTATCAGGAAATTAGGAGAGTACTAAGTGCTTCTCCCATTTGACGGTATGCGTATTGATAGTCTGTCAACAGAGTTATTTAAAAAAATAACTGAAAACCAATCTTTGTGCACGAAGATTTCACAGTCAGGTTTACAGGTAGTCTACATTCGTTGATCACCGCGTGACTTCACGCATGCACACAAGTGTCTCCATTCCGAGATCGTGACAGATAGCATGGCCAGTGATATAGATCGAATGGAATAGTATATTGTAAACATTGACTAATTGTTATTGCTGCACGCAACACTGTCCGTGTTGTTATTGTCCCACGACGCCGTGTGTTATGGTATCGGAATATACGTGTTTAATAAGCATCTAGTTTGTCGCTCTGTTTATTCAAATCTAGTTTAGAAAGCCATGTAAGGAGTAGTATGACATTAACACGCAGCGGATGGAAATACCAAGAGCTTCTATTACCACGATTTCCTTAATGTAACATTACGCAGTGCAGCTACGCTATGACCATCAGGACACACCGATTGGGGCGGCACCCATACGGCTGTATCCTGTTCCACGCTCTCATTGAATTTCGACGCGGAGATTCTATCTGACACTGTGTTTTTGCGTTGTTGAAATTACATGACCACATATCCAAAAACATTAGTTTCGTAGATCGATATGCATCATAGTTCACTTCACAAGTCATCAGGTGAACAGCTTGCCTATTTTAACTATCATATAAAACTAAAAACATAGGTACGTTTATTTGAAATTCTTTCCAGCCATAATGTAGAAACTCATTGTGAGGTAACTTTGGTGTTATCGCATAATTCTTAAGCGCATAAAACCGAGCCCTATTTCCCTGCGCCAATCGGGTCGACACAATTCTTTATGTTAATGTTCGTCGTAAAATATTGCATAAATATTATTTTAATTACGCATTAGTATACATGTGTTGTGCAACTGTTTTTGGTTTTTCTGGAAGCCTCGAAGTAGTTGAAAAATCTTACTTAATTTTGGCGCATTTTTTCGTAGAGGCTCGTTGTATATTCTGCACTTAGGCGACCTTAATATTTTATGGAACATTTCCGTATGGAGTTCGTCTACAAAAATGAACGTGACGCTTTATGTTACACTAAGGACTAATAAAAAAAATCGGATGTAAATTTATATGGGGGTACGACGCGGTCCGGATAGGATATAAAAACTTTGAGACCAGGCTTTCCTTGTATTTTACTAAATGGGCATCTCGAAAACAAAGGTTACATTTAGTCCATAATTTCAATTCGTTGTTATTTAAGTTAATTTTCGTGAATTTTCATTTCATTATTGAAATATCCTTTGATAAATTTGATTAGTAAGTATATCACCTTTCAACATTATTATTAGATGTACGTGTTTACAGAACGAACAATTGTACCTGAACAGTTTTCCAGTTTACGAATTCAGTGCATAAATTCGTCACTCATTCATATGGAAATACGAAATGTAGCACAAACTGCAAATAAATACAAATTGAGGCTCCCGTTCTCTGCGGAGACGTAAATCTAAATATTACTTTGTGTTTTTGTTCGCTGTTTCGCTTCGAGTTTCATCGTCTCAGAACTCTTTTCTACTCAAATAAAGATAACAACAATACGTGGAAAGTTTGTGAGTAACTTACCTCCTTGGAGAATATTGCAAATCATAGATTGTAGTTTATCATTCTGCTCTGGACCTAATCTTCAGAATCTTTTATTTGTTTTAATTAGTCTAAAATATCCTGTTGCTCGATTATTGAAACAATGTGGTTGTTTTCCTCCTAAGATTTCAGACAGCTATGAAATATAGATGTTAGTTATGTAGATAGTTCTATTTGCCAAAGTCCGATAGTCGATGTCCGATGTTACACGGACAGTTGCTTTGTAATCTAATTGAGTGCGCGTGGTTCAATTGTTAGCAATTCGCTCGCAGCTCGCTGGTGGTGTGCAAGATTGCACAAAATTACCCTCCGTCAATTGTCGTTGGCACCGGGTTCATAGTTCAGGGGCCGTGATATTAAGTATTCAGCATATGGCTCGTACACACAGTGATAGAGGAGGATGTACTTTTAAAGTAGGACTATCCTCTCCGGGACTTGTATGTAACAGGCAAAATTCAAAAATGTTTCATATTATTTAGGTTAGACTTGTTAACATTTAACAAGTTAGCTAAGTTAAATGTACAACCAAATAGCAATTGCAATAAATAATTGGGCAAAAAATGTAATTTTTAATATGTTTTAATTTACTATCAATGCCAAAAGACTCAGAGCAAAACCTATATTTAATGAAGGACGACTTGTTAGTGGTACTCGTTATAACATCGATAATCGAAATAAAGTTAATAGATAGGCATCAATATTATGATTGCGGTAAACGTGATACACATGAATATACTTCAGACACAAAAAATATTTTATCTATTTATTGTTTCAATAAAACCATTTTACAATATAGGAGTGTTCTCACAATTTCTCATGTCTTTATCACTTGCAAATGGACGAAATGTGGGTAGATTTGTTGTAAGATAAAATCGACTTAATAATTAAGAAACATATCAAGAATATGTTTCTCTCTGAATGTAATGAAAAATTAAGGATATGAAGTTGAGGTCTCTTTTTTTGGTTTTGTCTAGAACCAGCGTCTTAGCTACGAAAAAGAAGAACGAAATGTCTGAAATAATTAGGTACGTAACTTATAAATAAATATCCCTTGTTACAGGAATACGTCGATCTTCAGCATGTTCTCAAATAACAACCTGACGCGCACGCGCAGACATAGCGGCACTTTCGGACCTGTCACCTCACCAGTCAACGTAACGGTGAGTATAAAAAACCTTAGCCAAAAATAAAAGGAATGGATATTTACATCCATTTTTAGATATCTACTTTAAAACCTAGTATCGCATCTCAATTTATTCAGAAGGCAAAATAACTATTAGTTCTCTGTTTTCCCCTTTATACCGTTATTTTTCCAAATCAAAACTTAAGCCACCATCTTTCAACGGTAGACTTTGTTTACAGTACCTATCCTTTGTTGTCGTTGAACCTTTAGAACGACGAATCACTCACGTCAATCTTCATGACTAGGCCCCGATAGAAACTTATAGAGATTGACGTAAGAGCAGTTAGGTCACCCAGGATCGTAGAGCCTGACAATAAAAAAAAATAAGCTACCTAATAGAGCATTTTAAGAACTTTTGGTCCAGTAGTCCTTTTTCAGCAGTAAAATTTTGTAATGTTTATGTCATTTTAGTTCGCGTTTAATAACTACGTTAGTGATTTGATGTGTCTGCATGATTATAAAAGTGGAATGTTTGTAAAACAGGGTGGTTATTTGTTGCACACAGAGCTCGTGGGCGCGGATGGCTCCCCGCGTCAACCAGCTGCGCGCCGAGGAGTGCGCTGACGTCAGCAACACGCGTGAGGTCGCGCACGAGAGGGAGATCCATACCGCCATGCAGATGGGCCAGTCCTGCGAGGACCTCACCCTAGTGGGCGGACTAGCCAACTCTCCTACTAGAATACCTAGGTACATACTAATTTATGCTACATTTCTTTTACATACATACATTAATTTAAGAGATGACAAGCCTCAGTAGACCAAGATTACAACGCCGTTAGACTAATATCTAAGGAAGTGGTCTGCATAAAAAGTGGAGCAAGATTTTTTAGTTTACCCTAAGGTCAGGGTTTGTCTTCCTCACTAGACTATTTAATTTCGTCTTCACTCATCCCCACCGACAAAAGGCGCATGACTAGTTATAGTTTCGAAAACAAATACTAGGTACTTTCATGTTCGTAAATAATAGGTAAGTTATAAGATGACTTTTATCATTATCTGATTTCAAGCCCAACCTTTAAAACTTTGAAATGTATCTTAATACGCACTTACTCCTTAATATCGGTAATTATTATGATATTGATGCTATCAACGACACGTGAATACGAACAATTACATAAGATATCTGTTGTTATGCGACGAGGCCTACATTACTTGGTAGATTACAACAAGATAGCTGGTTATTTTCGGTAAAGCCAATTGAGGGAATGTTTTTACTCTATGTCAATGTCAGATAATGCTAACTTGACGTCGAGACTAGATAAGTAGTTTTGAAAATTTTGCTAATGCGACGCTAAAACCTTGCGATAAGTGACTATCAGATCGCACCAAACCATTATCAAGGAAACTGTCAATTGTACTTATTTATAAAGTTCTTTCTTCTGCCCTTATATTTTGTTATTAAAACGGCACATGGGCTTTTTTATGTATGCCAAGTAACACGTAATAAATTTTTATCTATCTATGTTTGTATGATGTTGGTACTTTCTTAATTATAATCTTAATATCGGTTTAAAGAACCAAGTACTTGAGCGCCGATAGACGTGCCCTGATATTCAGATGATTATCAGGGCACGTATCTACGTGTTCGAAACAATCCATTGCTATAGGAATGCTATCGCGAACTTGCAGGTTTTCTCCCGTGGTGTCGCCGTCGCCCACGCGGAAGTACACGACGCGGCGGAGCCTGTCGCCCATCGCGATCCGCGCGTCCAGCTTCAGCCCGGTGAGCCGGCCCTCCATGCTGCCGGGCAAGCGGCGCTGCGACGAGGCGGACTCGCCGCTGTCCAAGCGCATGTGCACGTCGGAGCGGCTGACGCCGTCCACGCCGGGCACGCCCGACTCCGACTCGCTGGAGTGCACGTTCCGCCCCGTGTCGCCGCGCGCGCAGCCCATGAACGAGTGCTCGCACGAGTCCACCGACGTCCAGGAGAACCACAAGTCGTCTAACCCTAGCTAATAGTGTCTCATCTGAGTGTTTCTCAGTTCGAGTTGACGGGTTTGCGTGAAGATCTTTTTATTATTGTATCGCTCTTGCCAACGTTCCCGGATTAACAGTCCAGTTATTTATAAAATGGATGTAAATCTTTAGCATCTAGACTTAGTAGCTTTTATAAATTTACCACATAAGATCTGGTTTTAATAAGAATATTTACGCAAAGTCGTCAACAAACCACGGGTTTTATTGGTTTACGATACTAAAGCATCTCTTAACAACGTATGTTATAGTATAGAAAGCGATTATAAACCTAGTGTAATGTTCATAGGGTTCAAATTTCGTGTATTTGTTCCGATACAGTAGCCTACCACGTTGGTTCCTAACGAACTTGAAATTATTAACGTAGTTTTATAGGAACGAACTGTAAAACGCTCTAATCGACACTTGGGTTATTCAGGGCATCACTATCATCATATTGGGCCAGTCACGTTAGTTGTCGTGTTCATCTGCTCTGAAACAAGGGTCGTGTGAGGCGGTCTTACGCGAGTGCCCTATTGTTAGCCAAAGCATCCAAAACTTTATTGTAAATATAATTAGATGCGTTCACATGTATAGAACGCGTAATGTATATAATTTATGTTTAAGTTAGTGTAGTTACACTCGAAGGCGTGTAGGTATTATAGCAGGACGCGATGTACTCGTGTAGTTTCGCTGTAGTCATTGGTATTAAGGGGGATATGTTCCGTGTATGATTACGCAATCTCATTCAATTAATTGATTTTTTTTATAATTCTTTAAGAATTACATAATTCTATCATATCATGTACATAATGTTTTATAGAAATTATCTCCTGGTAGCTTGTAATCTGTAGTCTCCTAAAGAAAGTAGGTAGGTGTGCCAGATATTCATAGGCAGTCTTTGATTAGTGATTTATAATAAAAATATATTCTGACAATAACTTGTGCAAGCATATACGGAACATATCTTTTGATAGCTTGATTTGCCCTTGTTGGCAAATATAATGCAGGTTTTAGTAGGCGAAGTTGTAAGCTGGTGTTTTGGACGATTCTGATGGAGCTTGTGTCGAATATTTCTGTGATTTGAGGGTATTTGTGAAACGGCTCGCATTACTCTGGTGACTCCGAAAATATTGATGATCTGCTAAAGAAAACATTTTGCCACTTAAAAATAGAAATAGATGGTGTAGACATGCCATTGATAAAGTATATAGGTTTTGTTTATATATCGAAGTGTGATTCTCCCGATATTTCATGTTATTTTGCACAAAGTTTTAATTGTAATATTTTGCGCTGGAAAATATGCGAGCTGGGTAGTAATGATTGAATTTATCCGCCGATTGTATTTAAGTTTAACCAAATGTCGCTATTACTGACGAATATGAGAACGTTCTTCTGTTACACTAAAGTCTATAAGGCAAGTCTGAAGGTAGCCAAACCGTTATGGTATACCAGAGAGGTCTTTCTATTAAGATCATCGAAAGTAACATTTTTACTACTGTTAACTTAAATCTTTTTAGTAGCTAGTCTAAATGGTCTAAGTCACCACCTTCGTAGATCCACATAGATACAAGTCAATATCAAAAAGCCCTCTAAAGCTGTTAAGGAACATGGCATTCGTGATTCGACTCAGGTGATTTCTTTTGAGATGCGCTATAAATGTTTGGTTTTTCAATGCTGTAATCCAGGTTAAAATACCTCAGTACTTCAATAGCCTATTCAAACAGTTATTTTCAATGTAAAAGATCTCAACTTTTCAAAGAGCTTGGGCCTATAAAGCTAATATTCTTTGGCCACTATTCGTATAGCAGCCATAGTAACTGTTTTGTTAACCATTACATTCACTTTCCACAAACCCTTATAAATTCGTTTAGATTTTAATTATAGGTGTTTAAAATTTGTAAATAATTAATTTTATTTATTCCGGCTGATCTGCCAGTTTTAGTGCAATATGTTTAGGCTCTGTGGTACATCTTAACGCGTATGGCCTCATATGCCTTATATAATGTTTCAATAGGAAATGTGATCTATATTATTTTAGCTATAGGTGGTCTAACTTCTATGCATCTTAGATCTATGCGAATTGTAATAAGTTCAGAAAGCGGAGAAAGAAACGACTGCTTCGAATCTGCACCGAAGTGGTGAAGGCACATTTATGGTGGAAAAGTTGTGATTTCAACACTGGTAATATGATATGCACGTCACGATTCAACGTAGTTTGAAAGTCAGTATAGATTTATTCACTTCAGTTTTACAGCTAGTACTGAGAAATAGAGAATAGTGTGTATGAGGTTCTGGGTTACTTAATAACTATGGAAATATGAACTTTTATATAAAGCAACTTTGGTGCAGATTTTGCAAACAGCCAGTAAACTTGTAATGCTTGTCTTTAAACAACGTCAGTGCTATGTTAATCAATTTAAGAAGGCGTCCACTGATATGATTCATCTCAATAATTGTAAATACGTTCAAATTGAGCCATGGCGACATGAATAATTAATTGAATATATATTGTGATAGATATTTGATGAATGAAATGTTATTTTTGTAACAAAACTAATTGCTAGTTGACGGAAATGAATCGTTTGTCTTGAATTACCTCACGGTTGCTATCGTGACCAAGGGGTGTTACGATGAGCTGAGGATTACCAAAGTTTACACTGATTTGTAATACAACGGCATCAAAACTTTTAGAAATGTCAAATTGAATTGCCAGCTTTTTGATAACCACAATCTGTAGGTAATGTAGATTTTTTTACTGAAGCCATCGTAAAGCCCCTGTTGATGCATTTTGTTAATATAGTTTGTGCTATGTATGTAAGTTATACCAACGTTTATGCCCGGCATCTTGTCCCACGAGCGTGTTTACCTATCGAAGTATAAGTAGGTATTGATTCGTAATTTTTTGTATGTATTAGTCAATACAGGTTTGACTACTGGAAAAACCATTTTGTTTTCAAGTGTGATTAAATCACAACATGAATAATTTACTTTGTTTTATTTGTTTGCGTTGAATTATTTGCAAGTACTTGATCTTGCACCGCGAGCCTTCCTATGATGACTATGACGAATCAATTTAGAATTTATGTGAAAAGGTGTTACATACCTACATGAAATTGTAGGGGCCTACGTATGAAATGATATGATGAAGTTATCATGTACAAAAATATTACGAATACTAATATCTTGATGCAATTTAAAGGGACGTCGATGGTATCGAGATCCTAACACTCACTTTGATAACGCAATCAGCCTTACATGACCTGCGCTATCTTATTATTGTTGCCTACGCAATGGTAATTAACAACTTATCCAGCATATCAAATTAGCATGACACATAAGTGACTGTCAAATCAAAAACATATTACCAAACCAAAATCACTTTTATTTACACGTCAGTTTACATTATCCTTGTATAATTAGACGACAAATGCTATAAAGAAGAAAACAGTTTTCAAAGTGACAATTATTCTAAAACTTATTATTAAACGAACAACATTATTATAACATTCCAATATTTTGTACTCTTTAAAATGTGATAAATTACAAAACATATGACAAATGATGCGAATAATCTCACAATAATTACTATGTAAATTAATTATATTAAAACATTACAAAATCCATTAATAATAATTATAATTAAAAGAGTAGCAAAGCTTGCCAAGAATACATAATATTATGTATAAAAACGTTTACACATCCGGCGCTAGTTGAACCTATACAGCAGTCGGGGACATAAGCGTGCCAGTGATCGCACTACTGTATACTCTTCTATCAAATCTACACACGCTATCTCCTTAAATACGATGGAAATATTTAAGCATCATTTAGTTCATTATGAATATTGATTTTTTGGTTCACACTTATGATCGCGACTGTACAGTCAAGGCTTACCTAAAGATTCTACAGATCTTAGTCGTAAAATAAATCTAAGGGTTGCATATTTATCGAAAAGCGTAAGTGCTCGTGTACAATATAAACGCTTTGACGTCTACCAAAAGAGTTACGCATTGAGATAAATAAATCTCTTCACTAAACAATACACATCAAAGTATCGTTGTTTGTACATTTGTGATAAATATACATTTTAATACATTTAGCCGATTAAAACCTATAATTCGCTATAGGAAGACAGCATTATTCTAATTAAATAACAAGCAGCAAGGTAATAAACAATATTGGAATGTGGATTTTAGGCATTGATTTTTGGTAAGATTCTATTGAGGTCAGACAGGACATGATGAGATTTTGGTTTTAGTCTTTATTGAATTTATTCAAACGCTCTTGTTTTATGGAAACTTAGTTTCGCCGTTCAACTGGTGTTATTTATTGAGGCTTCATCCTCTAGTCAATACTTCCGAGTAACGGGGTTGTTGCCATATCATTATATGGCACATATTCGACAAATATCGTGAGTCGGGTAATACCGACGCTCCATTCGTACATGTCAACAAACATTTCAGTCTTTATTATATTAATTTACCGAAAGTAAATACACTTCTCATAAACAACTCGTACTATAGTTTATAACACTTCACAATTCGTGTTTCACTTCACACAAACTCTTAATTGATCTAGATTTTCACTACCTAATCATTCACATACTGGCAGTGTCAACACTCGGGTCGGTTAACCCGAGGTAAATTGTCTAGTTTAGTCATACTACTTACAAATATCATGTAGTTCTAATGAGCCAGTGGCACCTTACATTTAATTTGTTTGTCGGACATTCGGCCCTTAAAGCTTGTTCAAGGATACATAGGCCCGATTCCTCTTCCTCTCATGAATGAGCTACGTGTAATATTGCGATCGTTCACACATCACAAACTGGACACGCATTACAAAATAATTAAGTAACACAAGCTATCAATTGCGATCTCTTAGTCTACGGCAGCGCGAACCGAGTTCAGTCTGACGCAAGATAACTGGCATTAATTTAAATTGTTAAAAATTCTAATCATAAAATAACTAAAAAAATATATTTAATCTGAAGGTCGAATGATTCACCTCCATAAATTTCATAAGACTTTTAAAACTGTGACAGTAAAAATGTTATTCAATTAAACCAGTTACTTTAAGAAAATACATTGACTATCACAAACAAAAAGTATAATACTAACAATGAAGAACAAGAGAATAATTTGCAGCACAAGCATGAAAATTAAACAACAAAATATTACATAAATATGAAAACAGGAAGCGTGAATTCTATATACATTGCAACTTGGGTCAGACATCTTTCGCCCGCCAGCCTCGAATTAATATACACACAACTTTACAAATTATTAGAAAATTTGGACCCACCTTAGAATAGTTTGTACAGCATGTAAAGCGCCACCGGACTTGCCTCAGCTGGAGAGAGCCGCGTCGTCGATCAGAGGTACCTTGGCCACTTCAAAGAAGATTGTGTGCGAGTATTTATTCCTAACTGTGCTGATTGCGGATTTGGGCTTCTTATGTAGAGTTGCGTTTTGGGCGAGCGCGATGGGGAGGATATCCTTAACGGTGTATCCTGTGTACACGACAATTAAATGAATATAATATATTCATATTATAATGAGAACCAGCATGTCTGAGCTAATCTTATACAGACTTTGACAAGAAGTCATTACATTGAATATGCAACAATATATCCGTTCAAACCAACGTAAAAAAAATAACGAACCTGTATAATACTGTAGTGTGGGCGTCCAGTTACCGATGGACTTCATCCTGAGCGCGAGGTAGAGTGCGGCTGCGGCCATCTTGCTGTCGGAGTGCTCCAGCAGGCTGTACTCCAGCAGGCACTGCTCCAGCACGAAGCGCGCCAGCGTCAGCGTCGGCATCGACACGCGGGCGCACTGGACAGATATACTCACTTGTAGAAATGTTTTATGCATAGTTCTTCCAGATTGTACATGAGGAAAAAGGTTGTGGTCGTTTATCATAATATCTTTACACATTTCACGAAAATGGCGGTAGCTAGGGTGTACGGTAGTTCGAGTAACCATTCAATAAACACATTTTTTATCATTTAATAATTTTTGACATAGTTACCAAAGGATGCTGAACTATCCAATAAAAGAGAGCTCAGATAAGCTTTTCCTTTCAGATAAATTGACATAACTGAATCTCAACACACTGGACCGAGTGTCGAAATTTATGGAATTAAGGTGCTTAATTAACAATTACGATAAATTTTGCAAATATATCTACAGATCTCTTACCCTGGCGTATCTCCTGAGGAACCGGTAGGACAGCGGGACGCCGAGATCGAAATCTACGACGCGCAGAATGTTCATCTCCATCTTGAGCAGCTGGCTCAGCGTGTACGCGCCGTCGCAGATGTACAGGAAGTCGTCCACGAGGGGGGGAATGCGCTCCTGTTATGGAACATCCATTATATTTGAAACCTTCCAAAGACTTGGGTCAAGGACATCAAATTAAAGTGCGAAAAATTGCGTTTCGTGTGAAAACCGAGTTATAGACGTAAATAATGAACAAAATCAGTTTTTTAGGTCATTTTATAAGTCAACTTACATCAAACTTGGAAGCAATAAACAATGCTGATGCCCCAAGCAGCTGCAGTTCCTCCTTCGTGAGGTGGTCCTTCTCTGGCTGCGTCTTAGAAGACCTGGTTAAGAACAGGTCGACAAGCTTCACAGCCAGATATAGAGTCTCGTGGTTGAGCTCAAAGCTCTCCTGGACCTCCACCATCCAGTCCACCAGGAGTGCCCGCATCCACGATGTGATCCCTTTCATCCGTTGCAGGTAATCGTCAATAGGGAACAGGTGCTAGAAAATGAAAGTGGAAACTACAACATAGTTCCAACTCAAATATAAATCAAGGCTTTTTACAACATCTTTCAACTGAGATTACTTTCTTACATTCAATGTTTATGATACTATTCTATTTGTCTGAGGGGCTGGATACAACAAGGTAAAACATGACTTGACTATCAAATATCAAAAAATACTCACCTCTCTGCTCTTCAAATAATTGAATATGTCCATAGCATAGTTTGACACCTGGAAAGTGTCATTCCAGTTCTCCTGGTCGAAGTCAGGAACATCAGAGGGTGGCTTGTGCGGTGTTTCAGTCTCTTCATCCAGGGACCGAATAGTATCATCCAAGTTGACCTTGTCCAACTTGTCACTTATTGTCTTGTATTCCTCCTTTGAGGTTTCTGAGGGGCTGCTGAAGACATAATACAGTTATAGACAAGCTATGTAACAATTGAACAAGTGTAAGATAATTACAGTGAGTATTTATTGGTGTTCTAAATGTGGACTGACCTACTTCAGTATGTTTAACTGAAATGTGTCTCTGTCAATTAAGACCATTTAAAATTTTAAACAAGATATCTATAATTTATACAAGATTTTTGTTTGGGAATTCAAATGTAAATGGTTTTTATGACAGAGTACTAATAAATTATAATTGATTCAAATCTGTAGCTAGTAGAGTGGGATGGTATTTCCCAGCTAAAGTTGAATAATTCAATACACTTCCTAATCTAAAGGTGTTTGAGAACACACAAGTTTAAACAAAAACAAATAGACTAACGTAGTTTCCAGAGCAGTCATGTACAGTGATGGTTCGGACACATCACTCCTTGCTGACTTAGCAGAGCTCTGGCTTTGATTCTGGTTGATGCTCTTGTCTTTTTTCTGCTCTTGCTGGTGAATGTTCTTCAGGATGCCATTCTGAGCACGAGTAGCCACTGGCTTGGGTGGATCCTTAGCAAAGTGCTTCTGTACAGCATCTAATGCACTTGTAGCAACCCTCTGGAATGTCTTTGCCTTGGAGGACTTACCATTCAAGGTGGTCTGTGGTTTGATACTCTAGAATAAAATTATATAGGTAATTATAAAATTGAAAACTCTAACCTGCCTATTAGTCTTAGATTCATTGACAACTCTTAATAAGTTTTTAGTTGTTTATGAGAAACCTTGTGATGTGATCCATAAAATAGAACAATCTTTGAAACTCCTTCACAGAACAAATTATTGTGAAAAGTGATGAATGAGTAGGTAAGACAAGTATTACTTTGAATCATTTAGCTCAAAGAAAAATACAGCTAATATTGCCTTCATTAACAACATGGAACAGTAGGTAATAAGTGGCACTAAAGAAAGGAAGATAAAAGTTGAAAACTTTGTTATCTCTCAGCTCAACATTTGATGACCTTGGCCTATTTTGTGCTCATGTTTGCAAAAATAATTAATAATAATGTAAATAATGTATAATGTAAATTTACATATTGATACCACAGGGCTCCAGCAATGCTTAAACAAGATGTAAGATATTAAAGAGCATGCATACACACTTGCCAAATTGGCACATTCTGCAAAAATCAGTTTTGGAGGGAAAGTTCATTGACCCATATTACATATGGCTAAATTTGTTTCACTAATATCTTATAAAGGGATTCTGAATTTTGCACACAATATAACAATAAACTATGATTATTTGAACTTATTAGGGCAAAAGTACCCTCAGATAATTAGTTGATAAAGAAAGTGATTCAAACCTTTACAGATGGAAGTATTTTGCTTTCCACGGTGACCTTCTTAAGCCCCAAGACTTTGTCTTTATCCTGGAGAGCGCTAGTCTTGTTAAAAGCGTTTGTAATGTCTCCAAATGCAGCCCTCTTAGCTGTAACATCTTTGAGAGGACTGTCAGCTTTCCTCTTGTTTGGTACTTTTAAACTGTCCTTGTGAGTTTTCAGAGAAGCTAATTGCTTACTCCTTGTCGTTATCCCATGCCCCAGTAAACCGTTCAAGTTCTCATTGACGCCGATCGGCTTCGATGCCAACCTGGTTGGCGCCATTATGGAGGTACTGAAACAATCCTACAATTATCACGTGCACTCATCTACGTGCTAAAAATAACACGATTTAAAATAATCCAACGCTTTTTAAATACAACAATTATAAAGTAAACGTAAACAAGCGTTTCAAACTCGTCACGTCTAACGACCAAAAATGGAGGCAAAACAAGCGAACATCGACACAGCGTCAAACGGTTATCTAACGTTTATTTCGTACTCACATTTATTAAACGGCTGTAGCCGTTTTAATTGAATATTGGTTACTTTAGAAGATGCACAGCTTGATATTGAATACAAAATGATAACTTTATCCAAATTTTAAGATAAAATTCAACAAGACACCGGACTGATGAAACGTCTTCAAAAACCGTTGAACTGCTTTAAAATTTTATTGGTCCAACGGTAAACCAATGGGAGGGAGGATGCAATTTACGTTCCGTTTGACGTTAGAGTGTCGGTATAGACTTAGGGAACTGTGAAACTGAGTTTCCTATGAGTAAATAAATTGTATTGATTCAAGTTATATTCAGAATTGATTTAATACGAACTTAACCACAATACTTAACGAAACTTAACCATTTTTTGTCATGGCTTATGTCCTTTAACTATTACTTTGAAAAAGAAACGTAGGTTGTCAATTTGCTATCGTTTTCGTTCCATTACTACTCTTAATTAGTATTTTAAGCATGACACGCAAAAAAAGTACGTGGAACAAAAATGTAAGTATTAGTTTTTGGATATCTTCTGGCTTTTTCGAGTTTTAGCTATGATTTAAAAACGTTAAAAATAGCTATAGTATTTTTTCATGGTTTCCGATTCATCCAATAATCAAAATATTTTTGGTTTTATGCTCAAGATTAGTAAACTTTGACAGATTCTAGCGAACTTCAATTATCAAGTTGTGGTCATACTACTTTGTTTTGGTTTTTAGTAAAAATAAATATTTAGTGATATCAACTTTTTAATTAAGGAGTTTATTCGTTGTTCGTAATTGTAGATGACGAATTACATTGCTTAACTTAAAAATGTTGGGTGGAGTAAAACTTAAAGTCACGTATGCCCATGAAAAAACTTGCTTCGCTTATATCAGTCCAAAGTACAGCACAAATAATGAGCAGGTAAGGATTAGGACAATAAAATAATAAAGTAATGCTTATAAAACGCTTGTAGATAAAATTATATTTTAATTGGCGTAAATTGTAATACAAGTTGAGGTTAGGATCTTGTTTACATAAAAGAAAATAATTTAATGAGAACAGATTGATTGTTGAGTGAATACTGATAAAACATAAATTACTTATTTGTAAATTTTAATCAATATATGCGAAATTTGTCGGCATTTTTAAATAGCCTCATATAATTTTAATTCAATTAGATGGAAATAAGCTGTATTTCATGTTGCTTTTGTTTCTTTTGAAACCCAAAAAAAAACTAGTATGTACACTTATTAATTTTAGTCATTATCTTAAAGATATTATTGACAGAGTTAAACAATATTTTTAGACACAATGCGTCCAAGTTCTATGCAGAGACAAGCAGATCCTCCTATGGGTGGTGTTCAACAGTGGCATCCAAGAAGGTTGTATAGCTTGCAATCCTATATACAGCCGTCTGGTGGGTCTGGAGGAGGGTGATGATGTCTTTGTGTCTCCATATGCTGACTTGAAGGTGCTGCCAGAGCTTTATGTGGAAACTGATAGTCCTGATGATCAGCAGATTTTGGTGAGATATTGAGAATGTTTGTTTGGCTTAAAAACTATGCTATTAAACCCTAGTGTTGCCCTTTGAAGTGTACTAACTTTTAAAACAATTAATAAAATGTAATTATGTACAATAATACCACCTACATTATAGATATTTGACATAAAGTTTTGAAATAATTTATAAAATAACAAAATTAACTATCTATAACTATATCTTGCTTTGTTATTTAGATCTTTATAATACAATTTTGATATCTATGTTTGTGTTCCAAAAAGTCTGTTACATGACAATGCACTAATAATTATATGTATGTAACAGACTCAAGGTCTTGTGATAAGTCTTGCAAATGCAATTCGCATACTGTTAGCCTTCCAAACATCACACATAGCTTAATCAATAGATAGATTCTACAGGGAATTTCTACCTACGTAATTTTGTAATGTCATCATCTTTGGGTTTCAGGAGCACAATGTAGAACTGCTACAATTACGCATCTTAGATCAATTGAGACTGGTAGTGGCTAACCAAAAGACGGTAGTCTGGATATCAGCATCACTCCCCATAGTATTCACTCCAAAACAAACCGGTATACTAGTGAACCACAGTCAAGTTATCGTAAAAATGGACGCCTTTAACAGCATACATGACTTCCCAACTTTACCAACACCTGCACCTAAAGAAAATGAACATTTTAAGAACATTGGTGCTATCAACAAGGGAATGCTAGCTCCATACATAAATGTACCAAAAAGATTAGTTCTAAGAGCGATACCAATAGACAGTGATGGTAAAAGAAACTTGATACATCCCTACACAGTATTCATCCATGAAGATTTCATTGAAGAAAATTATAAAGATTTGACAGTAATTTTGTCTACAATAACAAATGTACCGTCAGTCCTAAGTGATAATGATGATGATAGTGAAAATAATAATATAGCAATCAATGATGTGTGTGTAGAAATTGTTCCAATAGACAGCGTGATCTATAGAAGTCTGTGTCGTGAAGTATACAACAAACATATACCAGCAGTACTCATACCAAAAACTTTAAATTCTATAATCAACATAGAGAATGGCATGAGGATTATTTTGACTCTCATTGGCGAAAGCATCGACCAACCAGAACACATAGACATCATAACATATTCAGACCAAAATCAAACAGAGACTGATGTTATAGAAAAATTTAAGAACTGTGTTGTAAGTGGTACACACTCTGGAAAAAAGTTTCTAATAAATAATGGACTTATTAAACAGAATGTAGAAATCAGTACTGGCTTCATACAATTTAAACTAAAACCAGAGAAATTGAAATTTACGATGTTGAATTCGGAGTCTTTTAGAAATTGTACCATAGCTGCTAAGTGCTTGACTGACTCTGATATGACATTGCCCAAGCCTATAGTTTCAAAGCTAGATTATGACTACAAGAATTACTGTAGAACAATGAAATTAATGGAGTCGCTAATTGAGAAGGTAATGTCTCACGTGTATTTTGAAATACATCGAGAGGCGACGTTTAAGGGTGCTTCCGAAATTAAAAGTAATGTTTTGGTTACTGGTAAGTAACATCCACCTTCATTGTATTTTACTATAATATAATAGTCTATCTGTAAAATGGAAGAATTTTATAATATACTAGCTGACCCAGCAAAAGTTGTTTTGCCGATTTTTTTTTCTAGGTGTATGTATTTTTTAATGCCACATCATAAAAAAATAAAAACAAAAAAATTCGTCCAAAAAATAAAATATTTTTTTTAGTGTGGACCCTTGTCACTTAGGGGTATGAAAAATAGATGTTGTTCTATTCTCAGTCCTATCCAATATGTATACAAAATTTCAGTTTAAGAATCGGTCGAACCGTTTCGGAGGAGTACGGTAACTAACATCGTGACACGGGAATTTTATATATTAGATTATTTAGAATATTTTTTACCTGTTTATATAACAGTCATACAACAGTAATACATACATCAAACATGTGTCTTACAGGCATACTGATAAATCCTGTCGAAGTCATAACTTGAACCATTTCTCTGCAGGCTTAAGTGGCACAGGAAAATCATCAATCTGCCATATCGTCCAGAAAGAACTGACAGTTTGGTCTCATATTCTGCATTGCCGGTCTCTCAAAGGCCGTAAAGATATTCCCGAGATCCTTGGTAAGGCCATATTGATGTGCCAGGAACATAGTCCTGCGGTACTCATATGTGATGACGTGGACTCTTTGGTGCCGCCAAATGTTGAAGGTGCTTCGCCGCAAGATATAGCTTATTATCAAAGGTAGGTTGTTCTGCTGATAATGATACAATTTAGGGTGTGACATTTGATTTTACTTTTTGGTTTAAAGCTATAGTATTGTAAGAAGTCAAATCTCTGGCGACCAAACAGTGAAATATTAACCAATAAATTTTAACTGGAGTGGAGCGCAGAATTTATACAACCTTATTTCCTCAACTCCGCCTAGGAACTTCGCTTCCCGTCATTATCAGGCCTACACCTAACCATTGTTTTTTTTTGTTCAGATTGGCGGTAGTGATCAAGCACCTTCTACAGACGTGTTCGGGTGTGTGCGTGCTTATGACGTCAATTGACATGAAGGCGCTTCACCCCACATTGAGACAGTTCAGCGGGAAACCATTATTTACTGCCCATTTCGATATACCGGAATTAGAAAAGGTATGTAGAGAATCAAGAATCAATTGTAGATATTAAGAACAAATAATATTTGTATTATAAAGTATCTTCATTTATAGGGTGAAAGAATAGAACTCTTCAAGCACTTGCTGAACGACAAGATCCGGCAAGAGTTTGAAATTCTGGACGACGACGTCATCAAGCTAGCAACAGACACAGCCGGCTCTAACGTCAGAGATATCGCTGATTATCTCAATAAAAAAATATTTAAAGCTGTCAAGAAGAAAAGTAAGAGTTCAATTCCTAAATTTTCTAATTATAGTTTTCCAATTAACACATGCTAAAAACTGTTTTGTTGCAGAAGCTAGCCCTGACGATCCAAAACCACGCCTAGTTGAAGACGTGACGAAAGATTTGGAGAAAGCAAACGAGTTCGATATTTGGGGCCCCGTCGGAGGACTCGAGGATGTCAAACAAGAACTGACTGAGTGTATATTCTGGCCAATCATGGTAGATATCTTCTCTTCTTACATTGAACGATTTGCGGAACGTTCGTTACGATCTTCCTTCCTGATCCAACAGACTAAGGGAGACTGTGTTTTCGACCAGTGACATATTTTGATGTGTCAATTCAATAATAATATCGTTTATTTGCATAAAATGTTGTATAAGAGATGGTATAAAACTTTTTTTCAGAGCTAGACACATTCCGCGGTTATAAAACAGCATGCAAATGTTTGAGAAAACATCAATACATTTAAGCAATATATTTTTCCATATTCGTCCTTTTTAACATTTGTGATTATTTTCGCGTTGTGTTTTCCAAGACGGACAATTTCCCCTAGAAAACATCCGAAATGAAATGAAATGAAATTAAATGAAATGAAATTATTTATTCTGCAAAAAGGATATTTTTTATCACTTTTACATGTCTTTTTTGAGAACGATGGAGCCGACATTTCCTAGCTGACTACCCTAAGAAGAAATGTCGAAACAAACTCAGGGGTCGCAGTCTCTTTTAAAGTCCAGACAATTTTCAAATTCGAGTGTATAAACTAATGCAGAGTATTTCAATAAATTGATAATATACCTGCATAAGGTTTATACTTACAAACAAAAAAAAAATATAAAAAGATTTAAAAAATAAAAACGCAAATGAGTTGCATGTTATTAAATCAAATAATAATTAATATTAACAAAAATAAATTCATGCAAAAGCACAAAAAATGTCACATATGTATAAGATTATATGCAAAAGCACAAAACATGCCAATAATTATGTACACAAATAGCCGAGCCGAGTGATATTCGTTAATTTTCATTGTATATCCTGACTTATAGGGAAAGAGCTTTATTGCAATAATGACGGATCTATTAATAAAGAAGAATACCAACAATTTCTATTTTGGTACTCTTCTGTCTTATGTCTGACAGTCACCAACAACATTAAAAACCTTTTTCTTTTTTCTCCACCAGTACCCAGCGTTATTCCCGTCACAGTCGTGCGGCATCCTGCTGTACGGGCCGCCCGGCACCGGCAAGTCCCACATTGGCTCCTGCCTGGCTCGCCTCACCAACATGAACATGATCACTGTTAAGGGACCGGAACTACTCTCTAAATACATCGGACAGAGCGAGAAGGCTGTCAGGGATATTTTTGACAAGTTAGTGCACTATTCTGGAACTAGTTGTTTCTTTTTACGGTCTCTTTTTAATATATATTTTAAAACGCCTCGTATCTTTAAGGTATTTTGTTCAAAATTCTTGAAAAAAGAACCGTTAAGAAAATATGTTTCTAAAATTTCTTAATGTTTAAAAAGTAAAAATCTGTCTAGTATCTAAGTTGGATAATAAAAAGTTTTAAACACGTATCTTTGCCTTTTTTGAACAACAATTTTGTTCACTGTAACTTGAACAATTTATTATTGTAGAACAAAAAAAAATACGTATTCCTTATTTGCTTTAAACTACAGACGGACAATGAAAAAATGACATCATTCCTTTTGTTATACTTTTGTGTATTAGTTAAGCGCCTCGCAATAATCAAACGGATTGCCTCAAAAAGATGGTGGTTATGATTGGACTTAAACCATCCGGTCTTCGAGTAAAACCCAAAAAATACACATCGTCTTAAGTAAGGACTCCTTAAAATTACTTTTGTCATTTATAATTGATAAAATTGGTTGATTATAATTTAATAATTTAATGTTTTGTTGCAGAGCTGACATGAAGCGACCCTGTATCCTATTCTTCGACGAGTTCGACAGTCTCGCGCCCAAGTAAGTGACTATTGTAAGTGTCGGCGTCGCTTTACAGCCCATCTAAGAATGTGGTGAAATGCCCACAAATTGTTTCGAAAAAACTATGGAAATTAAGCTTCTTTAGAAATTATGCCAAAAAGGTGAAGTTTAAACAAACATTTGGACATTGTTGCCAAATAATTTTCAACGGAGTGGCTATGTATGAATTATTGTGGAAAAAACTCATAGTGTTTTCTACAATAATTCATAGTCTTCTGGTCATGGAAGTCTTAGTAAAGTAGCTTTAGTTGACTGTGTTCGACCCATTAGATTTTATATTTGTGTGTATCAAACCAACTTTGACCGGTCGCGATGGAGCGATAGTTGGAAAACGTTTACTCATTTAACGAAAAAGGGATTGATTATACAGGGTTTTTCAATAAGGGCTGGTAGATTTTGGAATGAAAAACAAGCTGTGTGTTAGGTTTTAACAAAACTCATATATGCCATTATGTATGGAAGATGACATTATACAAATGACCACCTTGATTTCTCTCAGTAGCACGGATACGAGTGGCCCAATTTTGATGACTTTTTCGCTTAGATACGGTTGAATTTGATCGACTCCTTGTGTTATGTTCGCCTTTAGGGATTGGTTTTATCATCTGTTCAGTCAGTCTATTAGCACTGTTCAGTCGTGAAACCTGCCGCGGTAATTGGGCATCCGATACTGAATAATAAAAAAAAGATGTCACCAAGCAAAATGGCCGCCACGGGCCTCCAAAAACTACCCGTCCTTTTTGAAAAAAACCTACATTTTGCACCTCGTGGATCTGGTTTAATGTCAAATAGTTACTGGATCGCGTCATAAGTCCAAAAGCCGTCATAAGACGGCTGATATTGACGTTGATGGCTGTTAATCTCAATAACATAATCGTAAAATGTAGTGATGGCAGAAATTTTGTTGTGAGCTTATGCGAAACTGAGATTAAAATGAGTTTAAAAGCTTAAAGATGAACGTTGCTTCTGGTTTCTGAAATCAAAGTTTTTGTATACGACGCGTACTCGAAGGTGTTTGGTCGTCGTTGGAGTTCAGGATTCGTCCGCGATGTTCTGATCGCGGGCACCAGATATAAGTTTGTGCGTGGTCTAGACGCGGCCACGACTCGACGGGCGTGACAGACCGCGTGGTGAACCAGCTGCTGGCGCGGCTGGACGGCGCGGAGGGCGGCGCGCGCGGCGCGGTGCTGGCGGCCACCTCGCGCCCCGACCTGCTCGACCCCGCGCTGCTGCGCGCCGGCCGCCTGCAGCGACACGTCTGCTGCACGCTGCCCGACCTGGTGAGTGCGTGAGGCCCGCGTGTCCACCAGCTGCTGGCGCTACTCCGAGAATCTGTATTATACAGAACGAGAACATTCAGGCCATGATTGAGACACCCCGCAACATCACTAGTCAGTGACAGCACTTGGCAGTAGGGGACGGTCCTAACCCGCACTTCAGCGTGAGACTGCGTGAGTATACTAGGTTATGACCAACGCAAATGCCAGTGATAGAGGAAGCAATGACACTGATGCAACCCTATATGGTATCTGATCAAAAACCCTTCTGAATTACGATTACTTTTTTACCATTAAATATTTCCATTTGTCTCGCAACAGCATGGTCGTTACGAAGTACTACGAACACTGACGAAGAATGTGCTCGTTGACGAATCAGTAGACCTTCAAGAGTTGGCGGAGAATACAGACGGGTACACACCCGCCGATCTCAAGTCAATACTGGTTACAGCACAGCTGACGAGGCTGGAAAAACAACTGGTAAGTCTAATAATTTGATATCCATTATTTATTTCATAAGAATTGCACATGTTATTAAGCGCTTTTTATTTTTGTTCTAAAATCAAAAAGTGAAAGTCATTTGTTCAATTTAGGCTACTAAGTAGCACTTTTTGAAAGTCAGGTATATATCAATGAAAATGTCTTTGGTTTGGTCGTTCACAGGCAGCCAATGAGGAAAAAACAATGGAGTCAGTAGTGGTATATAAGGAGGACATAGAAAGTGCCTTACAGGAGACGAAGCCGTCGCTGTCCAAACAGCAAATACAGTTCTACGATATGATGTGAGTATTATCCTTGCTTAATAGTCCACCCACGGCTACCCCAAATTCAACTCAGTAAGTCGCCTGCCTCTGTTATGAGGAAGAAAATTAATACCCGCATTAAATTCCTAATTTATTTCTTTTGTCTGTAACAAGAACAGCTTGACATTATATAATATGTTGCGCATGTGACAATTCAATGATACAATTCTTCCGGGCAGAGGCCTTAAGGAAAATAAAATAATTTCGTTTTTAATTTATTTTCCAGATACAAAAGATTCCGAGGTGAAAGTCTAACACCAGAACAGCAATCAATAACAAGTCAGCAGAAACAAAGAGTTACATTAGCTTAAATAGACAATTATATTAATTTTATAGTAGTTATAAGTAGAAAATAATAGCTTTGACCAAATTGTCGGCAATACACGTTTAGAGAAATTACGAGCTTAAATTACCACGCTTGTTTGCGGGTGCACAGTTTTAGATGACGATATCCTAGGCCAAGTACCATGAAGTTTTAAACCATAGCAATTTCCCAACTATGTTGGGTCCGGCTTCTAGTCTAACCGGATTCAGCTAAGTACCAGTGTTTTACAAGGAGCGACTGCCTACCTGGGCATGAAGTTTTAAACCTTTGGGCTTAATGCCGGCACTCGAGTTCTGTTTCAATTTAATTCAGATCGAGTTGGTTGTTTGGAACCCGATACTAGCGCCAATCCCTGCAGTGGCAGGAGGTGGAACTAAGCTAACAGTGAACGACGCATATAACACGGGAGAGCTACTCGATTTGGGTTCGGTACCATTTCAAAATCCAATCGAAAATTCGAAAACAAAAGCAAACTTCCTTTGGGAGTTAGCAAGAGGACTTTTTGTATGTAATGTACTGTCTCGTTTTCAAGACGCGTAGAGTCCTTTTTACAGCCAATAAAATTACGTGGTAAAAGTAAAGGGAGAATAAAAAGTTGGCTACGAATAGTATTGATTACAATACAATACAAAAATTATTTTATATTACAGAAGTTTGTACTTAAAAGCGTTCTTATGTATCCCCTCTTAATTTTTATAGTAGAACTAGTCGCTAAAGCTATTCGTCTTATTAACGTTTTAATCAAATATAAAATCACAAACTTTTATTGTAATTTTATGTACTTATAAGTATTTTATTTAGCCTTAGTAATGTAACAATGGCATATATTTTTTTAATTTGAATCGTTTGGCCGATTATTTATATAACATAAGTTCGTATGCCTCACAAAAATAATAAATAAAAATATATAGTGCTTTAAGCTTAAGCTGTGATTTTAAGGTTATTAGTAGGTGCTAGGGTAATATAATGAACACACTTAACTTGTATGGACTCTTCTCTATACAAAATGTTACTATAATAATGTCCGTTTCTTAATATATGTTGTTTAAAATAGCTTGAGCCTCATTTATGTTGGACTCATTTCAGTGTATAAATTCTGACTGGTACTCACTTCAATATTTTTTATACTTTAAGAAAAATAATACCCTGTTAGGGTCAATCTCTAGTGATAGGACAGTGGCTGTGAGCCGTGAGTGCGTGATCAGTGAGTGCTAGTAGGCTCTTGCAGCCTTCAAATGAATATGAACTTTGAACTTAAGTAGATAAGACTCAAAGTTATTTGTAATATAGATCCTTTAAAGACGCTGTCGGCCGTTGCTGTTTGCAGTTGTTCGTAACTACAAGTCGGGAACATTTAAAACAATACATAATTTTAATTTAAACTTCAATCAGTCAAGTGATAAATTCGTAATATTTTGTGTAGAGAAGTCTTCAAATGCGTAAGGTTCGATTTGTTTGTATATTTTGTTGCTATTTTGAATATTATTTAATTTTATTGAATGTTATGGATAAAATGGTTTTTATAATGCACTTGTTTTTATTTACTCTCCAACCGAATGTTTGTGTACCGAGTCTTTCTTATGACGGAGCAGGCGAAACAGGTAAGATGATGTGGAAGATAGATACTCAACTCACTATTCGACATAATATAAAAAAAGCAACTTCGTACTCACTTACCAAATCAAAATCCATTTGATTACACAATAGCACTTTTCGAACGTCATTTTTATTCTAGCCCACTGCTTTCCACTGTTGGGCAAAGACCTCCAACAACGAACGTCATAGAATCATATTATAGAGGGCACCCCGTAACGCCCTCCCTCCAGCCCTCCCCACCCACAGCAAAGCACGCTGTCACTTTTTGTTAATTTTTATGAAAATTAAAATTTAATTTTACTTTAATGAACCCAATTCAGCTGCACGAAGAGTCACCACAGATTATCAATAAAAAGCAACTTATCAAACAATACTCGTTCTAATTCCAAACTTAAAATACCCCTTCTGCACTAAAAACTCGATTCCACGATTAATATCAGACTTCCCGCCTAAAATCTCTTGTCTCTAATTATGTTGCCAGTTGATGAGCAAACTTTTATCGGAGCGGTAACAGCGAATGTAGGCAAGTGTTAATTAGTATTCGCAGGAGATTGAATATTGATAATATCTAATTGATAGCTCTCGGTATTCGTACGCGGTATTGGAACGCGATTAGTGATGTTACATCACTTAATCTTAACGGCTTCGACTTACAAATGACGATTGACGATGGTCGTGCCTGTAATAAAATTGTAAGCTATTGCGTTTAATTTTTCGGTTTTTGATTCAATGTCGATCTTTTTCAAGATTTTATATGATTGTAGGCTGTAGATACTCTGCCCTGTTTCATTCACGGTAAACATGATCCAATAGGTATCTACTATGTTATGTACGCATTAAAAACTTTTTTAAACCTTCAGTTCAAGTACCGTTCTTATTGCGATGAAAAACAAAACAAGAAAAAAGAATATTCTTTTAAAAAGGTGATTTTTTGTTTTATGTAATAATTGCCGTGAGGCGGATTTCGCTTAGAACCGAAACTTTCCGGGTTATTTCAAAACGCCAAAACATACAGCTCTTACATGAATAGGCAATCCATTATTAAATAACAGACTTCTGTCTTGTTTCTGCCTTGGTTTTTTTCGGATCGTTTCAAGTTTTAACTTACTAGGCATAATTATAGAATCATCTAGTAGTTACTAGATGGCGTTACTGTCCATGCATGTTGTTTCTACTTGCTGAATTTTGTGTCGCAGAGCTCACAGAGTTGTAAAAAAATATTTTCGCTTGTGCTTAGAAAACTTTCTCACTTAAACAGTAACGAAAATCTTCCCACAGCGAGTTTAAAAAGGTGAATTTAAACATAGGGCTCTTATATAATTACTCTAACAGTAGATAGAGTGCATTTCGATAAAATATTTCCAACATTAAACCAACGTAATATATATTTCCACGACTGTTTTCTTATCATTGTATGTGTGAAAATGTCAACATGATGTAGCCCTCAAAAACTTTTCTACGCCAACTAATTAGCTATTTACTTACGCCACCCCGCAAGATAAGCGTGTTTTATTGAAAAACTTAACTGCTGGCGCGCAGTTTTGATTAAGATTAGTTCATAACTTGCACAATAATTTAGATTGAGCGGTGATTTGGAACGCGCCGCGCTCGCGGGTTGGCGCGAAATTTCGCGGTACACAGATTATACATAATTTTTACTGGAAAGGCCTACAAAAGGCATTTCAGTATATACAATAAAAATGTCATCAGGAATACTACCTTGAAATAATAACGTTAATTTTTAGCAAACGTTAAATATTTTATTTTTTGTGAATCTTCCTAATATGACGATTATGTTTGTTTTTATTTGAAACATATCGTCCACCGTATAACTAAGAATTTCATGAAAAATATTTGACGGAGGTTTCTTAATTGCTAGGTAAATTTCTAGAACATCATTAATTTTATTGATAATTAAATAAAGTTTCCAATACGAACGATAGCCACATCCAGCATGACCCACGCTACACATCGCGCGATCCGTGTAACAACATCTTGTGAACTCTGAGCGCTGGTTAATAGCTTAATACGCGTTTGTAACGAGTTGTTTAATGAATTAAATCTGAATTTACTGGCTTCTCAGATTATTATATTTCACTTGCATACGCCTTCTAAGATAACCGACGCGATGTTATAAATTAGTGTTGCTAAACATTTTAAGTGATTTTCATTTTGTTTTGATCATTTAAATTAAGCTTCTGTGTTTATAATGAAATGGAAAAATAACTTTATTTAGATAAACACTGTGATTTTTTAGTCGTCTTACAAAAGCAGCCCAGTTTGTGTATCCTATGACTAGAACACGTTCATGATAAAAAAATTGGTGTTTATGAGATTTAAATAAATTTAAAATGCAATTTATTTATTCAATATTATGATGCAATTCGTAGTTTTAGAAACACAGCTCTGTTGCGGTCGGAGCCTTGTAACAATGGAGAGGGGCGCGGGCGGCAGCGTTTTTATCATTTTTAACAGGATTTTTCAGATTTCTCATGTTTCATTTCTCTTCGTACCTATTATCTTAGTTGATGATAAAAAAATAAAAATCGCGCCTTATGTCGTATACATGAACTGGGCTACTTTTGTAAGACGACTAAAAAATCACCGTGTATAGATATCACACACTGACATTAACACTTTGCTGCAAGTATGAACAGTACCTACATTTTCTTTAAAAACGCATTATCATGATTCATGATCTTAATGAATAGTCTTTTCCCCCATTGTTTTTGCAATTCCAATGAGAAACTCACAAAACCACAACAAAAGCAAAAACTCTGAGACCAATATTTTGGGCCATAAATATTAAATCTAATACAAAAAAAGACATAACTGTCATCTAAAACAAACAAGCTGAGTAGGTACAACATAATCACTATAAAGATCTGTATTCAAGAACCATTTCATAAATAAAAGAAAATAAAGCGGTCTTTGTAGGAAGGTCCAAAAGCAAGTTAGGAGAGGTGGCGAGGTGAAATTAGGGGCCTTGTCCGCGCCAAAGAAAGCACTTTTTATTCGGCTTAAAGTAATTATTGTGTTTTTGTGAAAGAGTTTGTTAGCGGACCATTCAGAGTCGAGGACACGGACGCTGTCTTCGTACAGGGACGGAATTGGACTGAAAAAGGTGTGTTTCTTATGAATGCATCTAAGTAGTAACAGGGGCTCTGCAGTACTCTCTTTGCTAATTTACGAAGTTACGACTAATGCTATTAAAGCACAAAACTTTAAAAGTAACTAGTAAAAACAAAAATAAATAGGTAATCAACATAAAAAAAATCATAAAAAACAAAAGTTGTATCAGAAACTGAAATAGGTATTTTTGGTAAGTTCGTAGAGTTAAAGATATGCAATACAACGCAGCAAATTTGTAAGTATGTACAAAAACGGATGTAAAAGAATTACTTGTTTAGAGTAAACAAAAAATAATTTTACAAACACCTTTTCCCTCAAAAGTTAAAGTGAGTTTACAGAAAAACAAAAAGTTTTTAATCAATTTTGAATTTTACTCCTTGGTCATAAGTAGAATATTATGATGAAACGACTTCCACCTTGTTACTCAATAAACCACTACCAGTCGATCTTCCTAACCTACATTTTAAGATATACTGATAAACAAATACAAACTAGACCTCCCAAATCCGTCCCCTTTCATTGCCCGGAATATTCTTGTTTTCCTCGAGTTTTCTCAGCTTTTCTTCGCGTTTTCTTTCGTTTGGTGCCTTAATTAGCTCATTCAGTGCCCCCTTCGCACCGCGTACCCCACCGCACCCCCTAAATTATCTTATTTATTGAAAGCACTTTTATATTACATTTTGACAACCCGAATGGTGTATTTAGTGAGCATTTAGGGATCGGTGGAGCCCAAAAAGCGAATAAGGTGATATTTTATTATCTAGGGCGATGAACTTTATTCATATTTTTTGAATAATCAAATATTTATAGGCTTCCAGTTTATGGATACGTATCTGCGGTATTTTTATTTGGAGTCGTTGAGCTGGTGCGAGTTTAATGTGGAAGATTGTTAATTCGTGTTCTGCTTGAAATAGGTCACTCCTTCCTTTTGCGGTGCATCTGCATTAGCTTGCCTGTAATAATATGCTAAATATGAATTTAAACCCGAGATTTTTTTTTATATCACTGAAAGTCATACTTAAACTTACCTTCTCAAAATTAGAGATGGAATTCTACAAGAGATGCTAAAATTCAATTATTTCTAAGTACGTAAATTGTAAGCGAAATCACAGAAAAGAATTAACAAATATAAGATTTTAAAGGCCTGTTGTTATTAAATACGAAACCGGTCAAAGATTGTGCAATCAATAAACAACACCTTTAAGAAACAGCACCTAAAAATTATTCTTCGATTCCATGAAACTGAAACCACTATCTCCACCTGAGCCAGACGTGACCGTAAAAGAAAAAGGGGCGAAGTCTTGCAGGAAGCGTCGCTGATAAGCCTCCATAATGGCGGCCGCTGATAACGGCGCTCCCGCCTTTTTCTCCCGCCAAAACAGGGCGCCATTGTCGTCACAATGGCGACACAAAGCCACTTCGCGACACAATGCGTTGTACTCACGACGTGAAGTAATAAATTTTTTGTAGTCTATTCAGAATTTTATGCCAGTTTTATGGCTGGTTTAGGTGAATTTGATTTTTCACACCGTATTAGGTGCGGTTAATAGATATCGAATGGTGCTAATTTTAAGCACACTGCCGTTAACGCTATGAGATATCTGTGATGCTTTTCGATCTTTTTTATTACATAACCTTAAATTACTGAAGTGAAAATATGTATAAATACTTATATTAAGATACAAGTATTTTAAAAAGTATGTTTGTCCATTTTCCAAATTGAATTAAAACTTTTACGATCTGTTTTCCACATTGTTACGGTATAATGATTGGGTGAGTAATTAATTTAAAAAAAATACTGGTATAGTAGAGCTAAGATAAGTGTACGTATAAAAAACAGCTCTACATTTTGAGTCGAAAGACAAAGTAAATAATGTACGTTTAGTAGTTTTGTGATACTAAATAAGACAATAACATGAATAATCACTCGTATTGAAAGCTCTTACAAAATAATATATTAGCGTAGCGCACATTATAATATCTACTCTCAGTAAGTTAATTTTCTTGGAAAGAACATAATAAAACATGGAGAGATTATTAAAATATTAATATAACCTTAACATACACACTCAAGGGTCTTCAATTTGTGGTTTTAATAAAATTTTAATTGACACGTATTAGGTTTTCAAGTAAATTATAAAGGAGGCAGAAGTGGCCGCTTTCCTTCGCCACTCGCGAACATTAGCGCAGGGGGTGGGTGCCGGGACAAATTTTTGTTTTTCACTCGCGTTAGAGACGGCGATAATAGGAACTCAGTGCGATAGAAAGAGACAACACCAGGTGCACACATTGCCTTTGTTAAAGAGCAAAAATAATAGAGAGAACGGTCGTTTATCTCTTTTTATGGCGGGAACGCTATCTTCCCGCCGACGCTATTATGGAAGACAATTTTGGCGCGAAAGAAAACTGCTTATTACTTCTTATTCTTGGTGGCTGGTTTGGCAAATTTTTCTTTTTTAAAAAACGTGGTACGGTGCAAGTGGGTCGTTTGAGTTCCGTTTTCGAATCTTTGTTGTTTGCACCTGATTTAGTATAAGCAATTATTTATATTCTTAGCCTAAAAGATTGATTTTATTCGTAATGTTTGGCGTGGTTCAATTTTTTGTTGCCATTTCTTACAGGATTTTTATTTGAAAGCATTTACGATGCTATGTTGTTTTTAAGGCTTTGGCCTAATCTTAGACTGTCCACAGTCTTCCCTTTATCCACAATTTTGTTTTTAATGTCTACAGATCCATAATAATCATTTATGTGTATACAGCTAACCACAATGTAATTTTCCTCGAACATATTTTCTTAGCAAATAACTCTACCTCGGCTACTGAAACACTTTATTTTCTTTGAAAACAGATAATTATTTCCAATAGCTTTGTCTCATTTCAGTTCGATGTTGGCTCTGTTCTCAATAAACCGAATTAATTGTTCGCTGACACTTTTGTGGTAACTGAACAATGGTCTAGGATAGCGTTTCATCTTGATACTTTAGCTTTAAATAAATAAATGCGGACAACATCACATACATTGATCTGAACCCAAAGTAAGTTGCTAAAGCACTTGTGTTATGGAATTCAGATACAACGAAGGTACCACAAACACCCAGACCTGAGAAAATGTAGAAATGAGAATTTTTACATTGACCCGACCGGGGATCGAACCCGGGACCTCAGAGCTAGCGACACCTTGAAACCGGTGCGTACGCCACTCGACCACGGAGGTCGTCAAGCTTTAGGGACTAGATTGTGTCATTGCTTTGAAAATGGAACAAAGTATTTTGATCAAAAAATGGTTGGAAAAAGCCTTTTGGCTAAGTAATAGAGCTTATGAAGTAACGGTCTTGTAGAGTAAGGGAGTTTATGTAGAGTTCAATCATGGCAGTTCATGAGATCTGATACAAGAAATCGATAATAAAGGAAACAGGATAGCAGAGAGTCCACAATTGAATTAATCCACTGGTATGAAATCCAAGTCACCGCATCTCCGTCGTCTCTCTCCGTCCCCGATAATTTTACATACGGAGAAATCATTATTTAGCGTTGGCAGCACTCATTGCAGTTTACCAATACAAAAACTACCTCGCAAGTTAACCAATAACAAAACCCAAAACCAAATCTCGCACCTACTTTATAAGCCGCAGTCCAATCCATCGTGTACCCATTAAATCAATTATCTATTTTCGAACAAATTTTTGATCACAATAACATCACCATACTCATCACTCAAGTATCAAAACATGTCGCACGTAGTCCCCGAGTCCGCCCGCTCCATTGTCGCACCATTCTTCTCATTTCTTATATCAGTGAATTAGATCGGTCCCGCAAATGGATTAAAACGTTAAGTATTTATTTATCGCGCGTTTTAATCTGAGATCGTGGCGGTTACACAAACAGACAGTTAAATTATACGCTTTGTTAATGTTAACGAGGGTTTACGCTTGATTTCGTTTGTCGATTTTTAAGTTTGTACAGCTAAGTGATAATGGTGGAGGTAATTGTGTTTGTTTGTGGTCGGGGTTGGTTGGTGACGTAGCGAGGTGGTAGGTACTACTTAGGTATATGGCCTAATGTAAGAGCCGGTATTATTGTTGTGCCTAATATTTTTGGGTTACTTATTCATTAGCGGTGAAGGATGGGCGATACGGGGCGCTGTCGATATAATTTATTGACATTCAAAACGAACCTGTGAAGACTTTAGAGTATAAGTTTAAAAAAAACGAAAAATCAGTTTACATACCTTCTACCAGAAAACGCTACGCTCAGCTTTAAAAAAAAATGCAAGCAAAAGAAACGAGGCAATGATTGGAGTTTCCCGTCACTTACCTTCCATTCACTCACTTGTTGACACGACCCGGTCATTAAAGACGAATCGTTCACCGGAAAATTGTCGGATAATCGTTTTTTAATACTATTACATTCGATTTTATTTGACACTTATCTGATTTTCCTCGTCAATGTACATTCGCGATCAATTTTATATTTAAGTCAGGTAAGGTGCTGTTGCAAGAGACTAATGTTGTTTAGATTTGAAACGTCTTAAGAAAGATGAAATTGTACCTAATCTATGTCATTTATCTCTCAATATGGAAAATCACCAGTTGGTTTTTGATTTTTGACTCTACTAAGTTGCATTGTAAGTGAAAACGCAATGTTCTTTTTCTTGCGCGATTCAATCGAATATTTTTTTTTCTTCAACAAGAAGATCCTAATTTTGGTTGACATTTGAATATTATATTATTATGTTATTTATAACTTTAAACAGTTCGAATTTCAAAGTCATCTTAAATGATGAGTGATGAGTGTGAGTAATGATTGAGTTTGTATGGAAACATAAGTGTGTACATAATATAAATAAAATAAATGTATTTACACTGTATATAGATAAAATAAACTGTGATTTGTCTGTTTACGCCGGCTAGGCATTTGGTTTCGGGCGGCGAGGTGTCAGATTGAAGTCAATTTAATTTGTACAAAATGGAAATACCCGTCTGCTCAATCCGAGGGGAGTGTGTTTTTTATTTAATCTTTTTTTATACGAAAATATTATATTTATATAGCTTCTGTAGCCGTGTCTACTGCATCATGTTTTAGGTACTTTGGTTTGTAGATTTGGTCGGCATGGAATAAGTTGGCTGTTAATAGCTGTTGAAGCAATGTAGTGGTGAGAAAGTATCTGTTGTTTCGCTTAGACATTTCCGTTCTACTGTCGGGCAAACCCATTTTCACTCTTTGTCTATCTCTCTCTAGCTATGATGAATCTTAGCATTGTCTGCGGCGAAGTCGTTTACGATTTAGAAGAATTAATTATTTGTTTAATATCAACAAATATGTACATAATGTAGTTAAACATCATTGGTTTGGAGGTTGGGGGCTAAGAGCAGGTATTTACGTATTGTCTATACATAAAAATACCCAAAAAATGCCGAAAAAACATTTAGGTTGTAGCTAAATGGAAACGAAATGTTTTCTTGACCTCTACTACAGGTAAGTCAAAAATAATTGAAAACGACTTTTCACATACTCTTTCAAAATCGGTATTTGTTCGAAGTCTTGCGAAAACACACGAGACAGAGAATCGATCGAAGCGTAATGTAATTTATAAGAAAACCTCGGCGTCTCACCGTTTTATGAGGAAAGCTTTACCACTTCATGGTATATTCAGAAGTGTTACTCTATTCAATAATTTATTTCCCACCCTTAACTATCCCAAGCTATTGAAGTCTACTAGTCTATTAAAATACAAAAATTCTTGAGGATTAAATTATCATCATCCAAGCCTTTTCCCAACTATGCGGGGGTCGGCTTTCAATCGAACGGGACGCAGCTAAGCTCCAGTGTTTTATAAGGAACAATTGCCTTTCTGATCTCCTCAAACCTGGGCAACGTGCATTCCGAAACACGGAGGAAATCAGTATGACACAGGTGGTCATCCATCCACGGGCCGACCGTATCAAGCGTAGCTTAACCTGTGATCGATGCAGTCTTAGTGCAGTTCTAGTTTAGCCACGAACTCTTGAGAAAGTAACTCAACAAAATAATTATATAAAAATAAATAAGATACGCACAGCACATATTAAATATTATGTTTTAAAAGTTTTAATAATTTATTGATCAAGAAATTCAAGTTTGTGAAAATCACAGAGAAACGAGTTAGTCTATTTTCAAAGTCCAGCTTTTAATCCATGATTAGTTTATTAACCTTCTGTATTCCCCACTCAACGGGAATGAGGTGTGACGTCGGATCAGACAGAAATCGTCTTTATCACCACAATTGTGGTTCTATTTTGCGCACGATTCATTTGAATGTTACACCAAGCACCGCAATTCATAACGCGAACTTCATGAATTGAATTTAATATATTTTTAGAGATTTTCACATCGACTTCATATTTTGTTTTTAACTTTCTCAAGGAATTTTTGATTTTATGTATATGGTTAAATGTAATAACTACTGTAAATAAAATAAATCTGTTCTATAAAGTTCTGCAAGGTATGAAAATTAAAAAATTGAATCTATTTGGCAACTTACTTTCATGCCAAGTCGCTAAATAGATTCTAATAATTAACCACGTTGTTTTCTCACGAGCAAGTAGATATAAAATGTAGAAAATAATATTTTGACATACTTATATCTGGCTTAGAAAATATTCTCTACGCCTTAAACTCAGTGCCCGACTGGCTTCGTGTCATAACTAAATTATTCGCATTCATAACCGTATTCTGATATAAACTAAACCGTGTCATCTAGAGACGACAGAATTACTAGCAGACAGGACACAATTTAGCCAGACCAAGCGGCTGCCTCCAGCGAAATTAAATGACGCTGCATTCGCAAAGAAAATGCAATCACGGCCCCGGTATATTCCCCGATGCAAATCTCAATTTCCGAGTCAGTGTGCCCCGCTATTCCTTACGCTAATAAAACGTGCACCAAACTGAGATGCTGTTTCGCTCGCTGATGAACGCCAAATGACGTTATGACAGCGCACGCCGCCATTTAACGCCTATTTGGTTCCAATTTCAAATCTCCCGCGCTCCCCTGCGGTTCCGGACACGAACGGGGCATTGATAATACCTTTTTGTTTTATTATTTCAAATTTTATTTCGACCAGATTTATTAAGATTTTGTAAAAAGTTATTATGCGTCCAGAAATTGAAACACGACATGACAAACTACATTTTTAATTAAAGCTGTGTACTCATCAAAGTTTGAAACATAAACCGCTTGCATAGGAGTTTTATCCAAATGAAATTTGGATAGACTGCGGTATGTGAATGGCGGCAAAATAGGAATAAAAATGGATAGCTTTGGGTGGAAAAAGAAAATGAAAGAAATCAATATGGCCGAAACAGAGAGGGGTAAGCCGGGACTCCGGGAGCTCGTCCTCCTGATACAGAAGTTATTTTTAGAAGTTAACATCAATGTACTTAGTTTGTTTGTGATTTTGAAAATATTTATGTCTTATTTGTTTTTTAGATTCCAGTTATGATAAGAGTAAATGGGATAAGATCTATCGCATAATCTGAGCTGAAAATTGGTAAACGTATTTATTTTACTTTTTTCTATAACTACATATACTATCATAATATTTATGAAACGTTTTGCATAAGAAGTCTGTCGATTACCTACCTAATATCTATAGTCTCATATTTGGACGCCGCTCGGTAGAATAAAATTGCATCGCCAGCTAATTTAGTGGAAATTTGCAGCAGAGTGCTTAATTAATAAAATTCAGGCGAGTAATGTTTCTAGAAATTATTTGACATTTATCGCGAACAATCTCGAGTCCCATGTTGGGCTCCAAAAGACAACGATCTTTAAATATTGAGTTTGGGAATAACTTGATCACTCGATTATCAGGCCATACCCACGCAAATAAGTTTCAAGTGCTCTTACGAAATCGAACATTGTCTATAGCGATTTCTTTTATTCGTAGCGTTGCGATCGCATTCCGAATCCCGATACACGAATATCCGTTCTGCCATTTTGGCGCGCGGGCGGCCGGAAACCCGAGGATATAAAGTTTCGCGCGCCTTTCTGCCCGCCATGACACTTTTCAATATTTTTACTCTTATTTACCGCTATTATTTATGTGTGCCATTCTTCGGGAGGGGAAACCGACCGTCTATATTGTCTGTTGCTTTTCTATCGCCGAGACTGTAATGTTTTGTTTTGACCTCTGTTATTTTGTTGGTTCGGTAAGGGCTTCGCAAAAAATGTTTTATAAACAACTTCGTCACACTTTTTGAAGGAAAAACGATGTTTCTTTTTATATTTACCTATTCTCAATCATTTTCATGAACAGTTTCAAGAAAGAAAAGAGGTATCGGCATCCAAAAACAAGGTTATTTGAATTTGAATGTGTTTTTCTACGATTCCCGAATTATTTAATAACTACAAACAATTTTGAGTATTTTACAGTTTCATTGACTTGCAGAAACTGTTATTTCTTTGGTGTTGCAAATACATCAAAATCTCATAGAGTAACAAGAAAAACGAATTAGCAAAAAAATCTTTTGTTATAATACAATAAGCACTACAGCCAACTGGCTACAAATCTAAATAAAGACATCTGTCAAGTCTGCTCTAAAAGATTCCCGCCATTCAAACATAATCGTATGGAGACTCAAAAAGCTAAGTTGCGTCCCCACACTGCCACTGCTTCAATACGTTTTTTATTCGCACAAAATGGCTCTTTTCACGTCCATTGCGGCGTAAGGTGGTCAGTTTTTGGTGTGGATCCCTGGATGTGGCATGAGCGTGGTAGGTGGTGAAAAGCGATAAAATATTTTCGTATTTTTATTGTGTTAGGTTTTTATTTTGTATTTTCAGACTTAGGTAAATAAAATTTAAGCAACGAAACGTCCTTGATGTTGTATTTACCCAAGTTTATTATAATTTAAGGATCTTAAATGCTGTATCAAAAGTCAGACATTAAAAAAGCTTTTATTAACGTTATTTGAAAAAATATCATAAAGCCTATGAAAACTTATAGGAAAAATGTTTTAATGAATTGTTTATAATTTTAATCATGTAGTTTTCCAACTGGTTCCAGCTTGAAACATTTAAAACATTAAGTTATTAACATTAAAATATTAAGTAGTAGTTTTAATTGTTTCGTTTTTTACTGTTGTACCTATCCCAACTGTCTTTTATTATACCCAAAGGTTGACTGGTAGATAATGCCTCGCGCCATTAAGTCCGCCTTATGTACCACAATTGTACGTAAAAGATTAAATAAATAAATAAATAAAACATCTCATAAAAATATTACTTCCAAAACATATACATCTTCGTCACAGGCATCGGGATACACAAATAGAAGAATGAGCACAAGACTTTTATACGTTCATCCGATTAGACTCTCGTATATGCTTATGAGCTCTTTGTCGTGCGTTTTTGTTGTCGCAGTTAATCGTACGATGACGGGCAGTCGTGCGACAACGCTTACCAATCCTCAAAGTGAGCACACAATGCCCGCTTTCTGTTATTTTGTATCGGGATGTTAGGATTCTGAAGTGATCACGGGTATTAGGATGTATGGTGAAAATATGTGAGGGACTTTCATTTGAGATTCAGATTATTTTTAGATGGGCGTTTTTTTTTCTGCTTTTGATTTTGGTTGTTATTTTTTTAGTGGAAAGAGGTTTTATACTGTCATCGGTCTGTTTTAAGAAGACTTGAAAATTTAATATTTGAGCTTGAATTGATTTTTAAGAATCACTTGGAATCTTTCACAAGTGGAGAGTCGCAAGTCAAAATTTACGGATAGCAAGAATTTACGGAAATTGTATAACAAATGAAATCTATTATAATAAGGGTTTATCAAAAAAATATTTACAGTAATGAAGTCTCGAGTGTATTTTTTTCCTGAAGTCTCCAATATTATATAGTTTCACGACTTCCCACGATTTTCTGGAAAGTAAACAGAATCCCGAAAACAAAAACAACCACAGTTCTTCACCAAGCAGCTAATTAACCACACACCACCAAACAAACAGACCTACCAAGTAGGCAGTAACACAATTAATCGTACAATTCGTTATAAAAGAGCCTTTATCGAATTACAGAGCGTTTTGCACCCCGCCATTATGCGAAGAATCGTCACAAACGAACCATTGTCAAGTACACTAGGTGCCATTGTCTGTGTTATCGCTCCTCGTCGGTTTTTGCCGTTTCTCTTCCGTTTAACTAGGATTTTGGGGAGATGTGGAAGTAGGTATATTACTTGGATTCTTGTGCTAATATAGATTAGTTTTGTTTAAAGTGGGGATATTTATAGCAGTAGTTACGCGTACTTTTGGTTCTGAAGAGTTTCGAAGTTGCTTTAAAACCTACGTTAAGTTATTGTTAAGTTCGTAAAAATGTGATGTATTGCTTTTGAAATCAAATATTTTATCGGATATGGCATTATATCGGAATCAATTAAAATTTTTATTTTACCTTTTATATAGGTTAGTTATATTTTTATTTAATAAAAATAGGAGAACTGTGACCTGTTTTGAAAGGGAAAACCAAAACAGCTTTCCTCATTGATGTTACATGGAAATAGGTACAAACTAACAATAATTTCATTATACTCTACCAAATAATATTCTCAGTCGTCATTGATTCTCGACCTCACGCCCTAACAAAAACTTATCGTGACGTTTGAACAGTTTTTATTTTCACTACGATAGTACCTTTACAAATATAACTTTACCACCCTCACAATTCTCTTCACCCGTAACGTTGTTGCAATAAGGTTGAAATTTGTTTGGTTTTGATCGTTTTATAGAAGGTTAATGTGGTTTTTTTATAGGTAGAGTTGCAACGGAAATAAGCTTCTTTGTGTGACACTATCGTATCGGATCGTCAACCGCTTCCTTTCTGGAGATTATTGTAGACGCCAGTGCAAATAATACTTATCGGCCAATGTTTGAATATTCGTTTTTTTCGTTCTTGTTAGGTGTTTTCTTTTGTATGTACAGCTGGGTGTTTAGTTTTGTTCTTTGGTTTTGAGCTGTTTTGTAACATCACGCTTGTGTTTTGGTAAGGTGTGGCAGGGATGTCTAAGTGTCTATAGAAATGTATTATTTTACTTGTCGACATGGCAAATGAAGTAAAAATTAAGATCCTTAACCCTAGAAAGATAGTCTGCGTAAAATTGACGCATGCATTCTTGAAATATTGCTCTCTCTTTCTAAATAGCGCGAATCCGTCGCTGTGCGTTTAGGACATCTCAGTCGCCGCTTGGAGCTCCCGTGAGGCGTGCTTGTCAATGCGGTAAGTGTCACTGATTTTGAACTATAACGACCGCGTGAGTCAAAATGACGCATGATTATCTTTTACGTGACTTTTAAGATTTAACTCATACGATAATTATATTGTTATTTCATGTTCTACTTACGTGATAACTTATTATATATATATTTTCTTGTTATAGATATCGTGACTAATATATAATAAAATGGGTAGTTCTTTAGACGATGAGCATATCCTCTCTGCTCTTCTGCAAAGCGATGACGAGCTTGTTGGTGAGGATTCTGACAGTGAAATATCAGATCACGTAAGTGAAGATGACGTCCAGAGCGATACAGAAGAAGCGTTTATAGATGAGGTACATGAAGTGCAGCCAACGTCAAGCGGTAGTGAAATATTAGACGAACAAAATGTTATTGAACAACCAGGTTCTTCATTGGCTTCTAACAAAATCTTGACCTTGCCACAGAGGACTATTAGAGGTAAGAATAAACATTGTTGGTCAACTTCAAAGTCCACGAGGCGTAGCCGAGTCTCTGCACTGAACATTGTCAGATCTCAAAGAGGTCCGACGCGTATGTGCCGCAATATATATGACCCACTTTTATGCTTCAAACTATTTTTTACTGATGAGATAATTTCGGAAATTGTAAAATGGACAAATGCTGAGATATCATTGAAACGTCGGGAATCTATGACAGGTGCTACATTTCGTGACACGAATGAAGATGAAATCTATGCTTTCTTTGGTATTCTGGTAATGACAGCAGTGAGAAAAGATAACCACATGTCCACAGATGACCTCTTTGATCGATCTTTGTCAATGGTGTACGTCTCTGTAATGAGTCGTGATCGTTTTGATTTTTTGATACGATGTCTTAGAATGGATGACAAAAGTATACGGCCCACACTTCGAGAAAACGATGTATTTACTCCTGTTAGAAAAATATGGGATCTCTTTATCCATCAGTGCATACAAAATTACACTCCAGGGGCTCATTTGACCATAGATGAACAGTTACTTGGTTTTAGAGGACGGTGTCCGTTTAGGATGTATATCCCAAACAAGCCAAGTAAGTATGGAATAAAAATCCTCATGATGTGTGACAGTGGTACAAAGTATATGATAAATGGAATGCCTTATTTGGGAAGAGGAACACAGACCAACGGAGTACCACTCGGTGAATACTACGTGAAGGAGTTATCAAAGCCTGTGCACGGTAGTTGTCGTAATATTACGTGTGACAATTGGTTCACCTCAATCCCTTTGGCAAAAAACTTACTACAAGAACCGTATAAGTTAACCATTGTGGGAACCGTGCGATCAAACAAACGCGAGATACCGGAAGTACTGAAAAACAGTCGCTCCAGGCCAGTGGGAACATCGATGTTTTGTTTTGACGGACCCCTTACTCTCGTCTCATATAAACCGAAGCCAGCTAAGATGGTATACTTATTATCATCTTGTGATGAGGATGCTTCTATCAACGAAAGTACCGGTAAACCGCAAATGGTTATGTATTATAATCAAACTAAAGGCGGAGTGGACACGCTAGACCAAATGTGTTCTGTGATGACCTGCAGTAGGAAGACGAATAGGTGGCCTATGGCATTATTGTACGGAATGATAAACATTGCCTGCATAAATTCTTTTATTATATACAGCCATAATGTCAGTAGCAAGGGAGAAAAGGTTCAAAGTCGCAAAAAATTTATGAGAAACCTTTACATGAGCCTGACGTCATCGTTTATGCGTAAGCGTTTAGAAGCTCCTACTTTGAAGAGATATTTGCGCGATAATATCTCTAATATTTTGCCAAATGAAGTGCCTGGTACATCAGATGACAGTACTGAAGAGCCAGTAACGAAAAAACGTACTTACTGTACTTACTGCCCCTCTAAAATAAGGCGAAAGGCAAATGCATCGTGCAAAAAATGCAAAAAAGTTATTTGTCGAGAGCATAATATTGATATGTGCCAAAGTTGTTTCTGACTGACTAATAAGTATAATTTGTTTCTATTATGTATAAGTTAAGCTAATTACTTATTTTATAATACAACATGACTGTTTTTAAAGTACAAAATAAGTTTATTTTTGTAAAAGAGAGAATGTTTAAAAGTTTTGTTACTTTATAGAAGAAATTTTGAGTTTTTGTTTTTTTTTAATAAATAAATAAACATAAATAAATAGTTTGTTGAATTTATTATTAGTATGTAAGTGTAAATATAATAAAACTTAATATCTATTCAAATTAATAAATAAACCTCGATATACAGACCGATAAAACACATGCGTCAATTTTACGCATGATTATCTTTAACGTACGTCACAATATGATTATCTTTCTAGGGTTAATCACAATTATCTCCTGTTAGGTCTTGTCCATTGCTAGTTATGGTAAAGTTTACGCACGAGCCAGTGGTTCTTTGTGATATTTTCATCCTTTTGTCTTTTTTTCTTAATGTATTGGTATTGAGTCTTTACGGTATAAGGTTTTTTAGGTCAGGTAAACTATAAAATAGTTTCCTAAATCTTGATCACAATTTTTCGAAAGGGAAACTAACCTAAATACATACAGCATATAATTTGAGCCCAACAATCGGGAGTCGAACCCCGAACCCTTTGATTCGCATTCCGTGGTTCGGGCCGCTCGGGGCACAAACAAATAACCCGACAAAGTGACTACAGAAATCGCTATGATTGAAAGCCGGTGACTATTACGTGTCATCATAGGTTGAGTTGGCTATCAAGGGCGAGCCAATTTTTTTTGTGCTTTTAAAATGTAAAATGACGTGCATAACGCACTTCTGTGTCAAAATTTACATTAAGGAAAAATTTAAAATTTTGTTTGAGGCGATTTACTTACGCGTAATCGGCATTATCCGACTGGTTTCAGACCGAACTAGAGTCTTAATCATGAGCTGAAGCGGCGACCTGGTCGCGAGTTAAATAAATCATTCTGGAGTAAAGTTGTCATCTTTAGGTAGTATATTTCATGACATTCTGTGTGAATCTAAACTTAAATGAATCTGAATGAATCTAGACTGTGTGAATAGACTCATCATAGAACTCACGAGTAATTGATGCCTAAGATTTTCTTTGAAGTACCTATTTAGTCACTTGGAGTCTTATAGTACTCTTATTCTCTTTGTGTTTTATAAGTGCTTAACCGAGAAATTCCCATCACCCTGATAGCAATAGCGACCAATTCCATACAAGACAAGTGATCCCTCCGTGGACTAAAATGCAGGTCACGCGCGCGACTGTCCAACACAAAAGCGTCAAATTTGCACGTCGGCACCCGTTTACTCGACATCTCGCATTCATTGCTTTGACGCTGGTATACGAAAATTGCCATTATGCGGACGCATGACAGTGACGAAATTTTTTTGTCTGTACAGCTATCTGTGATCTGTACTTATGGGCTCTAGGTGATGTTGAAGAGGTGTGGTGGTGTTAATGCGTGTTAAAGAAGATCTGAATTTTATCGCTATTGATAATCGTTGAGGGAAATGAGAGATGAATGAAAGAATAACTTGTATAGATTAAAGATTATTATAAGGTATAATTTATAGTGGTTTCTTAGGTTAACGCGAATAATCGACATTGAAATAAAAACTTTTACGGATTTTATCGCGGCTTAATTTTAGATTTTAGTTCCCGACGTTTCGACACCTTTGCAGGTATCATAGTGATTTGAAAAAAATATGAATAACATTTTCTACCTTTTGGTTACATTTTAGAAGATTTTTTTTGTTGTTAGCTATGGTTCTTTTTCGTAAATGATTTGGGTTTACTCAGTTAATTAAAACCTTTTGAAACTTGCATTCTCTAAGATATTTTCTTCTTTATTTTGAACTTTTACAAACTCTACAGTGATACCTCAAACAGTAATTAAGGACTTCAAATACAAAGCTATATGTGTAGTACTAGCAGGATTTCTTTGATATAATTTCCTTTAGTATAATTTTCAATTTGTCCGTCTGTGCCCGCCGGCGGATTGCATTTTGCTTCTAGTTTTATTTTTAATCTCACCGGCTTAACTAGGTTTAAACATATTTATTTAAATGACAAGATAGCATAAAAATGATGATATTTCTACCTATAGTAGACTTTATTTATGACACACTTTAAACTTTAGAAATGATAAAGACATGCTTACATTATTATCGTTTTATGGAAACTACATTATCTTAAATAGTAATGAAACACTTGTGATTAGTATTATAAGTACATAAGCCTACGAGAGCTGGTTAACTGCGGCCGTTTCTTAATTCTAATTTATCATCTAGCTGTCTATTGTTTAGGATAGATACGTAAACCATAAAAATGTATTTCTTATCAATACAAACAAGCGTCCAACATAAACTACACTTTAAATCGAAACATGTCCAATCGATTAAGCTTCTATCCTACCTAATAAATTCTAACAAATTCATCAATAAAAGATGAAATACTTTAAAATGCAGTAATACCGTCTATCGGGCGGTATTCCACAAATCTGTGATATCTGGTGATCGGGCAGCACCCGTAATACTGGCAATACTGCGGATTTATGGTGGCTGTAATAGACGCCTCCGCAATTAGTAGCCAAAGGGTGTTTGTTTGTGGGGTCGATAGGGACCCCCACTTTGTACGGTGTTTAGGATAAATCCCTATAGATTTTGTGGGAATTTGGATAAGTTATTGCTCGAATAAGACTTTTAGTTTAGCAAAAGCTAAAGACGGAACCCTATACTACACTGTCTATTCATCTATTCTTCATTTCTGCCTTTTTTTCGCTGTAACTTGACATAATATAAAAAAAACAGGATTATGGTTGTTTCGGTCATACATTTTAAGACAATTCCTCAGTGTCACCATTTTGATTCGCACTTGACTGATTATTATTAAAATTTATTGTCTATTTAGAATTTGGTCCGAGATCCTAACCCAGTCGCATTTAGAAACATGAAATTTCATTGCATTTGTTAAGTAGCACTCTTATTAACTGATCCCTCACTCTTTCTTACAGCCAAATACACCCATCTTTCAAATCAAAGTTTTAAACGCTTGTCCTTTTTGTCTCTGCTTTCAAATAAACAGTGACTAAGACGGCATGAAATGAAATAATTAATTCTGCAAATAGGATAGACGTTATCACTTTTAAGTACATGTCATTTTTTAAACTAGCTGGAGTCGACATTTCCTAGCTAGCTTACCTGAGAAGGCTACCATGACATCTTAATTCTAAGGGCGACTATTACCTAAGATGCTAAAGCAGTAAATCTCTTCTCATTCTTCCCCTGTGTATCCACCCTACAGCCAGTAGCAGTGACAGCCTGCCCCCCGCCGCGGTCGCACCTCTAATCGCCTCCGGCTGATACATAAACTGCGATTATTGTATTTTTATTGGACATGAATAAAATATTAATTGCTGATAAGTCAAGTTCCGTATCTAACGCGTTTTCATTTTAAACGGATTCTTTGCGACTTAATTTAGCTTGTAAATTGTTAAGATTTTATCGGGTTTTTGTGGTCTACGACTTAATATGTCTAAACCTTATATTTCGTTAAGAATATTTCTTGGTTAAGTAGATGTTGAACATACTTTTTTGTGTAAAATCCAGACAGACTGTAATGGTTTTTATACTTAGTGACTATTCTCTATACTTAGTTGGACCTTATGTTACTCTTCCACTTCAGAGGTAGTGGATCATGTTCAGAATACTGTTGGAGCTGGCCCGCACTCTGCTCACCAGGGATGCGCACCTCTTACGCATTGTTGCATAAAAACAATCTACTTGTGCATCTGCAAACATCCCAGATGCGCTACAAAAGCGAGGCAGCCCCACCAGCACTCTAAACGCATTATTATACTGGACGCGGAGAGCGTTGTATGTTCTTTGCGTATATCCTGCCCACAGGCTACATGTGTAGAAGTTAGTGCAGTAAGCTCTAAAGAGGGTGAGCTTGACCTTAAGTGAGCACCGTGCAAACCTGCGAGCTATCATGTTTGCTCGAACTGACAACGCTCTCCGCTCCCGCTCAATGTCTTCATCGTCCTTGAGACTAGGCGTTAACACATGACCAAGATATTTAAATCTGAATACTCTTCTCAATGCTGTTCCGTTGAGTATTAGAGGTGGTATATTATCATGTGTCCTACCCCTAGTCTCAAAAACCATGATCTCAGACTTTTTGCAGTTATACACCAATGATTGACTCTCACCCAGTTCTCAGGAGAGATAAAAACTTCGTCGAATATAAACGTTATTGGATAATAGAAATTGGAACCTACGTTATCTGGTGTCATTTTATTGGATCTTTTTATCAGGGTGTATGGATATGATCTGTATGAGAGATAAAACTTCAATAACGTTATTGAAATAGAATTGAACTACTTATCTGTTCATTTATTGTCTTTTTAGGTTATGATTATTATATACCTACAACAGGTGACTAGGGTTCAAAGTGGATATTTATTAGTCGGTGTTACTTAACTCTAGGTAGGTCTAATATGTATTAATTTCCCATTTTTTTCTGAAACAAGATTCATAGTTCGCAACCACATAGAGTCTACATTAATAAAACTACCCCTGTAACAGTACCGTTGTTAAATACCGTGAAATATTCCCCGTTGACGCCATGTGTCCCCTTATTGTTCGCACTTGAGTGTTTATTCACTGATAATTGAGTATGTACCGTGTTTAATCCGGTGCCCCTCTGTTTTTCAAGAAATACTCGCATCGATGACTCTTCGAGTGGCAGACTTGCCAAGGGGGACACATGGCGAACTGTTGATTAATCTTTTTGAAATTGTTTTTCAAGTTCTTATAGGTACTGTTAGTCGGTATGTAGTATGTAGTCTCTTGTTAATTAATGAATATTTTTGTTTGAATTTATTAAAAATACGAATCCCGCACTAAGGTATCGCGGGGCTATTTCACAAACATTTAAATGATGCATAAAGACACTCAGACTCAGAACAAGTATTTGTGGATCACAAAAATGCTTGCTCTACTCGGGTATCGAACCCGTGACATGTCGCGCAGTGAGTTTGGCGTGGTGACCTCAATAATTTATTTTGGCTATTCGTGTAGTCCAGCCGTGGCTATGGTAGTCAAATATTTTAAATCCTTTGTACTTGCTGAGATTATCTAACTTTAAACTTCGCAGATTTCTTGCTTTTAAGTTTTTAAATCAATTGAAAATGTCACAGTGTTTGTATTGTCCTATAACTAATATTCACTAGATTTTGACGAGATAGTTTCTGACTGTATTAAGTGTATTTAAGAGGTAAATTAATATAGGAAATGTTCTTGCCATTTCAGGAGAGAACTTAAGGAGATGACAATCAAACAATATAAATATTTTACCGTGATGTATTTATTATTCGTATCATATAAAAATCAAACAATCCTTGAATGTAACTAAAACTTAAAGAACGTAATAATATAAAACTTAAATAACAACAATAACATAATATCAATTAACAATGACATTTTTTAATAATAATATACAGATATTATCTTATAACTAACAAATTATAATCATAACTTAGTTTTTACAATATTTCGGTGGGTGTATAATTAAATGCAAAGTTAGACAAACAATAACCTAAGACTGTCACGTCAATTCGTATAAAAAAAACAACAGATAAACAAATGAAGTTCAGGGTTCAACATAACGGTTTTCTTTATTCAGAATTTCTTAATTCATATAAAAAAGGAGTAATATTTCAAATACGAATTGACATAACACAGATTAAGTAAAACAAAACACAATATTGTCATATTTTGCTCTCGAAATAATAAACAAATTATAACATTTAATTTATTACAATATCTAAACTTACAACATACTGTAGAGTTCAAGCAATCACCACCTTTCAAATTAAGACTCTACTATTGCAGAAGCAGGATGACAATAACTCGGCGTATAATCACCATCTCACTTCTACAAAGGTAACACGAGGTGAGTCTTTATTTGAGACGTGGTAATAGCGCCCCTGATAAGGATATCTGAATCTAGATCATGAAAACTGAGTGCCAGTGAAAGTCTCCAAGCTCCGTGATATCGTAAAGTCACGATACTTAAAAATCATGTTTGAGTATAAGAACAACTATTATTCATGATATTTATAGCTGTCAATATGGTACGGTTATCAACGAAATTTCGTTAGATATTAGATTTTCTAAACAGCTGTAGTAATTTGCAGTTTACACTATCAAATTCAATTTTACTGCTTTGCTGCAAAAATAAAGGCTTGATACCAAAAGATCTTAGTACGTACCTAAACGTAACGCGGCCGCGTTCGTTCATGAATAAGGAGTCCGGTTGGGTCCAAAACTAGTCGGGCAATCCCGATAAATTATACGCGTGACTAAACCGTTGCATTATTTAAGTATGTATCAGCCTTAAGAAAGTTGTCAAAAAGAAAACATTTTGTTAATTGAATTTTGTTGGTAACCGTACTTGTTATTGTGTTTTTGAGAAACTTTTAATTTAATCTATACTAATATATAAAGCTGAAGAGTTTGTTTGTTTGTTTGAACGCGCTAATCTCAGGAACTACTGGTTCGATTTGAAAAATTCTTTTTGTGTTAAATAGACCATATATCAAGAAAGGCTATAGGCTATATAACATCACGTTGCGACTAATAGGAGCGAAGATACAATGGAAAATGTGGAAAAAACGGGTAAAATTCTAACCACGTGGACGAAGTCGCGGGCAACAGCTAGTTTTAAATAAAAATAGTATGAATAGATCTAGATGAAGTAGGTACAGCAAGTGTTATGTGTAAAAGAAAACTTAACTAATTAAAATTAATTTAAATGTATTGTAATCTAAAAGTCTTGTATAACAGAATATTAATTAACTAAATTTAATGTGCCTTATAGTGATAAAAACAAAACAATTTAAGATTTATTTACAAGTGATATTTACAATGTTTTTAATTTACAGTATTAGTGCCGTACTCTATCGATAAATTATTTAATCGATTATCGATGTTTACTTATTAAGATTAATATGTCATAGGCGTTATTGTAAACTAAATAGGTATAATGTAAGTATATGTTGAGTCTTATTTATTAAACTATAATTTACATTATTATGTGGATTACATAATATATAACTTTATTGCACTACAGTTTATTAGTGATTACATGGTACGAATTAGAGTGGTGATATAGTTATTAATAGATCCGGTTTCGGTATCAAAAAAATAAAAAAAATCATTAAAGAATATTAATAGTAAAAAAGTGTGAAAAATCTTAAAATAATTAAAAAAGAACTCTAAATGTCAACTCAACAGCAAAAGATCGATATGAACTGAAATAGATACCTACACGATTAACATTGCACAAAAAGTCTTTTTTACAAAATTGACATTAATTTTACCTAACTAACGTCTAATTACAATGTTGAAGAGTAAATTCTATGATATGTTGTCTATTCAAAGTGCGAGTGCTCCTCACGAGTCGAACTAAGATACATTGCACGTAAACAGTAACACGATTGATTGCACATTAGGTTATCGCCGAAATTCTTGTGACGATCAGCACCATTCCGTCTTGAAATTGAACTTTAGGTACGTAATTTTTCAGGCCTCTCCGTAGGACAATACGATATGTATTAGAAATGCGTATTCACAAGCTCAAATAAAAACAACGTCCTATTATCACTGTCTATAAATATATACAGAAGCACTCAGGCCGAAACCAATTTGATGGCCGAATACGTGTCCCATCCCTATAATGTTGGTTTGTGTACACTAATGATAAAGTCCTTCCTCAGTCTTAAACACTGTCAGGTGAGCTGGATTCGCGCTCCTGCACGGAGGTGGAAGGTCGCTCCCAGTGGGAGGGCCAGACCCTCGCCGGGAGCGCGACCGGCCTTCAGATGACGTGTTGAGGAGGTTCCTCGTCGCTCTTCATGAGGACGTAGGCGACGGGGCGCTTGACGTCGGCGGGGGGAGGGGAGGGCGTCCTGCGCGGAGGGCAGCCGCAAGGCGAGAGGGCGCTGCTGTACAGTGCGCTGCTGTATAGAGCGCCACCGTATAGTGCCTGGAGAAAGAGGCGGGATTTAAAATAGGTACTAATTTAGATGAGGCGAGGCCATTATGTGTCGTGCTGTTTTTGTCCATGACGATTGAACATATTTGAACTAAGTGACTGCCTCACTGAGCTAAGTGCCGTTTATTTTGATTTTCTAGTCTCATTGAAGACAAGAGAAAATAGTATCCATAATAAAACTAAAACAGCATTTGAAATTTGCAGAAAAAAGGTTAACATCAAAGTGACTTTCAAAATAATTCTTAAATAAAAAAAAACTCATATCAATACCTTGTTGTAGATTACCTGCAAATGCGCCAACTCGGCAGCTAGCTTGCCATCATCAGAGGGTATCTTCGCGAAAGGGTAGAACGGGTAAGGCAGGGGTGGGAACAGCGCTCTGCTCAGCTCTGGCTTGTCTGGCAGTAAGTGGTGCGGCATGGAATGCAGCTGAGGATGTACCGGGTGCGGTACAGACGGCGTCACCAGTCTCGGTACAGGCGCCATCAAACCGTTTATGCCGAAACCGAATTTCGGCTCTTTCTTGACAAGTGGTTTCGGCTTTCGTCGCGGACGATACTTGTAGTCGGGATGTTCCTTCATGTGTAATGCCCTAGGGAAATAAGAAAGGGTAATTATTTTATTTTTTGAAAACGTTGTATAGTACGGTTTACAGTATAAAAATAACGGAAATGAATATAAACGTTTCTTTATCCACATTTACCCCAAAAATTCGAAATTAACCCTGAGTTTCGTACACGCAGTCTGTCTAGTAAACAAAGAAACAAATGATACAGTCAAAATATGATTGTCAATCCGTGCACGTACGCGTGTACGCCCCACCCTGGAATAATATACATTGGGCCGTTTTTCCTTCACACTTAATTTGAACACCCTACTTTTGAATAAACTTCATCTTTCACATCCTTCACATGATTGTTGATTCTCTCGTCGACGGCGACGTATCCTCTCGGCTCTCAAGGAAACATCAACACTCCGAGCATTATCAGCAAAAACAAACGCGGAAGATAGCCGACATCGCGAAATCGAAAGCATAACTCAATTCACACCACAATACTATAAGTTTAGCGTCAAAATGCCACAATGAAACGCCGCTGGGCGATATAACATTATTATTTATGCAATAAAGCGTGCAATTGTCGCGAACGCCTGGCCGCCCTTAAAACAACAATGTCGATTCAACAATGCGCGGATTATTGCATTGTCCCCGTCACAATCGGCATTCTGTGTATACCACGGCACTATGTGCGTTTGGTATGCATGCGAAACCGTATTGTGTAGGCGTGGAATAGAGTTCAATTTGGAGTGGGAGGACGTGTGTTTATGACGTGTAGTGTTGCGAATGAGTCGACACAGCGTCCGATTATGCGAGCTTTGTGATAGAATCGCGATTGTCAGCGAGTCGATTGTAATTATTCGAGTGGACCACGCCAGCGGATGATAGTTCGTCATTGCGCTGAGGTTTTGAATGCGAATGTTTGTACTGTCTGATTGTGTAGAGATTTAGCTTTATTTTTTGTTTAATTTCCGTTTAACGCTGCCGTTTAGAGGTGTTTAATTGGGACGCGATATTTTGTAGAACGATAGTAAGGAGTTGTTTACATAATCTTGTCTTTTTAGGAATTTTATTTGCACGTGCTTAAATGCTTTTTTATGTATGTAGCGTCAATCTACGAAGCGAAATTTAAGTGTTGGCTACCTGAGCAAATGGGAATAAGGTCAATCATGGCTTGTGATATATGAAGAGCATCTTACGCGTAAATATCGTGATAGCCGTAAAACTTGGTAATGTGCAATCATTCGGATAGTTACCTTTGAAACAAAATTATTTAAATCCAAACTGCAATGAACAGAAAGTATGAATCAATATGCAAATATTCCTGCATGAAATAAAACTCATATCAATTTGCATTATTTTTATTTTATATGCCAGATCTATTAAATGCTTTTTGATGCATACTTTAAACTTCAACCCAAAACTTTAAATAAAAGTCCAAGGTACACATTTCTTCTCAGGGTTTATAGGACCTAAAGGTTAAAACGAAAAAATGTTATTGAGGTGCAGCTATCCGTCCGTCCGTCACCAAACTGAATCTGATGAACTGTGTTAGTTAAACAATAAAAAATTTCGACAATCATATTTATGTGGTCGCTATAACAAAAAAAATAAAGATCAAGATTAGCCAATGGTTGTTACGGCTATAAATTTGTTGGTGGGTGGCATATTATTATTATTAGTGACCCATAAATTTCTTTATCACCCATCTTAGGCCATACAAGTTGGCTAAAGATAAACAACCGATTTGTTTCCAAGTCTGAAACCTGTGAGTCCGATTCGCACTTGACCGGCTTTTTTTAACTTTTGTGTTTTATTTCACAGTTCTTATAAGCACAACAAAACTTACCTGAGACTGGTAGCTACCTATTCACATCAAACATTCTTATCATTGACAGCGTCCTATCGTGACCAAAAATAAAGGTCGATGAACCCAGCACTATCATTTCTTTCATTGGTGTTTGTTAACCAAATAAATACGGTATCGCTAAGAAAAATAACACAATATCTTTGGTCAAGAAAAAAAAATCTATCTACTTTTTTATCGACACGTTTGTGGCGTATTTTTTGTATGAACTAATCGAATTTGGTAAATATATCGATATGATTCTCGATATCAAGCAATCGCTTTGTGTATATTGAATTTGGAACGTCAATATGAGGTTATTGGTTTTTTTTTATGAATGCATTTTTGTTACGAATAGTGTTGCGTAGTTGTATGTTCTGTCGAAATCGATTACGTCTTTTAAGATTGATGATTTTTGTTTCCTATTTCGTGTTTTGGTTATTACTTCTGGATTATTGAATAGATTGATAAAATATTCTTTAATGCACACCACGTAAGTATAGTTTTTTAGTAGTTAATAAACGGTGGACACGTAGGTTTGGTTCAATCAAAATCAATGTAGTAGGATTTGTTATGTAAACTGTTTGGTGTCGATAATATTATAAATTAATGATATTTCTTCTACAATAAAGTAATTGTATTGTATACCAAATTAAAATGATAACAATTCTTATGTCTAAAGATATTTTTATAAGTAAATCTCAGTTTTTATTATAGTTATAAATAACAATATACCGTTAACTCGGTTGAATCACTTATAATTAAAAGGGAAGATAAGACGAAGAATGTAATTAACACATTCTACATAATTAACAAAATTTTGACAATAGCGCTACACAACTTGACTGCACCGATAGCCGAGTGGTTATCATGCAAAACCCACTTTACGCGATGTGTCAAGGGTTCGATCACTACACACACCGCGCTTATGTTATCAATGAATAGTCCCGAGTCTAGGTTTCTATTTGCATGTGACTTGAATGTTTGTAAAATCCCCCGCGACTAAGATTTACATTATAAAGCGTGTTGTTTTTGTTTTAAATTACCCTAATTCAAACTATTACCAAATAGGTTATAACAAAATTGGCTTGGAGTATAACAGTTTTACCATTTGAAAACAACTCTTGTCACCATAAACTCTAGATCTTCAAATACAATTCAAAGGTATACGATGGTGTTGTTCCCATCTGTTATCGGTCAACTACAATGGCCAAGGCGCGGTATTTACTCCTCTACTTATTTTTATCGTTGTTTGATCGCTCCGTATAATCGGAGTCTTCGGTAACGGTCACCAAATAACAAATTCGATAGCGTTTGTCTGCCATTGAGCAATAGTTATCGAGAATTGTATAACTTCCCGTGAAAAGATAATATTCTTCTAAGGATTATTCAAGACACAATTTTGGTTGAGTTATTGTGATTGAAATGGTTAATCTAAGGCTATGTCTTAAAGCTTTTCAGCCCAGGTTTTGTTTATGTTTTAACTGCAAGTCCAGTGACTGGAAATGACTGAAAACAATTTTAATTATTTAATTCAGATGCGTCGACTGTGCATTTGGATACCTATTACTTGAACATGTTTCCTGAATGATTTTATAGCTTCTTTATTTTCACTTAAAGCTCAATTTAAAATGTTACTGTCTAAATATGAATGCAATACATCCATAACTTAATCGGTGGATGTGACTGATAATGCCATATGTACATATATTACTTTCTAAAATATTTGGTTTACACGAGACACTATTTTTGTTCTGAAATGAACGCATTTTAACGCAATGCAACAATAACGCTAAATTTTTTTTACAGGCACCCGCGCTATTTACTAGATAAAATTACAAAGTCCACATAATAAACAAAATAGGTCAAAATCATTGCAATAATACCGCTCTATTCCAAAAGCAAAGTTATAATTTCTTAAATACCTCACAAAAAATATCCAACATTGCCCTTCAAATACTCCAGATAATACACAAATACTCTAAATATTGTAAGCCCACGTGCAATTTAAACAATTCTTAACAATGTCCTACACATAACTACAAGTTATCTTCAACAAATAACTTAAGTTGTATTTAACAATGAGGTATTGTGTGTCGTGACGTCATCATATTGATTTTTCACAATAAAATCGTTCATTGTAACGTTATGTCAATGGTAAGTGAAGGATTGCCTGGAAAATGTATTTATTGAAGTTTTTTTTTTATATAACACGTAGGTGTTGTCATGAATGGAATGGAGTGATGAGTCAATAAGTCAGAACTATTCAGAAGACATTTTTTTCCTTTTTCATTAAGTAGCCCGCGGTGTTGTTTTTTAGCGCACTAATGGTGAGGCGAAAAGGAAAGGAAATGGTTTTGGCATCCTAGGTATATACGTATATTGGTGTTCTGTGGTTGTGGCTAAGGCTCTGCTGCTGAATTATTTTCATGTTTTGTCCTTTTTAGACTCTAAGTCAGGTTATATTTATTTTTTCGATTAGGTGCGGATAACTGTAAGTCTTAGGAATTTAATCTTTATGTTGTCTATGTTTCGCAAACATGTTAATCAAATGCACAGTGAATAATGCACATATGAAGAACAATATTGGAGTATCACAAGTACAAATATTTTTTAAATCATTAGGGCTGAACCAGGACCATACTGGTAGCCGACCCCAACATAGTTGGGAAAAGGCTAGGCCGATGATGATGATAGGGCTGAACCAGGAGTACTTCAACACAGCCTTCTATATTTACTAGTTCCAAATTTCCAATAAACCAAGTTAAGCCAGTGTTACATTTATTTTACCCCTACTAATAATGCATAATTTGAAATGTTCTGTTACCAAATGACTTTAAAAAACTACTTATTATTCTTGTTCATCACTCGGAGATAGAAAGTACCTTATTTTCCAAGTCAAGAAGTAAATTTATAAATAATTCGGGGTGTGTGGTTTTATGAGGTGTTATTTCATGACAAAATAGCAACATATCATTTATAAATATCCGCATAATAAAGCAGAAACCTCAATAATTCTATCTACAGATACAATTTTCAGATTGTTAATGAAAATTGAAAATTTTTCACCTGGAATTACGGTACCACCACATTTTATCGTGTATATTTCAACCAATTGACTTAAAATAGGTAACAAATATCACACACATCCGCAAGCTTTCACGTTCATAACATCAGTTTGTTTGAACCTCAGCAAGGAGTTTGCACCAAAAAAGTCAACCCTTTTCGCCCAACAAAAACAACTCGCCTTACAAATAGGCAACAAATCAATTTAATCTATCCACTAGAGGTCGGTGCGAGGCGACAATTATCTGTTATTCATTGTAATAATATCTTGCATTGTTGGCTGCGTTATCTGGGGTCGGCAGGACCATAAAAATGAGCTTATGCCTCCAGTCTAACTCAGGGCGGGATGCTATAGAGCTGTTGTTGCGAAAATCGATGCCATTGTCCTTCTGGTGTACAGGATTGTGTAGGGATGTTTGTTTTTAAGTGTTTCACCCTTTATTTGTATTGTTTATATTTGTTTTAATTTTGAAATATGATTTGATATCATGCAAATTATTGTACAAGTGTTTACGAATAGTGTTTGTCATTTATTGAGAGATCATTGCAATGTATTTTCAACAACCTTAAAAATGGGACAAGTTCTCAATTTGACTGAATTTTTCTATGTTTTCCCGTTAAATAAATAATTAGATAAATTATTGCTATTTCGTTTCTGAGGATGAATAATTATAGTGCTTTATTTTTTTGATGTATGTATAATCGGTTATAAACCTTATTTTTTACTTATAGGGCATTGGCAGAAGAGTTTTACCAATTTATTATTGTTTTGCGAGAATAAAATTAAACCTATTTTTCTAAATGATGCATGTTTTTATTCATTTTATCAATAATCTTACAATGTATTTATCTGTCTGTCTGTATATCCCTCTAAATAAATGTAAATATAAATACGAGTTCCCGACTACTCTACTACTCTACATTATCAAAGTCATCTCGATGGTTTATTGCTTCGGCGATAACATAAAAATGGATAAACTGAGTCAATATCTACTTTGTATGAGTCTAAATACATATATTATTAATAAATATTATATTGTCGCACTTAGGAATAAATAACATGTATGTTATTGTATTACGGGGTATTTTGTCTGAAATCCAAAAAAATCTAAGTAATGTTTGAGTATTTTCGGTACATTAATTTATATTAGATTATGGTTCCAATACTTTTACACGACGAAATCTCTCAAACTAAGCGAAGCTTGTATTATATTTATGAGTATTGTAGAGGTATCTAATGCAAATTATCAATTTCACTGAAATAATTGTTTATTTTTAGGGTTCTGTACAAAACGCATAAAAACCGAACACTAATTCTAATCCTTCTGTCTGAAGATCAGTCGGCCCGTCTGCCATACCCTATGAATCATGAAATAACTACGTTAAATTGTAAATTTGTTATAGTATATTATGTTTGAAAATTTACTACAGCTACAAAACCTACAAAGTTATGACACAATTTCAATAGTATTTTATATATAAATATGAAACAATTTCAACACTTATTTCATCCCTGTGTCGTATTAACATTTCTATATAAGTCAAACAGTAAGAATTAATTTGTTAGGGTTGAATTTAGTAGCGGGGTTGGGCCGGCGCACGCTACACGTCACAATTTATTTGTTATATCTTATTAGAGCACTTATACGGAGATTTAAATCTATTTTAATACATTTTCATTATTGTGAGATCCCGTTTTATAATGGGAGATAGTTATTAATATTTGACGATGTGTGAACTAAGTTTTTTGACAAGTTAAATATTTTTACCACACTTTATGTAAAAGATCAAATATAATTGTGTTAGGTATCCAATAAAATGGTTTATATCGGTCAAGCCGTTGTCGCGAGACGTTCCCTGTAAAATATCCCGTGTTTGTCTTTCTCTGAATGACTTAAGATTATGAGTGAGAACCCAAAATAACTCGAGAAATTTTAGTGTGAACATTTTGAATTAAACCGACAGCGGAATAAAACTGCTAAAATGCACGAAAAAGGAACTCTACAAAACTAGCTTATCCTTGTTGTAAATTTTCTTGAACCATTATTTAAAAATTATCCTTCTTATTGCCATGAAAAAAGGACTACTATTTCAAAACTAAAAAAATAAAATCCCATTCTTATTGCATGACAGGTATGAAAACACATCTTGTTTAATATAAGAAATAAAGAAAAGGCCACACCTTGATAAGTAGGCGATGATAACCAGTACAAACATCCGGCGGTGTGTTTACGCTTTTAATTGTATCGCTAAACGTTTCTTTGATTTACATTTAACATTATATGAACCTTATATTAATTTAATTAAGGTAGATTCTGCTTCTATCGAGCCTTTTCCCAATATTGCAGTTGCATTTAGTACATGAGCATCATTGCGACTTCTATTAGCGAGTTTGTACAATGGTAACTGTATTTCAAAATTTAAACTTAACACTTATGGTTTTTATGGTACCGATGGACTTAACATCATAGTTATTAGAAGGACTAGAAAACTACTCTTTACTAAGATTTTTCACGGCGTGCGTTGAATATCTACAGTATTTTCAACCAACCTCCGAGTAACCCTCAATTTTCAAACCATTTATTACCCAAAATAGTGTCACGCACTAAAGCTAGTAGTCAGATTTCGAATTAAGTCAAGAAAATAGTAGCTGGCTAAGCAAAGCTAAATATTTTGCTAGTTAGCGATTGAACATTGAACATTTTTTATAAGATTAACATATAATTATAGACCTTATCAAAATCAAAGCATAGTTATTCAGAGCTGTGACAGGCTTGGGTGGGTAGAGAACTGTCATGGCTAAACAAATTACAACTTTTTGTCACAGATAACACAAAACAGGTGTGTGGCTTTTGTTTCTTGTTTGCTCACAGATATGAAATTAAAAAAGATAATGAACTGCCCCAAAATTAAATAGTCACGTTTCTGTTTATTTAACGAATGAAAGAGGGAACTGTGTGTGTTCCTCTTTGTGTGATAAACTTGATTTTTTGTGGTGAAAACGTAATGAATTAGGGTTGAAGATAAATATTAGCGTTGTTCTTAATTGTGGCTGAGAATTTTGGTGGATTATTTAAATGTTTAAGTTAAAACTCGGTCAGAATGGTGTTATCGTAGTTTATCCTCAGATGGAAAAATAGAGCTATTAATGGCGTTTTTTATTACCTATATATTTTTGTGTAAGAAAGGAAATTCTGTAATAATTTACATGACTAAAACTTTCCCTAAAGATATACTTGATCTGTGAAAATATCAACTGCCGCAACTGATAGCTAATTATGGTTTATGGGATACGGTGTGATAGCGGATGGTCGGACAGCAGTGCCCCAGTAAAAGAGATTCAGTTTTACCCCGATAAATGTATTTTCTATATCACGTTTCATCGAGATCATTATGAAACGTATCAGACGCAGACCGAGTAATGTGTCCAAGCGATCTTAGTTAGGTATTATTTAAAGCCAAACAAATATCTCCTAAAAACCTCTTATGATATCTTATATCATTATTCGAAAAAATGTTGTGTTTAAAATATTATGTTAGTAACACATATTCTTATATCAAAGGCAGTGAATACAAACAAAAGACCAGGAATCTACTTTTTTACTATAGGTAGGTATACACGGTGATTTTTTAGTCGTCTTACAAAAGCAGCCCAGTTCATGTATCCGACGTTAAATACCCCTAGGCACGATTTTTTTTTTATCATCAAATAAGATAATAAGCACGAAGAAAATTAAACAAGAGAAATGTGAAATATACTCTCAGAAATGATAAAGTTGCTGCCGCCCGCGCCCCTCACCATTGTTACAAGGCTCGGACCGCGCTCGCTACAGTGTTTCTAAAAAACTACAAATTGCATCATAATATTGAATAAAAATTGCATTTTTTTTTCTAATCTCATAAATAGGTACCTATTTTTATCATGAACGTGTTCTAGTCATTGGATAGATGAACTGGGCTGCTTTTGTAAGACGACTAAAAAATCACGGTGTATAATGCAAGTCTGCCAAAGCAATTTACACAAATTATAGGTTTTGGAGTTTGGTTCATATTCAGTCCAATAAAGCTTATTAAAAATATGTTATTTTACTTGTAATGTCCTTGTTTCATTGCTACGTTTTCTACAAAAAAAAATTGTTATTTGAATTAGATGTTTGTAAAAAAATTTATAATAAAAACCGGTTAAGTTAAAAATAATACATCAGAATAAATCTATGGAATTTTAGAAAAAATAAAATATTCAGTTTTGTTTAGTTGTATCTGCAAGCTAGGTAGCTAGGTAGCTTAAAATATTAAGTAAGCCCGTAATTTTTTATGAATTTTCGGGCTATTTTTTTATCTATTTCTGCCTATTTAAAGTCGTGGATTTTGTTTTATTTTGGACTAGAATAAACGTTTTTAGTGTAATGAAATAAAATTAAACGGGTAGGAAATATGTTTATTTTTTTGTAACGAATAAATAAGACGCATTCTTTTTTTTACATGACAGTGGAGCGTTTGCAAGAGTTGCATCAAGTACCTATGAATTTTTACTCATTTATTTTGTTCACCAATATTTGTAACAGAGTCAGTTATATTTTTTTCATGTTTATATACACTCATTTTAACTTTTGTGACTAATTACACGAACGATCCGAAACGAAACTTCTGATAACAACTTTTAACAAATATTTTTAAATAACCTTCAGTTTGTCAGTTACACTGATTCCTAATGATTCCTCACCTGAGTCTCTTCGCCTCGTCGATGAAGGGCCTCTTCTCCATCTCGGTGAGCAGCTTCCACTCCGCTCCCAGCCTCTTGGAGATTTCGGAGTTGTGCATCTTGGGGTTGTCCTGCGCCATCTTCCGCCGCTGCCCTCGTGACCACACCATGAACGCGTTCATAGGCCGCTTTATGTGGTCATTCGGCTGTTTACCCATCGACATTGTTAGATCAATTTTGACTGATTTAAAAAAACAACTTTAAAACAATTAATTCTCGCTACACAGATCCGCGCGCATTATTTTTTATCCAAACTTGTTTAAGTTTCGTTACAGTTTTTGTTCGAATTTTATGTTTAATTTATGCGTTGCATTCAAATATATCGTACACCGATTAATTCCCGCGCGCGTTGTGAAAAGCTCGTCGAAAGCTCAATGCGGCGCTTTTCTTGCTAGTGTCATGTTAACGGCGAACTCTGCCTTGTCCCCCCTCGACCTCCCCCCTCTCCAGTAGCGGGCCAATGATGGCGGGCCGTGGGCGGCCGCAGCTCGCTGATTGGCCGAGAAGTCGTTTGTCTCGCGCGCTTCAACAGGTAGCCGTCGCGTTCGTGTTTGCGTGTTTATTAGCAAGATTAAATTTCTTTTTAAACCACAATCTTGGGGCAAAAAGAACGCGCCCGTTCGCAATCGAATGGTGATTCGATTTGCAGAGCGCGACCGGTGATTTGCACAAATTAATTGTTGACATTAGCCCGTGTTCACACTGTGCCAGGATAAGTTAAACGATTTGCTTGATCCGCATTTATGTTGGGTATTGGATTTCCAACATGCGGAAGAATTAAAACGTTTTCATGTTGGGTTGTTGTGTTATTACTTTACTCAATTACTTCGATACTTTTATTTACGTATGTTTAATGCATTATACTGTTAATTGCTTTTTCTATCTAAGCATTCTTAAGCTTTACTCATAAATAATTAATTTGGTAGATAGTAGATATACATTATTTTCAGACTCCACTGACATTCGAGAACAATAAGAAACAGTAACTTTTTTGGATTGTAAACAAGGTTGACTAACTCTACAGTGGCTACGATCACCAACATTCAGTTTCATTTTTTATAGGTATATTATAAATTGTTTTTATAAAAATAGTATGAAATGTTTGATAAAATTATCGATCAACTGATCGATTTATATTGTATCGAGAGCCGTATAGAATTTGGTACGTCACTAAATAATTTTAATGCGTATAATAAAACTTTTATGACGATATTTAGATCACAATACACCTGCCTTAGGCTTAGAACCTGTGTCTGTTTGAACATAATCTACAATCCTAACAAGAAGATCAAATTGGCATGCGGAATCAGATGGCTGTATGTTATTGTTATTCTGGAATGTTCCACTGTATTAAATATACGAAAAAACTAAGTTGCTGATGAATAGGGACATGGGGATTTTCAATGTCAGTGTTGTACTTTAATGCATAATAAGAGATACGTTTTTTTTATTTGTCCCGCAACCGAAAATACTTCAAATTACAGTGAATGAAATTTTGCGAAACCGTTACGTCACAAGCCCCTTTTCCTAAACTTTAAACCAGTTTTTCTTTGTCAATTTTAGTTTCTCGGAAGAAAAAAAATACTTGACAATATTTTTCAATTAGCCTATAGATGGTCCAAATAGATTTTTTTCATAGCCAGTCGTCATCCCAGTTAAATTTTTTTTCAATAGATACAAATTTAATTCTATGTATGTATAATTTCTTATACAACGCCACCAATTAAATCTAAATTCAACAAAATTAACTAAATCCTCTCTATTTCCAGCCCAACTCTATAACCTCGTAACTAACACGTACACAACACATCACACACTGGACTCAGACGGCATCCAATTTGCATGAGACAAGCGTCGGGCACAAACAATTCGGGGCTGAATGCTCACTAATGGCTACCTCCGTCCGTATTGGAGGGCCGACGTGTGTACCTCAAACTATCCTCTGTCAATGTGGTATTTAATAAGGGATCTGAGGTGGTGTTTGTTTCTAAATAAAGTGTATTATAATAAGGTATTGATGTTGTGTAAGTTAAAAAATAAATGCCCCTAAACAAAATTGCACTCTTAACTTTTTTTTCTACAAATAATCTACAGGTTAATATTCCACTGCAAAGGTTTCTGTTTACAGGAAAAACTGGTCAAGTGATAGTAGGACTCTTGACACTGAGTGTTTAATACAAATAAACTATGAAAATTTTAAAGTCTAGCAATTACGGTTCTTTACATAAAGCTTGATGACGGACCGACGGACTGACAGCGTTGCCGTAGCCATACTGATCCGTTTTTATCAACTTCTGCAGATTTTAAACATCTGTTTTTTTTTTTAATACGGAGTCGATTTCAAACTCAGCGTTGTCCGGTGCATGCGTAATACTTTTTTTTGAACACGTACTTATCATCTCAGGAAGAGTGTTCTGGTCATTGATTTGCCAACGTTATACTAATACATTTATTACGAAATATATAATTTTAGGCTTCCTTTCTTTCAGATAATTTTCATTTAACTTTTTTAAAGTACTTCCAAACGTTTGCCAAGAATATTTTTTAATATTTTTTAATGCTATAAAGTACAAAAACCCTTTTACAACATATTATAAGATCATTTTCCTTACACACCATAACGTAATATTAAAACCAAATCAAAAAAAGTAGAACCATGACATATTTAACATATTAATATAAAAATAATTCATCTCGTTAATATAATTTTATAGAGAATGTCATTATGGCGGTGTTGGCCATTTGATTGGCAAGCGAACGTGAAATTGAAACAGTGCGCCCGACATGATTCGGTTACCGACAGGTCAGAGTACACTCGAGTACACTGGTGCTACAGTTATTAAAGCATTTAATTTCGTCAGGCTCAGGTGTTAGAGGAAAATACAAAAGTAAGTGTAATATTTGACCCTGCATAAGGTATAAAATGCAGTGAGTGATTTAGAAGACCCATACGCAGAAAATGTTAAGTGACTGTTGTACAGACAACTTTCAAAAGATGTCTGGGATAGGATGCTGGATAAAAGTTGTAGAGAAACTTAAGAAAAGGCTAGAAATACCCTTAGAGAGATGGTCATGATTTCTTTTTTAAATGAAATTAATCATAACGAAGGAGAAGAATTAAAATTAATAATAAAGACAGCTTGGCGGTGTCGATGAAGGCGTTATAAAAATTCGAAACGGGCAAGTGCCGGTCGGACCTGCAACTTTGAGGGTTTAAAGCACACAGGCTTTTTAAAAACAAAGAAGTCGCCAAAATATCCTCCTATTTTCTTTTTAAAATGGCACCAAACAACCTGCCAGAAACACGGAGACACAGCGATGCCTCAACAATAGGATTCTATATCTACCCCTTGCTATCTCCTTTTTTTTTTAAGTCGGTTTAAAACTGGTACATGTTTAAAATATCCTTGTGTTTTCTAGAATGTTAATAAGTTAACTTATATAAAAACAACAAAAACACAGCTACTTAAAAATCTCTAATACATCAAAACTATCCAAATCATTCTGTGTATAGCAGTACAGTTAACAATTCGGTGTGTCGGCCACAATATCGCGTTATGTACCGTTTTGCCGCGTCGCTGCGTCGTCGCCGCGGGCCTCAGACACCTACCCTCTGTTCTACAATAACGGTTTATCACCCGTGTTCTGTTCAGCCGGGATTATCGCTGAAATCACCTTTATATTATGTTTAGAGATTTTTTTTTAGGTTGTAAATAGCTGTTAGTTTTTGTGGGATAATGGTTTTAGTAATGATTGTGGATGGTGTGGTGTTAAGATCATTCAAAATGAAGTGCTGGAGATATCATATCATATATTTTTTTATCATTAAGTTAGGACTTAATATGATACTGAAAATAAATATATTAAAGTGACAAATAGCTTTTTTTGTACATCCGTTATCAACCATCGGTTTGCTGACTTATGAAATATGATTTTTTTTACTGAATATGAAACATGTCAAGTCTCTGCCACTCAAATATATCAACACAACACCGATATCTCAGTTAGATTTATTCTAATACCCTAATTTTAAAACTGTAATAATGTTAGCATCAAAAGTCATATCTTTCTTAAAGTCGTAACTTTAACATTATTACAGAAATAATACAAATAGTTCACTTTTTCATTTATAAATTTATTTCAGACTAATAATTTCCAAAATATTAGTTAGTAACAGAGATCTTAAACAATGAAAATATGCAAGTCATCATAAGCCCTACCGGATTTATCGTATCAAAAAATATCATAGCTAATCCTACAAATAACCACATAGAAACACAGTGAAAATATGAAACACACACCGTCCATGGTACAACCACATAATGTAGTTGGGTGCAGCGGCGCGCGGCCGCACTCGCGACAACTTTGTTACCACACCCGCTATATTGGCGGCACACATTAATGCATTTTCACCTGCTCCCAATTGGGGCAATTCAATAGTCTAATATATGTACATGCCTAGGTTTATTAACATACAGTACTGTTGGTGGGTTTTTGTTGAGGGATGATATCGTGGCGGATGAGGTTAGGATTAATCAGATTAATAGAAAGGAGAAAGGAGTTTTTTTGTTCGATGGTATGCTTTTTATGAAAATGTTTTCTTTTATAATTCATATATGTTTCTTGTTTTTTTTTTCCACTTTTTTTTCACATATTTGTACAAAATGTATGTTGTTCCATGGGGAAATTAAAACGACTAACATAGTTATATATAATTTAGTTAATTTTCAAATGTAAATATATAAATGTAATAAATAAGTACTTAGTTATGATTTGTAGTGATTTACGGAGAGGTCCCCAAAAGCCTGCTGGATTATATGAATAAAGTCATTCAGATACAAATACGCAAATAATGGTCTCCGATTAAATTTATGATCGCACTAACCACTGCTTGTCCTTGATTTTTTATTCGTCTATTTAGCGGCACCGTAAAAATATCATATGAGGAATTCTAGCTACAACGATTCATGAGAGATAGGCTAGTGATAGACAGACGGATAGACAGTAATAGGGTTTTCTTACCTTTTGGATATAAAACCCTCAAAATTTCAAGTACCATTAACACAAATAAACTCGTTAATATATTTCTTTCATAATAGCTCTAGAGTTATACTAAGTAAGACAACGTTTTTAAGAAAGGCCAGTTCACACGTATACAATAAATGAATGCGGTCGTGTCCCTACCGCCGTTATTGTAGCTGCAGGCTACGCGGCTACGTGCTACGAGGCTACGTGGACGCTACGGCGTAGTTTCGATTGAAGCTAAGATTGTTATTGTGGTCCGTGGGTGTGTTGTTCCTTTTGTAATAATGACCTCATTATTGGGACGTTTACTGTCGTAATAAAGATTCGAGGTATAGTAACATAGAGAGTTAAATTTCAATACTTGACTACTTTAATTCGTATTGGAAAGTAGATTAACAAAATATGATTGAAAAACGAATGAACTTAATATACATAAGAACTTATTAAAAATATTTAAGCTCAAATACTTACTTCTCTCCGATTTCCATGTGACCTCCAGATGTAATGCCTGAACCAGAAAATATATATAATTTTGAGTATTTCTCTGACAATCAAGTGCATTGAAAATCGACCTGCTTCATGTATTATCAAATTAATGTCTTGCAATTAAATTGAATGCTGCTCATCCCCGTAATTTCCAAACACATCCCCACAGACTTTCAGTTTCATAAATAGATACATACAACACGTACGTGACCATACAGGCTGTATTTCTATGATATTATAAAGTTTTATGGTAAACTTGTATTGTGTCAAGTCTCGCCGGGTATTGAGCGGCGAGGAAATAAAAATATCGCATCAATAGCGACATAAAAGGGACCATCGGGACCGCTACACACGAGGTTGGGAGGCTGGGATAGATGTCAACGGATCGAGGGATATTACACTGAAGTTGGAATAAGATTTTACGCAATTGTTTTTCATTTCAAAAATTTAATATTAAGGCTTCATTTATTTATATTATATTTGAGTTGGTATAACATATAATACACTTCACCTTATCATATTGAAAATAAATCTGTTTGTTTATTTGATTCGTCATTTCAAAGAGGCTTATATGGAATTCAATTAAAAACTATGCAAAATTTAAGATTTTAATGAAATTCAGTAGTAGTCCCCGTCTTATATTTTTCCCAAGTTTCAGTCGGGTAAAGTTAAGTAATTTTTGTATCTATTAATTAAAATGCTAACATTTTTAGTTGTTATTAACATCCATTCAATCACATATGAATGCCAAACGTTATTTACGAATTTTCTTATTCTTAGCAACTTAACAATTATTTGGAAGACACATCCCGGGACCGCGCCCTCTCGTGCACTCACGTCCACAGGGTGGAGGAATAACATTTCACTCCTTTCTATTCGAGCGCATTATTTGTGTTTGTTTGTTTGTCAGTCCGTGCCTCGAATGCCGCCTTTGATTCCTTATGTAAAAGATATTTTGATTGATGCGGTGTAAGGGATTCTTATATGCTGTATTGTTAGTGTTCTAGTTCCATTTGGCTAGATTTTGGACTATAACATAATTGTGCCTGTCTAAGTTAATTTGGATTCAAAAAAATGATTTTTGCTTTTATTTTAATTTCTTTTGAGCAAACATAACTTGTAAAGTTCCTTCTTTATTTATTTACATAATAAAAAACATGAAAAACGTCCTAAGATATCAACTATAAACCAATCTATACAGTGCAATAATAATCCTTAAACCTTTTACAATAAACACTATTATTGTACAAACACAAGACCAGTACATCTTATCAGGCATCGTCCACAAACTGACCGTATTTTATCATTAGTCGCGGCACCTCGGCCTCAGGCGACGGTGACGTCATTCCTTGGCGCGTAGCCAATACATCTATACAAGTAAATAGATGCAGGCTCGCCGATCCCGCACATAAAACTAAGGCTTAAAACTTGCAATAACAATAAGTTTAGACTAAAATGACACTTTGTATAACACGACTTTTTGGTTAACGACACGACTATTACAAAACTCGTAGCATCTTTCGAGAAATTTAAATTACTTTGAACACATTCTGTTACAAATTAGATGGATTCAAGTAAACTAAATTCTACTGCAGTTATTTCATTAAAGTGGCACTGGTCACTAGCTATAGCAAGAGAAGCGCAAGCGCTGGTGCGAGAGCGAGTACTATATAGCAATATAGTTGTAACAATGTCAACAAATGTCTTTTGTTAAGGGTAAATTGCTTATATAAGTAGTTAGAACTGGTTTCAAGAAAATAAAAGAAAGATCTGAAAAAAGGATAAAGATCCTTTATAAAGATAAAGTTAACATTTGCTAACCAAAGTTTTCGGAATAAACTGAGTAATAGCTTTCTTCGAAACAAAGAAAGTCAGTTCAACATTTCTGTCAAAAAATGTGGAATTTACCATACAATAGGTGCACGTTAATCAAGAATAAGTTATAACTTAGTACCTATCTAATGCAAAATTCACTAGGTAATAACAAACAAATTGGTTGTTGCATGATATAATATATCTTGTTCAAATATTCGACACCTTTTTTGTTAAAATATGTTCCTAGTATGACGAAGCAAGCAATGGTTCACACCTTGTATTATCCTGCGTTCTTTTTGTAAAATATCAAAGGTATCAAAAATAAGTAGTGTTTAAAACATAGTTTTATGGGTCTTCGTCATGCTCACTGCTCTCTAGAGCTGGCGTAGAGCAGGGTGGAAGGAATAGGGGGTTAGTGTGAAGACCCTGGACGCCAAATTTGGGGAAGTAACAGAATCTGGAGTCCCCTGGATTCTGTGACTCTAACGCCGGCACTGACCGACCAACTACTAAAATACCAAGAGTATGTGTCCTATAAAAATTATGTAAACCATAATAATCAACAGCTAACTTAACAAAATCAAAAAAAATATTTTCAACCAAAAGATTTTCACAAAAAGTTTCCCAAAATCTGAGTCGTGTCGTCACCTATAACGGTCTCCCCGCCGCCCGCCTTACGACGGTCGGGGCGGGCGCTTTTTGTATTTTCCATTATGGCTCCAACGGTCTTATTATCATAAATATGGCGTTAAATACTCCCCTTTATGTCGCGCCGTGATTTACAAAGTCGCATCCTGTTGGCGACGGATTTACTTATCAGCTGATATTCAACTAGCTGCTTATTTATGTTCTTTTCTAAATCGAGGCGTTAAGGTTTTAAGTTATTGTGATTTTATTAAGGAAAGCCATTTTAAAAGAGTTACTGTTGAATGTTGTGTAGCAACTGATTAGGTATCTAATTACTTATGTAGATAATTAGTATTTTCCGGTTGAGGAGAGAAAATCTTCATTCATGTATTGCTAAAAGGAGCCATTAGTATAATGTCTCAAGTGGAAAGAAGTAAAATATTTATTAATTACAAAATAAGAGCCCAATTTTAAATGACAGCCCTAGAATAAAATTCACAGGAAAACGCATTATTCATGTGTTCATGTACCTAAATAAAAGATTAAGGTATTTTAAAACAAAGAATACCAGTTAAGTGTCAGGGAACCAGACTGTTCAATATTTTCTTATTGCCATTCAAATTCATACTTGCTTTCAACAAAGCTGTTTCCTCATCAAGTGTCTAATAAGAAACTACTAACGCCATCTATCGTAAAAGTCTATAAACTTTAGATCGTCCGTGAAGACTGCCATCTGTTGTCAAAACGTATACCGTACATTAACGTTACGTTGGGTTGCGGGTGCAATTCGAAGTGGTTTTGTACTATGATTGTAGGTGGCGCTATGAACAGTCTCAAAGTATTTCAGATGGCGGTTCATGAATTACGAATTCATTGTCGAAAAAGAATAGCGCATTTTTAAATGTTCAAGTAACAATTCGATACTATTAAGGTTTACTGAAATGCCCTTGTCGTTGTATGCCGTTTTATTGATCTTGGTTTTTTCTCTCTCATAAGTTTAAATTTAGTGAAGACTTTTCTTCCAGTATTATTATTTTTTAATGAAATAAAATATATTTTAAGGGACAGGAACAGGATACAGAAACAAACTAGCCTTTATTCGCAGTAGGTATTCAGAACAAAGACACACAGTACCATAAACCCATTCCTTTGTATCCTATTCATGATAAATCGAGTTAAATCGATGAATAGCCATTATGTTGCAAGGATTAGCCGCTCCTTAACTTTATTCTGTAACCTAACAATACACAATCACAACAACTACTTGTCTATTCGCAGTCGGTTGCAAAATCTAAGGTGTGGATGAAAACATAGTTGTACGGTGAGTAGCGACATCTAGGGAACATTGGTGACATTATTAGCTTTAGAAAAAATGTCCTGGCAAGGTTTCTGATCCTTATTCCTTATTAGGTAGTAGTGTCACGGTTATATAATAGATGGCTTTAATTCAAAATAGGTATTTAGATTGTAGATTATCGTGGCTAGCTAGGTAACTAAAGTTCTTGTTTTACATAAATAGGTTTCCTGTGAGCTTAGTTGTAGCAAGATACGTTAAAATAAATCAATTAATGTAAAATGAGATCTTACTTAAATCAAATCCGCGTCATAAGAGACAACGCCATCTGTCGATTAAAAAAGGTATAAATGGTTGTGTGTCTTAAAATTGTCAGAGTATTGGACAAAGATTAAAGTAATAAAGGGAGAGTAATAAAAGGTGGTATTGGAATAGTCCTGAGTTTTATCTTCAAGGTATTTTGTAATTTTGCTATGTTATATCCTTCACCGTTTTTAAGTCACCTTTTTCTTCTTTTTTCTGATAATAACTTGCTTTGAAAGTCATAACAGTTATTTTTATAGGAATATTACGTGCCAAAAATATTTTCATTGACAAAACCTAAAAGACCAAAGTATCGTTATTAAATTTCCATGAAACTTCCTAACAGCACCTGCAGCGCGTGCCGCACCGTGCACTTAATTTTTATTCGTAAACCACGATAAATTTCACACTATTAATCTTTGAATAAAATCAATTTGTTACATCAATTTTTTGTGCACCGTACAGTTAATAGATAGCGGGTGCCCAGGCGCGGCTTATACAAAACATCGCCGAGTATCATTTGACAATTTGCGAGCAATCAATGCATTGTCACCGCTCTTTATTCAACTCCAAATAATACATGGAAAATTGTCCATTCCAATTGTGATCGGACCATTGTTGGTCTAATGACACGATTCAGGCTTAGTCCGCTTTGAAACCGACCATCAGTGCATGTTCGCCCGCGTTAGAGATGGGTATTATAATGTCCTCAATACTGTTTAGTATTTAGAGACTGTTGTTTGCTTGGATATCGTCAAGCTGTGTTTAATGAACATAATTATACAGTGACAGAAGTGAACTGATCATGTTTTTGATAAATCACGGTAATAAGCAATGAAAAAACAATTAACCTCTGAAGGAAAGGTTATTACAATTATAACTTCTAAAAACAACAAATGAGGTAACATCCATGGCATATCAACTGGATCAGCAGTCGACGAGGCAGCCACCGAAGATATCCAGACATTCCAACCCATACCACATCAAGAGACCCATGAATGCTTTCATGGTCTGGTCGCGGCTGCAGAGGAAGAAGATATCTATGATGAACCCAAAGTTACACAATTCAGAAATATCAAAGCGTTTGGGACTCGAATGGAAAAGTTTGGACGAGACAGAAAAGAGGCCATTTATCGACGAAGCGAAGAGATTAAGGATAAAACACATGCAGGATTACCCTGACTACAAGTACCGTCCAAGGAGGAAGAATAGATTAGATTCAGCATCATTCGCAAATCCAGCACTTTACACGACCAGAGAGACTTTCGTAGAAGTGGAACCGCGTCAAGACGCCAATTACCAAGCTCTATCTTACCCCGACCAGTACGTGTACAACAATATGATCAGCTACTCAGTCCCTTCGATGTCACAGCCCACCTTTGTTCCAACGTCGATTAGGCCTAAAGAGGAAACGTTGCCGAGTCTGGATCTAAGGCCTCTTCCGTCTATTGAGAGCATATCTCCGAGACCATTTGCCGTCGTCAACCAGCAGATGATGGTGAAGGCCTACCAGGACCTGCACTACGTGCCCGGTGACGTCACAAGGATCTCATACCATTACCCGTTCGGAGTGCAATAGATTTGTTTTATAGTTCAAGTTTTATGAGGCCATAATTTTATGTTTTAAGAGTAGATAGAAATAAAGCTAACTTGTTGTTTCATATTTATTAAAGGTTTGTTTTATTTGTGTGGAACTTGATGTCTGCAGCAGGATAACATACATAATTGAAAAGAATCATACTCGTAGATTTATGATATACAAAATGTAAGTATTTCATCCCAGATAGGAAAGCTAACTATACTCAAGGAAATACACTTATTTTTTGCTTACTGAATATGACCAGCGTTAATTATAATCATTCTAAAAATAAATTTGCCAAATATTAGATCACAATCAGTAACCATGTCATTGATAACATAACCACTTAGGGAACCCTTTCCATAGACTCATCCCAGCTGCTGTACCCTGTTTTCCCCAGATCACCACCTCCCATTTTCCCATGGTTGTGTCACTCGCAAGGAAGCTGTGCGATAATGTGCCTTGTGACACCCCTGATTGATGGACTCGGCAAAATCCAGATTGATTCCCGTATTTGTCCCGAGAGTATTTTTGGAGACAATTTTTGTCAATCATTGTGTTTTTGAGGATCTGTTTATGTGGATTCGTGTCCGTTGAGTTATTTTTATATTTATCATTGCTGGGTAGACCTTGAATGAAGGAAATTTTATAGGTTCAGGATATTCAAGTTCTAACTGAAGTCCCATACGTACAGAATAAGGGAAGTGGAAGCAAGAACGCATTAAATTGTTCAATTATGTGTTATCGTTAAGAATTGTCCTGCGGATGAAAAACAAAACATTAAAAAGAATCAGTTTTCAAATCAAAAAACCCTACAGAACCCTTACAATCCGAATATAATTATTTCCAAACACAGTCCTTTTAATTAGTACATTTCCCCTAAAACAATAAAACCAATCACAAATTATCGAATTTCGATTCTAAAATCGTATACTCGGGATAATATCGGGAAATTTAATCTACGTCGTATAGAGATCACAGGGTATAAAGGGTTGTTTAATTAATTTTATTATTATGAGACCCCACCGGTGTTAGAAGCGAAACGATTTTTCTATAATAAGCTTTCCATTAATTGAAAACTTAATTGTTAAGGAATTATATGAAGCTGATGCTACTATAGTATGTTGGGAACTAAGGGACAATTCATATCCTGCTTACGAGAGTCAAGAATGATCCTAGAAATATGAATTCTGTTATTTCCAGATTTTTGCTTAGACCTTGGCTCTTGATGAACATTGAATAACGACTCCCGCATTTAGGAATGTACTCCTCGTATTGGTCGGGGTTTTCGGAAACATTCAACTCTACAAATAAACCCGAGGCAGGCATTCGTGGATCACATAAATGCGACGCGCACAGTGGTGTTGGCGTGGTGACCTCAACCACTCGTCTATCCGTGCAATAAATTAATTTTCTTCTTCTTTTACCATTAGCCTGTATATTATCAGCTCTATACAATTCGAATTCAATCAAAAGTCTTCTGTTATAACTAAAATAGTAATTAAAGAAACCTCATCGGTTTACCAGTAAATTGGCATTTTGTTTATACAATTTAACCCTACAACCTTCTAAGATCCAGTGTTGCCAGCGATTGGTTTGTCGAAAGGTAAATACTGTTATTTATTGTTTTTCCATTTTACAAATTAGTATTTATATTATTTTATGACAATTATGAAAATTATTTTAATAAATTTCAATATTTGGATTCTTAATTATTTATTTAGTTACGGGATCGTGAGTCACACAGCTTGACTTGTTTGAAATTTTCTGCAAATCATATTAAGTTATACAATATGAAAAATATTTTTTGTGTAAGCTTAGTCGTGTCCAAGCAAATTCTTAATTATTCCTTTCCAATGAACATAGTTTGTTACAGGTGTTTTATACCGTGTGTGGTTCTCTATTTGTTTTCTGATTTTATGTACTCATTAAGTGAATTTCAAGCCACAATAGTTGATCATTTGACAGTAATGTATCAGCTTTTGACGTAAAACTCTTCTTGTAACCATTCAGACCGATCCCTTGTTCCCGACTAACATTCACGTCTGCCGTCATTCAATATCACGACGCATTCATCCAAAACATCTCTGCAAGAGCCTTAAACAATGCTAGACAACTGTCTTACACCTATCTCACTGGGCTTAAGCACTATCCAAGTATCCACTGACAAATAACAACCTTATTCCTGTATGTTAAGGTTGTGTTTCCCCTGATAAAGATCGCGAGATGCAATCCTGATATATAACTGCTGCGTATTATCAAGGCTTCGTTACATTTATCTTTTCATCTAAAAAGATTATAAATCATGGCAATTGCAACCAAAATTTGACTTTAAAGCTTAGTGTTTAAGTTGGAAATTGCTTGACCGAATGCTGAAGTAACAGCATTCTAAAATGGAAATCTTCAACAAAACTGTTCAAAGCACAACAAAGTTAGAACGTTGCATTGATAATCAAAAAACGCATTTATAACAATAGGTCTAAAGGCGTCGTCGACAGCAAAGACCGTTGTCACACTGAAGCGAACGTCATAATCGTCACAGACGTCTTTCACACCGCACATGAAGAATGAATGATGGATGAATCGCAGCATGAGAATCCAGCTTTTTCAAATGTATGCTGGATACCAACTACTACATTCCATTCTCTAAACACGACACCTACAATTTTGAACCTTGTGATCTTAACAATAGAAGTGAAGGTAGAGTTCTTGGAGTGAACAAATAAGTTTGCAAAGCAGATATCTGTGTATTCACATGAGTCACAAATGGGCCAAAAGTTCTGTTCTGAATATGGGACGGACTGAGATGTAGAGAACTCTCGCAAGATACGACATCACGGGAATAATTGTCAGGCCCGAGGCCGCTCTAGTTTTATATTATCTGCTAAATACGGTACTGGAAGACAGTTCCCTTTGCGACAAATCATATCTCGGCAATTTCCATCCTTCTATTAGAATTTTCTTTCAAATATACCAACCACTTTTATGTACAACGCAAATTATATCTTCGCTTTGTATCTTCCTCTCAACTTACAAGTGATTGGCTATCGATATCCCCAACTAATAAAATGATACATTATGGAATAACCTCTTTGTTTTCCTTAGTTTTTTTTACTTTTGCACAAAAAAGGCTTTATCAGCCAGCCCAGCGTCGTTTCCAGCAGTGTCTCCTCCACGCTCCTGACATTTGGTCGTACATTCAACTTTGCCAGTTACACGGTATTTTTATTCGTTTGTCGCGCTAACAACTTCCCTCCGAGAGTGTACAAGCGTGAAAATGTTTCATACAATCATTTGCGACGGTTTAAATACACTGTTTACAGTTCGCAAGTGTTCTATACGTGTATGGGATTATGGCGCATAGCATATATGCGATAAAGTGAAATGAAAAGAGATTTGATGCGTGTAGAATGTAGAGTCTTGATTTTTGATTAGTTTTTGCTTGTAAGTCTTGTAGAGTTCCTTTTGAATTCTTATTGGGTGAAGTTAAGGTTTCTATAAAATTAGATTTTAATTTCTTAGTGATATTCTAAAATAAATGGTTTGAATAATCTCTTTCTCTTTTCAAGAGTCAAATACCCTATTCCTACAAGATTTAATGAGTAATAGTAGATCATGTATTATTTAGTTTTGTTTTATCGCCGTTTCCCAACTAAGTATTAAGATCTGAAAATTACTCTGAAAAAGTTAAGAAAGCTGAAAAATTTAAAAAGAAAAGTTAACTATACGTGTACTAAGCGATAAGGCAAAACTTTTCTATTCTTATACACTGTCATGGTCAAATTATGGTCAAATTACAATTTGACTGCACGGATAGCCGAGTGGTTGAGGTCATCACGCCAAACCCACTGCGCGCGACGTGTCGCGGGTTCGATCCCGCGTAGGACAAGCGTTTGTGTGACCAATGCTTGTTCTGAGTCTGGGTGCCTTTGTGCATGTGAGTTGTATGTTTGTAAAACCCGACACAAGGATTAAATTCCTTAGTGCGGGAGTAAGTTTTTAAAAGAAAGAAGAAAAAAAATAAAGGAAAATCATGCCTAAATAGTAAATACTTAAACTTTATCCAATTCTATGGAAGCCTCATATAAACATCCGGAAGCGTAACATTTATTATATTTATTTTCAACATCACAATGTGATCTAAAAGCTTCTGCACTGAGATCCCATTCATTAACATAAACCATTAATAAACGGACAATTGATTCTGCTACTTAAATAGTAGCAAAATAAGCTGTTATAGTATTATACCCTCTTATAAGCGGTCTGATGCCCACACTGCGCAGAAACGGGGCTGTTGTTAACAAAATGAATTGTGTACGGAAACGTATTAACGGCGTGTCAAATGACTCGGAACTAGGGATGGGGTGCCACGGGATTTTTCCTTCGGAACCTATGGGATGTTTTTTGTATTAGATTACCTACTTCTGATCCATAAGTTAGGATGTCGGTTATAGGTGAAAACTCAGATGCGTTAAATTCGGTTTGTCACATTGGTTCCGTCTCTACAAAATCTTAGTGTTTTAATATGTTTCCTTACTCCTCAGAGAGTATTAGTATTCACGACTAATTCTGGTAAAAAGTTACACTTTACATCTGATGCTGTCGTAAAAGTGTTTAAAATTTAGAAAAATCCATTTTTTTTAAAATTAGGTTTCTCTAAGACATCTTGTGGTAGCAGTTTACGATATTGTTTTTATAATATCTTGTTAATAAAATCATGGCTATTCCGTTATATCAGTTTGAACTATTTTTTAACATCCTACTCTACTTATATTATCATACCGTAATCAATTTCATAATCCCGCACTCACCATCCCTAATGTTAACTTATGTGGAGTGCCCGCGACCTCCTTGCATCATTTTTTGTATACATGTTTGTCATCGCGGGGGACTCCTACTATTTATTGGACCTCTAAAAGCGTGGCTGTGTCTTCCTCCCGTATAAATAATGGTTCATGAGCCGTGACGAATATTAAAGATCTTATGAAGTTTGTCATTCTATCATAGTTTTGATGGGACTACTATGATTTAGAACGTTAAGTGATATTTAAGTATGGACTAGTATGGATTTACGACTTCATAATAAGTTTATTTTTGTTCTTATTTTTCTGTTCTTTATATATGCTTATAATTCCTTTCTTTATGTTTATAATTCTGTTGACAACAAGAAAAAATATAATTTTAATGTATAGAAAGTGGTTACAAGTATTTTATACATTTTTGCCGCGATCTCTTGTTGTGTTCACTGGGGACAAAATGACAAAAAATATTTTAGTGCATTTTAGAATCTAGATACCGAAAATTAAAACACTTTATACGGCCTATATGGTTAATCACGTCGTTAATTTCAAACTGTAGTGTAGCGACCATAAACATATTCAAACATCTGAAAATAGATCAAATTAAAAAAAAACAATCATAGAAAGTACGACAACCACACCACATTTCACTTACTTAATAAACAAAAAACGCCCCACAACAGTATTACAGGACAATGAAATTTAAACACGGACCGCGACAGATGTTCAAACATGTTCAAACACGGACAAAATCAACACTAATTCTATTGAGCTGTGTTCCGTATGCTTTCAATTAGCCGTCCTAAATTATTTATTTCACACCACGCGATTGCTGTGCTTCCATTTGGTCTGTTTTTCGAAGGGCTGTTGTGTATTTAGGCAAATTAAAGTAGATAGGAGATTTATTCTTGAGATAAAAATATAGATACAAATATGGGTTTGAAACTAAAGAAGATGAATAGTATTAAGTATATCTTTAAAGGCTCTCGTCAAATATCTTTCTTACAATTGTCACCGCTCATGGAATCACCCTCCGAAAAGAAATGTATAATATATTTTTAATTTAACAGATTCTAGTTATTTTTAAGGTGTCAAATGATACTATTCTACAGGAAAAGACGATAAAAATGCAATGTTCGGAATTAACGGAGATGAATATGGGGGAAAAATAATAAAACCCAATTTTGGTAACTAAAACAAATGGATTTAGTAAGTATGATCTGTCACAAATCTAACATAAACAGACGCTAAATATTTACCCTTCACCATCCACGCGAGTCACCCCACAGGGCGATGCGATAGGAAACCCATTCAACCAACAAATCTATTGGAAAATTGTATTATTTCTTCCGAATCATTACAGCTCGCGACTACTTCACAATTACAAATAGTCACTGCAAGATTAGATTTGCAAGTAAAAACATAACTATTATCAAGTAGCTAATAGAGAGAGGGAGACGCTGCTCTATACCGTGTATAGTGCCGTCTCGCTTCAACAATACCAACAGGGCTATTTCAAGAGGAGATTGAAGGTCTATAATAAATAAACTTGAACTTTCTGAGTCGTTGAGTTAATGGATCAGTTGAAGTAAAATGGGATAATAAAGTGACAAAATGGCCGTAGTTTTGTAAATTATTGTGATATAGTGACTTGCTTGTAATTCATTTTAATTTAGGAACAAAGTTTGAAAGTTTTATTTTGGTGTCCTCAGTTCGTGCTTGTCTTTTTAATGGGTTTGATTGTGCGTGATCGTTTTGTGTTTTTGCTATTTGTTCGTCTATAAATTTAAACTTGATAGATAAATAATAACGATTGCCATAATATACATATGTTTCCAGTAATAAGAAATCCCTCTCTCTCTCCCTCCTTTCTTAAACAATTGTTAGAACCATTTAAACGGGAATACCATTTTTTTTATAAAAACTATTTCCTCGGTAATGATTTTAATCCTTTTATCGCGGGGGGTTTTGCAAATGTTCAAGTAATATGCACAAAGGCACAAATACTCAGAACAAGCAATCGCAGATCTGCAAAACGTCGCACATAGTAGGCTTGATAAGGTGACGTATAACACTCGGGTACCCATATGTTCCAATCTCATTACGGTCTATTTTGTGATAGTATCATAAGTAACAAAACTGCTCCAACTTAGTATCTTTTAATGTAGTCCCAATGAGCTTCTGCTCAGGTCATATCTAGAGGGATTTGATAGTTCGTCAATAGTTCAAATTGTTTCAAGTGCACCATCTTTTTATTAATATAAATCACGAATCCGTTAAGAATTAACTTGATTGAGTATAACTAATGAAACTACATTAATACCTCTTTGCCCCAGCTTTCTATAAAGCGTCGAATAAAACCTGGGTCCCCGAACACTTATCTAAGTAAGTCGGACAATTGCATTCAATGTATAATGCAAATGTCCCTCCGGGGGTTAGCGCGAGGCCAGCCAAGTGCCTTCAGAATATTTTAAGCGATCTGGGTGGAAAAGATTAGGAATATAGTCGTTTTGGATAGTCTTGGCGTAAATACTTAGTAATAATAATAAGAAATGCTTATTTCCGCATCACCACACAATGTTACTATACTTAAATACAGCCTGTTTACCAGTTTCGCACTGCATTATTTAGGTCATTCATCATTCATTCACAGACACATCATTTACCAATCTTATCAGGTCAGGTAATCAATGTTCAACAAAACGTATTAAGTTCCTCATTCCATGTTTTACGTTTTTTAACAGTTCTGTTATAAATAATAATCACTTATTTATAGTTAGAATTAATATAATTTGTTTATGTGTAAATATAAGCCATAATAAAAAAAATATCTATTTTTATTCTAGAATCAAAATCCTAGTCAAATAAAAGGTTTCGGCCAATTCTTAACTAACCCACTCCATCAAAGTCTGGAGTCATAGAAACAAAGTGATTGAAATGGAAGAAGCAAGTCCATCTTAACCCATTCACCGCTATGGTCTACTGTACCGCCCGGTAGTAAACTGTGCTTCAGCATGGTAGACGGTTAAAAGCCTTTTTAAGACGCACTTAACTAACATTGTGGGAACAGTAAAATGTTAAAGCTACTTTATAACTATGTTAAATGCTGATTGGATTGAATGGAAATTGTGTCTCGTGATTGATTGAGTTATGAGAAGTTTGTATCGGAATTGTTTCTTGATTATCTTCGTTTGATATTAGGTATTAAATAAATATGTTCGAGAATGTTTAATTTAATTAAAATTAAAATAAGAGTAGTTTTCGAGTGGTTGAAGTTACCAAGCCAAACCCCGTATGTGCGACATCTCTCGAGAAGAGTGTGTGTGATCCACAAATCCCCTGCAATATAAAAACTTAAATAAAGAGATACCTTAACGCAACTTGGTATCAGAAAATAATGCTTCATTACCGACATTCAATTCGTATACGCTATTTGTGACACTTCATTCATCGAAGCATCGATACAAAACATAAGTTCATTAGTTAGAATAAGTAGAAACTAAGTAATAGTGTAGCCAGTATAATTATTTTAACTAAAACTCCACAAATAACATTAAAACGTATTGTAAAATACAAAAGTCAGATATAAAACTACACGAAGTCTTAGTATTCTTAATATTAATGTGGGGGAACGCATTAGGGTCCGGAAATGGCGGCGTACACATTCAGTATTGTGCTACAGGAAAAATGATATAATATCATAACATCCTTTTATGACCATTACTGGGCTTGCCCGCCCTAACTTAGAGTGACAAACACAGATAGGAAAATTTTTGAGATTTGTTTTTTACCTAATTTAAGACTGCCTCCGTGAGGCATGCACAGTTTTTTTTTTCTTCAACGTTTCTAGCATAAAAAGTAAGTTTTTCTATGAGCTATAGTTCAATTATTATCAATAAACATCTCAGCTTAGAATTAAAGGGTTCAAGACCACTATCAATCTATCCTGATTTCACGCTAGATCTTAACCTAATGAAATACTTTAAGATTTCCTTCTGTTTCTTCATTTTCAAATAGCTTTGTGGTTATGAAGATACATATAATTAATAATTTATAAGTTATTCATAGCGTAATCGATAGCCTTCCTAAACGAATGGGCTATTTACCACTATTTTTTCTAACCCGTATTTCCTGATATTAGCACAAACATACATAGATGACATAGATATTATTAATGCAGATGAATGTATACGTACACCTATTTAATAGAAAGTATTATGTGTTTCATGAAAGCGTAACTTGAACTAGGAAATTATTAATGATTATATTTTATTTAATGTTCACAAAGATAATCCAAAGATTCTCATATAACAACACCTTGATATTGTGTGACGTTGACCATCTTCGCTAACAACTCTTTGGCATCGCCGCCCTACACGAGACAAATCGTCCAGTTGGCCATTTGTCAAAAAACCTGCATCCGCCCAATGAAAGCGGTATTTGACGACACGACAACGTTACTTATTCGCTTCTTTAACCCTTATCACAACCACATAAAGTTCAAAGTTCCATTAATCAACATTAGCTGTAGCAACAATAGAATTTTTCAGCAATTTGCATACGTCTTATTCCGATGTAATAAGGTTGATATTACTGTGTCACCTAACAATTTGACAGTATTTAATAAGAATGGTGAATGGTTACAAAAGCTTCTTTTTTGAAGTTTTCGGTTAAAAATGTGCGCGGGTGTGTCTCGTATTATGTTGGCTTTATGACGATATTTATTGTGGTCAGAATGATGCTGTTGTTAGATTGTCATATATTTTTGCATTTCAATTTTTTTTGTCATTAAGTTTTATATCTAAAAAATATGTGTCTATTTTCTTTTCTTGTTATTCGAAATGAAATGAAATGAAATGAAATTATTTATTCTGCAAATAGGATATTTTTTATCACTTTTACATGTCTTTTTTGAGAACGATGGAGCCGACATTTCCTAGCTGACTACCCTAAGAAGAAATGTCGAAACAAACTCAGGGGTCGCAGTCTCTTTTAAAGTCCAGACAATTTTCAAATTCGAGTGTATAAACTAATGCAGAGTATTTCAATTAATTGATAATATACCTGCATAAGGTTTATAATTACAAAAAAAAAAAATATATAAAAAGATTTAAATTCTTCTCAAGTTATGTAATTTATTCCATAAAACTGACATCCCAGAAACTAGGTCTTAGTGCATAGATACTACTTTTACCTACAGGTATCTTTGAGTGGTAGTATCGAATTACTCTTTGGCTCCCAACATATTGTTAACTTACAATATATATAGTTTTCTGACGCAGAACAGTAACGTTGCTATGGTAAATTTGACAGGCGTTGTCTATGTTTTGATATTAATAGAATAAAAGGTAGGTCCTTTTTCATTTCATTCAAATTAATCAGATCAGTATCATTCAGATAAGTGTGAATTGTATTTTTAATTTATTTTAATCCGAACGCAAAATTTTGTAAGTTTCAACCGAAGCTAGTTAAAATTTAAGTTCAGTAACATGCTTACAAACAATTTCACACAAAACAATTGTCTATCGATTTAAAATGGAACAAAAATGCGAAACATTGATTATCCCACAACAAACGATGTTATTCGTATAAAAACAATTCTGCCGGTTCTCTGCAACGGTCGGCTTGAATATACGGTGTTCGCAAAAGTTGGCTTATCTGTGACGTCACGATTTCGACGTCAACTATATCAGATTTAATTCACAGCTTACGTCTTTCTGTTTCCGATGTATCCTTTTTGAATGACGTTTTGTTTTTTCATCGAATTGAATAAATTGTTTACTGTCAATGGTGACAGTGGATTGTTACTGTTTAGTTTTTTGTTTTTACGGTATTTATGTGAAACTAGCTGTTGCCGGCGGCAAAATAATGCCAAAAACTTATTATGTTTTCATCCAGGTTATAAAATAGCTGTGTAACTACTTAATTCCGTCGAAATACGTTCAGTGGTTTTGCGTGAAAATAGTAACAAACATCCATTCATACTTAATTTATTTATTTATATAGAAATAAATAAATAAAATTAAAAACTTTCGTGCTTAATACATATTAGTGTGATTTATATTGAAAGTTGAGAAGTATCACGGAACAAAGGCGTATATTGAGAGACGTTTAATAACAATAAAACGAGAAGATGATACCTCAAATGATACGCTCAAATGTATCAAATCGGTAGTAGAAATAAGTCTTGATTAAGGCATAAAACTCCATACACGGAACAAATACCTTCATAAACGAACAAAAACAGCATAAACCTCATAATACCGTGAAGCAAAGCAAATCAACATTCACACAGACTCAATCATCTCGAATCACCCCTAATTAAACTCTATAGAGGTCTCAATATCTTGAAATGGTACTTCAATCGTTAACGGGAACATTTTACCACTGTTCTGACGGCCTACCAACACTCTTCAAGTAATATGTGGAACAGAGATGGCACTCTACAAAGTGTAGCGCGCTGTCACGCTCTAACTACTCCAATAATACTGCTTTAAGGGGCAGTGGTAAGCCCTTTGACCGAAAACAATACTTGTCAATGAAGCGGGCAACAAAAAAATGGCGCGATTAAATCTTTAAGTGGTCGGAGCGTTTCTCATGGGGCTATGTTGTGGTACTGTCGCTAGAGGGAGCCTGGGAGACTGGGGTGACTATGAAAGAAAGGTTTTGTCGGATAAATCATGGTTTTGTCCTAATGTCGAGACGTTTTTTGACTGTATGATATTTTGACATGTAAAAGTGATATGATTTATCCTATTTGAAGAATACATAAATACATTTTATTGCCTTGTGTAGGTACCTTACAGAAGCCTTCAATTACTATCGCATAGTAAACATTACAAATATAATTACTAAAGAGATTTTAAATTTACAATTGATGTGATGATATTGAATGAAATTTATAAGGTAGGTTATACCTGGGACTGAATTTACCGACTTTACCGAGTTGACTTTTGAAGTGAGCAGGAAACTAAGATGGACTATGACTAGCCCATTTTGAAAATCTTATATTGATGTTAAGTGTCATATTTTTTAATAAATGGATGCATCTCACCCGACCGACTTGAAATTTTAAATTACTAATAATTGACACTGCGAATATGTCAACTTTAGTTAGAGACCAAACAATAATTGCAGCTCAAGACAGGTCTTACAACAATATACACTGCACAAATAATACATGCAAATAACCCAATTATAAATCCAATTATTTTAGTTGTTCTAAATCAAAATAATTGTAGAGCAATTATTGTTGCACTCGTTGTGCTAATGTTGAGAATTAAAAATAATTGCATCGGCATAACTTGCCGTTTGTATAATTGTTTTAAATAAACATAATGTTTTTTTGTAATATTTATTGACTTTCCTACTTATGGTAATGTTGTGCAGTTGGTAATGAGGGTATTATCTCGTAATTGTTCAGCTATGAATATTATTTTAATATGCTCATTATAATGTCTGAAGTTGCAACTATCATCTGAGACATTTTCTATTTTAGTACTACTTTTTAAACGAATTCCTTTTATAATATTTTTCTTTTACTTAAGTCACCGCAAATTCTAAGTCTTTTAATCCTTGTATTGCAGCGGGTTTAAAAAACTTTAAATCACATGCAAAAGACACCCAAATCTAAAATAACTTTCGTGAGGCGGACACAAAAAATATTATTTTTAATGTTATCATGATAAAATACGCTACATTAATCTAAGGCGCGTTTACCGTGACTCTTCACTAATCTAAGCAAAATACCCAATACTTTGGATCGATTAATATTTACATAATTACACGTATATTAGTGTAATTATGTAAATATTAATCGATATGTTTATAACAATAACCAAAGTAGGTCTTTCTATGTACAAGTTACATAACATTTCCCAATCACAACCCAATATATGTGTCGTAAAATGGCCACCCTACACCGCGCGGACCTCTCGCGGTGTTTTCTCCCACGGGTGGTGTTGAGTTAGCGCTCAATTTGGCGTTATAACTCAATTAACCCCCGACTTAGTACCCGTCTGACCATAATTAACTAATTAGCTTTGATTCTTGCTTTTCCATGAGTTTTTTTTCTTGTCGTTACGTAGAGATCTGTAGGAATGTGGTTTCCATGGTATCTCGGCCTTTGGACTTTCCTATAAGTATTAAGTTGTTTTACGTTTCGTTTTATACCAGTATTTAAAGAGCCCTAAATAAAGTAATCTTTTTCTCACGACTATGAAAAAAAGTAAAGTTCTGTGTGTTATTTTAATATTAAGTTTATGTAATTAATAAATAAAAACGTAAATTAATACAAAATTACATTATTGTTCCTGAATAATTCCATTCTCAATTATTTAATAACGTAAAAGTATTACACGAACACAACACAAGTAACAAGGTGTTACGAGAGAAATTATTATTTAATAAATATAACAACATCGATTTGCGGGCAACTAGCACAAACAAACCGTTTCATAATACTAAACTTTTTCAAAGAGATTTCCACAGTAAAGCACTTTCTTAAGAAAGTTCGTGTTATGTAACAAAAAATTATACAATACAATGCCTTCATAATTGTTAAGTTAAACTTTTCTATCAAAACATTTGTTTCGATATCTCGCCTTGGTTATATTCCTAATAAAGTGACATTAAAAAAGTGCTAAAGCCGTTATAATCGCTCTAATGTAGTGGCATTTCAAGATAAAGTCACGCGACTTTTCAAAAAGAAAGGTCATTCCCAATGTCATATAGTCACAGACTTGCTATGGCTGTATCTTTTTGTTTTTCTGTAATAAAATTTTAAGCTAGTAAGAAGCTGTAGGCTTAGTCGAATTGAGATCGAGTTGGTACTCTGGGAACCGACACTAGCACCATTAAGTGCAGTGGCAAGAGATAGAACTACGCTAGATTGACATCCAATGACGGTGATGACAAGAGATCGTTGCTTGATCTTGGTTCTCGAATCAAGAACACAGTTGCAGTAAAAAACAACACTATTCATTAAATTAAAATAATAATCTAGACTATTTATCATAATAACAACAACCAAAATGTTTATAAACATAAAATAACATTTTGACATTAACAGCTCTCCACATTTTACTTCTTTAAAGAATGAGGCACTCTAATACCCAAACATAATTAAAAACATGAGGTTCAACAAATTCTTATCGTAACATCACAAAAACAAATAACATTTTTAAAGAAACCGACATTTAATGTTATCACCAAATCTCACTGTTTATACAAAAGCTGAAAAACAATATAAACTCAGTGTTCGTAAAAATAGGGGTGAAAATATAACGGTACTCGAGTGGAGAGCTCTCGAAAACTGGATGTAATCGATATTACGATTATATCGAATTCTGCGACTCGTGAAACGTCCGCACAAACAATAAAACAATTGTTGTGTAGTAAGTGTTCTGTGCGTGTGAGTTTCACGAATGCGGTTTCGCATTCCCGTTTCTTTAGCACCTGAGTTTTATAGAAATTAAAAGGAATTATGAGTGTAAAGTTATAACAAACAAATTTCGAACAAAACTTTTGTTTTAAATAAAATGTCAAATGAATGTCTACACAGTTTCGTAGCACATGTTATTGTAGCAAGTTGTAGCTGCAGCTACGCTCGTAGCGGTGTTCGATTAAAGGAAAACTAAAGCAGTTGGCAAGTGATGTGTGTGTTTTAAATAATGTTACAGGGACCGAACAATGCGCTGTATTTTAATACACTCCTACTTAATACAACATACTTATAATCAGTACTTTATTAGCCACCTTTTAAGCAACAACAAATATTTATCCCATTGAACAATAGAAGCGATTTAAAAACAGTAACGGGAGCCTGGTATTAGGCTAGCCGCACACTGGCACACAATGGCCAGGCCGCGACAATGGGTGCCGAAACAAACGCGCGCGCTAATTTGAAACGGCGACGAATCTGATCACACGTCTGTACCGCAAGTAGCTATTTGTTGGAGCGTGCGCCCACGCGGCGCGGGTCCACTGCGGGCTAGAATACGAGGACTAGCTGTAAACTTTGACAAATTCCTTTTTGGCCATTTTTATGTATCGTATCGTATTCTGTTTCTATCATATACATTTTTCTTTGGGAAATTCGCTGTTGCCCATTTTTAATGAGCATTGTAATTATTTTTATTTTCATTGATATTTTTTCTCGGATTAATATTACAATTTTCTGTAAGTATTGGTTAACTTTATTTTGACTAAGTACTTACTTGTGTCTAATTTAGTTGTATATGCAAAATTACAAAAACTTAAGGGTCACTCCAAAACGCGGTATAATTTTAGGTTTGCAAAAGTTATCGTTAAAATACAAGAATATCGTTAAAAATAACCTAACAAAAAACGATTTTTCAAAAAGTGCCTGACACAATCCACGTCACACGGATTACCAAATCCCGCGTACCAATGGACCCACGCCCACCTAAACATCGTTTACCAACATGTAATCATTAGCGAGCGCGTGTGAAAACAGGCAATTTTGTCGCAACGTCGCGCGACTATTGTGCCGCGCGCGCTCTTTGATTTGTCGCCAATATTAGTCGAATCGTTTGCGTTTGACTTACGTTTGCAAAATAATTGGCACTCTGTAATTACATAGTGTTAGTTCTAATTACATTCGTCTCGTATTGATTTTGATTTGAGTTTCTTGATCTAAATGTGTTTATGTAGTTAATGTGGTTTTTTGTTTTCGAAGTCTTTGAAAGAGTGTGCTATTTTGGGATGGATTATGACATTAAGTTTGATTGGATTTATAGAGATCTAATAAAAATAAAAATAAGCTTACATAACACAACTTTTATAATACTGAGTTTTTTTTTGAGGAGATGAATTGAACATAAGCTTTCAAATACGTTATTGCATGTCTTCAATCATTCGAAGAACTATGTCCAAAATTAGCATATTTGGGTAAATTATCAAGATTCCGATATTTCTCATTATCTTAGCTACTAGTGACTTGCAGATCGAACTGCACAGCCATATTAATTAGTGAGCAGGAAATACAAGTGACATAGCTTTAGCAAAATCCAATATATCGAAACTAAACGGTGACCGCATTCATCCGTCCACTTGTCGGCGACAATGCGTCCGCGATGTTGATCCACTAACCGGATTCGGCCGGCCCCCGCCGGATCGAGCCGGATCCGACCGGATTTCGGCGGATTTTAGACCGGTCACATTCGGATTTCGCTCCGATAGATACGCGCGGTCACCCGATGTCCATCCACCGTGTATTTAGCTACATTTCTAAGCGTATCGTGTTAGAATTTCAATTTTGTTTGCATACGGATTAGAATTTTGGAGTTTCAACGTGATATTCGATTTTGCATTAATGTTATGAGATGGTTACCGAATTCAGAGACACGGTGCTAGGAATATCTGTTATAACTAAGAACATGTTTGTATATTTTGATGAAAATAATTTGGTCGTTTGCTTCCAGTTGCTCAGCTCGTAAAATGATTCCGTTTAAGATTTGAATTAAACAGTTATAAAATATGAGACAATTTCGATTGAACCACAAATATTGGGACCGTGATGTGAGTTTAATAGTCGTTGAAGTTTATTTTCCCACGAGTTTTGGTCTTCGTAGTCCATATTTTATAGTGATATTTATAGTTGTATTCAGGCCCTAAATTTTACATATTATATTTTCTTTGATCGCGTAGTTTGCTCACAATGTAGGTACTTTTAGGGACCCCAATTTCTTTTACTGACCACTTAGAATGTCTATAAAGAATCCACCCTCACGTTTCAACCCCTAATGAGTATTATAAAACACAGTTGCCTATGAGCGAGGCGCGACACCGGAAGGGCTCAGGGCTGCGGCGAAAGAGTTGCCCGCCGGCGTACACTAATTGTCTAAGTGTATAATGAACTTGTTGGTGGCAACCCTAGAAGCCAACTTTGATATCAGGACGCAGCACACTGACGCTTACTTTGTTTTAATATCTTAGAGTTAAATTTTGTTTGACGAATGCTCTTGAGCGACACCCCTTAACAGATCAAACAGCTAGCAAATTTCAACCTTATTTCTTGTAGTTTAGATTTGAGTTTCGGTTGGTAATTTTTATAATATATTAAGGGGTATACGTCACCCTCGGTCTTTCAGCACGTATGTGTCGCATTGGTATTGTTTCGTCGGGTTAATTAGAAAATTGTGTCGAGCGAAAAATGGCGGAGTTCCAAAGAGATGTAACTTCGATAGTTAGATTGAGAAATAATAAGTTGAGTGTTTTAATTAAAATATTTTAGACGGACTTATCTCAAGTTGGGTCTCATTAAAATTAGTTAAGTAGTAAAGTTTTTGTGCTTTTTGCTTTTGTTTGTAAGGTTTGTTTACGTAAGATAAATATAAATATATATAATATATTTTTAAATATATTTTTTTGTGTATCAATATCCAATTAAATTCTATGCACTTTTCTAACTGCATAAAACAATGGAACGCCGGACTAGTTGTATACATACATAGTAATTATTTTACGGCCAAAAAGTAATAAAATTACTGCGAAAAGAATATATTTTTTGAAATTCAAAGTTTCTGTCCATTAGTTGAAATTAACGTAAACTATAACTAACGTGAACACTGTTATATCAACTAATTTTTCCAATGAAGCAAAAGTGAAACCACTTTTCGAATAATGTCGGTGAAAACAAAGTTAAGCCGAGTATTTCTTCATTTCAAATGAAATGTGACCTCTGGAACGAATTCCCTAATATATTTTTCCAAAACAATAATTATGCAGTTATTATCACAATTGTTCGACAGAAAATATTCTAAGAATCGAACGGGCACCCATCTCGGAAACAACGGTGCACAAAAACAGCAGACAGTTGTTCATTTGTTTTGACATTTGACAAAACTCATTGTTTTATTATAATACAAGATTTTATGACATGGTCTATCGCATCGGGCGTTGACTAAAGCCTCGTTTGATCCAAAATAATGTTACTTTTACAAACCGTTATTGAAAACAAAAATGTTTATTGCGGTTATGAAGACATTTTGTCTGTTTGTTTGTTTGTTCGTTTGTCGGCGTTTATTGGCTTTAAAGGACATTGTTTTGTGTATTGTTTGCTACTATTTAGCTGATAATGTTGGTGTTTGTTCTTCGAAGGATTTTAATGTTTCAGTTAGATGTTTACGACGTGAATTATACGGTGTGCGCGTGTCTTAAATAACGTTTTAAATAAGAAATTGCTGTCCCGTTTTAGAATATACTTTTCTGATTTTTTGAGTAGACGGTAACAGGTATTGTATGTTCATTTTTGGAGACGTGTTTATATAGTGATAGGGTGAATCATCATCATCAAAATACCTAAAAGGGTTTGTGGGTGGGTGTCGATTTTTATGAATTTAACGAAAATTCATAACAATATTCCTTTATTAAGAAGTGTGCTACTTATTAAGGGTATATATAACATTAACACAAGAATCAATTTTAAAACGTGACAAACTTTTATAGATACAAAACGAACCAGCATGAGACATTTCAAGTGTCCAAACTCAAACATAATTCTAAACTCTCACATCTAATCCGACAAATGAGGTATCACTATCACCTTTAAAAACAAAAAACACGCGACGTTCATTAGTTTATTAAAAAATCTATCTATAAATGAATTTTCGTAGTAATAATGCGAGCACTATGGAGATTGCCTCGGCGTCGTACGTTACAATGGACCATTATCATTGGTAGGCCATTAACTGAGCGCATTCTTGCTGAAAAATAATAGATTCAGTAAAGTAACGTATAGGATATAGGATGCAGGAAGGACGGGTTCAACCGAAGTGACTGGAGTTAGCGGTGGATGGTTTTTTTGAGGAGTTTAAGCGTTTGTCACTTGGATAGTTCTAGTCAAAGTTGATGTAATTTATAGTGAAACGCTGTTGTTAGAACCCTATATTTTCATAAACGTGTGAATTGTTTTATCTAATTTTGTTGAGATGTAGTATTCACAAGTAACATTTCTATAATTCCAAATGTGGAATGTACTACGCTTATGTGGAATGTACTGATATAAAGGGTTTTTCAGCACGTCTATAGCTGTAGGTCATATAAAGAATCGAGAAAGTTTCATAAAATTTTCAGCTGAATTTCTAGGCTTATATAAAAAGTTTTAATAAACATAGATTCATAGATCTTAGATTTTAAAGACCGATTTTAATAGTATAAGAATTGTTTACAGTGCATATTTTATTCAGTAATTTAAGGTTGAACATTAATCTTGGATCAATCCTAACAAACTTCGGTTAACCTACACATAATGAACCCGTCCTTTAAAAAAACAAACCATGATGGTATGTCGGGTGAAGTGTCATGGGAAATTTGCGTAAATTAAAATAGGAAGATGGGGCGAATAGGCTTAAAGCCTATATTGTGCTCACCCCGCTTTTGTCACCATTCGAAGCTCAACGGCATTGGAAGACTAACTAGCTAATACACCCCTCTCTTTTTATTTCAACGGGTTAGAGCGAGATGGAAGTATCCAGGTCATGTCTGCTGGCGGCTTTTGTTGCGGTGTTGAAAAATAAGTAATTAGGTGCGATGTATCTTTGTATCATATTTTTTATATCGCGTTATATACTCTTCTTGTAGGGTTTTAATTAATGTTATGTAATGTACATGTTGGGGGAGGCTTTAGTGCGAGGCGTTATGTAAGCATGTTATTAATGTGCTCTACCTAATTACGAGTTTACAAAAAAGGTTTTTTTTACATCGGGCTGCTTTTTGTTATTTTTTATGTGACGCTGTTTTTTTTTTCTAATTAAGTTAATTTAATTTTAGACATAGCTTATATTTTTGATAAGGAATATTTGATGTAAGCCTTACTTACTCTTTATAAAATTATGGGATAAAAGAAGGTAAAGGTAAGGCGCACTTTAAAAACAATTTTACTTTTAATTTGGGACAAAAGCACAATAATAAACAAGATTTTTAATATTTTAATACCTTTGACTATCTCAATAGCACGGCAACTGCCAAAGTTGTTTTTATTTTAATATTTTTATTACTTTATTTTGTTACCCTAATACGATTCAACAATGTTTCTTGACAATAATCGTTAACTTTAAAAACATATCTTTCACGCTTTGTTTTATGATTATATTTTTATTATTTTATATTTTAGACTGTACAGAGTTATAAAGTCTTGTTTTTATATTTTTAGTGAAGGTTCTGATTTTTATTGTAGGCTCGTGTTGGTTTTTTTATAATTATTCTTAGTGTTAGCTACACCAAGAAGAAGTACCATTTAAGTTTAGTAATGTTGTGTTATTACATACTTTAGTAACTTATCAATTGAAAATCGATAATATTTGATCAGTTTAGCAGCCGGGGGCAATAATGGGAAGAGTACACCAACAAACATGGATAGTAAAATTCTCGTAAGAACGAAACGGATACTTTTGTTCTACAAACAAACATCTCTGTTTTTAATTAACTAAGGAAATTGGTCCTTGTGATGTAGGGTTTTCACAAACATTGAAGTCGCGAATACACCCAGATTCAAGACAAGCATTCGTGGACAAACGCCTGTCCAGTGTTTGGATTGAACCACGACTCGTGTGGTACGTTTGGCGTGGTATGGTTATAAATCTAGTGATAAATAGCAATGGGTTAATTAATAAAATGACCTCGTAGCACCAGGTAGGATATTGTAAGAAATAAACCTGTGTGTGAGACAATTAGGTATTGCGGAAGCGACGGCCACGTTTGGCGGTGCCTAGTAGTAGGACCGATCTACTGAGTAAAGCCCCAATAATGCGTATCTTGCGTGTACTTAATGACGTAGCACATAGCTTAGATCATTTTGTTCTTTGAGTGAGTTCAAAAAAAAACAATGTACAAAATATGTTACGGTCAATAATAAAACTGAAATTGTGGCCACACTATTGAATTGGGGAATTCCTGTACCTAATGATAGTGATGATGAGTTAATAAATATATAAATCACTATAAATGTAGTTAATTAGGATATGTGTGTTCACATGAGAATGTCACTAAAGTATCTCAGTTAATTTAATATTCTGTTGAAAAAAGGAGTTACATTTCGCACATTTTAATGATTCGTGAAACCAAATTTTATTATTGAACTTTGTATTATAGGTACACATAAGGTATTTAGTTTTTACAAAAAAATTAAGTGACATCAATAAAGCATAATGATTGCAAAAAAAGCAATCACCTGTGTCGATAAAACGGACGGCAAACTGCTTTCGAAGCTTAACTTACGCGGCGCTTCGATAGATGGCGTTAGTAGTACGGTAAGATTTCAACTGTGTACTATTAACTCATTTGGCTTCTTTAACGTTTTAGTTCACTTTTGGTTTGGCGTATTGCCGATATTGTATTAAGACTCAATGATAACAAGTTTTAATGTATTTTAAAGTGACATTGAATATATAGTTTTAATGCAAAAATAAAACAAAGTTGAAATTGACGAGATTTTAGATTTTGTTAATTTGGTTTGTATATTTAATGTCTCTTAATTAAATACTCTTTCAATCTTGTTCTTGGTGAGAAACTTTGACTTAAGTATTGAGAAAAAAAACTTTAAAGAACACTTTAATAACATATAATATTATTAAATACATATCTTCTACAGAAAATCTCATAAGTTAGTTAAAACTAAACATAAAACCGAACTTTAATTCAAAATAACAATTATTTTAAAGCCAACGTCTAGCGAAGCTTCAGCCCAATAACTATGTGAAGACAAAAGGATTTAATCATTAAATACCATTCTCTATTTCTAAGAACTATTGAGTTGAATCGCGGACACTTTAAGTGCTAATAAAGTTCCAACAAAGCTCTCGAACAAACTATGATTTTCGCTATAAAATGAAGAAATTACTCACACACAGGTCTCTTATTATTTTATTATCAAAGACTTCATTTCTTAGAAGTACTTTTAGATCTTCAGTAAGACAAAAGGCAATCACGTATTTAAGCAACAGCTCTCGTAATCACGACTCTCTGGTAACATTTTAAGGTACAATTTATGTTATCAAGTTTTTGAGTTACGACTTTAAGTTTTATGTCAGTTGATAATGAAAAAGTCATTTTATGATTTGGGATAATGTTTACGAGCTTAATCCTAGGTACGGGGAACAATGGGGTGTCGTACGACGCCACGTCTATAAAACAATGATTCAAACCTTGTCCGATTCGCGCCGCGAAACGCCTATTTTACGACTGTCAGATATTTTCGATTAAAATTGTGAGAACTTGTGTCTTTGATCGATACTTAATGCTTTTTTAATAACACGTTGTTAAATATGAGTGCGTTTAAACGTTGGGGTTGTTTGTCTTTGTGTTTTTAGCGAGGAATTTTGACGGTAAGCTTACTTAGCTTACTTAGAGTTCACTTATTTAAATTTATTATAATTTGAGGTACCTAGCCACTTCAAATTATAATAAAAATAATATAGTAATAATAAGTCCTTCATGGTAAGAATCCTTTGAACTAAAGCAGGTTGATTATTTTAAGTAGTTAGGTTTAGATCTTTAGAGTTAAGTACACGAACTATAATTATCATTTTTGTTGTAAGCTTAAAGTGACTTTTAATAGTAGCCGGACCTAACTGTCGTAATACAGAGGATTACCTGATAAAGTTATGAGATGAGGAAAGACAAATCAGCCGGGTGACATAAACTCTCAAATTAATTGGTCACCAACAAATGTGTGACCGTTGCAATAGTTGGTTAACCTCGATTTTTATTTGTTGCTATAGCGGCAACACGAATACAATATCTGTAAAAATTCAACTGTTTAGCTATCACGGTTCACGAGATACAGCCTGGTGACGGACGGATAGACAGTAGAGCCTCATTAAAAAGGTTTCCTTTTTACGGTTTGGGTTCGTAACTCCTTAAAATATGCTTCATAGTGTAATAAATGTAAGCTGCTAAGTTAAAATACAGAGTTAGTCACTTTCCAACAAGAATACCTAGCTCAAAATACTTGTAGTATTTACTTAGGCTTATAAGAAGACTCTTCATTATTTGTGTATTTTGGTCGACCGAAAAAGCAAGTTCAAATTAAAACAAATATTAGGATCCAGAATATTATTTTGCTATCTAAGTTTAAGATCAAGCTAAATTTTTTGTTAAATATCATTTAAATTCAATTATAAACATATTAATACTCCAGAAATGTCAGAACTCTACAGAACATAACAAATTTTATTAAGAAATCATAGGAATGTTTACCAGTCTAGTGATGTTATGACAAAACCTTAATTTAAAACATTCCCAACTTAAATCAATGGCCAAAAAACCTATTTGTATTAACCCAATAAAGTAAATCTGTAAACACAACATTTTCAGACGATGTTATTATTATTTTACAAAAAAATAGTTCTTGAATAAATATCGAACGCCAATCCTAACTTTCCCATACTATTATTTCACACTAGGAATTACTCGTTTGTCTTAAAAAATAGGTAATAAAGAGCAGCCTACTTTGCTCTAACCCTGTTTTAGCCAATGAGAACTAGCTGTATCAAAACATATGATAATCATAATTATGTCATTACAATGATAGTCATGTTTCATGCCATAACGACTGGGGTGGAGCTCGGCGGGATTAAGTATTATCAAGAACATAAAACGACGTCCTCTAAACGTTTAACCAAACGGCAATAAAAATGTGCGACACAACCATTTATCCCTCAAAAGCTAATACGTTTTATTAGTAGGAAATATGATTCAGATTTCGCACAAAAAAGGTGATATTCAAACGTTCACTCGTGGCCTCTTTATATCAGCATTTATTTGGTCCACAACCAAATTCCACAATACAAGTGTGTAAAGTATTCTATTACTAGAGTTACATCATGCATTGAGCCGCATTCAGTCGCTGACATGGCTCCGAACAGCTGCATGCCTGTTCCGCGCCACGGCACGCCGCTCCATTGTTGTGCGGGAGCGAGAGGCTCGCGCCCATTGTGAGCGCGAGCGAGACAACCACAGCGCCAGAGGAGGGGCGCAGGCTGTGCTCGCCGCCCGCTGATTGGCGCGCGCCATGCCGCCCTAAAACCCCACCCCCCGCGCTCCGATACCCACAAGGCCCCGGTACAGACTCGCCAGTCTATCGTCCGTCTTCGACGCGACACAATCACCTCCTCGTCTGTGCTCATTCACCGCATTGTGCCATACAACACTATAGAGCTAATGCTCTAACAGAACTTACGACTTAGTAATTAAAGTTCAATCATTATGTCGACATTGAGTCATCACCCTTACGCGTTCTCGATGCACCCGGGCATGCTGCCGGAGTACCCCAGCGTGCCACAGCCGCTGCCGGCCACCTCGCCGCAGTCCGAGGGACACATCAAGAGACCCATGAATGCGTTCATGGTGTGGTCGAGGCTGCAGAGGCGTCAAATCGCCAAGGATAACCCAAAGATGCACAATTCTGAGATCTCGAAGAGACTCGGTGCAGAGTGGAAGTTGCTGTCAGAGATGCAGAAACGGCCGTTCATCGACGAAGCAAAGAGACTGCGTGCTCTACACATGAAAGAGCACCCGGACTACAAGTACAGGCCGCGCAGGAAGCCCAAGCCCCCCACGTCTGGAGGAGCCCCCGGCGCCGGCGCCTTCGCCAGCTTCCCACTGCCGTACTTCGCAGGGCCGGCGCCCGGCGTGGGACACTTAGACGCGCTGTCATACCCCGCCGTGCCGCCGTACTTCCCGCACCAGCTGGACCACCTGCAGTTCTCCAAGCTCATGGCGCCGGCGGAGAAGCTGCCGACGGTGTCGTCGTCGGCGGCGGCCGTGGTGTCCTCGTTCTACTCGTCGCTGTACACGTCGCCGGCGGCGCCGCCGAAGCCCTTCCCCTCGTCGCTGTTCCCGCAGTACGGCGCGGCGCCGGGCTCGCCGGTCTCGCCGCAGCAGCACAGCCCGCACGACGACCAGCTGCGGCGGCCCGTCTCCGTCATATATTGAAGACCAACCTGCCTGCCTTGAGGGATGACCGTCCCTCGAGAGTCGGCAGCCCCGCAACAGACGGACCCAGCAGTTTAAGTGCTACAGACTGTGAACAACATTCTATGGACATTATTTATTTTCTAGAGTTACAATTGATGATGTTAAGTGCGTCTCATATCAAGTGGCTTGTAAATATGTTAAGGTAGGCCCGAGATGGGGCGGATTGAGTTTAACTGTGATTTCTTTTGTTTTTGCGCCTATAAATATTTAAGGTAAAGTAGCGCCGAATCGTTAGATATGTGAAGTGAGATTGGTACCAAAAAGAGATTATTTTCTATAGGTGTCTCATGTAGCTGAATAGTTAAGTCGTGTATTGTCAACCCTGAATTTTGTTTTAGTAATAACATAACGACCGTTTGTTGAGTTGTTTGTTTCTTACCTGAGTCGTCAGGGTTGTCTCGCTTTACTTTATCCATGTATAATTTATTTATTCGTTCAAAGTGTAGTTGTAAATTTAAGAACTAGTTGTCTTAATAATAAGTCATTAGTAGGTACATCTCAAAGTGTATATAATAGTGTATTAATTGAATTATCGATGTCAGTACCAACGATGTATTATAGTATTTGAGAAAATAACTTTGTTAAATGCCATACAAAATAAACACTAAATTGTTTTTATTTTACTTTATCGTTTTAATTGACACCCCTTATAACGACGAATGAAGAAAACCTGGAAAAGACAAATGAAAGAGCAATGACGATGATGAATTGTCAAAAGAGGTTGGATACCAAACTATAGGCGCATTTATTTCTTCAAGTTTTCAAATCCCGAAAATAAATGCTTCGTTTTCGGATCAACATTAATTTAACCAGAATAATTTATTTGATCGCATAACTTTGATTATTTATTTCGAATTCCTCACTTTGTGATTCATTTTAATAACTCTTGATAATGTCATGTGTTATTTTGACAGGTTTAGTGTTAATTATGAGTGTACCGACTTCCGGGCCTCACTTCTTTGAACTTTTTTGTCCTGATATAATTAAACGACATTCAGAGCCCATTACCACTAATTGGTATGGAATTGATTTAATTCTGATTATGTTTTTGATATAAAACTGGAAGCTTTTGTTGGACGGATATTTGGTCGAGTTTCAATCGGTTTTGTGACAGGAGTACCACAATAATATGAGTTATTGATAGTAAATGGTCTTAATGGTCAGGAAATTGAAAAGTTTAATTAGTTTGACATTAAATTATGTTTTAATCATATTAAAAACTGGAAGGTTTGGACATTGACCGCTCTGCAACGGCAAAGTCGAGTAAGTTTTAAATAGTGGATGTTCATATGCAGCCAATTGAACATTTAAATTCTCCATAATTTATAAAAAAATAATAACAACAACCAAGTTAACATTTAACAAACATATTAAAAGGTGAATATTATTATATGACCAGCATTCCTAATTCTTCAATCAATGATTATAAAACTAAAAACATTTAACAATAATTTGAATACGCTTAAAATGTAGCGACGGCAAAGTTGATTCTTGTCATTTATTTTAAAACTTCATATATTAATATTAATTACCCAGTATAAAAAATGCATGTACGTTTGTTATCTATTAAATAATCTTAAAAGTATGAATAATAAAATAAATCATATCAACTTTGAAATTTATTGTTTCTTTTTTGAATTTTTTTACAGTACTCTACAAAATGAATTTTAACCGAGTATTCGACTTCTTAATTCTCATAGTTATTACCTATATTTTACTTGAGATAAATCAAAAAATATAAGTGTCTTCATACATATAGGTAATAGACCCACAGTTTTTTAATACATTTGAAATGACAGCTATGAGTCTATGATCATAGGAGAGTTCATATCTTGTGAAATTGGTGTTCAATTTGCATTTGAATCTTACGTCTTGCAACGCATGTCTAAAATCTGTACTTCTTTTTATGACATCTAATAGGCAAGTTTTCTAAACGAAAGAAGTAGTAGTGAAATAGATAGATTTTATTATTTTTTTGAAATGGGTAAGCATTAGGCACTAGTAACGATCTATTTTGATATGGAAAGTATCAGCGCTTTTGGTTTTAAAGTTAAAACAATTAGGAAGATCTACTGTTAAGTGAACCGTTTTGGTATTGGCTCCTAGTTTTACAGTCGTCAGAAAGACAGCTTTTTATATAAAGCGATTACCTCTATGTTATCTATATTAAATTCCTAAAGGCACGACTATCTTTATTTATTCAAATGCTAAAACACAATTAATATTTACCTACCGACACTAATACCTAGACGAGCTGTCTTTGTGTTAAAAATGGTCACCCATCCAAAAAACTGACCGCGGCAAGTGTTGTTTAACTTTCATATTTTTTTTCGTCTGTTTGTTTTTTAAATAGTTTTCATTTATGTCGTGTTCATGAATATTTTCCGCCACACCTACATTATCGAGTATAAACAAAGAGATATCTCGAAGGCTTGTTTAAATAAATTATGTGTCATTGCACTCTCATATTAATCATGATTACCTCTATATATTCGCCTTTCAATATTATTTTAAAGGCGATTTTTTACATTTACAAAAGAGCTTTAGCATTTTTTGTCAAGTTTACAATTATTTTCGGAAAAGATCACACAATAAGATTAATATGTGTACAAAGAGTTATTATGGTACGTTTATAATACATGTAATATATTTGTTATGTTGTTTTACTATGTATCATATATTTATATATTTTGGTCTTGGGCATTTCTCTGAATTTGTCTTGTTAGTCTTAATATTGTTTTAAACATGGAGATTAAACAATTGGGTTAAATTGTAGAGTTTCTTGAAAAACATATTAAAATTTAATTAATATGTTATTGGTATTTTGAAAAGATTTTCAAATATTTTTGTAATAGATGGCGTTACTAGCGTTCTTAGCAATATTGAGAAAGAGAAGATATCGGTTATGATAAGCCGTGTAACTATTCAGCTGTTTAATGCAGTTTTAAAGGATCTTGAAATAACATAACAAAAAATGGACTTAAAAATATAATTATTATTGTATACATAACTGTTAAAGAGATTTTCATATATTTAAGCAATCATGTGCTTACAGACTAGTAAACAAGACATAAAGAAAAAACAATTTTGGTCCACTTTTATACATGCGTGTCACCAATTTAACTGTCAATGACTAATACATAAGACAAGAAATTAATAAAATTAAATGTGACCTCTTTTTAAGAGATCTATGCATAAGTTTAAACGTCTTCACCTGAATTTTTCAATGTTACTTTAAAAAGCTCTTTGCATGCGACCAATGGGGTTCAAAAGTGAATATTATTCTTCGTATCTATAAATATAAATAGCTAAAACAATATCTAGATTAGTTTCTGTAGTCAAGTAGGTATTCTGTCACCCTAACCCTCCAATTGTGAGAGTAAAACACGGTTTTCAATTTAATAATTACGAACCCTTTTATGTACGGGGGCGTTTTTCAAACCAATTGTTTTATTTCATACCGTCCTTAGCTTTTATTGTGGCTAGTAAGTTAGCGAGTGAATGAAATGTTATGGTTAGAAATTAGTGTGATGAACGAATAATGAGTTGATGTAAGTCATAATGAGATAAGTAGATACAGTTCTATGTAAAACGGTTTTATTACGGGAGCTTTTTTCATATTTTGATGTTTGAAAGTGGAGTAAAATGACACAATCCTAATTCTACAGTGCAAAACTTTTTTTCGTTTGTTAGTTTACAATTTTGATTATAATAGTCAGTTTATTTATATCTAGGTATATCAGTTTTAAAGTTCTTTCTGATTATTCACACTTTCAATTCGGTTATTTCCGAATTGACAAAAGTGTAGGAAATAAAACTGAATATCCATAGCAAGGTCCGTTTATTCGATGTTGCACGCCGGTTTCGTGGCCCCAAATCGAAAGGAGCCCAACGACTTTTGAATTAATCATTAGTTTGGTATTCATTGTTTAGTATTGCGATCTTTAAAGGGTTTTGGCGATTTCGCTGTCGAATTCGTCAAGTGGATTTGTCTGTCAAAAAGTAAATTAATTTGTCAACTAATGAAGATTTTGTGTTAAATTCATATTTTAGGATGAATTCAAGGAATAAGTTTCTCTGTGAAGCTCTTAAAGTCTGTTGTTTGTTTGTTAATGAATAGTAAGTTAGATGAATGTGCTTAAAATACGAAATACTTATAAAGATTCAGGCGTTTCGTTTACTACTGAAATCGTTCCAGATATTGGTCGGTGCGTACTTTCATGAAAGCATAAAAAAGAAAAATAAATAAACCGTTATTTATTCAAGAGCGTTCTGAGAAACCGTGCATTATAATTGGTCGGCCGCCGACACAAAATACCCAATAATATTCAAATTTTCAAAAATGGAATCTCGAATTAAGCCCGAGTGTTGCCAGCCATCGAGCATTTTCTCCCGTTCGAGTGTGCCCCATTTTCCCCATTCCCAGCGCGGGTATTGTAGTGAAAATATATTTTGTATGGAGACGGCATCACAATGAGAAGTCCGTGTTATTTATTTAGATGTATTTCATTGTGCGGACCTGAGTTCGATTCCGGCGTACTGCCAGACGGGAGGCAATCGAGTCAGGACCACTGTACCCGTACAGGTAACGGATTGGCAAATAATTGAAATCTAGCCCCTGCTATTGTTAGAAAAATCTAACGAAAAATGTATTTGTGCGTTCTTGAGTTGAAGTAGCTGACTGAGATGGAGTGCCTGAGAGTATGTATTGCGTCGGTATATTAATACACGATTCATATCTTGTACTATGCCCTTGCTAACAAAAACAATATAGGGTCATTTTAGATTTTCTTGATAATTGACTAAAGATGCTTGATATCACAAGAGCTTCATTAATACTTAATCGAATATATCTCATCAACATTTAAGCTAACATACCATACTTAACGTTCACTTAGTGAAATCATAAACCATAAAGAAATGAGAGAACGAACAACGGCACAATAATCAATCAAAGTTATCATCAATTCAATATAAAATCAACACAAGCATTCTCAAATAATTCGCGAAACATTCCCAGTTGTCAGTGTTACACACAAAACGTCGTCAAGACAAAAGCGCTGATGGCCAGTGTTGCCTGTTATAAAATAAACACCAATAATGGGTATTTCTTGATCGTGATTCAATAATTTCTCGGATCGATAGCTATTGAAAGTGATAAATGATATTTTTATACACAATAGTGTTGTCAAGATTAATTAAAGTTAGTGTTGTTCAAATAGTTAGTTAACCAAAGATCGGGTAGCTTTGTGTACTATAAAAGAGGTTGCATGGCGGAGCCTTTTGTTGCGGCTTGCCTTGTGGGCTGGCATTTGTTTAAAATTGTTTACTTTGTGCCTAATTGTGAAATCTTAGTTTTGTACATGTTTTTTTTATGGATTGTATTCAAATATGTTGATAGCTTGAATCTTGCTTCATTGGTTGTAAAGATGTAGCAAGTCATCAGACATGGTGATATGGGGAAACTAAGATGGTGGTGTAAATTATTATGATAGATATTTATAAAGCGTGTGCGCGTTTTGGTATTATAAAGCACGCGCGCGATTGGAATAAATGTACGGATAGCCGATTGGTTGAGGTCACCACGCCAAACCCACTGTGCTTGTTGTGTCGCGGGTGTGATCCCCGCGTAGGACAAGCATTTGTGTGATCCACGAATGCTTTGTATATTTGTAAAACCCCCGCGACACAAGGATTAAATTCCTTACTGCGGGAGTCGTGTTTTAAAAAAAATACTCTCTTAGTTATCTTCATTAAAAAGTTACCTTTGTCTTGTAACGTAATTAAAGTAGCATCGGAGTCACTTCCAAATACATACATTTTGTAGACAAAATATGAAAAACATTTCTGAAACTAGAGCAAAACATACAAACAATTCAGAAACCACACAATCAAATTCCAAAAATGAAAATGAAACGTATTATCATTATTATTTCGAACACGACGGATTACCTCCCCCTACGCAAGAGAAAAAAAATAAAAATAGCTATTCAAAATACATACAAATAAGGCATACGTAATATTGTATGTGGCAACACTGGCAAATACTGGCAACCCTTATTTCGAGACTTGCTTTGAATTTAATACCATCGATTTTTCTTGAGACGTATTTGATTTCGCCGTGAGAATGTGTAATGAAATCGAAGGAGGTTTTACTCTGATGTGTGTTGTACCTTGTGATATCGAATTGTGGAAAATGTTTTTTTATTATTATATGTATTATATTCTTGGTTCGTAAGCCTTAGGTGTAGTGATAATGGTTTACGGGTAGGCGTATGTTTGATAATTTACTGATCATGAAGTAAAAGCGACCAAGTGCGAGTCGGTCTCCCGATACGGGAGTAGGGAGTTTGCCAGGTTCGACACAATTATAACATAAGATTGTAACATATTAATTTGTCACTTAACAAATATATGACCTGAACAACCGTTTTGCACCTCGTACATGCATCAAACTCAGAACTTCAATGGAATACAATGTATAATTCGGTGAAGTAGTCAAAAACTATAGTTATAACTGCAAGAAGCGAAAAAATACTTCAAAACAAAAATAAATCTGGAACATTTACTATAACTTCACCTTCCTTGCAATACCTTCTTACAAATAAACAACACACATTCCGTCGTCCATAAATTGTCAGCTCTTTGATAGACAATACTGTTCGTATCAAGGCTACAAAAGCTCAATTAAAATGCATTATTCAATCAACATTAACCAAACCACAATAACAAATGCATTGAGCTACAAAACCTTTGTCACCGAACGATTAAACTGTCGCGAATCGCATTAGTACCGCAAATGTGTCGCAATGAAAAATCGCAGTCATTATTGTGTACTACAATTATAATAATAAAAAATGTACCAAACGCATCCCTAACTTAATTGCGACAAGGAAATATCGCTCTTAAGTCATCGGAAATAAAACTTACCGTCCTTTTTTACAAACTATAAACCAACCATACGTAGTTTATTTGAATTTAAACTTTGTGCTTCAAAAGTTTGGGTTGAAATTCGTGTGTGCCCCGTTTTTTCGGCTACTGACCTTTGTACATGAATAAATTAATTTGTAGTGAGGACCATTGTGCTATAGTTTCTATTATTGGACGCTGTTAATTGTTAAAGTTCTCGGCTGACAGTTACGCGTCGGGTTAATGGGTATGCGGTGTTTCAATAGTTATTTATCCTATTGTTGTAATGTTTTAGGATGAATAGTATTCACTAAATTTGGGTCTAGAATGGTACAAACTTCGTGAGTGATTGACCCGGGGCACTTTTGATTTTGAAAGGCTTACGTGCATTCGACTGTAGGTTTATTATGTTGTAATCAGTATTGTGCTGGTCTACAATTAGATTTTGATAAATGTATTAGTTTTAATTGTGTTTTGCGTAACGTTTGAATGGAGTTTGTTTAATAGTGTTATTTAATGACCGTAGCTGTTTAAGTGATTGTGAATTACTATATTTCAGTTTAGCTTCTAACAGTTCAGATTTTATTAGTGAACATGAACTAGCACTACACGTATCATACAAGCTTATTTGGTCAGATTAAGAAAGAGGAGGAAACTAGTGCTAATTCCAACTTATTATAAATATAATGTTCTGGACAAGATTAAAAAATCGTAGAGCTGAACGAAATATCTCCCGTAAAACAAATTTGAAATCCATTCAACAAATTTTCATAGCACTAAAAATACATTACAATATGTCACCACATAAAACATAATTCTGTACACAGAAGAATAGCAAATACATTTCAACAATGGCTAATAGCAACATTAGTAACAGCAAAACCATGCCATTGTCATCAAATCAAATAAATATTCATAATTATCGCTAATGGTGGCAACACATACATGGCAAGCTGTGACGTCACACGTGTCCACATCGTCATAAACGTCACCGCCGTGTCTTGTGTGATTTATCTTTTCAACAATAATTTTTACAACGTTTCCCTCCTTTCCCCTCCACAGTGATTAATGATGGATGAATTCCTGAATAATTACCAAGACTTTTAATATTCAAGTGATTTCGTAAAATTTTGTTCAAGGAAATCTATACTTTATAGGTTGGTAATAGAATCGATTTTGCGTTGTTAGATTTAGATGACCCTCGAGAAAATGCTTGGGACTAAAAAAGCATGTGTGCGCTTTTGTAGCTAAATGATTTTTTGTTTCACGATTTGGGTTATAGAGTTCGTTTTTGATTGTCAAGTTGTGAGTAACCAACAAAAAAATGTGAATACCATTCAATGCAAATCTCAGTCGAGTTTTAAGGGTAGTGTGCGTAATTTGTTATAATTGTCCCCCCATACTCATGTTTGTTCGCATGTGGCATTTTTATTGCGAATTAGTCGCAATCATTAATTTTGTTTTTCTTTTTTTTTAAAGTTAATATATCGAGTGCTCTTATTGTGGTAAATATAATTAGAATGATTTTTATGATCGTTCATTGTGCGGGTCTTGAATGCAGCTATCGTTTTCAATGAGTCGCATTGTGGATTGTTTAGTCGGATTTATGTATGTATTGTGGGGTATTTTGTGTAGTACGTATTATTTTCATTAAAGAGCTTGTGTAACTTGATTGTTGTTAGTTTGAATTATTATTTTTTGTATAGCAATCATACTTTCTCGAGTAACGTGGGTAAGCTTTTGTTCTTCGCGTTTCTTTTTTATTTTTTCTTGTGTTAAAGATGAAAATACATAAAATAGTTATCGTTATATTAGCTACTATAACATTTAAAGTTCCCAAAAACCGCACAAAACAACGGGTTCTTCCATATATTTTTTTGCGGGCATCCCTCTTGAAAACCGGATGCCCGGTTCGCGCTCGGTTGGACCTCAATAAGGCCTCTAACACAAGTTGTATATCTTTTTAATAATATAATAAATACATGAATGATACCGGCGTGGAACAAAGAGGGTTAACAATAACGATACCTCTACTTGCTCCAGAATTCAATGGATTTTTGAGTGGTCTCGTTTCGCTGGCTTTGTGCTCTGTAAATGATATTGTGAATTATGAATTTTTCAAGTGTTCGGCATGACGGGTTGAGGAGTGAGCTTGTGTAAACTTTCAACAATAACGGTATTATGTCGCACTATTATTAAAAAAGGACTGATAGAGTCTTCTTTGCTGAGCTAATTTATATTATGTCTCTTAGGATGTTATTTTGACTATTCCTATCCTGATCATTTCCCAATACCCAATATTATAAAGTAATTCAATCATAAATGCAAAAAATACACGTAGGTGTACTTTGGAAAAGTCATCAGACTTTTTTACCCATTTAATTCACCTCCCTACCATGTACTTATGGATAAAAGGCGAACAATATCACATAAAGCGGTATACATAGGTTGTTATTCAGTGATTCAGTGGCACTCGGGGACACTTGGTGACAACTCGCTCGTGAACAATTTGTGCCCCCAGCCATGGGTCGTTAGCGTGATGTTATGCAGCTTAATGACGTAGCTGCGGTCACTCGGGGAATTTTCTAGAAATTGTAGAGCTGTATCTTGTTTTTGGGATGATTAAAAGGATTTGGGGATGACATCAGTCCACTTAGCGGCAGCTAGTCAATATAGCTTTTGGATTTTGATTTTTATTGCAAGAATAGTAAGGTGTAATTTGGTAGGCAAATTAAATATCTTGCCACTAACTTCTACTACTAGTTTTGATTGAAAAATTGCTGATCTTCAGAAAAAGTTCAAGTTGTGATCCAGCTTGTGAAAGCATAGAACTTATTTGAAACAGATCTATGCAGTAAGCTTGAGAAAAGGTTTTCACTGTTTCACCAGACTTCATATAACAGAACTCTTCTTGGACTCTACCTTGAATGTACTCTCTTTTAGGGAAATTATACTCAAAACAATTACCAAACCCCACCTCTCAAAACATTATAACAGAGACACGTGTAAAGGATAAGACCATTTCACGTATAAAGAGTCTGTTTATTCTGAAACCAAAACACGATCTCAAACCAGTACTTTCATTGAACGACGCACGAGCTCTACATATTACATAATAGTGCAGAATAACCCTTGCAGAATACACATAAATAACAACGTATCGACCAGCGTCAATTATATGGTGGCAAATACAATTAAGCAAATAAACAGACGTTCGTATACAGCTGACGAGGAGATGGGGTCCACGATTCTTATGCAAATCGGAGGGCCCCAGAGAATTGCAATAAAATTATCGCACGCCGAATTAATTTTGATTTGAGTAGTCGCTTTAATGATCATTTTTATGGGTTTTGGTTTATTTTACGGTTATTAACTGGTTATTGATACTAATTTGTTGTTATATTAATTGCTTTAGCGGAGTTTAATTATTAAATGCTTTTTAACCGCAATATGATGACTAAAGAATCAAATTTTGAATGTACGGAAATTAAACGCATCAATGATAATCTAATAAACAGTGGTTAGTGGAATCACAAGTCAATTTACTGGTATGTGACATTACACCACAATTTTACTTTACGATCTACAACCCTAGCAATACTCATTGGGCATATTTTATTTTATTTGACGAGTTATTTTTAAATACCATTTTAATTGGTCGTTAATATCCAAAATGGTGTAAATTTCACTTCTATACATAGGTACATTGAAAATTATTGATAAATATGTATAGCAAATTTGCTGCTGTTACAGCACCTTTTTTGTGTCCCTACATGTAGCCCGGAAACATTCCAGCGCTACCCAGATGTGTTGGAAATCAAAGCATACAGTTAATTGTACGGTTTCTTTAGTGTTGCCGTCTACAAACTGCATAAATTCATCACGTTCGACTTGGTTCAGGTTTCCTCACTCGCTTCATAATATAAAACGTGTAATTGAATAATTGAAAACTGTATGATTGGTGAGTTGTGATTCGTACTTTTATAATTTTGATTCAAATTATAATTTTATGGAGAAAGGAAATTGTTTGTGATCAGCATAATCGAGGTGGCAGTTACCAGGTTTTTCTTTCAAAAAAAGATCTTACAGAAGCAGTTGTCAAAATTTGAAACGGAAACTGAATATTTTTAATCTTTCATTTATCAATGTAGCTAACATTTAGATGTGAATAGAATGAAGTGTTTCTACTGAAATAGGTACTACTGCTATTACATTACTGGACTGCCAACACGACTGTTCTATAGCAGGGAATCTGTACATTTCCCCTGACCAACTGAATACTTGTCTACACAAACAAAATACATACTCATCGTCCATCAGTCGGAAACTTGGCTCATCCAAACAATTCAGGAGTTCCACAATGCTGATCCTAATCGAAGCTCACACCCTAACAATCTCCAACTATGCATTAAACGGAGCTGTACCCTAGAGACTGGACGGGCGTGACTCGACAGTTTATCCCCAAACGCAGAGCTCTATGCAAAAAGGTCCCTTCTGAAGATTGATTGTTTAACAGTTATATCAAGCTTATAGGGTTTCCTAAGAGCGTGCCTGGTCAGCGGGTACGATTTACATTTTAAGTGGGTATATTTGGTTGAATAAGAGCTTTGAGTCATGTTTGTTTTGCATGTGAAAATGTGAAGTGCGAAATCTTGCAAGAAAAGTGTATCAGATGGTAAATCTGGAATTTCCTTTCTGTAAGATACAATGAATGTAATTACATCATGGTTTGAAAGAATAATAGAATTGAAACAACAAGTGATTGTGTAATACTTGGAAATAATCAACATAACACTGAAATTTCAGTATAACAATAAAGACAGGTCTCTTGAATTCCAGTCACAACATTTGAATCCATTTAGAATACCTAATACTACGCCGCAAATTTAGTCTGCATACAAAATGTGACAAACTATTGTTATCGACACAAAACAACTTGTATTTTGCAATAGAAAATATATTTAAAAAATTGAGATGTCAAACGAAATAAACGAACATGCAACCTGGCCTCTAACAAACTGGAAATTTGTTAAATCTTACAAAACTCCGCTCAAAGGTTCCATTGTCGTCAAAAATATTGTGTCCTTTGTATAGACTACAAATGAGGAACACACGAACTGAAAAATCCACAAATATTATTCAGAAAAGCTAAACGCGGATGTCATAAAGCGCTCCACAATGACGCTCGTGTCAGCCGAGTTAGCGCACTAATTACAAACGAAGCATACCTTGACAATGTTAAATTTGCCGACATTAATACAGAAAAAAACGTTATCACAACAGCATAAGGTCTAAACTATGACTGTCACAAGCTTGAGCCTCTGTAATTTGTTACAATATTTGACAAGCGTGTTCGACAATTTGTGTCAAAAAATACACTTGTTATTAATGTCGTTATTAGTGAAGTTACGTAAACTTGAGCCAGACGAATCGCCCCTCATTGTCATGATCCGTAAGTGTAGATAATCGTCTATTGAAAAATATTAGCGTTGGCAACTGATATCTATATTGTTGTCGCGATTTTGAAGCAATTAAGCAAATGAGGCTGACATACGCTGTAGAAAACTCAATTATTAACAAAAATTCGCAAGTCGAGATAATTTCTAAATATAATTGCTAAGTAATTCGCATGAAATACTTTGGAAATTTCGTAATTGTTTGGGATATTGGGATGGCTCATTATACATAATATTTAACGAAACGTGTAAAATAAATGAATGAGAACTAGACTTATTTTTAATCCATATACAATTTTCGAAGACAACTTTGAGGAGTTAATATATGAATCCTTAAAATATACAAATCTGAATACTTTAAAAGATGTTCATTAGCTTCCCATCGTCGTTTTATTCTGAAGGATAATTAGAAGCGCCAACATCCTCTGCCAGCCATTGTATGTTCACACGAACTCGCTATACCTATTATTGCACAACAATTATTATTGTCGTCTATAGCATATAGTACCAGTATGTTAAATACATCGTCATGTGTTAATATCATAGAATTTTTAGCGCTTGTTGTTAATCACCACGATAAGTAAATGTGAAAATTTATATTTTATTTCGTGGGATGTGGTTTCGTTTGGGAGATGTAGCGGGTGTTTTGGGGCCTATCAAAATTTGAAAATGGATTTATTTATGTATCAATTTTTTTCGTTTCGATAGCCTACGTAAAGTAGAGGAAATCCTGATAGTTTTTCATGAGATATCACTTTCGATATCGTATTTTTTCCTGTGCTACGCTGTTTCTATATTCCAGGCTGTCACCTGACAATCAAAACTGTATCACCTGACAGTCTTATTACGAGTATCTTAAACCTGATTCCTGAAAAATCGCAAAGGCATTTTCCATTTTGTTCCAACACTTCCAACCAGTTTTCTGCCAGCATCCGCTGGTCTTTTCCACTTTGCGCCGTCAGTACAGTCGTGTCCACGGGAACCTTTGCTTTTATTCGTCGATTTGCGTCGCTCGCATTATAATGGTACTGTTTGCCACAAAAGCATACAGGCGACAATGTCATTTAGCGACACACCACTAACAAGGCTGTCATTTTGTCAAAGTTATGTAAGATCGCGATTGTGAATATAAAGGATTCGTTTGAATGTATCGTTTCAGATGTGTCATGCTAATTCGGAAATTAAATTGTGTGGAGCACAATTGCACCATGCGTTTTGAAGTGTCAGATCTGATTTTGGGATAAAATATAAACAGGCTGTTGTTTGAAATGTTGAGTAGCAAAGTTGGAATTTTTACATTTGGTTTTAAATGAGATGTGCTAGGTAATTGACTATATTATAATTCCTTACTATGTCTGTTATTTTTGATATCGTTTAGTAATTTCCGTATTAAAAGGCTACGTTTACGTTGTCTTTCTATTTTTTCGCGACTTGTATCTTTGTTTAATTATATTAGCTTTATCAACTATGGTCAGGGTAGCGTCGTAATGAGTTTTAAAGTAACCATATTTATAATAGCAACATTTACCTAGACAAGCGTAATAACCTCATTTGTAAAACGCAACGATCTTAAAAGATCAAACTAAAATTTAAAAAAGAAAGTATTACATAGGGAGCAGCTATTGCAGAACTAAGTCCCTTTTACACACATGCAAGTGTCAACAAAAAGGCTTCTCGCCACCAGCGTGGTCAAGACTAAAATCCCACTAACCATTTACTTAGTGCTTTTAATAGCCATAAAGAGTACTTTATAGACATAACTCATCTTTGATTCGACGAATATTTTATGACAGCTCACGTTTATGATTTAAGCCTAGACATCTTAAGGCTGGACGATGGTGATAGTATACCTATTGCAGATACAATGATTAAGAATGTAATGGTGATTGCAAATAGCTGTTGCTTCGCTAAGGTATGATGAAAATATAATATAAATTCGCCGAGACCAGGTATCAAAATCTAAGAAAAATCCTAGCGTCGTTATGAAGGAAGCTGTTATAAAAGTGGAAAAACTATAAAAATAAAAAACTCTTCTAATTCGATGTAGAATTGACATAAACCACGACATTTTCCATTACTCCTTGGTACATGAGCTTAAAGTGACCCTTAGCTCTTAACATAGCTATCCTGCACAATACCAGTCGAGACTCTAAATACCCACCAGCTACCATCTTAATAAGTATCCCGATCCATTACAATCGATCACTGATTGACGCAGACACAAAGGGACACTCCTTGCTCCAAGCACTGTTATCAGAATCAAGATTATACTAGTCCCAACGAATGCTTTAACGACCGTATATTACTGTTCGACAGGGGTCTTGGATGTTCCAGTTTTGGTGGATGTTGGAGCTACTGGGATAGAGCTTCAGTGGTTTTTAGGTGTGAGCGTTTATGTCGATCTGTGCAGGGGTGTATTTTGATTCGTATTTATGATTTTTTGCTGCATTAATCTTCATAAACGTTCTTTAAGACCCAGATAAATATTTGACGAAATTAAACCACAAAGTCTTAGCTTTTAAATAAAGATAGCCGACAAAAATATGCCTCTTTCCATCACGACAGATAAAATTCCCATATGATACAAAATTACTTTCTTCTTGATTTAAAACTTCTTTAATTACAGGAGTAACCTTCGGTTTTACATTACTCTGATTTAATATTGTTTTATTACATATACTCGTATGTCCTCAATTACCATTATCACAAAAAACCGAGTACCTCTCTGTGGATATGACAAGTGATGGTCATCATTTTAAGACGGGTATCACTTTAATGGCAGCTTCCATCTGATATTATACTTTTTGTTTCTTGCCCTTTACCGAACAATGGCCGACGATTATTGTGTTATTGACTGCCTCTTAGTATAGGTTAGTGTGGCGATTTATATAACTTCTTTTATCTTGGTGGTTTAGGCTATCAGACACAGATTATAATATATTGAACTGGCTGGATACGTGTACCCATTTTTATGATATCTTTTAATTACTTTAGAAGTTTTTTCTTTTTCATTTATTCATTCTGTTTACGATCCCACTGCTGGACAAAGCCCCCCCCTTCTCTTCCAATCCTCTCTATCTTTTGCGATTTCTGGCCACTTAGAATTTACTTGACTAAAACATTTCTTAGCTTTCATAGGTCCACTAGCATTAAATATGAGGTACAGATAATTGTTTAGCGTAAACTTCTTCAGCAATTTTCAAAACGGTATCATTACACATGTACCTCACACTAGAGTCAGGCTTTTTGTTTGCAATCAAAACTTCAATCTCAACACCTCAACAACACTTTAACGACTTTGCAATTCATACGAAACAAATATTAGCACTAATTAATCTAACCCTCATGACGCGATGCGAGGGTCTGTCAGACCGGGACAATTTAATAAAAAATACTTTCCGCGAAGCTTCGCCTTAACGCTAACGACATAGAGGCGACATTACATTGCGTGTTCCTCCACTGTTGGGCATAATGGGCCGTGCAGTTAATATGAACTGCAAACAAATAGTTAAATATTTTTATGCGATAACGCTCGTAAAAGTTGATTGAAGGGTCATTTAATGGCATTGGCACAATGATAGGTCTTATTGGGACCTAAATGTGTGTCTTTTATGATATGTGACAGCTATAAAGGTGGTTTTTGGTTCTAATCACGTTTATAGTGTTTGTATTCGTTGGTTAAGAAGAAATAAACGTATTTGAGAAATATGAAGTTCTTTATGTCACGATCGAAGATTTCTGAAAATAAAATGTGTACAAAAAAATCTTAGTAACTAAATAACACTAAAGTCAAAAGATATGACCGATTGTATCCATAAAACTACAATTATTAAAAACGTATGAAGGTAATATGCAATTAAAAAACATTTCACCTCTTTAGTGACAACAAAACGAGCTGTCAATTATAAGCTATTTAAAATCAAATTCACATAAACGTCACTCGCGTCATAACTTAAGAAAACACGTCACGATTATTTAGAATCAACATGATTTTTACTTTACCCTACAAATCGATACTTTTGTTATACGGACAGTAGCATGGGAATCTCAATCGGACATCCCTGAAACAGTTACAAACAATGCAGGGGCCCCTTCAACTGGTTTTAAATAATACATGTTTAAAATACATGTGTCCGTGCGTATACACATTATTGATATTATATGATAGTTTATTTGAGTTTCATTGTTGCTTGGAAAACAGACCGATGGGCCAGCGTTTGAGGGTTGATTGCGTGTGTCTCTGATTTTTGGTTTTCTTAGGACTTAAGTAATTGACGACATCAAGTTGTTATTAATTAAGGTTTCTTTCTATTTTTGTTCAGATAAAAATCTCTAATACTAGAAAATCTCCACATTTTTTGTGTATTTGAAATAGGATATTTTTCTTTGTAAGATACTAGCTTCAAATACGGTCATGAAGGAAATTGAGATTTTAATGTAATTTCCAATTATAGATTGTTGCACTTAAAACATCATGTAAGTAAAATATTGTATCACATACCCAATATCATTTACATACGTGACCGTTAAACACTGACAATCAACCACTCGTCTCAAGCCAACATGGTCACCCTACTCCTTAGGGTTGCGTCTCAGGGTTCTAACGCATTGTGACGGACATGCAGACAAAACAAAGCAAGGGATTTTGGTCGACATAGTTAGTTTGGGTCAACGCGTCCGATGCGATTTTGGACAACTTTTGACGGGTGCACGTCACTTATTATTATTTAAGTTGATTGACAACCCTAGTGACGAGTTTGGATTTGTTTTGTCAAGGATAATAGAAAGGTAGAAAGGAGGATTGTTAGAAATTGGTATTAACAATGCACTCGTCTTGTGTACTTCTTGGATAAACTAAAAGGGTAACTAAAAATACTACAGCTCAAGATAAGTATAAAGAAAATAAAGCTCTCGCTGTTCTAAAATTCCTCCTATTCCATCACAATCAGTGCGTGTACTTTGAACGTTATCGGCAAATTAAGTAGTGCAAGTGAAAGACTACCTTATGTATAAGTAAAAGAATATCTATGTAAGATGCTGATTATAAAATTTAAAGAGTTTCATATTCTGTACCTTGTGTGATTGTGTCCAAAATAACCAACACAAAAACGTCGACGTTTTGCTTCCGCGATGTCTTTAGGAATCATGGTACAGGTACTCAATCAAAATTGTAGACATCTTCAGCATCAACAGCCCATTGAAATCTACAGCTCAACATAGACCTCTACCAAGGAACACGAAAAAACATTATGCATATATACATTCCACAGACAAATACCAAAGGCATTGCCAGTCAATCAACCAAGTAAAATGAAGAGTTACATAACAGCGAGTTCAGTTAAATTAATTGTAGTCTTTATCGACAAAGCCTCACGTGGCCTGAACGTGGTCTACCCTTTGTCGTGATAATAAACAGAGCTTTTGTCGCGGCTAAATCTCAGGTCGTTAGTGACGCGAGAGTTTGTGATCGATCAAGATGGTGCTGTAATTGTTTTTGTATTGGCTATTGTTAGATTAATTTTATGTGCAGTGTGGAGCAACAATTTGTTGGATAGGTTAAGTAGATTAGATTAGATTAGAATATTCTTTATTGTACACCATGGAATTACAGCAGTGATTCTTAATACATACAATGTTAGGGTACAATGGCGGTCTTATCGCTAAAAGCGATATCTTCCAGACAACCAGGTAGGCGGGAAAGTCGTTACTACTTTTGCACCCCGCCTACAGCGTACACGTAGGCAGTAACAGGGTAAGCTTCTTGTCGCTTTGGTACCGATTTGAATTAACAACCAGTTAGGAAATGTAATCCCTTTCAACTGTCAATAGCTGTCATCTAGTCCCATAAATTTTATCAAGTTTGGCCTAGTAGTTTTTATTTCAAGCTGGTTTTACACCTTTTTTCTTAAAAAAATATTATACGGTTAAATCATAGCAAAACTAACAAGTAAAAGTTCTAAAAATTATGGTCAGAGAATTTTCATGGTATCAAATTTCGAAAAACTCTTCAGTACAAACCACCTGAGCAAGAACATTCTTTAGTAATAATTACTAAAATAAATAGGATGCAAAAGTATCCATCCATTGCTTCCAAAGCACAAACATTACACCCACCACCCACAACTCACGCAGCAATGGATAACCGCCAATCAATGTTATCAGATCGCTACATATTTCTCAATGTTTCATAACAAAGCCGCGAACAAAGCCGCGTTTGTTTAACAGTATTGACATTTTGATGACATCTGTCGGTCGGGCATCAGGAACGGCCGTGGGAATGTGTGGGCTGATCTGTTATTGTAATCTATTGTTGAAATGTAATTTAGATAGGTGTTACATCTGACTTACAAGCTTGAACTGGGTGAAAAGCGAAATGATTTACGGTTCAGGGTTCATTGCTTGCTGTAAGTTATTTGATGTTCAATGTATACCTTAATAGGGCGTAATGGTTTGTGCAGAAGAGTTTAAAATCTATAAAATGTTTTTGATATGTCGTTTGAAATCTCGAAATGCTTTTTTTTTACTGTGACTATGGGCGAAAAAAAGGTCGGTATAATCATTTTTATGTGATTACATTTTAGTACATCTAGAATAAAGTTACGAGAGAGAGCAACATTTGCTTACAACGATAACAGTAAAAACTGTCACTAACGCCGCACTTCTTGGGCGTTTTAACTTAGATAAGCCTCATGAAAGAATAATAGACGTATCAACGAAAAAACCTATTCTGAGACGACCTAATATGTATGTGTGTCTCTACATTCTTCCTCTGCCTTCCAACAGCGACAGACACAGAACGATACTACAAAGTGAATTGCAGTTGAACAATGTTAAATACGTCTATAAATCCGTCAAGTCTCAGATACTTCGTACCTCGTTCACATTACCTCTAATATAAACGCTCCCTTTTGTCACACCGTCCCATATCCCCGCAATATTGACTCGAAAAACAAAACACAAACCACTCTCCTTTTCAACAAAACTTCCAAGAAAGACAAAAGTTCCAAGGAGCTACCGATATTACACGTAGCGATCCAATTCGGTGTTTGTCCGTCACATTAGCGTCAGTTGTTAAGGCATTATAAGGCAAACACTGGTGCTCAGCTAGTCTTGTTCTTACCAGTGATAATTGGATGAATAAAGACTGGAATTAGATCCGACCGAGTTAACGCTTCATGTTTGATTGTTGGATTCTTGAGGAATTTGAAGATTGAATGTTTTGTAACGACTTTTTGATTTGTTGTTTTGAGAAGGGCTGTGTGTGTTCTAGAAGACAAAAATGTGACTACTAAGAGTTAGGTGAAAAAGTTTACTTTTTTGGAGTTTACACTGAAATCGATTCAGTTATTTTGTAATAAGGAACGGTTAAGGAAAAGTCACGGTATATACCGTGACTTTTCCATTCTGGCTGCGATTAAGGCCAGATTGTAGTCATTGGCTTTAATAGGTGGGTCGATTCAAAATTCAAGTCTTATCTTTCGTTCGAAGGTTTTCCTTTTCCTCCAAACGCCTAGCCACATAAATCAGCAACTACAAAAACTAGAACAAATAACACCTATAATACAGGAAACTGGGGTGAACCGAGCTTTGGTTAAAAGTGTTAATTTGGACAAATAATGATGATAACCCTATTTAGTGGGAGTGTGACGGTTCTCAGAAGGACACGTTTACAGAATAAAGGATGACTTCTGTAGTACGCGCCACCGATACGGGGACACGGCTATGGAGACGGCATTCGTACCGCTTTTCTTTAGTAAAGTCAATCGGGAAAAATGTGAGAGATTCAGTAATCATTTAAAATACGTTTGTAAATATTTTTAGCAACAGGTTGGTAGGGTATCAGAGTCTATAATTATTGATGAAAGTCCAATATTTGTAAAAATGGCAATAATTTAAATATTAATTTGCATCTATATACTATACAATTTTAGTCTTTAGTCTTGAAAAAGTTTTTGAGGTTCAAAGTCTTTACAGATTTTGAACCTCACAAAGCTCTAAATATCAGTTAAATATGCTTATAGTTAGAGTTCGTATTCGCTACAAAGAGAAGGTGACTCAATGCGTCATTTGTAAGTAAACTTTGCCAAAAACACTACTCTTGTTGATAAAAGTAAAATTCTTTTTAGTCTTCTCCATGCATGCAACTGTTCTGTCAATGCTTCTGGCATAGTCCATTACTTAAACAAACCGGGGTTTGTGTGTAATGCCCACTTTACACCCATGTGGGCCTGTTTGTCTGTCTGTCTGTTTGTCTGTAGGGAAGCCTGATGAAATGACTGTCGCAGGATTGTCTTCATCATCCTTATTAAAGCCTTCTTTGAAGGGTCTTGGCTTTCTTTGTGTCTTAAAGAATGTTGGATGCAAAATGTTCTTTCTTGAGATGGATATTTTCTTGGATTGTTTTTTGCTTCTTTTATAGATTTTTGCACGACGTTGCTTTCTTTGTTTTGTCTGAGTCTGGAACAGAAATGTATCGCTTTTAATCCATTAGGTATATATTTTAATAGACAGCTGTGTATAAATAGATGCAATGCAATTTATTAAAAGGAGAGTCAAAATTATGCTGAATTAGCAAAATATGAATTTAAATTGTTCTAGGATAGTATTGGTTTCCAATTTCAAGTGTCACAGCTTTCCCAACAAATGAAAAATAAACCTGAACTTTCGAAACCACAAATCTTTGTCGTCCACACATAGCTATTTACATCTCTATATATTATTCAACACTATTCATGTACTCGACGACAATATTTACTGGCGTTTGTTCGATATACATGAGCGTTATTTAATCAGTATTTTTGACAGGAAACGCCATGTTTACTCAATACTGCGTCGGCAGTTATGCGGCAAGTCGGCGCTTAGGTCTCCTTCAAATATTATGATATTAGTTCACTGTGATTTTTGGTAGCTTAGCCTTGTTGGACAGTGGGAAGCCATGATGATGCTATAAATAGCTTTGCATATTTTTATTTCTGTTCTTTTTTTTGTTTCGTTCGTTGTAGTAAAGTGAAAATATGTTTGAAATTGATTTGTTTTCAATATCTCGTAGAGCAAGAATGCTTTATGATTTCTTTACTCTGTCTATTATGCTACTATGTTTTTCATATTTTGAATTTTCTACTCATAATATGAAACTTAACATTGGTTTATTTATTATATCGCTTTTGCAAGCAATCTACATTTATTTCATACATCTAAAACTGAAAAATATAGTTTCAGCATATCTTATGCATCGCTGACACTGCCCACAATCCTAACCCCACTCATTGTTGATTCATAATGAGGTCTATAATACCACAATACAGTACGGCTGACAGTGAAACTAGCCCCCAAAAAGGAAATCACGATGTATTTTCCAAGATGCACTGTATTTGACACGTCGCGTCTTGTTCGTATGTTTGCCGAACATGTTTCTCTTCACAACTATTTAGATATTAGTTATTTGGAAAAAAGTTTAAGGTATAAAAATAAATACATAGTAGCTTTCTTCGGGTTTTGAGAAAAACCTTTCTTGTAGTGACCACGAGTTACTCTATATGACATAATAGGTATTGTGATTGCTTGGTTTTGCTACGTTATTTTGAGAAGAAATAACAAGTTTGAAATCAGGTATTCGAGCAACGTGTTTTTTTTTAATTTGATTATCTATTTGACATTTATGGTGGTCGTAAAGTTCTCCTCATTCCGAAGGGGTACAGCGCATGGGCGACTGTTTATGAAAAGTCGCGAGCAAGTAGTACCTCTCTCTATTATAAGTCCGGCAAAAATGCGGTACCCATAAGCAACACCCAGTATGTCAACTCTAACACAGCGTCTTAATAAAACATCTGTTAAATTGAACATAAAAACACTCAACTAACAAACAAAATGAAAAGCATTTAACTCATCCCAGACAGCTCGTACTAAAAACTTAATTCCCTTCGAAACCCTAAACAGTTTATAGCCTTAAAGAGTTGTTAGGAAACTGAGTCTGTGCCATAAAGCGTTGTGTTTATGTGTGCCAAACAATGGCAGATAAATAATGAAACTTATCGAACGCGTTGGTTAACAAACATGGTGGTTGGGACTGTTGGTGCGGTTTGTTGGCTGTTGGGCATTGGTGGCCAATGTTGGTGTTAGATCACACTGGTGACAAGAAACGTCGAAATTGGTACCTATTTGTGAACGATGAGATATTAAAATTCAGAATGTTGAAAAAATAATTTACAAGAACCTACTAAAAAGGAATGCATCACACGACAAACACCTTTAAAAAAAATGAATCGCCATCACTTGAACCATTTCTCGTTACACAAAAACGAGACAAGCAAGCTAGTCCATAAACGCATAACACCCCATAATCCAAACAAAACACAACCGTTTCTGATTCGCGAATTGAAACCCATTACTGAACAAATTAATGACATCGATCGTTCTATTTACGGTCGAACGCTATTTATCGACGTTTAAAGCTATTTAAGGCCATTTATCGGTATTTACGGCCACCTGACGTGGCTAGCTTTGCTGTTTATAAGAGCGTTCTCTGTGGACAGCAACAATGCATGCATGGATTTATGCTGGCATTCAGTGTTTTTCTTGGTACAGTGAGGTGGGTTGCACTGTACGAAAACGATGATTCTGAACTTAGAAAAAATTATTTTATACTTTCATCTGGGTATGAAGGCAGATTTATGATAAGGTTTTGGGGAACTTTCGACTCAGGATTTCGATGAGTCGTGACTTGAATTGAATTGAATTACTATTTTTAGACAATTTCATAGTTTTCGGGAACTTTCAACTTAGGATTTCGATGAGTTGTGAACTTGAATTGAATTACTATTTTCATACAAGTTCTCAAAAATCTTTATTTATTTGAATCTAGTTTCAAATTTGAAAATAGTTTATAAAATATGTAAGTTATTTTCTGGATAACCTACATGCTACGTGAAATATATGAAGGTAAGTATAATATTTAAGAAAGGTTTAGCTAATTATGCCAGAAACGATAACTGCAACTCAAAAAACAAGACAAGGTATCCTCTTAACTGCAGTTTACTTGAACTTCGTTTAAAACCACACACCGATATAGCCTTCCGTCCCAAAATTTTTGTTTTACACCCATCTCCCTTTGTGCAGGAATAAAGAGCAGAGTTGGGCGGAGGTTGTCACGGCCGGATTAGCACTGATTTAGTGCCCATTCGCACTGGACGGACCTTTGACGGTCTATGGCTTTAGACCTGTAGTATTTATAGTCCAGGTTCTAGATTGAATAAGGTTTTTGGAATTGGTAGATTTGTTTGTAAAGAATTTTGGGTGATTGGCCGAGTTTGTAGATTTTGGTAAAAAAATATTGTACTTGTTTTAATCGAAAATAATATTTGGTTACTCTCTTCTTTACAATATATTTTTTGCTCTTACAAACATTCTCTACAAGCTCTGTATACCTAACTAACTACCAACTGCTTTTTTTGTCTAGTTAAATTCTCCATGTATCTATCTATCGATGGGTGTTGTGGCGTAACATGGGAGGAGGCCTATATCCACCAGCAGACTTCAATACGCTAAATATTGATTGAAACTTTCACTAAAAAATTGCTAAAAAATGTCAGTCAAACAAGTTCTCAATGTAGAAATACTGTCCGCAGTTATAGGCACAGAAGCTGTCACATTAGCGTCAAGGGCTAAAATGAAACTTGAGACAGTATCATCGAGACTTCAAAAACCTAATTACAGGCTCACAACCCGACACACACACTATACACACCAATGGACAACAAGATAACTTCTCGTAAGCATATTGAAATATTGTGTCGTAAAAGTCGCATCCTCGGCCGCGACGGGTTAACCGACCGACGCGAGATTGACGCTCTTGACGTATGGCTTCATTTGTCTGACTTCGATAAAATTGTGCCAAAACATCCACCACCTTCCAAAACTCTTGTAGACTCTTCTGCTGTTACCAATAAGGTCCAATTTTCCTTGACTTCTGTTTTAGAGGCTTCCGAGATTTTTGCAAACCGACGTTTTGGAGTGCATCTTTTTCGACCGCAACGTTATGAGATCTCCCTTAGTGTTTGAAAACAAAGATACTTTTTGATGGGTGAATGTGATTTAGTGATTTGCGTTTCGTTCGGAGGAGTGAGAAACAAAGATATTTTTATTTATTATTTTTGGAATATTTAGACTTTTGCTTTTCAAAATAGCTCTGTTTCTTTGAGTGACGTGTTTTACACACCCTATCTTACTGGCAGGCTCAAAGATTTAAACTGCCTATACTGAGTCTGTCACCGAAGTCTACGTATTTTTTTTAGGGCAGAATTTCCTCTACTATGATTTTTGGCTTACACTGGCTTATACTCAATCCTCATAATAGTATTATATAAATTGGGGATTCCTAGCATCCTTAAAATAAGCTTTATCAAATACTTATCTACAACTGACTAACCCATTTTGGGGTTTATACTACAGTTAAGTGATTAATTATGTATTTATTGAAAGTTTTCTCATAAAACTGACTGTTGCTTACTTCCGATCAAAAATCAACTTTATTGCTTCGGACTGTAAGATAACTATCGCTTGCATATTTCTGGTGGTATTAGGACGTTTTGATGTTGCGTGGGGTATAATAAAGGGCAAAGTTAGTATTTTTCTGTAGGATTTATACTGACATGGCACGGGATTGCATTTATGTTCTCCCATTGTTGTGGAACAAGTGTACTTACTGTGGTTTCAACTCTTCAATTAGTTACCTTATTATTTCGTTTCTTGTATTGAGATGCTAAAGTGAGTTCTGGGTGTTAATTATGTATTAGGACACTGTCTTAAGTAAGGTTGTGAGCTACAGGGAAACATTTGTCGAAAGACTCATTTTTTGTAAGAATTTGTTCTAAATGATGGGCATACTTGATACCAAAATTTTGTGGTCAAGACCATGAGAGCAAATTATGGCTATTAAAATTTGTACAGTTAGTTAAAAGTCAATCGCACGATCATAAGTTTTATTTACTTCAAATTTTCGAAATAGATTTTTTTTATCACGCTGTAATTTCTATTCTCTATTTTAGTTACAATGTTTTATCATTAGTTGTCACAAGAATACTTCCTTCAAGGACTGCAACCTCTCACACTGTGGTCACAAGTGTTTTTATCTGCGTTTCCACAGAAACACGTATGTTCAAGTTAATTTAATTCGCGCTACCAATAAATCTATTACGCCAGTGATTTCAATACTAGGCATGTTCCAGGGATGCGTGCTTGGGCCCACTATATCGCGAGGTATCTGCCTGGGGGCTATCACGGGAAGTTCTCGTAAATTCTCGAATGTTCGTTATCGAGAATGGTGGCCTGCTGCGCGCTTCGGGTCAACGCAGTATGCTAGAAAAGTAGCTAATATCATTAACGTATAAATGTTTGAATAAGTGCATTGGCCTTTGAATGTTCTGTGATTGTGTGAGGGTTGACGTGCTTCTGGTATTCCTTGATATTAAAACAGCTGAGAGATCCCGGGAGCGGGAGAGCGTCTTTTTAGTTTTAGTCATTTATTTGGTTTTGAATGCCCAATATGAGACCTGACGTACAAGTGTGTGTATCTTTGTTGTCGATTGAAAGTCGTTGTGTTAATATTTTCTACAAAATTACAAACCAAACTTGTTTATTGATAAACCTACACGTGTTTCATCCATATCTTTATAATCCCTTTTCATTCGCAAATTCGTGAACAAAACACAAACAATAAACCAGTTTGATTTACATCAAAAATGATTTGATGAAACGATAAACGAATTTTAATCATACAAATCTTATTCACCCTAAAACACTGTTATACAAAGGAAACAAACAGATATTTTGCTAAAATGCGGCTTATTTAAACTGGCACATTAGGGTCGGCATCCAGTATAACTTGAACTGCAACCCCGCTCTACAATTTAAAAGTCAGAGCTCACATTATATTGGACAATACCAGTATACTTTGACCCTCCTTCTTACCAAGTTCTCTTTGCAAAATAAGCTAAAAAAGAATATAGGAGTTGAACCAAAGGTCTTGTTACAATGGACATGTCATGCCCTAATATTTGATTGCTTAATAATAATATAATGCACACAATCGTTTTGTAGGCGCTTGCGTATGTATGTTACGTGTTATGATTTGCATAGAGTAGTCAAAATTTCGTCTTAACTTATCATTTCATTTATGAATTGTTTTTGGCACTCTATAAAATAATCAAAATCATTATTTTTCACTAAAATATATTTAAAAAAGAGTATTTGTCTTAATTTTTTTAAACAATTACATATTTGATACCATACACGAGACAACTCAAAATCAGTTCAAATATTTTACTTCGAATCAGTCATCTATACTTTAGCAAGGTCTTTTAAAACAAACTAAATAATGCGCTTATTAAATACACTTAACAGTGAGTGGTTTTATTTTCTCAAGGCATTTTTCAATTTTATCAAAAAAAATAACTCAATTATTTTTCCAACTTCGATTAGTTTAGCCCCCCTGCCTCTGAACCCTCACTACTCTGTATCCACATAAATATTTCTACTAATACGTTCCCAACGATTGCGTCTGTCGGCTCGCGTTATGTCTCGCGCGGAATTAATTTTACATTCATGACGTCACGCCGACACTACGTATAGTAATCCTCTTCCCATGGTCGATGGGTACTGGCAGCAAAAAAACTAAAGTATATTGAGTTAATTGAATAATTTATATTTATAGAATAAACAATTGAAGAAGATTTACTGATTATGATTATATGAGTCATAATTCGGTTTTTTTAATAGGTTTTATTAATGATTTTTTTTTTCAATATGCACCTTCATTATTAACTTGTGCTGCATTAGATTATTCTTAATAATACAAATATAAAGGAAATATAAGATTATTAAAATGGTGATTTCAAAGATGCATAAAATCAACATTTTCAAGCGGGTGTTGTGGTGTAACTTGGGGCATACCTATGTCCGACAGTGGACCGTTGTAGGATGAGTTGATTGTTTAAAATAAGCGACTCAACTCTAAGATACTTAAAACAAACACACATTAACATAATTAATATGTTGCTGACGGTACTCGAGACAGTTGCAATCACCCTTATCTGTGCACCTTTACATAAACAACACTATTCGTTGTATTGTTGCAGAGCGGATACTTTAAGCGCATCCCTATTGTGGCTCAACTTGAGTGACAGCTAAACACAGGGCCATTGTGATTGTGATCCAACGATCACGTTTGCACACAAATTAAAATGAATTATTGGCGATATGGAAAAATGACTGAGATGCTGCCGGTAGAGCAAATTATATTAAAACGCACGTCTACAATTTTCAATAACATATTCTAAGAGATTTAGAAATTTTACCGTTTGCTATTCTTTAGTCCGTTTTTATTATTATCAATCAATTAATTAGTTATCATTGTGGGGTATGTATTTTTCTGGAAAAAACATTGCTTATAAACAACGATTCAAAACGATGCAGTGGTTTCAAAAATGACAACGTGAGTATTCCGACATGTGAAAACAACCAAGCTTAAAACATTAAACACCAAAGTGAAATGCCATAAAAGCTACAAGATAAAGAAGAAAACAACAACGTTCTATACGAAGCATCAAAACAATATCAACTTAACAAAATCAAAATCGATAATACAAACAAAACAACATACAGGTGACATGAATACTAAACACACGGACAAGACGGTGCTAGAACATGTATTTTTAGTGACAATACCACTTATATTCATAACAAACAATGAAATGAGAATTGAGACGTCCATGAACAAAGTCACTCATTAATTTTCAAAGTCTGTAACGAGGATGTCGACGCTAACTCGAGTAGCTGCTGGAACAAAGCAAGAATCCGAAGGTCACACTCCAGGTGAAGCAGAAGATCAAGCTGATAATGAACAAACTGAAAAGCTTTACACAAAGGAAACAGCTATCAAATGATAATCTTTGTCGACATACCAAACCTTAACTATTAGAAAACTTATGGATAAATGACATAGTCACCAACGCTTTTGACCAAACAAGTAATCCCACCTGTGTCAGTACAGACCCACGCAATTCTCTAGAAAACAATCCCATGATAACTCGAAATACTTAAAAGGATTCAAAAGCCATCCAAATCTGACTTACTGGTTCAACTGAACAATGTCAAGTGATTGTAATGACAAAAGATAGTCGAGTTGAGCCGCGTTACACGCTTACACAAGCATTGTCATTCAGATAATATCGACACACCTGATGCTAATGTTGCACGTACACCGTGAAAGCCTTTTCTTGGTTCAATCAACTACTGCTGACCGCTATTGTTGCTAGAAATCCAATGAAAATGAATTTCAGTGAGTCATACGCTGAGGGCGTTAGGGTCTCGTTGTGTTTGGAAACTGACTACAACTTCAGCTACGGTATAACTTAAGTATTACTTACTTAATCGTGATTTTCTTTGAAATTCTTTACCATGGTTTATTAGATTTTTGCTTGCAATTTTATAACCTTTTATTCCTTATAAATTTATCTCGTTATTAATAAATCAATTTGTTTAAGTAAGAAATTGTGCAATACAATTACCAAATCCATCTTCATTTACATATTCATAATGCAGCTTCTGAATAATCTGGCCTTACACAGCTACCTAGTCATTACGCCGGTATAATTAAGCAAGAAAGAATACAAACTCGAAAACATTACCTCTAAATGCGCTCCCATTATTTTTGAAAACCTCAAATTGCTGACCGAAGTGGAACGGAGGGTCTTAAAAAAGTCGTTTGGGTACAAAAGGCTGGACACAATATGTGTCAAACTTCTGTTTCGGTAGTAAGAAGTTATCTGAACGGTAGACGGTGAGGTACTCTACATTGCGTACCCGTGAAAGAGCAACATTTGTCAAAGCCATTGTTTCAACAAGCACATACATGACAGGTGCGTGCGATGTTTCAAGCAAACAATTTGTTGGGAATTTCGTGAATGGTTATTTTGGTTGCGTTTTACTCAATTTCAAGGTATTTTTTAAAGTGCAAATATTTTGAGCAAATATTAAAGACACACATTACTTGTACTAACTACAAGTTAGTGAAAAGCTTATCTTGTAAAAGGGATTAAAGTTACAACAGCTTAAGAAAATTACTTACAACAAAAATTCCAGTGACCTTCAAACTCTCGACTATAAAAATCGATACTTCCCTCGCACGATAATCGATTCTAGCAAACATAAGGGGCGTATCACACAAATATCGTCGGAGGACCATCCAAATCAGTTCCAATTGAATCTTCACCCCTTAAAACGGATTAATGAAACTCCCTTATGGAAGTTATTGTGCTCGCAATTTTATTACCGTCGACTGTTTCTGTTTTTGCTGTTACATTGCTTGCTTTGGGTATGGAAACGCGTCTTTAAATTGTTTGAAGTAGCTTAGCTTTTTATAAGCCATCTTGTTATTTTTTTTGAGTCGTTTCTAGGTGTAGCTATAATTTGTATTTTGGGGTTAATTCTACCTTTTGTAATATTTTTAGTGATAGGAAATGTTTAAGATAAAGAAAAAGTATCTTCAAGGCCTTTCCCCTGTATGTTTAAGGTACCTCTTTCAGAATGATGTTTCAGAACAAGACAAGTTTTGTTTATCAGTACGTAGCAATTTTATTTTGACAATATTTTGAACGTAACTTAAGTTGAGACGATAAGTTGTGATGAGTAATCATAACTTAGAAGTCAATTTCTTAAAAACTAAAATTATAGCTTTCCACCCCCATCAGAAAACATCTCTAGATATTAACTTTTGCTTTAACGGCACTAAAATAGAAAATGTAGATTCTTTCAAATTACTAGGACTGACCATAGACACAAACATCAACTGGAAGTGCCACATAAAAAACTTAAGATCTAAAATATCTAAATTTTCGTACGCATTACGTGAGCTAAAGAAAACGACCGATATGAAAACTGCATTGATTACATATTATGCATACGCCTATTCGTGGTTTACCTACGGTATTATACTCTGGGGGAACAGTACAGATGCACCAACATTATTTACTCTCCAAAAAAAGTTGATTAGAATCATAGTAAATATAAAACCTACCGACTCCTGTAAACCATATTTTAAAAATCTTAAGTTATTAACCTTGCCTAGTATTTATATTCTAGAAATTTGTAAATTCGTACGCCACTATCCAGAATTCTTCAATAAAAGAGAAGAAATACAAAATAGATATAATTTAAGACACAAAAACCGACTCAATTTACCAAGCTCCCGCCTAGCGATGCACTCTCACGGACCATTAGTAATGGCAGTTAAAATATATAATAAACTCCCAAATAATATAAAAAACGAGTCTAACCATTCTAAATTTATCAATAAAGTAAAAGAACTACTGATTAGAAATGTATACTACACTATAAACGAATATCTGGAGTAATTTATATGTATATCTAATATATAAATAATTATTCTAATTGCCTGATATAATTCTGATCGCGGTAGGTGTGTGTATGTGTATGTGTGTATAAACATATATATGCATATATATATATATATATATAATACGTGTAAATGTGCATTATGTGTAATGTATATATATGTATAGGTTGCAGTCGGAATAATAGCATTAGGTCAACCGAAGAAATTCATTTTTAATAACTAATATTAATTATACAAAAACTTAAGTTTATTAATAGTAAGAACTTAACTAAATAGTAAGAAAGATGTACCAAATAAATATGCTTAAGAATATTATGTAAAAGATAAACGTTATAATTTAAAATAGTACAATAAAATTGAATTACTCATAGATTGTTAAAAAAAAAAAAACATAGTACAAAATAAATTAGGATAGATAAAACTAATATAACCATTAATTAAAGGAAATTATATACAAATACGCAATTCACAACATTAAAATATATCATAATACATATGTCATAAATTTACTTAATAAATAGCATTATCCTCCTCTCTCCTACTTTTGCTGTGCCCGACAGGGTCCATAATGAGCTGTGAACCTAGTTATAATTTACCACCTATGTAACATTATGGTATGCAATAAAGATTTACTTACTTACTTACTTAGACCATATTACCAGTACCCAATACTTGCCAATTCATGAACAGCATCTTTTAGCAGAGACTCCTCAAAAAGTAACCGTTTCCGTCCATCAATGTACACCGAACACAACAATTCTGACACAATATATCTGACTACTCTAAAGGGGGATCCATTATTGATGGTAACTTAAACCATGGTCGCAAACAATATGGTTCTAGGTTCGTTTAGCCCACGAGTGGGACCAGTACAGAGGGTGGATTAGATAGCTGGCGTGTAAACGATTTGTTGGGAGCGTTTTAATTAATTGTTGGGCATGATTTGAATTTGAAAGTTAAGGGATTTTTTGTTTATTATGTTTTCAATTTTGTAATTGAATTAAATATATGAGTGTACATGATAGAAATATATGGAAAGACTTATGTTAAGAGAGGAACTTTGTAAGTGATCATTTCTTTCAAGATAAGAAAAGAGAAAAGGAAAGGAAAGACAGAACAAGAAAATTTAGCACAACTATTTTATTTTTGAAAATAATAATTAAAACTAACAACTACAGTTGTACAATCAAAGGAATTTAAACTCTATATCCACCAGCCATAAAGCTTAATTCAATAAAAACAGAAATAAAAATATCGTACCATTCATTAATACACCGATTAGGGTTACACTTCTACCAAACAAATTCACCCACACAATAAATAATAAAAGCGGCACCAAACACCCACTTTACACGTCCATTTATAAAATGCAACGAAAAATCACCCTCGATAATACGCGATAATCCATCGCACTGTTAAATTTTATTTGCGATTTAATTGTCCTGCAGTGTACAGTGTACAGTGCGTGCCAAATAAACTGGCTCGTTGAGTCGAGAGCGGGCGTTCAATGTTCAAGTGTTTGTTGTTCCTAATGAGATTAGATTTTAGGTATTTTTTTCTGCAACTATGTGTAATTTGGTGTAGTGCAGTGCAAATATATTGTGTTTGGTGATTGTCGATGTGTAAATGAAAACGGGTGTTGCCCTGATTTGTGATTGTGTTTTTTCCACGGGAATTATTTTTTGGAGGAGAAATATTAGTTGTTATTACTTTTATTTTCAGTGTAATTAATGGCAACGAAAAACTCCTACATTTTTAGAGAGATGATCTAATAAAATCCGCGTGAGAGGACGGTAATTCGTTTTCATGTTAATAATTATTATAATCTGCGTTCCTCAGTGGTTCAGTCCACAATTTTTCTTAGCTTATAAGTACAAAAGATTGTCATTAACAAGTAACCGACCCTTTCCATAACGGACGCCTAAGAATAACTAACAAACCAGCAAAGAAGAAAACTTAATTAAAACTACATACTTAACAATCAATTTTACTTTACCGTACAATCGTGCACAAAAGTGAAAAATGCGCGCCATCATTCAGCCTAGATTACGTGCAAATAGCAAGACTAAAAAAAAAACTTAAAAAAATTTACAACAATACTTCGTTAGTTTACCCTTTATAAGCAAATGAATAGTTATTTATAGGCGGACAATGAAATAGAACGCATCCTTCCACTTACTGTCTCACGTTCATGTTTACATATATAAATCTTAGAAGAGGACAATTGTAACAAAATGCATGTGTCACCTCAGTAATAATATGTTAATTTATATGTAATGTAATAACTTCTTGTGTGAATGGTACAGGGACAGTAAGGGCTTTCTGTAAAACCGTAGGGCGATTCAATTGCGTTAATCCATTTTATTGCGTGTCACGAGCAGTTGGTTTTTTAAGTTGGTACAGTCGTAAAGAGCGGTTTGTGGATAGACACAGTAGTTGTGGGTCATTGACAAGAATTCGATGTTATTATGTTTTTTTTTTGTTTTAGATAGGAAAAAGCAAACTGTAACTTGTAATTGCTTTTCATTTCTCTTGATTGTCATAATACTTGTGATTAAAATAGGTATCTACTTGTTAGTGAATATGTTTAAATTAAAAAAATAAGCCTCTTTTGTTTTATTTTCTACGAAAGCACCTATACCTTAATGAACTAAGTAGTCGGTTGTGGGCTGCAAATATCTTAATTTTTCAGTAAATAGTATTTTCTGTATCTGCTCCCTACACGAACTTTTTTCACTTTTCACTCGCAATCACTTTTACCACCGACTGTCCATACTAGACATCACCTCTTCCTATCCGCGGTCCACTATCACAGATTCCGGTCACCCTAAATCATTCTCAATTGTCCCAAAAAACCCCAGGCAAACGTCATAAAGGCCTAGTCGAGATTAGTTCACTATGAATCAAGTAATTAGGGGATTTATATGCAAAGTCCTTTCTGTGGTGCACATTATTAGTTCATAAAGGGCTATGGTAACACGGCTTAATGTAATTTTGAGTACGCCATATTGTGGGATGAGGCGGTCACTCCTGTTGTCCCAAATTTATGATCCTTACTGATTTAATAACTGTATGATAACGGATAATATTTATGGCCTAGTGTATTCCCAGGATAGACCGTTGGGTCAGCATCTCATTATTGCCTTTTAAAGATCTCAAGTAACACACTTTATTTTCGTTGCAATTAGTTTGGAACAAGGATGTTTAAGTCTCCAGATTGCTCAGGGATTTGTTCATAGAAAGTCGCGCTAAGTTATTTTGAATGTAACATGTATGTATGTGACAAACATTTTTTTTTGTGAATTCTTTAATAATGCGAGCAAACCAGTTTGATTGCTTGCCCTTTGACCTCATTTCCTTTAAAACGAAACTAAACAATGTACAATTATTTCGTCCATGTTTATATCCTTAACTTCTATTTCAATTGTCACATTCATTTAGTCCGGCTTTCTTTCACATTTTTTTCTAAGTTGTCAAACAAAATTCATACTGTCACCTTTATTCCGACATCTTTGTTCCAAGCGTTACTTTCTTTGATCACAAAAGAAGGTTGCTTCTTCTTGTATTCAACAAAGCGACCTATGAACTCTGTATTGTGTACTTCTTTCATTTTTGAGACAGTTCTTTGGTTTAGTTCACGTCAATCAAATGTTCCCGTGTCAATTTTTTGCTAATGCGACTTTGATATGAGATGTAAAGTCTTAGGGGATTGTGAGAAGTTTGCGAGCATTGCTGGGGGAATTAGTGTGTATTCATGATGTTGTAATAGTAATAACGTTTGTTTGTTACACTTTGTGATGCTCATCCGAACTTGTCTTAAACTCTGTGTTGTCCCGATAGATAAAACTGTGCTGTAAATAGACGAGTCAAAAAAATCCAAACCAGATCTTTTACCAGTCGCAAGCATGTAGCAGGCACATGGATAATTAAGAACATAGGGCGCACGAAAAAAAAAAGATTAACGAGTAACATCTTATTGATACATGCAATCTAAATCCAAGGAGTAAGTAACGTTTCGGATCAGTCTCCATCTTGGACGCAGTACGGGCGGCGTGTAGACGCAGTTCCAACTTCTCCAACGAAAACAAGCATAGCAACCGTACTAGTATGCTTTTACCGAAGAACCAATCCGAAAGAACTGAAGCCCGCCAACACAACTTCTCAAACTTAAAAGGGCCCGATCGAAGTTCACGTTTCGCGAGCTCGCCACAGTTTCCAACGAAACCAATGTTTATACCGTAATTACTGTAGAAAAAAAAGTTTCTAACAAAAATTTGTTCGAACTGAGTTGAAAGTTCCTTAACTCTGTCGTTAAGGCTTCGTGATTGTTGTTCAAAATATCGGACTTCGGTTTCGAAATACTTCGTCTGAGTTTGGACAATGGGTCCTACTTAAAATTAAAGGTATTGTCCTCCGGTCACATTGTCCTCATCGCATCTCTAACGTATGTAGTCCGATATAATCTGGTCCAAATTATCTGTTGTGGGAAATAAATTTTGATTTGTAAAAATCGGGACAAATCCGAATAAATTAGCGGGGCTTTGTATCGGTTCAGAAGCTGTTAGGCTGTCATCTTGTTAGGATTTTGGGACAACTGGTTGGTCCAATATTTTTTGACCGTTATTGACAGTTACGCAAAGATAAAAATATTTATTTGACTTTAGGTCTTTCAATGTGCGTACAAAACTAATCATAATAATGTTCTCTATTTTAGGTTTCATCGTTTTAAATTAAAGCTTTAATTAAAGCTAATTTCTATCGTAAAGAAACAAAATTATTTTTCTCTTCTTTATTTTCTATTTTTGTCCATTTTACTAACTAGATTGTTTTTAACGGATCAATTCCAATTCATTTCTTCATTCTTGCCATTTAATTCCTAGACTCCCAACAATCCACACTCTTGGGACCACACACACACAGCCCCAACAGACCAGTAGGCATCTATTCTCTCGTCCTAACAACTTGAGCCTACGCTAGACGAATCGAGACACATCAAACACTCAGTTTTCAGACCTCCTTTACACCACAATACCAAACTGTTTGGTCAGCGCGACCACTATTCCATGACCTGCGCGTTTCTATGGCCGGTCTCCTCAGTCAGTGGTCAGTTCGAAGGGCGGGGGAGGAGGGACAGGTCATCAGACAGTGGTGCTGTCCGTGTATTTGTCTTTAGGCTTAGACCGGCGTGCACGCTGTATCTGAGACAGGAAATTAGGTTTCGATGTTTGAATGTGGACGGGATCTGGATGGCGGTATGTGAAAGGGTTCCTGATGAATTTCTGATAAAATAAATTAGTTCAGACCATATTCAATAAAGAAGGTGCACATGTTGGTTGTTCAGAACGTTTTAGTAAAAAAAATATACCTTTCTTCTGCTACTGGGCTTAGGTGTTGATTTAGGTTTAAATCTGAAAAGAAGAATATATCTATAAAAAAACACCAGATACTTAAAAAAATCACATTAATTAAATATTTTGGGTTTGATTTTTATCGTCATTAAAAGATGTGACACCATCCAATTACAAACACGAAGCAAGTCAAACCAACAATTAACAATTTTTACTTACTTAATAATTATAATCTCTCCCTCAACATTTAATTTTCCTGTTTCACTGTGACATGACGCTGTCACATCATTCCACATTCGTCTTTCGGCAGAACAATGTTTTCGGAGATAGTCGCGTCGGATCACATACGTTTTGTACGAGACTGTACTATTGAACTTAGCTCTAACTCAAAACTGATTTAATCTTGAATTGTGCCATTTAAACAACTTCAAAAATGAGGAGGTTCTTAATTCCTCTTAATGTTGTTTCCTCTTAATCTTAAAAATAACACTTAATAGGAAAAAGGTGTTCAAAGGTACTGCTTATTTCTTAAGAAATCTCTTCCAGCAAATCTGTGAAAGGATATATAAATAAGAAAAATTGGCAACAGTGTACAAGTATCGAAAGAATAATCTTTTTAAAAATTAAGAAATTGTTGTTAAAAAAGTATTTTAACTGAGGTGATTTACGACTATAAAAACACCTCAGTTAATCGCTAGTATTCACTAGCGATCTCATTTTGGAAATTGTTTATAACCAAACAACCATAATAATTTATTTGAACTATAAAAAAAATCTCTTCTGTTGTGCCTAGTTTAACTATTAATTTTGTCACCAATATATTTGATAGACTTCAAAATACATATAATAAAATTCAAAACTATAGATAAAAAAAACTCAATCGTAATCAAAACAAAAGAACATTCTTATTTTAAAATCGGTCAATCCCATCTCTTTTTTTAATTATACAAATCCGAAATAATTTTTCAATGAACACCTAAAAATTGGCACGAAATAAAAAAAGAATCCGGCGCTTATTCTGTACATTTAATAACGTTATAATTCGCGTGAAATTATATATCGCCTGCTAATTATTGTCAGAATAATATGTCAGAACAATGTTGTAGATACGCTGCGTCATCGATCGGCAGCAGTTTAGAAATACCTTTGCCTAACGAATAGCTTATCTGTTATGTTTTAATCATTCCTCATTTTTTGACGGGAACATTTATTTTTAAAACTTTATTATTTTAAATAGTGATGGTATGTTATAAAAGAGTTTTTACCACACATGATACGAAATAGCTTATATTCCTTTAGATAATAAATAATAACCACTGTTTTTGGTAACTATGTAAAAGTATTTAGGTTAGATAGGAATCTTGCGTAGATACTTCATTTTCGTGGAATTAGTAGTGTAGTTACTTCACGTAATTCAAAGATTGATGGCACACATAATAGTTTATAAATTGCCTACGATAATGGCTCATTTGCATGGCAGCTACACTAAAGTAAAAATAATGCAGGATATTTCTAGTGAAAACGATAAAGTATAAACTAGACGAATAGTACAAATATCACAAGTCACGATACACGTAAATGAGTCGGTTCTCTAAGTTAATTTAACGGTCGAGTGTGGGGTGGTGCCGGTGGCGCAAATTAGTTTCGATGCGCGCTATTATACCCTGTAAACAAAGGTATCAATTATAACAACCCGATGACGAGCGCTTTTACTACAAAACACGGTAAAACACAACCATTTTTATGTTCCCGTAATGTTTTGGAACGAGAAAAAATTAAAAAAAAATTAGAGCCATATAAAACTTTTAAAGGTCGTAACTAACACTTTTTACGATTTATTTTATGGAATAGGTATTTAATTAACCATTCGTATTTCATTATTTAAATTAATCTAAACTTATTTTGTACAAAAATATAATTTAAATAGAAACAGCCTACTTAAAGACCTATAAAAACATAAAATACTCAAACGAATGTATTAGAATATCACCCCGAATCTACGGTTGCATTTATCACACTAATAACACCTCTAATTTCGAATTTGGCACTAGTGTTGTCCACATCGGCGTAAAACGACACTCGTCGGCAATCAACGGCCCCGCAGGGAGTCCCACGTGGACGAGTCGATGCCTCGCTACCGGGGATGTACGCATTCACGCGAGACAATCCGCCGATTGTCAAGAATTACTACAATACACACCGAAAACGACCTAACCCTCATACACTTAAAGTTGATTTCAGACCAAATTCATCAATAATCGCTAGGAAGATGAATGCACATCGTACAGAGTTTTCCGCTAATTATCATGCTAATACCCACCTTGAGTACCCCGCTGAGCTGAATTTTAATTTAATGAAGATTATGTATTTTCGTGTAAAATAAAATATTTGTATAAATTTGAATAACTTATCGATACGTTTTGTACAAAATAGAGTCATTACACTTTTTATGCGTATCTTTAATAGCTTTTACCGAAATAGGCGCTCGCGTCTTTTATGGGCAAGAATAAAAGGAGTTCCCAAGCGATTCTGCAAGTAACGCACCTAATAAACTAACTGATTACTATTTTCCTCATAATAAAGGGAGTACAATATAAAATAATCTTTTAGTATAGAGGGGAGTGAAGAATGCTATTCATTGTACAATAAAAGCGTCTATCAGTCTCAAGCCTGCCGTTACAACAGAAGCAATCCAGATAATTCTCATTACACACATTTCACTATTCGATGTTTCTAATACACCATTATGTTTAGCCGCGGGAGGTCTCGATTGTGGCAATCGGCCTCTTTGTTGCACATCACTACCGAGCGAACGGATCCCGCCAAATTTTAAATGTCATCGTTCCAATTCGAAATTCAATTACGTGTAATTAATGCGGTGTGTTCCAGTGGCGGAACTGGATCTGTTACCGATTTGAAAACAATGCGCCGAGCGTCGTCGTCGGCGGTTCAAAGATACAACACGAGGTTTTTTTTTACGTTTTAGGCGATGATAGCTTTTATTATGATAAATGTGTAGGCGAGTTTTTGTGGCGCCTTTTTGTGCTAATATAAATCTCAATTTATTCAACTCTTTCATTATGTAAAATTATGTATTTCGATTCACAGTGTCGACATTTTGCTATTTTACCTTTTGTAGGTATATTCGTTCTCATTAATATTAATTCGAATAAAAAATAAGACATGTTTTTATGTGTCAGAGGCAATTAATAATTTATTGCTGTGCGTAAACCAAATAGTTTATTTAGGTGAAAAAAAATAATTAATTTAGAGTTTTATTTTGGAATTCATTTCGGAATTAATAGTTTCCGTTATAACAACGTGGTTGCTATGGCAACAGTAGCCGGAAAAGTAATTATTCAACGGGCTCGGCCCGGAATAGAACTATTGAACAGAAGTTTAGTGTTGAAGACAATGATTCATTGTGTGGAACAGGTATTAGGTACGCGTCTCTACTTAGGAGAACCATGTAAATATAAAATATAGGACAATACTTGATACATGAGTATTTATTTTTCACGGTATACTGATGCTTCTCTACGAACAACCTTCTAATTTTGGTAAAGAAATACTTAAATTTTTCGCTCTGGATGCAAATGCTTGTCTTCTGGGCCAAAATTTGAACCGTAGGTAGCATAAAAATACTAATAAAGCGTGGTGGTAGACCGGCGGTACAGATTCCATAGCTCCGATCTAGTCAGAGCCTCAACTTCAAATGAACAGTTTCTAGATTAGTTTTAGACATTTCTGGCAATTTTAACATCTTAAGGAAACCAGCATGCTCAGATCTTTTAGCTTTAACAGTCCTTAGGTCTCTGACGTAAATTGTTTGACGTAGCCCAATGACTGTCCGTAGCCTTTTGACGTAAAAGGCTACGGACAGTTTAAACTCTAACACCAGATTGGACATCATCATCATCGGCCTAGCCTTTTCCCAACTATGTTGGGGTCGGCTACCAGTCCAACCGGTTTCAGCTAAGTACCAGTGTTTTTACAAGGAGCGACTGCCTATCTGGCCTCCTTAACCCAGTTACCTGGGCAACACGATACCCCTTGGTTAGACTGGCTGTCAGACTTTTTCAAGCTTCTGACTACCTGTGACGACTGTCAAAGATGTAGGAATAACAGCCGGGACCCACAATTTAACGTGCCTTCCGAAACACGGAGGAACTCGTTATGACGAAGATGGTCACCCATAGATTGGACATCAACAATACGAATAGAAAGGAAAATCTCTTTATGTTAAATTACTTAAAACCACCAAATTTCCTTTTAATTCCTAGAAAAGTCTCAACTAGTTCTGAAATCCATGGCCTCCCTAACAAAGTAGTATCACATATTCTAATAATTCCGTACCGTGGGCGGAACTACGTTTAAAACTGAACTGGTTGTATTTAAAACTAAACAATTTGGGGGTGTGGTTGGTTGCCTACATCGTCTACATCGTCACCGACATCCGACAGTGTCTGAGGTGTTAAAACTATTGTTCTCATGCTCTTTACATAACCCGACGTGGATTGATATTCATTTGTCATTTCGGAGATTTGGGTAGCTTTGGCTTGATTTTGATTCAAAATGAGAATTATAGGTACAATATAAAATAGGTTTTCTTGCTGCTCTACCGATTCAGTCTCTGAAATTGAAATTACTAACCTTCTATAGGACAAGTGTAGAGATCAAATACTAGTTTCTTCTCCCTTTTAAGGAGAGCCACAGTGATTTATTTATTGTTGCTTCTGAAAACGTTGTCCGCACTTAGAAATGTAATCCTAAAGTTGCGGTGGTTTGCATGCATAAAGACACCCAGACTTTGATCGTGGATCACACAAACTCTTGTCCTATGCAGGTGTTCAACGCGGGACACGCTGCGCTCAGTGGGTATCTCATGGTGACCTATGTCACTCGGCTATCCGTGCCGTAAGATGGGTTTTCGAGACTACTTATTCAAAAGCAAATAATTGGAGCTATAACTTTCACCACCCGCACATATAACTTTGTATAGTTCACGATATTACAACCCAGTCAGTCAATGAACGTACGAAATATCGCCACAATGTCACTTTCGATCATTATCCTCGTAACTCGATCAATGGAACTTTATATAATTGTAATTGTTTCTAACATTATACACTGTACGGACATTGTATGGCTTCTGGTAATTTTGTTGGGTTTATGAACCTGTATGTCAATGTGCGCGGGCTAAGGACCTGCCCTTGGGCGGTCAACTGTGGCCATGTCACGAATTTATCACACACGAATTTAAACTATATTAAGGAAATTGTAGAGTTCAGTTTTCTTTGATAATCTCGTAGTGCAGGTGATGTGACGTATGAAATTACCGATTAGTGTCGTATACTTGGTTTTCAGGTGAGACTATTGTGATGAAGTAAAATTTGATTGTTGTGGGTGTAGTAATAAGCTCTTTGGTTAGTTCTTGAATAACATTTAATTCAATTAACTTTGAATGAAATTACAAGATTTACTGTTACAGGTAAATCTAATATATAATTTAAAGTCCTTGAACCTTTAGACAATAATTAATATGTTCAAGTATTCAAGGGATTGTATCCACATGGGCTGAAATTAACAAGAATATCAAGGCAACAATTATTAAAGACATAATGATTTTTCAAGAATAACCTGTCAACTAGAAAGATTGTGTTTTTTTGTGGAAATGGTAAAAAAATAGACGGATAAGAGTGAAATGCAGCTGTCCTTGTCCTGCACATTCCTGTCATTTTCTAAATACCTCACATAATGTAATTCGGCAAAGCACCTGATCCATCACGTATTATCCCAATTTCCACTAATTGGTCCTCAGTCACTTCCCAACAAAAACCGAAACCACCAACAAAAATACTTTAATTAGCTTTAAAAAGGCAAATTCTGAACTTACAACACCCCAAAAGAAAAACCTTTACATTTTAGAAGATGGCGTTATAAAGGCAGGTCGACACTCTTCTTTCAACGTGCGAGCACGTAACACCTGCGTCAAAGTGCCTTATTACGAGTTTAAGGGTAGTGTAGCTTATCAACCTTTGAGGGTAAAAGGCTCGGTTTTAGTAAAAAAAAAACATCAAAGCTGGTTGGGAATGTTTTCAGTCGGGCTTTCGCCTTTTTTCAATGGCAATTAGTTAGCGTTTCTGCCGACGCTTCCACCCGCGCCTTGCAATTATAGCGTGGAGTAGTTTGAGGGCGCAGAACTACGAGAGCGCGGATGTGGTATCAACAACAAGTCACTACGGCTACTGCAACAGACTAATTCACGTATAATTTTAATTGGTTTCTGGACCTGACGTTTTGACGCCTTCGCAGGTGCTGTAGTCATTTGTGACGCAAAATAACAATGATATTTTTCATTGTGAAAAAAGAAAGAAAAGACAAACAATGTATTCAGATCAAAAAGGACTCAGGCCACAACTCACTGAACTCAATGTTATTACACCTAAATAAAATTAAAATATTTATTTTACTGGTCTGACTTTTTCTAAACAGAAAGCCCTGCAGAATATCAACTTGAACCACCTGAATAATTTTCCTTCACTAATTTCCAGAGGTCAGACCTAACTTGACAGTTTTTATCTAATTAGAGCTTTACACATTTACAGAACATCAATTAATATTACCGTATCCAAATCACCTAGGTATACATTTCATGACTCCGGAACCGCAAAGAGGGTGTCTTAAACTAAAAAATTATTGATATTAAAACCTCACCGCGTTAATTAAGCTTTTCACTCGTTTAATTTTTTACTCAGTTAACCACAGAGTTTTGGTTAGTGCTAATTTATTTCATTAATTAGCAATGGTTAGTTTTGATCGGCCAAGCGACGGCAATACAAAAAATTGTGTTTTCGTAAACAAATTCTCTTTTCTTTTAACGATTTGGCGCTTATAATTTTACACGTACTTATTAATTTTCCTAGTCAAATTAAACATAGCGTTTCTATAGCAAATTTGTGTTAAATAAATTAATAATTTTCTAAAAAGATTTAATAAAGCTTAGGTACCATTTTCTATAAAATATAAAACAATGATAATGATTATACCGTTATTTATTCTTTAGGTAAGCGGTTTTTAACTATGAATTAGATCATAATACTTAATGAGTCCAAGCTATCTCATTATCTTTTAAACAATTAAGAATAAATGAAAGCGTCAAAACATTGCGTATAAGAATCAGATAAAAAGAAAAATGTTTACAATTAAATTGCATCCGACACCTTTCTAACACTCCGTATGAAGTTGTTGTCCTAAAATAAAAAGAAAATATACCCAAAATTCAAAAGATAAAATCTCATTAAAATCCTACAATCTAACCATTAACTAATTGGTGAGGCCCTTGTGTTATCCACGTCGGTAGAGACAGACATCTTGCGAAGGGACTTGTAATTAAACAGGACACTTCTCAATTTGTTCTGTTATCTTCCACATCAAAGTTGTTAAGAAATACCAACAACGAAAACTCAACTTTACATCACCCAACTTAAGTTCTAATATTTCATCACGCCGATGGAGGTTTTATAAGAGTTTCGGCGAAGTGACATTGCATCGTCGGCTTCGAACAAAAGTGACTTGAAAAGGCAAATGAGCGTCTTCACAAAGTTGAAGCGATTAGCGTTTTAGATGAGGAACTTTGTTCGTTTGTGGCGGAGGGTGTAAAAATGAGGGTGTTATGAGTGTGTAATCAAACACCATAAATATAAGAAGACAAAGTGGAGTACTGCGCAAAGAAATTGTAAAAGTAAACGCTGTTATAATAGGGTTGGTAAACGAGCTTGTATTGAAATACAGTGAGATAGGTGTGTTGCTGAGAGCAATAGTTTTGGAGAGTCTGTTTCATCATTTCTCTATATCAAAATGTCCTACCATCTGCGGCTGAAAAATTGAAATCTCAAAGCCGTAAAGAATAAATTACTATTGCATCACAAAAGGTCAATCAAGAAGCCAAACCCCGTGTACATGAAACAATACAACACTTAACACGAACAAAACAATTACATTATTTTCTCAAAGGACATTGTAATCTCACTCCTTTTTCTAACAATCCATTGAAAAGTTGCTAAATGTCACTCTCGACAACACAACTTGAACAATCATGATTAAAGCTTTGTCAAAAAGAGTTGTGTAATAAACAGTACAGGGACATTTAACACCAGTATTGTCGCCATCGAAAACAAAACTTTCAAATCGACGACAAAAGAAGAAACTCTTAACTCTTCTGATTCGTCTTGGCGAGCCACCTTGCATAACTTCACGATCCAAACAGAAACTTGGCACAAACAAAAAATGATGAAATTGAGTGTAACTCTTAATTACATAAAAGTGAATTATTACCGCCGCCCTGTAATATGATTCTTTGAAAAATATTCTGGACTTGGCCACTTTTGTTCTAATGAATAACTTCTGAAGGTCTTCAAGTTTCTGATTAAGTCATAGCAACTTTTTGAATTCACAATGCGTTAGCTAATGTTTTCGATCTTTCAATAATGTATTGTTTTTGAGTTATGAAAAGGTAAACATTATTTAACTTTATATATTATTTTAGTTGGAATTTCTTACGTTTGATTGGAACACAGTTATGAAATGTCTTATTATCGAAATATTTCCGAAACTATATTAGGGTTATTGAGATGTTCAATAATATAGATTATGTAGAACAAGTATTAAAGTTTCTTCGTGAATTATTAAATGATAAGAAAAAATCATAATATCATAAATAACGTATCCCGATCTAAAAACTTACAAATGTACAAAACAAACAGTAACAGTAGAATGTTTTTATTACATTACCATTTACCAAGCACATTGCCATAAAAAAGCCTTCTACAAGGAAAACAGAGAATGATCGCCCAAAAATATTTACCTAGTCATCTACTCGAGCAGAAAGTATTAAAAGCATTTACAATATAACGGTACATGTTAAGAGAGACGTGAATAACTATAATGACACGCGTAACTATGTGATTACACACTGTTCCGGGTTCCGTACACTCACGACCTATGAATAGGCAATTTACTTCTGTTTGCTGTCTGCCTTCACAGATATCTTACAATCTTCATTCTTAATAAACCACACCAATCAACGTATTCAGAATGCCTTTAAAATACCAAACAATGCACTATGACTTGATTTACCACAACACCTTTGCCGTCGTAAAACTTTATAAACAGCGCTCAAAACCTCGCTCACAAACCTTTTTTTACTCCTCTGTAATACCAAACAAACCTTAAAACCATGACCTTAAAGCTCAAATTACTCCAAAGTTCACTTGTCAAGTATGCAAATAATAAAACATTCGCCTGTAACGGCTGATTTATGATGTGGTTCGGACACCCAAGGAACAAAAACTTGGTATCAATAGAACAAGAAACACAAATGAATGCCTGTTACAATACACACTGTAATTGTTTAGACAAAAGCATTAACTTCGAGACTATTGTGGGTAACTAGCCGGCTATTGTTACATGACTCTGAACCTTAAGGAAAGGTCACAGAGCTTTCTTTGGAGAGAAGTGATGAAGGACTTTAAGATGTTACGGATCTGGTCGAAAGTAAGTAATATCTTGAGCCATCAAAGCTTTCGCCGATGGTTCTAAAGTTAATTTTTATGACATCTATACACAATAGAGGTACATTATGAAAGAAAGACATTCCATAGCCGTGTCAACTATTCTTAACTGTTGTTTTAAGGTCCTTTGGCGTTTCCACTGTGTGCTTTTGAATTTTTGGTGTCTACATTACTCCCCAATTGTTTTGAACAAAGATGTTTGTGGACATGTAATTATTCTTTCTTTAATTTTCTGTGTAGTACGAGGTCACGGGTCTGCTGCAGTTTTAGTTTGGTCAAGGTAATTTGTGTGTTAATGTTTTGTATTTTTGGGTTATTTTCGATTGCGTTGGAGATGTCGTGCTGTTTCGGAACCGCAGTAAGGAGTATTGTGTAATTTTGCTTGGACATAATGATGACGAGACAACGGACCTATAGCAGTTAGTTCTGGAAAATTTTACGGTTAGTACCATTAGTGTTCAATGTAATAGAAATGTAGTTAGTCATGTCTTTATTTGGGAATAATTTATTGACCGCCGTTACCATTTGTTTTCTTTGAGTTGTAAATATTTTTAGTGCTGCCATTATTGATTGTGCATTGTATCCAACAGTTGTTTGACCTCGTATTTGGTCATAAGTAATTAGTGTTTCTGTTAATTTGTTAATTGGATATAAATATGTTGTTAAGAATAGATTTTTCAGTATTGTTTAAATAACATGAAAAATTGAGCTTACCGTAAAAACACGAATATTGGAACCGACAGTAATTGAACAAACCTAAACAATTTTGTTGCAAACGTCTGTTATAATTTCGATTAAGTATTTGCTTTTTTAGCGAAAACATCATCTTTGGAAGTTTCAACTATCATGGATCATGAGATACAGCCTGGTGACAGACTAACTCACAGTACCGGAGAAATAGAGTTCAGTTTTTGCCTTTCGAGTACGGAATCCTAAAAACCTACTAGAATCATTCACAAAAACTAGACGTACAAATCAAGCTCTCAAACTAATACCCAACTAGGTACATCACTAAAGCTCAGACACTGTTTTCATTAGCATATTTCCAATCTCAATTTAAATAGTTGAATTCCCAATCATAACTTTCCGAACGGACTGTGAAAACGATTTTTAAATTTCCCGCCAAGACGGAGGGTGGAAAAAAAGAAAATAGAAAAAAAAACAATCAATTAGGTGAACTGTCATCGGCAGCGGCAAGGGAAAATGATAAAAGTCCAAGTTTCGACAAAGATGTTCGTTATACAGGGCGACGATAACATTGATTATTGATTTGTTTTTTTTTTCGACATTGTTAAGGCTTGTGTATGTGGCCAAGTGTTTTACTTGTATTATTTTTAATAGAGATTTATGTGTTCTGTGTTTTTGTACTTATATTGTACCTATTTGTTCAAGTGTGTTACGGACTTTGAAATATTGAATAGAAAATATTTTCATTTTGATATTCGTAACGGGCTATTAATGCTATTTAGAATACTCATCCGATTTTTCAATCGCCAGATTACTACCTGAGGAATAAATATGGCCGTTTGACATATTTTCCATACAAAAGCTGTCAAAACGTCAAACTTATTCGTCAAATAAAACTTATCTGGCGATTGAAAAATCATCATGATGTACCTAACATTTTATTTGATAGACAAGGATATTTTTTTTACAGTAATTCACCATTTACCAAAATTTTGTATTCAAACATAAAATCTACTAATAGTATCAAATCAAAATCAATAAGTCTCATTTCCCAAAACCTACCATTCTACCGATACTTGACGTTTATCCCAATCTACAACGACGGTAAACTATCCGCTAATTGCACAAAACATCCCTCAATACAAAACAAACATAGAAAAACGCACAAAAGACAGATTAGGGAACATCCAGATCGTATTTAAGATAAATGAGTATTTTCGCTAAGCGCGGCTTTAGATCGAAGACGATAAAGGGCAGATGTGTTCCGACCTTATGTGACGTCACGAAGCTATTGGACCATTTCGAATTAGTTTTTTTTTTGGACACCGATTGTCATAATAAAATTATAGTCGGTGGTAGGTGGAACATTCCGGGCCTTAGATGAACTAATATATAATAAACAACATATTACCATAGACTTGTGGTTTTGAATTTTTTAGAAAAAGTTATAATTAATTATGATGTTTTACTTTTTAGCTTAAACACCAAAGTGTTGAAAATTCTTTGCTGCTTACTCAACGAGTTGCTTAGGGGCAGATACGCAGAATTTTGGAAATCCAAACCAAGATTATAGAGACATTATTTTTTGCTGTTTTTCAGGATTTTACTTAAGCCTACACATTTTTATTCTATAGGCAACAATAGACTATTTCTTTTCAGTATACATTCGCCCTACGAACCAGTATAAATATAAGTACACACGCCTACGTAACACAAATTACGTAAAGCAACACACGAAGTTACAAACATGACCCAGTTCCATATTCTTATAGAACACAATAGCCCAAACATTTATATGTAGCACAATAAAACACAAATGCTCTTTATAATTGCGCTCACAATACAACCAATAGGATTAAGTCTTTGCGATACACTTCACCTAATTGGCAACAATCGACCGCCATTTTAAAATAGAGTTTGAATTTGAAAATTGAAAATGGAATTATAAGATGTAACGACTTTTGCCGCGGTGCACGGTGTTGGAATACAGATTTGATTTTTTTATCTGTTTTTTAAATAATAGTAAACTGTTTTGGCTTTAACAGCAACACAAATAGCACAGTTTATAGTCAAAATTATCATTAATGATTATAATAGGTCATAAAATATGGCTCTTATTTTTTCTGTTCCTTATTTATGTTAGTCAAGCTAGGTGAACGGATTTAACCTGAAAGCTAGTTTTTATTCCTGTGAATGTCAGAGCAGTATCAAAAGGAAAACTATAATTTAGTCTGATTTTAATCTAATTTTTGTTTGTAGTTATTATGTCTGCATATTACGTAAAGATGTCTTGAGAATCGCACCTGTTAAATATTTTAAAAGAAATATTTTGACAGCACATTGCAGTAATAAATACTTTGAACGTTACTCATTTAGAAACATTAAGTAGGCCATTCAGTCTTCTCCCTCACAACTAAAAAAAAAATCGAACCAAATACTAAAGCTATTGAGCGCCATTATAAAATAATTTAAGTTTCGCTTTAGGTACATTTAAAAGCGCTTTTCTATCGAATATCATGAAAAGCCGTGACCAAACAAATTATTGAGTCAAAAGTTGAATACATTGTATTTCTATCCCGCTTTATCACATAGCTCTATCCTCGTCACGTACTGTCGGACATATTAAGGGTACAAGTATAAGCTGCTTATTGTATTTTTATAGTTATTTTGATCGTCGCACACAAGGTTTATTGTGTGGATTATCCTATATGAATACGGAATGGGGTATTACAATATTGTGTCTCGATGTACACAGCTGATGGTTCACGAAACAATGGCCGGCCGTGTTTGCGAATCGCCGGTAAAACCTTCTGTTCGAGTTTTATGTATTTTTTAATAACTCGTAAATATGTTACGATTTTAATTGATAATGTATTTCAATTGGTTATGTTATTGTTAATGGATTTAATAACTCTTATGTATTCATATGTGTAACGTCTATTTATATCTGTGAGGTAATTCTTTATACTAATATTGTTAATGCGATTGTATGCGAGTATGTTTGTATAAGTGTATGTTTGTAAGGCCTTAACGACTGAAAAAAATTCGATGAAATTTGGTATAGATGTAGTTAATATCTTGGATTAACACATAGCCTTATCCGACTTTGTTAAAAGAGGGCGGAGAGTTCTGTAAATATAACCGACGTCGAAGCCGAAGCCGCAAGCAAAAGCTATATCATCACTCTAGATTGACACTCATCATGGATGACAAGACGCTCTTAGTTTACATTAAAGGATCGTCGTAATAATAAATAGTACGACATTAAATCAGAATTACTCTAAAGCATTTCACTCTTCCATTTTCCAGCAAACCTACGAAAGTAGTTATCAAATGTACAGTGTAGTTTAGACGGCTAGAATGATAACATGATAATGGTATAACACAGCCGTGATAATATTTTGAACGTTGGATATTAAGGATTCTCCCTTACATAAGATCAGGTTTTTGAAACAGTGAGGCGGTTAGGTGAGGCATTGACGAAAGTATTTAGGGTACTAGTTAACAGCTTTAAATAAGTAGAGTATATAAAACCTTGCAGCCATTTAAGTTAAAATTAGGTTATTTAAATTAAAATAATCGGCATTAAACAAAATATTAAACACAGACACCAGCACAACATATATATCTTACACCTATCACACCTCAAGCTTAAAAAACAAGAACAAATCTAGTGTGTAACTTTTAAAACCCTTTAGTGGCCATAAATCGAACGCCATAAATGCCACCATTGACAATACCGAATTAAATGTAAACCCGCACGTAGGAACACAAAAAGTAATGGGTAACGATACAAATAGAAATATTCTCTTTACACGCATTCACGTATAGACAATTGGTCCCTATAAATCATAGACTTGACAAGAAAACACGGCTGAACAAACTTAACTAAACACCCCTAAAAGAAACAAACATGGCATTCACAACCTTATCTACAAGTGCATAAGGTTTATAAGTATGTGCAGGAGTGTTTTTTGTAATCATGCACGCAACACGCATTCGCCGCCCTAGCGTTTAAAAACGACTTCAATCGAGTTTCGCGTAAATTATGGGACAACCCTGAACAATGCGAAGAAAAAAGCACCATTCGCTAATGGATTTTGTTCTCAAAAATTAATTTGGGGGTACTTGACAAAACTGTATGCACCCAATCAGATGTCACCCTTAGTTAGGGTTGAGCCTTTGTTGCTGTTGTGGGAGAGTTGAAAAGGTAAGGAATACGCAAGTTTGGGTAAAAAGTATGTTTTTTGATCTGGCTTCAATATGACTCCTAGACTATTGTTTTTACAGCCTCTAAACGTTCTTACTAATTTAGGAAGACAAGAGAACAGCGGGATGCTAATGTAGACACAATATGTTTCTCAGCGGTTACGGTTACCACTTACGTAATTATGCAGTTAGTTCAAATAAAAAAATCTTAAAATAACATAACAGCTATTTATCCTACTTGCGTTTGCTGCTGCAATTATAACAAAAGCTTTAAATTTCAATTTGGTTTGGTTTAGAAAAGATAAATAAATCCCCACAAAAGGGTTTTCATTAGTTCTTAATTTATTACAGCCCTATCCACCCTTATTACCTAAGGGCGACAAAACTTAGATCTCCGGGTTACAGGGTGAAGTGGAATTGTTTCACAGCCCTAGCCCCAGCTAACTTTTTAATTTATTAACGAAGGGTTGCCACTCGTAAAAATTACTTTTATTGTTTGTAACGACGTCTCGGCCTACGTGATAACAATGTATATTAAATAGTTTTTCTTTTGAATCAGTGTTGTCGTCGACCAGCGTATCTTGAGCTGTGATTTTGTAGTTGTTGTTACTTATGGAGGGTAGATGGATCTGGTTGATTTTTATTAAAGACTCCGCGTGTGGCAATGATACAATGTCAAGTGTGTTTTGTTATTAAGTTTATGTCCCGCTAAAGGTTGAGACAACGAGCTATGATGTGAGAAACCTGTTCCATCAAATTGTTTGTGTGATTTAGTGCACTGGGAATGCTTTTTAGTGACGTTTATATGCGATGGTTAGACAATGATACGGTCATAAATTCAATTTTGGAGTACTAGTAGTTGTTAGAAACCTGTTTATAAGTTTTCGCAGCTCATTATTATTAGTTGAAATTTTGTTTTATTCTTTAGACCTTAATTGAGTTGTAGGTGTTATAATGGGTTGTTAATTAAAATAAAGAATGTTATGTCGAGTTAAAGCAATAAAGATTATTATCAGAGCTGTTAATTTCTGTCTCGACACGTTCTTAAAAGACATTTATAGGAAAGACATGGGTTTTCAGCAGATCCTGAAGATATATATGAAATCAGTTTTGACTCAAAGCTAAAGCAGAAGCAGCTGACCTATCTAGAAAATGTAATGGCTAAACCGGAGAATAAGATACATAATGGAAAACCTAAGCTGATAAAAAACAACAAACTACTCCAAAGCATATAAGACCTATCGTTCGTTTAAAAACGGGACAACCTATAACAAAGAATAAGAAAAAAAACTAAATAAAATTCCGGTGTACCCACAAACCCTTCACAAAATAACAATCTATAACTTTTACGGCGTTGAATTGAAAACGGGAACTTCGGTAAACCGAATTTTACTCCGTATTCAAACGGGTTTAAGAGGGGCAGACATTATCGACACGGCGACACCACTCCGCCGAGGCCCACTGTTGATTCTATCAAAAATCTCCCCGAACCACGCGGTCCTGGTAATGTATGGAGATTTGACGGAGAAATTTATTAGGAATAACATTGAAGTTCAGTTTTGTTGTGGTCCAAACATAACTTGATACTATTTTACTTGTTTCCTCCCGTGGTAGGTAAGCTTAGAAGTGAAAAAACCATAGTTTTGCATACTCCTGCTAATTCACCATCCAGAATTGAATTCAGGCTCAGTAATAAAATAATTTATATCATGGAATATAATATAAATTTTATAAGGTGTCCATTCGAAGCAAAATTTAAACTGGTCTAGAGACCACAAGAGCTAATGTACAGAACAGTAATCTAATTGAAGTTTATTTTTTTGCTAGAATCTTTTGGAGAACGATTTTCTCCTCCTCCTCGGATTATTTTCCTCATTGCTGAGTCCTAATCACCCATCTGTTTACCGATATTCTTATAATTATTTTTAGGCTTTATCTCTTGTATAACGGTTTAGGTAACTGGTACTCTGAGCACCAATTACAACATACTAGATTCGAAAACTTCATTAAAACTGTTCGTTGTTCTCAGTATATGAAAATAATGAATCTAGAAGGAGAGCGTCGAATGTAACGACATTCGCGGGAGTGTGGGTCATTGAGTCCCAAAAGTAAAGGTCTATTCGGGAAAAGGTCAGGTTGATGTGAAATATATTTTTATGTAAATGTTGTGCCGATGTCGGCACAATGTCTCTGTAGATCTGTTTTGTAATGCCATACAAATATACAATATATCTATACAGGAGTATTATTTGCTTTGAATATAGGAGTGCCAAAATTGTATGGCCAAACCTGAGTTTAATGTATTTTTTTCTTAGAATTAATAAAATATTTAAAAGCTAAGTCATTCATTTGGTTCCAACGCAGAATTAAGGCTAAGAACGTAGAAACAAGGGGATATTGCGATCTATGCGGTGAATTCAAAATCAATAAGTCTAAAAAAAATTGGAAAATGTTTATTTACATAATGAATCAACATAGAAAGTAATAAAAATACAATTACCATTTCAAGTCGGTAACCACAAAAGTCTTATCATGGAACTCTCAACAGTTTTCTCAAGAGACCTTAGATATTTCGCAACGAATCGGCCGTTCCCAATTGTATGAAAAACCTTACCAGATGTAAATAACATAGGCAGAACGGTGTCCAATTTAAACCGGCATTCACAGGAGTACATTCTGAAGTATTGCGAGGGTCAAGTAAAATTGGTGTAACCACGGTATTATTATGTCCAGTTAATCTGGTCTGGAAGGTAAGGAGGATTAAGCCCTAGGTAGGGTCAGGTTACATTGGATGTATTGCAGGGTACTTTGTGGTCGATATTTTATCCATGCTTGTTAAATTTCATTGTGCCTGTAAGATTTCAACGTGCTATTTATTCCTGAGGTTTGGTTATTTCATTTGTATATTACCGTATAATCCAGACTTTTTATAGGTTTGAATTGACATCAATAGGTAGGTAGAGGCATCACAGATCCTTGTACCATTGACAATAAGAAATCAACATGACTTATTGTGAATTAATTTTATTCATATCAACAAAGTTGTCTAAAGCTAATTTAAAAGGCAACTTTTAATGTCTATAATAATGAAAAAAAACTAATAATCACTTTCAGTATTTCACCACTTTCAGAAATTAATTCTATCTCAAAACTAATGCCACAAGACTCGACCAGTTTTATACAAAATCCGGAAATACCAATCCAACATAAATCACATCACAATAGTCAAACCGTCCAACATGTTGCGCACCTTGATCTGCGCGCGCGACTATTGTTGCCCATTAATGTCAGAAATCCCTATTATTTAGGCGATCACCTGCCATACTAGAATATTATTATCTTCGTAAAACTATTGCCCAATGTGTTTTATAATAATCTTCAACTGAATACTGAACTACCATCTACCATCAATGACAAGGAGAATAGTAGATCCATAATAGAAGAAAGTCGTTGTTTCTTGTACCAAAATTCATTAGAAGCACTTTTGTTTTTGGGTGTAACTGAGCGAAAACAGATTAAGTACAACTATTAAGAAATTAAACAAGCAACCGTGACGGCATATTTACAAAAGGTCTCTAGACAATCTGAATACTGATTGTCTAACAAAACCAAACAGTACTCTATTATTTCAATACAATCGCACCACGCGGTTATATGACGCTAAAAATCCAGTGACAATAACCATAAGAAAGTCACCAAAAACAGTACACAATACAAATAATTTGTGGAGAGAATCAACCCGCTGTGACGCCCGCATCTGATGGTGTAGGCCACAAAACTAAAAGCCGTAGGTTAGCGGAAGCCACCCTTTTGTACAACACAATGAGTTATTTATGTATTACAAACGACACAAATCGCCGTATCCAGAAAATGTACGCAAAACAATTGTTGAAGCACCCCGCGGATCTATCCGTAATGACTAGGAAAGGTGTGGAAAAATTACCGTATTTACTGCTGGTTTTTTATATTTTCAAGCGATTATGAATCCTTTTGCATTTGAAATAAGAGTCAGGGATAATTCTATTGGTCTGCGTACAAAAGTTTGTCAGGGTTCGAAATTGTCAATGCAGTTTAGCCAGTGAAAGCAACAAAAATTGCTTCGTATTTCTTCGGAGTAAGGTTGCAAATTGAAAAGCTTACGAGAAATATATCAGGAATAATGTTTTGTGTATTTATTTTTATTTCTTCACTTGTAAAGGATCATTACTGGCTATTGTTGGGTAATTTCACGCGTTTGGGCGACACTGCGGGTGTTTGGCGCGAATTTAGCGGGAATTTCATTATAAAGGTTTGCATGCGAAGGTAAGTATTGTCCACCATTTTTGTGAGCGGTGGCATTTGGTTACTGTGAAATACACAAAGGTGAATGGAGTCATCATTGTGGTCTGTATGGAAATAGAGCATCTATTCCAAAGGTTGAATATGGTCATTTATGTTGTTGCCTTGTTGTACATGTCAGACAGTTCTTGTTTGCTGATTACGGTGAAATTGGTAATGCCTTCGTTTACTCTTTGTTGTATGACAAATGTGTTTGAGCTCGATCTCATAAATCTGCTTCTTAAATAGCCCTTACTTATAATACAGAGTGAGGAACTACAATTCTTCCGATTAGACGTTGAGCAAGGACAATTATTCAAGTTCAGACAATCAGTCAGAAACTAATTGAAATTCCAAAAAATCAAATTCCACTACGTTGAAATCATCTTCCGAAGATATGAGTCATAAAACTAACAATATCCAAGTGAAACCACAGGCAGATCATGTCAATGATGAAAAGACGGAAGACAATCAACTAAAGCACACTCCATACGGATGTCGACATGCCGCTATTGGCGAGGCTGGAATTTTGCGTGTGAATGCATATTTATGCGATCCGTGGGCTGAACCCACAATACCGGTGAAACTTATGAGGATTAATGTTTGAATTACTAAGTTATTGGTCGTACAGTTTTGTTATAAATTTTTGATTGTGCGAGTATGGCATGTGTGAAATTATTTTTGTCATTTATTTCTTTCCCAATTTATTCAATATTTAAATTCTTAGAAATTCGCTTTAAAGTTTTGAATGGGCTTCTTATATACTTAATTTTAGTAGTTTGCTCGAAGCTCTTAACAAAGCCTTATAGTTTTGTTAACAAGCACTAAAATTAAGTTTCAAATAAATAAGACTTCTAACTGATCCTTATCCGTATTCAAATCCCAAGCCACATATTTATTACCCAAAACAAAGCACCAATCGGAGACGCCGATTTAAATTCAAACGTCGAACAGGCTGCGCGTGCGCATGTGTGTGTGCGGCGACACTGCGTCTGCGTGGTCGCTGTGGAATGTAGCGGGCAGGGGGAGGGGGTTCGAGTCCCGTGAGGTGACTAATGTCAACGATTTCCTAAATGATTTTTTGTTTCGAAACAGAACCGAATCGGTTGGCTTGTATCTGTATGGCTTTATCTCGCAGATCGAAGATGCTTTTATGTTAGGCTATTTTTTATTGTTCAATCTGTTAAACACCTGCTCTTGTTTTGTCTTCAAAATTTTCAGTTATGTTTTAGTTTAAGAAAGAGAAAAATCAAACACTTTCTCCAATGATAACGTCATCTGGATATATCACTAATTCCTCTAGTTCCCACATTTCTTAACCATAAATAAACCGTAATACTCAACAATTTTAAATAATACCCACAATAGGCGAGTTTTCAACATTAGCTCCGTACTTTATTAACATATAACCATCGAGGTGCCCAAATTAAATAATAATTCAACGGAACCTGTCTGGAAACGTTTAAGAAATGATAATACTCTTTGAGGGTTTCTCATAAGTAAATTATCTGCTTTGTGACGATGGTTAGGCGACATACAAGATGTTTTAGAATCCTATGTTACAACTTTAATCTTGACTCGGACCACAAAATGTTTGTATAGATTAACTAATAAAGTTTGGGGTCCCGTCATTTTTGTTGTTAATACTTTTATATTTTTTTTTTAGTCTAACCTGTTGAAATGTTGAGGTTTTCTCTTACCATGGTATAAAACTTACAAATGATAATTTTCTGTCATGTTAATCTGACTAAGCACAACTTGATTTATGTTTTTATTTTTGATGCTTTATGCGAAGAACAAGACATTCAAAGCAAAATACCCAAAAATGCGTATTTATTGGCAACTTGATAGTTACAAAAAAAGTCCTTTGAATGAATGTTACAAGCTTATGTTCATCCAATTTGTATCCTACAATATCCAGAACCCTTTAAATCGAAATGTTCACACTTGACCGCTTTTATTACAATAAGAACTTTACGCTTGCTTCTCTACCAACAGAATAGGCTATGATCACCAACCCACTCGTTCCAAAGCCTCGAATAATAACATTATCATGAGAACCACAAGCTATACACTCATTCAAACCTCCCACACGAAAAGCTAAGCAAAATTCAACTCTATAGCTTCAGCAATAAAACTTCCAACTTCCTCAATCAAAGGTAGAGTTATCTTGGTGTATTAGAGTACATTTTTAAGCGTCTTTGTCGTTTGATCACTGCCCGAAGTGCCACAATACTTGCTATAGACGCATTCAACCTTTTTGGTAACAGTTCACCTTATAAAACCTCACTGTGCAGTGAAAAGAAATAAAAGAAACGAATCAAAAATGTTCAGAAATCAAATTTGAAAGTTATTGGAGCTCAATGAGCGTGTTTATTATGGCGTGGTCTTGGCAGTGAAGGGAAATTATAAGAGTTTATGGTTGGTAGGCTTTTAGTAGGTTTGTGTGATACTGTATTATTTGCATACCAAAATAAGACCTCAGCGTTCCTAACAACATAATTTGCTGAATAAATTATCTGTATCACCAAATTATAGAGGTATGTTTCGGAAAATCTGTAAATGGCGTGTGTCTAGTTTTATCACCCAAAAACCGTTTCATGATTACAAACTCCCAGGTTTTGACAGGTGTTCATATTTGAACACAGCATGTATATGATTACTCTATCTTTCTTTAATTTGCCTGTACGGTTTCCCAATTCGCATCACTATTTGTAGAGCAGGTTCCTACACTAATCGGAGTACGAGATACCTTCTCTGGCCATTTCTTTTAATCTGCGAACTGACAGTTGAATCACTAATCGAAATAATTATGACAAATAACGCTCATATAAAAGTGAAGATATTTCTAAAAGGAAACTCGATAAGGCCTTTTTGACATCAAACCAAAAGATGCGCATAAAAGGATATCGATAAAACACATATTTTATCGAAACAATATGACACTTAACCGAGTCAATGTATCGATTCACAATTGTTTTGGAAATAAAATCGATTGTCATTGCATAGTATCGGCTCATCTCACGACTGTCATAATCTCGGTGTTGCCATCGACGCAAAATATTTACGAAAATAATATACAGGTTGGCCGGTGCTGCGGGAACACTTTTGATCTTGTTAAGGTGTGGTTTCATGGATGCGATTTATAATACAGTACAAAACTGTCTGATATGCACATCAAGCATTATTTATACGAACTATAGATTCTTTTCTTGAACGTCCCCCACAAATTTAATCCATGTGACTCCCGGTTTCATAAACTTTCTAATCTCAGACTCAAAGTGACCGGGACTGGACACCAGTCCCGGACAAGCTTTCCTGGATCGCACAAACACTAGTCCTACGCGGAGATCGAACGACATGGACTACGACTATGACTCGACATGGGTTTGGCGTGATGACCCTCGGCTATCAATGCAGTCTAAAAATAAACACCTGGCTTAGTATAATTTCAGTAAAAAGCATGTCCTTAAACTCAACCCTAACAGAAATCTGTCCAAGTTAACCCTCAGATATCACTCATACAGTACTCAATAAAGTACCCAAACCAAATCGAAACTTCAGAACAGCACCTTAACGTAACCGTGATACGTTTGATAACGCGGCCGCTTAAGATTCACTTATTGTTCGATACGCTTTTAAGATGAAGCTGATAACACTCGATGTTGACAAAAGACTCGGCCGACCGCCGCCGTGTCATAATTCAGGGTTCCTTGGACATTTTTGGAAGAGGTTTAGGCTGTAGGTCGAAAGCTCTTCATTAATAGAGATCTTATAGCAATGGTTTTCTCAAGTTTAGGGTAATTGTTTTAAGTAAGTAGTAGAAATAGACTTGTTTTCCGTTTGAGTTAAGTATTGCGGTTGCGGTTGATAAGACTGCCATACAGGGCCGGTTCAGTAAAAAAAAAATTCGTGCTCTGCAATGTTAAAACTACAAAATTAGCAAACCTACTTAGAGAAAAAGTGAGAAAAGTAGAAAATATGTTTCTACTCCTCCCTTTAAAATAGGGTCAATTTTTACGTAACATTCATAAATCGTATTTATTTAGGTTTTAAATTACCTACACATACGGATCTGATTGGAACACATCCTCATTATCACCCATCATTTTATTGACACCTAATTATTTGTTTCGTAATTTATAATTTTATTTTAAGTTTAGCTGCACATTTGTGCACAACTCTTATGAAAAGTCCCTAATTTTTTACAAGAAATTAGTTGATATTCCAAACGTTTGCTCAAGAATTAAAGATATTCTTGACTCGAGTAATGAAAGGCAATTCAATATAATACGCAGTACTCGAATTTATAACACTACTTTAAAATACACCTTTTTTCGAACCAGGTCGGTTAATAATTCACATCACTTTGACATAACATATTATGATTAATTCCCGTGTCTGTGTTTATCTTGTCCTTTACCAGATCCCTTTGTTCATCATTTGTTTCATATCGTCACGGTTCTTTAATAAAGTGGCGTAAGCAATAATATCTTAAACTCGGAGGCCTTTGTTTCTGATTCCATGAAGTGAAAAGTTAAACAGGGTGATTGTATTTTTATGAAATTGTGTTTTCGTACCTTTATTAAGCGCACATTCAGTATCAAATATTATTTGATGACTTCTTCGATATTGTTTCCTAAACATATTTCGGAATTTTGCCGACAAACTGACTTACAGTTTGTTACGTTATATTTTAGCTATAGTCTAAAAAAACATCTCTAGGATTAGAAGTAAGTTCACGCATTAAGATTACCAAAAAACTATTACAGCTAATATGAAAATTAAACTTCACAAATACGAACCTAGGAAGACATTTTGCGGCCAGCATTCCAAACATTTTATATCAACCATGTCTAATAACCTTATAATCAGCCATAACTCAGACCTCTACAAAATCATTCCGACAAATAATATTAATTTATCAATGCTAACCTTAAAATGACAACCCTTTTCACGGACTTTTTTTATTTTAACGCCAAAACAAACCACAGTACGGCCTTGGATCTTAATACGTTATGGAATAGTCCCGGATGTGCCTGGACTTATGTTTGATTCTTTCTAATTTTTTTCATCGATATAATTTCACGAAGTATGGAAAGGAAGAATTGTTTCCTATCTGACCGGTACTCATTTAAAATCGATCTCGATTAATCTATTTCGATTGCAAAGATTTGAAATTACTCAATTTAATAAAAATTGAGGACTATACGAAAAAAAATTAGAATAAAAATTGTAGTTTAGCACATTTTCTCAACAAAAAAAAGAACACTATCCTGTGACATTGTGACATATTAAAAAAGTGGATGGACTTTCAAAAACAAATAACCATTCCCATTTCATGTATATCATAAAATTAAATATTTATTCTCAAAAAAAGACACGTAAATACAAAAATATTCGTTATTAAAACCAGATCCTCGATTCTTTAATTACGTTAACCGTATCCAATGCGAATTTATTAATTTGGGTTGAATGTCAATAAGCTGCTTACTTCACACCGAGTATTATTCCAAAGGACGTTTATTTTAATTTTGAAGCCTTAAGATATTGTTTTGGCGCCCAATTACTGTCAACTTAACTTACACTTATTATAAACTAGCTGATACCCACGGGCCCGCCCGCTAAACATCGAAAATAATCCATCGCAAACATAAACTCGGAATAAAATCTATTCTTTGTTTAATTTCTGGTTGTAAACTATCTGTGTACCAAGTTCCATCGAAATCTGTGATTTTTTGCGTGAAAGGGGAATAAACATTCATGCATACAAACTTTCGCGTTTACAATATTATTAGAACTAAAAAATAGAACGGCCTTCTTTTAAAATAACGGAGTATTTTTCTGGGGAGTATGAAGCGCCATGTCTTCTGCGGATGAAACATATTAAATGAAAGTACCAGGTAACCATATCAGGGGCTGTCTACTATTTTCATAGCATTTTAAGTGACACCACCAAAACATAACCCTTATTCCGTCACAGTAGAGTTGAGAATACCCCAATAATATATCATAGATGATGACCAAAAATTCTAAGACAAAAATTAAATGGCCTTACAAAGTATGATGCTATCCCAAGAATTTCCGAACGACTCCGAAATCAAATTAATGTTTTACGAGCAATATTTATTTATGGTTTTTGTTAAATAGATCCGTGTAATTAAGTCTGTTTTGAATGTCGATGGAATATAATTAAACCCGATTGATCTTTAATGATCGGTAAGTCATTACAGTTCTGACAACCAGTCTTGGTTTAAGCTACTGAGTTACTCAGTGATGTGCGGTGTGGAGGTCAGAGAGGCAGCTGTTATACGTAAGATCCCGTATGAGCTAAATCTAGTAATACTGGAAATTGATAGGTAGGTACGTAGCTTGGGGGAAGGCCGTATTAAAATATTGTACAAAAACCTCCACTTCAAACCAGATAATATATCAAAAATACATCTGTCGATCAGGATAAATACTCGCACGGAAGCAGTTAACTTTGTTTAATACCACCTGGGACCCACTACCAACTCTCATATTAAACCGAGTACGTTAGTAGAAGCAAGACAGTGCAATTGAACTCGTAGAGCGGCGTCTCTTTCACACATATGCAACAGTTTTCCTTCAAAAAGCTGAGGTAAATTTCAAAAGATCTTTATAAACAAATTGGGGCAATAAACACATGAGTGAGAAAGATGATGTTTCAACGACCAATACTCTAATTGGTCGATATCTCGTAAACAGGTACGCGATCATTGCTTTCAAAACCTTAATTAAAAACGGTTTATGGTCCCAATAAATATGTCCGAATGATATAAAGGTTTTCTTCGAGTCAGACGAAGAATAGTTGCTTTGAATTATTGTTTGTGTGATTGTTGATGTACAAGAATACAGCGTTTTGTACGGGTGTTCTTTGGATGTTATTTTCTAGACAGCTTTGTCTATCAATAAATGTCTGCGTTGTGGTTTTCGTTGTTTAATCGTAAGGACCAGATCCTCAAGACTTTAGTTATCCTTTTCGAATCGGTCAATGGTGAAGTGACATGTGAACCATACACGTGTCTATCTAGAATTAGAAGCTAATGGTTCTTGCCTCAACATTAGTAAGTGTTAAACGTTTTTTGAGACAAAGGGACACTTGTCGACTAAAAAGTACCTAGAAAATACCTTGTTGTTTCCAAACTGTAGAAAGCGCACTAGAATAAGATGAACACCTTATCTCCTAAAGGCTTTCATATTTAATCAGAGATATGCAGAGTTGAGAAAAAGACATCAATAGTATTTATTATACCTACGTGTATGACCATAGTACTGATGTCTTCAAGATAAGCACGTTTCACCAGTACCAATTAAATTAACATATTTGTTTTAAGAGACTGGTCTATATATTCCTAACTCTGCATGGGACAGTAGCCATCATTAGCCGGGCCGCGAACTTACGACACCAATTAAATTGGTGTCTATATATCATTTGGTCGGTTCCTCCGTCCGTACCGTTTTATTATCGGCCACAGTAGCTACAATAAACATGTGAGCCGATTGTTATTCATGTATGTCGTAAACTGTTGTGGTAAGAGGTAACCGGTGCAGAAAATAGGTTGGTTTCTAATTTGTTTACTTTTTGAAAAAGGAAAATGATTGGGTTTGTCTAAGGAGGTTTTGTATTAGAGAACATACTAATTATAAATCTTTCAACTTCTAAATATAAAGCCTTCGTGCTATATGCAAGCCTTGATGTACGTTGTCTGCTGTGCTCAGGCCTTTACTGAACAATGACTGTACAGACTTAAAATTCGTTTCAATCTGATTAGATTATGACGTCACGATTGCAAAGTACGTACTGTTGCTTTACAAGGCATAAAGTATTAGCAATTGCAAGTTTAAATGAGGAACAAATCAAATAAACCCAAGAATCTTGTAATCTATACAATCACATGAAATCATCACTCAGAACCCCACCTCATCCATTACGCAATACAATTCTGTTCAAAACACATGAGTGTCACAATTACACCATTGTCTGGTCAAAGCCTCAAATATTAAATACTTTGTGATAAAGCCGAGGGCACACCCGCGACACAACGGTTGACACAATGTCTTATTAACAGATACCATCGCTTTCGATTAACATTCCAAGATGGCTTCCGGAGCTGTCAAAGTGACGTAAATGTCAAAATGCCATTTTTGTGCCAGCTCAGACCGTGGGAGCTGTTCGTGTGGTCTGCCTGATTGGGATGTGATATTATTTTGCTTATCGATTTAATAATTACGTTATTGCTTTGTAATTATCAGTCGGAATATGAATGTTTTTAAAGTCCAGCCAATATCTTACTCCTCTTTACGACTTAAAATTTCTAAGTCCTAAGATTTCTTATTTTGTTTCTTTGAAACAAAACACTACCGAAGTAGTTTTAAATTTGGCACCATAAAGATCCTATTATCATTTTCATTTCTTTTAACAAACAGCCTACAAGGCGTCCCATTAAAATTGCAAAAATTATATATAGTCCAATAAATATAAAGGTGACAGGACACCGGTCAGAAGCAAGTATTCTAAAAATGTCGCCGCAAATCCAATTCGTGATTAATCAACAAAGACTTGCAAATTAAATTAGGTTTTGATACCAACTTAATTACACAACTGACAAAATCGTTTACAACTTTATTACTATACAGCTAAGGTTCATTTTAATTGTATGATGTGCAAATAAGTTTGCGGATTAAGTGTGAACTTTATTTTCGGTCTTAAGTAAAACAGATTTATGTCACGCTACGGTGTAACTTAGTAAATATGTTGAACAAAAATAAAAGGAATTTTGATTACATTTTCTTGTTCGTGATCGTATAATGCTAAAACATTGTTTATGAGGAAAGAAACAACAAAATGTATTTTTTTTTCCTTGAATGTTGACTGAGACGAAAATATCACACTATGTGTATACGTATTGTACTCAATGCGTATTAACTGTTATAAGTTTCCAATTTCGACTGTACTTGGAAAAGTAACATAGTTTTAAAGTAATATTTAAACTGCGGATTCCTACGGAAGATGTTAGGGTGCTTTACACTTTGTTCTAAAGGTCAGTCGTTTGAATTTGTGAGACTAAGATAGTTACTGAAATCTATATAGTTTATATTCAGTTTTTAATCAAACCCACAATTCTAAATGATTTTTTCATGAAAGATCTCAAACATTGTATATATACAAGTTTTACCCATACGTATTCTGGTTGCTACCGTTCACTTGTGACGTCACAACCCAGTAGGTTATATAAAGAGCAACCCGCCAATATTTCCCTGTCCACCGCTACGAATGATACCAAACCGCATCATTAAGGAGCCATCCGTAAAAATACATATTTCTTATATTATTCCTTAAGTTGAGTACACACCTTCCGATTGCCCCAGATTTAAACACAATCAGAGCCATATAAATACTTTAAAACAAGTTAGAAGAAATTAAAGGAAGTTTTGTTTTTAATTAAAACTTTAAAATTGGAATGTTATCGTTGCTTAGCGGTTTAGTTTGAGTTTTAGGTTAGGTATGTATGACATTAAATTTAAAAGTACGTGAAATGTTAGTTTTCTGCCAAAACCTTTTAATACTAGACATTATTTCTTTTGGAACATCTTTTTTTCTGAAATGAGGTTCTGGAGCTTCTAAAACTATGACGTACAAAAATGTTCTTGCTGATAATAATTAATACAAACTGCATATTCAATATGTAAGTAACGGGGAATTCTGTGGCTAAAATAATATCATGATCAGTAAAAACCCGGTAGAAAAGCTCTTTGTTTTAACTAGTTGACCAAAACGGTACACTAAAACATTTCCAGAAACAAATTCATTAAACAAATAAATCGTAAATCATAGAACACAGCGAGCGCCCATCCCACACAACAATGTGCCATAATAGACAAAAAAAACAATGTTTTAAATTTCGAACAATATTTTGTAGTTTTTTCTATACGGAACCCATTTCGCACTGGTCTGCGGCCTCCTTTACGTCCATACTTATTTTATTTGTCTCATAATGGGCTGGTTTTAAGGCGAGGAGCGCACGCGCAGCGGGGTGGCTGAAAACCACTACAACCGCATAAATTCAACATTTGTCACGGCATTAACACTCGAAAAAGGGTTTTTTAACATGTCACCCTCGTATCCGGTAATCTTGGATTCATATTATGGATATTTTTGCTTTTAAAAAATTCCTTTTGTTGTTCGCCGTGGAAAATGTTGATATATAAGGTGAGGTAGCCAATATTTTTGTTTTTTAGGGATTGCGTTGGATTAATAAGGTTATCTCGAGGTGGCTCGTGAGATTATTGACTACTGCTGTCTTTTTGGACTTGTAGTTTAATCTCGATTAAGTTGATGATACAATGAAATTTTTGTAGTTTTAGTATATTTCGTTTTGTAAAAATAAGAAAATTAATGGCCTCTCTCCTTCCCATAAAGTAGAATCCAAAAATAATTAAAAATCTTCAATCAAGCAGAAATGATAAATAGCAACAAAGATAACAAACAAAACTGCACTATTCCATAAACGTTCCGATTCGAACCATGATTTATAGAATCGAGTAAACGACTATTAGCGACCATCTGTATAATAAAAATAATCGAATTTACACGCCGGCAAACTGTTATAAAGCTTAGTACAGGCAATATTGTCTGTGCAACAATAGATGAATGAACGCGTTAAAAATCGCGAAAAAACTGTCGATTCGAGTAAAGAGCGATTGTTGTGCAAACTTATTCGATACGGTTAAATGGGGCGTTTTAAACGCGGCGTCATTTACCCGCGCATGTGAACCATGCTTAATGATTTAGAAGTAATACTGTTCGTGTACATTTGATTTTCGACTTTATTTTTGTTACATAGGATGGATATTCGTTTGATAAGATTGTGTTTAAATCAGAAATTATTATAAATATGAAATTATACAATAAAGAAAAAAGAACAATTGAGATTTTTCTCCAAATATCGGTGCTATTGATCGGTAAATGCTGCAGATCGGTGTAGTCGGCCTCTTTGCGCAAATCAACTCATGCGCACACAAGTACGGTATTTTGGAGTTATAGATCATAATAGTTTCAGGATATGATATGATATTTCCGTTTTATAAGTGGCGGTGCCTTTTGAAACGTAATTATCTATTTCCTTTTTTCAAATATTATTTTCTTACATTGGATTAGGATAGTTCTCGACAATGGAACAAAATAGTCAGAAAATAGATAATCCTGTTCTTTGTACTAGATATTATTAGCTAATATACCGTAAATGAGCCTTTTGAATATAATAATAACGTTGGAAGCCGCTACGGCTTTATCAGTACGGTTAAAAAACAATAGATAAAAATGCGGGTACCAGTACTAATAATATCTCCACAGAAAGCGGCTAACACTTAATTACCGAAACTTATGGAACAAAACAAAAAGTCAAAAGTCTCCTATAATCCGTCTATTAAGTTCCATAACACCCATTTTATTGAGATACGATCGAACTACTATAGATACGACGTAGGTATATACGCAATCAAAGGAATGCGCCGCTCGATCACATAACATATGTATCGATAAAAACAAAATAACATTAAGTAGACAGGAAAAAAAAACTTCATTGAACAGGCGGGACATCACTATTCTACCAAACGCGTAAGATCGAAAAGCCAACTTTATTCGAACCCGAATAAACTCGACATTCCCAAACCGCGACCAAAACAGGCCTCGAAGCGGCAACTGACTTGTACACCTGTTAAAAACCTCTAAATCCTTTACATATTTTTATAACGCATTCTTTAAGGCATTCTTTGTGTTTATTTTAATTTTTTAAGAAGGGTAGGAATGATAAATAACTCACGTTATTTGATTAAAATGACACAGCAGTTTGGCGGTGCTACAATAGTAGGCTCTAAGCTTCCGAAATTGAGACTACAAAGAGTCTGATCATTTATATCTCGGTGAATTTCCTATTGAAGTATTGATGATATGTCGGTGAGGGAATAATAGGTATCGTAATGAATCTACTCACTCCACCCGTGAGTTTAGACATTCCTGGGGGCCTACTAACACGTAATATCAAACTGTAGCAGTTCTTGAAGGAGGACGATGCAATACGGTGTAGAGTGGCATCTCTCTCTTACACAACCACTACATAGAGACTTTAAGCAGAAGTTAATGTATCAAGTATGACTAGACTATAAAATAAATTATAAAGATCCATTGATGACGATGATTCTCTGTTTAAACCAGGATCGGTGGATAAATAAACACAATTGACTGACGGTAATAGATGGGCAACTGAATTTGGCTTTTAGTCTCTAATTGCATTGTTCATATCCCGAGGAAAATGAATAAAGATACAGGCTTGATTCGTTTTAAATAATTAGGAGTTAATCATAATGTTGTAAAAGGGAATTTAATTCAAAACCTGAATTGATTACAGAAAGATTTATTAATGCAAGCGGAATTTACATTTAAAACAAAACCAAATCGAATGCAAAGATAAATTGCAACAACAACTGCTAACAATGACCTTAAAACATATACATCCAATTCTAAAAACAAAGCAAGTATCACAATTCCTTCAATATTTTCTAAAGCCTATTCGAATAGTTCATCTTCCCGATACAACTGGCTAAGGATTACACTCGCTACATCGTTCTGTGGCTGTGCGTCCGTCGGCGTCGCTCAGTCTGCCTCGCTCGATACGATTGTGGACCACTATACTACATTTGTAACATTCGAAACCTGTGGGATATTTGGATTCATTTTTGTTGCTACATCATGCCTTGTTATCGCCTGTTTGATTGCATTTAGTTCGGCAGGAGTGTTTGCTTTTATTTTATTTCTGCCGGCATTATTCTTTACACTAATCACTATCAATGTTTGTTTTATGTCTATCTTCATAATGTTCAGTAGCTACTGCTGTTTGTTTTCAAATCTCTCTAAGTTATTGCGTTACATCAGAAATCACATCAAAAAATTTAATAATCATCACCGTGATGATAAACACTTGAACACAATTGAAGTTTTCACCTCACAATTTACTCCCACTAATGAACCTCTTACGTCACATTAAAATAAAACCAATTATCTCCTAAACACACTTCCAAAATAACAAAGTCACCTCTTTAAAAAGATGAAAAACATATTCAAATTAAAATACTGGCCAGTAATTACTGACGGTGAATCCGAACAACCGATTTTTAGGTCGACAATTTATCTGACATCCTAAACGTTGAATTTAAATAACGCATCTTTCATCACAGATGCTGCCGCCTTATCTCAAGCACTTCTCATGTTGTTTAAGTCAACGGCATAAAGTTCATAATCAAGTTTTGTATGTGTGTCTGTAATTTGGCAGGCTACTTTACAAGTGAAGTTTTTTTCTACTGGAGACCATTAAACAGTAATGAGTGGACTATGAAGAGGTACTTTGCGTACCACGTGCCACTCACAATGTACCAAAGAAACCAACTACCGTTCGTTTTAATACAATAGTTAAAAATAATTGTACAATTAACGTCTTGGGTTGTGAACGGGTAGTGGTTAATGGCTCTTGAGACAGTCCACTGTATGTATTTGGAAGTCAAGACCGTTTTTCTTTATGGAATATTAATTTAACTTCATATTATTATAACTCTTTTTAAGTCAAGTTGTGATTGTGTAAGAATTTCGAACAGAGCTCGTATGAAACGCGTTTTATTATTATCGTCAAGTTTGATCAAAGGCTCGCCATTTACTAGGATCGCGATACGCGAGCTTTTACGTAATTGTGCATTGTACCCATTTGTTAATATAAATTGCATGCCGTAAATATCTTTCCAAAGACTAAATTGTAGCTGGAGGCTTTCTACATATTACGAAATTCAATACTTTACTCAATATAAATTCCTCGATACACATTCAAACTCTAGGGGAATTTCAAATATTAGATCATGTTTTTATTTTGGACAGTGTTTTACTGATAGCACTTCCAATAACACACACCACACATCTCATCTTCAGCCCCTACTCAAATCAAAAGCAAAGTTAAAGTCCAAATTAAAATCCCATTCAGACCCCTTTGTTATCTGACCGCGATCGTAATAAGACAAGAGAAGCTAATTCTATAAAAGCAAAGGGTGTCATACAATAGATAAACTATAATAACATACCAACATATATCTACAACCAACCAAGTGATAATCCAAGCGAAACTAACCTTTATACAGACGATATAAGGGATAATGGAATTTTTGACAATTTGAAAAGAACTGCGCAGAAAAAATAATTCCATGTGTTTTGAGATATAGGATCAGTTAATTTTTCTAGTCTAATGCCTTTTCTGAATCGAATGTTATAGTTTCACACTAGGGGATGTGATTCGATGAATGTTCTCACGAGGTTCCATATTTTTTCATGCAATAAATAGAGAACAGTACTTTGAAAGTATCAAATATGCGAACAATTCCATTTCAAGTAAATATTTGGTCCATCCTTTAAATTTACAGCTTGAGAAGTTCGAGATATCTGTAAAGTACTTAAAATAATAATAAATATCATCTTTTGAGAATCATGTTTAAAACATTCCAGTAAGTGTTCGTGAAGCAAGATTGGAAAATTAAACTATGAAAAACAATAAAGGTACAAGTAAAACAAGTAGTGTAAGCAAACTTAACGACGATCACAAAATGGTGGCATACGTAGAAGCACACACAACCAACAGCGTCATAATTGCTCATGTTTATATAACAGAAGCCATTCACAAACCTACAGAAGCCGAAAGGAGATTTTAAACAAACACGTCTTAGAATTTCTTTACATGGCCGTCTGTACAAAGAATGCTTCAAGTGGCCAGACCGACCAGCCACCACAATGGTGGGCAGCTTGTGAAGAAACTAAATATTATCACGCACAGCTTGACTCGAGGTTGTCGCAAACAATACCTGTGAACAGCTTTAGTCCTCTGATAATGCGAGCCACTTTATTAACGTTTGTCTTTGTTACAACCGTGTTTTAAAATTGGCCAATCATTTTTAAGGTCACGATTCTGAACATCTGCGTAAGACGAGAAAATTGTCCGCCCCAAGCGAACTTCGTTAGCGTACAGAGACAATTCCAGTTTCGCGAATTCCGATGGACACAATAAGACTCCAACAATTCCTTTTCGACAACAATAGAGTTATTGTCATAAAATAGCCAATAGGTACGAAAATGACGGGTTGCGAACGGCTTTGTGCGTACCGAACTTTCGGCTATTATGATGGATTCTTTGTTACTGGATATCCTCGGGGAGACGCGAGACAACGTCCATAATACCACCGTGAAACGTATTTATAAACGTTATGATATGAATGGATAATATGCGAGACGCTATTGTGTTATTGTCGCGCGATAATGCTGCCAAATCGAGGCCTTGAGTTTGTACAATTATGAGATTAGACACTCAACGAGCAAGGATGCTGATTTGACACCAGATGTTTTAAGAATTGACCCCTTTGTGTGCTATCATCACAATGAAGTACTAAACGTATGTTCGCACTAACATGGTATTGTAATAACAAGAAAATCATACCAGAATAACTTGTACATGCGTATGAGACCCTTAGCAACTGCGGATGTTAGCAACCAAGTGGACAATGAGAATTGATCTCATGAGATCACGGACGCCCTAAATTCATTAGTACATGTTAATACCGAGCCGGTTAGTTCACAGCTTTATAAAGTAACGGTAACTGTTTGTTATGAGCTTGAAAGGATAGTTAGCTAGAGGTAGCACATCCTCACTTGTAAAACATAACATTTTTTTAGCCCGGGCTGGTAATAAAACTCAACGCCCTCCAAAAACAAAGTGAAAAACATAGGTAAGTAAAATACCACGGGCACAGCGCGCCGCCATTGTCCACAGAATAGAATAAAAGATAAAAGAAAAAGGTAAAAAAGATTGTGTCGTTTCTGTTTGAACAATGACGCTTGTCAGAGGCAGCCATATTGGATTTGACGCGCGTGAGTCTGACAAACGGGATCGCATTTTAAATATAGATGTAGTAATTGTAAATTTTATTGTTTGTTAACAATCTTTTGTTTAAATTATATTAAGCTGTCATTACGGCTTTTTTGTAGCTAATGAGTTTTATTATTTACACCTTTAACGATCTTCTTGCAACTCTATAGTTTTACGAACTGGTTTTTTTTTTTATCTTTCTGTTGCTCATTGTAATTGCCATTACATTCACAAATTTAATACTTTGATTGAAAAGCAACTTTAATATTTTACATTTGTCAAGGAAATACTTGCAGTTGGAGTAAAAAATTGCAATACATTTCAAAAAGCATTGACTGCTACTTTTTACGGTTAAAATTGTATTAATATTCGCGCTCAATCAACTTGTTTATTTTCTTTCACGACTTAGCTTTTTGATATCGTGTCGAATTGTCGCATTGAAGTTGAACAACTGATGTTTTGAAGAGAACTTTAAAAAAATCATCCCCAGAATGTGTTCTTCTCAACACATTACAACAACACAACTATATTGTTCCTCCTATGATTAAGCTTAATTTATTTGATTCAATTGATTTCATTTAATCTTCAGAAAGAAATTGCGTCATTAGCGTCAGTGTCATGAATAAAACAAACAACACAAAAGACTAGATGAGGACAACATTTGAACGAGAATAACCAAACATGCACCGGGAAACTTGAATACGAAGAGGTATTGACACTTTTTGCGTCAAAACAAAAACCACTCTTCAATATACGATCAGTTTCGCTCGAATAGACAAATAATGGGCGTGCTTCACGAATTTGTCGATTTACCTTTAAATTTCCACTTCGTTAGGTGATTTCGCGAAAACTAATGTTTGTTGGACACGATTCTTGTGTTCTTTTCATGCTATGACATTTCAGTTTTGCTGTTTGTTAAGGTTTTAGCACGCGATAAATAGAATACTGGTTTATTTCATGCCGCGTTTTGCGCGGATCCGAATAAGTCACGCGATCTGTTTGAAGTTAACAAATAGTTTGGTATTTTGTCGGTTATTGATATTATATTATCATACAATGACTTGCTTTATGCTAAGATTTGAGGTCATAGCCCTTGGATTATAAGAAATGTTTTTTTATTCATTTCATTGAACTGACTGTTTTTGACCAAAATATGGTCTGTAATAATCTAAATAGCTCTGGTGCGTCTAATCGACTATGGACTGTTGGTATAATTTACCTCAATTTAGCAAAATATATCAGCAATTTAGAAAACTAGACTACAAATTCGATATCGAAATGCAATATAAAAATAACACTAAAAAAGTTAAGGATGGCAATGGATTGCACAACACACAACCCATATTATTACAAGTGTAAACCAAGAAATCAATTTGAAATCCTGCAAAAACAGATGAATGTCTAATTCTGATTCTCACAGTAGCTTTTCTACCAAAAATAACATATGACATTGTTACACCATATTGGATTCCAAGATTGCGTGCACAAGCCTTTGTCACTTTTTCTTCCTATTTTTTTAGTCACAAAGGGATTTGATACGTCGTCAGATTTCAATGAATGGGTTCCTAGTTTTTTTCTTGACACCTGAATCTTGGCATCCCTTTTTGAGTAAACTGCTGATCAATTTTATCTCTTTTGTCAATACATCGGAGGTGTTGTCCGGATGCGATAGTTTTGGTTTCACCTTAAAGATCATTCATCGACTCCAAAGGATGGTATTTAGAAAACTATCAATGGAAATGTTAGAGATATTAATGATCACACTATCTTTTTTAACAATACTTGCGTTATTTTTTAAGCTTATTTAAGAATTGTTTTCTTCAAGTAGTACTAAAATTATTGCACCTTTTAATTCATTAAACTCTACATCAAAAAAATACTTTTTAATATAATCTGGGAACACAATTCCTAAGTCATTCTCACTTACCGTACAATGTGACTTTATCCAACAATTTCATTATTTGCTTTAACCCGCCCATTTTTCTCATGAGTGTATATTGTTTTCTACTTAACTTGTTACTTAGATTTTAAGTTAGGTTTGACAATGTGTGTTGCTGGTTAGTCTCCAATCTTCGCTGCGTGACGGTCCGCCTACCTTAGCTTGGAAGTCGCAAGTTCCCGAGAATGGGGGACGCCCCGCTGTCATAGTCTCAATGGGAATTGTTATACATTATTAGAGTTTAATTTATCGTTTTAAGTGACGAATATATTAATATTAATGGTTTTTTTTTGTAAAAATGGCTTGTGTTATGTATGTGGTGTAAGCTGCAGATTTTGTTTGTATGACCTAAAATTATTTTAATACTTACATGTGAGTGATATCTACCGGGTAAGATGGTTAACTAAACTAGACTTCTAGTTTAGTTTACCATTCGATTGAATTTAAATGTTTAGAAAAAAGGATATAACAGCTTAAACCTAAACTTCTTTTTAAGATTTAGGGCCTAAAAATTGATAGAAACGAGACGATGCCTAGACTTCATAAACCAAAACTATCAACTAACTAACCAAAATTCTAAATCTCAAGATAAGATCCAATTAAATGAAACCGAAATGTTCTAGACTTTTCGTGTTTCGATACAGTAGTTTCTCAGGCATACCGCCACACCCACAGCCCCGGGGTTCCATGGGAGTGGTGTGAAGTCCCAGCAGCTCGATCAGTGCAGGAATGTCACCAGAAGTGGTGTTGGGCGGTGCGACTCACGCTGGGCTGCCCGCCCATGCAGGACAAGAATTATATTCTCACGAGTAATTTTTAAAATAGGGTGTTTCGTTGTAGAGGATAATTGTAATATACATTGTGAACATTTTAAATTATTTCATAACTTAAAACCAATAAAAATATGGATCACTTAGGTTATTACTAAGTAGGTACAGCCGTTTATGAGTGTTATGTAATTCATATACTTTTTTAAGTAGATGTTAAATCACTTACGGCCTAAATGAGATTTCTTATTGCTTGTCTAATTCACTACTTTGCCAATAATTTCGTGGTTAAGTAACTTCTACTAATAAAATTTAAAAAATAACCCTTTTACTAGCCACATAATATTTCGTGGTAATAACCAAAAGGATTATACTACTAAGTACGTATAAAAAATCCATCTAACAAAATAAATTTCTAATAAAAAACAAATCATAAAAGGACTGTCATAAAACGACAATCTGAATCTAATAATCCCGCTAATGCAATCACTCTGACACATTCAAGCCATTCAAATTCCCATACAAGAGTCACTTACATACAAAAATTATACACCCCTTTGGCGTACACCATAAAATTAGCATAAAGCATAATTAGCTGCATTATCTAATCGTTAGTACGGTGGCCAGTTATATTAATTCAGGAATAGACAAAATGTTACACAAAGCCGTATGTTTACCTAGTGTATGAATGTATAATTAATAGTGATGTATGGATGCGGTCATGAGAAAATATGGTCACAGGAGACTACACCCGGGTCGTGTACAAGTGTTATCACGCCTTTATTTAAGGAGAATGTATGAGGAATCATTTTAAGGGTAGTACTTGTATCTATACAGTAAGTTGTAATTGTAATTTTGTAGGAGTATTTGGTTAATTACGTAAATAGGAATAACACGAACACACTGAACATTTCGTCATGGCATTGCGATTCTACTAGTATGTATGGACTCGTATGCACTAGTTGCAGGTTCTATCCCACCGATGGCAATGTTGCACTGTGACTTTTTTAAAGTTTTATCAAGGTAGATACTTTCCAAATTAATTCAAGATACCGCTGACAAATGGTGAAAGAAAAGATCGTGAGGAACGATGGTTTCCAAATATTACACGTAAATAGGCTGGTATTATAATCAGCCTTTGGGGACTTGATTGGTATATCTAAAACAATTACACCCTACATACAAGAGCACAGAATCCAAATCAATCTATGAATGGAATATAAAAAGAGAAATTTTGATGTACGTTTCCGTGATTATTCACTAGCACTAGAAGAAAAAAGAAGCTCATAAATAGTTGAACAAAAAATAATGAATTAAAGTAGACCCCTAGAAGTACACAGCATTGTATCAGAAACGCAGATCAATTAAACAAAATTAGGATAATTTTAGACCACAATTCAAAATACTATTACATTACTATAGATGAATACATAATGTCAATTGTATTGTTACACAAAAAATATCAACCAAATATTTATTTGTTTGACCAGTTGGAAGAAATCTCTCAAGGAAGGAATCAAGGTGTAACGGTGAACATTACGCAATTACTTTCGAATGTTTTCGTATAAGTTGTTAAGATCTAAAGCTCGAAGCACCGCAAAGACAAGTTCTACAAACAATTGTGGTAAAACAAAAATGAAGTGCAAAAAGTAAAAATTTATGAAAATGTGAAGGTCAATATTTGGTTGTGATTTTTAAAAGGAGGATTGAACTGCATAAGATATGGCACTTAATATAGCCGGTCCATGGATTTGAGACCATCTATGTTATGACAAATTGTCAGATAATGTTTTTATGTGGTCCCAGCTGTTATTTACAGTCTTTTTGGAATTGATTTATAGAACAAGTAACTGGAAATGTACCCTTATGCTCATCATTTTAATATGCACTTTCCAAAATCGCTGGATTAAAATGAAACGAAAAGGAGTTTGATTTAAAGTCATCAATCCTAATACCATGAGCGTCAAAAGATTTCAATTACCCACAATACACATCACACATTGAAGGTTATTTTTCACATTTTAAAAATAACCTTCAATGCTTCTTAATGCTCAGGATTATTTGCAACCATAAAACCAGCACCATTTTCACTATCAACGCGTAAAACAAGAAAACATCGACAATGGACAATCGTTTATTCGGATACGTCACAGTCGACGCCCGGGCCGCCAGTCCAAACACCGGAGTATCCTGAATTATGCCGCACGCACCACAATGGATGATCAATAACAATTTGAGGACAAGAACTGAAAGTGATTTGTTGGTACACTACAGTGTTAAGATGAGTGCATACTGGTATCTTGGGTTGTATTGGGATTGTGGGACTGTTTTGTCATTTGGAAGAAAAGAATAATGTTAGCACTTAAAAGCAATGATAGGAACTATTTTAATACTAATTGGGCACCTCAACAAGACCCATTGTTGAGGTGCTGACATGACTTGTGGTTGTGACGTCATGGAGCTATGACTTTTTATAAGATTCCAGTTCGTTGTTTATATTTAAGGATGAGTATGTATATACTTCACTAAAAAGAAAAATATTTTGACTTCTCTTTTTTGCATGTGACAATATGGCGAACAAAAATTTTAGAGCATGACTAATAAAGCTGAACTAAGTCCTCAAAACAACTTAAAAAGACAAAAAACATCGCCTTCATCTAAACGTTCAAAAAATACTAATTTAATGACCTAAAAAAGATTTAGACGAGAAAACAGCACTAATCTCGTTTGAAACGTCACAAAAAAATTAATACCTTACCAACGTCAATTGAATTTACTCAAAAACGTCATTCGAGTCAAAGGCAAATCCCTTACAATACTTAAGCTTATAGATATTTACTTTACAGTCAATATTATTTATGCCCCTATTAATTACACTTCCATATATCAGACGGTACCAGTCAACGCACGGCCCGTCACCGGCTCGACTCGCACCAGTGTGCACGCGGCTTTACGAATTGAAATTTAATTCTGCGAAGCTTAGCCTTAATGTAAAGCGGCGTACACATTATCTGGTTGTTTAGATTTCATGGTCCGTAGTTTTTATTGGAACGATTGAGTAAATTGGATGTCATTGTAGTCAAATAAATAAAAGAAAGTAGCTATGTTTGCTGTGGTCTAAAAGTATCCTGGTGGCCTTGTGGGCTGTGCCACTTTGTGTAGTTTTGTCTGAATCAAGGAAATAAATATCGTGATATTTCGTCAATAGAAAAAGTCCAACAAAAAATTTCCTTCATTCCATAAAAAATGTCCTAAAATACATTCATTTTTATTTACTTGAAAACCTATACATATGAAGGTAATTTATAATAAAGAAAAGATAAACTAGGCGACGTTTTATTAATTTATTCCCAACAAGAAGGAATCCAATAGACTGAACATAAAGTCTCTCGATTTTTTACATCGACTTACATATTTCTTTCCCATTTTATTTCCCACGTCAATATGAACAGTACCGAAGAATATCGTGGGGCTATCTGGCCGTACGTCGGTAAATCAGGATTAGCGCGCGTCCAAGCAGTCTCATTTGTGCGTTATTTATAAAGTAAATCCTCGGCACCGCGCTACGAGGTCACTCCGTGCGGAAAAATGAAATAACTTGGAATTTTTACGATGCACTCCCAATGTGGGTTTTGTTTTTTGTAATTTAAATGTTTTATTGGATCACATCTTTATTTATTTCGATATGTAAAAAGTGAAACGGTTTAAGATTAGAATGATTTTATTTTTGTGAACGTTTGAACAAGATCATTACATGCGAAATGCGAAAAGTGTGCATGTATTAACTTACATTATTGTTTGTGCATCGTGCTTCTATTAAAACGTCAACTATTATTGTACACTGCCCCTCACGATACAACAAACAGACTTAAACAATACTCTTACTTATACCATATTACATGCATAAGTAATAAACACACATTTAAACTAATAATCCGTTACTCCACATAAAAATTGTATAAAATTGTTTGACTCCCATTTAACTGTTGTTTGAAGAAAATAAGCTTCGAACAGACAACCCCCTAAGCGAGAATTAGCGAGACAAAAAACATATGGCGTTAATATAATACGGAGACGAGTATTGTTTATTGTGTATGGAAATTACTGCACAAACTATTGTCCAGTTTTAGTGTAGGGGTTAATTGTAGAAAGAGTAGCGGTCTTTGTCCTTACTGGCCACTATTCCGTTGAAATAAGTTCCGAAAAAGTTGCAGTGTATCTGTCGGTTACTCGTATTAAAGTGATATACATAGAAGGCACTTAACAGCTTCTTGTAATTGATTTTCCTTCTTAAGTTTTTCGGGGATTTCATTTATTTCCATTTACTTTTATCGGTTTTCTCTCATAAGCACGAAAGCCATTTGACCCTCGTTATATTATTTTCATTTCGCCTTTTTTAGTTCAACTAAGTGACGATTCGGTTGAAGTAAGAAAATGGTGCTGTTAATTTTTTCGAGATTAGGTTCATTAAGTGTAGGAGTTGTTTTTATTTTCTATTTAGAAATGATCAACGGGACGGAATTGAAACTGCAGAGGTGTGCGTACCAACTATATGGGGCAAAAAGTTCTACAAAGAGTCTCCATGGTTAATGAAACTATAATTAGCTTGAATGACTTTCGCCCGCTACCGCTTCATTCCTTGCACCATCTCTCAGAGATGGCCTGAAGCACTACACATGGCAACGTTATACGAATAATACTTTTACGTGAACAATATAACTGAACAGAAGAGTTTTCTAGTAATTGTGATAATATAAAGGATAGTGTGTTGGAAGTGAGAATGTGTTATAATACATTGTTTAAGAACATTTATAAGTAATTGTTGTGATGACAAAAAATACTAATCGAACCTATTTTGTAAAGCTTGTTTACAACTGTAAGTTGTCTTTCTTTTCTTAGTGTTATTATTTATTATAAAAGACTAAACATTTGGCATATTGTTGAATTGAATTTTAATATCGATAAAGTTGATGTGACAAAATTACAGTAATGATAATAATTTAGTAGTGATAGCGTAAAGTGACTATAGCGCTGAAACTACTCTATTCTACGCATTTTTTGGCAAAAATTACAATAGAACCCATACAGTCTGGAAAGCAAGTTAATCCATACCCGAATGACCATCACAAGAGCACTCTCAAGCAAACGCTAAAAAAGAAATTTCATTCATATTTCATACAAACATTTCTTTGATGCAGCAAACAATAGAAATTCTTGAAATCGACGCGGAATTTCTTAAATCACGTCCTTTGTAAAGTTAATGTCCAACAATTGGTCCGTGGAGCGTTTGCGCCCATATTTTGCGCATCTTTGCCCCCGTTTGCGCGGCGGGTCCAACTCCGATCCGCCTGAGTTGTCGCATTGTGACGACAAGTAGTTTCGGAAAAATATACCACCCCGTAACTGGCACTAATTTGTACAGGGCTGGATTTAGGTCGATTTTTTGTAACTTTTTTTAGCACGTAATTTGTTTTGATTATTTATTTATTAACTTTTAAGTCGTTTCCTTTTGTTGCTTTATGTGATAAGTTTTGGAATTTTTCGTATTTATTCAAAGTTGTACGGAGTTGTTTTTTATACTGATTCTTTTGTATTTAAACTTCGTATAAACATGATTCCTGTTTCTTTTTCATAATGCTTATGGTTCACATAAACCATTTTAAAGTTTAATCGTAAATACAAATTTTAAAGCAGCACCCTCATTTAAACTATGGTAAGTAAGGAAAGTAAAATAATGTATACTCGTGCATCTGCAACTTCTGCTAAATCCGTCACTGTGCAACAAGGTGCAACCCGTTGCAAAAACTGACAGAAATTGTCCAAAATTTCTAAACGTGATCAAGTCATTGTGTGCGCACACCCGCTACAATGGGACACAATGGCCATCCTTAGCCACTCTTTATTCCCAACAATACTACTTTTACTAACAAAAGAGACATACACACACCCACAACATCCTATTTCTCCAAAAAATTTAAGCTGAAACCAACTTTTGCAGTCCAAATTTAGAATCGAAAATTGCAAGTGCCGTTGTCGATAATTGCGATATTTTTGTAATGTTTGGTATCCATCGCGTGTTTGCTATAGTTGTCATTGTTACCTACACCTTTTGTCCGATTGTTCGTACGTTATTGAATGGGATCAATGAGAAACATTTTAATATTACTAAATTATAAACGTCTTCCGTGAATGATCTGGACAGAGATGGCGTGGAGTCGCAACATTAGTCGCCTTAATTTAATACATATTTTACAATAACCTTAACTATTTGTTTATAACGTCATGCCAATATTGTTACCATATCTTGAAGTCCAATTGTGTTCCTGATATGAGGAGTAATTAAAATCTTCGCATAATTACCTTCGTAAGCTGAATAACAATACCAAAATATATTACTACTACTATTTTTTGTATACATTGCTTGTTATATTAGATCCTGTAAGATTAAATATAAAATAAATCTTCGATAGTGTGTTCCACACAAGATTACTAAAAAGATAATTTTCGAACTGAAGCAGCTCCACAGATTTCCCTGTCCGCCCACGCAAACAATTTATTGCAATCCGACACTGTCCCCACATGCATTCATACATCAACGGCTCGCACAAACACTATCCCCGCACGACACATCCGGACCCATACAACTCATACAACACCATACAATATCTTTGCATCACCTTTATTCTATTTCAACACTTTTAATTGTCCAACTTATTTCAGCAACAGACAATTTTAACCCTAACCTTGCTCAAATTATAGCTCATATTCCTGTGCTTAAAATTCGTTTTTGGCTAAGATCCGGTCAATATTTCCACTGATTGCACAATTGAGACGTCGCCGGAAGTTAAGTGGTTCATAATAAAAGTAATTTGTGCTCAACGAAAATGATAAAGAAACAGCTTGTGGTAAGCTTCTATGAAATTATATTATTAGTTCTTGTTAAGTGACAAAATGATAGTAACAAAAGCTTTGTTTTTTTGTCAACAGATGGCGATGCAACTGGACAAGGTGGGTTAGAAAAAAATGAAATGAATGAAAGAAATAAAAATAAAATAACAAAATAGACAATTTATAAAGATGTAAATAATAATTAATAATTTCTATATAATATAACAATAAATAATTATAAGCAATACGTAAAGCTACAAATATTTAAATATTAATTAATTAAAATAGCCAAGTTAAATAAGAGCAAAATATAATTGAAGATATGGAACTGTAACTAGAGTTCCACATTTCAACTATTTAAAACTTAAATATTAATCAAATAACAAAAAGCCAAGTTTTGCTAAAAAGAAAACATAAGTCTTAAGCGAATAATGAGGATAAGTAAATAATATTCGTTAAGTCGAAAGCCTTCATGTACATCCATCACGCGGCACGTTTATCCAAAAATACACGTTAATTTTTAACACACCAGTCAAGGCTTAACTCCAAAGTTACAAGTTTTAAAAGCCCCATTGTTCAAAAATGTTGTTTCTAAGTCGCAATATTTTTCTAAGAAATGTTTATTTGTTCTCAAAATTAAAAGTTTTACTTTCATTTAAGTTGAAACTTTTGATGAATTACATCAATTACTTAGGTTTCAGAGGTCGGCCTTGCTGATTTGACTTAGTTTTCTTTTGATCTTCGTAATAGGAAATTAGGCTAAACTCAATCGTTATATCAAAAAGGAATATCATCAAATTCAAGACAATACTCCTACTTTACAAACTTAGTACAAATAGTCGCTTCCTCACTTTTCATTGATCCCTTGAGACCGTATTTTCATACAAATACATAAAAGATAGATTAAATAACACACTGGTCACCTAGCAGCCTTTTATTTGCATTTCTCAGAGAATTTCTTAAGCATTCAGTAATATGCAAACAATTCGTCCGAACTCATCTGATTTCATAGATAACGGAAATACTACCAAGGGTCCGACAATAACAAGGAATCTTAGTACTTTCAAGCGAAGTTTCGTAATCCTTCCTCCACATTGTAAGCGGTTCTTTTGAAGCACTAGCCCAAGCTCCAAGGCCTTCCTTATCTAAATTTCATTCACAAATATTTACAAATGCAGCTTTAATTTGCGACAATACATGAGACCGTTCGGCGGTTCATTCATAAAGTTTCATTCATGGTCCAAGACCTGAGTGTTGCGTTCCTGTAATCCTGGTATTGTCCAGTTTGTGGGATCATTCATCAGAACTTGTATGGACCGGTCTATTTAGAGATCGTATCTTTGGTGCTTGGACTGCAGAACGAAACAAACTGTCTAGACCTATTAAGTGGTAGAAATCCCACGATATTACAAAAAATGAAATAAAAGAACTTACGAAAACAGACACATCTTATGACAGATCGCACAACTCTACATAAAACTATGTAAATATGCGCTGAAGCTAGTGTGATCACAGTTGGACAACTTTGTTCAAAACTTACACATCCCAATATAACTGCAATCCAAGTAAAATCATTGACACCACTTTAACCGTTATTCCAGATACAATTCAACATTCAACCGACTAGTTGCCACACAATCATCTCTCTCCACACAACTAATTATAATAAAATCATCAATGAAACTCAAATCCTCGGCTCATTCATTAAATTCAAATCTCTCTTCAATCCAACCTTTCTTGGAACCTTCAAGTATTTGGCATTCAGTAGCAATTTCGCACAAAATGTCTGCCTTTCTCCAACTGTCTGCTGCATCAGACAGTGCGGCACCAGGGTAATCCCCATTGTTACTTGGAGTTTCATTAACAACTGGGATATATTTTTTAGAATAAACCTTTATATAATTGTGTACGTTGAAGTGTAAACTTTGTATTGTGAGATAAGTCGGATTAGGGAAGTCCGTTTCGGTAAAGTTTTTTTCGATTTCACTTTGGTATGTTGCCGCTACCGCTGCCGATGTATCTGAAGTTGCAATCGATGTTAATTCAAACGCAAATTAATTTCATTGTTTTTGGAAAATTATGATTTTGAAAAAAGATACTGAAAATAAACGTAACGCCAGTCGAATCAAGCAAGGGAAATAATACTTAATGTTCTTTAGAAATAACGATATTAAATGTTGAGACCATTGAGAATCAATTCTTTCACGATTACTTTCTCTTGTGTGTTAATTTATAGTTTTAGCGGTATCTATAACTAAAAACTAGAAAAAAAAACCTTGCCGCATTTGCCCCTGGCTCACTTCCCAGTAGCTTATCCACATCCAATATTAGATACACTACCATTTTGTGTGTTGTCATTGAAAGCTAGCCACGCGTGATCCAGTCGAGTCAGTCGAGTGACAAAATTAATTGGGAGCCACAATAAAGTGCGTTACACACTGCACGAACAATACCGCCCATTGAAACCCGGATTAGCCGGTACCCGCTGCGAGCGCGACCAATTTGCCGCTTGTGAGAACACGCCTTTACAATCAGTGGCCGATTTCTTGTTAGAATTGATTCCTGATGGAGAATTATCAATTAGAAATGTTGGAGACACAATTAGAAAATGATAGGACTCTTTAGTACCTGTGTTTCGTATTTCGAAATGGTAGATAATATTTTCAGTAGCTATGTAGGTTCATTAACAGATAACTTCAAACTAAAAAATAAATAATTTCATATTTAAATATTTTTTATGTACGAGTACCTATTAAAATCTGTACAAGTCTTCTAAAGAATCTGATCATCGTAACTTAAAAACCGCGCTGTTCTCACTATAACCCACTGTAGTAAACCTTACCATCAAAGCAAGTAGGCTCAAAGCAAGAACATTCTAGACATTTTCATGATACTAAACTATGTTACCGTAACGGCGCGATAAAATAAAAATAACTTCATTTGCACCTTACAGTAATTTGACAATAGGTTTACAAGATAATGGTAGAAAAGGTAATAACAGTTGTAAAACAGTGTTGCAACTAACACCTAAACAAAGATAACTTAATATCTTGTAATACAGGTATTAGCGCCCACCCTCGAGTTTACTAATTCAAGATACATACGGCGCGATACAGTATAATAAAAGATATAGATAGCAAAATTTCAACATTTTAAAATATTCAGCATACTTGTATTCACATTTACTTGATAAGGATATGTGTACACCATCAGTTAATTACGTAATAATGTTTTAGTAAATAAAGATAATTATCTCGTACATGACATTTATGAACTCATAAAAAAAATTATACAAATGAGTACTTAATTGTGTAAACATGTATCAAATGCATGTGTAAAATAGTATTATACACAAAGCTAAAAAAAAAAAACCAAGATGAAGATAAAAGGTTTAATAAAACAATTTAGAACTATAAATTCGATAATAATAAACACAAAGAGAAAATAAACCAAGGTATAGCCGAACATAATATATAGGTATAAAAGACAGTATGAAATACAAGCCAAAGTGATATTGAGAATATAATGTGCCTTCATAGTGACATATTATAAACGTTTCTCATAGAATCCCATTCATGTTGAAAGACATTACGCAATGACTGCGGAACACATATTGTTATTGAGCATGCCACAGGAAACCAGACCTTCTCCCCTCTCGACGCGGAAGTATCCCTGTTCACCATACTTTGTGCCCCAAGAATTCTTTACGACCCAAAACGGAACGTTGTGCTCTGAAACAAACATTAATATATTATCAAAAGCAGTAAAACGCTAAAGTTTCTAAGGATGGATACAAAGTATGGATGGATGTTTGTTACTCTTTACACGAAAACCGTTGAAAGGATTTGGATAAAATTTGGTAGACAGATAGTTTTTATGTCCCCATCATTTGCGATTTGTAAATCATTTCCGTTTATCATTTGTAGCGGGTTAAGCCGCTGATAAGAGCTAGTCTCAATAAAAGTTTCGTAGGTAACTTCTATTAGGACGGATAATTCAAATGTTGAAATTTAGCATATCAATAAGTCGTAGTTATTAAGACCAAGAATAGACTAAATCAAAATCAAATAACAAACAGCTGTCGAACTCTTGATGGTAACATTTTTGCAATAGGAATTTATATTATTACACCTTTTTTATAACACATACCTTCTCCATAACCCACCAGTAGGACGGCATGATTCAATTGACCCCAAGCGCACTCCTGATCCTTCATAATTCCTCCATGGTAAGTCTGCAAAGGGTTGCCATGCACGCCTGTACAAAAAGAACGAATCAGTCAAAAATGCCCCTTTTAGCAGCAGGCCACCAGACTAAGATTAAACATGTTCAAGAAATTGCTCAAGAATCTGTGTATTCATAAGAAACAGGTACAGTTTAAGGGAAGCTCGGATAGCCGATTGATGGTCACCTAACCTAACCCACTGAGCTCATGTCACGGGATCGAACCAGCGCTTAGGACAAGCGTTTTTATGTTTCATGAATGCTTGTTCTGAGTCTTTATGCGTGTGACTTGAATGTTTGTGAATTCCCCCGCAATACAAGGATCCTTTGCTAAATATGATCATATATCCTTACCAATTACGATCGGTCCGTTATGGTACAGCAGTTGTTTCAATTTTTCTTGTGAAGTTAGGTTGTATGCATGACACTCTGTCACCTTAACCTGAATTTTGCTGGCATCGAACTGGCACTTGTTTTGTTGAGCTACGAACGGATAATCCTGACTACTTTCTGAACCTCCTTGTCCAATGAGTGACCTGAAAATGTTCAAATGATGTTGATGTACAATTATGACTTCAAGTTATACTTAGCGCCTTAAGTGGAGCGCTACTATTTCCGCAGCAGCAAATATATTGCGCGACTGTATACATATCACGTTGTCGAATCCGTCAAAAAACTTATAACTAAAACTCCATGGCCAATAGGTAATAACAGAACCCTAGTTTTACTAATTTGTTTCCCTTCAGCCTATTTGTACGTTACCCTTAGTCACGCGAATTTGACTGTCCCAATATCGTACCGCTTTTAACGTATACAACACAACGAATAGCAAGAATTAGGTTATTTGTCCAAAATAAATTACTGTATAGCATCGGTCATGAGTCCACCGTCACAGCCGTTAGATATTGTATCACAGTCTATAATCTGTTGCTCTGATAGCGACAGCTCTTGTTTGTGCTTTATGGCATACTGGGATTCAACGTTACCTGAAACAGAATATTGCTATAAAATACAAATAAAAAAAAAAACAAAAAAAAAGATTTACTCTCACGTTTTTATGCCTCGATTGCACGACTAATTTCGGATCCAACCGGAGTCCTTAATAATGAGCGACAAATTGCATCGTTTAATTATGAACCATCGGCACAATAGAAAATTTGAAACCGCAGACGGGATTTGAACTTGCGATGCTTTTTTTGTAAAGTTACTTGCCGATTCAAAGAATGAAGAAGAAATTTTTCTTTGTCAATCAATGTCTTCTCAAAACCTGTTAACTAAGCAAGTACTTACCAACGACGGCAAAAGCATAACATCCACCACAGGATTTTTGGTTCTTAATTGGAGTGACGGCGTTATGTTCTCGCCAGTCAAACGACTCCGGCGCATCGCCATCAGGGATGTCCTTATCAGTAACATAACTGCATTTATCATTTGCGACTGCACCATCACCTTTGAACCCTGTATGTTTCTCAATAAATTCTTCGGGAGTCAGATCCATGAATTGTGTTATTCCTGAAAAAAATATGCTGAGGTATAACTGTTCTGTGTCATCAAGTTTAGTAATAATACCAGCCTCCTAGGCACAGGCTTCTTTCCATATAGGGTAGGGTTAAGCATTGATCACCACGCTAGCTCCCTGCGGGTTTGCGATTCCAGATTCTAAAATTTGGAAATCCAGGTTTCCTTACGATGTTTTCCTTCACCGTTTATCAGTAGTGCCTTAGAATATATAATTAAGAAACTACATATTTCAAGTTACATTGGTACTTTTTCACCTCGTGCATGCATATCAATGCATAGCAAGTCCCGTAAAATAGAATAAAGTAAATTTGATTACCGTATACAGCAGTGTCGCTGTTTTCGTTCAAACGATTAACTTTTTCCAGATTAGCCTTGAATATTTCGAACCGCATTTGTTTTTCTTCTTCGTGGGCGTACTGACGGCCATGTTCTATAATGAATCGCTCGAAATGAATATGAGCGTGCTTGTGTCTTAACGGCTCGAAAGCCACCACGGACCCCAGAGCGCATGCGCAGACCACAAGGCACAATAACGACGACATCTTCAATAGCAACTTGAATGAAATGTTTTCACACCTCACAGTATTTATAATAGTTTGTTCTGAATATTTCGAATATTTTCTTGAATTTTAGTTTCATTTGAAATGCAGTTTTATCATTTTTTATGTCTTTCTTTTTATTATCTACACGTGTATAATTTTTACATAGCTTTTTAGTTTAAGTGTACCTAAATTGACGTCAATAATCCATTGTTACGATACCACGTAAGGGAAGGGTAGCCACAGAGATTCTGTGGCCAGCTTCCAATTTCAGAATCAGTTGAAACAACAAACTATGCTAGTTATAATCTAAACGTACACGGGTTTTGTAGAACCAAATAAATTGCAACGTGCTTTTCATAATGTACGTACGCCTCTGAAAACCATAAGAATTTTGAGAAAACCGCATCAAACTCGATACAAGGAATCATTGGATTGCTCACTCACATACAAACATAATACCTCTTATCCTAAATACGCATAATAGGGTTTTTGCATCCGTAATATTTAAACACCATTTTATAAATAATACTAGCTGTGTTTCGTAACATATCTATTATACCTAACTTAGATATAAAATAGGATTTTTTTAAACCAATCGACCTGCCTCGCTACGTTAAAACTAGTAAAACTATTGAAATGAAACTACTTTTACGGATTTTATCGCGGTTTAATTTTAGATTTTAGTTCCCGACGTTTCGAAACGTTATAAAATCCGTAAAAGTAGTTTCATTTCAATGTCTAACATCGCGTAAACCTAAGAAACCACTAGTAAAACTATGTTAAAAAATAGTGATATCTCTTTAGATATTATCTGTAATTTAAATATATGAGGGGTAAATGAGTTCAAAATTAAACAGCTTGTAGCGCTTAAAATATTTATTTTATTCAGGATTAAAAAACTAAAAAACACTCTTTGTTTTAAAACAAAAAATATTTCCAAAAAATGTATAGATGTGCCTTAAAAGATAGGCGTATGATGTCGCAATATCCGTGTTGAAACTTTCGATGACAAACAACTTTGATATGATTTTACGTAAGCACAAATAAACTGGCTAGCTACCATTGAAAGAAATTCCGAAATCGAAACAGTAGTTCCTCAGATTACCGCGTTCAAACAAACAAACTTTTCAGCTAAATAATATTAAGTACAGAAATTGTTAGAATATTTATACAACTAGAGGGTATGAGTTTCCCGATTGTAACTGGGCGCCGATTCTGATATCTTACAACGGCCGATGAATGAATGGCAATTGGATTAAATTTGATATTATTCCTATTCTCTTAAGCATTTTGCCAATAAAATAATTGGAAGTTAATCATATTGACCTTGAGTGTACCGTCCCGTACTGAATTTACAATTATTGTGTAGAAAAATGCTTAAGAGAATACGAAAATTGACATGTTAAGCCAAATTTCGTTCATTCATCGGCCGTTGTAAATGGTAGAATTGGGGCTCTGGATGGAAGAGGTCAGATAAGCAGTCGCTCTTTGTTTAACACAGATTCTTAGATACTAACATACGGTTAGACTAGAAACCACCCCCTACATAATTTGGAAAAGGCTAGGCTAGTAATTATATTGTTAGATTTTCTGTGAGAAAATCATTTTCTCGTAGTAGATTCCACAAAAGATAAAGGGACCTTAGGTATCTCGATCTTTACAACTTTGCTTTAGTAAGGTGAAATAAATTATTTTAATAACACAACTGGCCATCTTGCATGGCCATGGAAGTATACATATATCTTAATATTTACAATTTACCATATATTATGAATTAGTTTATATGCATATGTCACCATAATAAATAATCATATTTGACTACCCGACTGCATAACATAAAAGTGGATAAAACGAGGGCTATTTTATCCACTTTTCCTCTGTCTCTACTCATCTTTCCTTTTCCTGCTTTTTTTTACATCGTCTGCCCGTCTTATCCTCGGACTACCGGGATTTTGCCTTACAAGTTTAGGCCTCCATTTGTAATTAATCTGCTCCCTCTACATTCATATTTAGTGTCCTGTCTTACTGTAAAGCGCTACTCAACAACTTGGATGACCAACAAAGGACAGGTATATTTTAATACCTTTTTATTCAAATGCCTGAATATCATTAAGGATGTTACTTGAACGGTGTTTTTTAGTAAAGATTCTAATCAAGTTGGCAGCGACAGCGATTGATTATAGAAAGAAAAATACCAATACAAGCTGAAAAATCGCTCGTTAGTGCTATATTATTTTATTTAAGTAGGGAGTGGTGGAGTTGCGGTTATTACTGAAACTTCCTTTTTTACTGAATTTAATTCCTTATATCCTCGTTCAGGAGGAAGCCCGTGCCCAGTAATGGGATATAAATAGACAAAGATTTTTTGAGCTATTACTAAACTAGACTTATAGTATTAGATTGAAACTTAATCCAATCTTAGTGTACCACTCTACGATGAAGTATTTGTATTCTGTATATAGCAAACAAATTGACGCACTAATAGATTTCGCAACTAGGTATTACATTTGTTTTTCTCCGAGCATTTAAGTAAAGAAAGATTCGCCAAAGTAGAGTCACACAATATTAGAAAGATGAAAGTTTGTGCATAATATGGATATTTGTTTCACGGTCAAACCTCTATCCTCTTAACCAATTTTGATGAAGTAAGAAACGAATGGAGTAAACTGACATCCCGATTATCACGCGAGTTACTTTTACTAAAACAGAAATATATCTATAATTTGTTTGTCGCTATATGAAAAGGTCTTTAGGTGTCGTGTAGTATAATTTAAACCTACAAACAAGCGGCAAATTACGGAAAAAGACTAATTAAATAAAATTATGACAGCTTGTTCGTTAGTTGACAAATCTCGATTGACTTCAGCTTTCAGATGGTTTGCACCCAGTACTTTTTATTATGTTTATGTCTTAAAAAAGGGGTATGAATGTATGATACATGCTGTATTGCTAATTGCCAATGACTTGCACTCTTCTGCCAAAGTGCCTCCGAACCTTTCATTTTTCTTCCACATGCGTATGTAAGAATCGATGGTTTAGCCAGAGTCAGACTGTCATTACGTCCATGTAAAACACTCATACATCTTTTGTACCATTGACCATAGATCAGTACTGTTTTTCCATCCTATTCTGGTAGGTATCCAAAATTTGACCTACTGATACATTTGATGTCTATTTACCGATATATGTCATATTTATGTTACATACTGTGATTGGTTGAGGTAAAAGAAAAAATCAATTAACAACAAATTGAACTTTATATATTTTTTACAAACTCATTTGATTGGCCAAATCATGAAAAAAAAAATTAAGAAAGATTTTTGAAATGCTTTAATAGTTTTAATCAATGCCGTTGCTTGACTTGATCTATGCGAGAACTGATCCGGCCATGATATCGTTCATCATGCCACAGGACTGCGCGTTTTCACCACGTTGCATTTTGAAGTAACCATCGTCCGTCTTTTTGGTACCCCAAGAATTCTTCACAATCCAGTGTGGCTCACCCTCTGGAAGAAAACGCAGTTAAGACTTGATCATTTCACAATAACATACTTTTACACTGTCTGAATGATACTGTGTGGCCTTTCCCTTTTCTTTATAATATAATATTAACTGTAACTGGTGTATGAAATAATAAGACAGTCACTAAAATTAATGATATTATTCCTTTTTGTTAAATTACACTACATTCAAGTGATCTAAAAACGATTTTATTGTAAAAATACTCAATGTTCCGATGTGCACTACTGTTTTCGGCTGTCTTATTCCCATGATTCAAATGCCCCCTACCCCGCCTACCCCTCGATGACGTCACCGCAAAAAAATACTCCTTGCTCATTCTATTAACATACCCTGACCCTTAAATTTTCATCTATACAGTTAATATTTGAAATCGTGCCATATTTACCGGTTCCATATCCCACCAAGAGCACAGCGTGATTGACTGATCCTTGGTCACATACTGAATCCGGTATAACGTTGTTCTCGTCAACTAACATTAATGAATCAGCTTTGATTGCTAGAACAGAACAGATGGATACCAAAATTAATAACATATTGCTCTCATATTATTCTAACATATTATTCACTATGCTGTACGCAAAGGTTAAAAATGGTACACTATTACATAGGGTCCGCAGTTTGCCCGTCTGTGCAACCTTCGGTCATCAGGCTATATCTCTTTATTTTAAAGTAGGGACTTTTACAGATGAAGTATATGCCAGTCCCATCGTAACCTATACTTAGTAAATTACATTATCAAAATCTCAGTTTTACAAACTTAAATATAAGAAGTGAAGCCTTAGAATTGACAATGCGACGATTGAAATTTTTTGCAAAAAGTATGAATTTCATGTATTCGCAAATTAAAAATAAAGTTTAAAAACGGTCATAGAAATGCAAAAAATGTTGCGTTGCGTTGAGTATAAAGACTCAACAGAGTTTTTAATTTCTAATAACAAAGTACTAAAACAACTTTATTACTTTCAAGGTGCTGTGGATTCTTTATGGACTTCCGTCATGAAAAGGCTATATTCTTTCCTCCACAGAGACAAGTCGGTAAGTTGTCTCAAACAAAAATACTAGACAAAAAACTTAGATCAGTAGTTAAGACAGTTAGTAGCTGATGAGTAGTCAAGCTCCTTACCGATGGAGATAGGTCCGTATTGATGCAGAAGTTGCTTCACTTTCTCCTGTGATGTCAGGTTGTAGGAGTGACAGCCGGCTAATTTCACTGCCACCTTGCTTGCATCGAATGCGCAGTTGCCTTCTCCACCTATGTAAGGGTAATCACCTTCAGATGCAATCCCCCCAGCTTCAATGATGGACCTGATATGAAGGATGAGTATGATGTTTTACATAAATGTTTTTCAAACATAAGTTTTTGTTCAGATTCTGTTAGGGAACCGGAGGATAAATACCGGAACCTTTCAACTAAAGGCCATTTTCTATCTGTCTTTCAATCCCCAGGCTGTATCTTATGAACCATGATAGCTAGACAGACACCAAATTGATGTCAATGAGGCAGACCTAGGTGGAGATAGGCCGATGACTAGGTTAAGCTTCTACCTAGTAGGAGAAGAACAGGCCTTTGCCCAGCAGTGGGACATTCCGAGCTAGTAAAAAAACTATTAGAGAACCTACATTATAGGGCGTAAGACTCGCATTATTTATTGGAATACGTACCTAAAGACGCTTGACATCATACCACCAGAACATCCACCATTTCTTCTATCGCAATCAACAACCTGCTGTTCAGATAAATCCAGGGCTTGTTTGTTTTTAATTAGGTACTGGCTCTCAATGTTTCCTGCAACGAATAATATAAATTTCTCCATCTTTGTGTTTCAGAGTGTTTCACAACCTGTATGGGGAGAAGGATTGTCTGAAAAGTTCACTACACGAAGGACAAATACATGAAACACCCTTCGGCTAAACTCAAAACGAGAGGAGTCATTTTTCCTATCCAAGAAAAAAAGGATTGTACAAAAAAATCTCACGGATAAAAACACCCAGGTTTAGAATAAGGGTTCGTAGATCACAAAGATGCTTGTAATACGCGAGGATCGAACGCGCGATACGCACGCACAGTTTGTTTGGCTTGATGACCTACTCGGCTATCTATGCCGTCAAATTACTTGACTTACCGATCGAACTAAAAGCGTAACAACTTCCACATGTAAGCTGATTCTTAACCGGTGTAACCCCATTGTGGTCTCGCCAATCAAAACTCTCCGGAGCATCAGAGTCAGGGATATCTGCATCAGTTTTGTACGGACAGTCAGACTTATAGTCTGCAACATTCAACCCCATGTACATGCTACGGAACTCTTCCACTGTCAGATCCATAAATTGAGTTATACCTGGAAAAAAGAGTTTATTCATATTACGCTATCTTATCAGTTATCGTATTATCTTTTCAGTTATCAAGGGCACGTGCGAACATCACTATTGTTTGAAAACAAAATACCAAGAAATTAAAAAAACTCAGTTGGATACATCTGTGTATGTGTATGTTTGCCTTAATTTTTGTGATAGTAACAAAACGAAGGCTTTATAAGTATACACGGTGCACAAAGACGAGTTGAAAATATCATAATGAGTAATGTTTTACCGAAAGCGGACGTTTTGTGTTTTTCGTTCAATTGCAAGATTTTTTCTAAATTCTCCTTGAATATTTGGAACCGGGAGTGCTTCTCGTGTTCGTGGGCGTACTCTCGGTTGTGCTCCCGGATGAAGTTCTCGAAGTGTTGCTCAGCATCCTCGATATTGTAGCGCGGAGTAAAGAGGGCCGCTTCCAGACCAACCGCGCATGCGCAGAACAGGAAAAATAACACCGGAAACATTACTGCTGCTGTCACTTAATGTAAGTCTGCATTAAATGGAGTGTCCTTTTATACAAAAATGTACCAAATGCTTGACAAGGAATTCCTAAGCTATTTATTTTTATTGACGACAGTAAGTAAATGAAAAATTGTTTGCATGAATTTTTAAAGCATTCCTAACATACAACATAACAACTTATCTAATCAAGGCTGTAATTCATAAAACGAATAGTTCACATTGATTAAGTTACCCTTATGCGTCTATAAAAACACGAAATACAGAAGTAACAGATATCTCCCGCGATAAGGAAGTTATCCTTGGGCCGCGGGGAGTTTCAGGAACATACAAATCACACGCACAAAGACACCCAGACTCAGACAAAGCACTAGTGGATCACACAAATGCCATCCGGGCTCGAACCCGCAACACGTCGCGCACAGTGGGTTTTGCGTGGACCTCACAAATATATTTTAAGGGGTTACATGACCGTCAATTTCAGAGAAATTGGACTATGAAGTCATCGCGTCTTCATTTCATCGGCCTAGTCTTTTCCCAACTATGTTAGGGTCGGCTACCAGTCCAACCAGTTTCAGATGAGTACCAGTGTTTTACAAGGAGCGACTGCCTATCTGACCTCCCCAGTTACCTGGGCAACACAACACCCCTTGGTAAGACTGGCTTTCAGAATTTTTCAAGCTTCTGACTGCCTGTGACGACTGTCAAAGATGTAGGAATAACAGCCGGGACCCACAATTTAACGTACCTTCCTTAACACGGAGGAACTCGCTAAGACAAAGATGGTCACCCATATACGGATCAACCGCGTCAAGCATAGCTTAACCTGTGATCGAATCACTTATGCGGTTATAGCTTAGCTACGAGCTCCTTCCATCGTGTCTTCATTTATGTGTATTAAATACACTTTGTCACTCTATATGAAATGAAATGAATGAACTTTTCAACGGTTATTCAGTGATAATGTTCAAGAAATGTAACAGATAGTTACCAGATGCACGTGTTTTTGTTCACTATTGAGTACATAGGTTATTAAAATATAACAGTTATTATTACTAAGTTCTTTGGTCCCGAAGAAAAACTTATTCATCCTGATTAGATGCAATAGACATTTTTACTGTAACTAAACACTAACTCAATACTTTAACTACGAGTCTATAAATCATACGATAGCTATTATTTTGGTCCATTTCCAAATTTTCCAATCACTTACTCTCAGTACATGGAACACCATTATTTAAAACAAAGCTTTTGCAAACATGAAGTGACTAGCTATTGCCCGCGACTTCGTCCACGTGGTTAGAATTGTCCCCGTTTTTTTTTATTGTATCTTCGCTCCTATTAGTCGCAGCGTGATTTTATATAGCCTATAGCCTTTCATATTGATAAATGGTCTATTTATCACAAAAATAATTTTTCAATTCGAACCAGAAGTTCCTGAGATTAGCGCGTTCGAACAAACAAACAAAATCTTCAGCTTTATATATTAGTACAGATTAATTTATTTCCTCCTGTTTCATATTCATTAAAAAAAAACGACTCTCTTAGTAAGAATATTACAGGGATTGACTATAGAAAGAAAAAGTACCAATATAAGCTAAAAAATCGCTCGTTAATGCTATATTATTTTAATTAAACGCAGGTTCGGTCCGACTAATCAAATTTCATTCCTTATATCCTAATGCAGGAGGAAACCTGTGCCCCAGTACTGGTATATCTATCTATAGACAAGGATTGTGACTATATATTATTTGAGCTATTACTAACCCAATTTCTTTTATAAGACTGAAACTCAATCCAATCTTGTCAAATCCAGTATTTGTAAATATTACATTCATGGGATCATTCCGTATTTAGCGAACGTTGTATGAATTACATTTGTTCTTTCTCCAAATAAAGATTCACCCAAATATAATCGTAAAATATTAGAAAGACGAAAGTTTGTGAGCATGGATATTTGTTGCCTTCACGCCCAAACCTCTAGCTAGCTCTTTATAGCTTTTTGATTTGTTGACACATCTCATTTGTTTACTATGTTTATGACTTATGTCTTAAAGAATGGATAATGGATATGGTCTTATGACCATATCAATGGCGTATTGCTAAACGCCAATGACAGTGCACTGTTTGCCAAAGTGCGTATAAGCTTCATTTTTGTTCCTATGTCAGTTTATGTACTTATCGGTGGGTTCGAAGAGTCAGACTGTCATTACATCCATGTTAATTACTCATGCATCTGTTGTACCATTGACCATAGGTTAGTATTGTTAGTCCATCCACTTCTGGTAGGTATTCAAAATTTGACCTACTGATACATTTGATGTCTATTTGCCGATATATGGCGTATTTATATTACGCAGTGTGACTGTTTAAGGTAAACGAAAAAAATCAATTAACAACAAATTGGAACTTTATATATTTTTTACAAAATCTTTGATTGGCAGAATCATCAAAAAAAAAATACGAAATTTTTGAAATGCTTGAAGTACAATAGTTTTAATCGATGCCGTTGCTTGACTTGATCTATGCGAGAACTGATCCGGCCATTATATCGTTCATCATGCCACAGGACTGCGCGTTTTCACCACGTTGCATTTTGAAGTAACCATGGTCCATCGATTCGGTACCCCAAGAATTCTTCACAATCCAGTGTGGCTCACCCTCTGGAAGAAAACGCAGTTAAGACTTGATCATTTCACAATAACATACTTTTACACTGTCTGAATCATCCTGTGTGGCCTTTCCCTTTTCTTTATAATATGATATTAACAGTAACTGGTGTATGAAATAATAAGACAGCCACTAAAATTAATGATGTTAGTCCTTTTTGTTAAATTATACTACATTCAAGTGATCTAAAAACGATTTTATTGTATTATTCCTATGATTTTGATGCCCCCCATCCGGCCTACTCCTCGATGAAGTCACCGCAAAAAAATACTCCTTGCTCATTCTATTAACATACCCTGACCCTTAAATTTTCATCTATCCTACAGTTAATATTTGAAATCGTGCCATATTTACCGGTTCCATATCCCACCAAGAGCACAGCGTGATCGATTGATCCTTGGTCACATACTGAATCCGGTATAACGTTGCTCTCGTCAACTAACATTAATGATTCAGCTTTGATTGCTAGAACAGAACAGATGAATACCAAAATTAATAACATATTGCTTCAAACACACTTCAACAGTTGCTTTCTACAATCTTATAAGTAGACGCAACGCCAGAGGACTCGGAAACTTATAGGATTATAAATGACTAGCTGTTGCCCGCGACTTCGTCTCCATGGATCTTCTACCCACGGAGACGAAGTCGCGGAAAGTCGCGAAGTCGCGAAGATACAATGGAAACTGTGAAAAAAAACAGGGCAGGTATAAATCATAACTTATATCTTCTACCCACGGGGACAAAGTCGCGGGCAACAGCTAGTACTAGATAAAATTCTTAGATCAGTAGTTAAGACAGTTAGTAGCTGATGAATCCTCAAGCTCCTTACCGATGGAGATAGGTCCGTATTGATGCAGAAGTTGCTTCACTTTCTCCTGTGATGTCAGGTTGTAGGAGTGACACCCGGCTAATTTCACTGCCACCTTGCTTGCATCGAATGCGCATTTGCCATCTTCACCTACGTAGGGGTAATCACCTTCAGATGCAACCCCCCCAGCTTCAATGATGGACCTGATATGAAGGAAATGTTGCAGTATAGAGTACGATGTTTTATATAAATGTTTTTCAAACATAAGTTTTTGTTCAGATACTGTTAGGGAACCAGAGGATAAATACCGGAACCTTTCAACTAAAGGACCATTTTCTATCTGTCTTCAAATCAGCAGGCTGTATCTTATGAACCATGATAGCTAGACAGTTGGTATTTTCACAGATGAAGTATTTCAGTTGTCAAGGGTATGCACAGTCAAAATTTTGATGGATGACCAATATTTTTGAGGTCTTTCACTCAAGCCTATTTTTGAATGATCTTTAACACCAAATTGATGTCAACGAGGCAGACCTAGGTGGAGATAGCGGGATGACTAGGCTAAGCTTCTACCTAGTAGGAGAAGAACAGGCCTTTGCCCAGCAGTGGGACATTCCGAGCTAGTAAAAAAAACTACACATTATTTATTTTAATACGCACCTAAAGACGCTTGACATCATACCACCAGAACATCCATGATTTCTTCTATCGCAATCAACAACCTGCTGTTCAGATAAATCCAGGGCTTGTTTGTTTTTAATTAGGTACTGGCTCTCAATGTTTCCTGCAATGAATAATATAAATTTAAATAAGGAACTTCATCCTTGTGTTTCAGGGGGTTCCATTACAGCATGCTGCATGGGCAGCAGGATTGTCTGAAAATTTCACTACACGAAGGACAAATAAAGGAACACCCTTCGGCGAACCCTTATACTCCAAACGGGAGAAGCCATTTTTCGCATCCAAGATAAAAGGGTTTGTACAAAAAACACGTCACGCACAGTTTGTTTGGCTTGATGACTTACCGATCGAACTAAAAGCGTAACAACTTCTACAATGATGCTGATCCTTAACCGGTGTAACCGCATTGTGGTCTCGCCAATCAAAACTCTCCGGAGCATCAGAGTCAGGGATATCTGCATCAGTTTTGTACGGACAGTCAGACTTATAGTCTGCAACATTCAATCCCATGTACTTGTTACGGAACTCTTCAACTGTCAGATCCATAAATTGGGTTATACCTGTAAAAAAAAGGCTTACTCATATTACGCTACTAAGGGGCACTTTTCGAAAGTCAAACATTGACGACATTGAACTGCACGCTGATTTGAACACCATTCACAGCATCCTTAGAGCTGTATCTGTGAAGATGAAACAGAGCAACAAACGCCACAGGGCGCAATCTTTCAAGGGCACGTGCGAACATCACTATTGTTTGAGGACAAAACACCAAGAGATTAAAAAAAGTCAATTAGATACCTCTGTATTCGTAAGTGTGCGTTCGATTGTTAATAAATAGACCCTTGATGGCGTGCAATTGGGAGGGCGTATGTTCAGCAGTGGACGAATATGGGCTGATGATGATGATGATGATGAAACAGACGCCTTAATTTTTGTGATAGAAACACACAAACAACAGCTGTATAAGAACAAACGGTTAAAAATATATATAATACTTATGTAATGTTTTACCGAAAGCCGAAGTTTTGTGTTTTTCGTTCAAATGCAAGATTTTTTCTAAATTCTCCTTGAATATTTGGAACCGGGCGTGCTTCTCATGTTCGTGGGCGTACTCTCGGTTGTGCTTCCGGATGAAGTTCTCGAAGTGCTGCTCAGCATCCTCGATATTGTATCGCGGGGTAATGAGGGCCGCTTCCAGACCAACCGCGCATGCGCAGAACAGGAAAAACAATACCGCAGACATTACTGCTGCTTTTACTTAATGTAAGTCTGCATTAAATGGAGTGCCTTTTATACAAAAATGTACCAAATGCTTGACAAGGAATTCCTAAGCTATTTTTTTTATTGACGACAGTAAGTAAATGAAAAATTGTTTGCATGAATTTTTAAATCATGCCTAACATACAACATAACAACTTACCTTATCATGGCTACATTCCTAATTCTACATTGATTAAGATACCATTACTCGTATAATAAAATAAAAATCACACTTCACTTTTTCGTCAAGTCTCCGTAACAACTGTCAAAGATGTATAAATAACAGCCTGGAACCACAACTTACAGTGCCGTATTCAATACGGAGGGGCTCTTTATAACATAGATGGTCACTCATCCATGGATCGATCGTATTAGGTGAAGCTTAGCCTTCTCCGAAATACGAGACAGATAATCATAATAAAACGATTTGCAAATATTCGTTCGCACCTATGTCTTCTACTCTTTGTTTTTGTCTGCTGTCTAGTATTAACAATATTGATAACTTTAATACCAACATACAAATAAAATAATGGGTTGTTAATATCGTGAACAATACACAATGCTCTTGACCATGACACGACTATTTGCATGTTACCCTTCAGTGCGTTGTAGTCATAGCATAATAGCTAGTCTATTTTTAAAAAGGTAAAACTATCTAACACGAATATTTGTTAATAGCGGGGGAGTGACAAACATTCAAGTTGCATTTACAAAAACACCCAGACTCAGCAAGAGCAATAGTGGATCGTTTGTGTGATCCACCAAACTCGGGATTCGAACCCGCAAAGAGTCGCGCATAGTGGATTTTAAATACGTTTTGATAAACTATATTACTTTACAGCGATTTTTCAGCGTTAGAGCTCAGAGAAATTTAACAGATCTTCGGCGGTTACCACAGGCATATCTTTTCGTATAAAATATCTACTATATCACTTAACAGCATTCAGTCTCGAGTGTATAGGCATGGTAGGACAAATTCACGTCACTTATCGAAATGATAATATATGTTAATCTTAAAGCTGCTTCAAGCATGCGGTTTTCGATTATAATATTGTCCTCAGTATTGTCTTAGTTTTAGCAAAACCCCTGCATAATATACAAAATTGAATTACTGCATTTATTTTCAATTAATTTCAAACATGATTATGCTTTATCGTTGAGAGTATAAACTTCTATGATTTTAATGTTTAGGGTATCGTAAAGTTCCTACATCATAGCGCTTTCTAACCTCAAATTTCTTCATTTGTAATTGACAAGAAGACTATTTAAAAATATTCTCCTAAACATGAACTGTTTCTAAATAAATGTCATTCAGGAAATTATATATTTTCAGTTCTCTTCTCAGCATAAAATCCAATATTCTGAGTTCAATATTTTTAAAGGCGAAGCCATGTTAAGCAGTGGACATAAATCGGCTGAATTATTGATTAAATTACTTTTTGCTGGAATTGATGAATTTAAATTTGATAATAAATACAGAACCACAATAAAGGAAACTCCGAAAAGGATAGTTCAAAAATAAACAGAACACCATTTTGATTCATCGGTTTTATTTTTACATTTTGGAAATCCAAGGAGTATCAGTTATCCAACGATAGCTGATGATATAAAAACAGTCATCATGCCACAGGACTCCAGCCCTTCACCTCGCTCCAGCCTGAAGTACCCTTGGTCACCCTGCGAGGTTCCCCAAGAGTTTTTCAAAAGCCAGTACTTGATGCCGTTTTCTGGAATACAAAGACACGTATTTAGGTAGATCGAATTCTCTTAATTATACCCGATATTAAATTGTTCCTGGACAGATCTGATCTTTCGATTCATCAAAATTCAAAATGATCCACATTAATTTTTTGATTATGACGAATGGACTAAACATAATTTAAACACGACCATGTCCTAGGTCCGTATTACAGAAGGCTACTCAAGTCCTAATCTCTGTTTAAAACTAGATTTGAGTTGAGATTTCATTTTAGAACGCTCCTCAAGCATAGATTCGGTGATCATAGTTCAGCTGAGTGTAGATCTTATTCTAAATCATTACTCAGTTCTAGATTACTACTCAAATAGAGATTTGATGTGTGATTACTCAAGTGTGGTCGACACCGCGCTTGAGCAGAGATTTCCCTTTGAGTTAAGCAAATAATTGTGTTTTAATAGAAATAATGGATATTTTTGAAGAGTTTGATTATTACGATAATTTATTAAACGATATTTATTAAACGTTAACGTTACGCAAAGTTATTTAACAATAATTTATTTAAGATTTTAAATAAAACCTACAGTTAAAAAGCTTAATCGTCTTTAAATCAAAATATAATTATTAATTCGGTTTGAAACTAAATTCTTATTTTGAGTATGTTGAACCAGAATTTCGGGGAAGATACATTTGTAAACGAAGACAGTCTGATTCATAGACAAGACATATTCTCTGCTTGAGACGCGATTTGAATCTCGATTCAGCTGAGTGAAGTTTGAATAATGTTCTGAAATAAGAATGACCCTCAAGTGCAGATTCAATATTTAAACTATGATCAGGTGATTTAAGATCAAACTGGGCTTGAGTAGCCTTCTGTAATACGGACCCTAGTGTTGCTTATTTACGTGATTTTAGCTTCAAACTTATTTGTTCAAAAAACAAAACTCTGGAATCTTTAATTTGATGAGCATATGCATATTATTAAACTTGAATTTATACCTTCTCCATATCCAACAAGAAGAACTCCATGATTTACTTCGCCAGTACAATATTTATCTGGGATGATTTGACCCTTATAGTTCTGCATATGTAGAACTTCTGATTTCATGGCTAAAATAGGTTAAAATTTTAAGCAGATACTTGAAGAGTAGATTCGTCACAAGTATATTATAATTATATTTAAGAGTATCGAAATTAACAAGGTACCATTAAGCAATGGACTGTTCATTTTTATGTAGTACATACTCTCTTTCTCTCAGTCCAGCTAGCCAGTCCAAACCAGTCTTATGATGGGATATTGCTGTACCCAGGTTTTAGATTTAAAAACACAAAGCAGCCATTGGTACTTGGTAGTTCAATTAGTTGTTGGTCTGTGTAAAAGTGACCAGAGAATATAAGTGAGATGAAATTTACATTCACAATCTGCCATTTCATTTGAGACTTAAATAAATAACAAGTCCCAAAGATAAGAATGTGATACTTGCTCTAGGATTGATAACAAGTAAGTTGATGAAGGAGGCATTACCTACACTGAGCGGCCCTCGGTGATACAATAGCTGCTTAAGTTTCTCTTGAGAGGAAAGTCGGTATGAATCGCAGCCAATTATCTTTACCCTAAGACGATTTGAAGGCAGTAGACATTGTGGATGAGGATTATGTTGACGATATGGGTAATCTGCCTCCAGCTCGGAACCACCTAACTCCATGAGAGAACTAAAAAAATGAGATAAAACATGAAAAAGTACATGAAAACCTAAAAAAAATTAAATGATATTGCAGAATGATGTAATTGTTGAAAGGCTTGCGGATAATAAGTGAATTTTGAATTACCTGAAGGCGTTATTCATGTATCCTCCGCGGCAGCCGTGTGAGCGTTTGTCACAGTCCACAATTTGTTGCTCGGATAATACCAAGAGCTTCTTATATACCATAGCAAACTGTCCTTCGATGTTCCCTGTACCATAAATAATTAAAAAATGTAGGTGTTGGTGTCTTCGTGTTCGCCTTTAAAAAGAACAAGAAGTTATCTCGTGAATGACAAGAGACACAAATATCATGATATTATTATTCAGTACCTCAATTGTTGAATTTTCATGTCAGGAGGCGAAACTTCCAAATGCTGCTTGAATTGTGAAAACACCACATATTAAAGGAAAATATTAAAACCCAAATCTTACGTACCGGTTGCACTAAACGCGTAACAAGAATTGCAATCCTTCTGATCCTTCACAGGTGTCACGACATTGTATTTCGTCCAATCATGGCTGGGTGGTGCATTGATATTGGGAATATTTCTATCAGTAAGCCTATTGCAGAGAGCAATAGACTCGTTGACTATCAAACCAGAATGCGTCATCAAAAACTCTTCAAGTGTATGATCCATATATGGAGTAAAGTCTGCAAAAAATACGATTGTGTTTGAAACAGCTTTAAAACAAAGAATCTATTTCATTGGACAAACCGAACTTAAAGAAATTAAAACTCTAAATACATAATTGTATATTGCAAAATCAATCAAAATCTTAAGAAAAAATTTAAAGGCACTCCAACTTCAGCTGGTATCTTCAATACCAATAAAAAACATTACCAAAAGAATGTTGATGATGAAATCGACCCATTTCGTTAAGTCTTTGCAGGTTTTCCATGAATATATTAAACCTATATTCTCGTTCTTGAAAATCATGATACACTTTATTGTGATGTTGTATAAAGTAGTTGAATTGCTCGTCGATAGCGAAGCGAGACAGCGGCGTCACACACCAGACCGGCGCAAGCGCAGACAAACATCCTAAAACCAGTATACACGATATCATTTCAAGACCACAAAGACTTATGACTGAAAGAATAACTTACTAATTGTTATTATATTTATAGGTGCCTGAAAACGAAACTATTCAAAAAATCAATAAATTGTTAAAATTATCTTGGATACGACACGTGCAAGAGATAAAGACAACCGAGTATGTATAGGTAAGTAATATAGAAGATTTTTCTTGATTTAAACAATCAATAAACCGTGTAGGCACTCAAATTCATCCATTCCCGGTACATCTCTTGTCGTCACAATCAGATATTAATCTAAACATCAAGATACGATACAAGGTCCGTAAAAACTAATTTAGGGTACTGCAAGGTAAAACTGTTATCAATACATAACATGCACGGAATGCATGCATGGAAAAATATTTACATATGAACTAAGTTATTTCCAATATCCGAGTCAAAATGTCGTTGGTATTTAAATTATTCAATATTACTTCCATACCTACCTGGATACTTCAAAGTTTTCCGATTACCAGCATTCCTGATATTTTCTTTGCGGTATATAAACGGTGCCATTTCTCCAGTTAGATAGGATTGAACTGTCCGTACACTGTTACAATGGTTTCTTCATTGCTACTTTTGTGTGCTTGTCTGGTGGGACTGGTGTCATCAAGGATACCCCCCTTATATAAACCTCAAGATGCACATGTTCACTTCCAGCGTTTCATAGAACAATACAACAAATATTACGAAACTGAACATGAGAGGCAAATGCGATTCGAAATATTCAAAGAGAGTTTGGAAGAAATCAACCGTTTCAACGAAGATAGTGAACACGCATTCTTTGGTAATCACATTAATATAATTTTATTTTTTTAACGTACCATTCTTGAGGAGCTCGCTGCAGAAGTAGATCGACCACAGGTGAAACTACTCTTGTTACTGTTGGTCCGTTGACGGGTGATGGTCTAAATCAGAAAGGCATCCGCTTAGACTGGAACCCAACATATTAAGGAAAAGGCTAATATGCTAATGAACTTACCATGCTTTGGGGATCCAAGCAACATGGCAATAATTTCTTTCGAAAACATGTATCTTTCTTGGTCATAAGAGAAACATTTAACAAATTTTGTGGTGAGTATCTTTAAAATTGACATTAGTATAATTCTTTTTGCTTTTAGGTGTGACGGAGTTTTCTGACATGACAGCCGAAGAATTCACTAACACTTACACCTGTATGGGAGGTCAGAACTTCACAAGCCTGGGCTCGTTGTGCAACGTGGTTTCTGAAAATGAAATTCAAAACACCGATGCCCCCGACTCTTTCGACTGGCGTAAGAAGAACGTTGTCACTCGAATCAAAAATCAATTAAAATGTGGTAGCTGTTATTCTTTCAGTTCAACAGGTTAGTTCATGCACAATTCAAAGAATTTTACAAGCCAATATGAAATTGACCATCATTTAGCTACCACGGTTCTTGCGATATAGCCAGGTGACGACTGAACAGTTTCGTTTTAATCATTCGGATAGCTACGGTAACCCACATACAAACAAAAATATATGTGTTTTCTTATCAAAGAAAAAATATGTACAAACAAGAACAAAACAGTTTTAAATATTTGGATTTCGTCTGCTCTAGGTTTCATAGAGGCACAATACGCCATGAAACACAACAGCCTGGAGGAATTCTCTGAACAGCAGATAGTTGACTGTGACAGGGGTTCAATGGGTTGCATAGGTGGAACAATGGCATCGGCTTTCAGGTAACACAGTTATCTTTTTGGAATTCATAATTACCGTAGAATATTTCCCTAGAACTAAAAACATGGAAAACATTGCAGCACGATAATAAACCAAGGAGGATTGGAATTGGAGACAGGCTACCCATATCAAGGACGCCAAGGTCGTTGTCAATACCAACCTGGTAAGGCGATGGTAAGGCTGAGTGGGTGTTCTACGTACAATCTATCGTCACAAGAGAAACTGAAGCAGCTGTTGCATTCCGTGGGACCTATAGCAGTTGGCAAGTATTTTATTTAAATTACTGAAATATGCCTTACGGTCAAGTAAGGCTAAGTATGAATTAGTTTTTGTTGTTCGATCTCTAAGTAGTGATTCTTTTACAAAATGTGTCTCTGTTACTATCTTAAGTACTCTGACAAACGGTGAAGGATCACATCGTAAGAATCCTAGATTCCAAATATTGGAAAACTAAAAGCGCCAACTTTCCTTTAAACCTTTTCTATATTGAAAAAGGGATGTGCCCATTAGTGGGAAGCTTATTGGTTGTTATTATTATGGAGTTAAGTAGTTCTTACATCAAAATACGTCTTCCTAAATTATTGGCTTTATTTTTTTTTTACGAAAATAGCTAGAAACCTAAACCAATGCCATAAATCTAAATGATGTCTACATTGATATATGATTATAAGCATTTCCTAAATTTAAAACCATAAAATCAGGAGTCACATTGTGGAACTGATTGATTAATAGCCTAGTCTCACTTCCAAAATAGTTAAGGCTTACTTACATAAATAGCTCAAAATAAGGAACCTTTATGTACGAGAGAAACTGGCCTGTTGGTCTAGTGATTAGGCTTCGCTTAGTTTGAGATTAGGTCGCATTGTGTGAAGGTTGCTTGTAACTTTGTAGCAAATTATAATTACGATTGTATCTCACAGCTGTGAGAGCTTCTAACTATAGAAACTATCACGGAGGCATCATGACCGATGATTTCTGCGGCTATGACAGAGTCAATCACGCGGTACTGCTGGTGGGATACGGAACAGGTGAGTGTTACTATTGTGTTGTCTGTAGCTATCAAATCTTTTCCTTAAAGACGAAATTCTCAAATGCTCAACCCTTCCCTATATGGGAACATCTATTGGCTGGTATTATAATAAACGGAATAACGTGGATAAAATTTTCCTCATCAAATTATTTCCGATGAGTTATTCTGGATGGATTTAAGTTTTTTCTTCACTTCTTCTGTATACTTTACAATAACTTCTTGTCCATTCCTAGATGTTTTTTTCTAGTGCTATTGGTAAAACGCCTGGTAAAAGACTCGTCAAATCCTTTATTCTTACTCTACATTTCAAAGTACATTTTGAGGCATGTTTTTCTTCACACATTTTGTATGGATTTCTTTATTTGTTTTACAGAGAATGGTCATCCATACTGGATTGTCAAGAACTCCTGGGGTACCAGCTTTGGGGAGCGAGGATACTTCCGAGTTTCCCGCGCTTCGGATTCCGACTCTTGCGGCATGTTTAACAATATGATGGCGACTGCTACCATTGTGTAATGCTCCAATACATTTTATTTTATCAAATTTCCTTGTTCTGGTTTTGGTGTGTTTCAATAAATTGCATTCAGAATTATTTCGTTCTTTTAATATAATTTTATCCATATTACTGTGCATTGATTAGAGTTTAGTAGTTATTGTCATTTAGACATGTTATCAGGGACATAAGATATTAGTATAACTGTTACAACTATAAGTAAGATACTGGATGGGCTTACAAGCAGGAAAAAGCTATAATACTGGTCAAGTGCCAGTCGGACTCGCCAAACTGAGGGTTTCCTACTTAGGCTTAAGATAAACAAATCGTTTGGGTGACAAATAATTTTATGGATTATGGATTTCCACTCTCGATGTTTTTGTCACCTGCCGGCAAAATTGGTGATCGTAACAATAGCTGAAATACACCATCTGTCAAAATTGCAACTGCCTAGCTATGCACGCAAGGACAAATAGCGGTTTGTAGGGAAGCTTGTAGATTACGTGAAAGATGAAGAGTGGTACAAATAAATGGTAGAAAATATAAATTAAGACGTAATTAGGAAAGGGGCAAGGAAATGATGTTCAATGTACAATTAAAAGACACGTTCACAGTATTTTATTTTATCAGGCCGACGAAGACACAGAGATTTGACTACATATAAAGAGTAGCGTTTTGGACTTAACTGAATATTAATTTTCCACGCGAGAATATCTGGATTTTGAAACTTCAATTTCCGAAACATAAGTATATTAGTAGGTATTAAATAAAGGGATATAAAAACTAAATTTGAATCAAAACTTATCGTTTTTTTATTTATAATAAAAACTTTAGGCTTTACCAATTTAATAAAAATGAAAATTGAAGTTAAGCAAAAGGAAATGGCTTCCAGCTACTAATGTTTTACAAGGAGCGACTGCCAGCTGACCTCCTCAATCCCAACCTGACAACACGATAACCCTGGATTAGACTGGTTGTCAGACTTACTGGTTTCTGACTACCCGTAACGACTATCAAAGATGTGTTATTAAGAACCGAGAATTAACGTGCCTTCCGAAACGCGGAGGAACTCGTTATGACATAGATGGTCACCCATCCATCCACCGACCGTAACAAGCATAGCTTAAACCGTGATCGAACCATTTGTGCAGTTGCAGCTTCACCAACCGCATATCGATCGATATCTAACGAAGCTGATACAACTGGTTTTCATTTTGGTTTGATACTACCATTGCAAGAATTAACCGAGAGCCGAATTGCGGTTGTAAGCCATTAAAGGCTCTACCACCATGTCTTAAAGCATATTGTGCGATATATGGCGTAGAGCGGTATCTCTTTTACACCCGTAATGACAACACTTTAAGGCGTGGTGGTAGAAATTCTGGCGATATGGCTATGGCCATGGTGAAAATGAAATGCTTATCTACATTGTAAGCAGCTCGTTTAGCCCCAACAACGGCACTAGTAATGCCATAAATAGTTATTGCTGGGGTAGAAATTCTGGCGACCTGTAGCTATGACCATGGCGAAAGTCAAATGCTTATGACATTTTAAGCAGCTCGTTTAGCCCCAACAACGGCAAAATAATTATTCCTACTGAGTATTTAGATATCGTTTTCATTAGATTGATTTTATTTCATATCATAAATCAAAATTTGTCTTCGTCAACTAACTTCAACGCATCGTTTTATTTTTATTTCATAAAAAAAATGTTGTACTTTTCAATTAAATTTAGACCAACATCCATGTTATTTATGATTATTAAACCAGGCAGTTTTGGTGCATTATTTTAACACATAATCACTAAGCACATCCATTCGATTATGACGACAATGTTACATAGCTGAACTACGGAATTTAAACGAAATAAAACGTAAAGTATTTTCTTTACAGTTTGGCCTAGAAACATAGAATTACAGAAATTCTTGTTTAAACTATAAATACGGACTAAGCATTGTTGTAAATTGTAGTTGATTGTTCTGTGATGTATTTACCGTTAGTGTACTTCTGCGCATGCGCGCTAGGGCTCACACACGCCGACTTTGAACCGTTCAAACTTGAGCATGCAGAGCATCACTTTGAGCGCTTCATCATAGAGCATGAGCGCAGCTACGCCCATGAATATGAGAAGAAAATAAGGTTCCAAGTATTCAAGGACAATTTGGAAAAGGCCAACGTTTTGAACCAAAAGAGTGGTCAAGCAATGTTCGGTATAGTCGACAATATAATTAAAAAAAAACGCTGATTTAATGATGAATACATAATGATGAATAATAGGATATCTTCAATTCTGGAATCCGGCAGAAACAACCACTTACAATTAAGACACCCCGCATCACAGTCTCAATGATAAGTTCTTGAATCAAAACGGATATTTCACTTTCAGGTATAACACCATTCTCTGACCTTACAACTGAAGAGTTTGTCAGAGACTACACTGGATTGCAGACAACTTTAGGAGATGAAAACCTTTGTAAAGTATTCCCTTTACTTCCAAACAAGTATCAGGGTGAAGCAGCAAGATCATTTGACTGGCGTGATTGTCATGCCGTCACTCCAGTAAAGTACCAAGGAAGCTGTGGCAGCTGTTACGCATTTAGTGCTATAGGTGAGGAAAATGAAATAGCATAGTGTTGGCTAGAGGCCGCATCGTGTACAGGAACGCTTACAGTGACCTCAGTATTTGCGCTAAAACCTACAATGTGTGTGTAATTTAAGCAAACTGTCATTTATTTCAGGTAACATTGAGAGCCAGTACGCTATTAAAACCAAGAAACTCGTATCGTTATCGGAGCAGCAGATAGTCGATTGTGATGAAACTAATGCAGGTTGTTGTGGGGGGTACCCATCTAATGCATTCAAGTGAGTTTGAATTTCTCTACTAGAATATTAGAATTAAAATACTCTCTCAGTGTAAAGGAGCCTTACACAATTTACTGGCCTTAAGTAGTAGTTTTAAATTCTGCTGTCTTTTCATTATTTCTGTTTTCTTTTCTTCATCGACATGAAAATATTAACAGGAAGCTAATACAACAAGGGGGTCCCCAAACCAACAAAGATTATCCATATGTTGGGAAAGTTCAACATTGCAAATTTGATGAGAGAATGGTGCGCGTGCGACTAACCGCCTGCCAGTCTTACAATTTCACTTGCCAAGAACACGTAGAAAAACTTTTGTACAATTATGGACCTATCTCTATAGGTAATAAGGTTTCTTATATAATACCACCAAGATTTTTTGAAATTTTCAAGTTGGATAGTATTTGTGTTTTGTTTTTTCAAATGTTTATTTTTAGCAATCAAATCAAATCATCTCCAGTTATATACTGGTGGAGAAGGAGGCATCATCAACGATGACGTGTGTGATGTTGGTGATATCAATCACGCGGTTTTACTCGTGGGATATGGTGAAGGTTTGTATATTACTATTACTAGATCTTATATTATAGCACACTAGCTGTTGCCCCGTGGTGAGAACATATAAGTTAGGAATTTTTGATCGAAGATGAATATTTTTCCCCGTTTTTGCCACATTTTTCATTATATCTTCGCTCCTATTAGATGCAGCGTGATATTGCCTAAAAACTTCCTCGATGAATGGTCTATTGAACACAAAAAATATTTTTTCAATTTGAACCAGTAGTTCCTGAGATTAGCGCGTTCAAACAAACAAACAAACTCTTTAGCTTTATATATTAAGTATAGATTTAAAAATCGGCCGTCCCTCTTTCTCCTTGGTCAAGTACATACAAAACATCTAAGAAAAATTGGACAAGCTTAACTCAGTAACTTCAAAAACAGTGATTTAAATGATCTGCCTTATAAAAAAAAATGGTCACATTTTATATTCAACTTCGTTAGTTCCTAAATATTAAATTGGGCATTCATATGATCTAGCTGATCATATGATCATATCAGCTCATATGATTGCAGATCATATGATTTAATTTTGCGAAGTAACATTTTCTCGTGTTCCAGAGAAAGGGAAGCCATACTGGATTGTAAAGAACTCCTGGGGGCAGAATTGGGGAGAGAAAGGATATTTCAGGATGCAACGCGGACCGCACGCTCAGTCCTGTGGAATGATGAATAAATGGATGGCAACTTCTACCATAGAATGATAGAAGTATTTCCTAATAATCTTGTACATCTCGACAAACATAGCAAAGTACCTTATTCCATGGCAAGTAGTGAATAAAATCATATTTTGAATTAGCAAATCATTTTATTTTCGTGGGGCATGATGTGGATCTTGATTTACTCGACAACATTTCTAATCTTATTTTGTTTTCTAAACTAAAAATTATTGGTAGGTATTTAGGTACTTATAGAGACTTTATCAGTAAACTATTTATTCAAGCAACTAGAAAAGGATTTTATTACAACGAAAGCAAAGATTCCTTGAGTACACCAACTGTAAATAAAATATAATATGAACCTACGGGCAATATTCATTTCAGCCACAACTTCACGTCTTATCTCCACCAAAAGTTGACAAAGCGACGAAATCTAATATAATTTTCGATAGCTATTCAAATTATATCAAACGCATTAAATCGAGACAGCATTATAGCAACACAAAGTTTAATTTAACTCACAATACATTTTCAAGTAACAAACGCCATTATTGGCTAAACATCGGCCAAAGAACCCGCTCTTGTGTCAGTTTCATTTGATATTTCCATTAAATTTCAATTTCGAGACTCATCTTCTCTGACAATGGATCGTTCTACAATGGGTTTGAGCGAGTGCTTCTGTTGCACCTATATTATTTGTCTTGAATGTAATGAGAGAGTGGTTACTTGGAAAGAGCAAATTTCACGCCGATCCATGTATGGTGTAAATCCAGGATTCCGAGCAACGTATTGTTGGGTATTCATTGATGATTTTTTTTCTGCTCCGCCCCGCTAGCCATTGTGGCCGGCGATGGCGGCGGATACAATTTTTCTCACATCTTTAGGGTTCTGTGAGCCCATATTACATTCATACCACAGCTCCACATTTTTCGACTGAAGCAAACTCTGTCTTTGGTCTTCGGTTTGTAACCAAAATGGTTGAAGGAGTTTTGTTTGTGAAGTTTAATTTTCACATTAGTACCTACTTCGTCTTATTCCAAGATTGGGATGATATCATTGGAATATGTAAGTACTATATATGTAGTCACTTTTATTATACATTTCTTACATATGCTTCATTTTGAACTAACCGTATAAAAAAGAAAAGAAATAATCATACAGAACCAAAAACCACCTGAACCCTTACCCGCCGTTATAACAATGGAGCTGCATTGTAACATTTGTATTTTAATACACACGACAAAATCGGTATAGATAAATAATGCTTAGTTTTTTTTATCATTTGTTAAGCTTGAATGGTCGGTTCCAGAGCGTCTGGCCGGCCGGCGGCCATACTGACGTTCGTTTCGTTCATTCATCATTGCACCGTAGAATATATTCATCATATAATATACCACAAAGGTCCTTTGTATCTAATTTATTGGGTCCATAAGTATTGTGGGTGTTTTTGGAAACTTGGTCGAGTTTTGAGAATGGCTGTTTCTATTGGTTCGTGTGATGTTAGCGGTCGAGTGCTTAGAAGGACTTTATGTGGATAGAGGTACACTATCAGTTTACGTTCAGATGTGACTTTCCTTTGCTGATTTTAAAACTGATAAACTGTTTTCTTACGTTAGACCAACATAATTGTAACATTACTTTGGAGAATTGATTTATGGTCAAGTGCATGTTTAGTCTTCGTCAGCTTAATTTTCAAAAAATAAAATTAAATGTTAATATCAAAACGACTCTACAAGCAGTCATAGTAATGGTTGTAAGCCTTCATTATCTTGATTCTTTAATATCATGGACATCCGGTGTCCGCCCACCGACGAATTTAATGTAATCGGTACATTACACACAATTGCTTACACCTTCCTTTTTTTGTTCGTGTAAACTGATCATGTGTGATATTGTATACTTGAAGCATGTCAGGTGTTGGATCATATAGCTAATCTTCTTTGGTAATGAATAGGTATTTGTCACCTGTAGTAGTGTTTTCATTTGTTTAATTATGATTGAAATTGTTTTTTTTTTCGTTTTTCAAACTTGGATACACTTTTAGCTTGAAGTGCCGGTGGGAAAATCTTTTAACTTATTTTTTATTTTTATCTTCGAAATCTAAACGTGTGGACATGATACAATGCCTTACATTTTGGCATAACAAAACGCTATTGTTACCGCTACTAAGCAAACTTTGACTTCTAATAATACCCAGACAACGAAATCAAGTTTATTAAGAAAACAATTTTATACCTAAAAGGGTGTTTATCATATTTATCAATGTCTGTTCACCCCCTTAAAGATAGGCGTCGGACCGTGTCAGATCCTAACCAAACTGCCCGCGGCCAAGATTAGGAAACGAGTTATATCTTTCGTCCTCGTCTAATGCTTACTGAAAGAAAGAGACGGGTGGATTATGACGGGGTTTGAGCAGGTTTCGAAAAAATCCAATGTTACTTGTTCGACAGGTTATAACAAGGAACGTGGGTGCCATTGTCCATTTAGTACGCGATTGTTATGGACTTAAGGTATTGAGGGTCGTTCTGAATGGAGGACATTAGGAAGTTTCATGTGAATGTTACAGAATATTTGGTGACTCCCTGACCTTGGGAGCGTCCAGTTGTGGCCATTGTAGGGAGGATAAAATGCTTTGAGATGTTTTAGTTTCCGTGTTCATCTCTTGCATGGACTGGTTTCTTATGGGAAGGATTAGGTTACTATTCACGCGATATTTTGCTTGATGTTACCTTGTTATGTTTGATCGGTGGTGATTACTTAATTGGGCAAGTGATACAGTAGGCTGTAATTCAGGAACTATAGACTCTAGAACTATTACAAATTTCTTCGGTTTAATAATATCATACAATAAAACCACCAATAGCGCTAGAACGCCAGTTTTACTTTTACATGTTTATTTTTTAACAGGATCAAAAATTCCGTCGATAATTATTAAAAAATAACACTCCACCGAGTCTTGCAACGTGTGATTTCTCACTCTTTTCTTTAAGATTTAATTGCGTGTAAATATTGTTTAAAGCCCAATTTTTTCAACAGGACAATCCGATTTTGCAATCAATAACAAAATTAGAACTTAATTTCTAAAATTCTATCTAAGAAATAAAAAGTATCTAAAATATGTTTACCTTACCCCACCTCACCCTAACTCCAAAACCCTTCACATTACTTCATAACGGCATACATATAAAAATAACTATCCTTTGACGATTACACCTTTATAATCGGCCGAGCGATCTCAAAACGATTGGACACCAGAATCGAGAGACTACTTACCTAAGGGAACATGCCCCATGCTTCCATGGATTTCCCAAACAGATCAAAGCTCGCATGAAAAGCCACTTGGCTTTAAACGCCACTTATGTAGCTTTGATTTTCTGAATAGAGCCTATTATGACCGCAGTTATTCGTCTGTTATATAAATTGATCGCTTTGAAATAAAATGGATCATTTTTTTTTAAATCAAAGTGAGTTGATTTTATTTTTAGGTTATTTAGAAATGTACCCACGTTAATTGTGATTGAGAGTGTATTTTTTTTGGTTAAGGTAAATTTTTGTTACCTGTTATGTGTTGATAATTGATTTTGTTCAAGATGATTCTATATATAGAAATTTAAAATTAAGAAAATCATTTTCCCCTTCGGTAGGTACTTTTAGGTTTAAAGAGTCTTTATTCTCAATAAAAACATTACATGTCACTTACTTGAGAACAGAAAAACATAAGTAAGGTTAGGTTCGACAACATTTGGTTCAGACTAAAAACAATAAACAAGTTCCATCGAATACATTCATTTGTTAGATATTCTGATTTGAAAGTAAATATTGGCTAAGCTGAGTTTTGAATGCATTAAATGAGTGCAGGTGTCTTATGCGTGAAGGTATCTTATTGTATAGCTGTGCTCCTTCAAATGTGAGCATTTTTTTGCCGTAATTAGTTCTTATTTTTGGTAAAACCAATAAACTTGCTCGCCGGGTACTTCGCTGACTGAGTTGTTTATATTGGGTAAGTGTAATATTTGTATGGATAGTTTTGTTGAGAACTTTTCTGATAAAAATGCATATATTGTAGGTATATAATTGTTTTATAGTCATTATTTTTGTGTCTCTGTATATTTTTGTCGTTGCTGTTAAGTACGGATAGTTGAAGAGCATTTTTATCAGTTTATTTTGTGTGATTTGTAATTGTGACAGTTTTGTTTTTGGTGCACTGCCCCATATTTCAATTAAGTATAGCAAGTGTGGCTTCACAAGGGAATTATAAATAGTGTATCGCAATCTTTGTGGAATGCATCTGACTATATTGTGCAGAGCTCCGACTAATGACGAAAGCTTATTTTTGACGTAGTCAATGTGAACATTCCAGGAGAGGGAGCTGTCTATTCTAAGCCCGAGATATTTTTCGCAAGATTTTAGTTGTAACGGCTCATTATTTATTGTAAGTGGATTAAATGGAGGGATATGTTTGTTTTTTGCCTTATATATTACATAGCATGTTTTCGACGTGTTTATTGTTAAAAGGTTGAACTGAAACCATGTAAATAGGGAATTTAAACATCTACAAATTACAGGCAAGTAATGACTACCTTATTTGCCTCTAATTTGTAGATGCCTTGGATAGTATAGATGGTATCCAAGGCCTAGGCTTATTTTCTGTTAATAAAAGTAAGTACTTTGCTTTGCCAACTACGTCACTTGGTGAAAATCAAACTTATTTCTTAAAAACACCAGTTAAATAATACACTTTAAAGTTATTCACTTAATTCTCCATTATCAAACTGATGGATATCGGAAGCAAACACTGACATATGTTGTGTGACGTCACGGCGGCCATTTAATTTGTAATTTGATTACGTTTGTATTAGGATGTCACCGTTTAATGACATTTAGGTGAGTATTGTGACAGTTGCAGCCATGCATAGCTAATGACAGCGTATGTTCTGTTATGGTAACTTGTAACGTGCTTTGCAAGCAATTTATTTTAATTGACAAATTACAAATGAGTTTGTTCTACTTTTTAAATTCCAGAAGCGTTTTTTTTTTATGTAAATATTTAAACAATTAGACGTTAATTTTAGGCACTCGCAAAAGACGTCTGTAATAACGAAAGATGGATCTCATCTAGATAATACAAACAATTAGAACTTTTCACTTTAAATCACTATCTTTTATCGGTATGTTCCTAATTATGTCACGTCCTAAAATATTTCGTTCACCTCTTTCAAAGTTATTTTCCGAAACACAACACAAACCAATTAATAATATCATAGACACTAAAAATGTATCCAGAATTTAAATTCCGAATGCTGGTGCCATTCTGTCTGCCGTGGCAGACGTTACGGCACCTACCTGGCATCCGATCCCTGTTGCATCCTACTCACACATACGAACGTATGATATATTAGAGCGAGACAACATTACCTCATTCCTTTCATTTGAATGAAGGTAAAAAAACATGGCGCAAGTACGATTTTGTTTGTTCTAGCCGCCCGAACTGACCCACGTCATTATAAAGTGTTATCACAGATGAATATATTTTTAATGCTGGCTTTTTTTCCTTTTTAAATGTGTGAGGAATGATATTTTTAAAATTTTTAAAGTATATGTAAGGTATTCAGAAGGTTTTTTTCTCATGGAGTCTATTATTTTTTAAACGTTTTCAAAAGCTTATGAACCTGCGTGGTGTCAAACACAATAACTGAAGAAGCTTGAAATTAATTAAATCGTACATCGTATTTCATAGTCGTCATAAAAAAATATATGTCACGATTATCTAGTAATAGGACGGATAAACAATCGTACTCAGAGTATTACCGTATATCAATAACCCTCAACAAAATACCAACCTCGTTGTTTTAAAACTCCTTCATGTTTGATGTAAGATTTTCCCATATACTATGGCCACCAGCGCCCGCGCATCGCGGAGTGATCGAACTCCATTTTATTAAAGGTTTTATTAATGTACAAGGATGGTCGGAGGCATTTTTATATCCCTGCCTCGCTCCCGAACGAGCCGGCGTGACGTGGGAACTGAGAGCGGTGACTTTTCATATTTTTTTTAATATAATGTCGCGTTTTTAAACCAACCTTTGAGTTGAATCGTATTTGTTGAGTCTGAGACGTAAATTGGTGTTGTTGAATAAAATAGTGATTGAAAATCATATCTTCGTATCTAATAGTCGTCTGTTACGAGTGTTGTATGCATTACCCCGGAATTAACTTTAGTAGTAAGCAGAGGCGTGCTGTACTAAACAGAATAAAAGGATAGTTTTAAACTTTAGAAGTACTCACGTATCCTATTATATCGTCCTAAAAAGCTGGCATCTTTGCAATTGTATATCTATTGAAAGGTGATTGAGTGATTTCTCCAAAAGTATAATTTGGTATGTAATATACTTACAATATCAGAGGCCAAGCAAAATAGACAAAAAAAAGTTACTATTAAAACTACACGACAGTTACTTACGCCTAAAACATTCGTACGAAGTTCAAAAGCTATCACGCAATGATTTACACAACGAAATTAGACTAGGGTTGTCACACAAGGGGCGGCACAAACCATGTCAAATTAAATTGCTCCATACAAAGACTGAACAGAATAATAAAGTAAACATTATTTATGGGCCGTGTTTTAAATCTTATTTTATGGGAAATGTGGTTGAAGAGCTTAACGGCAGCTTAGCAGGTGACAGTGTCCGGTATTGGCCGGTACTAGCCAGTTTCAGCCAGTTCTATCCGGTTTCTACTAGATTAATCATTAGGGGGATTTTTTGCCAAGTCATTGTGACGTTAGAATTAGTTACAGTTTGTACTGTACGTCATTGTTCGTATCGTTATTCGCATTGATTGGAGCTTTTGGGTCAGTTGGGAAAGGAAGGACTCTTTTTTTTTAACGTTTTATTCCGTTGAATAAGGAAATAGGTAAGTACGATAATAAGTGTTAATCATGGGAACGTTTAAGTCCGCACTTTGTACAAGTCACTTTTTGTACTGTTTTTTTTTAAACTAAAAACATTTCAACAGTATTTGATTACAGGAGAGAAAAAAAAGATATGCATGCACTTAATAAAAATATATTAAACAAAAACTGTAATACGCAAAATCAGAAATTATTTCAACCCTCTACTTAAACCGGTAAAAATGACACTTATAAGAGGACCTACTTACAAATTATAAATAAGCATTCTAACTAGAATTAATGTTCATATGTATGGATATTAGGCCTTTTATAAAAGGTGTAACAGTCCGATAAATTCATCATAATTATTATTATTAGCCAACAGGGCCAAAATATTTGTCTGTTACATGAATGTCAGTAAGTCTAAGTAAATATTGATTAATGCAATTTTCCTAGGTTCTGGGATAAACCTTTGTTCAAGGTGGGAAAAATTAGAGACAAAAACTACTATTAGCTTTCCTTGTTATTTTGCAGCTTAGGGTTAACTAGTAACGGTCATATTAAACCGTCTAGATTTCAACAGCTTTGGAGTTTGTGTGTATTAAAATAAAATTTTACAGGGACTTCTGTTAATACTATTAAATATGTTTGCGTTCATTTATATTCAATACACAACTGTTACTATTAATCGATATTGTGAATGTGATAAATATTTCATACCCTGTCCTTACAAATTGCTCTTGCAATGAAAAGGATCAGAAAACTATATCTTCCACTCGATTTATTAAAACTGACATAAGTTACGCCCACTTAAACCCTAACGTGGTGCAAATTTACTAATAGTTACCCCTTTATGCAATTCTGATATCACTATCTCTCTCTGTCCTATGTGATTGAAGAGAGAGGTGAGTACATCCCTAAAAGCAATAAAGTTGTCAGCGCATAGTCACAAATTTGACGTTTATTGCGAAATTATACTGGAACGCTTCCTATTAAGTTTTTGTTGATCTGTATTATTGATGTAATAGTCGTTTGTTATTTATTATGTCTGCTTTTTAACGTTTGATTTTCGTTAGAAAACATATCGTGCTTTCGGATCTTCTTATAGTATAGTAATACTCCTTTTAAGCAATATCTTTTTCCTCCTGTTCGAATGCTCTTCTTATAACTGCGGTTTAAGAATCAGCGTTATAAAGAATTCTCTGACGATCTGAAGCCACTATTTATCATAAGACTAAATAATAAAAACCCAGTTTAAACCAAAACTTAGCCATCGGAACGAAGAACTGCTAAACATTGTAACGGTGAGGGCCGCACAGGTAGGCTGTGCGGACCGTTAACCAATTAGGGAGAAAGAAAACCAGAGGTAGATCTCCAAAAAGGTCTTTAATGGAACTAGGTCCGGCTAGGTCGCGGGTTTGTGGCACAGGTAATTAAGTCCTCGCTTTTATATGAGTGAGGGGGTACCGTCCCTGGGGGGTCCACGTAGGGTGCCCGGTGAGCTGTCTGAAGCTGGCTGAAGCTGCACGGAAGCTAGCTGAAGCTGCACGGAAGCTGGCTGAAGATGGCTGAGCGGCCCGGTGAGCGGGCAGAGGCTGGCTGAGCGGCACGGAAGCTGGATGAGCGGCCCGGGAGCTGGCTGAAGCTGCCCAGAAGCTGGGGTCGCTGGCGTGACAACGGCCGCGGCCACCAGTAGGTGCTTAGCCGCCGGCTGGAGAGCGGGACCCGCAGAAGGTAGTGGGACGGCGGTAACCCGTAGGGTGACCCCTGGAAGCGTGCATAGAGGTGCGTAGGTTAGCGGTGCCGAAGATGTTGGCCCGCATGCGATGTGGATGCTCCCCTAGTGGTCCCCAGGGCAGCACAGAGGCAGGGAAAGGGAAAGCTCACACATCGCAGCGGTTTACAAGGCAGATGGGTGCAATGACACGTGCTCAAGGCTGATGCAAATAAGTGCTTACACTATCCAGAGCTCATTTTAGCCTTTAAAGGGGTGGCAGGAGGCTAGTAACAGCTGAAGGCACACTGAGTATTCACTTAACACTATTGAGAACAAGGGCAATGCAGCCCGCATGCATGGGATAACCTAAGACCGCGTGGTCGGTCAAGGCAAGCGAAACAGAACAAGCAGAATGGGATTAAATATGTGAAAATTAATATGAAGTAGGTTATCCCGTACACGGCACACACTTAGTTTAGCAATATACATAGAAACTCACCCAAGATTGGGGTATAATTACACCTTAGGAGTCGTGGCAGCAGCCGCCAGTTATGGCGATCGAGAGGGAATGTCACGTAGCCTCTCACATCTTGACGTTTAGGCACTAGGGTGGACCACTGCCGCCGCGTCCATGGACAATTAGTAAGTTGGCCATAGACGCGACGTTACAACATGAGCATAATAGTGCCTAACCCTTTCAAAGAAACTACTTCTCTTGTATCTCATCCCAGATCTATGTTTTCTTTTTCTAAACACTTTTTTGCCATCAACATTTTTTCTCTAAGTTAAACATATAAACAATCAAGTATCAGAAAATACATAGGAATGGTAGTTAACTACGGTTAACCATTCCAAACTGAGATTAACAAACCCTGTTAACTGTTATACTATCTTAAACCGAGATCAGAGTTAATGTCAACGTAACTTGTATTTAACTGGACTTTCATATTATGATCACATGTCAAAAGGTTAAAAAAAAAATATGGGTTTGTTTAAACTATCTGGAATTGTGCGTGATAAATGTTGTATGAGAAAATGTCAAGTACTAGTGTGAAAAATCATTTGATGATGACGTCGTTACGCCTGACGCCTACAGTATTAACTACGCTTTGTCTTAACTACGAGTAAGTACTGTTTACGATAGGACCTCTAGTATTCTTCTGTAGTAATCAGTGCCACAGAACGAATTTATCATTGAATAGCTAACACATTGGCTAAGTTACTCAGTGCAGGCTGCATAATTGCCAAACCGAAAAGTCGTATTAAAAATGGGGATGTCAAATAGATGAATATGATAACGCAGTTATGCTGTTTCCTAGTATTCTATAAAAAAATAATCAAAAAAAGACTATTCCAAAGTTCAAAGCCGCTACCAGAATGATAAACTTTCTTTAATTAAAATTTATGTGAAAATTATACGAAAATCAATTACTAAAAACTCTAAAGCTTATAAAACAAAAAACTAACGACTTTCACTAGTTAAATTAGTACCTAATATAAAAATACGATACGATATAAATTGAATCTATTAGTAAATTGGACTAAATAGGTAGCGTGGTTTTAATATTCATTGAAAATTTAATGTGGTGATCATTTCCAACGCGTCGTCGTAATATATGGGGCCGCTTAAAAGTGGACTTATTTTATTAATGTCTGTGATTAAGTAGCTCGATGGTAGGTGGTATGTTACCAGAAAGCTCTGTTTATAATATTGCACTTCATTTTATTTCATTTCAAATACGTTTCTCCATTTCGTACATGACACAAATCCGTCCTTACTCATGTACCCTTATTTCAATCATTCACGTCAAACTAATTAGATAAATACGTCATAAACTGTTCTAAATGATCTCAGAAATCTGTTATTTGCTTTTAGTCGGTTTTAACCGAGTAAATGAAAATTTCAAGATTAATCTGTTATATGAGGCTTGAGAACAGATAGGTACATTCACATGTGAACTGTATTTTTTGAAGTAGTCTATAAAAGTATTGAACGAACGGGCTTTAACTAAACCCAGCTATAATATAATGTTCTGTTAAGTATGATAATGTGAACGCAGCATTAAGCTCTGTTCACACTTTCGCTACCAGCTGATCTCTTAGTTTCTCTTACGGTACATCTTAAGCATACAGCCTAATAACATTTATGGCATGTTAACGAGGCAACATAACTAAAGATTAGCGTTTATGTAATTTGGGATTAAGGGCCGTTAATACCACTCCGAGGTGTTAATAACCTTATTTCGTGGTTTGTTTGTAAAGCGGTTGTATATTACTTTCTAAATGCTTTTTAAAATTCAGCGTTATTTTTTTCATAATAATAATATTTATTTATTTGCTTGAATGTAGGTTTACAATAAGTTGGTTACAAGTGTGTAGGATCCATGTACATTCGGCCATTAGTGCATGGCAACAAACAAATAGAGTTAGTTACTTTGGTGTGCTCTTTTGTAAGGTACTGGCTGAAAACAATTTAGGATGTTCTGGGTAAATTTCGTTTGGTCTTACAAGAAAAAAAATGGCAAATAATACGAAAACCGTTGTTGAGTATGTATGACTTTTTTTGGCAATAAACACGCTTTGACACGGATTGGTACTTGTAGAACACAATACACGATTTTATTAAAAAAGAAGGATTCTCTCATCCTTTTCTTAACACAGAAATACTAAAAATCACCGAAATTGTCTTCTCAATTCATCGATTTTTGCACAATAGACAAGTAAGGAATTGAGGACAGATGCGATTGTGCGACAACGACAAACGAAAAAAAATCGCAAACAAAAAAAATCGATTCACAGTTCTTGTCTTTGTATTCCCCCAATCGCAGTTATATTAAATTTAAAACCCTTTTTAAATACAATTGAATGATATTTATTGCGTTTTTTTTCTATCGATTCCACCGAGTAATGCTCCAGATACTGACAATTGTTATCGAAGGTATAAGGGTGCGTTATGGGTAACTTGAGGTCATACTTACTCACACCCCTTAACTTCCTGTTAAGATTCTAGGGCTGTCACAAACTATACCAAAGTTTACGAAGCTGAATTTGTTTTAAATTAAATTTAAAAATCATTTTTAAAGTGACAAGTAAATGGGAATTAAATAAAATTAGGTTCTGTCTAGTCAACCACACCACAAACTATAGAATATTACCACGCAACAATAGGTACTTTATTTCAGATAGTAGACACTAAACAGGAGAATCATAGTGTAAATAAAGTCAAAGTTAACTGATGAAATCTGACCAATTCAAGAAGAAAATAATCTTCTTAAATTCGATTAACTTATCCGAGACTTACAGGAACTATTCCAAAGCAAATTCCTTTAAAAGCCCGTTTACACTTTTATAACCTAAAAAATAGACCGCCACAATTTTAATAACGTCGTTTTAATAAAAATATTTTACGACCTTCTTTGTATTAATATTAGGTTTATTAGTGAAAACGAATTTAAACCGGTTAAACATTTAACTATGGCATAAATCAAAACAGCTTTGATTAATTATTCCTGATACGAATAACACATTCACTTTTGATATAAAAAACGAATATAAATAAGATATTAAAACAGTTTGTTTTGGGAGAAACCAATTTCTATTAATAGAAATTTTTTAATTTTAATATGCCATTTTATTAGAAAAATACTAAAATGTTCTTCACATCCGTTTACTTCACTTATAGCACAGCTTATAGTCTAAGATCTCTTTAATTATTTGGTCGTATTAACGAAATTAATTTTTAATGTTACTGATATTTGTACTAATTAAAAAATGACTTATGTAACTCCTAAAAGAAATCCAAATTTCAAATTAAAAGCTCTTTAGTATTTAGCAATACATTTTTAATCCTATATCATTATTTATCAATATAACATTCTTGCCAACCCTAGCCTCAAACGTAATTCGCAAGTACAGTAATTCCGCGACAGGTCACATCGATCGCCCGTGAGAATGCGCGCGCGCAGCTGACGGAGACACCCGAAACGAACCGATGACAGCCGATGACACGCTTTGTGTTACATAGCAATATTGTTTATTTCGTAAATGGGTTCTGATTCTTCTGATTATTAGCTATGTAAGGCACAATGGACTGGTAATGAAATAAAAATAGAGTTGAGAATATTGATAACTTCTTAGGCAGGGATGAGCTTGCAATAGAAAAGTAATTTGTAATCCCAAGTCAGGTTTTGAGATTGGACTACCATCAAAGAAGAGACTGAAATAACAGTGTTGTTACTTATTAGAGATATCCTCAGGTTCTGTTTGAAAGGCACGCTAATTTTTATTCCATATTTAAAGGAGAAATAAGGAACCCTACTACTAAGGCACCGTTGTCTGTCCGTCTGTCTGTGACCAGATTGTATCTCATGAACCGTGATAGCTACACAGTTGAATTTTTCATTATTTTTTTGAAGTTGATTACACATTTCTTGCAAATTCGTTTTTCTTCAGCTTATTTGAACGGAATTTGAGTTTCGCGAGTCCGACCATTAAACAGTTTTATCCCCTTATCCCTTAGTTAACCTCCAGAATGACACAGGCGCTTCCGGAGGACCGATCTAGTTCCAAATACACCCATAATATTAAATACAAGTGTTCGTCAAAGGCTTACCACCATTCTAACACCATTGTCAACCACTCGGCTACAACTATTTATAATATCTACTTACCCACTTCCGTTCGCGGCGTTATACTAATCGCATACAATGACTTTCTCGTTATTGCCTTAATTCTTTCCTAAATCCTTTGACAGATAAAATTCAAGCCTAATCAAGTTTATCATAGAGTTTAAATTTCTTTGAGGAATGACTGGATGCGTTTTGTTCCTAGTTAATTGAATTTGTACCTTATTATAAGGGGATGGAGTTTAATTCAGGTTGAACGCGAAGGTTTTGATTTTAAGTTTTTTTCAATCTTTCCAGTTTTTCAATAGGGTTTGTATTTATTATATTTGGAATTAAGTAGTTCCGTCAATACTTTTTAATTTAGATGTAACTGAGGGCTTATCTTATTGAGTTCCAATGCTACAATAGTCACGTGGATGGTATTTCGGTAGTGTGACACTCAGAAGGAAAAAGGTCCAAGGTTCGATTTAAAAAAATGGCATGAAATAATATTTTCAGACACTTCCTTGGGATATTGGGTATGTTGTAAATAAATATATGTAAATAAATATATGTAATTAATTAATACAAAAACCTATTATCTTGAGAAGTAGGTTTGACTTCGTATATTTTGTTTGGTCTGTGTTTCAAAAAAAAAAAAGTAAAATTGGAATAAAATTAAATTAAACTTCGGCCTACTGTCTCATCCTCTCAAATTTGATTTTAAAACTCCTTTCGTTAACGTAGCTATATTTCTTCCCAAAAAAAACATAAGAACTTAACTAGTCTAAGTACCATTTCAAAGATGAATATTCACACACAAAAGTGTACAGCTGTAGATTCCGGTAACAATACGCAACACCATGTATACCACCAAAGCTGCCGATACAAACAAAACCTATGGGAATCTTTAACGAAAATCGGACATCGATAATCCTCCCAATGAACGAGGACTTTCACCAACTTATCAAGCTTTAACTCACTCGATATTCAACCCTATTCCCCAAGTAATACAGACGACAATGATTGCTAAGTAAAGTTGGTACCACCAAAAGCTCAGTGTTACATGACAAACTTACTTAATACAGTCGTTAAAATGTATTTAGCGCTGAAATGAACCTTAGACACACGTAATAAGGATTAAACGTTTAAATTTGGAAGAACATCGAACAAACCAGTAGCCACCCGTCAATGAATGCAATCCCGCAAATCTGCATTCAAAATTAGATTGTTATCTGTTAATGTGGCCGGTTCCACAATATCCGGTTTGTACCGGTTATTGTCAGCAAATACTTCTGTAAATAAAATCGGGATTAACTAAAGAAAGTGCTTACGTTTGCTATAATGAAGTGCTTAATCTTCGGTTAATTGAATTGTGAGTTAAGTGGTGTCATCTGCCCCTTTCGGCCCATTCACCTTTCTACATAATAAGTAGAAAAGTTTATTGAATAACATTCTGAAAGTCGGAAGTCTACACGTATAAGGACGTCCTATTCATTAAGATTTTGAGATGTCTAAAGATTTTATCTTACCAATCTCACGGCTGGTTACCGTTTTATGTTTGAGTGGACACTTAATTTATGTTTCGACAATGCCTGCGACTAATCGTCTGATGAATAGCTTTTATAAAGCTACGTGCTAGGCTGAAGGTATTTGCCCGTTTATGGACAGATGGAAGTTTATTGTAATGAGAGACCATAGAATACAGAAAACGCTGTTATTTATTTACTTAGCAACAGTTACTTCGAAGTAATGAGAATTTGTCTCTGTTGGATAGGCTTATAAATTAAGGTGATGGTTTTCTAAGAAAAGGGTGTCATACTATGCTAACTGCTGATCTAAAAATATGATGTGAAAACATTAAATATTTAGTACTAACCAATTTTCAAAGCCATATTCTGAAAAGCACCTTACTTAAGTAATGATCTGGTGTTTCAGTTTTACGAGGAGCGGTCATTAGGTACCAGGGGCACATGAGTTAGTAGGAGCTCTTACGTAAGTGTGGCCGGTTCAGGTGACGTCACGGGGTAACGAACCGCTGCCAGATAATAACCTACTTACTGGCTTGTAGGATGCGAAGTGTTCTTCTTGATTAAATATTAGTCATATTATCTTGTTCTCAGATATTCTAAATCATCATCATCCGCCCGTCTCAGTTCTTTGCTAGACATAAGGTCTACTTCATCCCTATGCTTTTCCCATGCTCTATTTCATAAAGTAATTATATATTCCTGTACTACTCAGCCACATAAAATTATCAAGCGTACATGATGGGATAATTCACGACATTACCAGTTTATAGTTGTGACTCTTTTTTTTAAGGCGGGGGAATCCTCATGAGCACTCGCTTCTTCAGGGGAGGGAACGTTTAGAGCCAGACTCACTACTGACTAAACCTGAACCGCCGTGCTACGTCATCCGCGATCTCGGCTATGCGTTGCTATTCTTCATAATAACTGTGACCCTACCTCGGGTTTTACTAAATATCCACGTATGTTTGCTTACAAGATCAGCATACATACATAGGTACATATAACAGGTTTCGTTGATACAGTTTTCTGCTAGATTTAACTCTTCATAATGAAACGCATTTACTGTTTGATTTTTATCACTACACCTAAACCAATAGCCGAAGAATGAAGGTCTACTGATGGCATTGCTACACGATTTTGTACTTTAAGAAGTTGGGTGTTAAGTTTGTTTTTTGGAATGCTGTTTTCGAATAGGTGAAAAAAATGTCTCATTATTACATTTATTAGCGCTTTTTTATCAACGTTTGGTCCAAGTTACTGGCTGAAGATCATACTATCTTCAGCCAGTAACTTAGCCATACTGAATATGTTTGATGGTTAGTTCTTTTTACTTAACTTTAATTATATTTCCGGTCGTTGTGGTTCTATGCATGGATTTATAAAAACGAGGTGCAGTTTACATCCCAATGTGACTCCTTCAAAGTTATATGTACCTTCTTAATTATTATACGTTACCACTGACAAATGGTGATGGAAATCGTGAGAAGTAGTGAGGGTATTCTAGATATTCTAATCCGAAATCGCCAACCGCAATGAGCTAGCATGGTGATCAACGCTCTACCCTTACCTATACGGGAAGAGGCTTGCGCCCAGCTGTATGACGCAAATAGGCTAGCATTGTTATTTATTTTGATGTTTAATTTAGTTGTCTAAAGAAAATAAATAGTATTACTTAAAAGCTCGCCATAGGAACAGCCAACAAATTTCAGTTCATGCCAACCTCTCGCCAATTGCACCATTCACCTTAATTTCGCACATCCAAATGATCAGCACAGATTAAGTCCCAGGTCTTGCGCTCGATCGAGTGCGAATGCCCACTCGATGCAAGGGTCCACATCCTTATTGTCCCAGAAAAAACGTGATGTCAACACGAACATACACCATTGTCTGTGCGGTGAACGAATTAGTGACGAGCAGTTGTGGGCTTTCGATCGCTAAAACTGGCAATTGTGAGAATTGGATTATGTTGATGCCATATTGGAGTGCAGTAGAGCATTTTGTGGTATTTCGTATTCATTTGTTTGTATCTTAGACGTAAAAAATAATTGAATTGCGTGCAATTATTTATTTAATAGGGTTTTATGGGTTCTTCTCTTAACTGTACGCTACTTAGTTGATCGATTTATAATGTGAACAATAGGTAGAGTCAATATTGTTTTTTTGGAAAGTTGTCTAGTACTTATACTTAATTTAAAGTAAAATAAATTACAAAAAGTTGTGCTCTAGAGGAGCATAGAGCACAACTAGGTACTTGTAAATTTTCCTTTCTTACACTTTTTAAAACACGCTCCAAAATGTTCTCATTCTTATAAAGCATAAAAGTATGCATCTACTCAACGAATACTTTTAACTGAACTTCTCAATCACAGACAGAAATCGTGCAGCTGACATAACAAACAATAACAACAGCAGATCAAACAATAAAAATTATCTCACCCCCAAAAAGACGAGTCGATAAGTACCATCAATCGAATCAATCAGACGCACGTCCACTCGTAGTCGTAACGATAGATAGGTAATCGATAATCGCGATTACTCGATGCTGTTTAATCGAGTTGAAATTAGTGTATGTAAAAGGGTTCAAAAGACGAAACAAAGGGTTCATAATAATATGATTCAGTCACTACATACTAGGTATATAGGGATTTTAGAACAGGAGCTTTTTAAGTAGGTACATATCTATAATATATTAGACTCTAGAGTCGAGAACATTTAATTTAGATTTTTAAAGCTCTTTTTAAGTTCGTTTTCCTACATAATTTTGTCTTACATTGTGTATAATGTAAGATTACACATTCTTAAATGCTAATTATATTCACCCGCAATAAATTTCACACAAAACGACATTCTAATACTTTTTGTATTATAACAAACGTCTTCAATTGATCTTAGGCGTGATAATCCAATTTAACCGTATCACGCACTTATTTAAATATCAATATATCAGTTGTAACAACGGATCAATCACTTTGACATTTTGTTTGATTCCTACTATCCCGTATTCTCCTAGTTTTGCATAAGAAAGCTTCAATCCATCAAAAATACGAACTCGAAAAAAACGTTACTAAATTTGAAAATAGAGCGATCCGTTCACGCCCGTTCATGCACAAAGGAACCATCGTGCAATATCGATTTAAAATTTGTAAAAAATCGTATTAGCATGAAAATATCGATAAAACGGATCTGTTCGTTACACAATGCGTAACAAATACGCGAAATTGTATCCTTTGTAAGCCAAATGTATTAACATATGACATTGTGTCATGTGCATAGGCTGTACACCGATATGCTAATGATATTTTATTGTGATCGGTGTGGTGAATCGCTTACGCGTTGATATTATTTGTTATTACGCGATTTTACGGTAAATCTGATAGGTTTATGTCTGGCAATGCCCTGATGCGTATAATTTTCTATGGATAAACTTTCTGAAAATGGTATTTATAAAATATTTTAAGTTGCAATGCTAGTTTTCTGACATTTATTGTTTCATGGGAAATGAAATAAGGAATAATTTAAGTTGTTTCCATATTAATTTATAAAATAACTTATATGTTTGTGGTGTTACATTTCTGTTATTGACATAGTTTGGTAAATATATAAGTATATTCACCAATGAAATATGTATGCAGTTTACAAAATATACATTTGATACTGTAATAAAACTCTGCAGTTTCAAAAAAGCTCTGCATAATTTGCCTATTATCCGAAGAGAATCGCCCATTCCTAAATTAAGTATTTATATCAATTCGCCAATAAATACATTTGTAACGGTCTGTTGAGTTCCGTTGTCAATCCAACGATATGATTTAAATCACAGTAGCTAAAGCAATAAAAATAACAAAGCTACCTGCATTTACACATGTTACGAAATCTGCATACATGTTGTTATACCCCAGTCATATGTAAAAATCATTTATCGACATTTTAAAATCCTTTATCAACGGCACATGTACACTGCGTCACGAATTGCTGAATAGATTTTTTATTGCCAATAAAATGTGTTCGTACTTAATTTGCGTATGTTGCATTGTAGACCGCACATTGTGCGTACACGTCACTCCGTCGCCGCCCTTAGGGCGCGACCCGCTGCCCTCGTGTCGCCAACATTTCACACAACGTAACAATTCAATTATCGAACGCTTTCATTGTGTCATATTCATAATTTTAAACGGCCTTCCATTTTTCGGTGGCCATGTCGATTTCTAGACAAACCCTCATTTGAATTTGAAGTAAACGTATGACATTTCTGATATTTTTTTGGACCTGGAAGGGACGTCTTATATCAGTTACGAATTTGCATGAAACTGGGTATTGTAGTAATATTGGATCATATCATAAGTGATAGACATATGCTAATCCTTACGGATTTTTTATCGATCCTTAGCTGTTGCAAGTTATTGCTTTCTTTAGTTCGCTTCGATGTTATTCTTTAATCCAGCTACCGTTATGATTTCTATTGATGTTTAAATTTTACCTTTATGTGTATCGATTCTTGACCTTAAAATATTCCAACGGACGTTTAACTTGGAAATCGATATGATATTATATTTTTTAAGTTTATGCATCGTGTGAAATGATGTGAAAAGAATGATTTTGATTCAGTTGCAAATTGAGTCTGACAATGCATAAGTATCGGCTTGGAAACGGTTATTTTAACAATGGATCTGTCCTGATAGACCTAGGGCGTTTAAGTAAGCATTTGCTGAATGCTTACCTTTATACTATCTGATAACATGTTTATAAGACTGGGAGGAGGTTGGTTCCTTTAATGATAATTGATGTTTTGACTGCACGGATAGCCGAGTGGTTGAGGCCACGCTAAAACCACTGTACGCGTCGTGTCGCGGGTTGGATCCCCGCGTATTTGTGTGATCCACGAATGCTTGTTCTGGGTGTCTTTGTGCATCTGATTTGTATGTTTGTGAAACACCCGCGAAACAAGGATAAAATACCTTAGTGCGGGAGTCGTTCAAAAAAAAATAACAAATTGACCAGGCTGCACTGGCTGTGGTTCCCTGCTTCCCGCATGGGCTAAGAAAATGTTATAACAAAGCCTTTCTGAAAGAACCAAATGATTCGTTAAATCCATGTTTGCAAGAATATTACTCTTTGAAACGTTAGTGTAAAAGAATGACAAAAAGGAGTAAAATATGTGACTAAGAGTTGTGAGATTGTCTAGTAAGTAATGAGATAGGAAATTTGTTTTCTTAAAGGTATTCCTGAAAGGAATTTACATGGCTTATTTCTGCTTAGATACTAAGTAAATTACATATAAAGAACTTACTTACATAAAAAGCTTGGATGTTAATAACAGCAATGGGGAAGTACTAATACTTGTTGGATCTTATTGGTGTTTGCTATCGAAATAACCCTTTAGATTAGGCAATTATACTTTATGTAAACAGAAAATGTATGTGATTGTAATTTGACGGGCCTATTGGTCTAGTGGTTAGTGACCCTGACTGCTATACCGGAGGTCGTGGGTTCGATTCCCGCCCAAGACAAATGTTGTGTGATGAGCATGATCATTTGTTCTGGTGTCTGGGTGTAATTTATCTTTAATACCTATGTATGTATTTAGAAATATATAAGTAAGTTTATCAGTTGTCTGGTTACCATAACACAAGCTCTGCTTAGCTTGGGATCAGATAACCGTGCGTGAGTAGTCCCAGGATATAATATAATATAATAAAAAAAAATCTAATAAGATATCATTACCGATGCGAATTGTAGATTTACTTAAAGATATGCCTGAAAACTTTCATTTGGAATGATAGTAGATCACATATAGATTTATACCTAGGTGTATTTTGTATTTATCGAAGGACAAAAGATAAGGACTTATTAACACTTTAAAACTGACTGGTTTGTCAGTAAGTAATAAATGTAGTAACTAAGTAAATTATAAACTTTTGTCAACATCCAAATTCATAGCGTCACAGCGACATTTCGTTTATTTAATCCTAATGTTACATCACACATAAGAATGCTTGAAGCTATTATGAAACGAACTTAAAATATTTCTCTAAGTATTTATTTAGAAGAAGTTTGTTATTAATTCATAATACATATTAATGCTTTTCTTTTCATAACTTGTGACCTAAGAAACGTATTTTCTTCTAAGACATAAATCTTGTTTGACTTTACACCACAGCTTTGTTCAGATTGATATAATAGCCCATTTGATCAATTACCGCTACATAAATATAATTTACAGGGTCGGCGTTTGACCCCACCATTGACTATTTGTCATAATATTAGGTATCTATAATTTGTTAAATAGCCATAATAAATTGTTAGCATTTTCAACATGACGTTTATTTCCAACTGTCATCAGATTAATAAATAAGCTTTGGTAATTTCTTTTTAAAAATAATACAGGTGATGCAATTGTAAAAATAGAAATTGTTATTGTTTTAACATTTAAAATATTTTATTTAACACCTACAAGTTTAGGCAAGAACAGAACACGTTTCTTCAAAACAAATACAGTATAACACGCCCGCCTTGTTATCTTAGTGAGCTGTACCAATAACGAAATAACGCTAAGTGGCCATTGAGTGTCTCAGGTGAAACGACCGCGGCTGGCTGTCATACGAATTTATTCTTGTTTCATACACCAACTCATCATAAACAAAAAGACAACGCATCAGAGTGAGACCGTGGAGCAGAGCGCGCGCAACCAATTTGCATTGTACGCCCGGCTAGTAAACGTTTAAAATTCTTATTTCGAACTGTTGGTCTCGTTCTGCATAATAACATCCGTAAGGCAATGGCAGTTGCTTCGCCAATGGCGGGGCGCGACGCGCACTCGTGGGCGTAGTGGAGCGCGCCGATTGGTCCGCTCGCTCGGGTTTATCACTCGATTTGTCGGTAGCGGCGTCACCGCAGTCGCGGTGCGCGATTGTCGATTGTCGCCATTGTGTCGAGCGAGCGACGGACGCGCGGAGCTCGTGCTTGTTTGATTCGCAACACGCGATACGATAACGCAAATCGAGTAAATCGATCGTGTAATAACAGTTACGTACACAATGATAACAGTTGTTAATTGATAATTTGTTTAAACTTATTTACATTTGAGATTTGTGTGTGTAGTGCCGGCGGGACTGAGTTTTTTACACGTGATTAAAAGGCTTCATCGTGGATCTGGAATTACACCAACGTGCCAGCGGTCACTTTATGAGGTAAACATAGTTGAGATAATAAAAACTTTTGAATGGCTGATCTCCGTCGCATGCTCGCTTGAGGTCGACTTCTGCCGTTGGTCGATGAACTTGTAACAAATCGATTTGTTTTGCTGTTTGTTCCACGACTGTTGTAGTTTCCTGTGTTTTTTGTTTAGTTTAATGAGTGAAAATACCCTCGAGACTTCACTCAGCGTAGTAGATCAAGTTCATTGAGTTTGTGTGTTATTCTTTCAACTTCTTGTTACGCCTTATGCACGTATATTCTGATTTTATGATTATACCTCCTAAATTATCCTACCTCTTATTTATTTGTACATGCATAATAAATTTTAAAGCAGTAGAAAACGTACACAGGTTTTCACGTAGGTATCATCAATTTGGTTGTCTATGCATGCCACCCCTCTTCGTATGTTAATTTAATTCAGGGCGTGTCTATACTCATCTATAGTTATTTATTTTGTTTGCCTGCTTCATATATTATTATGCAGCACGCGTCTTATTTATTCAATGTTTTTACCTACCTACCTAGCTATAAAAGTTATTCACCTTTACGCAGATGAGTTATGTAAACAGGTAACGGAAATCTCGATCTCTTCTTTTCAATTTTGTGTCAAGCGTATTATAAATCATGAAGTACTTATATTATTAAATTGATTTGATTATAATTAAACGTATTGGTTATAAATATCTAATATGACAATATGATTGTGTAACAAAAATATCTGTATATCTAATTCATTTAATAAAAAGTAAGTAACGTAATCGTTCCTATTGTGAACTCATATTTCCTTTAGAAGGCCAACATAATAATATGCGAATGTATTGGTTTTACAAAGAAAAAACTACATCAAAATCCGTTTCTAATCAAATTAAACTTCACAATGATTAAAAAAAAACACGTACTAAAGATATCAAAGCGGGTTTCTCTTCCACAACAGACGATTGTATTAAAAGATTCTTTTGACCATTCTGAAATCTGGGCAAACCAAAGTTCATAAGTAGGTAAGTTATAAGTTTAACAGATTTCAGAACGGTTTTTGGCTTCACCGGGCTCTGTCCAGTAGGTACCTACGTAGTTACATACTCCTTGTAAGCAGGTACAACATCAACCTCCCTATTTACTTCTGGTCCAATAAGACCTGAGATCTGATGAAGTAGAATATATTTTTTCTTACTTCGTTTATTCTGTTTCTTTGCGTTGCGGGTTCCAAGGCTGTTAAACGTTTCCCCTGGGAGTCCTGGGACACACCGAGTTGAAATGTTCGGTGGTATTCGTTGGTTTCATTGTAGACCTTAGCTTATAGGAGTTGATTTGACGACGGGCATGTGTGGCAGGCTAGTAGGAATAAAAAACGATCTTGAGCAGCCGTCGGAGGCGGTATTGTTCACCGAAAACTTCTTGTTTTGAATAATCAAGGACTTAAGATTTGAAAAGATCTGACATAACTAATTACTAGACTAATTAGGTAGTAGACCTAAGTAGGTACACTAGTTACCTTTTTATTGGCGTGGTACCTAGGTATATGAAAGTAGACCTCTGCATGACTAATTACGTACCTACCTAGGTGTCCATAGAAACACTTAATTGACAGGTATTTACCTAAATCCCAGTTTATTTTTTGATTGTAAGTCAAGTGCTAATGCAACAGACAAAGATTTTAAGTTTTTTAAACGGGTAATAAGCATATCTGACAATCGTGAGTGTCAGCAAGTGCCGCATAAGTGCTATTTTCTTATTAGTACCAGTTATTACCTTGATTTAATCTATTAGCATGTAACTACATACTTACAAGAGTAACAAGACAACATTATAGATAGTACGTTGTCAAAATCAACATTGACCGATGATTATGAAACAGATTGATAGATGGCGTTGGCCACGTTAAAACAAAATGGAGGAAAAATTCCAAAAAAATTGTATCGCTGTTCTTGGATAAGTAGTTTGAATTATAAATGTTGAGTTTAAGAACAGCTATATAACAAATTTTTGATGTCGCTTTTCAATAATATTGCAATGCAATTTAATACTTCAAACTATTACAAAGCAATAAACATTTAAGTACCCATACTGTGGTTATGTACCTTAAAGACAATAATAATATGCACCTTACTTCTAATAAGGTACCTAGTTTAAGTAATTTAGTACCTAGGATAGGTTAATACTTACCTCGTTATAGCTAGGTATGCGGATACTATACAATAAGTATTAAGAATTTATCATCTGAAATTATACCTTCAATATATAAGTATCTACGAGACAATAATTTTATCCGTTAGTGCTGTTAACCATTACTTATTAATAATTACATTAAATATTTTTGCGTTTTCGTAAACGTTTAGTTTACACTATGCGGTTGTCGAAAGCTGATAGAAACCGACATAGAGCAGAATCGCTCAACCAGTACTGCAACAAACTTATTTAAGATACTAGCTTTTCGCCCGCGTCGAGGTCGGTTATATCGCGTTTCCAAGAGTACTCTTCAAAAGTCCGGGATTAAAACTATTCTATGTTCTTTCTCAAGGTCAACTCGATCTCTGTACCAAATTTCATTAAAATCAGTTCAGTGGTTTAGACGTGAAAGCATAACACACAGACAGAGTTACTTTCGCATATTTATAATATTAGTCGGGATTAGTAGGGACGATGATAGGCCTCTACATTATTGACGTTTTTTAAGAAACACTTCGTTGCGCAGTATAGTTCTATTCCTTTCCAAAACTGAAATAGCCCTGCTTTTGAAGCTAGTGGCTGACGTTCAAATATAAAATTTTTCTAAAAGAAACTGTTATGGATAGCAGAAAGGTGGACAATTCGTGTAAAAAGCTAGGTGAGGATCCAACGAAATTCAGTGTTTATCAATCTAGGAACTAGCACCCTGGGAAAATAAGTTGTACATACCGTAAATAATAGCAAGTCATCTGGAAGTCTAGAAATATCTCGCCTATTACTACAAAAGTTGAAGATCACAAAAAAGAATCTAAAATCAAGTTCTTAATCAACTAAACGGAACGTTTCATTTTAATTAACGCAACTAGGTATAAAACAATAGAAGTTAAAAAAATGGCCAAGTATGAAATCAGTATTCTTGTGGGTTCTATTATTCCTATCAAGATATTCTCAAGTCCACACACTCATACTTTTCGGACTATTCATTTAAGAGTAGATAGTAGTACCTACCGTTAAAATAACAATCTATTTTTACCAGAAGACAAGATCTAGATGGAGCTTCATTCATTCATTATAAACATTTTAGGCTGGCTTAGATCATCATCGTCGTCCTACCCTTTTCAGAACAATATCTTTGTCATAACGCCTTTACCTAATTATGTTCACATGTCGTAAGGCCAATCAGTAATGTAATTTTAAGTCTCTGACGACTTATGACCATCACCACTAGCCACCACACCACTTGTAATAAGACAGTTGACTTAAAGCGATCCTTAAATTCTTAAATCGGTCACAATATCCCTAAGCCCTTTTTATCCCTCAACAAAGTTCAAACTCCTTCAAAAACTCATAAATAAAATTCCTCGACTGACCCCCGACAAATCGGCAATGTTTTATAAAACCAATTAGGGCCTGAACTGATGGCCTAATGAATCCACAATCGCCTCACCTTTACGACTGGGGTCATAAAGACCCCGTATTTACACATTTACAATGGTGATTAGCCTTTGTGATGGACCGACAATTTTTATTCTGTTATGAGTTATTCAGCTTAATATGTACCTAAATATAACTATGTAGAGTATTAAGCGGTGTTTTTTAATTAAGGCATTAATTGCAGGCTGGATTCACCTTCTTTTTGTTATGAAAAATCATTTTCTAGATGATAAATTTCGGTGTTAAAAATCTCGAAGATATGTTTTTTTTCTGCTTATTCTGAGGTCAATGATCCTAATGCGCGCTGTGCCTAGGTTTTAATACAATAGATACATCGTATTGTTTTTATTAATAATAATGCGGACGACATCACATACATTGTTCTGAACCCAAAGTAAGTTGCTAATGCACTTGTGTTATGGAATTCAGATACAACGAAGGTACCACAAACACCCAGACCCGAGACAATGTAGAAATAAGAATTTTTACATTGACCCGACCGGGAATCGAACCCGGGACCTCAGAGCTAGCGACACCTTGAAACTGGTCCGTACGCCACTCGACCACGGAGGATAGTCTAATAAAAAACTCTTCTCTCTACACGGCTAAATCGTTGGTTAAATACTTGGTACACCCATTTAACCTTACCCGATACAAATGTCTAAGCTTGAAGTGAAAAAATACTTTTAAACGAATAGCCAAGTGGTATAAGGTCTGCACGCCAAACCCACTGTGCACGACGTTCCAGTTCAATCCTCGCATAGGACAAGCATTTTTGATCCACGAATGCTTGTTCAGAGTCTAGGTGTCTGGTGTCTTCTGTATGCGACAAAAGGATTAAATAACTCAGTGTGGATGTTGTTTCAAATAAAATGGAATGCGCCTTTCAGCATACCATCAAATACCATCTAAGTGACAAGACTAAGTGAAAACATAATTGCGCATGTCTTCTGTTTACACATGACATGTAAGTTGCTCGGTAACATTTTAACGTGGCTTGTGTTCTTGCCGCCGCTTCGCAAACAGTAGATCATGGCTGCGTTTGCGCATCGTGTTAGTGAGTCCCAACGAGCGCCGATTTCACTTACGTACTTACTGACAGACGTGTGTTTTAGACAAAAGATTGACGGCTTTTTTCTTTTTAGTATTTTGATGGTTGTTTCTGCGATTTTTATTGTGAATTCATTATTAGTAAAGAAGGTATTCATTTAGTTAATAGAAAATCTCCCCTATACATTTTCGAGAAAGTTAGATATCTACTTAAACTAACAAATAGGGCTTGAAATAATGTTCGTAGCAGGTAGTTGATGCTATTTCAATAAAATGAAAAAATCCAGACAAATCCTAAGTTGTAGACATGTCAACAGTATGCCTCTAGCTGCATTCCAAAGTTATTGGTCCTACGAAAAACGAAACAAATGTTAATGTTTATTATAAGAATACGCCTAAACAATATAATTGATCATCATTTTGTCATTCTGACACGTCCCTGTAGGTACAGCAATAAATTACATAAGCTCAAAAACATCAGGTAAATAGTTCAAAACAAGAATGAGTCACATACAAACAATGACTAAAAAACCAAAGGAAACCGCGCCTCACAAAGAAAAAAAAATGCAAACGCCTTTTTCGAACGTCCAAGCGAAAACTCAAAGTTTCGACGTCGAAACGATAATTGTTAAGACAAATTGACATGTTTGTATCGGCGATGTCTTACCGACTCTAAGTAGTTTACAGTACGCCGTGTACGCTAGGTACATAACGTACAGCAAGTACATGGTGTACAGTAGGTATGGTTTAATGGGATTGTTGTTTGATGGACAGATCATGTTACTGTGATCAGTTTGATTTTCAGTTAGATTGTGAAAAGATGCCTTTGGTTTAGTATATTGATATAAATTACTTATTATTATGTTGACATAGATTTACCGTAAAACAATACTAATCCCTGAATTAAAAGTAAGAAAATAAAATTACATTTCCTTAATTTACCGACCCATCTTCAAGCTTAATTTTGTTCTAATGTCGTAATTAGAACTATGTAGTAAATTTTGTACACGAGTATCAGAAAAAAATACAAAAAAGTCACCGGCCACCAACAGCTTACACAATAACAAAAACCATTTTAAAACTAAGAAAACAAACCAGTAGCCTCGTTAATTGCTGTTAAAACCTAATAATGCCCCGGGCATCCGAGTAAGATCAACAGTGGGCTGGTAGCACGGCTTGGTGACAAATATTGACACATTCCACGGATAAACACGAGCTTTTTGAACCAAATATGTCCTTCTGAGAACTACATTTGTGTTTTGTCTATAGATATGATCTAAATAGTTTTTGCTTTAGTAAGATATGATAATATAAGAATCGAATTTTGTTGATTAAATCTTATGCGATTTTCTTGGGATATGTACGTCTAGACGCAAAAAGGAACCCCTATTAGACTTACTTTGTCTTCCGTCTCTCTGGTGTTTTCTCTAAAAAGATTTTCTAAAATATGGATTTTGATAGTAAGTAACTATCGTGAGAATGATTCATTATTAAATGATGTTACGGTTTACTCACGCGTATTTATCAAGGTAGCCCAACTAGTTTGGGTCTAGGTTGGGTCCGAAACTAGTAAAACCGTTACATCATTTAATAAAATATGGATTGACCATTTTCCCCTTTTTTCACAGGCAAGATAATGTGTGTAAAAAAAACTTTAGTCATCTATCAGTCAAATCTTCAAAATCGGTCTATCCGTTTTAAATATTACCGAAAACAATCAGACAGTCAAAAGACACACGTAACCTAAACAGACAGATTACTAAAACCATTGGATGGTCTAAAGCCACTATAAAGGCCATGGTCAAACTCCACATGTAATTCCAAACTCAAAATAACCCTTTGTCACTCACACATGCCCAAATGTGACTAATACATGCACACATGAAAGAGTCACGTCGCTGTTTTCCTGTGTTATGTGATCACAGTGTAGTGTAGTGAAAAGCGAATCGATAATTGGCAAAGACCTACCCTATACAGTATACTTTGTAATGTTAGTTTGAATGAAGGATGATTTAGAATTAGATCTTAGTTTTACATACTATGGTCTCCTGGCCTCTCACTATTTCTTAAAGTTAGGCATAAGTGGAAGAAAGACCACATTACAAAGCGCATAGCTTCGCTCTCTTTCACGAAATCACAATCTTGGCTCTTGGCTTGGCAAGTCGTAAGAGAGGCCGTTAAAGGTTTCCTTTTTAGAAGCTTTTGACTGTTTCAATTAAATATAACTGGCTTAATCACTACGTCTTCTCATCCTTATTCTGAAATCCAGGGACGTCTTCTTGAGATGTAATTTTTTGTGCCTGATAAGAAAATCATGGTTAAAGGCACAGATTAAGCAAACTAATACAGTATTATCTACCGAAACGAATGTAAGTGATCTAGTTAATTATAAATTAGCAAAGTCAATATGTCAAGTGATCCACTTTACCCCGCCACGCGTTAAGAGGGTAAAGACAATTAGAACGAATGAGTCCTAGCGGTGTAAACTGTAGTAGGGTGACCATTATTTGTGATGGATTCTAAATAAATAAAAAATACTTAGCACTTGTTTCACAATCACTGATTATCCGCTATCTGGCACATAAATTGAAAAATTTTACATTCTTTGTATGAAAAAATCTGTCAAGTAATTTAACGGGAACTTACTTGGCGGTGCTGAAACAGGCCATTAATATAATAAAAGCATATGCATATTAGGAATATCACTGAAGGAAACCTGGATTTCGAAATGGAGTCCAGTAGAATACTTAACTACTAAATCATCAAGCAAATTGATCAGTAGTTCTTCTTAGTTCAAGAAAATTTGCCCAGCCATGGGACATTATTACATCTAACCTGTACTTTCCCAGTGGGCAAAGCATCATCTCATGCACTCTCTCCTATTCATCTAATATTATAAATGCGAAAGTAACTCTGTCTGTCTGTTACGCTTTCACGACTAAACTGATGTTAATGAAATTTGGTACAGAGATAGAGGTGACCTTGAGAAAGAACAGGATAGTTTTTATCCCGGACTTTTGAAGAGTTCTCTTGAAAACGCGATATAACCGACCTCGACGCGGGCGAAGCTGCGGCCGAAAAGCTAGTTACTTGTAAAAGACAAAGCTAATTAATAAATGTATCGTCACGTTCAATGGATAGTATGTCCCTATTAACATTGTTTTATGATGGTCACGTGCCCATGAATATAATTGATACATTGTATTTTGATAAGTGTAACTTTGTTTTGCAATCACTCTTCATAAATTAATGTTGCCGTTAACCAATCAGAATAAATACTAAAAATCCGCGAGACGAACCCGCTACAAATCTCCGTACACAAAGACTTAAGGTAAAGAAATTGATTAGATGACAAATTAACTTATCGGCCGCTAACAAATGAACTATGACTTGAACAATCATGCTTAACCTCGACGTCTGTATTACTAGAAATACACCATCTCCGAAAATTTCGCCTGTCTAGCTATTTCGGGTTGTGAGACGACTAAACAACCGGTCACGTTGCCAGGTGATGGATGGATATTGGAGCCCCAGAAATAGGGTTCCGATTTAACCTTTTGGCTATGGAATGCTAGAAGTTCAGCTTTTAAGTGTTTTGTTAATCATTAATTATAATTACGGTCAGTGGTAAGGTATACTTTCTTGTTTGTAACAACAAATAATAGTTTATTACAACAAATATACAATACATGCGTATTTAAAGTTTTCTAAAATGCCAATTTCAATCTAAAATCTGTAGACCTTATAATGAAATTGAATCTTTAAAGCTCTGTAGCAATCAAGTAGGTTGTTCGCAACGCTTTTTCAAGAAAAAATCTGAAGTTTACCAATGTATTAGTTAGTAAAAACCTAGTTTTATTAAATTATCATTTATTTAGTGCAAGTGAAAACGTGTTTTGATAATAAATGCAAAATTTTGCGGTTTCCGTTTATTTCTATACCGGGGATTAGTTTGTTTGGCTAACAGTTTTGTGGTCATTGGTTAATTTAAACTTAATCACTTTATCGCTGCGGTCAATTGCGAGAGGAATTTATTAAAGATTTAACCAAATAATAATTTAATTAATGAACGCTTTGGAGTCTTGCTTAAATTCAGGAAGCATAAACAGAAAAAGGAAGTTATTGTACAAGGTACTAACAATAGGCGGAATTATCGCTTTGTCTTGATTATAATGTTTTAAGTTCATTTTAATATGGCCTTTTGGTAATTGAAAAATTCAATGTTATATACCAATCTGCGTTATGGACACTGTTTTTTTACAGGAAGCTTAAACAATTTAAGCTCCCTTAAAAACAGAAGGTATGTTTGGTGCATACTAATACTAATAACAACCATTTTCGATTCTCCTACAAAATTATTTATTAACACAACTATTAAATGGAACTGCCATGCTTCTTATGTTAAGCCAAACAAAACTCTAAATACATATATCAATATTACAATAGAACACCTCAGTTAACGATCTTCTATCTTCAATTCTTCAATCAGACTGCGCATTTCACTTACTCCATCTTACTTAGTTCGGTACTCGTACCTCCGTCTCAAGGGGAGAGCCAATCAGGAGCCAGCCCTTTAAAACCATCCCCGCGTCATAAGCCATTATAACACCCTCCATATTAATATTTTCCACATTTTTGGGCACGATAATTGTTTGGCATATTAAAAGTTACAATCTGCACGTGGTCCGTGTTAGGGTCGTGTACCTACACACTAATACTTGTCGTTTATTAATTTTTTAGGGGTGTCACTTTAAATTTTTTGGGTTTTAATTATAATCGTGATATTGTAGAGCAGTTGACTACGGAGTATCGTATAGTTTACTGTTTTATTACAAAACAGCTATGATTTTTTTAATAAAAAACGGCTCCTGCTTTAAGGAATTCAACATGCAACATGCATAAATACACCCAGACTCAGGACATTCATTCGTGAATTATACAAATGCTTGTCCTAAGCGGGGATCGAACCTGCGAGAAGCGTCGCTCTCAACTTCTCTGTTATCCGTGCAGTGAACATGCGATAAATATTCTAATTTGAAGTTAGCACATATTGAAATAAGGTTTACTTTCCACAGTGCCGCTGGTGCGATGTGCGACCGCACCGGCTTCGGGTCGACCATGGGCCACTTCCCCATGGGTCCCATGTCGGCGATGGGCGCCATCGGCTCCATGGGCTCCATCTCCGCCATGAACGGGCCCCAACAGAAGAAGGCCCAAGAAGAACACATCAAAAGACCTATGAACGCCTTTATGGTGTGGTCAAGGCTTCAAAGACGGAAGATTGCACAGGATAACCCTAAGATGCACAACTCTGAGATCTCGAAGAGATTAGGTAAGCTTGTGACTGGAATTAATTCCTTGCAAGACATGTCACATTCGTTTTAGACGCAACTGCCAACTATTTTTACTGGCTTAAGCTTGAGACATAATACTGATGTCTTTAACAGTTCCAATTTTCACCATTACTTTGATAAACGGAGAAATATTTTTTTATTTAAGGAATTCTACGTAACCATTAAATCATAAAAACTTTCTCGTAAAATGAGAGCTAGCCCAGTTCACCTATTACACAAATCAAACAAAACCGTACCACATTAACTACGGTTTACCGTTTCTAAATTAACGCTGTGAAGAACAAAACAGCTTTGTTTGATAACCATTACAATATATGATTACGATCCTCAAGACGCCATTGTTTCGCACAATCTATTGAATTCGGCACAACTAAATTACTGTTATGGTAAGCGGTGTCTCCCACTCTACGATTTCAAAGGGCTCAATTTGATTGCAAATTGATCATTCGTGGATCTCGTCTGGATTATGATTTATTGAATCAATTTTAGTATATGGAAACCTATTTACCGTCGGATTAGCCGGCTCTGTTAGAAATTCAAAAGGAGTATTATTTTCCATTGTAAATTGTATGGCTCAGTTTTGCCTCCCAACAATATAATAAGTTTAAAAACGCTTCTAACGAATCGCAATCCTAGGAACTCGGCGAGCTTTATAAACATCCAGACCACGTTTCAATACCTAATTAGCATGTTCAACGCGTCAAAATAAATAATACTGAGTTTCAAAAACAGATTTAAAACAAGTTAAACCCGTAATCCAGTCGCATCCCGTCGCCTTACACCAAAAAGCTATATAACACAAATTAAAATAAAACCTCTCCAAAGACGAAATAAAAAAGGAGCCTGCAATCAGCCAACAGAAGCTACACAGCGGGGGTATTCTCAAAAATAATCAACAGCTCAAATGTAAGCACAGTTTCGTATTCGAAATTTAAAAACGCCCAGAAATAGGGATGGGAGGACACGAGCGGAAGAGTATGGAAATACGAGCAAAACCGGCCACGGCCATTCTGGCGGTGACGGCGAGAGGAAACGACATTTTCTATTTTTTCCCCCTCTCGGCTTTTTTCAACTCGGCCCGTGCGATGCGGTGTGTTCTCGGTTTTAGACACCTATTTGTTAATATTGAAGATGGGGATTTTTTACGCGAGTGTTTGGTTTTCAAATGGGATGTATTTTTCTATGAAATAATGATTAGGTTTTTATTTGTTGTTTATTTTGAGACGTTTCCTGGATTTGTCAGCTTGTTTTGCTCGTTAACTTCTTACCAGATTTTTAAACTTCATTTGCCAAATGCAGTGTGTCAAGCAATCAGCGTGTTGATTATTTATGAATTCACATAAACGTGATTGTAATGATATTATAACTAGGTACTATTATAATTAATGCAACTAACATGAGCACACTTTTAACGCGACAAAACACTTAAATAACACTTTCTGCAAACTCAACTCTACAGACACCGTTCAAAATTCTAACGTACCAACGCCATCTATTGTAGCAAGACAACAACGTTCGATATTAGTTTTTCCTTTTGCAAGTGAAGCGAGGGGCGACAAGGCTTACGTAAAACTGGTATTGTCCCGTTCAAATACAGGGCATACATTATTCATACTGCTACGTTTCTTCTATTTGTGTTGTTTGTGCGGCCTATTATAATCGGGGAAGGTATTAAGGGTGTTTTCTTCCTGTATTTAGTACATACGTAGGTTGTATAGCGATAAAATATACTTTGGTATCTTTTTTAAAGTATATCGAAGTACAGGGGTTATTTTTAGATTTGTCTTTTTTATCATCTTGCGATTGATATAACTAGAACGTTAAAAGTACCTATTTATTAATTTTACAATTCAGATAAAAAAAAAAATTTTTTGTATGACAAAAAGAGTTTGAAGTCTGTATTTACGAGTAAATATACTCTGCCATGTTTTGTAGATTAAAATGAGTCCAAATTACCACATTTAAAACCGAGAGCTCAAGTTACACTCAACTTAGGAACGAAAACTCACAGAAGCTTAAACAAAGACCATTGTATGCCACCATCACGATTAAACGTCAATAATTACAATCATTATCAACCCCCTAAACAAATCAGTAAAAACACCAGAGATCGTATTCCCCAAACATGTGTACATCTGTGCAACCAGTGCAACCTGTACAACCAGCCGCCATTGTTTAACGATAGCAAATAAATGTGCGTTTTGTGAACCAAATCAATCGTTATGTCGATGACTACAAAGGTAGGAGCACAATGCCGGGAAACTTTGAATGTGATTCACTGATGGATTGGATGGCGGACTTGTTGGCTGTATGTCTATAAGTGTGATTATGAGTGGAAAACAATATTTTGGCTAAAAAAATATACATATTTAGGTTTTTGAGGCGGTCTGATGTTTTAATTTTTTATCCATTTTGGTTTTTCTTTCTTGTTGGCCGTCTAGTTCAAAGCGATCTGGCTCTTTCTTACGAAACTACTGCTAAGGATTTGATATATTTTATGACTTAATTTTATTAAAATTAAATTTGAAAAATATTTTTTTTGTTATGTCCACAATGAACGTAAAAATAATAAAGAATAAAAGAAATAAAGGGTAGCCAGTTTCTTAATCAATAATTACCAACTTCAACGATCGATAAACCCATCATATTTACAGAATAAACTATTTCACTTTATTTCTATCTCACCGGAAAATGTAATCAGCAATACTTGGAAAGGTGATTTATAAGTGTCAATGAACGCATCGCTGTTTGATACCCAAAATGCTTAGTTAATACCGTTGATAACAATTCTTAGAATTTACGTTATCTATAAACTAAAAAATAATTATAATGAAACAAATCCAATTTTATACGTAGGATTTATTTTGCTATCATTTCCAATATGGTTGCTAAGATACCAGATTAAAGTTATGAAGGAGTTTCCATATTTTGTAATAAAAAAATCAATCGTTTTTGTCAGTAAGCGTGGTGATCAATGCTCATACATTCTCATTAGTGTCAGTGCAAGTACCCAACACAAGGACATAGAGGCTGGTAAAAAAAACAACTTTTAATTAAGTGCAAATAAATAGTGATATGCTATCGATCAACCATCCTACACCCCCGTGTGTCACATATGTTTGTTTTCATCAGTGTCTGATGCATACCCTTAATAGTTTACACGTAGGGGCGTTGCAACCCAGTTAATATTAATTAAGGTGGGGAGTGGGCCATTGTGGAATGTGTAATGGGGGCCCAACTATCGTCGTGTCGTGCTAGAACTTGATCACAATGTAATGCATATTAATTGTTAGGATTGTGAGTAATTCTGCTGAGTTTGTAATTCAAGTTGAAGTTTGAGATGTAAAGAGATTACTGTCTACTGTTAGGTTACTAAAGTAAAGAACAACTGCTTGGATAGTTGAGTGTTAAAGATCACCACGCCAAACCCACTGCGCAACCCGTGTCGCGGGTTTGATGCCGTGATTTGAATCTGGGTGACTTTGTTCGTGTGACTTGAACGTCTGCGAAGCCGAGCGACACAAAGATTAAATTCCATAAAAAGAAAAGAAACAGATTATGTAATTTGCAGAAAGCTTTTAAAAATTGTTGAAGGTTTAATTTTTTTTATAGCTACGCTAGATATGTCTGTTTTGAAACAAGGATAAGCTGTCTCAACGTAAAACAGGAACATAAAAAAAAACGTTGACAATAACCCTTTTAACGCCCCAACTGCCATACAATTAAAATGTGTCATCATTAACACCGAACGTCGATTCGATACCGACTAATAACAACCCTAAATTAAAAACATGTGAAATACAGCCTGTTATCAAAAACGGTTGAATACAGAACGACAGATGTCCATTGTATTACATAACAACAACACATAGGGAATACCTAATTTACAACGATTTTCCTCGCTCCAGCTATCGTAGGCGTATCGATGTTTTTTCGGTAGTTTTTGCCCAACACTTTTTTGTTTTCTATCATTTTTTGTTCGGTGCAAGTAATTACCGACGTACAAAATGCTATTGGATATTTTAGAGCGAGTATAACAGGGACGCGGCCAATAGTAGTCCCGTGACTAATGTCCACAAAGAATTCTCTTCTCATAGAGGTTTTTGTAACTTCAAAACAGTGTATAGTCGTCACAAATAACCTCTATACTCTATAAGGAATCTATTAAAGTGATACAATAGTGAATTCTTATAGAATGACTCTTCCGTTTGTAGTCCGGGAGCCGACCCATTATAGGCAACTGATACAAATTGCATAATTAATATGTTTTTTGTCGAAACAGGATCAGTTCAGTGTTCATGTTTCAACTGGTTTTGTATTTTAATTGATTTAAAGGTTATTGTACTTTTGATGTCGGCCATTCATGTCTTCAAACCTGATAGATGATTCTAACTAATTAACTGATAGAATTTCGAAGATGTGCTTATGGCGTTGTTATATTAAATGGGTATCACCATTTTTAAGACATTTGATGTGGGATGTTTAATTATATTTTTATTGAATTATACCGGTAAGTGTTTACTAGGACTAGGTTATAAAGTAACTTATTTGAGCTTGATCAATGTTTAAGAAATATCTACAATTACAATTCCAGTTTACAATCAATCTTCTAACTGTCACCAACAATTCATTACTTTCAACTAAAACGCAACAGAAGCATCTAACTAGCACAAAACAATATGGCGTACATACATATGAGAACAACAATAAACATACTTTAGCCTCCAACCAGAGATTGATGTTAGTTTAAAAACGCTGTCTAGCACATCACGTTATGTACTTGGTACGGGGACGCTTATCGCCTCGTCGCAGGCACCGCGCCCTACCGGGGGTGTTGGCAACAAAAATACTGTTGTTTCCTTATTGTCGCCTGTTGTCGCTTGTTGCCGTTGTTGCCGGCAAGGGCCCCTGTTGTTTGCTGTTGTTTAATTACTAGCGTTTTTGTGACGCTGTGTAAATGATGTTATGTTATTGTTCACTGGCTCCCGGTCTACTGGGCTATTCTGATCTCGGAATACTTTGTGACTGTTATCTCTCTATGTAGGTATTGAAGATCAATGCGTCCAAGTTGTACAGGGTAACGAACTTGGGATTGTGTTCTACGAAATATATGAAGTCGTACAATACATACGAAGTAACTTACACTAAATGTGAAACCCATTCCCGGAACTACTAAGAACTTAAGCAATAACCTAACTTGTATTGCAACAAGAATAACAATTCCAAAATACGACTAACTATCCCTATATAATCCGCCCCCAACGACACCGTCGAAAAAATCTATTAACATTTAATAAAATCATGACCTAAATAGCGTTTCTTACCATTTCAATTTTACGGACGAAAGGGTGGTGGGTGCTCCTTCGCCATGCGTCTTTGTAAACCGCCCCCTCCCCCAGCCTGCCCCCCCAGCCCCCACCCCCCGTTTCACCATTGTCGCATGGCACACAAGCTTTCAAAGTAATGAAGAGCATTTTCGTCCGATTCTGAACACAATAGCCTCTTTAATACTAGGTAGAGAGGAAACTTCTTTGTTGACAGGAGTATTGTACCTACCGTGTGTGTTTGGTGTACGCTTTGTTTTTTGTTATGTCTGTTTGTGTGATTGTTGGCGACAATACTGTTATGTATGATCTGTCTAAATGAGGTGTTTGATGTTTGCTGTTTCGTGTACTTGATTTTACTTGGTTATGTGTTTTAAATAACGAATTAATGTAAAATGGGAATTTATTAGGAAATGAAAGACAATTTGTCTTAATTAGTTTTGTTATTTTCAATTTTCCACCGTCTTATTATTAATTGAAAGGACTAAATAGGTCACCCTTTTTTAACTCAAGAGCTTTCTCAATTTTGTTCAAATCTGATAAAAGTAGAAAAATATCAAATTAATTACTTTACATTTATATGATACTTCTTCTTTAACACATGTATCAATAAAAAACACACACAACATAAATGTGTATATCAAGCCATCAATACCAAGAATTTTATAACTCTTACTAATTGGAGCTTCCAATTTTCATGGAAAGTCGGAGGAACACTTCACAATCGGTTTTCGTAAAAAATGAAAATAAAAGTGAGAAATGTTTGCAAAAATACTAAAATGTGTTTGAATATAAAATCACTAGCTTTGATGAAGTTTAGTTTAAAAATGTAAGACGCTTATGCTTTTGCGTAAATAAGCTTCAAGAGTGATGAGTGTCGTCAGAAGACCAAACGGCACAGTTAAATGTTTTTGTCAATGGTTGACATTTACTATATGTAATTATTACGAAAAACTTACTCTATTGTATGACTAAAAACTCCTCTAATTAAAGAAAACTTATAACGATATTATTACCTAATTCCACAACAGTATACCGGACAATCATTGTTCTGTGTTGCCATCCCATTGCTATTGTCTTCCCGTAACGAACGGGCGCTGTAGGAAATAATTATTGTGTAGTGGCAACACTTTAGTAGTATCGACACGTGCATATTGTTGTAGCGGTGGGTAGTGTTGCCGTTAATTAAGAATAAATAAATACCTGTAGGGTTGGCACTGCGAAAACATTAAGGGATCTTAGCAAAATAGTTTTCAATGTAGAACTGATTATAGCAACATTGTCATAACCATTGGATTTGTTGAAGGTTAAATAATATTAAACCTAATTATGTTGTAACATAAAGATAATTTTGAAAGAACAAATAACATTAGCATGCAAAACTTACTGACAGACGACAATGTAAGCTTGTCAGAAAAACTTTCACGAAAACAACTTACGTGTCGAACAACAAAACGCGCAGTAGCTTTTAACATTATAATTTGCATTGTACTGAAAACAATAGCCAAGAAAAAAAATCTTACGCTCCACAACCTCGAGACACAATGTGCACTGTGTGAGATTCTACACAAATTGTGACACTTGTGTGCTTAAAATGTAAGGTGACAACCGTACACACAGCCTGCTGGAAAGCGACCGATATTTACAAAAGTATTTGTTCTACTGTGTTGAAAGGTTTGTTTTTCCCTTTGTCGTATGCAAATGAGTAATGTAGGCTGTAATTAGCTAATATTGAATGTGTGTTTTGCTTTAAAACTGGAAGGCAATTGAACAAATATAGCATGGAATCTGTTATTGTTGGACCTTCTGTTGCGTTAGTGTTACATCTAATTAACACTGTCACGGTTAATTTAGCCCAGAAAACTATGAAGGTTACGCAAGAGGTTTATTACTTTTCTATACGGCAAAATAGAACTTTATTCAAAGTGGAATACAATTCAATTTAGCATACGTAAGTTGTGTCTCGAAATAACACCTTTATATCTCTCGTTATTGCGTGTGTGCAAGTTAATATTAGTATTGTAGTCTGATAGAGACAATAACAACTAGTTCAATTACATCGAATAATACCTATTCATTAAATCAATTACAATTACTTACTATAATACCGTAATGACGTAACTATGAACGATCACCAAACGAACTTTTCAAACATTCGTGATTCAAAACTCGTGAAAACCTATTCGATTCGAGGTTCAACAATAGCAGCGTTGGCCGGTCACAATCGAATAGTATCAATCATTGTTCTCGATTCTTTGTTCGAAGCCTAGTTAATCGACCTTTGCGAATTAAATTTAGAACAAGAGCTATCGCTTTGATGTCTCCTTTTATTGTGAATGCGCGTTATAAATTGTATTAGTGAAGTTGGTAGTTCGAAGTTTGATTTGGTTTCGTAGTGATGTGGTCCGTTCAGATTGCATAAGGCTTTTGTAGGGCTCGGTCGTATCGGGGAATGGAAATATTCATTTTGAAGCTCTTCGTGTACGATGTCGATGGTACGATTGATATTTGCCCAGAAATATATGAATATTGTTATTAGTAAATATATTTCGACGGTTGAATTGTGTAATGAAAAAATGAAAATCACAGTCAAATAGTTTTCTGTTTGAACTTGAGAACCCAAAACATACAGACATGAAGTCTTAACGCAATGGACTTAGTGTCCTGAATAAATCCTGGAAAAAAGAGGACCATTATTTCGCTGATCAATATTGAAACCAACCAAGTAATTTTAATAGAACATTAGTCTTTTATAGTATTGTCGTGTCTAAGCACACGATCCTATCATCCGCGCCGACAAAAGACACGAACCCACCCCAAAGTATCGACATAATAATGAGGAACCGGGAAAAACTTCTGTTGTGGAATGAAAAGCGCAAATTCGTCATTAGGCGGCGCTTTCCGCCATTGTTGTTCCTATCTCTTTTACTCTGAGCAGCGTTTACACGCGCGCGAGCGAGACTACCGCTGGTCCTCCGAGCCGGATTGTTCCTTTCTATGTTAGCGACATTGTTTTCGCTTTTATACCCGCCTGAATTGGGATTGTCTTGTCTGTTTGAATGGACGATGGCGCCCCTCCACGGTGGATGAATACAACCTTCTATAAATGGGGGGAGACAAAAGGGTTGGTCTCTTGAATCGCGCTGGGAGACAGGTCGTTGGTGCCTTCGATTGTATTGTATCGATTCAATGCTATTGTTTCTGCAATGAAGGATGGTTAGGGCAAATTACTTTCTGTTTTTGTTCTTTGTTTTAATAGTTTATGGTTTGTTATTTAACGGAGCATATTTCAGTTTGATGTATTGGCGTTGATAGCTAATAGATCAATGTCTCGAGTGTTCTCAATTTGATTCGGTCACGTATTCATGTTTGGTGACAGACCTGAAATGCAGGGATAACCGATTTGTGTTGACGTTGGACATGCTTTAAATATTGGCATGAAATGTCTTTAGACATAGACGGCGGTTTAGACAGGCTTCTAACGTTTCCCAGAAAGAATAATAGAATACTAGTGTTTAGTGTCTAAACCAATTTAAATTAAAACTTCGTTACGGGGCCTATAGGTATGTGCGTGATGTAACTTTCTATTCTGTAAACTTACACTTAGTCTAACTTTACACATTCTGTGTGTGAAACAGACTCCTTATTTGAAGAATACCGATGATATGAAATGTGTAGTGTTATCGAGTAAACGTAATAAAACTAAGATAACTACAAACTCGCCTGCTTTAGCTGTTACCAGCATTTAATTTTATAATGTTAGAGCTTAATAACATAGAGGATGGGCGCCAATGAGTGCTAATAGCGACTTTACACACTGTGATGTGAATTGGGCAATAAACGACAAAGTTACAGACGACTCTTTGTGTCCTAGCTTTGTTACATATGTCGGAATGCGGTTGAAGAGGAATTTTAAGCAAATTAAATATTAATTAATTAAATTCGATTAGTGAACGAGGGGTGGACGAATGGGGGTTGTAATAAATTTTATTATCAAACGTTTTTTCTGGCCCATTTTCATTATGTTTTTTTTATTATGTGTGACGTTTCTCACAACTTACAAAAGAAAGTTCGCGTTCTCCACTTTTTTCGTGTATCTTCATCTGGATGAACGATTTGGACACGGCAATTTGTCGTTCTTTTTTACGGTTAATGACCTTAATTTAGTAGTTATCTACAAAAACTACAGCTTAATAATACTTCCCAACATTCTAACCTTAAAATCTCCCACAGGTGCTGAATGGAAACTCCTGACAGAAGACGAAAAGAGACCGTTCATCGACGAAGCCAAGCGCATCAGGGCGATGCACATGAAGGAACACCCTGACTACAAGTACCGGCCGCGGAGGAAGCCCAAGACATTGAGGAAGGAGGGCTACCCGTACTCCATACCGTACCCCAGCGTGCCAATGGACGCTTTGAGAGCCGGTAAGTGAGAACTGCTTTTTTGTATCTTAGTGCAAAAATATCTTCCCGGTTAGACAAGAGATTTACAAGCATAAACGCCGGTCCAAGATTCGTGCCTCGCCGAAAACAATTGTTGTAGTCATATTGGAGCGATTCAGAGGCGCAGCTACAGGAAAAACATACCCCATACTCTAACCTCTATAATTACCAGTATGCTCTTACACCTTCGCTTCGACAGCTGTCGATTAGGAACTGCTGCAAACCAGTATAGGTTCATATTCAGTGTCAGTTATATTTGAGAAGACCTAATTGTTTTAAATCTCTGTATCTCTCGACGTCTTTCAAAAGCGCGAGGCTATTTTACAGATTACTTATCATTCAAGGAGAATTGATCACTTAGATCTTTCGTAGAAGAAAAAAAAGTTCTATCCAATCCACAAGCTACATTCGATGCTTCAAAATTTTAATCTCAAATGTTGTTGCTAGTTCCACGATATAATTTTCCTCAAGAAAGTCAAGGAATAAAAATATTCGCCGTACCAATCAAAAACTCATCCACATATTGCTACATTGTCCTGACTATCCCAGTACTTAAACAGAAGACCTGTTTCGTTGAAAGCCATCATTAGGCGCTGTAAACCATTGTTTATTGCGTTTTATTGTTCCCCTGATGATGATAACGCGATTGTAACACGATTTCGAAGGTTCATTGTTTGTGATCAAAACGCTTTTGTGTTCATTTTGTTGTACAAGTTTGTCCGATGGAATGATTGCGAAAAGTCCTTTGGTAGGAGACATTTAAGGTTTATTAATGATTGTGAGGTATTTAATTAATCTATTCTTGTGATTGTATGATATGTGAACAAAAAACTAAATTCGGGACAAAATATTTGTTGAGCTTTGGTGTTGCTAAAGCTTTCCTCGTTAATCCGATTATTTTTCGTAACATAGATAGGAATAAGCTTATTTTGTAGGCACAAATTGTCATTTGTAAGGTACTATATTGAACCAATAAAAAACCAATGTCCAAGTAGATACAGGTGAATCTATGGCTTTTTTATCCAAGAACGTAACCAAAAGCGATCACGCGCGACAGAAAATAGCTTTCACAATATTTGTAGCACTCCACAATACATTTATAATAGACGTTTAATAGTAAAGGCATTGAAACCTGACGCCATCACGAAAACCACAATAGACCAACTTTTTTTCTAAAAGCTTTTCTTATCGCCTGTACCTGCACTACCTTAAGTACAGTTACGCACTTATTTCATTTCACAACTAATTCAGTCAAAAGTGCTGTTCTTCCGCCTCACTCGATCCAATATCGTATTCCAATACATTTTTTCAAATCAAAATAACAACACATTTTCTCGTTGTATCTTAATTTCATTGTAATAAGGTTGAAAGTTGTATGACATTATAAAGACATGCGGTTGACTGTAGATAAATGATATAAAAGTTTCTGTACAAATAGGTACATAGGTACAAAAGGCCGGTTGTACTGGACGTTATCAGCCCATTCATTGGATGTCATCGAATCCGCTAGTCGAATTGGGATTACACAATTGCTGTGCCTCGTTGTGACGAGATAGTGAATTGTCAAAATTGTGGACAGTTTCTTTGGCACTTGATGTTTAAGGTTTTGTATTGTTGCGGGTTTTTGTGGGATTGGGAGATAAGGAAAATTTACTTGATACTGGTCACTTGTAAAGCTTATGAAATTCAGTACTTGCATCTATTTGAAATGTGAAAATGGGAGATTCTATTTACTTTTTATGCAAGTATAAGTTGCTTAAGTGTGTACAATAAATAATACAAATCAGTTGAATATCCTGAAATTAGGTAACACTTTGATATGTCATGAATTAGATATCAACTCTATAAATAATATAACACATTAGAATACGCATCAAACTCTGCTTTGATATAAAAACGATAGCATTTCCGACTGGACTCAAACTAAAATTTATCACCAGCCACAATTTTCCCTAAGCCGGTACTTCAATCGACATGTTTACCTATTTCTGAAAAGGTAATAGACCTTTTAGTGGGTTATTACTAGCGCTAGTAACTGGCATCAGTAAACGCGCCTATCACGTCAGACGGGCCCAACAAAAACTACGCCCACCGTCACGATCATATCTCGTGCCCCTAAAAATAAAACTGAGACGTAAAATTTTACACGTAGGTATAACATAAAAACCTTTTTATATCAAAAAACCATATACATAATACATTTGGACGCTATTAGACGCTAAATAATAACCACAAAAACGTATAAATTTCAATATTTATGTCTCCGTTCGGTTTTTTTTTTTTCGACGTCATTGATAACCGTTTTATAGATGAAAGTTTTATAAAAATGTTTATTTGTTGTCATCAAAACTTACACATATCATATATGGTGTAGGAAATACCGGCGGCTGACATAGCAGCTCTTTGAAATAAAAATAAGGTTTTCAAGATCATAAGAAACCGTCCACTGAGAAGATTTTAAATTTTAAAGGTCTTATGTTGGGTTTAGGATGTTCCTTTCATTTAGGAATGCCTGTTCTACTGCCTACTCTTACAAAAAAAAATCATAAACACTACAATTTAAAAACACAACTTAAATAAAGCTCAGAACACATAATCGAAAAAGCGCTTACATCGTCACACGAGCGCCCGCCGAGCACTCAACAAAAGATTTCCAAATATGAAAAGCGAAAATGGAACGCATAGTTTAAACCGTCTTGGCTGCTTTTGACAGTTGACAGTTTTCACTGTCAATGTGAATGTGACAATAGGGTTAGTTGGGGTGCGTCAGACCTCGTCCGCTTGGGGTTACCCCATTGACATGCGATTAAAATTATTGAAAGATTTCTCTTTTTAAGCGATATGCGTGGGTTGTTATTGAATTTTAAAGGTTGTTTTGTGGTTCGGCTTTGATGTAATAAAGGGTTTCTTAAGTTTGGTATTAAGGCTTTGGGTGATTATACTTACCTACTACTTTTATATTCTCGATTGGAAAAGTATAAATAATCTCAATAACAAATGTAAAAAGGTAGGCGCCATACGTTCGCGAAAATAGATCTATTATCAACTCGGTAATAAACAAGTAGGTACATGAAGGTTTTCTGAAAGCATAAATATTTTAACACAAATATCACCAACAAATTAGCTACTCTCCCATACATATTTTGACATACAACCATTTATCCACCATTCGTAAATTACCCAATCCACACAATTTTACTAGCCATCAACATTGCGGTCGCCGAACTAAAACGTGGGCGGAGTCGGCACGTGTGTCCTGACCCTTAGTTAAGGGTCGCGCCACACTTTGCACTAACATGGCTTTTAAGTTAATTGCAGCAGTGAATTTATGTCGTGAAATAAAACTAGGGGTGAATAATTACTTTTGCGAGTTCGAAATCATTTTAATATGGCCGCGAACGTTTTAATTAGTAATATATTTTGTTTTCGTGAAAAATGCTGTGTTCGCATGTTTTTTTTATTTTATGTTTATCACTTTATTACCATCACTAATTAAATATTTTGTAGTTAATAAATAGGATTGCGCTGTGGTAATTACTCAAAATAAATTAAAACTGCTTAAAAATAAATTAATTGGATTGACTTTTGTCAGGGTAATTTTTATTACGTTCATAAAAATTGCCTTTTAATGTTAAATTACTGTAAGAAGCCAATTAGCACAAATTAAAGTTATAGGGATGGTTGAAAGAAAAAATAAAAGTGGAAAAAAAGTTCGGGAATCATTTTATGGTTCTGGTCATAATCCAAGGTCAAATGTTCTTTGGCCCTTAACCTTAGTAAACTTCAACCGTAAAAAAATAAGACAAAGGTAAAAAAAACTGAGCCAAAACAGAAGCCAAACAAAAATCTCATAAAATACATTTATGTACTAAAAGCCCTTTAACGTGTAGGCCACGTGGCCGACACGTGACGTCACTAACATTAGGGTTCCGTACCAAGAGTCTGCGCACGCGCCGGTCCCGCCCTTCACGGGTAATTTGACCAAAACTTGATAGGTTCATGTTTATTAGTTCGATTTGTAAGTATCAAAGGTTTATAATATATCAAAAAAACACAATTCAAACAACTGCACTGGTCATTATTTGACTGACTATTAATATTTACCGAACTGTAAACTGCTTTAATTGAATAATGTATTAAATCGAAACTTAAACCTACCGAATCCGTCACTTATAATTTAGATTTACAAGTAAATGGTCTGCCTGAATGTTATATTAGTTAATAAATTTCGCAAAGCAAAAAAAAAATGGTAAAAATCTGACTCTGATCTGATCAAGATGTAGTGAAGAGTGATAATATGGCTAGAACTATCTTTGTTAAGTACAATAATACTAATACAACTGCTAAAACACATTGTCATTTGTCGTAGCCGCCTTATATGACGTCATTTGTTTGCATTTATAGGCGCCTACATGATTAGTGACATCAAGGTGCGAAAAGTAACGTTTACACTCCATAAATAATAGCCAGGTATCAAGAACCAGAAATCGAAGTAAATATTAGCAGAGAGATCATTATTGGAACAACATAAAAAAACATACCTATTTGAGAAATGTAGGTTTTTATGACTAGAAAATTTAAACAGTGTGTTTTATAATAGCCTCCTGCCTCCTAGCTAATGAGCTGAATACGTACCTACACGAAAATTAACGGAAGAATTTTTTAAATTTTGGATGAAAATTAAATCTAATATTTTCTAAGTTCGTAGAATAGCTCACCCACCCTTAAGAGAAAAAATATCCTCTCCAAAAAATACAGCAGCGTCCATACAGACATATTAAAAAAAATTACAATCAGACCCTTTTATTGAAAGCTCAAGCGAAAACCCCTGAAATAATAATTATACATCTACAATACTACTGAAATCCCCACATATTTTATTATACAGTACAAGTTATATAAAAACCTCATTCCACATTTCCAATCATAATCATACATTGTACGTTGTATCGGAGGGATTCATTCCAACGTGTATTGTTGCCGGTGACAATACGAACAGAGCTCTGCACGAATTATGTTGGACACACAACGGTGGAATCTCTTGAACAAATAGTGTTGGGGCGCGGTCACACTGCCAGCGGGCAGCGGTCATGTGAATCATATTCTATAGGAACAGTAGCGGATAATGAAGTGATGAACGGTAATGATGAGCGATATGCTTAATGACATGTTACTGCCGGCTTCTAGTCTAAAAAAATGCAGCTAAGTACCAGTGGATTATAAGGAGCGACTGCTTATCTGATCTTCTCAACCCAGTACCTGTGCAATACGATATCCCTGAAACGACTACCATATTTTCTAGCACATCTTCTAATAACAGAGACCCACACTGTTACGTGAATTCCGAAACACACAGGAACTCCTTATAAAACCGCTATTGCTCGTTGTAACACATTTGAATAAAACCTTTTCACCTGTATAAGAAGCCAGAAATAAAGACCAATGAAACGGTTTAAAAATCCGCTGTCAGTAAGACCTTATCCTCATTGTAAACCTAAATTCGAGGACAATACAAACACGTGTTACAGATTATGTAAGGTATATTTTATTAATTAACTGAATTAGTTTTGAAATATAACCGTAAATGGAATTAACGTAACATTTTAACAGTTATAATATGAATAATTGAATACCATTAAAATTCATGTCATATTTGAAAGCATTATTGTGTGGTTATAGAGAATTTTATAGCCATACTAATTGTACAAGGTGTCAGTATTTTAAAGCCGTTGAATGTTTTCTGATTGTTGCAATGGAAACAATCTTAATATTCGATTATTTATAATGTCCTGTTGGCTCACTAAACTACTAAAGGAAGACTGGCCTTTGTAGACCCACTACGACCCGCGGCATATTGTTGCCATGATGGCAAAAATCCTGAAATAACATCTCAAACAACACAGACACGTCAAAAAAGACTAATCCGGTACATATTTCAAATGAAACCGTTACAAATCAATGCTACCAATACAACCCACTTAAATCACGTTTAAAATTAACTGACAAAACCATTGTCACACAAACACACATACCTACTTACATGACGAAACAGAATCGCTAATAATTCCTGACAAGCATTACTTTTCAATGTGTATTTTAACAACTGTATGAAACAACAGATTCTTATACAATTAGTCCATTGTATCACAACGCCCATACATAAATATATCATTATAACCACATGTAAAACTACATTAATTGTTATGTAAATTTCTATATAACAATTCGATCTTTTCATTCTATACATGTATTCATGTTATTAATGTTTTTCATGACTGTTTCGCTCACTTGTTAATAATGCTAATATTAATTGACGCAGGTCCATTGTTTTAGTGTTATCATATTTGTATTTGACATGTGTCTTGAACGGTGTGTGTTTTGTTTTGTGATTTTGTGTTCGAAGCTATTTATTTTTTTATAGTTATTTTTCTATAATGATTTAATATTGATCAAGGCCGCTTATACATAGAGTACTAGAGCAGTTAGTTTTGTGGTTAACAAAGATCCGAACAGGTTTTTTTTTTCAAAAATGATGATAATGTAACTTTTTGCTAGCCTGATTGAGGATCATGGCGCTCCCTCGTATGTCTTTCTTAAATCGCGATATAATCCGTAAAAGTAGTTTCATTTCAATGTCTAACATTCGCGTCAACCTAAGAAACCACTATGATGATGCTCAAATGCTTAGTCAACGTCACAATACCCGATGACGATTGTCGATTCGATGTTGGTTCGATTCAACAGAACTCGTCACAAATCTACGGTCCAACAGCTCAAACTATGAGTATCGTCATTTCTACTGCGACAGCAGTGCTTTTTCCAAAACGTAACTGTTGATATTAGTCTCTTGATTGTTTCGTTAGATAACTTGCCTCTAGTCTGCACTCAAACACATTCAGAAATTCTGTACCTTAAAAGTTTTAAGAACCTTTACACACTATACAGCTTAATTATTTAATCACAACAAGGCCTCATCTAAAAATCAAAACTTATAAAGTGAACTACTAAAGCCCTTTTATTGAAAGCCTTGCCAAGTATTGCTTGAACAAGAGCACCGTCAAGAAAAACAAAGTTATTTACAATATCGGCCCAATAAAGTACACAGGCCGAAGTTGTTTCTTTGTACCACTGTTTTTGTTATTAAACGTGACTCAATTTTTTTACTCCCCGGTGTATTTTTAACAACGGAACCGTATTGTTTATTCAGATAATGGCGTATTTTTGATATTTATGAGGATAAAGATGGGATAAATAAAAATCTAAACCCAGATTACTTACGCTACTTTTTAATTTAATCACATTCTAATTTCTTTAAATAATCATGAAAACAGAAAAGCGGATCCTATTGTTAAAGGCATAGAGTTGATATTGGATACAATTGTGATTTAAGGGAAAATAGGTATGATAATTGAACTAATTGAACAACAATAGTTCCAATTTGAAGTAGGACGAAACCGGTGAGACACATCTTTCAGCACATCACAAAAACATCAAATGGAAATCTTCTATTCTGTTGATTAGTAGCATTGGAAACTAGTTTATTACGAATACGTCCATTGTGGGCGAAAAAAAAACGGTAAATAATTCATTAAATAGAAATTTAATTACTTTCCTCAAAGAGGGCAAAAAAAGCTCCTTAAACGGTATAGGGAAAAACATATTAAATACATGACAAAAACAATCTCACAGTACAGCGGACTTAACGTCCGGGTATTTCGGGAAAGCCATTTCGTATATTGTATTATAATGTCCCTCTTATCGAAGAAAAAAATCCAACATACTAATCCCCACTTGAAGTCAAAACAGGCAACGTTAATCCCTACAATAATCCAATAAATTGCTTATTCATGATTAGCATATTATGTACCAGCAGTTTGTTACCGAACGGAAGTGTCCAATCGCGTGCGTTGCCGGAAGCCCCTCCCCCCCGCCAAACTGCTTCCGGTCACGTGACGTCATTTACATGACAGTTGAGCGCGGGACTTTGGGGAGAACGGACGTGTGGAGCGAGAAATTTTTGTTTATGGTTCTAGGAAATGACTTGCCGTTTTGTTTATATTTTTGCTTGGATTTTTGGGGTAATGCTATATGAGGCAAATGAAAAAATGGCATTGTTTAAAATGTTACTCTCCTTCATATATACCTTTATAAATATCTTAATAACACCAAGACTTAAAATAATCTAATTTAAACAGGGTTGTTTAATAAAAACATTCTCAAATTCATCATCTGCATAATGCCAATACTGATTTTTATTTGCTATAACAGAATCTAATTCTAAACTATTATATCTCCAACTTGCATGAGCTCACATCAACTACAACCTACCAGACTGATAACATAATCACGTGTTTACATGACAAACACAAAATACAACAAATATCCCTGTCACCAGCTAAAATCCATAACTACAAACAAGCACAAACGATGATTTGCACGAATACTAGCTAATCTATCAATTTAACCACGGTTTGTTAAGTACGTCTGCGGACAAGCCTCCCCTCGCTATGAAACGGCGAAAATATACCCCTTGTCATTTGTTCCGATCGCTTTCCACGGATAAATCGAACGAAGGTTGTTTTAGGGTTAGACGGGATTATATCGGGATCTGATTCTATCAATGATTCTGTATGTTTTGACAGGCTTTCACCTTATCTGAAATTGATGTTCTGAACTCAGTAGTTTGTTTAAAAGTTGCGGAAAAAGAAGTTACTACGACTGCACTTAGTCGGTTGATTCGCCTCTTTCCAAATGTGTTAATCTTAAAAGGATTAAAAATAGCGAAGAAAACAGTTAATTACTGTATTAATCTTGCTGTAAAACATTTGTTAAGAATGAGACGTTACTGTAAGTTGCGGCATATTTTATAGAATTCGAATACCCTTTTCGTTCCCTCCGTTGTAAAGACCCGCAGCTTAAGTAAATAACCCTAAAATATGTCAGAACATTACGAACAATTGTGAAACCCAAAACTCGTTTCAGAAACTCCTGAAATAAGCCACACATTCAGCCATTGATAGGATCTAAGGTCACTCTATAAATCACCTTAGCCACCTGACGGGACAGAAAATAACCATTTTTCCGAGAAATTTAACACATTCAAATATAAAGAGTGGAATGAAAAAACGGGGGTATTGAAAAGGAAACCCGTACGAAAATCCCATTTAGCCTGGTGTCCGACCTTCTGTCGATGGTTACAATGGCCGAGCTATATTTACATATTCAGGGGTCGCTCGGAAGATGGTCATTATGAATGATATGGATTGTGACGTAGGTGAATCGTGTTTGAAATTACATCCATTGTGGGGTTGCTTTTAATTTTTGTGAATGTTTGGATTTCGTTCTATAGTTAGATAGAGGTAGGCAGGTTTCATATCTGTTGTAAGATGTGTCACGACGTAATGAATGAAATTGTTCTACAGTGACCTCGGTAGCTTAGTACGTCCTAGTGACAGGTTCGAGTCCTGTCTAAGGTTTGAATATTTTCGTTGTATTATTCGCATTGAATTGCAAAATTAACAAGTTTTATGTGAATGCCAGTGCCAACAATGAGTGTCCCGTTTTTATTCAATTTAAAGGTTTTACTAGCAATACTTCATACCGTATTGAATAGAATGACACTGAGCAAAATGTCATCCTTAGGTGTCATTCTATCTTTCTGTCAAATGAAACATACATAAAAATAGCCAATTAATAACGATACATAGTCAAGTAAAGGTCTTTTCTTTCTTGTCTGCTTTGCCATTAGTGCGTAAGTCCAATTATCCACAATCATATTGTTGAGATTCTATTCATCCTCATAAACCTTTAGTGTTTACTTCGTTGTTCAGTTTAAAATAATCATGATTAAATTCGATTAGGGTTGAGTCTCTTCAAATATTTTCTTTGTCTACGTTAAGAAGACTTACTATTCAAAAGAAGTTAGTCCTCTATATAAAAAAAAATAACTTTGTTTCCACAAAGTTTTCCTTTCAGAGTACGCCAAAATTATAAACAAAATAAAATGTGTCCAATTAAATTCATAAACATTTATATATCCGAGTAATGCCGTTGCTTTTCTTTGCTTCCCTAACTTCCACCGGGTAACAAGGTATGTACTTAGTAAAATCGCCTATTTTAATAACCCTTTTGAAACCTTTCAAGTACTTTTTCAACTTCCGAACCAAGTTTCGAGTCGAAAAAGTCCCACGTAACGACTCCTAAGGAAATTTTCGTTTGTTTTATTAATTAAAATTAGTCATTGACAGGTTTTGATGTTGCATTTAAGCGGTTTCTGTGTAAACCGTTAGTACGAATTAATTGGGTTTTTGTTGTCGGTCTGTTCGACCAACAGTGAGTTAATTTAGGGTTATGTGTGGTCTTTGATGGATTTGTATGGGTTTGGTTTGAGGCAGTGCTGGGGGAGTTTCCACGTGAGCTGAAATACTCTTGGTTCTAGTTCCCTCAAGGTTTCTGTGCTGATGAGTGCTACTACATTATATGCATTATTTGTAGGTGTGCCCACTATAGTATCGACCGATTGCTTCTTTTATACCTGTTGAGGATGTAGTTAAACGATAGCTTCATTATAATGTTCTTGATAATAATATGTTATTGATTAGACTTTACAATGTACATATTATCAAATTACTTAATTTTACATGCTTCCAAATTGTTATAACAGTGTGAAACTGTTTACCTTTAACAATGTTTTAAGTTAAGGAAAATTCCAGTGTTTTTTAGTCATATAGGAGTGATAGATATGCATATATGGCATACTCCACGAATTACCACGAAGGTCGTCCCGTCATTCTACGTCATTATAATCCTTATAATCCACATTTTGTGGGAATTAAATGAAAACTTGGGAAACTTGAAGTATAAAAATCCATCGCGCTCACGCCAATACCAGGAGGCCAGATACCCAAAAGAGATGACAGGGAATTTAATTATAAATATAATAAAAAATCTCGATCGTCCCTTTCTAAAAACCTTGACGTTCCTATTTGCGTTCGTGGAAAAAAACTCCCAAGCGATTTTGCACCCTACTGCTTTCACACAGACTTTATTGTGCTTTTAATAAACTGCTTCATAATTTTGCTGCGGTTTTTATAATATATTGTAGATTCGACTGACGTCACCACAATAGGGGTGTCTCATATATTTTTTATTTAAATTCTATATTCGAATATTTCACGCGAGACATGAAGTGTATTTCGATTTACTCATAATACCATTATGAGTGGTTAGATTGTACTGACATCCTAATTTGGGCGTATTATAAATATTTCGGCTCCAAATTTGACAGTTCTATTTTACCGCAGTGACATGGATTGCTGACGCAATTTATAGGTTTTGATTTAATCAAATATGTTGTCCACATACATAAAAAGTTGAGATGTCGATATTATAAATTGAATTTTAATAAATGTTGCAACAATGTTTTACTACAAACTACTTACATAACCTGACTACATGTAGATCACTAAGAAAAACTACATTAATATCGTAATAAACCGAGATTTACAACCAATAAATCAATCGTTCTAAATTAAATTCCTAATCCGAATTCATGACTTATCAATAAGCGAGTAAACTACCCACAGTTGAGGCGTATTTAATAAACACGTCTAAGGAACTGACCGTTAGTTAATAGCACTCGAGGGCGGGATTATTCGAGGCACAATGAAATAATTAATTGGTGCTCGAATCAGAGTTCCCGGACTCCGGAGCGGCCATTATGAGTGTTCGCTGGTCTATAGAGTACTGTCCATTACGGCGGCCACTTGCCGACTGGTGTGAATTAGACATTCCGTTCTAGCGTCTATGAATGTTTTGAATTTAGAACTGTTGTGGAATTTGTTTTGAATAGTTTAATGTAATTGGGTAACTGTTATGGACTCTTTGATACTTATTTAATGAATGAATGAATGATGTTTCTGATTAAAAATGGAATATCAGCTTTTTTTTTAGAAGAACACTTATATGATAAGTTCTTATTAATTCTAGTAATAAATTTTAGAAGACAGTCTCAGATGAAATTGACAAATCTATGATTAACAGTAGAACGTTTTGATTTTCATTTTCAATTATCCTAAGTATTTATTTGTGACCGAAAACAAGTCGAATTCGAAGAGATTGTTCGAAACCTACTTTATTTCTATTTCAACTTCTAACATTCGCGTTTCTTTCCCAGGTATGGCCGGCGGAGGTATGGGACAGGCTATGGGAGGGTACTACGGGGCAGCTTACGGCCCGCTCGGGGCCAGCATGGCAGCAGCAGCGGCTGCGGCTGCGCAGCAGAACGCTATAAATGCTGCGCTTACTCCTAACCCACAGGTAAGAAGTTTTTGATATCTATTGACTTATACTGGACTTAAACCTACACACGAGCAGATGTAAGTGGAAAATAATGTGACAATTTTTTTTACGGGAACGATTCAAAACGAGAGATAGCGAAAGCATTGAAAGAATGGTAAAGACACATCTAGGTAAAAAGCGGTGTAGAGAAAACATGTTACGCACTCAATATGTTCGTTAGGTTTGTTAATTCTCCATTTCAATAGATTTAAAACCCCCAAGACATAGGCCAGGCCTCTACAATGGCCTTTGAGATAGAATAGAACAGACTAGAAATAAGAAAATATTTAGGGTTCCTCAATTATGTAATGTTCAATATTTCATTGAAATTCATGTACAAAAAAACTTGTCACTGCAAGTAGTATTGAGACTGCGAATGAAAGAAAACGAAACAACACCTTATGCCTGTTAATTACCCTGTCAAGCCCGTTAAAGAGGAAGGACCATGAAATCTCATACGTTTTGCTTAAATCATTAGCGCCAAAAAACTGGTGCATCATGCAAGAGAAATTCAAGCAAAAAGTGCCCGAAAATGCTGAGTCTTCGTCATTATGAAGCGTGTAATACATTTAGGTAACCAAGTTTAGAAATTTTGCCACTTCGTAAGTTGTAGAAAAAAATGCGTACTTAATAGGCGTCTAATGAAGCTTGGGATTGAATAACCATATGTTACGGCTTCAAGAAATGATGATTTTATGAACGATACGAAATTTAATTTGTTAAGAAGGTTTTTTAAGTTTACGGTACATTATTTTATTATCCTCGATTGAGCTACGTCATGTAAGTTTAGCTACAACGGTTTGCCTACGGCCTACGTCGTAGGCAATTGTACTTGAAAAATTGTGTTTTGCAAATGATGTGAAGATATATCGGAGCTCTGTATGTTTAGTAACCAATTTCTATCATCAGATTAGTTATATAATAACAAAACCAAAGTTATTACAACTATTTAAACAACTAAGCTGTAGTTTTTCAAAACAAAAAATAATATTGTAAAGACATATTTATTTAATCAATGACAATCTCTACATTTTAACATCACTTTACATCTATTATTCTCGAATACGCAAGACAGCATATAATACTTACTCCAATATTAAACGTAACATTAATTACAAGCTCCCCATTCAGAACTGTGTCTCCCTAATGCTCAGCAGGTATGGAGATTAATAATATCACAATTGGAACGGATTCCTCCTGTCACACCGTACTGTACCCCATGGGGTTGTGTTACATCATCATTAGTGTCGAACGTTTGTTTGAGTGTTTCTTATTTACGTTGTTCGGTGTGATATGTGGTTTAGTTTGTTGGAGGATGCAATTGTGTATGGGGGAGCATGAAGAGTTAAATTTAATATTGTTTGTCTTTTATATTAAGATACCAACTTGAAACCTGTGGCACGAACTCTCAAATTAGAAAGTACAGTAATAATTGCACAACTGATTTTACTCTAGGTATATTTTTGTAACGTAAACCTTCACAAATTCAACCCTATAACTATTTAATTGGACACCACACACCTCTGCATCTATAATATCCAATCCTTATTGTTCTTACAAAATACAATCATCGAATACTCAACTCTGAATCTTGAGCATAATGTTCTAATCCCTGGCCCTGAGGGACCATGCCCTCTGAGACCGTGCCCTCCCGGACCCGGCCCTCCGCGAGAACTTCTTCCCTCTATTTGACGTTTAATCTCGTGAAAGTGACGTCTGTGTCGAGGCGTGAGGGCGATTGTTTCAGCTTTATCGCGTTATGTTGGGATTATAAAATTGCTGTTGATTTGTTTGTAAATATGTGGCTCTTACAACTAGGGTAGTGATAAAAAAGGGGTTTGAGCTGGTTCAAGTGTTATGTCGCTGTTTCAATTATGTGTGGGGTCATTTTCTTAAATCAACTTTGTAAGAGTGTGTGTGATTAGTTCTTTGCGTTGATGTTGATGTAAGATTATGATAGAAATTTTAAATTTTGTTAGAACAACTTTCAATTAATAACGTTAGATTATCAAAAACCTTAACATAATTTAAGCTGCAGCCGGGTTGAAAATGATTTGAATGCCGAAATGATAAATTTTTGTCATCAATTAATATTTTTTTACAAATATGTATATCACATTATGCTTCGGTTTCTGTTCAGAAGCTTCAATATGATTTTTAAAATAATAGAACCACGATACGTAACTCACATTTTGACACCAGCATACGGTGAAAGTTTAGATAATATCAATAGTTGTCTGTACAGATATTCAATTAGTTAATTATGATAACTGATGGTTATCTGTTTAGGTTAATGGCTTTTGGTTTAAAATACTTATTTCAGTACATAGTGCGTGAGAGAATAAAGAATGTAAGTTATCTTAGTATTTGTGCAATAAATAATTGAAGCATTTTAATAATTTTTTTTTTACTGTACTAGATTTATACATTTTATGAAGAATTTCATTAAGATCTTGTATTTAAATAACAGAAAGCAACCACCAGAGAAAGAGCTTCTTGAATTTTAAAATATGTATTAACGTGATAAAATTTTGCCTGACCTAAAATGGATAACATACACAGAATTATTCATCAGGAACGTGCTAGCATTCCTCCGACACCAAACAGCTTCCTAAATCATTTAAAAATAAAACATCCAACTCGAAAAAAAAAACAACCAACATCATAACTCAACCCATAAAAAGTATAAAAACCCAACCTCAAAACGCCGAGGTGTGACCAAAACATTTAATTAACTTGCACCCGGTTACCGTCGGTCTTTCGCACCCCCTAATAGATAGACCAGTCTTGTATTGGATGATACCGCGGTTTCCCGGCTGCCGTGAGTGCCATGACGAATCCACACGATACTTAGGAAACAATATAATCAGCTACCATTCATGTGCGACTTTACCTGTACGGTATTAAAAATGGTGATTGAGCATTTTTACTCATTAGGGTTGTCAGTTAGGAGTTAATTTTGTACTAGTTTTGGTAATAGTTGTGTTTAGATATCGTTTGTTCGGTACGTTATTACGTGCTTTTTAAGCTGAATTGTAGCCTGTTGTGAACGAAACGTGGGTAATACTACGTTGTAATGTGTCGTTTTGCTGTAACTAAGGCAAGATCAAAGAATTTAAGAAATAACAATTATTTCGTATTCACGTAAAGCCTATTATTTCATTGACCTTCTTAACCTAGGAAAACTTACAAACATATTTTCAACAGCTCTTGCATGTTAACTAAAAATCTAGTGATTACTAATTTATCACCTAGTGACAACCCTAACTTTGATAATCTACTTCCAAATTTTGAGTTCTTTAACGAACCATTGTGATTTCAGTATTCGATTATGTTGATAGATGATTTATCCATGGTTATCGACGGGTGATATGGGTTACTTTCACGGTTGCTGCCGGTTGCTGCGGGTTGCCGCGGGTTGGCACTCATTAGCAACCTTGATCCACTGTGAAATCGGTTTCCCTGAAGATTTGCTACCTCACGGCACTTTTATCTTAAAAAGGTTTTTTCGCGGTTTAATTTATTTAATATTTGGGCGTAATCATATTTGGACCATGTGTTAAAAGGTAGAACAGCGACCATTTATTTATTCAATATTCCCGTATTCAAATTCTTACTAACCCTGTTCTTAAACCTGCTGTTTAGGTTTCCCGCGCAGTAAAAACACCTTATTTCAATATCAATCCCACACTAACTGGATTAATGATAACCCCATGCAACCTTACCTCAAACTTTCACAATCCTAAACCTATTTAAACCCGTTTCATAAAAAGAAGTCCAAACACCTGAACAGAACCACCCTGTACCAACATTGATAAACGGCGCATAGTTTTCGAGAACAAAAAAACATCACGCCGTATATAAGTGGCTTGCAATAAAATAGCCGTAAGGGCGGCAGTAAACTCGGTACATGATGCCTGGCCGTCCGACTAATCCTGATTTAGCGCTCTAGCTGTGACCGGCCCGCCGTATGTTATGCGCAAACGCACGCTACACACCGCTCTCGAGAACGAACAAATTGTGAAAAATAACAGTTGGAAAAACTAACTGGTATTTTTATAAAATTGTTTTTTTTTGCAAAGAATGATTGGAAAATTGTTTTTAATTTCGTGATTTCTTCACGGTTTTGATACCTTCAAGAATCGTTTTATTAAGTGCGTAAGAGTTGAAGTCATGTAAGAAATTTAAGACGAAATAGTATATTTATACCTATAACAATAATTCCTGCAGAATTTGCTAGCCAAATCGAATACACGTATATTCGATTTATCTAGCAAATTCTGAATATTCAGCAATGTCGCATGTTCAATATTTGTATAAATTATTGCCCGACGCAGTATATTGCAGGACCAATTTAGAGGGACATGAATTATGTCTGTAACAAAATGTATCACCCGTCGAAAACAGGAAATTCTTATTAAGTAAAGTTGAAACTGCATGCTTTGTTCGCCACACAAAGTGTTCGTGTGTGTTACGTCCCAACGATATTTTCCTCACAATATTGTGTACGGCTCACTTCATTAAAAAATTTAAAATTCGAAGCTTTATTCGATTCCATTGTTACGTGTGATTTGTGTGTCTGAGCGTGTAAAATACAGTACAGCATTACCTTTCGACACATTCTCACACAATATTAAACCTTATGAAGTCAACATAAAGTGGGATATCGATTGAACGTTAATCATATGTAAATGGTAAAGAAAACTCATATTTAATTTTAGTTAAATTATGTTATTTGTGAGTAATTCTTGTTGAGATAGATTATAGTTAACGTACAATGAGCTTATAAGAAATCATCTCGGCCCTGTTGACTTGTGAATGTTGGGCAATGTCTCGATTTATGATTTGTTTGCAAGCTGTTACATTATGCATTCGATATTCAATAGTTATCCGATATTTATGATTAAGATATTGAAATGAACATTTTATTCATTTAGTTGCGTTTCACTTGATTCCTTTGACATGTTTCGTTAAGGTCATCTTTCGATTTCTCATTCATTTTATGAATAAGATTAAATTGATAATACCAATAAGTATAATTGGGCACTCTTTATGTGTAACTGACTTTTTAAATTATGAAGTCCACTGCTTTTATGAAATTGAAAACCGACTGTCACTTTTTTTCTGATACTGACCTCGATTTTAATGAGTGAATAAAATCGTTACTTTTATCCTATTGGTCTTGTTGTGTGTATGTACCTGTCACATGCGTGTTAATTTTTACAACAATAACTAATCTCGTCACTTGTTACAGGTTGGCTCATCAATGGACATGTCGAAGTACTCCATCGAGGCGGAGAAGTACCGCAGCTACGGCATGTACCCGGATCCGTCGCGGGGCTACCTGGACTCGGCGGCGCTCTCCAAGGCCTACATGTACATGGACCAGCAGCAGCAGCGCTCCTACCCGGTCGACATCAGCAAGATGTACTCCGAGGCGTCAGCAGCCGCCATGGCGGGGCTGAGCTCAGTCAACTCTGCCCCTTCGAGCCTTTCCCCGCGCTCCCCAGCGGAATCCCCAGACATGACCCCTAAAGCACAGGACAGGACTGAGGGCAGCTCGTCGTCTGGCTCCAATCCTTCTCCTTCCCTCCCGTACTACCAGGGCTCGTCCAGCATCCTCATGCCGCAGTACCCCGGCCAGTACCCGCAGAGCACTCAAGCGGGCTCCGAGTTCCGACGACCCCTCACTGTCATATTCTGACCTGAAACCTAGTTTGTTGTTGTTGATTTTTATTTATTCGTTTATTTTTATTCGACTGCGAATTTAGAGGTTAGATTTCTTTATGCTATTAAAATTATAAATGCGGTTCGGCGATAAAATTATTTGATGCGAATGTTAAGATATAAATTCTATTATATTAAAAAGATTCTTCTATTCAAAATTTTAATTGTTTTTTTATTAATTAACGTTTCGATACGTTTCGTGGGACCTGTTCGCTCGTGAAACTAGTGTTGGACTGTTTTATTTGTGCTCCAAAGTTCCTTCTTATTTTCCTCCAGTAATTTTAAGTTGATAGATTATGTCTAGCCTATGTGTATAGGAAATATACCTATTTCTTTGTTGTAAATATAGTTAATTGTTTAAATAGGTGTTGATTCTTTATCGGTTAAGTGAGTTTTCGGAAATGCTAAAAATGGCACCTTAAAATTTTAAGCTGTAAAATAATTCAAGCTACAAGATTCAATAAGGGTTCGAATTTCAAGTTCTAAAACTCATTTATCGATAAAGAAATAATTTTATCGATTATTGTAACAGTAACACTAAAATATCGAATGATATAACAAACTCGAATAAATCGAACAAATATGTGTCGCTTTTACAATAACTTATTGGAATAAGTCCAAATTAAATTACAACGACTTTTGATAATACTTGTAAAATGTAAATATAGTTACATAATTGTTATATTTTCCTCTTTAGATTCATATGTGTCATTTTGTAATTAAAAGTTAAATTGGATGTTAAAACTACTGTAGTATATTCAGTAGTATTTTATTTTTATTTTGGACTTAATTGAAGACTGCTTGACAGAAAATCGGTTAATCGATTATGTAATCGATTCATTGGATCACTTGTGATGCCTATTAATTTCTGAAATCCTATAGTTTTTAGAACAGATTATTTTAGTAGTGTCTGGTTTGAATAAGTAAATAATGTATCGGAACATCTGTTATGCAAATTACTTTATTTTAATCTGTTGTTTAAACTGTAGAGGTAGAAACATACATTCCATCTTTAATAGTCATCATAATGTAAAAACAAATCTGTGATTTTTATTATTTTTATGACTTACATATTATAACAATTCAAATATATGTTAAAATTGACAACAGAAAAACGCAGAACAATTATTTAAATTATCGTTGTCGGCCATCTTGTATCACTTTGCATTTATAAGTTGCCATATAAAATATTTTTCAAATTTGCATGACTGCAACAAAAAACATTAAAAAAATATATCCCGTAATTTAAACCTACAAAATAACATTTTAATCATTATATTTAGAAAACTATTGTAATTAATGAGAAAACTAAGCGTATTTGTATAAATATGTTGTAAATTTAGTCGATTGTAATGATGGGAATATTATCTCGATTAAAAAATATTATACGTAATTAAAATGATTAGAAAACTTACAAAATGTATTTTATTTGCAACACATCAAAATCTAAGAGGTAGCTTTAACGTTAATATAAAATAACATAAATGTATGTTAATGGAATATCATTGCCAAATTGTGCAAATAAAAAAAAATGTAGTGGCGAAACCTCGCTCAGATTCCATTTAAACAAATCCCATCCACTCAATACAAAATCAACATATCCATTTTTGAAGCATTATCATCTATTTATTCATTCATTATCATTTCTTTGCACTCATTTAAAAATGTACTAAAATAATATAATACTCTACGACAGTTCAATTTTCGAAAATCCACCGTTTCCATTTACAATCTTAACCACACAGTTATAACGACTATTTTCCTTCAAACAGATATGAATTAAACAATTTGTGCTGCCATATTCCCCTATGTTTTTTAATAAAATATGCGCACTTGATAGATATCATTGCGCCGAAGCACAAGGGTAGTGATTTGGCATAAAATAAACAACTGCCTGTCTTTTGTGAGCCAAATACGATGGAATAACATAAACAATGGCCCCTCAGTAATGGAAAGGTGAAAATATACAGGATGGTATAAAAACGATCATAAAAAAATTGGTTGTAAAATACCATCCACATGAATAGAGCCTAATGTACAGAAAAAATAGTAATTGTCTTTTAAAATAGGCTGTGAGGAAATTAAGCTAAGAGCTTTTGTAAGTATATTGTATAAGATGAGTTTTATTACTGACGCGACGATTGCAAGGAAAGCTTGGCACCTTAATTTAAAACCTGATGCTGTACAAAGTTGACCAAAAAATCCCTATATCCCTAATTTTACCAAAGATTCAAATAATTGGAGCTAACAGTAGGTAAGTAAAGATAAAAATTACAACACACATCAGTAATTTTACAACACCCTGTATATAATAACTCCCCTGCCTACACCATTACGACAAAACGTACGAAAATAAACAATCAACGCGTCGGATGCAGTTCTCGAACAATTGTTTATAATATAAACAAAATCAGAACCGCTTTAATATGCCCTGAGTAATGTTATACCTACCCTACTCGGTGGCAGCATTCTGTTATACATATTGACACTTCAACTGTTTTTAAAGAATATTAGATGAGGATATGATATTGAAGTGGGCTATTCAGGCACTTATTATAAGCAAAGAGTTATAAGTAATAGTTTTTATGAGAATTAATAGTAAAAAATCATTAGTCTACTTCTATTATTCATTTAGGCACTCTTTAGCTTGTGTTTTAGGGTTTCACCTTCAAATTTATTTGTCACACATTTTTTTCTATAGCCAATTTGTACAGAACCTTAAGCGTCGTGAGTCCTACTCGTACTTGACCGATGTTACTACTAGTATAATTCTACTGGATGTGTGTATGTTACTGAACTCTTAAACGGCTGGACAGATTTGAATGACAGACTATTATACTACTATAGAATAGCAGAGAAATCATTTCCGATTTGTGGCAGGCGGAGCCGCTGGCAACCGCTAGTTTTTCATATTTTCAGTTTAAACTTCATTTAATTCATCCTGTGCCGGCGTAAGGGCCACTGACACCCCGGGCGAAAATATTGTGGCGCCCACTTGAGGGAAGCAATATCAAGTCTTAGTTTTTTGCTGATCCCAAGTAAAATTATATTAAGAATTTCATCTTTCCTTTAGCGTTACGTTTGGCGGTGGAAGTATTCCACCTCTAGCGTAGAGCACAGTTCTGAGGGTTTGCGCCAGGAGAGGCAAGAGACTCCAACTTCAGACCTTGGCGCCCCCCAGAATTTGTCGCCCTGGGCCATCGCCCCATCACGCCCCCCCCCTAACGCTGGCACTGAATTCATCATACCTGCGATATGTAAGTACAAAGATAATAATGGTAATACCACCTGTGTTCTTCACACATTTAAATTAATTTACATTTCTCGGTCATAGAAAATTACCATCTATATTTAATTGCACAATCATTACGGAATAATTACCGAGGTGTCAGCTTTCTAATGAAAACAGTTATTAAATTGATTACGAATAATTATTATTGCTATTAGTATGCGGTAGCAGCAATGTTTCAGATATTCTTGATAGATCTGTGGATATATATGCGGGTGTTGTGCAGGTCTTAGTAATGTTTACTGCTACTACTAGGTAATTTTTTCTGGTATGGCATTTAATGACTAAAGACGGCTGTTACCGAATGATGTTTATACTATGATCTTAGTTCAAAATTTACTATTCATTTACAATTTCATTATTCATAAAGTATTGAATGATCTGGACATGTTAGGAATTTATATAGGTAATTGTATTAATAGGTTAGTTTGTCCGCATTTTCAAGTTATTTTTTAAATGACCTATTCGTCTTCTTGTATGCCAACTGTAAGAACCCACGGCTACCTCGCCTGGACGTCTATAGTTACAGTTACCACGTAAAATCATTTCACATGACCAATTTTCTTGTCACCACCACCCCTGTGGTCAAAAGTCAATTTACAGAACAAAGCGCTGACCATTCGCCAACTATTGTCAATAGTGACACTTGTGACAGATCCGACATGTCAAATGTCAGAAGGCCACGTGTCGGCGCGTGCGCTTTAAAGTTTTATCGGATTTTGACAGGATCCTGTCAAAATGTAATCGTATTTTGAATTGTGGGCGACGGCGCGGTGTAATGATTAGGTTTTGATATTTATTTGGTGTGAAATTAAATTGTAAGTGTGGGTACACAAAGAGAATTGTAATCAATTCAATTTATATTTAACCTTAGTCATCGGTACGAGAGTTGAATTTGATCTGTTTAGTAGGTAGGTACAAGCATTGTCAGACGTCCCGATTTTGCGGGATTTTGGTTGAAATTCTCGACCAAATAAGAAAAAAAAGTCTAGCACTTTTAGATTTTATAAATTGAAAGGCGTTTCTTAAATAAGTCGTAAGATTATATTCCATAAAGTACATTGTTATGGCCATTTTAAGTGATATCTATAATAATATATTGTTCATTAGTGGCTTAGCGATATCTAAAAATGCACATAGATTACAAATCAAAAAGGCTAGATGACAAAAAAAATAGTAATTAAAATGTAAGTACTTAATGCATTCACAACATTTCGAATAAACAACCAGGATACTTACCTACATAACAACCAAGAAGTATCAACCGTACCTCATTAAATCAACCTTCGCGTATATTTTAAAAAGCAGTACACAATAAATCTATAAATCGGAAAGTTGTGTACAAGTTTTCTGTACAAACACATAATTTACGTGCTGTCTGACGTGTATTGTGGACGCCCCTCTGTCACTCCGAAAAACATCCTTTGTGTTCACCCTCTGAGGAGTTTTAAAACCCCTCTTTTTACCTTAAAGATTGCCCCTCTTAGATTGTTATTGATTATGAGTGATATCAAGTATTGACGGGAGTATTGTTCTAGCTTTTTTAAACTAGGGGTGGACTTTAATTTGGTGAATATCGACGTGGCTTTTCGATTTTGTTTTGTTTATTTGGGATGGTGAATTAAACTGATTCAGTATTGTGAGTGTTTGTTGTTATTTTCAGGCTAAACTCGAGATAACATGTGTGTGAATCAAAAAGACACATTTTTACGGTTGGGCTAGTGGGACCACCGCGTCAGGGTGGATTCCGGCTGGATTAAGAACTAGTAGGGCGAATTCGATAAATACTCGTGAGTATACTGATAACTCACCCGTATTTATACTAATTAAAAAACCTAATAAGGATGTCTTTCTATCTTTCATATTCTAGCTAAATATTCTTACATGTTTTGGGTTATTTTATAGAAGGTTGTTTATTTGACAACTGCATAAAAGCTGCTTTTGGTAAAATTACAACATAAGATAGCTTTCAATACATTAACTGTCTATACTGTAACAGTCCAAAACAGCTTAACTGAGACCAGGGGAAAGGCAAATGTATTCAATATAAAATATCACGAGTATTCAGATACAAATTAGAATCATCACCCATTCATCATCCGCTCATGAATGCGTCCATCATGAAGCGCCCTCTTTATTCAGTGTTCACACGTAAAACCAAAATGGCTGCCAGTATAATGTCACTGTACTATCTGCAACAAACAGACATCCCTGATTATATCTGTCATACAATTGTATTAAATTATTATTTTTTATCATGGTGGGTTCTAAAGTGCGTTATTTGTGGTGTGGTGAGGGTGTGTATGTAAATGTGATACTTGGTAATTGTGGTGGAATCGGATTGAAATCTAGTAGGCATTAGTTTTTATTTTGGTACCCTGGGTTTGATTTAACCAAGGAACTTTTTTTTTTCTTTTAGTACTGATATGAGGTTAAAACAGTAGGAACTAATCAATCGTTAAGTGAAAACAGGTCGGTTACATTCCCACATTCCACAATCAACATTTTTATTGGATTAGAGATAGTTTTTAAAATAAAACTAGATAAAATTATTTCATTATTGTTTTTGTGTTGACTTTAAGTGTACATAGAATTACGTTATGAATATTCTAGCTAAGGTTTTACATCGTATTTTTAAAGACCGCACGGAATGCCGAATCTTTCAGTTAGGTACGGTCATTTAATAGCCGTTGTCCTCTCTGTAAAGGCTTGTAACACATCAATCACATCACATGTAATATCTATTATATGAAAAGACTTCAACTTGTATCTTTCCGTATAATATTTGCCGTAAACGTCGCCATATTCTATTATTCTTTATAGCCAAGTACATCATAAAGATTTTCTTTGCACTTAAAATTAAATTCAACCACAACTGAAATTACTGAAAATATAAAACCATCTTTATACTTATGGTGATAGAGTTAATTTTCCGTTAGCAAACTTTAGTCACCGGATTCCTCTATTGTGTCCCATATAGGACTGACTATTGTGAGTGTTGTTATATGATACCTATTCAAGGGAAATAGATTTTCGCGATGAGTTTGAAATGAAATAATAATGTATAGTATAGTACCTGCTGAGAATTCTATTCCTTGTATCTTTAGCAAGGATATTAAAAAGAAAAAAAAAGATTTTAAAGGGACAGGCAAGAATCGCCTGTGGCTCCATCATGTTTCGATTGTCAAAACAATAAGAAAGCCTCTCTTCTCCGCGCTTTTGCTGTGCCCGAAAGTATCCACAATGAATACCGTATGCTCATTATGTTATAACATTTTGAAATATTGTGTACTTTATTTTGTGCACTAAGGCTGGTCATTGTAATAAATTAATACTGATAAAGGTTTCTCTATGGTAGTCTCTTGAACACGGTTTATCATGCTACGGGATATTAAACGTTATATTTTACTTTTTTTCAGTAACTTTCTAAGCACGTCTGATACAGCTAGCGTGGTAGGTATGTTGGAGTACGTAGCCGAGTAAGAGTTGTCTTTTGTAGCCATGGAAGCTTTTGTCTCTACATGACCCATCCTACTCGAATTCTCTTACCAATCCCACCAAGTAGCTGAAACAATAGACTATCCGCCTTCATACGAACATAACCACAGAAAACCAGATTATCCCAAAACCAGCGTTTCAATCCACATCTAAATCCACCCAGAACAAGAAAACCCATTGATACCTAACCAACATTTTTATAAACCAATAGCCAATTAGGTGGAGTTCAATTGTCGCCGGAAAACTTTGATTGGCCCCACTTTCGACCTGTACAGACCAATTATGTTGAATACAGGCCAATTCAACGCTCCCAAGTTTTATTGTGGTGTAGTGAAACCGGCGTCAGAACCAGGCCAGGGATCAATGAGCCAATAATTAAAACCGCCGTTGAGATCGGCTTCTTCGTCGAGAGATTTCGATTTTTAATTAATTTCTCTATTGTTTTAGTTTGCTGGTCTATAATTGAATTGGTTTAGATTAGTTGCTCTCGGGTTTTAGCTATGGTTGTTTTAAAGCTATGCTTACTGAATGGTCTGAAATGGCATACAGTAATTCATTGTTTTATAGATATGGAATATGATTTCGTTAATGGACTGCCTCGTCTTGATAGTTTCACTCAGAATCTTCAAACACTTCCTCTATTGCCTCTTTTTTACGATTGGGAAATCATCAAATGACTCGTTCCGAATTGGGTTGAATGGAAGGGAGTGTCAGACTTCTACTGACTGAAAACCATTGCCAGTTTGCCAGGGCTACGGTGACCCTTTCGGATAATCCCGCTGCCAAGGCAGGGCTTCCATTGCCCCTGACGATCTTAATAAATCCCATCATCACCTGATAAACGATGGAGATATAGGCTTACACGGAATCCATACATAAACTGTTAACTGAAAATTTTGTCTGAGATTTTTTAAATCAAAATCCAGATTACATATACCTACCTAATAATGGACCTACAATCTGTAATTTTCAACCAAAATAGTCTCGCCAACTGTCCCTCGCTAGAAACAAGTACAAATCTTCGCCCATGACCATAAAAAAGCCCCATTGATGATGGTGAAGGAATTCCCGGCTCCCATGGCGTTTTTATGGTGTTACCCGTAACTAAATGTCCTTGTAACTGACTCAGCGTTTAGTAGCATTATACCCTTTTTTTAAAGTAGGTACTTGTTGAAATTTGTATTGTGGGGGTCGTTAGTAATCGTTTTAAGGCTTTCGAGATTTTTTGGGAGTGTTAAAGTTTTTGACTTATTTTGGAGTGTGAAAAGAGGTTTTTGAATCTAAGGTTAACCAGTAGAAATAAAATGATATCTAGAAAGTCATTTTTTTATTTAAGTTTTTATTTTAAATGTTTTTTCAATAATAATACGTCCTGAATTATTTGGAGAAAGATATCCTAACTATGTCGGTAAACTGCTGTAGATACCTAGGATTCCCAATGTTTCAATGGTTGTCATACATTTTTAATCATATTTTACATGTCGAAACATTTTCACCTGCTTACAGATAGGTCAAAGTACACAAAAAAAAGCAAAACCATTACTTTCAAATTCCAAATTTCGAACGCGAATCCCGAATCGTAAAACGCGCTTTATGAATGAAAACTAGAAAAAAGATAAAGTCAAGTCCAAGATATTTTATGATGTCAATTTCTATGGGTTTTTTATAACTTCCTTTCCATTATGTGAGGGTGTTTTTTCGATATATTTATAGTGGATATAAAGACGCAGGTGCTAAGTTATAAAGTTGCACCCTTGCACCCAATGATTAGCCAAACGGTTGCCTGTTTGTCAAAGTACCTCTTTAGGTAAGCCGCCATGTTTTTTTCTAACCTATAAAGTCACATTCATGTAAATGATCGGTTGTATTTTTTATTCAAGATTGATTGTTGTTTTTTTTGCTTTCGGATGTTTTTATATGTATGTGTGTAAGCAATTAGGAACTCTACAAATACGCAGCGGATTAATTATAGATTTTTTGTCGACCTATGGTAATGGTATGGTATGTATGACAGATACATACCAACGTATATTAACAGCTTACTGTAGTACTTACATTCTTTACAAATCAAAATTCTGAATTCTGACATTTGACATTGTTTCATTTGAATTTCCGTAATTTTTATGATATAGATGACTTTCTCATTCATATTTTCCTACAGAAGTAGGTTTTATCAATTAACGGTACTCGGTTGTGTCGTATCTAAAATAAGGTTTTAAAAGGCAACAAGTACAACCTATGCTTTTGCCCTATGCTTTCTAATCTATAAGCACTGTGCCAGATCATATGGCTTGAATGCTTGTCAAACCTCCTGCGACACAAGGATGAAATTCCTTAGACCGGGCGTCGGATATTTTTTTAATCCTGAATCATTCGACAACTACTTTAGTTTCATACTATTCTTAACGGACCCAACTCCATCCTTAACCTCCTACAGACAAACACTGTCTCCCACAACACATAGAACAACACAAACACAAGACGCTGAAACAGCAACGGCAGAGCAATGGAAATTTTAAATTTAATTAATGGCAAGTGGCGTCAGACGATTATATTATTACGCGGCGGTATTGTGTGCCAGACGGGCCCGGTCTCCCCGCTACGGTGCCTGTGTTAACGGTGTATGGGAGGATAAGTCTCGTTTTGGCATTGATTTTATGATATCGTCTTTGGCTAGTATTTTGTGAGGTACCTACTGATGAGAAATACGTAGGGTATATGGTTGTAATGATAGATGCGAAGTCTGCTGCAGTCAAATGACAATGAAAGTCTTGAAAGAGCTTTCAAGAATCTAGAAACACCATACTAATCAAAATGATCTGCCCAATTTATACCTGATGGTCCCAATCAACGGCATCGGTGTGGTAACGATTACATACTAAAAACTAATTTTTACGTCAGTTTGTTTTATTTTAATAGTGAAAAGCAGTCAAATCAAAATGAAACCTTAATTTACTCCATTTGTTTAGGTTGTTTTTGGTAGAATTTTGTGTTAGGAGTTCTTAACTTCATCGTTACACGTAAAAAACACTTTTTCAGTCTTTCAGATAACCAACAAATTTTTCAATACACACATGATCCAAGCCTCATATTAAACAAAAACCATAGTCACAGTACACAGTCCGCCCCCACCCGAGACGCGTTAGGCGTCGCATTGTTGAGCAAATCCGAGCCAGCTTGAACTACCTACAGCTTGGCTAAATTAATACCGCTGATAAGCGATACCTGCTCTGTGAGGTACGTTATGTCTTCAATACTTGTAAATATATCTTTGACATAATAATATGGTATTTCATGTTCTATGCTTGTTAGTGCATCAACTTTGATTCCATCGTTAAAGGGAGTTACGCTGATCTTCAATTGTTTTTGCTGCGTATCTAGCTGAGCGATAGTTGTAAGAACTATTTGTTAACTGTTAATTTTAGGATGCTATTCTGTTCCTCAGTTTGAGAATAGACTTCCATGGGAGTATTTTTTTCTGGATTCCTTTTATTAGAGATGTAAAGTTCCTGAATTAGTTAGAGCGGTAAGAAACGTAGTTACCCGCTCTTTCACTTGGATAACTTTCTTCTAGTGTTATACTGGCAAAAAACATGTTTAAAGAGTGTCCAGTAACTCATAATGATAAGTTGATGACAAGTTGAACTGCCCAGAATTTTCATATTTAAACAACCAAATAAAAACGTTTCTTTGGATATAGGAGAGATACAAAACCCCTAAACAGCAGTCGAATTCTTAGACAATTACAATTTCTCTAAAACTTTAGGCATTAAAATACGGCAGTATTTATCGCCAAAACCTTTTCTCCTTTTTCTAAAGACGTTCGCAGACTTCGTTATATCAATTACATTGATATTGAAGTAATCCCCTGGTCCCTCACGTCCATCCCTGTTCAATCTCGTCGCGGCCTCGCGAGGCCAAGGCTTACTATAAAAGTGGACTGGACAAGGCCATAGTGAGTAACTTGCTTTTATACTGGGCTAGGAGACAGTATAAGATTATACTTATGGAGTTTTTTGTCGGTTCTTCTCCGTAAGAATAACAATTTGGAACTGTGCACCTAGAGTCGTTATTGTAACGTTTAAAAAGTTCCCCGTAAACGGCCTATTTAAAATATAAATATTTGATTTCATTATTTTCTTCCTTTGTTTCAATAGGTATGCGAATTTCTTTGTCTTTACCAACCTACCTATTACTGATAGGAAAAGCAGCTTATATCTCGCAAAATTAAACTTTCCAGTCATTCGATTTTAAAGTCTGATTTCAACCTCTACTTCATTATAAAATAAATGTTTCTTTCTTATGTTTAATCAAAGACATTCGGCAAATGAAATTCAAACAGTTAAAAGTTAAAACTAAACTGTACTAAAGTAACAGTCACCAACGACCAATACTAAAACCAACTTGTCCACAATTCACGATTGTGACAAAATTTCTCAAATAATCAATATCCAACACAGGTGTAGTTATGGGGTAGGTATTATACCCATTGAGCGTGTCACAATACGCCATGGAACCCCATACAACCCATACATACCCCGTACGAACAACCCCGTTACCCCATGAACGACAAAGCGTGCAGACTCAACGCTTTATTAATATTTTATGGACACACTTCAATGGAATTGAATGGTTACCATATTTAGACTTTTTTTAATATTGAGAAAGACGTGAATTTTGGTTTTCTTGAAGCAAAAATGTTTGCCCGGTTGATACATCAGATTTTTCGTCACCTATGTTGGATGCTCTTTAACCGATGTGCATTTTTTATTATTTTCATATTCATAAAAAATTAAAAAGGATAAAATCGTTACACAATCGTGTGTTGGAAAGAACAAGCGCTGACCAGGAGGTAGCTATCGAGTTTATTGTTATGGGCTGATATATATCTAAGGAATACCATCGATATGAAAAGAAGAAAGAAAAACCCAGTCCTAAGAAACGAAAAAGAAGTCTGGAAAAACAATACAGAAAAATTTCCAACGCAAGTATCTCCCAGCAATAAGGATTGCAAGAGGGAGCAATAACGAAGCCATCATTAAATACTTTTTTGAAGACCTCATTAAGCTAAATCATTTTTTGTAACTGAACCAACTAATTATAATCGTGACTGAATCGATTAAGTTAGTCTTAGATAAGCCGAAGCCGGACTACAAGCAACCTTAAATACAAGTCCAAAAAACTCAAAATACTGTATTCAACCATCAAATATCTCTACAACACACATAGTAACAGAGGTTTAACCATATACGTAGTATAGTGTAGCAGTAAGAGCCATAAAAAGTTGTGTAACGTGCCGAGTGTCGGCCAGACATTGTTATTGATCGCGCGCGGTGCGTACTGGGACACTTACGCTGCTATTGTGAGAAGAATACAGGAATCCTGGAGAAGAATTGCGTTGTTGAAGGAATCATGGAGAAGAACTAAATAAATCCGGGTAACGTTGTAAAGTTGCCTGAAAAACGACCTATTTGATAAAAAAAAATCATTTTGAAATATGTTGGTTATTTCAATTGAATTTTTATTTCAGAAGATATCAATTTAGATAGCATTACTATTTAAGTAGAATTATCCTCATTTACATGGCGTTTTATTAAATTTTAAACAAGCTGGATTCGATATTTCCTAGCTGACATTCCTGAGAAGATTGCTAACGGTCGCTCAGAGTCTTCGGTAGCTATTCAAATGATAGAGCGATTCCTGAATCGAATCTAAAGTCTTATTCAGTAATTCGATTTTTCCTCTTCAATCTTCACATCAAATTATGAAGTCCTCGTCCTCCCTATAGTCCTTTTATATTTTGTTCAAGCAAATCCTTTTTTGATATCTATGTTCAATCCAACTTGTATTGTTGCATCGACTAAATTTTACAGCACTTTTTATTGTGACTCATTACGGCACAAATCACCAAACGTATGCCATAGCCTGCTATCATGTTTAACAGATCCCCTATCACGTTATCAAGTTACCGCTATCAGACAGTCACCTCCCAAGATACGATTTCTTTTCCCACCACCAATCAAAAACCCCTGACTTTAGGTAATAATGTAATTTCAGCACATATCAAGGTTGCCCCGCCCCCGTCACTCTCTGCCAACCACACAATAGCCCAACAATACCCCACACAATGAACACAAAGGGACCAACTGTCATCCCATTGTGGGGAACAAAGAAAGCCCCGCCCACAACAAAGGCGGCATTGTTTCATCTCAAAAACAAAGATTCTGATTGGAGGAGAAATAGTCGTGTGTAGCTGTGTAGGCCACCCGCGGTCAAGAATGTTCGAAAAAAAATATCGAGCTGTGCTACACACTTGAGTGCATGCCCATCGAATTTTCCACCTTATATTTAGCCAACAAAGTAGATTTTCCCTTGTACGAAAACAACAGATGCTTTTAATCGACCAGAATTTGATCCGAATTAAATTGACAGCTCTCTATAAATAGTGTTTTTTTAATGCGTCCTACTGAGTTACGCGATTGTGCCCGTTATGTTAGGGTGCTAGAGTGTATTTTCGGCTGTAGGTGTTTGCTAGTTTTTTCAGTTTATGGCCCGATGTTGGTAGCCTGTTAGATTTTGACGGCAGATACACAGGAGTTATAATTTATGTTGTGGGGATGGCTTTTAATTTGTTACTTGTATAATTAGGAGTATTTATGAAATACGGCGAGGAAGTGAGGTGGAACACCTTTTAAAAAGGTATAATGTAGGAGTGAGAGTTTTTTAATAAAAACTTGATTTGTACATAAGTATGTATTTGTCTAGATAGAAATCGCCGGTACCTATGGATTATATTTTTTTTTATAATTATAATTATCTTTACCAAGAGACATCTAATTGATCACTTTTTAAGTGCATACATACCAAACATCCAAAAAAGGCCGAAACCTAAATTTCCAGCTAAAATAACCTTTACGTATAGCCTACACATCAGGCCAAATAGACGGACCACCACTTGAGAATAGCAAAATTGCCAAGTTGTCGTTAAACGTCGAGGGCACGTACCTAAGGGGCAAACACATTCGTCTAAGTGTTCCTGGGACTGGCAAATTGGCACTCAAGGCGGCCGATGGTGCCAAGTCAATGGCACGAGGCCTTGAGCCACCTAATGATTTTGGCTTCAAGTGTATTTCTGTGTTTGTGACATACTGTGGTTAGATTTAAGGATTAAACATGGTGATGGCGAGTGATGTATAATAATGAGAATAAAAAGGTTGTTATATCATTAATTTAAGGATTAAATAGTTATCAACTAAAACTCAAAAGAAAATTAAAGAAGTAAATAGGTAGGTACTTACTAGCTTGAATAATTAATTTCTAGCGAAGAGAGGTACACTACCTTCTCTGTGTAGATAATTATATCTTGTTATGTTGCTCTTCTTCCCAAGTATTTTTTTACTTGAATAAGTTAGGAAAAAAAAAGGAAAATCATAACATGCAATTTTAACGTACTTAATTACTAATACACTTGTTATAGCATACACTGCTATATGGGTGATTGCTCCAAAATTAACTCATCGAGCAAAATAGTTAAAGCAAATACGTTTCAAACCTTGACTTCACAAGACGCAGAACTGAGAAAATCGTTGTCTTGAAATAACAATGACTAGGTTGTGTAGCGCCATCTATGTCACTTAGTGAAAACTAACAGCGCCATCTATCTAATTTGGATAGAATCATATTAACTGTTGCTGACCATCAAAAATTCTGGTTCTACGGACGTGTTCTACTGTTTGTTGGACAGTACTCGTTGTTTTGCATAGATGGCGCTGATACGATTAATGTTCTCATTTATATAGATCTGTGAATTTAATTCGTGTAAGTTTTATATTTAGTAACAATCAGTATTTTTTTTAATAGTTTAAAAGTAGTCTTTCTTACAGAGATTATATTCAGGTTTCGTACCTACTTTCTTATTTTAGGATTTAGTTTTTAAATTTTCCTTTGCTTTATCTAACTTTATTTTAATTAATGTTGGGTATTATCAATATGCAGAGCGGACTTAACATAGCATTCATATTTATAAAGAATTTATGTTGTTTTTATAAAACGTCCAAAACCGACATTTTGGTTAAATAGTTTGGTGACAGTTAGGTTTTGATACATAATTAGTTTAAAAGTGATTGTTATATGCTTTCTTTCAATTATCAGCTGAATGCTATCGTGAGCTACAGCTAATAGTGTTTACATGGTTGAAATATACTCACTAAAGCTCAAAGAATTTTCGTGTAACACCCAATACTCCATGGTCAAGAATTTGTTTTTTTCTTTACTTTAGTGTCCCCTAGAGGGCGCTGTAGTCTGTTTAACGTGACGTCATGCAGACTCGTACAGTGTGGACGACCAAGAGGCTTCTGACGTCAGCTCATTTGTGCAATTATACTATGTACATAGTTAAAGTAAAGATACAGATCAAAAACATAATCCTCCTCTTTGCTTCGCCGTAGTAGGGTAAAAATAAAGACCGATAACTATATAATTAATTAATTACGTATATTATATTATTTTATATTACCTACCTATATGTATTTGTACAGAATCCTCAATGTCTCAAGTCCGATTCGCACTTGACGTTCTTTTTAGTTAGAAATTGACGAATTAAATCAATATTAGTTAGTTGACTTACAGAATATAGAACAGTAGACATTGATATATTAAAAACTCTTTATTTTTTTTAACTTATCTGTTAATGACAGTAAAACGTAGTTCAGTTCTACACGTCACATACAATATCCCACAAAAAGTCCATACCTAAATATTACGCTAATTAAGTTAATCATTGTACAATTATAAGAACCACGAAAATAGCATTGTTGTCATAAATCATTAATTAATGCTAGAAGTAAAACCAATGTTAATCACGTTTCAATAATGGATCGATTAAAATTGGATTGTATAACGTAATTTTGACACACTCTTCAGTGACCGTGTGGCCTAATGGATAAGGCGTCGGACTTCGGATCCGAAGATTGCAGGTTCGAGTCCTGTCACGGTCGAAGCATATTTTGTTTTGAGGTTTCATATTTTTGGATAGATTTTTTTGTTTTTGTAATAAACAATGCTTTGACCGCAATCATTTTTGGTATCATTCAAAATGTTGTCTCGGACAGATTTCCTTTTCAAACCATGGCCGCATGGTTACATAGATAAACGAAGCCGACACGTGAATCATGACCGAGTGTTATTCTATTAGGCAGAATCTATGATACTTTGGCTAAGGTTAAATCATAATCTTTTTTATTAAATTCTGGGGAATTAAAAAAACATCATTTGTGAGACGGGCGCCACGTTTTAAAAAATAAAGATTTCTATAAACATTGTAGTAGTGTAAAATGTTAAATAATATACACATTTTATACCTTTTGACTTTAACTGACAGAACTGCCATCTAGTGGATAAAAGTAGAACTATTACGAAATAAGTGAGTACGACTAGCTAAATTGTGTAGAGTTTATGCTTATTTCAGAAGATGGCGCTGTTATTACTTTTACATTTCAGATCAAAATGTCGATACAAAACCATTTCAATATATAGAAAGTGCCTTGAAAACGGCCTACTTGAAATAAAAACTTTTGATTTTGATTTATAATTTAGTTTGACTATCTAACAGACCCGGCTTTACTCGAATTTAAAAAAAAAATATTTAGTTTTTTTTTTAACTAAGTTTTTACAATAAATAAGGCTTTTCTTGTGCTTCTGCAAAGCTGTCTTATTGGGTACTAGCTGTTGCCCGCGACTTTGTCTGCGTGATTTTCAAGATGTGAAAAACTATGAAGTTTAATAATAACGATCATCGCAAAAATATAATGCAATATTGAAAATGAAACACTTTTTTTACATTTTAAGCTTGCTGTTTTATTTCTAAATTATAATGAATCTTGAGCGGCACAAAGACTATCAAATGTTTGAATCAAACACATTTCATCGTTTACGATACTATCCTGGTATCAAATATTTCACACCTGTTTTAATGACTTTTTCTTATTTAATCCCAAAAAGAGAAGTTTAAAACTTTGACATATCTGCCTGCCTGTCTGTCTGTGACATCATAGCTTCCGAACGAAGTAAACTATTTTAATTTAAACGTGAATTATGTGCGAGTGTTCGTTTAGACATGTTTGACAAATCGAGCCGTTTAAAAACGTCTTAGCACTTCTGCTAAAAATGTTTTACTTTCGAGGGTTTTAAAAGGCAGCGATGATGAATACTATGTAAGATTGATAAGACTGGATATAAGTATGTAAATGCCTAGTTTCGTTGTCTGCCGCCTGCTGCGGATGTGCGCAGCCGGATATGAGGAGTAGCCTTTGACCGGCTGCTTTATACCCGGCCGGTTACCCGGTACAACGGTATAACTGTTTTTAGAAACTGCAAGGAGTAAATGTTTGACATCTGAACTAGACTGGGTGATGTTTTTAGAGAAGTCATTAGTATCTGGGTTTTAGATTAAAAATCTTATGAAATGAAATGAAATCATTTATTCTGTAAGTAGGATATGTCATTGCTTTTGCATGTTTTCTTAGATTCGATAAATACCAGTTTCTCTTTACTGTGGGTTACTAGCAGAAAAAAATGTAACAATTTATTAGTATACCTTGATAAAGGATAATAACAACCCCATTGTATTTGCTTCAATAAATACAATTCACAATTTACTGCGAGTGAAATAATATTGATTTCCAAAATTTGAAACTCTTTATTATTTAACAAAATATTTGTAGAAGCAACTTTTTCTTCGAAAACCTTCCGCTCGTCACCTGGTGTTTACATACGGAACACGAAAATACAAAGGCCCGTTTCCCATAACAATACATGATATTCGTAAACAATTCTTAGAAGATATTATCAGGAGAATTTTCCATTCTACGTATCGTTTAAGGCACTATGTAGATCTCTTGTCGTGTAGTAAAAAGTAACTCTGAAGCATTATATTATTATTCAATAGATACGAAAAGAAAATTCTATCACTTCTCCCTACTTATAAGAAACTATGATCCACCCAAATGATCCCAGCTTATAGAAGACTCGAAGACACATTATGCAAACAGTCTTCGACTTCTAACTAAACGACCCGCTAAAAATTTACGGGGAAAACAGTTCACAACAAAACCACATCAAAAAATCCCAGTATGACGAACTCACAGTATAGAAGTCCCCTACTCTGTGACACCGAGCAATTTTTTCCGTATCAACGCTGTGTTGAGAAATGGCGCGATTAGAAAATTGATGGCGGAGTCTTGAGAACGTTTATTGGTGAAACGATAACCGGGAAGCTTTTTGAAATATATTGAGATGACTTTTTACGTAAAACTAGAGGGCTGGCGGTGGCGCGGCCGTTAGGAGAATTCATTAAAACAACGCCATCTATCGACGGGAAGCGGAAAATGTTTTGTTAAAATATTTTACTTGACTTTTTTCACGAATGGAGGTTGAAATTCATAGTAGGTTACTTGGATGTTATTTTATAATTATTGACACAAAAATACGACGAATACTAAAGGCTAGATTTTAAAATTCATAATAACCCAACAAGCAAAATGTTCTAGAGAAAAAATCCACCAAAAATTAGGAGCAAAACTTTTTCTATATAAAAATGGAGGCTTTACACTCGGCCGGCGTCCCTTGAGGCGATTGCGCCTTTCATAATAAACTTTAAGAAATATTTACAGCAAATCCCTTGATATTATTTACACAAAAAGGTTTGAAACATAAAGAAATTTCGCACCATTTGTAAACAAACGACGCCTGAGAAATGCGTTTTTTTTCTTGTGATAAAATGTCTAAAGTATAGGAATACCTTTTTTATAGGAAACTTTTGTTTTTGTCCCATAGTAAGGCTGCGTTTCCACTAGATTTGTGCGAGGATATGTTTGTAAAGGACCAATAGAATTGCTTCATTTACCTCGCCTTGGTCAGCACAGCCCTGGTGGAAACGGCTCGGCGGACATCCTCACACAACACATTTCCATCGCAGATCGCTGGTGGAAACGCAGCCGTAATCGTGACGTCAAAATCATGAGATTCAAGCATGTATGACTAGAATGCTATAGTTAGTAAACAGTCTTTTAAAAAAATCTTTGGGTATACGAACTTATCTTATGTAGAAATCATAACGTATTAATTCATCAATTATTTCTTTATTTTGTTCTAATTGCCTTCTTTATCATAACATCAAACACAAATGACTCAGATCTACTTTAAATCTGAATAAAAATATTTCGTCGTTATATAAATGATATCTGGCCACTAAAAAAAACCTACATTATTGAATATCATGTGGCCTGAGTTACTCCTGAACCTTTCTATAATTTTTAAATTCAAACGTTAGCAAAAAAATATATCAGAATAAAACCTCTTTTAAATACGGCCTCGCGAAGCCTCACGTGATGTGATTTACGTAATATTTTCCCGCCACTATAATATGCTCGACCGGTCCGCGCCGGATATGAGAGCCTTTTGACCGGCTCGCCTCACGGATCACCGGGCAAGTTCACTCCACCCGGGTATTGATGATAAATAGGGTTAGATTGTTTTATTTTCATATTTTAATATGCATTATTATTATAATGGTGAGTGTGACCTTCATGTATAATATAACACCTATATTTTTTATAAAACATTGATCAGATCTCACTGCTGTGCGAAGACCTCTCCTTTTCTCTTCCTTGTGTTTTTTTTGCGATTTCTGGTCACATGCGACGTGTAGGTTACAAGATCATCACATTTATAATTATATTACTTGGAAAATATATTTGTAATTATTGTTATTAACGAAATAAAGCCGTGGATTACTGAAAAGTGTCGAGTGACAAAAGGTTTCTTTTTAAAATGAAAAGGCACTAAAAAATATGTTGAGAAACCTCAAAAACATTAATGAGAACTTAAAAAAATAATAACACATAAACATTATACAAGAAAAGACCTAAAAATGCATACATATCGAATACATACCCTTTTAAACTTCCTGCACTGATTCATCAATAAAACTATTATATCCGGCAAAAACTTTCCAAATCTCTTCCTAACTTCCAATCACCTCTATGATACCTACTCTATTTACCAAGACTTTCATCCCTTATCCGAAACCCATTCGTTCATTCAATCTCATTCAGTATGAAATCACAGCAAATATTCGTTCAATCCGAAAGGACCGTATGATCTTCATATTTGGACCGTGAAGGTTGTATTGGGGGTTTAAATAGATACCAAAAAAAGATTCCTGTATTTACTTGCAAGTTACTTTATTCGCCACATTTGTATAGGTCTTTGAGTAACTTACTTATATGTATGCTATTAAGATACGCTCCAATTTTTAACGAAAATAATCACCCCTCAAATTCATAAGTGTTTCAATCGTTGCTTAACCTCTCAAGGAATGTATATGAATTTAATAAAAGACCGTTTTTTGTTTTCACTTAACGATTCGACTCGCTAAACGAATAGTTTTTTGCCGTATCAAAATATAAACCTAGGTCCTATACAGTACCTAATTCCCTTCCAATTCATTTATTGCCCCAATACCAAAATAATCTATTAAGCTGTTATTCCAAATCACCTTTAAACCGACTACTTGTGTTATAAATTCGAAAACAAAAACATCGTTGAGTTGTTACAAACACCCAAACCACAAACATTTCATTAATTTTAATCATGGATACTTCAGACAAATGCGACGCTGTGTAATGGGTTAACATAGTTTATTAAAAGAGGTTGGAACAATTAATTATTTTGTATACTTATAAGCATTCTAAGGGTGCTCCATATATAAGGTGGTCGTGTTAAGGTTGAAGGACCGATCTTGGTATCTTTTTATCTAAAAACTAATCTAAAATAAAACGCTCATAGAAACCAATTTTAACAACAAAAAAGATCATTATGAAATAACTACTTGAAATATAACAGTCGTTTATATTTTATTTTATATCTGTTTGTTTAAAAAGTGACAACAAGATCGTTTACCTTTTTAAGTACTGGAACAAATGGATTATAGGTGCGAATTATAAATTGTGTATAGCAGAGGTATATAAACTTCCCGATTTTCATCTATACTAATATATAAAGCTTGTTTGTTTGTTTGAACGCGCTAATCTCAGAAACTACTGGTCCAAATTGGAAAAATATTTTTGTGTTGAATAGACCATTAAACGAGGAAGGCTTTAGGCTATAAACCATCACAAAATGTGAAAAAAACAGGGCAGGTATAAATCATAACTTATATCTTCTACCCACGGGGACGAAGTCGCGGGCAACAGCTAGTAGGTCAATATAGGTAATACCTATTTAATTGTCGTGGAACGATCATTTGTAAATTGCGCTTTTCTTTATAGTATAAACAACTTCTTTCAAAGCCTTCAAGGAAAAACAACGATTAAGAAAAACACCCGCCAACTGCAATTCGGAATATCAACACTGAGAGGTCCGTACAAGAAGGTTAATGTAGAAAATGTTTTCCATCAAATTCATAACCATACATGGAACTTTTCCTTCGTTTCTTTCCAAGGTTACAGAACCCCGAAAACAATTGGCTAAAATAAATTTAAAGGAACCAAAAACTCATTTCGTAAAACTTAAAATGATTGCGTACAGATCGGTTTAGTGGTTCATGCGTAAAAGAGTCACAAACATACATCTAAACAAATTTCCACTTGTATAATATTAGTATGATTTATACATACATATAACGTTTCAAGTCTCGTCTTCATCGCCACAGCGCATGGTCCCACCGCGGCCGTCGTCTGAACCTCGCATAAACGAACGATTATGATTTTATGTCCCTCCCTCACTCACTGTATTGTTATTCACGGAGGATATTCTACGTTGGTTAGACTTTCTATTGGCTGGTATTAAATTATAAAAAAGCGCTGACGTAAATTTTGAGAGTGTGAAATTAATCTTTACCCGCTAAGGTATGTGGCTACGTTAGCAATTACAAGCTTTATTATTAAAACGTATCATGTAAAGACCTATGAAAACATTAGGGTATTGTAATTTACTTCATATTCCATTTAGGCTTATAGTATTAAAAACTTAAATCCTAACGCTTTTGGCTTAAATGCGTACGAAAAATGTGTGGTCTGCGGCGAGCGATCCACAAAGATAAACAATTTAGTTTATTTATCTACTTAGCAAATAAAACAACGTTGTCTCACAAAAAAATCTAAAAGGCATTCGTAAGCATTTCTAAACAGCTGACACCTAAATAAGTAACGAATCCCAAATAAATATACTTGGTAGAAATGTTTGAACACTCGGGACGTAACATCAGCTACAGGCCGTATTACCAGTAGGCTGCAGTATAACCCCGAAATATTACAGAATTCGTTCACGTATTGACGAAAAATTCGCCTTTCTCAGATCAACAAGAGATCTGGCTGAAAATCATCAGTGCGGAAAAACTCACAGGAGTCTGTGGTTGGAGGGTGGTGCGAGGATTCAAATATAGCGGGTTATATTTTTTTTGTATAAAATATTTCTCAAAGTAAATGTTTTTTTTTCTTATAAAACGGAATGATGAAAAAAGAATAAGTATTACATAAAGCATGCCGTAAAATTTTTGGATCATGAAAACTTTTGGAAAAGTGGGAATCAAAGTCACAACTTGTCGCGTTTACCGTTACCATTACCGTTGGTGTAAAGATTTAAAATATTCAAAGTGAGTAAAGACAAAGGCCAGGCGTATCCTCTCGTTTTATCCATCTGAGAAAAGTTTCGAATATATGACGAAGGACCGAGTCTTATAGGATGCACACAGTAAAATCTGACATAATAACATGGATAATAGGTACAGGGTAGTGGAATTGAAGGACCGTGGAGGAAAGGAAGCAGGACATCGATAGCTTAGCAAAAAACAGTCTCCCGCTTCACACTTGCGCCATATTTCTATGATTCTTATCACGTCGGCAAAGGTATCCCAGTCAAAAAGTTAACTCGTGCGTCGTCGGCACGGGTCCCACAAACATTCCTTTGAGAAATCATGGTGCCTTTGCTAACATACCGTCTGTTCACGACTGGGGAGAAAAAAAAAAGTGTTTTTTTGATGTTTATCCCCCGAATTAGGGGTGAGGTGTGAATTTTAATAGGGATCGTTTGGCAAGCCGTGATTGAAGGGGGTTTAATTAAAAATGTTGAGTCGTATCTATGTATGTGTAGGTGGGGAAATTCGTTTTGTGAAGGTGTTTTTTTGTGTCGACTGAAGTAGAGACTAAGTAGTCAGGTGGCTGAGATTTTTGATTGTAATAAATTTTAGCCAAATAATAATATATCTAAAAATAAATTGTTATTGACTTTTTTTTCTTCCTATTTTTAGGTCACTTTAAATTTTGAATTCTTACGTTTTTTATAACTCCTACATTGTAAGTCATTTCATCAAGGTCTATTGTACCTCGTCTAATCTTAGTATTTCCGTTCTGTAACAGTCAAAACTTTGTAACAGACAAAAAAATCCAGTCACCAATATTATAAGCATTCAAAACTTCTTTCCTAAAAAAGAAAGCCATTTCTTAATGTACTACCATCTGATTCGTCGTTTTCGTTTTGTAATTCCATTGCTGGTTTTCCTCCCACTTATTTTGACATTGATTAATGATGTTGCAGAGATGGCGCAATGTACTGTGAAACGATACATGAAACTTTGTTCGGTATTTTGTGTTAAGTTTGAGTTAACATTCATTTGTTTTGTTTGCTTTGCTCTTTAAGTTGATTCGTACTCTTATCGGTTTGAAAGATTGTGTCAGATTTATGAAAGTATTTTTAAACTTAATATAGTATGTACATTTGCTATGGTAAAACATTACGCAATTTGTTAAGGACCTGTCTAAAAACTTACTTGAGTGAAAACTTAAATAGACATTATAGTAGTTTCATCACCATCATCAGCCAAGAATAACACACAGCTGGTCATAGGCCTTCTTTTTATGCCATTCTCCTCTATTTCTTGCCTTTCCTCTGTCCTTATACTTTATCTCTTTTAAGATGATGTACTAAAACAGAAAGTAATAAGGAATAAGGTCGATGTTATGTACAGGCTCTATTAAAACAAATTAAATATAATTAGATCTTTCAATAAAATCTCAAAGTTTATTTTCCATCTTCTCTATTTAAGCTCTGAAAATCGCAAAATCACTAACAAAGGTAAATCGACCAGAACAATGCCGAAAAAAATCCAAGAACCCATCTTTTCGGACATCTAATTTAAAACGAGCCAGTCAACAAATGACGGTAGTCGAAATAACTAAGCTGCGCGGTCGCCCCCCACCACAAAAGTCATCAGTCTCGCTTCGACCGTCCTCGGGGTAAGACCTGTAGACTGTCGAATTAAAAATTAACTACCGTAAGGCGCTAGACGTGAAAATTTATCGGTCAGTCCACTTTGTTTATGGACGGTCCGACCTTTTAGGTGATTAGTTTTAGGTTTAAAGTGATGTAGTGGCGGTATGTTAGTTTAAAATGTTTAGAAAACTTTTTAGTATCTGAATAGGATTATGGGTTTCGCCCGTCTGAAAATGTCTGATACAGTTAATGTCAATATTATTGGAAAAGCTCGAATTGACAACTCAAGCGTTATTAACTAGATAAAACAAACAAACAACAAAAAAATCGTCAAAAAGCAAATATTCTTTGTGATCATTTGATAATGGTTTTCTAGCGCATGTTAATCGGGACCGCCCTATAAACTTATAGGGCGGTCTTCTAACTCTTGGTTAAGAATTCCGTAACAAACTTCTTACTTAACCGGAATTCTTAACCAAGAGTTAAACATTTATTTATTTATTAAAAAACACGTATCGCGCGTGGTTTAACAAACACTCAAGTCACATTTACAAAGACACCACGACTCAGAACAAGCGTGTGAATCACACAAACGCTTGTTCTACAAAGTTACCGAACACGCGACACGCCGAGCACAGTGGGTGCAATAAGTTCATTTAAGTAAAGGAAGTTTTTTCAGTTATACATCCATAATAAGCCAACTAGAAATGCAATCACAAACAAAATAAATATTGGACATTGTACTCCAAAAAAATCTCAGAAGAACAAACACAAAATCAAGACATAAATCCGTGGTCACACTTCAACTTAAACGACAGATAGTGAGAATCAAACAGACGGTCTCACACGCCCAAATTGAAGCGTTTTCAATGTAGCACCAAAGAAAATTGGAGCTAATCTGTAACGCGCCGGTTTTCGCTGAAATACTACCCTAAAGTATCGTAAGCGCAGTAATCGACGCCCGCCGCACTTTGTTATACTGTTTTCGTTCAAAGATTTTGTAGATACAGATGTGATGCTCAGGAAATATTCTGGTGGATTTAGGATTGTAGTTTTGTCTATGGGAAAATTTGTTTGGTAGGATTTGAATTAAACGGCTGTAATGTATTGGTACTTTAACTGTGTCTTTGACACAAGATAGATCTAAGCACACCATTAGGTATAGACCAAAAATATGATAGAAGAAGACTTCTACAAGGATTATTGGGTTTACAAAACAAATGGAGATACGATTCAGATAGTGATTTTGATTTGACATTTGCGGAATGTAAATTCGTTATTATGGCGATCAATTTTCTTTCACGGAAAGTATGAAGTGTGAGATAATAAATTTCTCTAGAAGTACTGCAGTTACAGTGCACAATAGTGTAAGATACTGTTCCTATTTCTTTAGTAAGTGAATGGTACAAGAGTATTGTAACGTCACCTCTACATTTGAACGTTCTGCTTGTAGGGGATGGCGCAAAATGGTTAATATTCATGGCAGTCTGCGGGCGGCGAGTGAAATTGCTTCACATTTTTTATGTCTACCATTCCTACCGGAGTCAAACAAAAGTCTTCTCCCTTATTTAACGGGTTCCGCAGTTGCATATTGTCAATTTTGGTCTAGTTTTACGAGAGGCGAGATGTAAGGTATTAGGATTTTTTGGGTTAGGTTTTACTTCGGCGTTTTAGTTCTTACATATGTTAGCAGTCGTCAATTATTCATAAAACTAAAGGTTACTCGCATTTCGTGAGCTAAATGTTTAAACTTTATGCGTGTGCGATTTGCTTAGAAATTTGAATAATTTAGCTATCTGCAAGCCTTAAAGTAATGTAGGAGCTCTACAGCTAATTAAGCGCAAAGCAACAAATTGCCTTGAAACAGACACGATGAATCAACACATTCCCTTTTGAATCTAACGACCTGAGTACCATTGAAAATAATATCGAAATCCTGGCAAAACCGAAAAAGAGAAACAAAAAACAATCGAATAGTGCCAGTTTGCTTTGAAATAAAAACAAGACACAAAACTAGAATCAAAACATTAGTTTTCGATAGCTTATCAAACGTATGACAGATTTGATGAAATTTCCGGAGTTCAGTCGATGCTCCGAGCGGATATTACTACCGCCGGCTCGATGTGGGTCACAGACCATTCAAATAGCCCAATGCCCATCCCAATGGATGCCCATCGATCTGTTGTTGGGGGAAAAAATGTGTGAAAAACTACGGCCGGAATCCGATGCTCCGTGTATGTAGCCTTCAATATTGTGGGGAATTTTGGACTGAGGATTGGATGATTGTTGTTTTAGCACTATTGTTACTATTTATTAATCGTTTAATAACTGTTATACCATTGGCGCTCTTTGGGGGAGGCATACGTTCAGCAGTGGACGGCGATAGGCTGAGATGATGAACTGTTATACAGGCGACGGTTCTAGCAAACTTCATTGAAATGATCCAGTTTTTTGATAATAACCATTACACAAATCTAACTACAGTAGCTAATCTGCAACTGTTGATTGCTCACAGGTTAAGTTGCGCTTGATATGGTCGGTCTATAGATGAGATGATAACGAGCGCCTCCGTGTTTTGGAAGGCACGTCAAAGTGCCCGGCTTTTATTTACATATCTTCGACAGTAGTTACCGGTAGTTAGTTGCTAGAAAGTCTGTCAACAAATCTTACAAAGGGGTATCACTTTGCTCGGGTCACTGGGTTCAGAAGGTCAGAAAGGCTCCTTGGCTCACTGATACTTAGCTGCATACGGTCAGACTGGACGCCGACACTATAAAAGTTGTTAAAAGGCTAGGCTGATACTGACGATTACCATTAATAAAGACAAAGATATAGCTCTGACTAGTATTGAATGAGCTTGTTAGCAGTTCTATTGAAATGTCTCTATATTACATACTCTTATACCACATTAATTAAAATTTTATCTCTTTAAATAAACTCCATAATTCATAGGCCATTTCATTGATAGGCCGTTACAGTAATTATAACTTCAGCTCTACAATAATTCAGGAACAATGTATCCACACGTAAATCATGTTGAAACTAAAATCCTATGTAACGAACGTTACACAATGTTATCTTGCACTCAGATATGTTACCGTTATTGAAGGCATAAAACATTCATGTAGTTACGTCAAAAATTCCAAATACATAGTATCTATGTCAAGTATTGAAACAGGACATTTCAATCAATGAAATCGCGCTAACGTTCGTTCAAACGCGCTGTGACCACGGCACACGGCCTTTGAGAGACTTTTCTACTAATTGGGGAGTTCCTATTTCGATTGTAGGCATTTCTGGTTGTTGGGTTTGGTGTTTTTTTATTGTTTCTATAGTAGATAGTTGGATAGTTGCTTTATGTCAGTGAGTGACCTTGTTTATTTCACATTCGTCATTAGTAGAGGATTCAAATTGTGTGTCATCTTTATGGATGTTAAAAACAGACTGTGATACTTTTTGAACTCCGTTTTAGTCTGCAATTCGATACCGTTTTACTGTCATCATTAGTTTTGAATCTTAATCGGAAAAATCCAGACTATTCCCTTTAACTAAATAATGAGTGTAAGTTTCCTCACAATATTATCAGAGACGTTTATTATAATTTGACAATATCACAATGGTGGCCTGATTTCGACGCTATAACGATGAGCATACGACCATTGAACCGTTAAACCTTAAACGTACCTACATGAATCGATAGCTGAAATTCAGTTCGAAGTTTTGCATCATTGAATATTCGTTTCTAGCCTATCCGAGGCTTATCCTCCAAACGGTGTAGGCAGGAGTGTCAGTACATTATTGCGATTCACGTATGCAAATTGTTCATCAGGTATTCAGTGTTTGGACATTCGTTATGCGCGTCCCACGTACGGCCTGTGTTACGCGCACACTGCGTGTCTTTGTGGATCAGTTTATAAGCGACGGCGGTTTTTGACGCTTTTATAATTATTGTCCTTTGATTTGAATAAATAATGTTTTAGTTTGATCGCATTGTACATGGACATGATCATTTTACAAATTGCAAGTCCCTTGTCAGATATATCTGGATTAGTTGGATTTATGGAATATTTGTCTCGCATTTTTATTAAATCAGGAGTTTAAAGATATCAGTTTTTGAGTAAGTATGTGAGACTTTTTTACGTTTTCTAAAAAGAAAGCTGTAGATAACCCAAGCTCTCGATTTCATTTGTAATATGACTAAGTAAAAGAAAAAACTTTTCCATATTTGGCTCAAAAACAACAATGATAGATGGGTGAAAGTTGCGATGCGTTACTAATGTTATCACTTCTGCTTCCATCTTGACCCACACCCGATACAGAGCACTCAAAACGGAATGTTTTATGTTCTGTGCGTCCAAATCGCGTACGGAACTATTTGATTGACAGATTTTATTTAGGCTGCAAGCTTCATGTCAAGTTGTATTCAATTTTTGGTAGACAAAGTGCGGTTGATAACTATCCTTTGCGTTGTTCGTACGAAAACAGTTTTCAAAGCAATGTAATTTGTGAGCGATATCAAACTGAATAATATTTTAGAATAATGGATTTTAGCAATGATATTGAAAAATATGGCCTTGGAGCGCCTTGGGAGTAACTAACGGCGAGTGGATGAACGGCCGATGTTGATGGTTAAGAATTCAGATCCAAAAAATAATAAGAAAAAATGATTGTACTGAATGCCTATGAATGATGTTGATGATAGGTTAATAGCAATTCCTAAATCAGTATGATACGGCGGGCAACTAACGAATAGCAACCCAAAAACAATTCAATTAGAACACGATCGGGTCATCTAATACAATTAGGATGCTATTGTCTGTCCAATTATGTGAAAACGATTCCACTTAATGTTGCCAGTTTGCCAGAAATATCTCTGCCTACTTGAGATTTTTGTATTGAATGAGAACTTTTATTGGTAAATGGGAACAATATTTTTGGCTGGAGTTATTGTTTTCTTGATGTATTATTGAAACAGTACCTAATTTAAGTGTTCTTTGAGCATCTTTTAGTTTTCGGATTCGTTGGTAAATATTTTTTTAAGACTACTCGATACCATTTTATCTGAAAATTTCATAGGTTATCATGATAAGAGAAGAATAGTCAAAGCTCTGTGCCTGAAAGAAGCTAACCAAAAAGCGACCATACTAATAAGTTTCTTATCATATCTAATCAGTCAGATAAAGGAATCATATAAACGAAAAAAGGAAGTGTCTATACCTATATATCCAGTCCCTTCCACGTCTCATCCAATTTCACCTCCAGCATTATAATAATATACCACAACTACATCTTAAAGAACACAGCTAGCACATTTCTCAGTATATTCACCATATTCGGCTGTGCTTAAAAACATAAATCTCACATACGCTGCCGCCCATTTCAACGAGTTGCTCCGGAGTTATCTGGAAGTGTCTAGCGTATTACTTGCATCTCTGGCCACACCCGTTTCGTGTAGCTATGAACATGATATGCTCTCACGATTGTTACTTCTCATAGAATTATGGGCTTCAAGTTCGCGTTGTAATCGTCTGGTAGGTATGCTGGTGTACTGAGGATTACATCTAATTGCATAAGTACCTATCTTTATGTATAAGTAGTCTATTTAACGAATAAAATCTATCAGTATTCATTATTATTAATAATTTGACGTGACAAAGTTTTATAATTCGATGGAGCCGGCTGCACTTATTAAAAAACGTAGACTATGGCTAACTAACTAACTAACTATATTAGCTAACCCTTGGAAATTTTGCTTATGCTTATTTATGCCAAGTTTGTAATTTTATTTTATGGCTTAAATGTATTTTTTTTAATAATAAAACTTATTTTGATTTTATACACTTTCTTACCTCCTTCTTCTCACCCACACTTCAAGAAACATCAGTTCCAAAGGACCGCATAATGCAGACATCTTCGTAAATATGTTCCATAACCCGCGGATACCCCGGCGAGGGTTGGGTCTCAGTAAATAATAATCTTTTATTACATACATTAAAAGCAATGGTATCAGGTGATCCCAAGCCGCGGAGCTGTTATAAAGGTGCTATTTGTGTGGCAGTAAATACATCAGCTGAGCGTATATTTATAGCGACGAACATTAAACTTACCCTTGCGACTAATGTAGCTTCTAATACTAAGGTGACTACTATAGATACTCGATTCACTCGTGAGAGAATACTTTCGACTTACCTGACGAAACTAAATTTTTAATTCAGCTTTTACTGTTATAGTTCAGTACAAGTGTCTTTATTTTTAATGATCGATAAATGGTCTTTATTAAAAGCAAATCTTTTAGCCTGAGCCTTAACTAGGTATCGCATATTATCTAGAAAATGTTTTTTTTTTACAGTGCAGCAATGTTTGTGACTAATTTCCCTTCTAAAAGTAAACTAATTGGGAACTTACATAACTTTTCACTACCATCCCCTGCACTCTATATTCATGATAGCCATTTCACCATACCTACCCATTACCAGGTGATATTAACGTGAGTACAAGTAGTACCGGCCTCTCGTGGTCAAATGCACAGCCAGCAGAACTATTCGGGAGAAGAGTTGCCCGTTTCACTTAAACGCTTTCATATATTGTTGTAGTCCAGTTCTGTGAATTGTGTTGTACTGTGGTGATTACTTGCAATTGCCGGCTAAGTCGTGATCATGGCTGGTTCTTGTGCCTGCGTTTTGTATTTTGTTTATGGTGTTGGTATTCCTTGGCACATTTAATTGATCTTCCGTCTTCGGCTGGTGATTAATTGGTAGGATTAGTGTAGTGTAGTGGTGATTCGTAAGCCTTGGTGGGGATGTTTTTTTCTATGATATGTTTTTTTAAAGCAATTTGACGGAATGTGACGACTTAATTTATTACTTTTTTGACTCATTTCCTTACCATTACTTGATAGACATAGCAATGGCAATAGCCAATCTCTTGGAATTTGAGTTAATCTCTTACTGGATTTCATAAAAAGTATTTAAGCTTAGCCCTGAAAGCCAGACAGAGTTGCTTCCGTATTTAAATATGATCTAGCAAAGAATTTCATAAAGTACTGCCTGGTTCACATGAGTTGCGATCTTAGTAAAATTAATGTATTGGGCCTCTAACATGAGGCTTTAGAAATACAGTTTCTATAGACCAGCCAACATGAATTTCATAAATTAAAAAGCCTTTCAACCTTTTCAGTGATCGCAGCGTTTCTAATGCATATTAAATCTGAAGTAACAAATACAGTATTGTGCTCATATGCTTCCAAGTTTACTAACGTGCCTCAGGATGTAGCATTTTTAATAATTTTCAAGTTGAATCTAAAATTTAAGACTATTCCTTCTCCGTCTCTTGTCGTGACGATGTCGTCACGTGCTCGTATCGCTTCACCGGCTACAGAACAGGTGTTCAGGAAATTTTCAGTTTTTGGCTCCGTTTTCTATTTTTCGTCTTTTCTATTTTTTTTTGGTGCTAAATTGTTGATCTGGAGATTAGAGGACTTGTTTGGATGATTGATGGTCTTCTTTATCTGTGTCAAGTAAGAGGTGGAAAGATGTAAGTTTTTAAGATAAAGCTTGAAAGCTTTGCTGCTGTTAAGAAAGTTGGTCAACAGAAGATTTCGCGCGGAGTGTTGTTGATAGTCTTAAAGAGAAAGTTAACCACCACCAGAGCTTTTAATCGACGAGACGAACGAGTTCTTTAAAGTAAGATCGTTGTCATTATGGTAAAAGAAAAAAAGTACTACAGTAGCGGTGGTAGAAACCGTCTTTTTTAGATAACAATCATCATAAAGTTCTGATTAAATTAAATTTTGAAAATAATATCTAGACCAAATGTCTTGTGGTGCTAATTTTAAAACCATTTAAAAAACTTAAGCAAACACGAAGAACAAAAAGCCGCAAATCTATTATCACTAGTTTAGGCATCTCCGAGTTATTCACCGTTCTTTATATACGAGACAGGAAACTAACACCTCACCGACCCGCATGCCAAGAATACAGCACGTTGGGCCATAAAACCATTGTTTTATTCCCAAGCCCGTACACAAGCATTTATTCTTCTTGCACTGTTTTACCGCACGGCAAAAGCGAATTTTCCGTAACATTAAGCTGACCCACGCTTGCTTTATGGCCACAACGAATATATAGTGATACGTAACAATAAAGAATGAAAATTGTGTGGTTGTGTAGTGAAAGGAATTTAGTTTTTGTTTTGAAGTTGAATTTAGCCCGATTGTTGAAAACGTTAAACTGAAAAAAGTTTTGTTGTTTTGGATATCACGTAATTATACGCCTATTAATCCATAGATTTTTACAACAAGGAATATCTTTTGTTTTTGTTTTTAGCTTTCACTTGACACTTCTCTACAGTTACCTTGATTTGGATTAAGAAAACCTAAACTTATAGCCACGAGTCACTTTCTTTTGACAGAACTGAGTATATCTGTATAAATATTGTTAAGAATTCTGTCTAGACGGTAAACATTAGGTTAGAAAAATTATTATAAATGTAAATAATATGCAAATTCAATTTCAGCACATTTATAGTTCTAACTTTACTGAAGGGATGAAGTATACACAATCAGTATAATAGTCGAAAGAAGTGATGGCAAATATACACAAAGACACTTTGTTGGCACCGATAAAAGAATATTTTATTAAACGCCACTTTCAGTTACTGTAAAACTTTAAAAATAATCACTAAATTGACAGTAAAAACAAAAAAGTTCTTCTGGAAAAAAATGAGTTTTTTTTTTCATTAGTTTTCTTGTTATCGTCTTGGTCTTTTTAGTGGTAGATGAAAGAGCAACAACCATTATCATCATCCTAGAATTTTCCTTACATTTGCCTAACTGGACCAGTTTTTCACGAGGAGTGACAGCCTATCTGACCACCTCAACCCAGTTACCTGGATAACACGATTTAATAAGCCTGGTTCTAAAAAAAAAACAAACGTCAATATGCCAAGTCTGAATTTCTCCCTAATTCTGAATACACAATGAAATTAGTGCAAACAATCTTAAGGCTAAGACGACAATCCCACTCCATCGCGTCGTGTGTAACCATCCTAATGCCGTGACGTATACAATATGGCCGCGGCACGTCCACAAACTTAGCTACTCACAAACAACTTTCTTATTTGTGCAGACTTGGGGAATTGTGGAAAGAGTAATCGCGACTTAGATATTGTCGGGGAGAATAGTTTTTTAAGGAGAACAGTTCGTAGTTTTCCGTAACTTTCAGGAAATTGTTGCGGCTGCTTATAGATTAAAATTTACACTTTATTTTCAGTTTCACTTCTCATTTTATTTTGAAGATCTAAGACTTGTTTTTCCTTACTGAGGATTAATTTTCTTTATTTGTAGCCCTCTTTTCATGGACTCCGGGTGTGATCAAAACTGGCAAGTTATGAGATATTATTGAACTGCAGAGAGTGTTTCCTAATCCCAAGATACCCAAAAGCCAGTCTTGTTTTTTTTTAAGTAATTTTCCCTATTCATCCCCGTTAGCTAATTAAGCACAACCTAGACTAAACCCATCCAGTATGATCCAGTACCCGCAATCTTGCCTAAATCTTTTTAAAGTGTTCCATTCTTATAACATCAAATATGCTATATCTGTAAGGCGAAGCGTATCCTCAGGACACCTCAACACTTCGTCTTGCCCGCGGTAAGACCAGTTTCTGAAATGTATAAATTGCTTCGCGGAGTTTCCATTGTGTTTTTAAGATTCATATAAAAGGTGGCGAGCTTCGCACTGAGATACGTTAGAAGGAAACATGGGGAATGTTGGAGATGCTTGTTGTTTAGACAATTTTATTACAATTGAGGATGATTTATAGGACGCGCTTTAATAAAACGCTGTCACACTTGATGTTTCTGCTGCGGCTGTTAGGAATCAATGAATTTAATTAATGAAGCTCAGATTTTTTTTCGTGCCATTCCTATTAGACTTTCTTGGAAAAAGAACTCATTTACCTTTAATTAGAATTTTAATTCCAAACAATGCAGAATATTATTCACATAGATTAGGGACACAGCAGAATTTGAAGATTGAGATACTTAGTCAATTAGTGAGATATTTAGTCAATGCTTCAAAAACAAAATTATTTTGGTTTTTGTAGTAACCCCAGTACCAATTTGGCGTATTAAGAAAAACAAAAGAACAAACCTACCCAATTTCAGTTCGATATTAACACAAACTTGAACGGAATACTCAACTTCAACTATGGGTAAAGGATGTACCAAGAGTGCTTTTATGAAAAAGGGAAACAACTATTATAGTCCATTTTGTATGAAGTATCGTGGATTTTTCTGGAACACCCCCTAGTGGGAGTTCATTAGCTATTAATTAAGGGTGGAGCGAGCGATCTCTTCATTAATTCACGGCATCGTCTGTGGCTAGTCTTAACAATGATTTTGGGAAGAACTGACAAAGGGATCGAGGAATATTTTAAAATATCAATTTGTTTGGGGTCAAAGTTTTGCTGATGAACATTTTTGGACTTGTAGTAATGGCTGTGGCAATTTAAATAGTTCCATTGTGATAGTGATTAGTATGACGACTGAAGACGAATAAAAAAGTCTCAAGACGGCACCTTCAAAAAAAATAAGCTTAATTAAAAAAACCTAATTTCTACTATTCTAATCCAATAAAGTAAAAACAAAAGTCTTACGCTTAAAACTAACTTAACCCTCGAAGTATTTCTAAAACTCAAGCTGCTTCAAGCTGGCGCGAACCGGCGGGATCTGGTAAAAACCGGTAAAATCCAGTGTCCGATGTTCCTATAAGATAAAACGAAGCCCTCACTTAATCTTAAGATTTCATGACTTGTTCGGGCTCCCAGCAAGACTGCTACAAAGGCTGGCATTAAAAACGATTTTAAACCACGGCTTTACGTAAATACATGGTACCATTGAGTCTGGTCCTTGTGAGCAACGGAGGAGCCTAAATAGAAACATACTGTAATTCGGGGTAAGCAGACTTTTTAACATTTAATAAGAGGAGATGCAGATGAAATAGTAGTTAATCAGAAGATTGAGGTTGATCTTGAATAAACCCTTTTTTTAATTCTGAAATCTTTGACAAGTGGATAACATTTAAAGAGTTTAAAAAACTGCCACTTTGTAATCCGTACAAACAAGCGGTGCCCGCAATACATTTTGGCACATCTGCTAAATTTCTTAGATCTGAGGTAGATCTATCAAATTGTCAACGGAAGTCAGCATTGAAGGTAGTGTGAATAATCCGTATTAAAATGGCTGGGGTGCTGTTTTTATGGGTAATTGACGGCTCTTTATAGCAGATTATGGTATATTTTTATGATGGTGATATAGGGTTGAGGCCGTTGAAGGTATATTATATGCCATCAACACATCATGCGAACATTTGGGGATTATTTTAAATTTAAGTTGAACGTCATATTTTATGTTTTATGGGTCGTTTTAAATCGTTTGTGCATATAAATATTAGCTTAAGTATCGCAAACACTTAGGGAAAGGTGCTGGGATCTTAAGTTTACAATGCTTTCATTTTTTCTTCAGTTTTAAACCAAATAATCACGGCTAGAGGGGCTGATGCATGAGCTTCTGCAAACTTTAGTGGTGTCACTAGTCGTTCAATTGACTGACAAAATACATTTGTGAAGAGAACTGAGGAGTGAAAACTGTAATGTGTTTGTTACTTCTTGATGTTTTAATCTCAATTGAGTGATAGCGAAACGAAAGCGTCTGTTTTGTTGCTAATGATTCAAGAAATTCGCTAAACTTTCGAAGTTCAGATTCAGAGTAGAGGCGAATGAAAAAATAATATTGATAAACACACCGTATGATCAGCTAGTACAAGTTTTAGGATTTAAAAAAAATATTTGACCTAGACCTAGGAAAAGTGAGAAGGTAAAGAGATGTCCCAAAAAAGGTTGAACGATATTGACCAAGGAGTTAGTAAAGCTTCCATTTGAGACCTCCTTTGAGAAATAGAGACAGTTTCTCTTGAAGCATTATAGTCTGAAACTTAGGTCCGAAAAGGGGATTCCTACCTTGGGAGTGACGGTTCGTGAATTTTAGTTGGACTAAATTAGGGGTGAGTTCCTCTGAAACGATTTAGAGACTTAATTATTGCGTAATGTATTTACTGTGTAATAGTTTGGAACGGGTACTTGGTTCTAGTTTTGTAAGTTGGGGCAAATAAAGAGTTTTTCGTGACTAGTTTGATGAACAAATTTATAACAAAACCATTGTATCTTATATACATAAACAATGAATATAGTACAAATATTCGAAAAGAAGTTTACAAACAGTTCAAAACGACTTCAAAAACAAAAATCTATTTTAGATTTTATTTCAAAATTATCTTGATAAAGAAACACCATGAACAAACTAACACAAACATTTTTACAGTAGCATTAGTGAAACCCACCCTGAAAAAGCTACTTTTGTATTCTCGCCCCGTCCTAGCCGCGTCTAATGGCCGCGGTCGTCATAAGTATGTGGCCTTATCTTCACGCCACCTCCCCCGAGTAATCCGGCAGTGTGTGGCAACATTACAACTACTTTTGAAGAGATAAAATTGTGAGATCGATGCTTTTACCATTAGCGATTTTATTTCAACAAATAGTTTTGTTTGGAATCAAATTTAGGAATTAAATAAAAAAAGGAAAACATTTTTTCTGATTAAGTAATAAAATATTAAAAAAACCTCTCTTTTTTCTTCAACGAATATAACGAAATAATCTATACTATATTAAATTTTCTATCTTTTAAGTAAGCTAAGTACCCAAAGTAGTCATATACTTCAACATTCCTTAAACATATTACTACTATCCTCGTTTAATAATTAGCGTAGAAATGATTTAGCGCTTAATACCTACGGAACGGTAGAAAATGATTTTTGCTAAAAGCTGCATGCTAAAAGCTAGCACACCATATTAGCTTGCGGTTACGCTGAGCCATGAGGCGAAAAATGAACAGAAGGTTAAAGGACCATATATTTATGGGGAGACTTCGTATTTCAAACTAATCTAAAAAAACATTTAAAAGCAGTATTTTCTGTAAAGAAATGGAGGATCACAAACGCATCTCTTTTGTTCCTTACAGTTGAATTGAGGACCTCCGTTCTTGAAGAAGATGAAAAATTAACCATTATTTAAAGATTTTTTTTCCGAAATTAGAGTGAAATATTCCAGAAAGTAAAAAGCTTTTCATAACAAGAAGGGACATGCAGTTACTTGAATCAAAAACAGACATACGTATCTAAGAGTATTTTACTCTTAGTCTCGTCTCATATTTTGTTACGACTGGTACTTCTGAACTTAAACTCATTGAGTGGTCTTAGTGCACTTAAGTTTAGCTTAAAATGAGCCGTAATATTTTTAATTTCTGTATTCGTTTTTTGTCCACTATTCGGTTCGAGAGTTAAGATGTTGCGATGTATGTGTATTTTAAATAGCATGAATGTTATTAATATAGATCTTAAGTATAACAACAAAATAATATACGTCTTGCACTAATCACTTGTTAAACGTACCTTGTGTTATAGCTTTATTCAGTATTTCGTTCTAGTAACCTGAGGTAGTTTGAGGGCTCCCAGGACCCCAACTTACCTAAAAACCGCACTTTAAGCAACCTGTCACAATAAGTACAGCATGCTAAATTTCTGGTTGATATCATTAAAAGTTTAGTCTTTTTATGTCACTTCAAAATAATATATAAACAGATGTCAAAGAAATCATATAAAAAAACCTCCATCATTTTCGCATTAACCTAGAGCCTAAACAAAAATCCACTTGAGTCACAAACTCGCAATGAAAGAGTAATGCAATGTGCATAATTGTGGTGTGTGTGACGTCACGTCCGTTGTCACCGTAACCCATTTGCACCGTTCCATAAATCATAACACCTCCACGGATGCTTGGGACTTGGGGAATATTATCGGCTTCGAGATATAATGGAGTTTTAGGTACTCACGTGGTGATATTCTGGCTATACATGTAGGCAGTTTTGAGCAAGTCTATATTTGTATTTTCGAAATTATTCCTACATTTTTTATATACTAAGAGTGTTTATTGCCTTACAGGTATTTAGCAGCCGATAATATATTTTTTACGGTATTTATAATCCCTACAAAACACGAAAAAAATATAATGAATATTGATTTTGTGTCGACCGACACATAGGTTTAAAGTTTCTTAAATTAAGCTACCGAAAAATTTCAAATCATAAAAATTAACAAGCCGACATTAAGTGTTTTATCAGCTAAGAATTTTACTGTCTCAATAAAATTACTATAAAAGTTAGGTCCAAAGTTTTCGCGATCACACCCAGTGGCGACAGATTTTAAAATGGATGACAAACATCGTTTCGCTTTGTGCCCCGCAGTGAGTGACTATGCAATTTGGCGGTACTCTCCTCCGCTGTCATTCATTTGCGGATCTGTGTCGGCGATGCTTATGTTAGCAAGTGAACGGTTTTCGGTGCAAGCCGCTGTCTTAATGGTGAAATGGATGTTGTAGGCAGTAGGCTGTACCTGTGTGGTGTATAGGCTTTTTGGCAGCAGATGGGATCATGTGATGATGATACATTTTACGTTTTCGCTGTTCTGTATGGGTATTAAAAGTTGATTTCTATTACTGAGGATCCCCCGTCTCTCTTCTGTTTGTCTGTCCGTTTGTCATCTGGTCTGTCTGTAATTTACCTTGCTCTGCCTAGGTTATCTCAAGAACTGTGATAGCCGGACAGATGGTTATGAACTTCAGCATATTCTGTGCTTCCTCTACCGCTACCTATAAATAACACTCACTTGAATTAACTTATAGACAAAATCCATGTCCAAAGTAAACGGAAAAGTGGCGTTTTATCTTATCTAAGGAGAGCACTTTTGCTTAGTTAAAACCGAACTTCCCACAAAATTTGAGGTTTAACTTTACCATAAACCATATTCTCCTAAGATATACGTTTATTGTTGGTATAAATAACCTTTAGACAAAGGCTGAATGATGGAGTACACTGGGACTGGGATAGTGGTGTCCATACTATACGTATTTACGAGGACAGGGGTGAGAATTGACTTGTGCATCGTATAACAGCTCGGGGCGACCGCAGTCTGAATGCCGGGGGGCTCAACATTTTTTTTGTTGGTTTAGAGTTTATATTACCTTTAAGTAAAAAAGTTTTTATTACGAAAACTACAACTGTTCGTGATTTAAAATGATTATCTAGTGAGTATTTTGGATTTAGAACATCCTTCCTTCGGATTAGAAAACCTCATGTCTTGGTACGGATCGGCTTCCGTTGACCACTATAACTCTTTTATCACCAGGCGGGCAGGGACTCAAAATAAATTTGCAATTCAAAAAACGGGTCCAAATTGATCACCCATCGAATTTATGGCTGTAATAAGATTTGCTTAACTTTTGATGTTCAATTTAATTATTCGTTATATCAGCATAAACTTTATATATTAAACATTACTTGTCAAAATTTCAATTACGGTTCATGAGATACAGCCTGTTGTCAGATGAACGGACAGGCAGCGAATCCTTACCAATAGGATTCATTTATCACCTCTGGGTTCGTAAACCCCAAAAACGAAACAGTTACTGAACAAACATAAAAATCTGAACCATTCTTATATTTTCAAATCAGCATAAAAACTGTGTATAAATAAAAATGCATGAAGTTTGTATTGGGTCGCGGTTGCATGATATAACAGCCGGGGGCGGTGCGACTGTGTTCCGATACTCTTCGGGAATACAGAGTGATGTTGTTGAGATATCACGATTACTGGAATAGGAATTTACGATGCGTATACATATTTACAGGCGGGTAATATTTATTTTACCTAGGACACAAATCAATGTCTTTTGTTTTGGAATATTAATGTGTCATTTTGTATTGGAATGCAGTTAGCAGTTTTTGTTGAAAAAGGAGATTATTGGCAGAAATCATCAAACCGATTTTCTCCGTCCTATTATATCTAGTACAAACTAGTTCAGGACATGGCTTGTTAAGTAATGTTTTCGGGGAATTTTGAAGTAAAGAAGTGTCCTAATATCATTACAATTTTCAAATCCATTCCACGTAAAAAAAGCAACAATTGAAAACACAACAATTAATTATACAAAACAATAAAAAACTCCTAATTACATAACCATTTTGAAATTCAAACAATGCGCCGAATGTTCAGCACCCCTGTCTATGTCCAGACTCACTTGACCATTCAAATTTATGGTTTGTCGCCGCCATCGCACGCCCCTGTGTTAAACTATACCATTATTGATTAACATATTATTTAGATATGAATATTTATGAATTTAGGGCGTATGACCGAGTAGAGGAATCGGAATTTGCATTTGGTTTCGAGTTAAGACCTTTTGAATTAAATGCGGATTTTTGGGGTTTAGAAAACGGATGTGGAATACGAAATATATAAATTGTATGTAGTAAAAACATACTGTACAATATAGGGCAAATACCTAATGCATGTTTTTTCTCAAGTACAAAATGTTTGTGATTTTGAAGACTTATTACATAACCCTAACTAGTCCTTAGTTGTTTAAAAATACAATTTAACATAAAAATATCTCATCAGATTTTTTTCGACAAGAAAAGATCGAAGAAATGGAATAAAGAAAAAAAAAACCTAACCCATTACATTTTTTTTACAGTACGTGATGGAAAAGGTTTTTTCTCACCTGACCATTTTCCCTCTAACTATTTTCTACTACAGTATAATACGTAAATAAAGTGTAAAATGTTAGGTAACTAGTTGGTAGGGATACTCCCCAGGCATCGAACTTTTAATTAGCTTTACTTTCAGCCCTGTATTATGCAGGGTTCATGCTGTTACAAAAAATGGATAAAGTTAGAAACATTTTATATCGATATAATTAAAGTGCTGCTAAGTTTTATGAAACGACTTTGGGATTCTGAATTTTAGATTGTTGATTCCTGTTTTTCTTTACTTTGTTAAAGGGAAACAAAAAGGTAACGGAAAGGGGAAAATTTTAACTGCTCTCTGTGAGAGTAAAATACGTTTAACCTTCTTCGTTTATTTTTTTGTGTTCATTAAGACACGACTACACATTCCGTTTCAAAGATGGATTTCGCACAGCTACGAAAGTCTACGGTGTGCCTACGACACTATAAGCTACAGCCTACGCTAAACTATACGCTCCGTAGCCTATATAATACTTTATCTATTTTAGATTAACGATAACCACATCTTTTTATGAATACAGAAACATTATAATACAAACAACACAAAATATACAGCATGAAAGGCCAGGTGGGAAGCCTACAAAACTGAAAACTAGAGAGCGCCGCTGAATCCGGGAACGCTAATGTATCCGTTAAAAGGATGAAGGATGCGAGTGTGATAAACCCCGAAAATGTTTTAAAACACTCTTTAAAATAACGATATACGTAACACTAGCGGGAATGCTGTTTGTTGTGAAATAATTTGGACGTTTACTTAAATGAAAGGAGTTCTATTTTTTTTTTATTTTTAGCATTATTGAAAGGCTGAGTAATTTTGGAAATTGTAAGGTTTTTAAAATTCTCTCATGGTTAGATAATTTAATCCTTTCGCGGAATGTTTTGTGGAAGGCGCATACGTATATAATCACGCTATAATTGACGGGAGAAGAACAGTAATTAAATAAGTTACAAAAACTTGTTGATGATGGTGTTTGTGATTAAAAAAAAAATTAAATTATCGGAATTCTTGGAGCGCGTTCCAGTTTATTTGTTTTTTTCCTCGTTACTGCTAAAGCCAAGAAATAACATAATTATGACAATCACGAATAACTTCATTGTATTTTCTGAGCTATAAAGAATGTTTGATAATATTAGTGTTTCATTCTCCGTTGCTCCGGTGTATTTTCTATCTGACTTTCATGAAAAAAAAATACAATATTTTATTAACTTATCAAAATATGAGACAAAATTGGGTATTATTTGGTATTATTGGGTATTATTTATAATTGGGTATATTTTTGAAATAAATTTGCAAATCACTCACTTTTACTTAATGTCTCTAAATATTCAATAAGTACGAAATACCAAAATCTCAGCAATAAGTGGTGTTGAGAATCTTAATGTTCAGAAGTTTTATTTGAAATATGGGCTGTACATACATACTCAAGGAAATTAAACTCATAAATATATTTTTCCTCGACGTCTCAAGTGTGTATATCTTAACGATTTTGGTTACCGACGTGATTTATTATTGACTGGTGAATGATATACGCATTTGCGAATGTTTTGGATATTATTTTCTGCTTTAAACCAAAAAATCGTTCATCAATATTTACCTAAATAAACATGTATTGGTATAAAGTTTTTTTATTATTATTTGACTAACAGCTCACTCAAGCGTGATGAAATGCCGTGTCAAGTTTATAATAATTTCAAGACACAACCAATTATGAGTGACAGTATCCTCATTAAGAAACCTCAATTCTCAAGGTCGAAACTACAAGACAACCTTCACAATCGTGGTGGCCAAAAGCTTATTGTAAAAGAAGATGGGCATCTTCTGCTTTGCCCAACTGTGGGGCACTTCTAGACTGATAATACGAAGAATTAACTTACGTTAAAATTAACCAAGCTCTTTGTCTTAAAGAAAGAGTTCTTACTAACAAGCTGACATAATACTGCGTCAAAGTAACGCGTCAAGCTAAAAACTATTAGCAAAGAAAGCCAGACTTGCACTTACAACTTAATTAAACTCAAGAACTTAATGACGTCTTCAGTTAATTAAAACAAGGCGAAATACTTAACTCCGTTATGCAAACATGAAGAAAACCAACCCTTTTAGTTTTAGTAGAACACTTCAGTATAATTTACATATTATTATATATATATATTTTATTAATAAGAGTAATTAATTCGTAAGTAGAGTTGATGTTTTTTTTGTTTAATTTGTACTCGTCATTAATGCTAAAGGTATTTTACCGAGCTTGGTTTTATCCTAAATAGTTCCTCTGTGGATGGAAAATACAGGTTTAACAAAGACAGTTTAAGAAAAGTTTACTAAAACATTTGGTTCAACAATTTCTAGATAAGTTTGGCGGAATCATATTAAAATTATAATGCAAAAGTATCATAATATATTTTTGTATGTCTGTTTTCATCTTGAAATAATTAATTAAACTCTTTTTGTTTAATTTTTGTAGGTGCAGGCAAAGCTGCTTTCAAGAGAATGAAAAATCGCTACTTTTTTGTCATAAAATCGCCTTTCTGGGCAAAACTAAGAGCAAAAGCTAGACCATAATTTTGTTGTCTTTAATACGGCCCACATTATACTAGTCAACCAGTGTGTACATGTGAGTAATAACATTAAATAAAGCCTTCAAAAGCTCTCGGTTACAGAACTTACCGAAACACTGTAAGTTGCACTCAACTATATTAAAAATGTAATGCTAAAGCTACTTTTGATAAGGACCTGTTTTAATGTTACCTTTTTGGTTAGAAGGGATTTTTAGGCTCGCTTCCATTTTGTGTAAAGGTGAGTTTTTGATTCAATTTACTTCTTTTTTGCTGTGAAAAGTGTAGGTTGGAAACTAAAGTCGTCGTGTGTGGTCTTTACAGCTTCTTATGGAGAATAACTCGGCAATTTGCGTTGCCAATTGATTTTGGTATTAATAGTCAATCTGAATTTGCCTAAAATGACGTTTGATTTATTCAAAGAAACTAAGTCGTTCGCGCAACTTTATCATTAAAATATAAAATCGATTAAATTGATCAGCTTTTGAAACACAAAACGCCGTCTGTAAAAAATCAACTGTTTAGCTATCTCGGTTCATGAGATACAGCTTAGTGGCGGTTGGACGATCAGACGAACAGACGGACAGAGTTTCAGTAATAGGGATAAGTTTTTAATGGGTACGTAACTCAAAAATAGCATCAATAGGGACGATAAAACAACATCAACACATCCGTTTATCACAATGTTGATATTATAACTGAATATGAAAAAATATGTTCGTATAAACCACACTTTACTTTCAACTTTTAAACAATGTCGTAAATGAGAACTCCATTAAAATAGTTTAGATGGTAGCTTTTCCATTAAGAGTTTATAAAAGCATGTGCATAATGGTTGGCGGATTTCATTCACACGTACGAACATACAAGGATTTTTTCTATAATATGTAGGTATGTGTATAATATAAACGTTGGTTTTAAGCTAAAAACTAAGATATTATTAAATGGTGTTAGGTTTTTTCTTTTTGTATTCTTGATAACAAACCTTTTTTAAACTCTGACACTCTGTTGTCATATTTTTTTAACTGCCCGTAGGATTCTGACATGATTTTACAGCCTTATTTTTTTTTGCTTTGCTGGTTTCTATCAGTTAATTCGGATATTAAAAATAATAAAAATATTAAACCTAAGAGAACCAAACTAACAGAATTTTAAACAATAAAAGCTGAAACAAAATCTACAATTTATCATATATGTCCAAACAAATAAAACTGTATCCCTACTCAGATTAAACAACAATTCTTCCACAATCCTCATTGGTCTTGTTAAGGTCCAGTCTAACCGCTATATTTCTATCGCTACCCGTATCAAAAAGCCTTAGATTAACAATACAGTATTGTACGTCGGCTTTGCTTTTAAAAGCCAGTTTATATTCTCATTTATGACTTTTTAGATATATCGTAAAGTATAAAGGTTATGATTTTCTAAAAAACGAGTATGATTGTTCAGAAGAATTTATCTAAAACTATTGATTGGATGTAAATGAAGACCTAATATAAAATATTAATAATTTTGTTTAACCCAACTCTTTTTTTTTTATATTTTGCGAATGTGTTCTCGTCACAGAAGTTTTATTCGCTAAAGCTCTTCGACTCTTCCTTAAAGCACGATTTTGTCGAGGATATGTGATACGGTTGGTCTCTCATCATGGCTTACGTAAAGATTGTTGCAGCTATAGAAGAGAAGGCGTGTAAGGTGGTTTCTCGTCACATCTTTAAGAGGTAGTACCAGGTACAGAATAAGTGGTCACCACACGATGGCAACCAGCGGGTGGAGGGCGCTATTGTGGTCGACCTAGAGGGAGGTGAGGATGGTCTTAGGCCATACCGCGTTGGCCTGTTCGAAATGACCCAGGATAGAGAATCATGGAAGAATTTGGTGTAGACTTCATAAAAATAAACAAAGGAACACTTTAAAAACTAAAGGTAAGTAAGATTAGGTGGTACCCAAACTTTTCAAAGAAACCTCTTTTCGCCATTAAGAAGTATTTATCGCATAATTTTCTTTATAAACTGGTCGCTAGAGTGTCATAAATGTTAATATGTGGAGTCCTTTATTGCTAAAACTGTGTAACAATACCTTAAGTACTAAGTTCGTTTTTACCATGTGAAGATAAAGAGGTAATGTTTCTCGTTATATTTTCATAGAGTAGAGTGGTATTTTATCATATTTTTAGCCGTTGTTTGGTTAGCAGAGTAATGTAGGAGTTAATGTATATTTAACTTAATATTTTTGCTCTTAAGAAGTACTTTGCAGCCTTGTAATAGTATTTTACTGCTTTTTTACTTTATGCAAATAAAAATTCGATCTACGATGACTTTGGTTGCTAAGAACACGTAACCCTAAAACCCCAGGTCTTATGAAGGAATTCTCTTAGAGACTGTGTTAGACAAGTTGTCGTAGCTCTCTGAACGGCCTAAGTTCAAAGTGGGCTAGTCAGATACTTGATAAAGTGTCTACTAATAATAAATATACGAGATCTTCCAGAAGTTTCCTAACTAGGTACTTTATTTTTCTAACTCTTGCAGTTTTCAATCGGTACAATTTAAATGATGCGAAAAGAATGCTGATAATTTACCTATCTACATTTATAACAACTTTGCCGTTATTATAATAGGGTATTTCTATAACAATATTCTAAAATGCAGTCAAAGCAACAATAACGCTGATCAGACGCCGCTTAGCATTGTGGGGGCGCTGGGGACGATTATTATGTAAAGGAGCCAATTTGTCTTGGTTACTGACATACTGACTCACAATATGGCCAATAAAATGAGCTAATTAATCGGATTGACTTCATATAATTTATCTTTTAGAAGATAGTTGTTATAAAAAGATGTCGAAAGGTGATTTTGATAAAAAGTTGTTTTTTACTACTTCATTATATTTTTATCCACAGCAAGAATTAAAGTATTGCCATAGTCAATACCTCTAGACTATGTCAATATTTCAAGAGGCATAAATACCAAAAAGACTAGTTGTTTATGGCAAACTCTTTCAACCAACACATTTTCTTCAACTAAGAACATAAAAAGAAATAAAAAATTATCTACGTCCTGTTATGAAGTTGAACTATAGCGGGGGGGGGGGGCGGTATAAATGGAAACAACGTCTTAGCGGCACACTGCGAGTATTCAAACTGACTTCACTCAAAATACAAGTCACGCATCCAACATTATCTAGATATACCCTACATTACAGAAGTCTAAATATCAAAGGAATTCCAAGGATACCCAACATGCTAGCCGACCTCCATCACCATACACCCCAGGCTACCTGTCCTCAACCATCGCAGCCCTGAGTCCTCAAAGCCTGTGCTTACAACGTCGTTCATTTGTTATCATTACTACTTGGCTTTAAGGTTTATAAGGCTAGCTATACGTCTCCTGTATTTGTCTTCGGCAGAGGTATTTAGGGCAATGTTTGGTGATTTACTGAATCCTGTGGTCCCTGGGTAGACTTGCAAGTTGAACCTATAAACAAGGGCCGCTAACAGAATTAGTAAATTTAGTGGCAACTGACGCGTTTAATTTAGTTAATGTGATTTATAGTGCAAATGGATTCGTAATTAATTTGACGTATACCTAGTTATTTTTATTATATAATAAATGATTCTGATTCGAAATTAAAGTTCTTTTTTCGTTAAAATAAAAGCGTAAACATTAGACTTTTAGAATTAATTACACTATTGGAATATGTTTGGGGTTTTTGCAAGCAGCGACGGAGCTGGGGAGGTATTAAAAGAGTAGGAAGATATTCAGCTATATAACAAAAAAAAAATAGGGAGTAAATATTTACGACCCTAACTTAAAACGTAAACTTACGGAATGCATAAAATAAGACACGTTTGGAGGTGAAAGTAAAAAGCAAAAAATAAAAAAAGCAAAGATAAGTTTATACCAAATAAAGGGGGTTGATACTTTGATGAAATGAAAATTCTACTACCCGAACGTTTACGGGGTGGAAGGAAAATCACACAAACACATTCGCAAGCAAGATTCAATCACAATAAATATAACAACGTGATGTTATAGGCGATACGGCCATCGGCGCCATTTTGTTTTATTAGTACGTGCTATTCTATCGGGTTTTCTATTGAATTTGATCCACTGAGTTATGTTTTGTTTATCTTTGTGTATTTTGTTGAGTTTCTTAAAGAGACATGTAGAATTTTGGGTCTGGGTTTGAAGTTAGGTCTAGTTATTATTAGGCAAACCAGTGACGGTGTATAAAGGATTGCAACGCATTGCCATATGCTGACACAGTGATCTAACACTTGTTTTTATCCGATTTATTTAATACTAAGAGCTGTCGTAGTTTCGAATGACGCATAGGACAAGAGGATTGTTTACCTATGTGATTTACGATTGCTTGCTTCGAATCGACTTCGAATGATTGCGTCCCCACTGAAACAATGACTAAATTTATTACCAATGGAGTTTTTATACAAAATCTCCTATTCAACTTATTAAATATTTTTTATTTATAACCTGAACTTTTTAAGTATCAAAATATCAGGGAAGGAATTGAAGGGAAATTAATACCGGTAGTAACAATTATGTAAGTAATCAAATCGCTCAAATCCCAGGTCACATTGGATTGACTAAATAAGTGTTCGGTCAAACGAATTTCTATTAACAGCCTAGTTAGGTATTCTGTTTGGGAATAGTTGACCTGTTTTGATGGCTAACGAAAAGAGCACGCATTTGGGGAATAATGTTGGAAACTGAGGATCAAATCATGATTAACGTATTTTTGAATTCCGTTGATGGATGGGTGGACATTGTACTTTAGTACGGAGAAAGAAAACATGAAAAACATTATACGTAGGTACATCTTCTCTTGTAAAGGAGAGTAGAAACTCTGAGATATTTTTCAGGAACAAAACTGGGTTTGTTTTAACATCAAGATTACTATAGATATAAGTGCTCTTAAAAGTGGTCCGATCTAATTATATAATCATTTTTTCAATGTATTTCCTTTTGCAAAATTTAGTTTTCGGTGTTTGTACTTACTATTGCTGGCCCCTAAGATCAATGAACTCGAGATGCCAAAATCGAGGGTAGCTAACACGTTAGCATAGCACCACAACATTCTCAAATGCAATCACACACGCACACTCCCGTACAATCGGCGCTATGTTTGCTCAAACTTCGTTAATCCATCCTGAGGCACTACCACTTCTAAAAGTAAACCCCCCTCTATCATTAAAGAGAGACAACTCTACGCCATGTATAGTGCTTTCTCGCTCCCACAGCATCCACAACTTTCCTTCAAGAGCTTCTGGTACGTTTCCAGTTTGCAGACTGCCGACTGATCATCTTCTAATTGTATGCGAATGCTTAATGCGAAATTATGCGAAGTACAAACTCAGCGGTTATTACACAGACGAATTTGAGGAGTTGGGTAGCCAACGCAGCCTATGCAGGTTTATGGGAGTTCTCTAAGCAAATAACCCCTGTTTTATTGGATTTGAGGCAATTAATTATGGGAACAGGAACGCGGTGGCGAAAATGATAATTTACAATGTAAATATGTGAATGGAAGCTAAAAGGCATAGGTGTAGATTATGTGCTGTTTTTGAGGATATGAAACGATTAAATAGTAAAGTGAAAGCTGAGCAGTAATGACACTTTAAAATGGGCCTCAATTATTTACTTTTAAAGACGGTTTTTGGTTAATTAGACTATCAATAACACAATTTTTTATATATGTAGTACAGTCTGCCCGAAACCGTTGGTATCTAATTAAAATTTATTTTCTCGAAACAAAGAATAATTCGCCTTTCCTTAAAAGTTTTCACCACCTCTACCACATTTGGAAACACATGTTTGGGTACATACATGTTGTTATTAAAAAAAAAACTAAAAGTTTTTCTCTAATAAATAACAATTTATACACAGGCTGTTGTTAAATAAAACATTTTAAAAGTAAACAAAGCAAATAGATTTCGAGCTATTAGAGTCAAATATTTAAATGAAATGGTTTGCATATTTTTTAGAGCAAACATTTGCTAAACGAATTGTGCCTATCACCCGAAATGTTGGGAAATGTGAAATGTATTTTTTTCAAAGTTTTCGTGCTAGTGTGGTAATGTACGTTTTTGACGTTTAGGTGTATAATTGAGATAATTGTTTTGATTGCAAATATCTACTATTCCGTGGCGATTGCAATAAAGCAGAAACGAATCCAATATCGGCATCAATTTATAATTATAATAGATTTCGTTTTTTTTCTGTTTCCTTAGTGGTAAAATACTATAAGGGATGGTATTTCTTGCTGCCTAAAATATTTGACCTTGAAAAACAGTTGCTGAAACTAAAAGTAATGTATTCAAGCTAGAATAAAGCTTGAGTACATTACTTTTAGTTTCATTTTAGTGTTTTTTCTTAATCAAACTATTAAGCTCATATCGGGGGACAGAATCGTAAGTACTATTAGAATCACTGTAAAATTGTATGTCCTCAAGGTAGTCGTAAAATGTTTTTAAAATTTCTAAGACTAGGTACCAAGACGCAGGAACATAAATTTTTCATGTTACCACCACTTTACATTTTGCATTTTAAAACACTCTTATTACAACCACATAAAGATGTTTTTCCTTTGCATCATAGGAAATAAAAGTTTTAAATTTACACAGTCTAGCAATCGAAAGTGCCAAGTTTACGAGGGAGAGGTGTAATCGATCGATGACGTGACGGGTGTACTAATGTTTTGGTCGCACGTGTAAATTTGATGGGTTGTTTAAATTCCATGAAGTGTAATAAAGGAATTGTTGGAAAGACTAGGAGGGGAACTTTAGGTATTTCCCTGTTTTTGCTTTTTTTGGGGTTAGATACACCTGAGGGGAAAAAAGTAAATCTATCGTCAGAACCACAAAGTTGGCTGACAGCTTAAGTTTATTTTTTGTAGTTATTTCATATTGCAATGAATTTTATTAATTTTAGAAAATATCTTCTGAATGTTAAATTCAAGTCTGAAGAGTTTATTCAATAATCGTCTAGTTTACCATAAAAGTAATAGAGATACCACGAGACTCAATTGCGACTCAAACTGATTGACGTCACAGTGTTAAGCCATAACATCCAGAGATTAATACGATCATCACATCCGTCTAAACAATAGGAACAAACATATCAAGTATATCAGATTACATCAGAATTAAACAGCAAATTCTGACAAACGAGCCATCGTTCGAACAATGTTTGGACAATTGTTTGTTCGTGTCATTTGGACGCGTCAAAGCCAACCTATGACAAGCCAACGTATAACAAATATACCACCCTGTATATTACCATCCTTAAACCAACTACCAAGGAATTTGCAACTTTAAATTAAGGGGTTAAGGTTCAGTTTTTATTCGATCGGATGCAGATTTATGTTGGTGTAAGTTAGCATATCTGTGTGGAAGTTTGCAATGCAGATTGGCCAGTTGTATGAAAATGCAAATAATGTACGGCCTGTATACGGTACGGTTCGGTGCAGAAGTGATATCAATTCAATTTATGTATTCAATGTAGTGAAATTAAGATTTTACCGTTGATCGCGCTTCGGGGTGATTGGATGAGATATTTTTGCGATTTATTTTTTCTGTATGCTGATTTTAGTGTTAGTGGTTTTATGTAGTCAATTCAACTAGTAAAATAAATGATTTTGCTCGGTCTTTACCTATATTTTTAACATGAAATAAAAATCAACAAAAATACGAGTATTTTGGTGCATGTATTTATTTCTTCCTTCAAATATTTTTCTTTGAATATACCTTTGAAACTTAATACAAGTAAACAACACAATGTAACTATCTATACCTACTTCAGAAGAATTAATTATGTATTACTTGTGCACTCGGCTGTACCGCCATAAGATTGGTCTGGCGGTTTGTGTTAGTTAGGTCTTACGTACTAATTGTATGTAAATACGTACAAGACAACACTTTGAGAATTAGTACAATTTGCCAGTGCATACTGTTACAGAATGTTTGGTTCACCAAAAATCTTAGGGTATGGTCAAGCGAGTCGCAAAATATCGGCCGAAAATCCTAGTCATATTATAAACGCGAAAGTTGGTATATTGTTCCTCTTTCACGCAAAAACAACTATAAGAATTGAGGTTGAAACCAGGATTAACACATAGAATATTTTTTGTCTCAATTTTATGTTTCCGTGGGATAGTTTTCGATTTGTACCCGGCGAGCCCGCGGGCAACAGCTACTAATTTTAAAATAATAGGATAAATTTCACAAACTTCGAAAATTATCACAATTATACATTACCGGTAAAAAATTAAACTGTCTGATTATCACGGTTAACTAAAAACAGCCTGGTGACAAAATCAAAAAATCAAAATCAAAATTCATATATTCAAATTAGGCTACTAAGTAGCACTTTTTGAAGGTCATTTACATTGGACAGCACCTAGTTTCGCCCACCCTTCACCGCTTCCTAAGTGCTTTTGCTGTGAGAGAAGAAACGGCGCAACAAACTCCCCAGCAGCACGCTGTCATTCCGTTTACAGACAGATGGAAGAACAAACGGAAAGTCGTCGGACAGACACTTTTGCCTCAGTAAGAGGTCTCTTAGCCTTTGGGTTCAGAACCCCTTAAAATCCCAATAAATCTAAGGTTTAACGATAAACATGGTCCTACCTAATCTATGGTCTCGTATGTGTGGAACAAAGTTTACCATAAACAAAATTTAATTTATTTTCACAACCATGACCCGCTCCCCCATGTTCTTGTACAAACAATTTCGGCCAATCTAGTTAATAATAACTTTAAAATAATTAAACCTTGTCCCAAGGGGCTGGGCAGAGGTACCTACAAACAAAACTAAGTATGATTGAATCTGATGTAATATTAAAATTAATTACGAGTACATAATGTTTTCTAAATGCTTTGAACTAGGGTAAAGTGTTATTCATTGTTTTGTAAAAAATATGCCATTTTCCTTAAGAATATATACTTCTGTTTTTAATCTATTGTCGTCAACGTCCATACCATGTTGAAAACACCGGTTCTCGTCCGATCGCCGAAGTTAAGCAACATCGGGCGCGGTTAGTACTTGGATGGGTGACCGCCTGGGAATACCGCGTGCCGTTGACTTTTTATTTTGATTAATGCCTATTATAACTTCAGGGTCGTTTCAGTATTTACACTATATTAATTGCAGACGATAATAAAAAATAATAATTTTATTTTAACATTCTGTAATTGAGCATTTAACTCATTACTCAAAATATTTATTAAGATCTTTTAAACTGATAACAACTCGTTCCGAAATTCAAAAACGCTATCAAAATTAGCCTTGTATTTTATTGTGACGTCACATTACATAATCCCGTTTGCATTGCAGATAGCCCTGCAATGCAAATACTAATAGCTCTGGCCATTGTACACTGCGGGACAAAAACACGTCGCCCATGGAAAATTGAATTTTCATAGATACGCCTCTGAGAGCGTCAAGCGTGCACGATGGGTTTACAATGAAATCTAATTGTCTTTGTGTTTGATAACATACACTTTGGTTATTAGTGGTTGTTTCTATGCTCGCAAGTGTAGTGTTTTTGTAAAGAGCTTTTTTTGATAGCAGAAACATTCAACGAATGAGGATCACCTCCTTTTCGAAGTCGGCTGAAAGTAATTAACTAAAAATAATTTTATTGTTTTCCTGATCTAAGTAGCTACAGTGTCAGGTTTCCTGTCGCTCTGAAATCTGAAACCACAAAAAGAATCTAAAATTATATAAAAGTCAACGACACGCGGTATTCCCAGGCGGTCACCCATCCAAGTACTGACCGCGCCCGATGTTGCTTAACTTCGGTGATCGGACGAGAACCGGTGTTTTCAACATGGTATGGACGTTGACGATAGTGAAAGAAAATCTGTGGTCATATTATTTAAAATCCAGCAGCTCTAAGTTACACTTTTTCTCAAAGTACCTATTTGATGAAAACTGCTCAATTTCGCTCGGCTTACTTTCAAATTTAAACAAAACAAAAATAAAAAAAAAAGCGAAACGTATATGCTATGTCAATAGCAATGCGTAATTAGTTGAAAATAAATGTCACTTCAAAGTGAACTCTTATAGAATTGCTTCTTTTCTAATCATCTCATCATCATCTTTCTATCCATTTTAAAGCGTCAATTTTGACAGTTAGACAAATTGTCCATCAAGTGAAGGAGAATGAGATACTAAATTTCGACTTCATGCTACTCTTTATTTTTTATAGATTAATTTTTAATTCACACACCTGACATCTGTCAAAAATGTCCACTTAAAACGGACACAGTTATTTCCAGTGAGTCTCTTACCTCATAATATTTAGAAACTCGAAGCTAGGTGACAAACAAACTCTGTGACGTAACATTAACATGATAATGACACAACGAGTCTGATGGTAGACAGTAGTTAGGAACGCGACCCCTTTTAGTGATACACTCGGAATTAATAAGGGAGGAAGTGGGAGATCCCAAGATATATAAAATTAATATTAAGGAAATGTTTTTGGAAAATTTACAGCTTATTATGAAGTGAACTATAGATTATTGAAGAAGAGCTCGGTGATTTGATGATGTTAAAGAAAACCGTCTAGAATATCTTAATCTAGATTGTAATGTAGACGGTAAAAGGTACTAGAGAAAGCGATAAAGATAAATAAAAACACAGATGTTAAATGCATAACTAGAAAAGTAGTTTTAAATATGGAAATTAGTAAGTGACCACATAATTATGTATTTTTAGCAAAACTCTAGTAAGTCCATACCAAATTTTATTTGCATTTCTAACCGTCAAGCCTTATAAAACCATCCTCATACACAATCTTTATATCTACCGATCAACGATTATGTACTTACTCAAACCTTTATTAAAGCTCTCGAATCGTCAACGTCCATACCATGTTGAAAACACCGGTTCTCGTCCGATCACCGAAGTTAAGCAACATCGGGCGCGGTTAGTACTTGGATGGGTGACCGCCTGGGAATACCGCGTGCCGTTGACTTTTTGCCGTAATTATGAGACTTTTATATAGTGTGACCTATTGGTCACATGTTTTATATTAACAGAACTACTTCTATTTTTTAATGCTAATTTATGTAATGATCATTTAAGATCAGGATCAGCTTTTTGCTTGTTTAATGAATTCATTATTCTAAGACTACCAACAAATGTCGAAGGAAAACATCGTGAGGAAACCTTGATTCCAAATATTTTAATCTGAATCATCAACCCTATGAACTAGCCTGATCAATGCTCAAACCTTCCTTAACACTTTCCCATGTCCAACGCCGGTTCGCAAATAACCTGCTACAATATAATAAGCTCCCTGAATTATATCTTCTCCCACCCAAACCCACTTACGTCACTATCCAGGTCAGTCGTGGTCCAACATGGCGCACATCGCATGCAAGTTAACGACGTCATTAAACCAGATGATTGCGTTACCTGCCACTGTAACGCATAGTGTTAATTACCGTTATGTTTACATCAAGTAATTGTTAAGTGTTTCGGGTTATGACTCCAGGGTACGGGGTTGAGACGTTTTTGTAACGAAAGTGAACTTTATTTGTGTAGGGATAAGGGTGTTTAAATTTGTGCGGTAGCCGTTATAAACTAAATGAGGGGAAATAAATGGAAAACTTGAAAAACTTTTAGACGACGGTGGTTTAAATTTAATAAAAATGTTAACGTTCTGTCGTAGGTACATGACCAAGCATTTAATATTTAGAATCGTCAACGTCCATACCATGTTGAAAACACCGGTTCTCGTCCGATCACCGAAGTTAAGCAACATCGGGCACGGTTAGTACTTGGATGGGTGACCGCCTGGGAATACCGTGTGCCGTTGACTTTTTTGTCATTTAATGATTAGGATTTATCTAGGACTAAACTTTTTACAGATGGTGGATATCTTAGTAATATAATCTTCAGGACAATTCTTTGCCTCGTGGTAACCTCATCTAAGACTAGCCATTAGGGAGATTTCATAGTGTACAAGTTTGTAGACAATGAGTTCACACGACTAAAGAGGGATCGTGTGGACCAACGGCTTTAACCAATTTTTAAGGCACGTGAGAGTAAATACCTCTACACTAAATGGCTTTACTTCTCATAAACCCTATCATCCACACAAATATACCGAATGCTCACCTCTGGTATATTCCCATTACCAGTACCTTATGGTAACGGCTTCCATAAGTATACCATTATACTATATTCAGAGTGTCGTAAGCAGTACTAGGGGATTAGAGTAGAAGGATGGAAGGTGGGTTCACCTGTGTCCTAATAATCGTATACTGCTGATAGTGTTCTGATTAGCTTTGGTTTACTGCCTTCATTATGATTTACATTAAAAATTAAGTGGTACCTAAGATAAAAAAAAAACTTTTTAAATGTAAATGTGGTACCTACTTACTAACTAGCCGATTTCATAAATAATGAATAATTGTTTAAGAGTTAAATACGATATTTAAGACCAAAGTCAACAAATCACGAAATCACAACGAAGAGGCCGCAGTTCCAAGACTTCTGGTATTGACGATTCCAAAGATGTTTCAAAAAGAAGTCTGGTATATCTGAACGTCCATCTATTACGCCAATTTTCTCAGACCTGACATAGAAGGAACAACACTCCAAGATGTAACAAGCACTCAAATTATGAGGTCCGTAATGACGTGTAATATTTGGCACGCGCGGGTAATACCCGGTAATATTTTAACGGGACACTTGCGGTTGGACGGGCAATAAACCGATACCTAACAGATGCTTGCTTGAGGGGTGACACAGATCAACTGGGATGCAGAGGTGTTGTTTCGTTCTCACACGAATAATATGATCTGAATCTTAATCTATGTTTCACAAATGAATATGATCGATTAATTTATTGAATTCCGCTCAGTGATCTCAGAAACTTCTTAGAAAGAAATGCAGACCAAGTAAACCCAAAGTTACTTATTTAGAAGTTTCATGCAGTTTGATTATAGTCAGACAATCTTCATTCTGTATCAAGCTTTTTAACTAAAATAAAAACTTACGTTTAGTTTCGGACATACTCAAGTAGTTGCAAACTTGCTGTCTTTAAATTCTATGTGCGATTTGAGAAGTATACTTCATATTTCTCTCTGAAGAAAACCACCCCTCCACACTTACCTACCTTCCCATCTGCACCTCCACTAATCTATGTACAACCGATGTAGTCAAGAGCGTATGACAGATGGCAGCGAGTGCGGTTGAGCTGCGTGACAAATGCGGCCGCAGTGCGACCGCGCGGCGTGACCGTGACGGGACAGACGTGCTAGACCTATTGTCACGGGATATGGGGTCAATGATAACTTGATTTTTATAGATTTTAGGATATTGTTAGCTGGGACTGTTCGTGCCCCCGTTCCCTTTTTTGTTTTAGGCTCGGAATCCTCATGATCATCCTCCCGGATCAGTGTCAGAATCCTACTGACTTAAATGCCACCGGGTTACATCATTGTCTGGGGTAGTTACTTGCGTAACACACTAACACTGTTACTATATACCACTTAGATGTTCCAACGACATTATCTGTAGACATTGATGACAAGATTTACAATATTTGGTTACCCACTTTACATCAGACGAGTTTTGAGATTTTATTTTATTTTATAGCTATTTAATTGCCAACCGTTAAATGCGAATACAACTGACCATGTTTTTGACATGAAACGTATAATTGCATGAAAATTATTTAGAAAATAATCTTAGGTGGTCTCAAAAACCTCGCAGAACAAAAACAAGAGTGCCAATAAGACATGCATTCAAAATATGCGGCAAACAGATGCCGAAGTCAGTTTTTCGATAAATTGATCAAATTTACCTGAAATGCCATTCAATCATTATTATAACATGAAAAGCCACAGTACTCACACAATTAAAAACGAATTTCAATTTAAAACCGAATGCTCCATCAAAACAATAACGACGGTTGTTAATAAACGTCACACTAGGATTACACATGCTCCCGAACATTTTTAATTACGACACATTTAATCCGAACGAGCCCCACTATTTATCCCCACAAGTGGGATATATCAAGGTTTGTAATTACATTTCCCCTTCAGGATATGCCACCGTCTAACTGTCTGACATAATTGAATATTGCGCGAAAATTTATGGTTTTTCGCACAATTTTTATAGCCTCCTGTGTTTAACGTGTCTGCTACCAACGATTACGGCATGTCTGTCGCTGCCGTGGCCGTGGGGTCGCATCTGGTTCTGGTATATTATGAGAGTTGGATGACTGTGACAGTTTATAATTTCGGTGTGACAGTGTCGGTGATAGACATTTCAGGTTTGACGACCTACCAGTTTAAGCTTACAGAGAGTTCTTAATTCAGTTCTTTACACAGTTTTTGTATTGAAACAAATAAAATTATTTATATTTCTGTAAACAAATTATTTTGAGAAGTAGCTTAGATAGACCCTATATAGATGCTTGGTAATTATATCGTGCTTTTATAATTACTTCGACTATGTATTGACCAAATTCTTCTTTCATCATGTTATCTTGCGTATCCTTGCTATCCGTCTCCATTTCTTCATGTAGCTTTCCACAGAATGCCTGTAATAGAGAAACAAAACAGTATGATTAAGTGATAAACAAATAGAAGAAGAACCAAAATAACCAAACATAACAAATAAATCTTTCCACATCGCAACAGTGCAATTTCAGAACCTAGACGTATCAGCCGATCGTTTTAACCACTCTATACATATACTCAAATAGTCAACTACCCTCACTACATAACACAACGTACGCCTTACATTATAAAGATGGTATGAGCAAGTTTACGTTATTTATATCTATATTATATTAAATAAGGGGAAACATCCCTTCTTATGAGGTTAGTACTTACGGCATTGCTGTATTATCTCACGCTTATCCCATTGTAATAAGTGATAGGGCCAAAGGTTGAACGAGGAATCTCATTATTTACGATTTTCTTTTATTTTAAAGATATTGTGATAAAAACGATCATTATATCTGTTTTAGGTATCAAATATATTAACAAAACTTTGTTTAATACAAAGTTATTACACAAAGTATACTCATTTCTCGAATGTATATATAATGTACTTATATTTCACAATTTTCTCACTTCTTCAAAGAACTGCAAGAAACTTCAAAATTCTCGGAGTTTCTATACATTTCGATAAAGTTTATTTGTTGATCATCTCGAAAGAACGAGACTACCACATATTATAATATGACTGTGTTAAGAGCTTTTGAGATTTTTGTGTCTCATTCATCCTAAACGCATGAATGAGCTCCGCCAGCTAGCTTCCCCGGACTATCTGACCAACGAGATGTAACATAATACAATTAAAACTAAGTTTTTTTGCGACTTTATACTTTCAAAAAATAACTAAAGCAATTTTTCCCGCAAAAGATTTTCATAGAAAGCCTCGGAGTCAAGATCCATTATTTCTCAAACATCTTACGGTGAGCCTTCTTTATCACGTAGCATGGCCATAAGGGCTATAAAGAGATCAAGGTACCATTGTAAAGTTCCCATCGCATTTCCCGTCTGTCTATACTAACCCAGTTTCTTTTTTGAACTTTTAAATTTTTGGCGGCTTTTTTTTCGTCTTGGTAAATAAAAATGGACAAAATAATTGTGACAATATTTACTGAGTACGTAAAGTAGGTGAAATATGTTTAATTTTAAACTTAGATCTCCAATAAGTTTTTGTCATTTTAATGCTAAACTAAAATTTTCCATCACTTTTCCATGTTTTACTGCATCAAGCATTTATTTCGCAATGCTCCAATCCCTTCTATCTTCATACAGCTGCACAGCTCTAAATATACAAATGACAAGCACGCCCTTATCTCGAAACAACAATTCAAAGAACAAAACATCTGAAACGTCGAACAAAACAGTCAACAATTTGAATAATAACATTACACAAAACAAACTCTCGACGTTAAAACTACAGAAGTTTGAGATTTTATCTGAATCGACGTCTTGAACAGAATCGTCTTCTAAGTGACCAAGTTTCGATAAGTTTTCGCATAAATTATATTAGATAAGCGAAAATATTGTCCTCGCCGGCATATTTTCGAGGTTTCTGATAATAAGTTCGCCAAACAATTTGTTATTTGATGTCAGTCTTAATATGTCATTGTGATGCTGTGGGTAGCTGGTTCAAATTATACTCAAATGAAGAGGACTCTTGAAGGGTGTTTTACGGTTTTTTTAATGGTAGACGTATCCATTCTTTATAATTGTAAACCATAATTACGGGAAATGCGTATATGAAAATATTTGCGAAAATTAAAGTTTTGTAATCTCATAACACTTTTGAAAATATAAAACTCTTTGGAAAAGTTTGCTAAGGTTCAGAAAAAAAATCAATTGAATTAAAAAAAAAATTGTGAAAAAAAAACTAAATTTAAAAAACGCAATATAAATTGCACAGAGCTATGCGTCTAACAGAGGCGTCGCGACAGGCTGTCATCGCGGCATGCATAAATCCAGACGAGCTCAGATCGTTTGCGCGTGAAATAGAAACTCCGCGCACGCTGTGTAGCCTGTCACTTGCATAATATATTATTATTTACTGTTCGAGTTTTATTTGCATAAAAGTTTATTGAAAAATAAATAAATCATTCGATTTAAATCCTGAATGCCGTGGTATTGACGGTCCGGCCAGTGTTGGATTTTTTTAAGCCTTTTGACCGAAATGGTTGGCAATTTATACGTAAACAGATTTATTTGTTGTTACATTTAAAAGTCGTAAGTTTTATTTTATACCTTGGTGTGTGTACTAATTCACCTGAATAATTTGATTTTGATTGATATTTAAAACTGAGTTAAATAATAAAAAGTAACTATCTTTTACATACGTCTGAAAGGAGAATTTAATGATGGTTTTATTACAAACTGGCACGTCAATTGACATTAAAAATAACTTCATTTATGAAAAAAACTCACGTTCTCTCCACAAACAAAAAAAAAACAATAATCAGCCAACAAAAATAATAATTTACTCAACAAATCCACAAACCACAATGCAAAATAAAATGTGTTACGAGACAAGTGAAAAACTAGAACATTTCCCTTGTTAAAACACACTATAACTCGTGGGGGACGGGTCTGCATTTCCGCGTTAAGATGAGACCGACGCGTCTAAGAGATTTATATGCCGCTAAAGGAAATTGACTGGCTGCGCTAATACACACAGACATGATGTGTTTTGGAATTAATTCGCGTTTTGTTTATTTATTTGTTTGGAATTTTGAATATAATAAAATGTTAGGGTTGTTAATTTTTCAACTCTTTGTATAATTTGTGAGCTGATTGCCACTTGGAGGCTCGGAGTCTTACGTAGTGCCCAGTATTGGTGATTCTGTTCTTAAAGGTTGCAAATAGTTAGAAATCTATTAAACTTATTTATAAAATATATACAAAATAAAAAATATTTATTATTCACAAAGAGTAATTTCAGGAATTAATTATGCTAATCATAAAAAAAAAAGAAAATTTTTATCACTTAAAACAAGTAGGTATTTCGTGAAACTTGGAACTTCAAAGTATTCTCACAACGCACACAAATTTCCACTTTCATCTCCAAGAAATCAGATTCCCAACAATAAGCTCTTAGTTTCGTAAAAATATCATTTCTCCTACGTTATAAGAACGATCGAGTTTATACAAAATGGCCGCCATTTCCTCCGAATCGCCGCAAGACGTTGACAAACAGTCCCGAATGAAAAAGATGTATTTTTCTACGATAAAATTCGGGGTGACAGCTAACAATATATTTCTTTGCGAACCTTACTCTAAGGTGATTTTCGGACTAGTTTAATATAAGAATCGATTTAAGGTGTAATTTAGTGTGTTTGGTGGAATGAGGTCGATTTATTTAAATTATAAGGTTTATTTTATTTGGTTCAGGTTTTTGGAGCTGATATCTAATGTTTTAAATGTCACGCAAAACGAAACGTTTTAGAAGTGATACGTTTGTGTTGTTATGAGTATTATAAATAACCGTTAAGAAGTTTACACATGCTTGCAAAAGTATTTCTTACAAAAAAAAACATTAAAAAAATATATATAAAATCAGAAAAACATTAAAAATATCAGACTAAATTAAATTATCTGAGGTTTTTTTTTTCATTACGTTATATTAATTTATACTCACCTAATCGCAAATCTACAAATCAGGCCAAAATAACTGCAACACGAACAAAACAATAATTATAATCAACCCTACAATTTCCGTGCTTTCAAATCACTCGAAAGCCTTCACAATGCTTGCCTACAAACCACAATTTCAAATCCATACGAAAGGGTGTAAAATTCACATAACCACAGTTTACCCCCGAAGAAACTTAACGCCGAATTAAACCGCAGTTTGGCGTCGGCCAGGGTGAATAAATTTCCTTCAATATGTTACTAGTGTAAGCTGTAAACGATGTTAGTTTAAATAGTTTTTAAACACGTATGTTTAAGCTGTATGCCTTATGCCGTATGCTGTATGGACACTGAATGTGCAGTGGGGTGGTTGCGTCTCATATATATATGTAGTTTTTTTTTTATTTGTTTACATATTATGTAAATCTCTGTATATATATACATATATATGTATTTTTATTTAATTTTGTGAATATAATTAGATTAGCGTGTGATTTCAGCTTTAATTTTTTTCTAGTTAAGAAAGTACAAAATATAATTTGTCTGCGCATAGATAGACACCAGACAGAGATGGCGAAGCCTTTTGTTTTTGACCTGTTTATGTCTTTAGATTTAATTAATCATTATACCATAGTAAATAAAGATTTTCATAATGTACAATGTATAGAAGTGATATTGCCATTAATTTAAAAATATAAAGCTTATACTTATGTAGCTTAAAAGTTATCCTGCACTTTCTGTAATGACTATTTTGAATGCGATAATTTCAATCAAATCTCCTCACGTTTGGCGAATAAAAAAAAGACAAATACATTCACGCACATGTTGTGAAAATGAGGCACAACTTTTGTTTTAAATAATACTTAATAAAAAAAAAACAGATACCCAAGTAGCCAGCTAATCTTTATTACACAAGCAAGCAAAAATATACAAAGAAAATTATGTATCGTAAACATGCTACGGAAGCTAAACTACACTGGTGGCCAAAAAAAATCGGACACTACATCAGCAACATTGTCCGTACACTGTCGAGAGAACGGGCCGCAATTTCAATTTACGAGTGCGATGCTATAAAATTGGCACGTGATCGCGTCGAGACAAATAAGTGGATATCGCTTATATGTGTATTAGTAATATTGCTCGGAAGTGTAGGGCTGGGATAGGGGCGAACTGGAATTGCACGTGAAATTATTTGACGAATTTGTGATATTATTAATGGTTGCGGCGTGTAGTATTTTGTTTTAAGGCTGATGTAAAGGAACGTATTTATTTTATTAAAAATATTTTTTGGTTAATATTAGTAATTTTTCTTTTTTGTCATTCAGTGACCAACAGGTAGTCATACGATAAGCTACGTTGTACCTAAGGTAAGGTAATATTTAATAAGTGTTTTAGTATTAGACGGTTCATTTTCAAGTTAAGACATTCGCATAAAATCCAAGGCGTAACCCTAACTCGAACTGCAGAACTAAAATGTGTAGGATATAAAATTATGTAGCATATTGGTACATTTTCTCGAAATGTGTCCAATTCCTAATATTACATAAATAAAATATTATCACAAAATAATAACGGCATTTTGTGGGTGTAATGTAGTGAAGCACTTTTTATTATTTGGCTGTGCCACGTTTATCTGCACGGAGGTGTTTTAGAATATATATCTAATAAATGCTTTTTCTAATAATATACTTTTCGCTATACACATAGATATTTTTTAAGAATAATATTAATATTGAAATTGATTGCAAATTAATTAAATTATTTAAAAAGCTTTTTCTTTCTTATCTGTATGGGCATAACCATTAATATATTGTCATATTACAATTTAATGTAATAAATGAGTAATAATTTAATAAACTTTTTATAAAATTAGATAATGATTTCAGTGCTGTTAAAATATACTTCGATTTTGGTAGTCTATATTTCTATATGTTATGATTTTGGAAGATTGTTTAAATGACTAAATAACTTAAACGTTAATGATAAAACCTATTTTAAAAAAACAACAACCAGTTGTTTTTGGGTTAACAAGAAAGTCTTCAATACAAAAATAACATTTACCTACAGCAAATATATAGGTACTCAAACTCCCCATCACATACATCTACAATAAATTATAATAGCCATAAAATTGCATCTCAAACACAGTCATACACTTGTGACCTCAGCAATAAGGGCCCTTCACAATCCATAACTTTTGTAACCCCTCTCTTGAACAATACACAAATTGCAGTTCTAATGCTTTCTACAATTTACTGCCGACTCCTTGTCTACGTACATAGAGTAGTTAACGAACAGAGAGAACTGTTGCGACGTTTTATTTAATGCCTCCCTTGAGAATGGACGTAATGGTTCGGTAGTTGATTATTTTTAAAAGTTGTTTTTTTGGTTGATTGATTGATTCAGTTTTAAATAAATTGAAAATAATGTTCGTTAGATTAGGTATTAAAAGTGGATACATTTTAATCTTTTAGATTACTGATTTGAACTATTAAAATATCAGCATAATATGTCACAGTACTGTGAAGATGTCTAAATATTTCAATTTCACTATTCTTATAATTATTGAAACGAAAATTACAAGTGCTTATTTTAAAACTATTAAATTGAACTTATCTTGAGTTAATTTTCAATACCGCAATTAAAATATTACGCACCATACCATTTATTTTTCTGATAGGTCTTCTCCATCTAAAAAAAATATTAAATATTCATTAACTATAGCAGCTTTGAAAAACATTTAAGAACTATCACGTCCTACATAAACTACTCTGTATAGACCTTGGGATAGGCCAGGAGCGCGGGTGCGAAAAGTAACAGATGTTGTTAACGCAATTTAGATAATCGTTTGCGTAAATAAATAGCTGTCGAAACTCAATTAGGGTACCGTTACAGAATGGGCAAGCCTCTCGTTCTGTGGGAAGCTAAGTTTGGTAAGCATCTGTTGTAATTTATATGAAATTTTATACACAGGCGGTGTCCCTCGTCTGATTGATGGTGAGCGGTCAAAGATGGCGACGCCTGCTGGACATTAAAAACTATGACAACTTACAATGGCCTTCCGAGCTATTTACCAGAATGTAGTGTTTCCATATAAAATGTTATTCACATTTGAACGCATTTTATAAAATAATTTTGTGTCCTGCCCGATTGCTACCATGGCAGCTTGTGTCCCAAGACACAGTACAACTTTGTTTCCTTACCCAAGATTTTCTGTGCATTGGCTAGTTAACGCTCATATCAAAATTAAATTGACACTTATATTAATGTGTTTTAAAAAAGTTCCTAAAACAAATCCACATTTATTCCAAGCACACACTATTTCACAAGCCAAGACAAGGGAAAATAATATTTGAACTTGAAATATAAGCAAAGAAAAAATCATGAATATGTTGCGAATTAGTTTCTGACTTTGATATACTGTAACAGATTGGTCCATTGGCCGTGACCTTGTGAGGAGGAACAACGCGAACGTGTTGTCTACCAACTTTTATACCGTTTGTATTAGTTTTATTATCATAAGATGAGTCAGATAAGACTATGAAAAACTGTGTTTGTCGGATTGAGATTTTTTCTGGCAAAGAAATATGTTGTTTTTTTGTCGATCACTTGTTGTTTAAATTAAGTAAGCTTTGTTTCGAATTAATCATCATCACCGTCATCATCATCATCAGAAAGTCTCAGTCCACTGTTGGATAAAGGCCTCTCCCATGACACGCCACTGAGCTTGAACTTCAGCTGTTCTTCTGGATCTACATAATACATTGCGTTCCATAATAGTCTCTCGTCGGCGTCAGAGCAACTCTTAGTGGAAAAACAAGGTAACAAGACAAGACAAAACGTAACAATAGATTAATTTAGTTAATACAATAGACTTTCATAGCTGTATTTAATAAAGAATAACTTATCTACTTGATCTTTGCTTAATTCGTTGATGTGAGTTTTTGAGCAGCATTTTGCTTAAAACTTTTCGACCAGCACCAGTCATGTGACAGCAATACAAAATGGCATTTGTTCTGTGTTGTGTGAACTTTGTGAAATTCTTTATTAATATTTCTGTACAACTTACTATAACGCTATAAATGACACTTGTACACACGAGAACAGAAATTCAAAGAATAATAAATTTCATTGTGAACACACATCGTTTATATTCGTTAGATAACAAGTACATGAAGTTCAATTCATTTATTTTTCCCGAACAGCAATCTATTAAGGGTGCGATAAGCGGGGGTCGCGTTAAAATAAATTGATTTTATTCAAATTTCTATTAAGGCACCGGCTCGCTGTGTTTCTTGAGATTGCTACGGGCCCAGTCTGGTTGTAATGGAGTCACGAAATTCTGCCATATCCAAAATACAAAGGGAATAGTTTTAATGTGAGACAAATGAAGGTGAAGGATGAGCACTGTCAGAATTTGGTGCCAAAACCTAACTACCTAAATGTATTATCTGTTACAAAACCGTAATAATATACTTAAAGCATTCCAATGTCAGCAGACTAAATTCATAGGATTTCCTCGTATAGAAAATAGAAATAAAATAACCAATTAAATGCATTCTCACAATACTTCAATGTATTCTCAATCTTGAATAATCCGCCATCTTTGTAATGTGCCCAAAAATACCTCCTCCAAAGATTTCTCACATCCACCGCAGATTCCCACTCAAAGCTTGTAATTGAAAAGTTTGCCAGGAGAGATGTAAAGTGATTTATAAGACAGACGAAGTGTCGGTCCAGCGACCTTTTTATTTCAACGAAACCTTGTTATAATACTTACGTATAATATATTTGAAATTATGGAAAGACGCATTTACTTGAAGAATAATGCTTCAAAAGTAGCTCTTGTTCTCCATTGGAGATAAATTTGACCAAAATCGATGAAGCGATTTATCAATATATCAAAATTATCAAAATTTTGTTCAACTTTGCTAAATCTTTTCACATAATTATGCCATGAGAAGTTTCAGTGTCAGTGGAAAACTTACATTTTAAACAAAACCACTATTAATATAGTATTAAAAAGCTCACTCAAAACTTCTTAAGAAATCTAATATTTATAACGAAACTTGTTCAACACTTTGTCTAAGTTATTTGAATTACAAATTTTATCACTTTCATTTCAAAAGTGATCCTGAATTTAGAACAAAAACATCAGATTAACTTACGTAACTAACTTATGGCTATAACTAAGTTATCAATGAATTAAGACAACAGCTTTTCTTCATTGCCTACCTTTCTGACTAAAAACATGCATAGAATCAGTTGCTGGTTCAATCGAGAGATTTTTATAGTCTTCTTGATTTCAATACACAAGTCTGCAGGTTTGAACCAAAAGAAATGTTAATATAATATAATGTTTTTGAACTTCGAAGGAGGGAATCCATGAAGGAAATTAATTAGTATTATATTATTAGTAATTAGTTAGGTATAGTATATTATTAGTAATTAAATCTTTTTTTCTATCCTCTATTAATTTGGGTTTGTTATCTCAAACCTAATACGGCTATTTTTGCCTGATTGATATTTTTTTTACCTGATTTTTTTAACATGTACTGAAAAAATACAAACCCTAGGGTTTGAACTAACTAAACTACTGATTCACTGACCAACAATATGATTTTATTAATTGTATCGTGAATTCGTGGCACTGAATAAGGTTTGGACAACATTTTATGTATTAATTAAATATCTCTCTTGGATTTATCTAACTCTTTATCTTATTTACAATACAAGAAGACACTAAGACAGTGGTTTAAAATATGTTTAAAAACATCAGTATTATAGAATAAAGTGTTTCTAAAGTAAACATCGCTTTGTGGTGCCATCATTAATATTCTATTTCAAAAGTTAAGTTTGTAACTTAAAACTTTTATGATAAATCATAAGGAGTTTATTAAAATTATTTATGATAACAATAGCTTTCAAAATATTATGGTGTCTAATTAACATAAGGTACGAAGTAGGCTTTTGTAAAACAATGAATTAAAATACATTAAACCCGGTCAAGTGTGAACCCGACTGGCAATACTGAAGGTTCAAATTATGAGGTATCCGCAAATTAATTTTTCACCCATAAAAATTGTGACTATAACAACTGTTTCTTAACCTCGTTATTTATTTTAGTATTGAAGTTAAGCCGACAACTGAAAAACATAATTTGTGAAAATTTTAACAGTCTAGCTATCATGGGTCATGTGATATAGCGTGGTGGTAGAGTAGTTACGTTTTAACGCTTGTACAGGTGTCAGTAAAAGAAGAAAGTACTTCAATGCTATCAGTATTGAAATACTCAATACTCAAATCAAATTAAAATCGAATTTAAAATATTCTTTTGTTAACGTATTAAGTTGGACGGCGCGGCGGCGCGGGCGTCGTCGTGGGCGACCTAGGAAGCGGTGGCGAGACGACCTTAACCCTTACCGCGCTGCAGTGAGACACAGTGGGCTCGAGAAAAAAAAAATATTAAGTTAATATTATTTTGCAACTTTTTTTCGAATAACGCTTGACAGCGATGGTACATAAGAGCAAAAAGGAATCTGTCCATCCAAGAACATCCCATGAAAATGTAATAAAAGAGATTTTCCTTAATTACGTAGGTACTGAAAAAAAAAAAGTTTTATCAGAGCCGAAAATATCCGACATCGACCTGTTGCTTTCGCTAATTAATTCTCTTAGTTAAACTTGAGAGAGAGGAATCGTGAAAAAAAAAATGGCGTGACGAAGGAATTACTTTTTACGGACCGTCGGGCCTAGAGGCCTGACCCGTAATGATTTATTACCAGAAGAGACCTCTGAGCAACGACTGTTGTTATCCATCATCGTTTGTACTGTAACCAAGTTTGGGTAACTTGGAATTAGAATTTTCTAGGCTTTTTCTCGATTTTGAAAGTCCTTTTAATTAAGTTTTGGGTTTTTGTTTGCGTTAGTTTAGATGAAATCTATGTAAGTTTTGTAACAAGAGATAAGCAAGGCGTCAGGTACTGTCTTGTGTACTCAGTTTTGGATATTATTCCTAAAAAATATCAAACACTTAACACGGATAAAATCGTCACCAGTGAGCTAAACTATCCTCAAGACTAGCTTTGTTTCATTACAAATAATATTAAAGTTAGTAGTTTTAAAGTTATAATTTTATTCTATACCGTTAATGTTTAAGTAATTTTGGGGAAACTGCAAATAGTATAAGATGAAAATACTAAACATACCCTCTTTTTCAGAGTCCTGAGATAATCCATCCAATTATACCATCATGGTCCCTCTAGTCAGACTGTTTCCTTAATTAATATAAATTACATTATTGTTGCAATGATTAATCGTATTAACGATGAATTTATTGTTATTACCAACAATTGTTTTGTTCTATTATTAAGCTGTATTTATTGTATTTTGTCGGCTAATTATGAAATAAAGGCTTTAATTATAATAAGTTACTTATTTTTCGTTAAATGTTATTTATGTACCTTTATTCGTTTTACGCGCAAGTCCAGAATAATCTTTATACTAATATATAAAGCTGAAGAGTTTGTTTGATTGTTTGTTTGAATACGCTATCGCATCTCAGGAAGTACTGGTAATAATTGAAAAAATATTCAATTTTGTGTTGAATAAAGCATTCATCGAGGAAGGTTTTAGGCTATAAACTACCACGCTGCGACTAATAGGAGCGAAGATGCAATGGAAAATGAGGAAAAAACAGGGAAAATTATTCATCTTCGACGGCTTCTTTCAAAAAGTTCTTCAACTTATATCTTCTAACCACGCAGACGAAGTCGCGGGCAACAGCTAGTAATACATATATTTCGACTGATAAAAAGGCTGAGAGGAATAGTTCACGCGCACCACGTCTTGAGCATTGTTCATCGAATGACGGATGAGACTAATGTTTGTGTGACAAGCTGGTACATTTAGCCAGGAGTTCAAGATCAAGTGTTTAAGGCTTTTATTATTCTATCGTATTATTTGTACTTATTTAATTGCAAACAAAAAATGGCACATTTATGTGTATTTTATATATGCCAATGTGACTTAAATGTCTATGAAAGAATACCATAAAAAGGTACTTCTGAGGCATCTAATTTTAAACCTTCTCCTTTTACCCGTAATTATCAAAATATTCCTCCAAAGATCGTGTTAAGATAGCAAGTTTATTCACACAGATAATCTCGAACAAAAAAGGTTCTCACAGAGAATTAATCAAAATCCCAAACAAATTAGAACATTTCGTTAATTCCTTTCAAATACGAATTTATCTTGCGTGTCCATTATAATTGCTTTTCACGTGTCCAACTGCCCAAGTACCCGAAATTAATAAACACGCAATGTTTGTAAGGATGTAACTGTGAAAATGGATTAAATATTATGATGAAAAGATACCGTCACCTTTAAGGTTAATATAAATTAATCTTATGTTTATGATTTTATGATGTTTGAGCATTAGTTGTGTGCATGCATTGAGTAATTAGGTCATTTGAGTGATAATTGTGAAGCGATTTTTGAAACCGTTGCGGTTTCCTTTTAAATTTTATTTTTCGACTATCTTTCTCTCTACTTTCGACTCGGAAGGCGTGATTCAGGTCACCTGTGACGTTACCTATAAAACCTGGTCAAGTGCAAGTCAGACTCGGGGATAGAGGATTCGGTACAAATAAATCAAAATTATATAAAAGTTATCACAATCAATTTCCGTTGATAGACAAACGGACAGACATCGGTGCCTCAGAAATAGGTTTCCGGTATTTTCCTTTGAGTACGAAACCCTAGAAATATCCAAACTTTGGGATTTTCTTTCTAACACCTCGAGTTAATTCTTACAAAATCCATTTGCGAGCCGTAAATAATTTAGAGTAAAAGAGTTAAAAATACTGACTGTTTACTTTTGGCTTACTTTTCTGCTCCATATCCAAAACGTAAATATTTAAGCGTGACGTTATTACGAAACCCATGCTATTTGCACAAAATCGCGATCCCATATCAAACGAATAATGCTCAGAAGTAACAATAACTTGCAAAAGTTTTCATGCTTCACCTTTAACTCAACCGAACAAGATCCATTTTCGCTTGACATATGATATTAGAGATTTAGTTTTCTATGTAGTGTGGTTCGGATAAAAGACGTATACGATTTGTCGTATGACGAAGCCTTGTTAGTGTGACACGGGTGTGACGTCATCATCGTCTAAACTAACAAACATATTGGTGGGCATTCAAATTGTGCCCTTATTATAGAACTTTCGAGAACGACGGTTGTAGCACGGTTGCATATCAATTGCAAATGCAATAGGTAGATACCTAATACAAGAATTTTACTATCGTTACTATTGGAATAATTAATTATTTTAATGAAAATATGTTTGTGGAATAGGTTGATTTTGAATATTTGATTCATTTAAAGTCAATTTTAGTTTTTCAGTTATAACCGTTTTAATTGAATTTCTAATTTAACAATAGTTTGTAGAGGAGCTCAAGGCTCAGCCACAACTGCGCAAGTTGATCGATCACAGGTTAAGCTACACTTAATAAGTTCGGTACGTGGATGGGTGACCATCTCTGTCATAACAAGTTCCTCTGTGTTTCGGAAGGCACGTTAAATTGTAGGGCCCAGTTGTTATTAACACATCTGTGACAATCGTAACAGGTAGTCAGTGGCTAGAAAATCTGACTTCTACAGTACGGTGTTGCTGTTGCCTAGGTTAGTAGGTTGGGGAACTAGTAAATCACTGGTATTTAGCTGTTCAAGGTTATTTTAATTTGAAATTAATGTTTTAAAACCATTATTTACAGTACAACAAAGAACCAACCTTGTTGCTGTTATAACGAATTTCAAGACAAAAAGCTATTGTACAAGCAACTAGCTGCAATTGCTACTTACACTATAAGGCCAAACATAAGCTGTTACGATTCGTGAGGTTTTCGGCTAATGATATATCATGGTGTTTATAATAGGGTTGAGTAACAAGAGGATTTATCACAAAGGGTGTATGTTTGCGAGATTTATTTGGGAAATTATTAATGGTGACGTATCGCATCGAGGCCTCTTGTCATACAGACCCAGCTAATCTCAATAGAGATAGAGATATTTACAAGTTTAAACCCCGGGTTTGGTTGAGCTTGCTTAATTCTCGTTGAAGTTAAATGATTGTGTTAGGTATTTCTCTATGAAAATGTGTGGCAGATTTTATTAACTAGCTGTTGTCCGTAATCGAAAATCTCCCCATAGGATCATCAAATCGGCATGAAAACTATCCTAAGTGCTAATCCTGATTATAAACTATCTGTGTACCAATTATAGTCTAAATTCGTTCAGTGGTCTTAGCGTGAGAGAGGAACAAACATTCATACATCCACACATACAAACTTTTGCATTTATAGTAGGAATATTAAAATCATTTGTAGATGTCAAATCGATTGAATTATTGTGACTTATTAAAAAGAGCAATTTTTGCTCTAAACTTATGAGATTAAGGCCGAAAATCCTTTAACAATTTTTCACTCGTTACGTTTTGATTTGCTAGGAAATTACGTTTCGTTTTCAATCTATCAACCATTTTAATCCATAGGTAATCATCTGTTATTGTATTAAGGCTAATCCATGAAATGCTATTAATATTAAATAGTTATAAAATTTGAATTATGGTGTTTGGAAACGGATTGTAATATTGAATTATTAACGACTTTAATTTAAGGTTTGGTTAATTAATTGGTGGTTTAATTGTAGTTTCCGTATGATCAATGTTTCTGGATATAATGGTATGGTACATTAAAAATAGAACTCTTAAGTCTAGTAAAAGCGTAGCCCTGGAGTCACCAAAATGTATGTATATTATCAACATCATTTTAGTCTTAGCCCCTAACCTAACCTAACCTAACCTTACGATAATAGCTAGTGCTTTACGAAGAGCGACAGCCTATCTGATGTCTTCAACCCTGTAACTTGTACAACAAGATACCCTTAGTAAGATTATTTTCAGAATGTCTCAGTACTAACTGTACTCAACGACTGTCAAACAGGTGTAAATAAAAGCCAGGACACACTGTTTCACGTGCCTTTCGAAACACGTTGTGGCATAAATGGTTACCCATCTACGGCCCAACCGTATCGATCAACTTGTGTAGTTGAAGTTTACACATGACTCCTCTTTTGAATTTAGCAAAAGTAAAAAAGCACTCGTGTAAATAAACCTTCCGTGAAAAGTAAATTAAAACAAAGAATACAAAAAAAAACACTAACCCAAATTCTAAATCCAAAGAACAGGTACAGAATTATTTTATTCCTCGAGTTGTAATGAAGATTCAATTAGAACGAGATTCTTTATATACTCCGAAGCGTGAATGGACCGCGTTGAAAGGACGAGGCTCGTGTAAAAATAACGTAAAACATAAATAAAAAAACCCTACTAACAAACTTACAGATGCACTTGAAGTAACCAAGTAAGCGCCTTAACGTAATAAACCTAGAGTCGAATTTTGAAAATTTCGATATTTCCTCGTTCGGTTTTCGCTTGCAGATTTGTGAGGAAGGAGGGACTGGCACAAAGGCGTCCCAGTCCATATTCATGCAAGCTCGGATGAAAAAGTTGGTACAATACGAGTCGCGTCATTAGGGAACGAACGCTTGAGTGTGGCTAAGTGGCAAGTTACTGGGCCTGGCGGGTACTCCGCACTTTCGTGCTTTCGAGTTTCGACAAGGAATTTCGCATTCGAATTCTTAGAAACGTCATAATAATAATGGAAATTGTTTTTTGTTAACTGTGTTTCAGCTCTACAAAGTAGAGCAAACTGACATGATGGATGATGACTAGAGCTAGAAGCAATAGCAAGGATTCTTCCTGTATAAGGAAGGTTTGACCATTGATCACCACACTAGGCCACTGCGGGATGTCAGATTAAAAAAAATGTGTTTCAGATTGACTCCTGATATTTCCCTTCACCGTTTTTCAGTGGTCTCTTAGAATAATTAAGAGAGTACATATAACTTTTAAAAGGTCCTCGTGAAGTATTAAACACTTTAATCTTACATTTTTTATATAAAAACAACTAAAAAAAAAACATAATTATTTATTGTAGGTATTTCAGTTTACTCACGCGTATTTACCAGGATCGGCCGACTAGTTTCTGACCCAACCAAAATTCTTAATCATGAGCTAAGGCGGCGGCAGTCATCATATATTAATACAGAATTAAAAATCTATTTCCAAAGCATCTTTCCGAATGTTTTTCTTCTTCCTCAGAGTTATTTTCGCCGAGCACCTTCCTTGCAATGCGAGACCTAACAGGGGTACTGAGGACTCTTGAAGGTTCGTCTCGTTTTAAAAAGCCCTCGAACTCACCAAGGGCGCCGATCTTGCCTGTTTCGTTTGGTCTCGCACTTGATTCAAACGATTTTTGGATAGGGATGTGCTTCAATATCCCAGATATCCGATGAAGATTTTGGAAGATTTCTGTTTGAACATTCATTCGATTGTGCTTTGTTATTATTTTTGTATCCTTTATGGAAGGTGATCCTTAATATCAAACTTCAGCTCCATAGCTACTTATTTTATTTACAGACATATGTATATTCATTTGGAGTACCCTGTGCGGTGTTCTTATTCACAAGAATTGTGTATTTAATAAAATCGTAGCTACGTTTTAAACTACCGCGGACATGTACTATGTCGTATAAAAATGTTAGTTAGGAGTTGAACCTGTGACAGTATCTGAAAATTAATCTTCACCACATCACTACACTTATTTAAATTCAAAGAAACACCTTTACGAATATCGTTTGATGTGTTGTCAGAACAGTTTTTGATTTGCCGTTCTCAATATCAATATGCGTACAAATATGATTAAAAAATTGGAATGCTAAATTTGTTGAAGAAAGTATAAGAATCTAGTTATTTATTTAGAGAAGTCTTTATTGAATTAGATTCCTTACAAAAGCCGATATGTTTATGTTTCGCTAGAATATTATATTGATCTTATTGAGACACGCTTGAGTAAGTACTTGCAACCAGTTAAAAAAAATGAATGTTTCTTTTTTAAATTAAATTGAGTTTTTTTTTTCAATAAATCCAAGCAATTTGCCAAAGGATTCAAGTGGGTCTAGTAGAAGAAATTGCAAATTGTGAAGAACATAATTACCTTTCTTCAAGAGTGGAAAGTAGCGATGTTGCACCCAAATATCCCAACAGCTAAACAACTCGGAATGACGTCACGCCTGTCAGTGACGTCACGTGCCTGCCAGCGATATTATGACACGGGTTTTCAGCCAAATACTTATGAAGAACTATAAAGTTAGAAAACATGAACTATTGTATATTCAACCCTATTTTTAAAGCGTAAAGCTTATTTTCGTTTGACGCATGTCGCAGCACAAATTATATTCAAATAGGAAAAATCTAGGGTTGCCATCTGTGAAATGACTGAGGATATGAGTTTTGAAGCTTTAATATTTTAATTTAAATTCGCATGTTTTTTAGCTGGTGCAGATATTTTCATGTTGGAATTTTTAAACTTGATTAAACGTCAAAAAGTTATGTGCCTTTTTCAATTATGAATTCCAAATTGTACTTCTGGGCAAAGTGAAAATTTCAACAAAGAAACGCAGATAAACTCTTCACACGAGTACCGTAAGTAAATTGAAAGTGAGTGTCTGAACTTATTATGCTCATTGGTACTGTTAGTAACGAAGGCAGTTTCTAATTATTATTTTCTTGTAACAAATATTCAATGTCTCATGAAATTAAAATCCAAATGCCTGTTACGTAGCCCTACAAGAATCAGAAGTAGGTTGCCCTGACAGGTAGTATTTTCAGTTAATTAGTACGATTTGCAATTTTTTTAGCTTCCACTCAGAAAAAAAAACTACAGCGCTTTGCGAACGAGCGATGTTAAAAATTCGCGGCTTATTTACTTTAAAATTCAGTATATTTATGAGTTCCAACTGATTTTCTGAGTGAGTTTCACGTTTCATTAAAACTGCTTTTAACATTTGGGGTGTAATAAGGACCGAGAATGTTACCCTAGTATTTTGTGATATTTCCTGCTTGGGCTTATGCAAGTATTTTTGTATTAAATTCGAGTTCAATTCTGTTTAAACTGGGGCGAACTGAACTAGGTGTATCAATTGAACTGTGAATGTTGAAATGTAATTGGAGAACGTAGAATTTCTACTTCATGAACAAAACGAGGTAAAGGAACAGACATACGAGCCTCTATAAGTTTGTTAGGTTAGAGAGAATCGACTCGTTATGGAAGACTTCCAAAGTCTCGTGTACGAAGGTCTTTGCGTGTACTGAATTCGGTAGCGACAGAAATTAAAATTGCAACCACAAACATTTTATACCGTATCGCATAATGTTTTTTCTTACAAAATATACTCAAGCCAACTCACTCAACTCAGGTCCACACCCAGAAATGAGAATGTGTCATCTTCTAAATAAATCGAAACATGCATACCAGGTTTGTTAAGTGAAAAGTTTGATATGACTAACCTCTGAATATCTCTTTAACCGTCCTTAAGTACCTCCAAAACTACAGGAATAAACTCAACCAACATTTTTTAAATTCACGGAAAATAAATTTCCACTTATTGGGTGCATTTTTAAACCCACTAACGGTCGACTCCGTTAGTTATAACAAACTACACTTAGTATAAAATCTAAATGAGCTGAAAACTTGCGGAATATTAAAAAGTAAGTGAAGAATAGACCGTGGCTGCTCACAGCGGAGTTAAAGAACACTGTAGTGCCTTCACACAGCGTAGAGTTAGAAGCAATAGAAGTGGCAAAGGTAATGGAAAAATGTACGCAAGAACATAAATTTTAAATAAGGACGTGTTTTTCAGTAAAAACGCTTAATGTATCAATAGTGAATGGCTTTGGAATCGTATTGTACAAAAGACGAAGGAAACAAGAGACATCTATATGAGTCAACTACGCAGCAAAAGGCAAAACAATATGTAACGGATTCCTCAGGGAAAAGTACACAGATCGTTAAACATGAAGGGAGATTCGAATGTCGCAACGAATATCTCTATATCCACAACCTCCCTCAAAACTTTAAAGGGGAGTAGTTAAAAATTTTCTTTTTAAAAAAGCTGCTCCACCAACTCAAAAACCCTCTAATGGAGGCAACCATTAAGCATTCATCGATTCCTAATTTATCTTACTTCTTTAATTGTTCTTTCTTTCGAAATCGATAAGTTACACGAGAACTTTTTTATTCGATTACAATCGATTTGGGAACTCGGTAAATGTCGTAAGTCTTTTCGATAATAATACCGTAGAAAATTTTTCAAGTTAGATTATCGTATTGATGGTGCCTTAATGACTTTTCGGGGCGAAGTATATTTTTTAATGTTAAAAGGGTTCTGACTTGTTACAAATCTTTTTCAGAGTTTTAAAAAGCGTAATGAGTTTTTCTTTATGTTTTAAGTGATTTTATAGAGTCCGACCGTTATTGTTCTTTTGCCATTCTCGTCGGTTCTTTTAGATTCATAATGCTGTCGAATAAAAATTATGAAGTTGATTTTTTGAGTTACACAGACTTAATGTCTTTGAGTTGAAAGGTTTCAAATTTATTTTAGAACTAAAATAAATGACAGATATCGATTTCACCTAAACTTACAAAAGTTGACGAAACTCCGCCACCAAGATAATATCAAAGAAGTCAAAGGACTATCAGACCTCATTTCTAAAATCTTGAACCTCCACAAATCCGAAATAGTATAAAACAAAAAAAGACAAAATTTGACAGTGACAGCGTCCTAACGAAAAATACTAAAAATTATTTGTGATTTTTTTGTAAATACATGGTGGTGGTTTGTTAATGGTTAATGGAAGGCTATGGTTACCCATATCCCCCGCCGTTCCCGCCGATGCGACCCCCGGAGGCAGAGTACCCTGATCATGGAGATGGCTTTGGCGAGTATTATGGACTTGGTCCCCTGAATGAAGATCGCGAGAGAGGCAGGTAAGGAAGTCTCCTCAAAGAAATGTAGCTGATCTCCAGGTTTCTATTGATTTTGATTGGCACTACTTGCTTTTGATCAGTGAATCTGAAATTGCCAATGAAGAATGCACTTATTATTATAGCATAAAATATCATGAAAAAATTAGTCGAACGTTTAGTAAAATTATAATCATATTATCCCTTTTTCATATTCCGTCTGAGTGTGTATTGTGCGTGTAAATGTGATGCCAGTATCTTATTTCAAATATTTTTCATTTAAAGTTTAATTTGTATTTAAGGCGGAGCAGATCGAAACAACGAAAGCGCAAATCCCGGGATTCAAAACGATCACGGAGCGGTAGTTTGCGAGTGAGGTCTAGATCGCGGTCAAAATCTCGCACCAGGTCTCGATCAAAGTCACGGACACGATCTAGATTGAGATCCAGATCCAGATCCAGGACCAGGTCTAGGACTAGAAGTTGCAGTCGCAGTCGCAGAAGCAGTCAAAGTCACAGCGGTTCCGGAACACGACAACGAGAACTGAATTACAAAGAACCTGGATTTCTTGATGCATTCAGAGTTCTATATCTTTCGCGTAAGTCACTTTTCGAATTAACAGATCATTTAATAATATGTAGTATGTAGTAATATTTAAGACAGAAAGCATAAAAAGATCATTTAGTCATGGAGTACGATGAGAAGAAAAATGTATGTGATGAAGCAGATTTTTCAGATATATTTTTTTTAATCCATTCTTTCTTATTCGACTGTTAGTGTATGCACTTTTTGAGCAAAAATCAGTAGACAAGACGTTGATTTTAAATTCAAATACATCTATTGTAGCGAGTAAACACAAGAAGAATCCATCAAAATATTTAGCGACGAAAAAGCGTCACGATCGCATTCAAGAGATCTTGAAGAGCGATGGTCTTGGCTCTAAGAGGTGGATGTTCTATCCGAGAGTGAAGAACCAGAGTGAGCCAGCCATCGGTGGTACCGTCGCAGGGACCAGGGATAACGTTGATCAGAGAGTTAAGGTTGGAATTTTTATTACCAAAGTTGATAATTTTGATGATCCCTTTGTAAAATTCAAAAAATCCAGTGTGTAAATGTCTATTTGCTGGTCAACGGCTATGATAAGTTTTTTGTTAGACCAAAAACAGGCCTCTCAAATATACAAGTCAGATTAGAAGAAGTGTCAAAATTGCTATTGGCACTTTGCCTAATTACTTCGCTTTGTCTTATCTGCTTAAATCGTTAAATAGCGTAGTAGATTGCATACCTGAGGATTCTTTTTTCCTTGAAATGTCAGTTTTTAAATCACAAGGTAGGCGGATGACTGTTTGTTGTGGCGTTACTTGAGAGAAAGACTATTGTCTGGCAGAAGACCGCTTGAAGCTGATATGATAAATTGATGAAAAATTTAAAGAAGTTTTTTTCTCTATCAGGTCGATGCCGACTTCTTTAGGAAATACAAGAGAAGCAAGAAGATAGACAACGACGCTCCCATAGCGAAGCTCAAGCGGTGGGAACTGATATTTTATAAGAAGCTGGGCTTTATACAAGCCGTCTGACTTTGTTTTTTAGCACTTTTAGTTCAATATATTTAGTTTTTCGTTCATGATCTTGTTTTTTGTAGAATATTTGCGTAAAGAGACATAACAGAAATTAAATATGACAATTAGGTATCTTTGATATTGGGCAATTCTTAAATCTGAGTTTTCTACAAAATCTAACGCTCATCGAATCTCTATACATATATTTTTAAATGACAAGTCAAAATCACGTGTCTGCTATAGAACGATTTTAAGTTATACACATTAATAGAGAGTGTTAAATTGCCCAGTTGACTATGGGAATCTTCTGCATAGTGTAAATGAAAATTGAAAGACTAGGTACATTAAACTATAAATACAGGTAAAACACTTTCTTTTATCCTCTTTCATCGAAAGTTGCGCTGGTATTAGGAAATAACTTCTTACGCACACCATCCTTTGAAGTGAGTCACGGTGTATGACCTCAACCCTATTGAACGTCAGCATATGCTGAATATTTCATACAAAATCTACAAATCTACGCCAAGAGCCAGCGTTCGGCCGTTTTTTCCTGTGGCACGTCAATTTTCCGCGCGATAACTCCTCGATTCGGTACCTAATTTAAAACTTTCGCTGTGTTTTAGACGAGCCATTAGTTCCCCCACTCAGATTGTATCCACTCGGATTATGGGGAAATTTATGGTCCCCTGCGAATGTTAGCTGTGTGAGGAATCAATGGTTTTCTTTTACTTTGCTACAACTATTCGAGTCTTGAACTTTTGGGACAAGCTCCATTGAACTTGCGACGAAAATTGTGAATTACTGTTCACCTTTCTCTTAATAGAATCGAGTTTCAAATATATGAACATACATGACGTGGTCTTAAAAATGAATTATGAACTAGGAAAAATTTTAATGACGAAAAAAAATCACCACCCACTTACTAAACACCTATAGTCAACACAACAATCATTACTTTCAATTAAAAACAAAATGGAGTCGTCAACACGAATAAACGACCATAATTACAGTTAAAATTATAACTAGGAAACGTCAACACTCCCCAATATAAATGTTTATGGAGGAAATGTAAAAAGTTCGCGTGACGGAAGTGTATTGAAAGTTTATTGTGAATTGAGCGGAATGGGCGCATGAACGGAAACTACGTTTTTTATAGTAGGGTCAGGTAAGCCTATTAATTTCGAAATACTGACAACATAATTTGAATCGATTAATTAACGTGTATAATGACCTTTTTATTTTTAAATAGCGACCATTAGCCATGCCTTGGTCTCGTGTTTTATTTGACTTTGTGTGATCATTTATTTGTTCATTCATTCATTCATTTATTGTTTTGTTCTAGTGTCAGCTTTTGCTTGTTTTGATTTTGACAAAAAATTACTTTTACGTCGATCTAATGTAACGGTAAACTAATTTTTCTCAGATCAGAAAAAGCAGAGACCGAAATTTACCCTTGTAAGTAAAGTTTAAGATACCGAAGCTAGGGGCGAAATATTTAATGTTATACAGCACATGTATCAGTACGTCTCTGGAGAAAACAGCTGCAAATCATGTAAATAGTAAACCTACCCACAATATTACGACGATAGAATATCAATTGACAATCGGTTCCAATTCTAAAAATTTGAAACAAATTTTCTTTATTTTTAAAGGCGGTCCCTTGAGGAGGTTTTCCACAAAGTGTACAGTCACCCCTTTGGATTGCGGATGGTTAAAAACCTAAGGCCCACTTTAAAGTTTTGAGACCCCTAAGTGTTTTGTAGTAGGTTGATTTTCCTTAAAATATTGGAATGTTAGTTGTATATCATAAAATATAAAGCATAACCCTAGCTTTTTCCGAAGCTTTAGGCTTTTACGAACTTGGAATAAGTGTTGTGAAGCATTTAGTTTTTGTTTCTGCTACCCAGGAATTCATATAGATAGATACCTAGAAATCGAATCAACTACGAACAGAAAAAAAGACCCATTAATCCATTAACATTCGATATTTGGCGGACCCAAACAAAAATTGACTGCCAAGAAATCAAGTACTTTGCATGCATATAAGCACATAGGTATCAGGGCGGTCACCACCACATTGAAAAGTATTTTTTTTGCAGTACTTGCAGTTGTAGGAAAGAGATGCCGCTCTACGCCATGTAATACGTTGTCTCGCTCCCACATTGGCGAGGGTCTTGCTGTAGGAGCTGGTGGTAGTCACCCTGGTATGTACTCGTTATAATTTTAATTCATTCCCCCTCGTTTACTCGAGGGACGGCAGGGAGGTCTCGTTTTTATATTTGCATTCAACTCACTCCCGACTTGCTTTAGAGTAATTGCGTGCATTTTATTTTGATATAAATGTGGAGTCCTTGAGCACAATTATCTAATGCTGATGGTATTACAATTTTGTTTTTTTTTTATTTAGTAATGGACTTTTTTTCTTATTTCGTAAATTGGGGTAGAAATGCTGGGGAGCAGCAGTTTTGGAAATTAAAGATGGGAGGTCGATGCAAATAAAATGGGAGTGGTTCTACATCTCCATGAATTGAATGAAAAATGGGAAAAAGTATTAACAGTCAATGCGAAATTAATATTGGAAGCACAAAAAGCCAACGACACGCGGTATTCCCAGGCGGTCACCCATCCAAGTACTAACCGCGCCCGATGTTGCTTAACTTCGGTGATCGGACGAGAACCGGTGTTTTCAACATGGTATGGACGTTGGCGATTGCGATGATAAAATTATAGAAGAGATAATTCGTTCGGCAGCTAACTTGGCTACTTTCCAAAGATAATTTCGTAAATGTCTTAAAATTAAAATGGGCTACTATTTTCGCTCATGACGAGAGACGCTTATTCTCCTCTGAAAATTAAGAAATTTTATCTTTGTTTTGACGGAGTTTTCGCAAATATTCAAGTCATCCACAAAGACAGCCAGATTCGGGACACGCTTTCATGGATCATAAAGTGCCGATCCTATGGGGGGATCGAACCCGCGACGCCGTGGCGATCTCAACCACTCGGCTATGCGTGCATTCGAAATTACTCATAAGATGCAATTATTCGGAAGAACAGTACAGCACTTTCGAAGCGCTTCTGGTGTGCGGTTGGTTTTAATCAAATACAACTATGTGCGAAGGTATTCTACCTGTACCTACATGGACGAGTTCGACTCGCGACTTCACCGCTACTTCAGCTCATGATTAAGGACTCCGGTCGCATCCGAAACTAGTCCGCTTATCCCGATTAACATGCGAGAGTAAGCCTCTAGTAAGATAATCATCAAGAGTCGTGGTGGCCTTGCGGTTCTACGCAAGGAAGTGCTTTTTTCAAAGTTCTATGTACTTTCCTAATTAATCTAAGATACCTGTGAAAAATGGTGAAGGAAAACATCGCGAGGAAACCGGAATTCCAGATATTGGAATCTGAAATCGCCATCCCGCAGTGAGCTAGCGTTGTGATCAATGCTCAAACCTTCCCTATACGAGAAGTTAGTCTGTGCCCAGGATTCAGACGTATATAATGTGCTGGTATAACTATAAGATGTAAATATATGTCAGTATAGTATGTAGCATTCTCCAACAATAAGCCATCGAAACAAAACATACCTAATTTAATTCAAAACCCATTCAACATTCGTTTCATTAATTTTCTAACAAATCCTCCACCTACACCATTAGGTCGCAGAGATGGCTCGAAAAAAAGAAGTATTAACCCGTATTGAAATCAATTACGATAAAGATTTAAAGCTAACATCTGGAACGTTGCAAAATGCCGCTTGATTTTACCGAATTAATGCCGCCCGACACTAGAGCCCCCGTTGTGAGCTTGGATTGCAAAATGTTGGATAAGAAAGGTCCTTCTTATTTTTTATAGGTACGTATTAAGGTTGCTTTTTTTAAATTGGCTGTTGTAAACTTGTTTTTTAATTCTTTTCACATATTTTGTTAGTGGCATAAAAAGTTAAATACTGTTGTAGGTCCGTTTTGTGATTGTTTACCATTCAAAAATTTTACTTATGCAGTTTTTGTTAACTCTGAGTTACTTATTTTTTGTTACTCTAGTCGTAACTTTAAGCTTAATGCGATCTTAAATTTTTGCTTTACTATTGTCAACGTCCATACCATGTTGAAAACACCGGTTCTCGTCCGATCACCGAAGATAAGTAACATCGGGCGCGGTTAGTACTTGGATGGGTGACCGCCTGGGAATACCGCGTGCCGTTGACTTTTTGGCCCTGTTGTTATATTTTGCTATTTTAATTGTCAATTTTACCAATCATGTTATGTCCGGCCTGCCGTAATGATGGTTGATTTAGGATCCCTAAATTCCATTCCAGTATTTTGCATTCTTAGCGTGTGACCCTCCGAATGCTGCAAATAAAAACATTAGATATTTACACTTGATCAGTTTTGCGCCCTTTCGCCTAATGCATTTAGTTTAATGACCCTAAAAATCGTTAAAAAGGTCCCCGGGCCAGACACAAAGTGACAAAGTGATGTGTTTGTTCTAATTTAAATTTCTCGAAGTTATATTTATCGCTAACGTGTTGGGTATAAATCGATATTCGGAGATCGGTAAAATATTTTGACCTAAAATGTGGATAAAAAAAAAAAACTTATTGTAATCAATATAATATGTATAAAACGAAATACGAAAAGTTAAAAAGGCTGTTTTTTCAAATTTATTTTATTTCCAAATTGTTATAGAGACAGCAAAAAGTTAAAAAGGTGAATGTCAAAAACATATACGTTACGTAAAAGCTCTATAGGCGCCTGTCAATATTCTAATAGCAAAACACGTCTAAAACTTTTTGCTCAACGTTATCAACAGGTATAAAAGGGGAAACGTCGTCGTTCAAAAGATGTTTTTACTCAAACTAGGCATATAGAAGCCGGTATCACGATCAAAGATATTCGTTTCGTTTGAAACAATACGAAATTAGATAATGTGGGGTATGCGCGCGGCCTTTTGTGCTCCTTTTTGAGTTATGATTACAAATATAGATACTGGATATGACCAAAAATAATTGAAATTTAGTTTATACATTCTTACCTCAAAATCTGTCGTTTTACTTTTTTGAAAAAAAAAGTATTTTACCTACCAAACCAATGCCCATTTTCACCTCAGTTGTCGCATAGCATTTGGTGAAAATGTTACACAAATAACTAAATCTAGAAGCATCTATAGTTTCAAATCGTCCAGACTAACTGTAACTTCCTCAAATTGTTCGTCAAACTCAAGTACAATTAGTCGAGCCGTTTCCATCCACGTGATATCTTCATGTCTGGCCGCTATTCCCTCAGGTAATTCGGATGCAGGGAAGAGGAAGAAGTTTTGCATGCTAGGGGAACTATTCCAAATGTTGTGTACGCCACTTGTATACCATAATAGCCACCTTGAGGCAAAATGGAATGAGTAATCCTTATAGGATCGAGGGGTGGAAAGGAATGCTCGAATTAAAGATTTACGCAAATTATATCGGTTAGGGTCGGATTCCGATTCAAGCCTTTGTCTTTGTGTTTTAATTAACCGTTTTATTTATGGTTTGTTTGATGATATTGTTTTGTACGGGGTTAATTATGGTTGTTTTGGTACGAAGTTGTTTGCTTAAGGATAGGGCGTTGGATTGGACAGGGTTTTAAAAATTGTATAAAACAATATGTACATATATTTGTCCGTATAATCAACAGATTACCGTAAAGTTTGTGATTTGGAGTGTGAAGAACACGAGAAGAATAAACGCATTCATTGCTAAGCCTAAGAGCAGTTCCATATGTGTACATAGGACTCTTTTTTATCAATTGTTGCTAAGTTGGAGATCGATGGACATTCATAAATACACTACCTACTAAAGGTAAGACTAAAAATATTATAGTAACATCATTCTTCAGCTGTCCCTTACCAAGCTGCATAAAAGACATTCCAAACTGGCGACCACATACTTTGCTCCCCCTCCTAACACCAGAAGGACCTTCAAATATGTCGGCATACATTAACAATTTTAATTTGAAATGCCGCAGACTATCAAAACGGTTCCCTACCCCATTTATCATCACCCAAAAACTCCGTATTATGTTGGATCACAACAATTTCAACCAATTTACTGTACCCATATCCTGGGGAGGGGAGTTGCATATTAAGATACCTTCGTTTATTTATGGGAATTTAAGGAGAATCATCCATCATAAATGCTGATAAGTTTGTGGAATTATTGTATAGTGCTCGATTTGTTGTTTCTTGGTTTTATGGCAGATTAGTCTCAATGAAAAACATCATCAAAGATATATAGTGTCCGCAAAAAACACTGATATTTTAATTCCTTCTGCATTATAATTTATTATCTACGGTTCGGACCGGAGTGGTTGGCGCTCTTTGGGGGAGGCCTACGTTCAGCAGTGGACGGCAATAGGCTAAGATGATGATGATGATCTACGTTTTAATAAAAATTAAAGTATGCTGTGAACCATTTTCCCGAACAGTGATTTCTCTGTGAAAGTTTTTAGTCTGCTATCAATAAAGGAGTTTCCAAATATAAATGTAACTTTACCGTTCCATTTTTAAAGAAAATATATCACCCTTGCCCCCACATTTCTCAGAAACCTAGGTCTACGAACCTTAGTGCCAAAATAATATAAAAGGGACATATCTGGCGTACTCCATCAAACTGTCTACGAAAAAGATCTTCCATATTGGATTATATGGATAAAAAATCTATTTGTAAGCTCCCCAATTGGTAGAGGTCCTTAAAGTGTCCAGTGCAACTTATAGGGGCAATTCACGGCAGATAGCTCAATGTCAAAAGGGGGAGCAGAGCCGTACTTGTACAGTGTAGAAAAAGTTGGACAATTTATTGTGAGTTGAGATGCTATCAATTGTGACGTCATGAGAGGAAGGGAGGATGAGTAGAGTATTAATTGTAGGTGTTGGTTGTTTCTGAGTTATGTTTGTAACTTGTAATTATGTAGTTTGTAGTTATAAATTTGCGTGGTCTCATCAATATGACAGGCATGGACAAAAAAACCGTCAAAGATCCCAAGAAGGTTTTTCTTTCTGTTCTTGCCTAATAATTAATGTCATTTAAATTCGTATTAATTCGTGTGCTTGACAAAGGCAATATATAGTTATTTTTTTATTTTTCCTTAGTACCTCTGCTTTTACAAATTTTAACAGCAAAACTATTATAAAATTGCCAGTTTTCCATATTTCTCAACCAGTTTTTCTTCGAAGTTTTCTGTAGAAGTCAACTCGGAAGAGTTTTGTTAAATAAAACAAAATGTAAAATTAAATCAGTCACAGCTTGAGATCTTAAGGAAATTTAAATGTCAGATTAAGGATTTGCTTGTACAAAATGAAATACTACAAGACTTCGAGTGTATTAATTAACATACATTTTAAACCAATGTAATTTATATTGAGTTGGTATCCAAAACAAATTATATATCTTTCCAAACAGAAGACCTTATATAAAAATTTGGAATTTTCAAATAGTCGTTGCAAAAAGTCAACGGCACGCGGTATTCCCAGGCGGTCACCCATCCAAGTACTAACCGCGCCCGATGTTGCTTAACTTCGGTGATCAGACGAGAACCGGTGTTTTCAACATGGTATGGACGTTGACGAGCATTGTCCAAAAAATAAGGATTGCCTTAAGAGAAAAAAAAAACGTGAATTGTAGATACACGTGTGTGTTAGCGTTAGGTTCTAGTATTATTACTAATAATTATTCTTTTAATATTGTGGGACGAAAATTTATTATTTATGATGTGTAGCTATAAAATCTTGGAACGCTATACATGAGACTACCTATTCGTATCAAAAAATTCTTTAAAACACATTCAATAATAACTAAAAAAACTTACCCAAAAATAATTGACGTCCTGTGATCCACACGAGTCCGTCCCACTCTCAATAAGGGGCTTATCATCGGGCAGTTTTGAGTAAACCATCAATAAAAAGTCCCCTTTCGTGAGTGAATCGGAACAGTATAATTCCATCATTTGGAACGAATCAATCTGCTGTCCGATTATCTTGTAGAAAACCTTTCAATTGTTAACAAATGTATCATTTAATGAATAAATTGTTTGATTTATTAACTGATAAATTTAATTGGAATGTCTTTCGTTTTAGTGTTTTGTTTTCGTCGTTGGATTAATGGAGAGAAGGATTAGACAAATGTTCTTTGATTTTTGTACTTTCTTTTTTTATACATTTACAAATTTATTATTGTTTGTACACAACTTTTATCAAGTTTGATATGATTCATATGCTTACTTAAAAGGAGGTCTCTACGTAAGACTGACTGTAAAATTTGATGCTTAAAGAATCAACATATTTTTTTAGTCAAGAATAAAAAACAATTTCGATTGAAAGGGTGTTGCAATTTAAGTACCACAAACGTTCACGCGTTTCAAATCTTATAAGTTGAATTTTATCCACATCCTGATTTCCGCTTGAGTTGAAATGTTGACAACATAATCTTAATTGCTTAAAAATGCAATATTATGATACGTCATATAGATGATCTGATGCTGGAGCTGGAAGGAGGCGGCCATATAAATGAGCTCTGTTAATAACAACACCCAGTTAAGATTTTGAATTGTCTTTTCGAAAACTTTAATTTCAAAGAAAAAAGGAATCTAGCTCTAGATATGCTTTTTCATATAGAAGCTTAGTCAAATTAGCACCAAAAAATTCACTTCAATTTAAACTCTTCATTAAAAATGTCTGTCTTCTTTAGCTATCGAATACCGTCTCATCACAAGCGTACTCTATTTTCCATATACCATGAACACTTCTCACGTGCTGTCCCAATACAACACAAACATATCCACAATTCACAAGCATATTGATTATTGATATCGCTACATGTTACAGCCAAAACAAAATTCCCCTGGCAAGACAAACAAAACGGATGCATGACTACAAGTTGCATACACCGCTCCCAGGAGACCACATAAAGAGCTACCCTTCGCAAGAAATTCGGGGGAAATTTCCTCACTGTACCAACTTACCCGATCCTCCCCTCACAAATTTAACCTGTCATGTCTTATGAACCTTATGTGTGTACGGATAAGGTCTATTTTACAATGTTTTGTTTTAATTGTATGTTTGTTTTGGATACATGTTCGGTACGTCACAATAGGGGTAAGTAATTTAATTGATGACGTGTTCGATTTAGGGAAATGGATGGTGCGTTGTAAAATAAAAAAAAAAGTCCCCTATTTTGCTGACGTTCTTTTAAGTAGCGCTCACAGTAGCGTGAGCAAAAAAGTCTACTTTTATAAACAAAAAATCACTTAACTGTCTTAAAAGAAAATGTGCGGTACATCATCATGTGAAGGAAATTAAAAAAATAAGAAGTCAACGGCACGCGGTATTCCCAGACGGTCACCCATCCAAGTACTAACCGCGCCCGATGTTGTTTAACTTCGCTGATCGGACGAGAACCGGTGGTTTCAGCATGGTATTGACGTTGACGATTTGCTTATTAAAATAATTGTAAATGCTCAATTATTTTAATAACCAAATCGTCAACGTCTGCGAGAATGTCTTAGAAGATGTCCATTGCAAGGCTCAAGTCACTGCTAGCTCTATAATATGCTTTGTCGTGTAAATATTCTTGTCTTATTACGGACCTTCATTATCTACTGTATTGTGGTAGTCTCATGTACACTTAAATCTATGGTTGTCTGAGCGCTCATACATACAATACAGGCAATACAGCTATGCAGCTCTACAAGAAAAAAATATACTTCGAAAAACACAATGAGCTCCGAACGATTTTTTATAAAACACCTATACTTTCCGAAATAGTACTGACCCTTTATAGACCAAGCCCTGTTTGAAGGGTGACGAATAACCAAAAATACCTAATTAGAAAAAAAAAACAATTGCCGCACGCACAGCAACACGCAGCGAACACAGTGTTACAAAGTGTTACAATTGGAAAGCATTGTGTGCAATAAAGTCGTTCTATTTATCGTTCCCTAGGGCATGCGTGATGCGCCCCTCACGTGTACTGGTGTAAGAACACGCAACTGTTTTACAACCTCTGGTAACTTGCTATGACTCATTGGGAATTTTAAACAGCTGGAATTTTTACTTACTTTGAACTTATTCGACTGGATGGATAGCCGGTAGAGTTTAGTAAAGCAAATCCATTGTGAGCGACGTGTGTCCTTAATAGCCTGTTATGAATCTGAGTTTATTTGCTCATTCTAATTGAATGTTTAGTATTTGAGAGGTATGCATAAAAAATGGCGAGTCAATGTAAATTGAAGTAGTGCAGAATTAGTTATATTAACTTTAAGAGTAATTCTTTGATGAGTTAGGGTCTGCACTAATTCTATAATCAAAATATTTTATATATTTACTCTTGTCTTTCTAACCGCTTTCTTCATTCAACAAAAACAGGTGATACCGTTTCGTATTCCTATCCCAGGAAAATACTCAAAATACAATGCATCAATATATAATACTCTCATGTATTGAACCAATAATCAATCACAAAGGCACCATAACTGCTGCATAGAAAATTAAGGTCACGGCATGTTCCCTTCGCGGAAACCTCACGTCAATCCCCATAGTCGGACATTACCACAATAAATCATACTGAACAAATATCAGAACAACGATAAAAACCGATGAAATTCACAAATTTCGGGGCAACATGTCATCCGTCACGGTCGACCCGACCCGTTAGCTTTCGCATTATAAAGGGTTAAAAATCACTTCGCATAAATCTGCGCTATCTGTCTAAATGACCCGCGGTTGTATTCTGCGGGTTGGGTCATAGTACAGAGAACTTAGAAGGTACACTATGTTAAACTATTCGATTAAAGAAACCCTTCCTTAACAAACAATTTCGAGACTAACGTAAGACAGACAAGACATCCTGAGCCAAATAAGTCAATAAAGGCGCGCGACAGGGTGCGACTTGTAAGACAAGTAAGTATTTGTGTGTTTCACACGAGCTTGATCTTTATGCATATGATTTTAATATCTGTAAAATAACCCGCAAAACGAAAATTTTATTTTGTAGTACGTAACTTGTTTTTTTAAAGATCACTGCTAAGAAAATCGGCTTTTTTCATTATTTATCTATTTCATTTATCTTCATTCAGTCATAATAATAATTAGTAATGGTCCTTCTGTACCAACTTTTCAATGGTAGAACGTAATCTCAACTGTCAAATGTAGTTTTTCATCACCGGCTAATAGATGGCGGTGTTTACAATTCAGTTGTTCAGAGTTTCGGTGTTTAATCTCATTTGACAGGCGATAGACGGTGGGCTTTCGGTTTCCTGACAGATTCGTAGTATTCCACAATGTTTACAGTTACTAGAAATCTATTTTGGTTTCATCCAGAAAGTGATGGTAGGGAGTATGATCTGATTTCTGTTTTGCTTACATTGGCATAATGCTTGAACATTTTCAAAGGCAATGGCAATGGTCGATTGTTATGACCCTTGGACTGCCGACTCAAAGTTTAGGATTCCTGCACCTATGACTTTTTGAATTCACGTACGTATTACAAAGCTATCATCACTTACGATGAGAAAACCGGCACAACAGTTTTTTTCAGTTCCAGTGTGCATGTCGTCGGAAGCCTACAGACGGCCTAAATTCTGACACCAAATTATTTATTTACCAGAACCTTATGACTGTAAAAAAGTCCTCTTACTCTTGAAGACATAAATACAATAAATTGCAAATTTTTTATTCAAGAAACATTTTCGTCCGAAATGCAATCAAGACAGACAAAACGAGGATCCGCTAGTTTTCCTCCTATTCAAAGTGTCATGACTGAAAGTCGACTTTTGCCCGGGAAATGAAAAACTAATCCTCATTTGCATCTATTAAGAATTCATTTAAAATCACAATGTTACTGTCTCTAGTCACAAAGATCTTTTTGAAACAAATCGACCGTCTGTACGGAAGTCGGCGGCTTTAATTTCCGACTTCGACTGTTTTTTTTTTATCTTGCTGCCGTAAAGAGATTAGACTTTTGTTGCGACTTGTTGAGATCTAAAGGGAATTGATGAATTGAAAATCCTTCTGAAATGCAATTTAAGTTGCCAATGATGTAGCAATTGGATTTCTTTAATGAATTGTGTTGTTTTTGTTTTTATTTCTCGGATTGTATAAAGGTTCGGTGTCAACTATTTGAACAATGTGAGCAAATCTGTGAGATAATAATCTTATAATTATTCAATGTATTCATTGGAATCACTAACCAAAAGAATTAATATCTCAGGCCGACCGAGGTATAAAACTGGAATGAAGTTACCTAAAACAATTTTTTTAACAGTTCCAGATACATAGAAAACCTCAATATGACAATCTTTATATTTATATATATCTTATTTATACTATCTTTTTTGACAAGCCTGTCTTTCTTAAAGGGCATACAGTTCCTTGAGAACACCGCCGAATTTTGGCAAAAAATCTTATGAAACCAATTCTTTAAGACAATTAAAATCAAGTCATTTCAACAATACTATTCTCTTATATAAAAAAACTTGATAGTTAAAACAATCAGAAGTCGAGCCATTAAATCGCCCACTTCTCTAGACCTCCATAAAACCCACAATTTCCTCACTTTTCGTACTAAAAGGGGATAGGGAAGGGTCTTGTTACATCGGTACTTTGGGAAGAACTTTCGTCGCTCGAAGCCATCAAGATAATTGATTAATTAAAGCGCTGCAGCGTCCTCTAGTGGTTTTATTTTGTAGTAAAATGGCTTTTTTATGTCCTAGACTCCTAGATCGGTTAGTGAGCTTGGAATTTACTCGAGAATTGGCTGGTTCTATGGTAACTTGACATTCAGAATTTTTGGAAAATAAATGAAATTGAAATAAATGTTTTCATTTGCTAAGTGTTTTTCTTCAGGCGCAGTCTGTTTAGACTGGGTGTGTGCTAGTCGTAGAAGAGAGGAATAAAATATGAAATCTTCAATAGTTTTCTCAGAAACCTATGAATTGATTAACAGTATACGAATTATCTTAAATTATATAATCTTATTTTTTTCTTCCCAATAAAGGTTTCTTTCCACGAGGAATTTGGAATATATTTATAATCCAAATTATAATTGAATCACTTATCTTTTACACTTGACCATCTTATGATAATATTATTCAACACGTTTGAGTTACAAATTGTAATGATAGATAATTTGCTAAACGTACCTGGCAACACAGCCCTACACAGATACTATCTATAAATCTTTGGACACAGTTAGTTAGTCGAATGTTCATTAAGTGAGGTATTCCCATTTGATTTGCACCATCACGTAATTTACCGATTCATGTGTCAACCACCGTACCATAGCAAAACCATAAAATTTTTGCCATGTCATTGGTTATTCCTAATTTTAGTTCAATTTTGGTCCAAGTTATGAAAGTACATTTTAATTGGGATCTGGAAAAATAGCCAAAATATTTTAATGTTGAATGAATGACATAAGCAAGGCTATATAAAGAAAAGGCTGACCCACACTGACCCGCACACACATGATTTTTGATTCTGAAATGTCCAGCCTAAAATAAAAATAAAACTACATATACTGTTTTTAGGCAAATTAAATATGACAGGCTTGCACATTCTCTTCTATAAAATTCCTGAAACAAATGAAATTAAAGTAGATACTAATACTAATACATCTTCAATATTTCTCCGAAAAAACTGCTACCAAACATTTTCTTTCTAGTTCTTATTTTAAAATTGTCGCCGAACCCGCTGTCACTCGCATCTTCGGCGGCGTCTAACCGTCCTCACACCGTCCATAACTCAGTGTTCCAAACGATTAAGCGAACTCAAATGTAGTGAGAGAGGGTTAATGAAGTACGTGCGATAGCCTGAATGGTACCAGCAGAACGGCTTGATTGACCTATCAAACTTACAGCTGATAAGTAGTGGTTATGTGGGTTTAGATAAACATATATCTAACTAATCAAAAGACCGGTCATGTTTAAAATGATGTATGTTTATACCGTGTTAAAAAGCAGTGATTTTTAGGTTATTATAAAAAAGTGCATCAGCTGATCTAAAAGTCACCTAGTTAGGTGCTACTTTTCAGTCAGTATCTACCTTTCCAGTTTGAAAGTAGCTTTTAGTCAAAAAAATACAAACTACATATTGGATTGTTATTACCTATACCAGAAGAGTTTTTTGCTTAGCATTCGGGTAATCATAGGCTGACATTATGCAACAAAATTTCGCTTAAAAAGGCAATGCCATAATTAGGTCAGCAATCTGCAAACCTACCTGCTAATTACCTATCCATTCAAAAACACAACAAAACCGATAATAATGAAACAATTAAAACTCTCATAATCCGCTGTATCGAATTAAAATCGCAAATGTAAGCGCGATGTCAATTAAAACAAAAACAGTGCGCGACATCGTTTATTCGCCGAAAGCCGACTGGCGACGGCCGAAAGCTGACGATCCGATTAGCGCGTCCAATAAACAAAGAGCACGGGCCGTTATTAATTTTCGATTGGTGCAGACGTCGCAAGCGTTCCACGATTTAAATTTGAATTGGGAATTCGGATTATGATTGTTTGGAATCAGAGGTGTGGAGATTATCTCAACGGTTTGTGAAACACAATAGGTTATGTTCAAACCTATTATTTGGTGTTCGACCGCTGTTCTGTTTTCAAATAGGTTTTACTCGTTAAACTATTTGGGAAGTTTCGATGTTAGTTTGAGGTTGTGCTAGTTACTGGGTTTATGTTCGGGGTTATTTGAAAGTCATATATAAAATTCAAAATATACCTTAGGTATGCAATGTTTTTTTAGCGAATGTACAAAAATATCAGGACGCTAGAAAAATTTCCTGAATGGACTTTTGTATTGTGACATCATTTGCTCCTTTTTCTTCTCAGACACGTATCGCTTACTTCGCATTCACTTCTACTTGCGCTGATCTTTACAAATACACTTCAATATTTTTAAATGTTAGAAATGTTATTTGAAAATACGAGCACTGAGAATTAGACTTGCAAAATGAAAACCCGTGAAAAGCAGAAAACAAAAACTAACTTTTTAATATCACATCATCCATCACATAAAACTACTTCAACAAACAACACAGTACAACCGACCACAAAAGTCACAAACAAAAACAACAAGTACAATCGCAAACCGCGATATTTTATCAAAACAACGTAACGTCGGTCCCTAAAGACGGGAATGCAAGCAATATGATTCGCTTTATCTAACGAACGCCTGAGGCCACTGCTATAATTAAATAATGTGACAGAACACAACACGCCTCAGGAAAAGAGAAGATTAGAAAAAGGTTTTATATGTGAGAAGATCACGGAACAGATAAGTGAAAGGAAATGCCAGTCTATCTGCTCCCGTCTCTTGAAGGTGTAAAGTTTGAAGCAGATTGAAATGGATTGCAAGTTTGAACTATCCCCAAAACAGAAAGCAGCAGCAGCAGCAAGCAAGTTATCTTTGTACATTTTTGTTATTGAGATAAGTAAAAGCAAAAATATATGTGTCATATTTTTTAATTATCCATCTAACGTACTTAAAATAACTTTACTTTTTAGACCCAGTCATCAACCCTATTTTAAGTATTTTACGTATATTTCAGGTAAATAAAAAACGAGCACTAGACAGAGAGTAAGCGACGCTGGTCACGACAGTGTGGAGCACTTCCTTCTACTTGTCTGTTCAATGAATAAGAGCGATGCATTCTTTCTTAAAATGTGTAAATGGTTTTCTTAATTAAAGTGCCTGTAATGTTGACTTCCATGTTGGTGTGTTTTTAATTACATTTCAGTTATGCGTTTGATTTATTTTTCTTTGGAATTGTATTTCAAAATTCCGTTGAAAAGTTTATTCTTCAACTAGAACTTAAACTGTAGTGTTTAATCATTAAATTTGGATACAAAAAAGCGATTGAAAACCACAGTTAAACGCCTATTCTCCTCCATTCTCTGTATATTTTGTGAAACATGATTTTTCTATAAAAAATATCGCGAATATTTAATAAATTGTATCCGCGAAATAGAGAGCGTATTTTTGTGTTTGCTAGCTTTTAGGTCTGTTGGACCGTTTAAACACATAAAACAGGTCAGCGAATCTAAATAATTTCCAATGTTCGCCAAATATTTTAACTACGATCAATAAATGTATTGTGATGATGAAATTGAGCAAATATTTGGGTAACTTTTATTTTTTTTAGAAAAAAATTCAAATACTTTTAATACTGGTAATAAAACAGGACCCCTATCCTGTATACATTGTATTCATTATATTACAAAAATAAATATAAAAACGCTTCCAAATTGTAGATACATACCACTTTCATAATACCAGCCTAAATTATTGGAATTGAGGTCTCCTCACGATGTTTTTCTTCTTTCACCCGTGGTGTCTTGGAATAATAAAGAAAGTAAAATAATCTATACTAATATATGAAGCGGAAGAGTTTGTTTGTTTGTTTGAACGCGCTAATCTCAGAAACTACTGGTCCAAATTGAAAAATCCTTTTTGTGTCGAATAGACCATTCATCGAGGAAGGCTTTAGGTTATAAACCATCACGCTGCGACTAATAGGAGCGAAGATACAACGGAAAATATGAAAAAAAAACAGGGCAGGTATTAATCATAACTTACTTATATCTTCTACCCAAGGGGACGAAGTCGCGGGCAACAGCTAGTTTTGAAATAAATCACCTTTCTGCTTGCCTGCGTTAAGATCGAACCTACACCTCTTTCATACAAATCCATACATGAAACCGTAAGGTCACTACGTATAACCATTAGTTTAAGTTTCCTACAATGAGAGTTAAGTCGGGACACTAATCCAAATAGTTAAACTTTGAAGTTAATTTATGTTTATACGACAGTATAAAAGGCAGGTTATCTACAATATCCTGCTTTATTCCTGCATTTGGACTGTATAATACGACTTGAGAGAACTTGTAAATTAATTAAATAACAACATTGTTGATTTCAGATATTGTTACTTTGTAAATTATTTGGTTTGACTTTGTAATGTCATTAATGGGAATACTGCAACTTTGCAAGTTACGTTCATATAATAGAGGCTTCTTTAAAAGATTATTTATCTCAAATTAAAGTATTAAAATATTGTCTTGTAGTTTTTTCAGTATGGTACATAAGACCTCTGTATGTTGGACCTGTAACCCTGTGTAAGTCTTTAAAAAATACCGAGTCTCGTCTCTTGAAACTACCCAGTGTATGATTAATACCCAGTGTATGATATTGTTAATTTTGCAGTCATTGACGGAAAAATTAACGATAAAAAAAAAATTAATTAATATTACAATCAGAAAATCCTACCAACGTCACGAAAATTGGTAATTATAAGCTTATCAACACAAGACATTGTCACCGCTGTGTTCCACCGAAGTGAACCCGACTGTCCATATTGCTCTAACTCAATTGCAAACCAAAAGGGACAAAGTAGAACTCGCAAACTCTAAAAAGGATTCGTAATCAAATTCTTAGTTGGTATAATTGAAAATAGAGATGTCTCCGACGTTCTGTGAATGTTTGGTGACGTAAGACAGGTAGGGAACAGAAGGTTTATGAGAAAGACTGCCCCGCTAGTGACCTTTCTGCAGTCATATTTTATTTTATTTGTGTATGCACAAGTGAACAGAGGACACAAAATTCTAATAGTAATATACAAAGGTACTGGATATTTAAAAAAATAATTTATTCGTTAACGGTTTACGGCATTATGTCGCGATGGAGACTAGCGGCATCCTTAATCTACCCAAATTGTGAAATAGTCGGGCTATCTTAAGCGATCCAGCAAAATATAGGGTTCAGAAAAATAAATAAAACAAAAAAGTAACCCATAATTGAAGACCGTACCCAGCGTTGCTTAACCTCGATTTTTGTATTTACTTGTTATATCTGCAACAGAAACATAATCACCTGTGTAAATTTCAAGGGTGTAATTATCACAGTTCTTGAAATTAAAATTAATTAAACAGAGTACAAGAAAACAACGGGTACAATAAAAAATAATAGTTAGATGATATTTATAATTTCTCGTGTAACCAAACCATAGCGCGATTCAGGATTCACCTAAAAACTAACAACGCCATCTATTGAGGCACTGTGTAAACTTTTTCTTAATACAACTTGGACAAATAGATAGAAGAATAAAAGGACAGACAACGGTCTTCCTATTATAACGGCTCTGTGACCTCTAAAAACCTAAAAAACCTTTGATGAATAGTTGATTTTCTGATATTTCATTGAACGCGAAGGCTTTTACATGTCTAATGTTTGTATCAGAACTTAAAACGGAGTTTAAGAGGAATGTAGCACAACTTCACCGATAGGCTTGTCTCTACGATGCGGACTGATTACGTTCAGTGAGACCACTACTATTGATAGCAATAGGGATGATGAATAATATTGAATAAGTAATTTTTCTATTGTCCAACAAACCTGCGTGACGTCACTTCTATGAACACATTTTGCTTAGTCGTTACGTCACGAATTACCTCTGAAACATTTTTAAGCTTTGTATACGTGTGAGATCATTTTTAATAGTCTACTTGACGGGTTAAATATAATCACGAGCCTTAGCGCCTTTTCCTAAAGAAAAACTAACTAATGGGATTTTATTGAAAATATCTATTCGTCAGATAGACTTCAAAACACAATTAAATTATTATTAAATCTAATAAATACAGTAATAAAATATATTTTGTTAATATTATTATTATATGTGGCATGACACACACACACACACACATATGCATTAAAGCAATAGCACCTACTGCTTTCAATTGCCTTCAGCATACGTAATCCGAGCTTGGTCGGTAACCCGTTCGTTAGTAAGACAACTCGGGCCCGAAGCTTTTAATTCGGTTAAACTGAAGTTGGGGGGAGTGAGTGACGCCTTCGTTATTTATTTGTCACACCCGACTGTGTCAGTGTGTTGCAAATGAACCTGGTAACTGCTCAACTCCTTACAAGTTATAGGCGTCAGGGGGTTATGTTGTGAGTACAGGGAGGAATATTTTCTTTTCTTATTCTAGTAGTATTTACGACGTTACGATTACGTTGCATCGCGTTTAAGTATGAATCGTCCACAGAAAGGCTGCCATAAAAGAAAAACTATGCAAAGAGCTGATTTTGAGTTGAGAAGCTGATGTTTTAAGATAGACACAGATTAAAACACAGGACGCGAAAATCTTGTTATTTTTTACGAATTTATTTCGACTCAAATATTTTTATGTAATGTCTTGGCGATCTTAATAACCGTATGCTTTGCAGATTTCTTCGAATTTGTGTTCTTGGTAGGTGTGTTAAGAATTAACCTTGTACTTGACTAAGAGTTTTCTGATCATCATTGGCCTAGCCTTTCAGATAAAAAATAAAATAGGCGTCATATAAAGTATATGAACATAAAATATAATATTATAACCTAGAGAAACGTTATAATGGAAAATCTGTAAAATTTACAAAACATTAAATAAATACTCCGTAAAACTATTATTTTAATAAACCTAACAAAATATATACAGTTTGAATTTTGTTCGAGATAACTAAACGTTCAAATAAAAAAGAAAAACATACCCATGACCTAATTTATACAACTGGCTGATTCTAAACTGAAATTAAATATCTTTTGTTCAAATTTAAATTTCGTTTCATTTTCAATAAAAAATACCTACACATGGAATTAATTTGCTTTTTTTTTTTGAATCTCTATTATCTTTGTATTAATAGCAGGTATATATTTAACTAATTTTAAAAGATCTTTTTTCATTCAGCTTTTTAAAAATATTGTTTAAAAAGTAAGGCGTCATGGCTGAAAATTCAAACTTGGAAAGCGCGTCACCATTGGTCGAAACGAATTGTGACGTCAAACGTCAAAACAATGGATTTATCGGCTTCGTTTCGTACTGTTTGTAGCGTTAGTGACAAAATAGACGAAAACTGTATTCCTGTGGTTATATCTAGTAAATCAATATTTGTGGTGAATCTATGACGATGAGTGAAACTGTTTTTGTCGACTCAGAAACTCACTATCTAACGAAAATAGATGCATTTGTGATGACTATCTTCCATCAAATTTCGATTCTACGAAAGCTGAGATATAAAGTGAAAGCAGTAGGGTAAGTAAGTACCTATTCTGTTGCTAAGTTTATTTTAGCTTTAGCTTTTTATTTATATTAGTGTTTTGAAACCACAACATAACCTAAATACTATGTATTGAACAACTAAAACTCAAGTCATATTATTATCACCACCTAATTAATGAAAACAAAAAAAAAAGTCTAGATTCTCGTTCACTGCGGAGTCAACAGTAATATCATTGTTATTTCAAACTTACAAATTCTGTATCTTTTCGTCATTAACAAATGTGATAATTAATTAAAGTCACAAATATCCACACATATTCTTTAAAAGCAACGTTGCCTTTTCTAGGCTCAAAACGCTAAGCACGGCTTATTCAGCCAATTACAAACGGCCGCTCTTAAATATTTTTACACCTGCAACAAAAAAAAACTTAAATGATATGGCAGACACACACTATCTGATAAAACGTTTCTCACACCCGCCAATTTAAAAATCACATCGATTCGCAATATGAGCGATTGTGAGCGAACGAGTAAATGTGATAAAGCTTGTCCGCAGTTGCATGCAATTGGCAATTTGCCAGGCGCGCCACCTGCGAGGGTCGCGGCCGGCCTGATCGTGTGCAAACACCCTTATTTAAGGCATTCCGAGGTCTTTATGTCCCATTTCGTGCGATGTGACGAATATTAAAAAAAACGCTGTTGCGTGTTATGTGAAGTTTGCAGTTTGCGCTTTTGTTTTCAACTGTGTTCTGATTTTTTTTCGCTTTATTAGGAATTTAAAAAGTATTTAAGTTTAATAAAATTCCCTTGTCGACAATACAACTTTATTCGGATACCACACCTTCTTAAATCTTTTACAATAATCTTATTAATCTTTAATCCGTACATTAAGCTTAGACGTATTTTTCAATGCTCCCGCCAGAATCGCCCGTCATGAATTGTCCCTTCCTCTTCCCGCCAAAGTATTGGGAAGACGGAGAGTGATTGTTAAATTTTGGTGACACTGAAATTTACCTGTTCCTACGTATCCAAATGCTTATGTTTGTCATAAGTATTTTTAAGTGTCGATTTTCATATAACATTTATTATATTCAATGACTAAACACCGAAATGATCAAGTTACATAAAACATCTTTCAATTGAAAGTTTTTTTAATTAACGCCTCCAACAAGTTTCAAAATAAGCTATTAAAACGACCCTTTACGAAGTTAACTCGAAATTCGTTAATAACTCGTAAGTTTATCACTGATTACAGAGCAGGGACAAACGAATGAACTAAACTTAACAGTTAATAAAGATTCCTTTAAAACTGTTTTCCTTACTTTAATTGCGAGAACTCACGAAACGTGTTAACTCGTGGGAGCTCGGCAAAGTTCGGCGAACTTCGGCAAAGTTCGGCAGAGTTCGTCAAAGTTCGGCTGATTACGTCATGTTTTTCTTAGAACATATTTGAGATGCAGATTTATCAAGGAGGTAGTGGAGTGTTGCAACTTGACGTAGCTTGTTCAGGAGCACGTTAATTAGCCTGACAAAGTTGAATTTTAATGCATGAGTATTTGTTGAAAATCTAGTTTGGGACTGCATTTTTTCTTGCTGTTTTTAAAACCCCGTATGAAAGTTAATCTTTGTGTCGCGGGGATTTTACAATCATTCAAGTCACGTGCGCAAAGACTCCGTAAAAGCAATCGTGGATAACATACATTTTTGTAATTCGCGGGGTTCGAATCCGCGACACGTTGGTCACAGTGAGTTTAACGAGGTGACCTCAACCATTCGGTTATCCGTGCAGTCATACAAATTATGACAATACTTTAATGGCGTTTATCCATCATTGTCATAATGAAACCACGTCAAAATGAGTATAAAGCTGAATCTAGCCAGATTGGGAGACAAACATAGACTGGGACAAACTTTAAACTTGAAATAAAAAGTCTTTATGCAACAAAATGTACTCGTATTAAAATTGATGTGCGAAAAATGACATATTTCAAGGTTTAATATGTATATATTTTATTGTTACGTTCAAACAAATAAACGTAAAATACGATAGGTTGTACGTTTGTCATAAAAATGCAATATTTCTCGTTTGGCGCATAAAATTATGAGTGGTTTGAGAATACTTTAATGGCGTTTATAATATACATATGAGCTTCATTTTAAAGATATGTAGAAATAAATTCTTTTTCTTAATGGATAAAGTAATGATGATAAATTTGATTTAGGTACAAATCGCAAGACAAGATTTGTTCAAAATTTAGAACTTATCATTCATCATTAAACTAAGAAAAAGCAATTCATATAAAAAAATGCTCCAATGTTAGTCCGTCATCAGTTTCAGCGAAACTTTTATTTATTCCGAAACTTGTTTCATTTTTCTTTTGTGCGCATTTGAAAGAATAAAGCCAAGTGTAGACCGCTGCTACACATAAATAACGCCGCATAAAAAATGTATGAAGGCAAGCCCACTTCAAGAATTATTTACAAGGAGGTCTCACGGAAATCTTTCGATTTTTTTTCTACCCTTTTAACCTATTCCGGGTCGTGTAAGATTAAAAAAGGTAGACTTACAGCTGCAGTGAATTACCGGCCAGGTTTGCCATTTCGGGCCGTTTAAGAAGAATTATTAGATATCTTGGTACAACCCTTTGGTTCGTGTTAGTTTCCCGCTTTGTTGCTATTAAGAACTCCAATTAATCATATTTAATCTCGTAAAGCATAGTACCTGCATTGAAAATAAATACTAAGTGAAACTATGTAGAAAGAAATTAATGGTAGTCACTTTAACTTTACCGGAGAGTAAGTATAGACCGATCGGTAAGACCACTTCCATCGCTTTTTCCATTTTCTTTCACTTTCTCTTTATAATACGAAGAAAGGCAATCGGGTACAAAAGCAATAAATCCTTTTAACTCAAAACTAAACTTTCATTTTAAATCTGGCCGATAAAAAACAAATCTACATTGGAATTTAGAACAGTACTTTAGGAGTCAGAAAAAAAAGTCACACAAAAGTCCCAGAAATCTTTGTACGAAAAATTCAACTATTTCAATTAAGAGTCTCGTAGCGTTCCATTTTCGAAACTTTGTTTTAAATTGCAGCGCCAGAAGTCGAGTTCCGAAGTCATTCCGAACCGTCCCATTCGACGTTCCGCCGGTAATAAGGTTCCGACACGTCCCGACCTTTTACGATCTTTAACGAAGTAATCGCTCCTGATCGGTGATAGGAAAAAGTGTGCAATTATCCTATAATGCCTTTTTTGTGGTAAAAAGGCGGTTTTGGGCTGCGAATGCCTATTGTAATGTCATTTGACTTTGAATTTAAATGCCAAGCTCATAAGGCGTATTTTGTAAATTCAGTCTATCAGAAATCCATTTAAAATCGTTAACACAGTTTGTGAGATAGAGTATTCTTTCTACGCCTACCTAGGGTAAAGTTTCTCAGACAAAACAACATATTCATGCAACATTATACATATCTAAATACCCATTCTTTTTGACGGCCGACAGCTTTCGCGAAAGTTATATTTTATGCAAAAACTTATTTCATATTTCTTATTCAAAGTTTGCGGTACAGAAAAAGTAGCTACTATCATTATAAACCGAGTGCCTTGCATGTGAAGTGTGGGTAGTTGAAAAAAATCCTATTAAAACTCGCAAGATTGATCAACTTTTGGCGTGAGTTTGAGGAGGCCTACTTAAATTGCTTTGTGTTAAAGAGGGTATTAATATACAAGGTTGGGCCATGGGTTTGCTTGTGTAGAAGATTGAGATTGTTTTGGTTCTTGTAGGGTTCAAGATTAAATTGGTCTGAAGGTTACTAATACAATGTTTATTCAGCGCTTCAATAGCTGAGTAGTAGGTGTAGTACATAATATTATTGTTGCATTAACTAAATATTTAATAGATTTTTTTTTCTTCCACGATGTGTCGCTAATAACAATCTACAGTTAGTTACTAACGTAACAGGCTTAAAAAAACACACAACAATATGTAATTTGACTTCTACGTCCTAACTTGGCTAAGCACTTGACGACTCAATTCCCTATACACCTACACTTAAATTTAAACATATGACAGTTCATAGTATACATTTAAACTTACAAACAACGATATCCCCCTGATTGCTTCTCGAATGTTCCACCAAAGTCCAAAGCAAAACAGATTAGTATGCGATTTCCGTACGGCGCAACTTTCACAAGTTATCCATTGGACTCCGTTTGAACTCAGCCGGGCCACTTTATTCGTATTTTCAAAACAAAATGCTTACCGATATTTTTTCCGATACCTAGAAGTCTTTACTGAAAAGTTTCCTTCGGAAAAACTTGAAGGAGTTGTTGTTTATGGGTGAGTATTTTTATTGTACTTTTGACGTTCGATTCACTGTGTAAGTGTCGTTCTAATATTTTGGAATATAAGTGTTATGTAAAAATATGTTCTTTTTGGGTTTCCGCACCACAAGACTACAAATTCAACCATATGGCTGAGGATCCACTGTTCGTCGATCCGTCTGTCTGTGATCAGTTGAAGTGTTCAATTATTCCGATTGCTTTTTACGCTGTAACAAAAATAAACATCTAGTTATCACATTATTTAGCCGTGCGAGACATCACACTACCACTTATGAATACATTTTGCAAAAGTAAGAATATACGTAGCAACTGGATAAGTGACTTTCTGTGACCCCATCTCAAATAATACCTCTTTAAAGTAATAATATTAAGAGCATCACTGAAAAACGTATTCAAAAATCGCTCGTTACGCAAATCTGCACCCAAAAACATACAAAAAATTCATACTGTCTTAAAGAGCTTGTGCTTAAGGGCCTCATGAATATTTTTTGTCAAGTATCATCCCATTCTTTCTAAGTTTACCAAACAGTTGAAGTTGAAGCCATGAGCAAATATTTAAAGTCGACGGCAAAACAAATAGACTTTAAAGCTGCCTTTGATGCGCCGTCAATAATATTGAATTACTTAAAGTGAGTGTTTTAGTTAATTGGGTGAATGAGTATATGAGGTGCAATGCTTGTTGGAATAAAGAATGAAGTTTGTTGGTGATTTTGAATTTCAAGTTAAAACGATCATAAAATCGATTGTAGTTATAAAGGTTAGGGTAATTTGTAATAGTTGTCAATCACATAAATTGCTGTCACTTGCTATTTACGTTATCACTTTGCTTGTAATTTAATTTGACATGAGATTCAATTTAACAACTTTTGGCTGATTTTTTAAAACGTAAATTATTTTTAAGTCATTCTTAAAAGGACGGACGAAAACGGTTTTATCTATGGAAACAGTTTTCGTCTTGCCATCGAACGGCAAATCTTTCACGCAGTGTTGTACCCTCTAGAGATATTTTAGATTATTGTAATCCTTGGACATTACATGAACAAATATTAAAGGTCTGTCTACTACCTGTGGCATGGTACTTAAAGTAGATACGCCGTCAATAGTCAATATTCCTGTAAAAACAAGTATGAGTGTCATATAAATGCATATTAAAATTAATTGACGATAATAAACTGGTATAAAATCGCTATAAAACAGTTGTAGAATGAGCTTTTACCGTCGGATAAACAGTTTCGATATCAAATGAATTTTCATAATATTTGTAAAGTGGGCGTAATGTATGTTAAACGGAATTTTAATATTATGCGAGTATTAAGTTGTTTTTTTTATGTTATTTCCTTTGAGAAAGTGGTTTTGGTCACAGTCTATTGCATAAAGTACAAGTAGGTAATATTTTAATGTGAGTATCATCTGTTAGTTGTTTTTAAGACTCGGCGCAAAAAGATGGGTGATAAAATGTGTGTCTATCTGTCTGAAATTAGGAAAGAATAACAGAATGTCTCCTAATTTACCCGATTGAGGATTTAAAGTATCACTTGCCATATTTGATTTGTCATGCGGAATATTGTCGGAGGATTTTTTCAATTTTCAATTTATCTTGTTATCGCCATGTAATTTTTACTCTTTCCGTTTTTGTAACTAATACTTATTATAATTATTTCAAGGAGCTCGTGGCTAAGCTATAACCGCATAAGTGAGTCGATCGAAGGTTAAGCTATGCTTGACGCGGTTGGTCCGTAGATGGGTGACCATCTTTGTCATAACGAGTTCCTCCGTGTTTCGGAAGGCACGTTAAATTGTGGGTCCCGGCTGTTATTCCTACATCTTTGACAGTCGTTACAGATAGTCAGAAGCTTGAAAAAGTCTGACAGCCAGTCTAACCAAGGGGTATCGTGTTGCCCAGGTAACTGGGTTGAGGAGGTCAGATAGGCAGTCGCGCCTTGTAAAACACTGGTACTTAGCTGAAACCGGTTGGACTGGTAGCCGACCCCAACATAGTTGGGAAAAGGCTAGGCCAATGATGACTTATTATAATTATTTGCAACAGAATTTGTTATTCGTTTTTGTCCACGTTCATAAGTCATTACCAATATTTAACAAAAATAATTGTAACTATACATTTGACCCTACTTTGCTTCACTTACTTCATCAAATACGTAGTACATTGATACGTTAAAAGCTTAATAAATAAACAAGCTTTAAGGCAACAACCTAAAAATATTAGTCAAACATTTGTTTAGGGTTGTGCTTGTGATGCCCATCATTGTGATGTCACGTTCTACGTATGAATGGGTGTAGTGTTGCTCCATATAACTATATTTAATGTTAGAATGAAGTCATTTTGTATGTACGGACAGCCGAGTGGTTGAGGTAACTACGCGGGTTCGATCCCCACGTATTACTGGCACGTATGCTTGTCCTAGGTCGGGATGTCTTCGTGCATGTGACTTCAAATTTTATTTATTTTATTCTATTTGAATTGGGAAACATACAGTTTTAACAGCTAACAAAAATGTGAAATTCTCAACACCTAGAGTCTTTTTTCAATTATTTATCATCACGCAATATTTGTGTATTCAAGAAGAACAATCCATCTATCTCTCAGTTAGTAAATAAATTATACGATGACAAATAAAATTGATTGTGTATCGCATGATGATTTATTTCAATATAATATAATATTAACAATGACTAAAAAAAGCAATATAATTACTTCAATAAACACTAAAAATAATAATGTTATCTAACGCATAAAACCTACTCATCTCAAGTAAAGCAACATGAATAGAAGATTCGTTGTTATACACGGTTTTAGTTCCAGCACTAGGGTAGCAAAGCAAGTGTCTAATTTAACTGACGCTCTAAGTTTGTTCATTAAGTTTAACAAGATTTCGTTCCGTCACCCTTTGAGACACACTGCCTTGAAATATTAAGATTTTAAAAGATATTTTTATATACTTTTTTAAGAAATAGCTTGTGCTTGGTTTTTTAGTTGCTAGTGTTGTAATGAGTGATGGGATTATCTTTAGTGTTCTGTATTTATAAGCGAAAGATTTTTTTTTTATTCCATAGTTCAAGTAAGTGGCGTCAAACTAAAAGTGTAGTTTATTAAAAATGCAGGTTTAATCATTCATTTATTTTATCTCATAAAAACATAACAGTTGTAGCGAAGCCGATTAAAATTAATCAGTGCACCAATAGCAATTTTTTTTGTTGTTGTTACGTAACTCTACAAAATCAAAACTTAGTCCAGTTTACTAACTAGTAAGTTAACAAACAAGCTTCGTCTTAATTTCTAAAATATCGCCACAATGAGCAACCCGTTTAATGTATTAAACTCTCAGTAGATGGCGTTAAAAACTTTGCTTTAAAATACAAAATGCACAAAGGAGTTCCAAACTATCGGCCGAACAATATCTTTACGATGGAACTCTTAAAAAATATCGAGAGCGGAAATATTTAATTGCATTAGTTTACAAGGAAAGTTGTGCAGAAAATATTCTGCGTCCGACAGACTTTGTGGACACAGTAACCGCTCAAAGAAGGCTGCAAAAGAAAAAAAATATTTAAAAAATTGTAACGGCCATTGTAATTGGTGTCAGTTTTGTAAAGAAAATGCTTTTATACGTTTAAAATTGGAATTTGCATAGTGACCCGGCCGTTGCTTTCGACACGCTCTTTATTCGAATTTTCTTTATAGTTTTTTTTCGTGATGGCAGAGGTGTTTAATTAGGAGCATGGTGTTAAAGCAGTTTTTAACAATATGCCATAGTGATAAAATAGAATAAAAACGAGTCGTATATCTGAATAAAATAAGGAACTGGGTCTATAGCGACCTTTATGTGATGTGTATCTAAAAAAATATTGCTTGGCATTATAAAATAAAATATAATAATTCCCATAAATTAACTAACGCCTCAATGGAATTTAATAGCCAGTGTAGCCTTATCGAAATGCCCAACCAATTAAGGTTTTAAATTTAGGTTCTTTATTATTAAAGCATACATTACGATCAAAAATACGTCTTAATCCGCTCAAAATTCCAATCACCAATCACCTCCACCGCACGCCACATTTCAAAAGCGAATTTAGTCTCCTTAGTTGCCACTTAACCCTCAAATGCATCTTCGATAGATCGTCTTTGAATTTGCGTCAAGCTGTCGCTCTTGGCCAACATATAGGTCAGGAATGCATTGTCGATGGGAACATAAATTAATGTACATACAATGTATACTGGTGCATCACGTGTGCCCGTTTGCTGGCCGAGAATCGCTCGGAAATGTAGGGTTAAATTCCTTTTAAGTAACGTATGTGTGTTCGGGTGTGGTTAAATGTTTCTCGAAGTATTTGTTTTATTTTTAAGTGAGCTGAAGCTTGTTTTTATAGGCGTTCTTTTTTTAAGTTTTGGTTATTTGGACAAAAGACTTTATTTTATACTAGCTGTTGCCCGCGACTTCATCCCCGTGGGTAGAAGATATAAGTTATGATTTATACCTGCCCTGTTTTTTTCACATTTTCCATTGTATCTTAGCTCCTATTAGTCGCAGCGTGATGGTTTATAGCCTAAAGCCTTCCTCGATGAATGGTTTATTCAACACAAAAATATTTGGACCAGTAGTTCCCGAGATTAGCGCGTTCAAACAAACAAACAAACTCTTTAGCTTTATATATTAGTATAGATGAGCATCGGTAATGTTTTTAAACATTGGTCTTATCGAAGAGTCAGAAGAAACATAACGTTAATTTGATTTTTGAATATTCAATTTCATGTGGTTTATTTAGGGGAAGCAAATTTTAGGTTACAAATAAATTATGCATTTATTGAAAAACTCATTCATTATTGTTTAACAGGCTGCATTCTAAACCGACCACAGAGCTATTATCCCATCTGTCGAAACCGCAAACTTTTAACCACTCCAAAATGATTTGTTCATCATAAAATTATTTTAACCATCCTTCACGAACAATCGAGTTACAATTCCAAAATTCATAAATTTCGCGAGTGCACCCACTGGTAATCGATTTTAAAATTGCTTTATTGAAAAATTTCTATCTCATCTTATGATGTTGGTTGATCAACCGTAAAATATTGGTCTCTGGCAACCCTGTAATTATTCTCAACAATCTACACATGTTGTCTGGATAAAGAAATATGGTTTAAAATGTTTGAAAGCGTTCGAATTTAAGCTCTATGTGAGAGTTTTAGAGTTTGAAATGACTTGTAAGGATAGATCCAACCAAAAATTGGTCTCGGTGAATGGACAATACATCGAGGCAGCGAATTGTTCGAATATTAAAAATCATTGGAGCATTATTGAATTGCTCTTTGCTATTAATTCGATGTTGGGTTCTATTGTTAGCGGGGGGCGATTAACTGGGTTAATAACTCATGGAAGAGTATAACCAAATACGTTTATTTAAATTACAGCTTTATGCAAACATTCAGCTATATTTTGGGTAGTAAATAGGTGTTTTGCGAAAACCGGATTAAATTACAAATATAAAATTAAAGTCTCAGTTGTTCTGATATAGGTAAATTAATAGGTCAGATAGTCACTTTACGACATATATTCAACTATGTCTGGTACCTGCGACTGGAAGTCGATGAGAACATACTTAAGTATATTATATGCTGGCAGGAAATGGCTATATAGGAAAGAAAATATACGACGTTAAACTACTACTTAAAAATGTTTTAAGTTAAAAAAAAAACTTCAATTCAAATTTTACAATTGTTATTTGATTTTAATTCGCGTTTTACCGGACCGACATCTCTGGTTATCACTTTTTCATTTTATTTTAAGAGTAAGATAGAATGAGGTTACACATAAGATTCCGCTGTTACTGGGACCATACACCACATTGCTGCGAAGTTTCGCCTAGAGTGGCCCCGTTCGAACGATAATGGTTTTTAAAAAGGACTCCCGGTTTGTTTTGCCAAACTTGTGCGTTGTCGGCGTCGCTCTCTTAGTTAAACTAAAGATTCGTTAGATTCTCGCGTGTGGGGTAAGTAGTGTAGGTACATCTCTTTGAAATATAATATCGTAATATTGAAGTATTGTATTGTGGAGTGTGGATTATATTAGCCTTATTTGCTAACAAATTACGGGATTTAGTTTTACCCTGCTAGCTCATTGATCGGCAGATGTAATCGCCCGTTTATAGAGTCGGTTTATTGACTTATTTTATTACTAAATAAGTAATAAGTCCGTCAGATAGATTCACAAAATATATCGACTAAAGATTGCGTTTTCTTTTTCTTAAACTCGTGGATGCTAGTTTGACATCATATTAGCTCTCTAGTATTACCGTCTTTGATACTTTTAACTTTCTTATTTTTATAGAACAAAGACTGCGGATGGTGATGATTTTTGAATTATATTTTACATTTTTATGAAATATTTTATTGTTTATCCTAAGTTATAGACTAAAACTTGTAAATGTTGGTAATAAAAAATATAAAACAAACAAATAAAATAATGCCCATTTCATTGTTCTGTCATTTTGTGTTTATTTCGTATTTCTCCTTTGGAATAACGTTTGAATTAATTTATCTGTCATAGTTAAATAGGTATATTTAAGTATTTTAACATGGAGAATAAAACCGAAACTCGAAAGCAACGAAAACGTAGTATTTACTTAAAAGTACAGCTTATCTAGGACTCATATTTAGTAACATAACAACTAACATTCGATTCGTTGCTCTGTTTAAATATTGTCCCGCCTCAAGTTTACATATGATATGACGTCACGCAGACCACTTTACTAAAAGTTTGTTCATACTGTGATACAAACATTGTCAAAATTGTTACTACATTTTACCTTTCTTTCTATGTATTTAAGTAAGCGTGAACTTGTATCATATCTTTATGATTTACTCATAACATAACCAATTGGTCGAAACGTTGTTCGTGTGTTGTAGATTTGATCCCCGCGTAGGACAATCATTTGGGTATGTTTGTTGGAGTCTGGGTGTCATGCATGTACATGCCTTTTCAATTAATGTGAAAAAATCCTTAGAGTGGGAGTCGTGTTTTTCATAATTTTTAATAAATTTATTACAAGATTTCATTTTGGTCAAGAAAAATAATTGAATAACCGAACAAATTTAGTGTCTCAGTAACTGTATTCTAATATTGCATTATGAACATTTTACTAAAACGCATTCGGAGTAACTCTCGGGTGTGCGTCGCGCTTTAATTGCAGCGCTCATTATTAACTTTGTGCCAGTGTGCGGCGTTCCTTTACGAGATTTACTGAATTGTACCGGAGGCAGGCTTCTGTCTTTATTCCACTTCCCCTCAAATTGGTTGAATTACTAGATATGACACAGTTGTAGAATTCTTGTTGACATTTTGAGGAAACTGTGTTATTTGGAGCAGAAATTGTCTCACTTCATGATGAGCGTTAAAGTATTTCGTTTTAATATCGCAGAACAAAATAATTACCAAGCAAAAAAACTTACACGAACTGAAAATAATGCTTTAGAATTTATTTTTATTATATGTTCGAAATACATAAATAAAATATTTATTACATATTGATTAAAAAAAAAAACTTAATAAATTGATCTTTTCTCTAACTCATAGGTTGCATTGCACGGTAAGTGGTATAGGTTCAACAACGCCAGACCCAATTGCGCGATGATCAAAGCGCAGGTTTGATTTTGTGACAAGCACTTGTGTGATCTATGAATGCTTGTTCTGAGTCTGAATTTTTTCATGTGACTTGAAACCCATGGAACATAAGGATTAAGTTGATCAGAGCAGGAATCACTTATTAAAGGAAAATAAAGACAAACACTGTCTACATATACAAGTTATACTCTAAAATGCAATTGTCTCATTCGCAATGGTAAGATGCGTAGATGGTAAAGTGTTTTTGTAGATAGAGCCGTAACTATTAGGATAAAGTAAAGTAGATTTAGAATCTGACATTTGTAGCCAAAACCATTTTATTAAAAACTCGTTAATCCGCCATTGTACCATTTAAGTACCAAAACCAAGTGATGAATGCAAGCAAACTACATATCCCCGTGGGAGAGACGTGGTGAAATGTACGTCGTATTGTTACATAGTACATTACAAACAACACATTGTTTATAATACCTTAAAAACTTTCCTAGGATTGAATATAAATACTGTATTTTGGATTTTTGCTTCGATCTTAACCTACTTTTGCATTACACAACATGAACAGCAGAGCGAGTTGGACTCGCAACACCAAGAGAAACTATAAAATATTTGGTCACCCCTCACATTGATGACAGCACCAACCGTATCCTAACCTTTTTTTACACCACCTCAAATTTTTTCGTTGTTTCGGGTCCCGTTTCAACTCTGGCTACGCATCCCTAAAAACCAAATTTTGCCAACAACCGATGTCTATAAAATACTGCTACAGTTTTGAAACACAATGAATCATAGACTTGAGAAACGATTTAACAAATTATAACAGAGTTTAGTGATTATAGTGTTGCCATAATTGGATGGAATTATAGAAATATTTCCTAAATTGAATCCTGCCTTCGGGCTGGATGTTCATTATAAAACCATTTGGGTTATCCCTGGTTAGAAATGTGTTGTATTAAACTGTTACAATATGCACTACATTTAGAGGGATTTGACTTGTTTATTGCTGAAAGGATCGGTGGACCGATGATTTGAAGAAGGTGGCTGGCAGCGGATGGATCGGGCTACCCAGGACCGGGATTATTGGTGCTCTTTTGGTGAGGCCTACGTTCAGCAGTGTACACAAATAGGCTGAGATGATGATGATGATGATGATTGGTGAAAGCACGAAATCCCAGTCAAATAAAATATTTTCTCTAGAATATACATTTACATTGATTATTGTGATTTTTAAAATATAGAAAATTATAAAAATATTGCTGTACATCGTTTTGGAGACATTGTAAGGCGAATTCATCATAATTTCAGAATTTGATGATTTGTTCTTAGAATGCGAAATAAAACGAAATACTTTAAAATGGTAGGTAGGTGCCTATTCATATTTTTTAGCGTTTGCCCTGCAGATAAAAGTAATGCCATTGTAATATACGTAGTTATTTACCATAGAATGATTAAGTTTTCTACAAAAACCCACTCGACATGATGTTACAAAATGATAGGTTAGGAGCGAAAGATCCCATCAATTTGAATCCATCATTTTAAATGTATCAATTACGTCATCCATGTGGGGTAAGATTAATCGTTGTAATTTCTAAATGTGGGGTCATTTAACAACATTCTTCGATAAACTATGCGTTTAACAGAAATGTGGTTTGTACTGTAATTGAGTTTTAAGCTTGTAAATGCTGTTACACTTTGATCTAAATTTCGTTAGTTTGCTTAGACAGGGGCTTAGAGGGATCCTATCATCGTATTCTTGTTATCTAAACTGACTTTCTATATCTTATTTTTTATATTTACCAGTTGGATTATATAGATCTTTATACCGAATCAACATCTTTATTGTATGCATCTGGTATATATCTAGAAACACCTTTCCATTTTCTTTTAACTACCTGCTGCTGCTGAAGTTCTGTTCTAATATGGGAACTGGTCAAAAAAGGTGCCGCTCTACAATGTAATGTACCGTCTCGTTTCTATAATTGTTTCTATTCTTATTTTAAGAGTTTGCCATACTAGCACTAGAGGTAGCGGTAGAGCTACTAGCGCTCTTCTTTTTCACGGTCGACTTCGCCTATTCCTCATTGGTCTCAGACTAAAGGGAACAGAAAAACATTCTGGTGGTAGTCGGTAAGAGTCCACCCTCCAGGGTGAAAGTTAGAGCTAAAATCCACCGGGTCACAAAAAGGGCCTCTGTTTTGGGTATGAATTCGCTGTATTTTCCTCAATCTTGTCCCTTTTACATTCTCATCAGGTGTCAAATACTTAAAAATACCTACTTAAAATCCTACATCTTTCAGCAAAATACGATTGTAATTTATCTCCCAAATTCAATTCAAATAAAAACAATACATTTCTTATTAGAATCATTGATTACTCAGTTGAAATAGTCTGTTTCGATATTTTATTTCAATCACTTTATCCTAAATCAGCTAAAAGCTAAATCCTTGCATTTATTGTTTATAATAAATGGACTATCAATTATAGCTTTAATAAAATACTTTGCTCAATTGAAATCCGTTAAGGCAGTTTAATTTACAAGACAAATGTCTGAATTTCGTCTAGACACAGAAATATTTCTTTGAGCTACCGTTTATAAATTGAATTGGTTAGTTTCCCTTTGATTTTGTTAAATTACTGGCTCTTAGACAAATATTGTGAAACCTAAGAGGGATTATTATATTGTTACAAATAGAAACACAGAGGGGTTTTTTAAAAAGATTTAATCGGCCACCGGCCGTACAAATTAAATAAAGAAAGAAAATTATAATTTTAGGGTAATTCAAAATAACGACGATCGCTAATAATTCGGACAGAGCTTCCGCACTCTACGACGACCGATGAGCAAATGGGCGAGTGTCACCAGGCACCCTCCTTTTATAGTGTTGCCATTTTTGGTTAGATTTTTCCTCTAATAATATTATACTAGCTTTTCGCCTGTGGTTTCGCCCGGGTCGAGATCGGTTATATCGCGTTTTCAAGAGAACCCCTCAAAAGTCCGGGATAAAAACCATCCTATGTTCTTTCTCAAGGTCAACTCTATCTCCGTACCAAATTTCATTATAATCAGTTCAGTGGTTTAGACGTGAAAGTGTAACAGACAGACAGACAGAGTTACTTTCGCATTTATAATATTAGTAGGGATGTAGGGATTTGACGCGTGAAGCAGGTTGTTTTGAAAAGTATTAAGATATTTAAACTTTTGGGAGGATATAAATTATTTAACGATAGAAACGGATAAATAATTGAATTCTTATCTAGTAAGTCGATTTTTAAACCATTTGTTACATTTTGGAAAATTAACTTGGTGTGTATTCTACAAGGATTTACAATTAAAACTAGATTTTCATGAGGGCTTAAGTAACGAACGCTACGTAATTGTTTTTCATTAGCTTATTTGTAAAGAACCGACCGATATTTGACCGATTTTTTTCATCTGTTATCGATTCTCGACATCCGTTGCACTGACACAAAAAAAGTAAAGTAATAGCATACAGCCAGTTTTTTTAAGCCTATGGTAGCAAGTCATACAGTCACAAATGTCAAATATAAATTCTTTAAAAACGCGCATAAATAAATGTAAAACTATTAAGGGACGGTAGTCGCCCGCTGTTAGTCCTTTTTTTTTTTAATAATTTGAGTGTTGGGAACATACTGTTATCGAAGTTAAGATCAGATTAACGTCGTGTTAATGTCATTTTATATTTAATTTTTTTATGTATAAGTGAATTAAAAGGAGTTAATTAATTCGATTTTAATTTTATGTATTTTTACGACTGTGGTGTGTGTTGGTTATTTGGATGGTATTTCGAAATTATAGTATACAAAAGATAGTATAGTTATAGGCTATTGAAGGAGAGATATGATATAATAATATGAAGCTAAATTGACCTAGATTAGTAGATAGATAAAAAATATTTGTACATTTTTATTCATGTTTTCATTACGTTAATTATGCTATTTTCAGTATTTTTTTGTTTTGAGAAATTAATACCAACGTTTTTATTTCCAGATGCCCGTAAAAATGCTTTGTAAAAAGTCTTTTTGTCTTGTACCAGACTAAAATAGACTTTCTTTTTTAAATAAAGGCCGTAATTCTTACTTACTGACTTTGCGTTTAGTAAGTAGGTACGTTCTCAATACAATCTCTAATAACACAAAACACATGTTTCTAACAATACATACATTTCAAATATATAACGAGAGGACTTCATTGGTACATGCTGCGGATTTTAATCTGCAAGACAGCTGTAGGGTCTGGCCCAAAACACGGAACGTAGCGTTTATATTAAAGTATTTCAGAATCTATTCTGTTTTGATGTTTAAAAGGCTCCTTATTAGGTTAAGTTTGTACAATTAGGCGTCTAAATACATATATTATGAATGCTGTGATTTTGTCTGTTTATTTGTTTTTTGGACACCTATGGGGGGGGGGGGAGGGGCTATGACCAGCATTGTACGAATAAGGGGCTGATGATGATAAGTAGTAGTATTATCCCGCGATTTAGGTTTATAATACGTCTGCGCAAGCAAAGCTATAAATTGAGAAATAAAACATCAATACCTATTGTCTTATGTAAAATAAGTATTAGGTATGCTCATAAGTATCGTTCACACCGAATTTTTAACAAACTACATATATTGTACAGCAAGCGGTAGTATCTCCAATTATTAAAACTACTACTGATCTTCCAAACGATCCAAAGAAACGGTCTCACCGTAACTCGCTACCTCCTATAACTCACACAGACGAACAGACTACGTCGAAAGTAGACGATAAATCTTAGCATTGTCACCGGCAGATGGCGCTCGTGTCCAGGTTTTTACTGCTATAACTTGGTAACAAAGAGGAACCGCTTTTTGTGGCACCTGTCTTTATGGCCAGTCCGCCTGAAGGTTTTATATGCACTTGCTGTGATGACGAATTGAGCGGTTTAGGGAGGAGAAGAAGTTGTGAAATGATTATCATGTGGCTAAGGAATATGGTATCGCCAATCGATTGTTTTTGCATTTTTTGATTTGAGCAGCGTAGATTTGATTTTTGGAGATAGAGATACATATACATATATTATGTCATCCTGCATCCCTACTAATATCATAAATATGAATTTAAGTTTCTTTATCACGCTTTCACGTGAAAAATATTTAAATAATTATCATGAAAACATGGTCTTGGAGGGATTAAAATGTAACATATGGTTTGATTTACTCGACTTGAAAAAAAAAACATTGCTTGACCTACAGCTATATCACACATGAGCGGAGCCGCGGGCAACCGCTAGTAATTCATAATTAAGAAGTGCAAACTGATTTATGAAGTACTTTGCAAAAATGTATATGCAATAATATATAATTGTAATTCAGTAAAATTGCAATAGTAAATGTAATTTAGTGAATTATTTCAACACTTTTCATACTATTTAAATCTTGTTTGTTTGGTACCAAATATTTTCATGATAAGAATAACAAAAGAAATACGATTTAAAAAACATTCGTATTTATGACCATCTAAATTGAACAGTAAAACTAATCTTGATCTCAAATAGGATAGTCATTTAATTACATGTCCACGGGTGGTCCAATTAGTAAATATATCTCGGATTTTTATATTTCTTTTGTTTCATCAGAAATTGGTAGTTTTTCTAAATTGTATTTTCTGTGTCTGTGAACACAGGTGAGTAGAAACATACTCTTTGGGTATTTGTTTTGTAGAGTTCTAGCGATGTTAATATGAATATTTTATGACAAATTTATTCAATAATCAATCTATTTTCCGTTAGAAACGTATTCGGCAGTAAAGTAAAGAATTAAGTCCCTGTGTCGAGGCACTGCAAAAATGTTTGTATGCAAGGTGTTTTGACGTTTAAATCAGTCTGATTTAGTTTGTTACTTCTAACTTAATTCAGACTGACCAAATAACATAACAAATTACCTATATAAATATAAAAGAACCCCAGCTAACGTAAATAGGTCCATAACTTGGTAAATAAGAATTTGGCTTCACCAAAATATAATAAAATAAATCCGACGAACCACAAACCAAGTCGTAATATCAGAGGTAAGTAACATTTTTACAAAATATGTAGCTTAAGGCAGGCGAGACCTAGTTCCCGTGAAAGCGTTAATGAACCCATTCAAAAGGTTCACAACCCCGCCTAGTTTCTCCCATTTATTATGAGGAAAATAACTATTTTGTCGTGGAAATGCTTGCGGGAATAATCTTTTGAGTTTTGCTAATACGAAAAGAAGAAAATCACAGCTGGGTTTTTTTATTCCTATATTTTTGTTTAAAATAAAATGTTTAATAAAAAAATGTTTTAGATATGCCTTTTGTTTTCGTTACAGAAGAAAAATTAAAACAAAAAGAAACGCCCCCGGGTGGGCTCGAACCACCAACCTTTCGGTTAACAGCCGAACGCGCTAGCCAATTGCGCCACGGAGGCGATGGTGGGGCAAGCGAAATAGTTGAGTGCTATCTATCGGATCTATGCGCAGTGACGTATTATGTAGGGTTATCACAAAAACGTGTGAAAGTAATTATGTGATAACAGTTTATTGTTTTTACAAAGTGTCAATACCAATCTCGTTATTTTTAAATTGGGTTATGATTTCATCTAGATCCACTTTATGTTTTGAATTTTATAGTTTTTTAGGTTACGTAAAATGTAAGTTATGTAGGTAATATCTTGGACTCTACAACTTGGGTTAAAAGTTTATTTAAAGGCGAATTAAAATAGTCTAAAAACGCTACGTCAAAGAATAATAGACAAACACTTACTTCCCTGATTGTTTTGCCTTTTTATGTTTTTAGGGTTCCGCATCCCAAGTGTAAAAACAGAATCCAAAAGCTGAGTTTCAGCTTAAGGCCCGTCTTTCTGTCCGACAGTCCGTCACCAGCCTGCGTGTCATGAACCGCGATGGCTAGAAAGTTAATATTTAAATATTATACCTTAACCTGTTGTCTAGTCTGTTCCTTTTGTATAATTACAAAACAATCAGCCACAGCTGTTTATCATAATTAATACAGGATATACGAACACAGAGCAAAGAGGTCGTAATGTGTTTAATGCGCTCCATAAAACTCAACACCGTTGCACTATTATGAGCATATCGAGAGATTGTTACAACACGTTAATTATTCACTGATCTAGAATGTTTTAGTGTTATATTCTTTATTTTTAGTTTAAACCTTGAACCAATTGGATAATTAGATGCAAGAATTCGGAGCATAAAAGTTACCTGAATAATTAACTCTTTTGGTAACTATTGTTAATTAGAATGTGTATTGTGTAGGTAGGAAGTTACACCGAAAAAGGGGAAATTAAGTTTTATCAAAATATGTCATATCATGTCATATTAGGGCGTAGTAAGGACGGGTATCTTGAGGAGACCAAAAACAGCAAAGTCAATCAATTAATTCAGCCAAGTAGACCCAAGTGGTTCCAACACCCGACTCCCTCCGCCGCACTTAAATTAAGTTTCTTCAAAAAAAAATCTTTCTATATGATACCAAATCTATATTAACCTAGCCAGAACACAAGATAATCACATCCAATATAAATTAAAGCATCCCGTAAGTAATGAATCACCCATCGCTATTCTCTATGTATCACCTCATATTCTTGGAACCATAAACGGCCAATGACTGTCCAATTTATTTATTGCTTCGAGAATGAGCCTTTAAATCATCTGAGAGTAAGCACCTTGTAAAAGATGGCCTGGATTTTATGTGCTGGACTGTTATTAAAATGGCTAAGATTTTTACCTTATTTTCTTAGTATTTTTAGTTAAAGAGTTAAAGGTCTCGGATTGAAATATTTTCTCACGCATATATCTTTCGGATGACGTAGTGACACTAAGATAACCCCGTGTTATGATAAAGAAGATCCCAATAAGTCTAATAATTTTATTAAGTACGAAAGACCTCAAATAACTGCGTGTATTGGACGTCTCTGAAGTATGAGATGAAGTACACAATTGTACGCATGTCTGCAAAATATAGATGATTTAATCTTTTAAAGAGTTTATCTATAACAATATTCTCCCAATCTGTATTAATCAGGTGAACTAGATCAATATATACTTAAAGAACATGTAAAGATTTTTTTTCACATTTCAAAGTATTAAATTTTATTTTAACGTCGTATAATTTGAAGCTGTTTATGAGTATTCATATCCAACTCCTATTAATCCAAGTGAAGTCCTTACCTGTGATTTGCGCAAATCATTCCAATTTGATTTATAGGAAACACCCACGTTGAGAGTTGATTCATTTCTATTTATTCAGAGCTGTCTAGGAAGAGCGAACAGGCTAGATCGAGGAATTTCATGGTAGATTTAAAGGAAGAATAAATAATAGCACGACAGACAAATAGTATCGTGGTAGAGCAAATTTTAGACTTTAAAAATCGTGAGGTAGAATAAGATACCATGAAAATGTAAATTTTGTGTTATTTTTGGTTACTGATGCCTCTGCCTCTTATTTTATTATCATCGCCTTATTCGGTTTCAATATCACAATGCCAATTGCCTTTCTATAGACCAGAGTCTATATTGCTTACATGAGAGTGAGACACAATCAGTATTGTCATATTGTAAATAGCTTAAAAATTGTACACACTGTTTTGTACTAAACATTTTCAGGTATATAGACTCGATTAAGAAACACAAGAACGAAAGAAAATACAAAGTTGAACAGTTTCCAAACATTTCAATTCAACAAACTACAAAAGCATTTCCAAAAGACATTAAGAACCCATTCATCATTACGAATCGAAGGTAAACCACAAATGTATGTTCAAACTAACATTGCAAATTGAGCAAGCAGGTTCCCAATCAAATCGGCTCCCAACTTGGATGGGTCCCAACTTGCTTGAATTATAGCCAGCGTCGGTTGGTCCCCAATAAAATAGTTGGAATCCCCTTCAAATCCGTTCACTCCAGAACCCAATGATTCTACAGTTTTTGACATTTCCATACAACTTTATGAAGCTCTGCGCTCGTAATGCATGAGCTTGGATTTCAATTTGACTTCAAGATTCTTGCTGGCGTTCGGAAGTTCTGTTTTGATTAGGATTTTAGATTTGCCTGCACGACAACTTGGGAAAGTGTTGGTTAAGTGTTACGTAAAATAAATCGTGTTTCATTGTGAGCAAACCATGAACACTGTTCTTACGTCATTACTAAAAGTTAGAAGAATGGTTGTCACCATAATACATTGAAACCCGGAAAACAAATTAAAAGTGATCTTACAAGAAAAAAAAACGAAACATAGTTTGCTCCATAAAAGTCTCATATTCCTCCTCTTTACAATTTAAAGACCCCTAAAAGAATTCCAACTTAGTGAATACTGACCCGACCGAATGGCCCACAATAACAAAATTCCCAGTCGATTAAGGCCATTCTTTACTCAAGCAACCGCTAAAATAAATATAGGTAAACTGCCTCCAGACAACGGCTTCGGTTGCCTCTTAATAAAAATGATAGTTGTTATAAAGTTAGATAATATGCGCTCGAAAATTGGTACTTAACTGATTAGAACCAAATATTTATTAAGTACTGGCTGACCCAGCAAACGTTGCTGTACCATATGTGTAAATTATTTTAGGTAATTTCTTGTATAAAAAATCTTAAAAAACATGAAAAAAAAATGTTAAATCCTTGGTGTAGCTGCACCTACTGAATATGCAAAATTCATAAAAATGGTGAAAGCCGTTTCAGAGAATTTTGGATACTACAATTGTGATACGAGATTTTTATAAATAAGATAACGTCGCTATTTTACAATATCTAAATGTAATTTTTGTTGAAAGAACAAGTTTCCTACAAACAGTAAAGTACACATGTACCCAAAAGACATAGTTTCTATTTACGCAAATATCACCAAAATAAGTTCAACAGTTCACGAAGTTTTATGACAAACAGTTCGACTTTACGTTTCTTAAATTGAATACCTATAAAGAATAATATTTACCTAGCCGTTTATACCAATCGCGTCATGACACGAGACGAGCTCTTGCCAAGAAACGGCCAGTCATCGCCAAATGATTATCGGCCTCTTTGACCGCGAGGTCACTTCGCCTTATTGGCTATTGACAAAAAGAATTCTATTATCAAATGTTTTTTTTGTTCTTTCGAAGCGGTATTAAAAGGGTGGTTAACATGTAAGGAATTAAAAAATGAATGTCGGAATTGTGACTAATTCAGTCTTTTTGCTGGCAGTGCGATCAATACGATCGAAAAGTCAAGTTTTAAAAGCATTTCTATGTATTGTTGAATATCTCCTGAAATGTTGGCTAACTCTTGCTCTAGGTCACAGATTTTGTTATGACATCATTCAGTTCAAAAAATATGATATCTCAAGAATACCGTATGGTACCTAGATAAACCTTAAATTGTTCTTAATATTATAAGTATGGGAATAGCTTCAAATTTACGTTGTACGTAATATTTATCTAGTTTGAAGACGAAAGTTGGTTGAGCAACTTTTCATTCACTCGATCCAAGTTCTGTTACCAGTCAGAGTTCGTGTAAAATTCCGATATCAAATTTTATCATAAACATATTCAAAACGAATTAAAAACTAAAAAGGTTTACAACATCCTGTCATTTCAAGTACCAAAACTCTGATAGAGTTATGAAAAACACTAAAAACAATGCAAAAACTTCTCAAAAGCAGTCTCAGCAATAAAAAGCGAGCCGTCCCCAGAAATCAAATTAAGTTTTAACCTACAAAGCAAAACAATTTAGTTAATGATCATAACTGATTAAAACAAAATGAATACGCTTAATTAAAATCCTTGGGCCTTTCAAAATTTTCCATTGTAGCTCTTATTTACACCTCAAGACGTTATTAAGGGACCCTGCCTAGCTTGATAATACCTTTGTAAAACCCCCCATTGTGCTACCAACCCCCTAAATCTTTACAGGCGTAATAGAAAATATTGTTGGCGAAATTAAGTTATTCTGAGCAAAGGATAATTTTCGCAAAGTTTTCGGGTGTTGTATTAAAATTAATGATTGTTCGTGATAATGCTGCGTTTTTTAATAAGTTGGAACTATGGTAGGTTAAGAGGTGGGGTTCCGTATTCAAAGGGAAGAACGATACCCTAGTACCTACTGAAGATCTGCTGACTGTAAAACAGACTGTAATTATGAACCGTGATAGCTAGGTAATTGAAATTTTCGAATTTGATATATGTTTAATGTTGCTGTAAAAACAAATACAATGAAAATAAATATCGAGGTTAAGTAACATTGATACGGTCATAAATATAACGGGTAGCCAATTTTTGATGCGAATTTGTTTTTATCTAGCCTATTTTGACGCTATCCTCAGTATCACGAAACCGACTCGCACTTGACCAAGTATTCTTGTCATTTTATTTCTTTTTTCTGTGGTTTATCGAGGTCCTTTCAAGTTTAAAGGTTGAAAGGTTAACGTTTGATTTAATCAAAATTAAAGTTGAATTAAAATTTCCAACAATTACCTATACTTGAGTTTTTTGGAATATTTATTTATGAATTAAATTAATATCATACTTGCCTACACCTAGTTTTGTCTAGTTTGGTTGTAGAAGTATTTTTATAACGTAATGTTTACACAAATGTTAAAATTCAATATGAATAAACAAGCCAAAGTTGCATTCACTCAATAATTACTGTTCCGAATTTCTTGTTTACAATATTACCTAAAAATTTCACAGAAAAAATCTTTTGTAACGTCAAAAAAAATGCAAAAGTTTTTATCAATATTTTTATTCAATTATAACTGAACGAGTTCCAATGAAATTTGGTACATGTACGCACAGAATGTGTATCAGTTATTATTTATATTCGGTATATTAAATGCCGGAAAATTAAGATTTTTTTACTCGTCTGTACCGGGAACGCATTTTTAATTAAGATGTTGGATTATTTATTTAAATTTACTTGTACGTGTAAGTAAGTGGAAAGATAAGGAGAAGTAATAGAGATAAAGATAAAGTGATAAAATGGCGTTTACCGTCATAATGCGAACTGCATTTGTTTCCTGTCGCCAAGTAATATGTCAACAGCCGAAAGAGTTAACATAAAACGATCAAATGGCTAGAAATGAAATAATTTAGTTGACAAGCAGATTTATCGGGATAGCCTGACTGGTTTCAAACCAAACCGGAGCCCTTAATCATGAGCTGGCGGGGCGACCTAAAAAACTCGAATTATTAAATTAATAATAATGAAACCGATTTACAAAAGTCTGCAAAATAATATCATTATCTGGAAATGTCTTTTCGTTTCATTTAAAATGATGCCGAAAAATAGACTTCGAGACATAACTTTTTTTTTAATTTAAGTGGTAAAGAAATGATTATTTTTTTCTGATTTCTAATAAAATAATGATACGTTTATGAAAAAGCAACATCTCGTGTCATTGAACTTGGTTCGCCAGTTCAGTTCGGTTCCAGCGCAGTTCGGACGATCCTTATTGGAAAACTTTCCGCTTCTCGATGTGATCTGAACGAATCAGATATTATAGTAATCGTTCCTCTTGAGCGTAGTTTGTTTTTGGTTCAATATTGTCTTTGGAGACGTTGATTTTAAGGTAGTTTTTAAGTAGCGAAGACTGAAGATGAAGTCGGTTGACTAACAGATGTTCGAGAAAAGGAAATTTAAGACATCAACAAGATTAGTGATACTACATTTTGACTTTTTTAAGTTTTTAAGTTTTAGCAACTTATTTTAATACGGACTAGACTTGACAGACTTAATTATTGTACAACAAATGCTTACCTGCTTATAAATCAACCTAGAACCTGTTTTATATCAGACAGGACCAAACAGCTAGATCGGCAGGCCAGTCAATACACTCGTAGCACACAATTAAAGAAAAAGATTTTCCTCTCGTGTGATATATAGTATAGAAGGCAGTTAGAGGTAACAAACCGTGCGAATTTGACATGTAAAATTATGAAAAATTCTTATGAGTGCTAGTCTCCTTTCGATGTTTTCGTTCACTCTGTGTAAAGCGAGTTCGAAAAAAACTGGCACTACTTGACGGTTTTTGAACCTAGGACCTAGGCCTAGCAGTCCAACGTTCATACCACAAGGCTGTCCCTGCAAAACGCTGCTACAAACGTAAATGAACTAGTTATGATAACTACATATATGAATTTCCTTGGACAGCAATCAGCAGGAAGTATATTATTATCGAATACTCAATACAATTTACCATTGTCTAATCAATTGGATAACATGTCATAGCTCTGATCTCTTTATTGTTTTGATGGAGTACCGTTGAGTGACGCTGCGTTTTTTGTGACGACATCGTTTAGTCCCGTCGAACCTTTTTTTTTAACCGTGCCGAAATGGTATAAACTGAAATTATTATTATGACTCCGCTGTATATTCGTCTGCTCTCAGGCTGAATCTTGTGAACCGTTAGCATGAATGCTGGACTAAAATAATGAAGTGCTGAAAAAAAAAAGTAAATCTCTTGTAATGTCTCTAAACCCAAAAAAATAAGGTTAAGTAAGCTCATGAATTATTCACGATCACTTTGTTTTTATACATAAATAATATTTAAACAGAACCCACAGTGTCACTAGATCGAGTCTCATTTATCAGTTTATTGTTAATTAAATTATATAATCAATCAAAGCATATAGGTAGGCACTATAACATCATGCTACGACATAAAACAGGGGAACAACTAGTTTCTTTATACGCCTTGTGTTACTATCATTACATGAATTATTCAATAATATTTGAGCATAAAACATTATTTAAACCAATTAACGTTAACTCAAGCGCATATTTATTCGTGTTTTCGGCACGTGTGTCGTCATTACCCGTCGACTTGCCTCGCGTCATGTACAAAGGGTCTTAGACTTCTGTTCGAATATAAATTATTCTTAAATGAAAGTCATTGCGATGCTACTGACGTTTATAAAATATATTGAGTTAGATAGGGTGCGATAAAATTTAGAAAGGGAGGACAGCCGAGTGATTAATTGATTCGTTTATGTTCAATCGTTAATGCTATTTTTTTTGTATTTCTTCACAGCGTTTTTCTTAATTTTATTTAGCACAAAAAGAACACTTTATTAATTAACGTGGTGGTTTCTTAGGTTTCGTACCCAGAAAGTAGAAACCGAGAAATGTTATTAAGGCACTGTGTGTCTGACCGTCTGTCACCAATCTATAACTCATGAATCGTAATTGCAAGACATTGATATGCTCACACGTGGCCAACCGATAAGAAACGGCGTTACGTGTTACATTTTTCAGTAACAAATAAACAATGTTAGATTTAAAATTAATTTTATTTGTTCCCAAATCGATTTGCTTTTCTTTAGCTTATTTTTACGGAAGCCTCATTGTTGATCCATTTTTTTTTGTACATTTGTTGTTATATCGGCAATAGAAACACACCACCTGTAAAAAATCAAACTGTCTAACTATCAGTTCATGAAATTCCTCCTGGTTACGGACGACAGACAACCACCCGGACTATCAGAAATAGGGTTCGGGTGTTACTCTTTCAGTACGGCACCACCAGCAAAATACAAAATGGAAATACAACTATTATTCTAATAGAAATTTTAATATCACCCTAAAATTTTAATAATATTTCCGCGTCACATACTCCATGACATTAAGACCCTAACGCCAATGAGTTGTTTAAGATCCCCTCTTTGATACCAGATATATGTACTGATAAGGCCTTGGACCCAACTACTAAAGGGCCCGGTTAATTGACTGCGTGAGTAATCAAATTCTTTTAACTAGAAGCCTTCTTAGTGGGGCTATTTGTTTTTTGATTTTTTGATTATTTTTGAGTTGTTTTTTTAATTTAGATGTTTTGTTTAATGTTGTCTTTATTAACTGTCGCTGGTACTGTGTCGTTTTGTCGATCGAATTGAACTGAGTTTGAAGTTATTTTTTTCTTTAGCAGGGGTCAATGTCAATCATGCTCTTTCTAACTCCAGATCTAACTCAGATAACTCCAGATAGTATTTACATTTTAGACCGGTGTATACGAATTTAGGACCAAGTTACATAATTATAGCTTTCCTCTTTCAGTCTTCTGCTGAGGACTATTTCAGTTCATCACATCGGTCTCAAAACCAGAGAGACTTTTATAAAGTCATTTTGTTCCAAAACTACAAAAACATGCTCATTCCTGTCAATCAGAATAAGTCCAAAAAACATACGTTATATAAATCAATATCAAGACATTCTTTGAAAACTATGATCAGACAAGACAAGTCACTTTAAGATACCTATCTTACCCAAACTACAGCAGAAGCAAAAGCAAAAAACTACCTCCAAAAACTCCCGTTAAACATCTTATAAAACAAACACGGGTTTAACACAAGTACGGGTTGTTTGTGGTACCTTCGTTGTATCTGAATTCCATAACACAAGTGCTCTAGCAACTTACTTTGGGTTCAGAACAATGTATGTGATGTTGTCCGCATTTATAAAAAAAAAAAAAAAACACAGCGAAGTGGTAAATAAACGACACCATTGTACGTCGGCCAAGCCACAATGTGACTTAAAGGCTCTGCTGCATAATCCCCAATGAAAGACTCCGCTCTCGACAACTTTATTTCATTTGATATGTTGTGTTGTTGATGTTGAAAACCTTTCTCTGTTTCTATTTGGCTCTGGATGGTCTAAATTGAAAAGATTTTTCTATAAAGACGTGGAGTAATGCTACGTTTATTTTTTTATGATATATGCAATCGTTTGAATGCGTGGTTTTTGTTTCGTGGACCTTGATTCGCTTTTGCTTATTTGGCTAACAGTATTAAAAGTAAAATATTTTTTTTAGGAGGTTGCAAAGTGCGATGCTTATTTACCTTTTCATCTTGAATGCCTGTCTTTTGGAGGCCACATCGTGGTGCTATTTCAGAAAAACTTTGGACGTATTTGTTGGGCTCACCCTGAAACAAAACATTACATTACTTGATACAAACCGCATTCATTCTTTTGTTTCCATCAAAGGCGTCTCAATAAAATTACTCTCCTTAATAAATCACCGAAAATATCATTATTTACTTAATGCCACTGTTCCTTAATGTTTTGATTTATAACGTGGGATCATTGTGGATTATCTTTCTTTGCAGTTAACACGAGGGGCGAGGTGTTTAATGAATGTTAATATAAAATATCGTTTAATCATAGTACGTTTGAAAGAAAACTGAGGGAGTATCGGTTTTCTTGATGTTAATGGTACCTTTGTAGTGTTTTTATGAATGTTATTATTTCTGTAAATAGATTTTTAGTGGAAGGGGTGGTTTTGTGAATTGTGAGATTAAACTGTTGCAATATAAGGCGAAAGAGAAAAAGATGATCGTTTCATATTTTCAGATTAATCGTATGTATAGCTACTTATTCTATTTACTACGTGTTATCTTTATTGTTTCTTAGGAACACAGACTTATCTATGGAAGTATATCTAAAGAAGTAAGTAGTATCTAACTATATCTAGGAAGCCCGTAAGATAATTAATTAAAATGATAGGATGTTGTAAAAGAAAAACAATGGGTATAACAGAAAGCCAGATAGATAAGAGAATACTTAAGAGTAAATTTTATAGATAATAATATATTCTATAAACAATTACTGAGTATTTACGTGACATGTACCAAAATCAATAAAAAATAATAATTCAGAACTGTATACCAGTTAGTGCCATGTCCAGTTATTCTAATTAATCACTGTGTACCAGTATTTGATAAAGCATAGACTATTGTTCCAAAACGTGCGTGTTCAACATAGTTATGGCCCGTCAAAATCCACAATAGTGCTTTTGAGGTCGATGGCTTATTCTGGTGGATTCATAAAGCCTGGATATCATAAGAACAATATGGTGAGGACCAGTATTTTTGTAGGTCTTTAGGTCAAATTTGACAAAATAATACTACTTAAAATATTTGCCGATGAATTATTTAAATGCTATTAAAGATATGGTGGGAGAAATAGTTGATTGCTGGCTTAGCCATATAAATACACTGTCGTGTTTAGACATTTCCATTTGTTAAAAAAATCAAGTCATATTTTTTGAAAATAAGTGGCTTGCCTAAAATCAAATGGCATTTCCTGACTACCTTGAATAAGCTCAATGGTCGCTGTTTTTTTAGTTTAATGACTAGATTTATCGTTATAAGATAGTTTTAGGAACTTCCTAACTTACTTTGTGAATTATTTGCGATAAATCTTATTAATGATACTCTTCTGATGTCCTATTAAATAAGTTCTAATATCCAGTAAGATCTGGTCATGTCTATGTTGTTTGCCCGCGGTTACATTTTTCCACATATCGCATGATATATAAGAAGACCGTAATATTTATTTTCCTCAAATCGAATAAAAAGGTCATGTGTGATACAGATAGTACTTTGATAGCATTACAACGCATCGATAAAGAAACAAAAGTTTAAAGAATTACAAATTGCTTGATCTCTTATAATTAATCCTATTTAAAGAGTAACGAGGATCCACAGTTTACAAAAAAATATAATAAAAGCTCAATTCTCAATATCTTTTTTGCTATTTTAAAATTGTTTACTTCGTAGTTTTTGTATCGACAATATTTCACTCCTCACTAGATTGGTAGAGAAAACGAGGCAAGGAACTCAATTGTAGCAAGCCCAAAGTATAAGTGACTCCACGGTATCGCAACAAAACTGCAACAGCATCGCTAAAACTGTACAGAATAGGCCGTTAGGTTTCTGTTTAGGATCTGGCCCATGTCCGGCGTGTTCGCCCGAGGGCTCGCTTTGCGGACAACACGCCTATGTCGCTTTGCCGTTACCGATAATACAATACAGCTTTAAGGAATTTGTGTTTACGATAACGATCGATAAAATGCGAATTCTAACATCATGGCGGTCAGTTCACGTTGACTTATTGGCCTTAGAAGTTATGTGTGTAGGTTTTTTTATTTTAAGTTGAGTGTTAATCTTGATGATTGGATAACAGGCATTGGGGTTCCTGAGTACGAAGCAATTTTTTTTTCAGCATAGAAAGTACTCAATTAAAATATCATTATAAATTAGCTTTTAATAAAACAATATCCTAAAATGAGTAGCAATCGTTAATTAATCGCCTTCAAACATTGTTGTTACCCGTTCTTCTTTGTTCCTTCTAATTATAATTTGCAAGATGACTGACAGTTAATTTACTTTACGTTTTACTTCAGCAGTTTGCCGCTGAAAATAATTATTTGAAACTTTCCAAAATAAAGAACCATTTATCAAATTCAGCCCCGAAAACTGTTTAAAAGTTCAAATTGGAGTTACAACTGCGAAAAAATGAATCAATCTAACATTATACTTGGAAGTTTGCTTGTTTGTTTGTTCTCTTAAAACCATTAGACTAATTGATCGACCCAGTTGGAGAAAATCATATAATTAGTTGAAAATATTTAATATAATTATTGCAAGATTTTATCACGATAAAACTATTTCACCACAAGAAACACGACCGCTACGTGAGCAAAGTCACAGGCAAAAGCAAGCTCAATAATTTTCCGCTAAATGACTTTGTAGCAACAGTGGGGAAGTTTTTGTTTGTCCGTTTGTGTGTACCGGAAAATAGATTAAAATGGCCCCGAGCTGAAAGGAGCTACGCCGTGAAGGCATGCAGATTAAAAACACTGGAAAAACTTGTATTTTTTTCAACAAAAGTACACAATCTGTTGGGGCGCCTTTAGTCAGAATCATAGGCTCCGTTAATCCTTTGAATCGTATAATGAATATGCATTTTTTTATGTTTTTGTATTTGGACTGAATGGGTTATGTTTTAAACAATTATAAAGAGCTGTTGAACTGGAAAGCTTTATTGTGCGACAGAGAATATTTTCAGTTTTGTTTATTAGCTGTAGTTGAGGTAAAGGCTGTATGCGCGTGTAGTGTAAGACGTTACATATTTATTACATATGGCTCAGATGTTAGAGGATACAAAACAGTAATTTAAATTTAAATAAGCAGCTATCTTGAACCTTTCGAGAGTTAATTTAAATTTTGTTTTTTAAGAAAAAGTACATACCTAATACTCATCGGCTACATAACCACTCCATCGATACAACAACCGCGACAATCACCAACCGAATTTAAAATTCTAAAACTCATCGATGCCCTATCGACGCTACCAAATTGTCCACTGAGGTCGCTTGGGCCATCGTTTTCGCACCATCGCAGGGTTAACACGGGGTTAACCAAAACGCTTCGTGGGAACGAGCAAACCGATCTTATTCTCACGACACTGCAATGCATTCATTTGCATCCGACCAAACAACAATAATATCGGTCGATCTCCAACGTATACTGTTTCAAGAGTTATTCAAATTAAGCAACGGGTTTCTGGTTTTACTCTAAATGGATGACCTGGATCTGGGGCGGAATGAATTGGGTGTCTGGCTTTGAAAGGACAATGGATTGTAGTGCTGATATGTTGTTGTCTTGAAAAATACGAGCCATGAGAGATGCTCATTTATTTATGGTGGGTATACTAGTAAATGAGTTGAGAATAGATGCTTTTATGAGGCAAAGAATTTTGTTTTCCTTTGTTGGGACAGTATAGGCTGGTTAAAACTCTGTTTGCAAGAATCACTCAATATGTGTACCGAATCTTCCAGTTACTCAAAACTAAAAGAAATATTCCCAGAATATTTTTACCGAAATTCTTAACAAGCTCGAGGCATCCTTTCAAAGAAATCCAGCCATTACTTTCCATTCTTAGTGTTAAAAATCAAACTGGACCAACTGTCATCGGCAAGTGAACCGGGTACGAAGTGACATTTGGTATTCATCCCGCGGGTTTGGTCGTGTCACCTCACCGAAACCTTGAGCACGAAGAAAAGATTCATTGAGTATTACTGAAGATGTGTCACGATGGTTTTAAAAATATATTTAAACACTTTATTTTTCCTTTTTTAAATAATGACTTCCGCAATAGGAAAATTAATCCTTGTTTTACAAACATTAAATTCACCAGGTGCCAATGATTTTCCTACACAGCAATAGAACCCGTCTCGTCGCGCACAGGGGCTTTGGTGAGGTGACTTCTATCAATCGACTATCCGTGTAGTCAATTTTGTTTTTTTTTCATCATAGGTAATTCACGTAAATAGATAACTTTTGTAGGATTCATAATTTCTTACTTAAAAAAGGGTTCACTGATGTATCATCGGAATAATCTGACCAGTTTCAGGTTCAACCATACACAATAAGATACTTTAAAATTTAGATGATTTTAAGCTAAATTAAGAAAGATACACTTCCGATAATAATAGAAATATTATTTGAAACAAAAAGTAATCGAATTTAAAACGGACAAACTTACTTTAAAACTCTATGAAACTAATTATAAAGATAAGAGTTAAAACCTTTTATACTGATAATGCAAAGTAAGTTTCTGCCTAACTCCACATCTTTTCCTTGAAATCTGTTTTCATCGTGACACTCAACAACTTTGCACCCTAAGGGCAAGGAAAGCCCTTCCTCAAACTTCTTACGAAATTATTTGAACAAGACTTCCTACCCAACCTTCTAAAGCGACCAAACTATAAGATACTCTCACACAAAACTGGCCCCTAGAGACCCCCAGTTGAAGTTTGCCCCTATGATGAATGACATACGATTGATAAGGACTATTTTCCTGTGTACATTATTGAGAATAGAAATAAAATTGTTGGTTCACTAGTGCTTACAATGACTTGGAAAATGTGAGACAAATTCGAATTAAAGTTGAGGTAGCAACTTTCGGCTTTTTGTTTATCGATTATTTTAGATACTTGACAATCATTATCTTTGTACAGATGAGACAGACTAAAAAATAAGTAAGTATGTTTTAGCTTATTTGTTGTTTATTTGTTAGTTAGAAAGATATCATTAATATCCATTTTTAGGACTGTCATTAGTTTGTATCTCATGAACAGTTGCTAGAAAATTTTTCAAGAAAAAAATATTTTTTCTCCCAATAGATTTGTTTTTCTGTAGCCCAAATGTACGTAGCCCTCAGACCCGGACCCAAAACACCGGTTTTGATTGTAATAATTTAAGAATTATGAAATGTGCAATTAACCTTACTACCTACATCACTTAATAACGAACAGTATCTCCTCATACGAGTACAAATATAAGTACTGCAAACCAACATAAAACGGAAGACATGACCTAATTAATTAATAAAAATACTTACACTAATTAAACTAGTACCGTAGCGAATAACATAGAACATTCCTCCTTTTAAATTATTTCACGTACAGCACGTTTATAAAATTCATTTGATTCAAGATTAAAAGAGGTATGATAACTTGTACCTCATATTATATTACGCTCTACGTGTGTAAGATGACATTGTGGAGCGAGATTGTGAGAAAGCTTTTTTGGGTGCCGACGATGAAAACGAGATTAAATGGAACAAAGATAGTATCTATAATGTGGTAGCTGCTTGTATACGCGAAGGTGTTTGAATGCATTATGGTGTAGGTGTACAAATTGTTGGTTGATAGTATCATGAGTCTGCATGTAAACTCAGTTTCCCATTGTATACGCGTGTGATGTTGAGTCGATTTAGAAGTTTATTACAAGTTCATGGTAGACTATTGACAATCGTACTTAAATGGATAAGGATAAGCTAGTCTTTTTGTGGCACAATCTTATTTTCAAATAATTTTCAAAATATATACCTTATTATCTACTCACGGCTACTTTGTTATGTGGTATTTTTCGCGTTATATATGGTCCATGAGTATGACACTCACAAATTATACAATTATACAAATTGTTACTTCACAATCCTGAAAATTTCACCACTTTATGATATTAGTTCAGAATAAGATATCCTAAAAATCTTGTTATTTTTGCTATTTTTGCCGAGTTCAAATAGAAGGACGTACCCAGTTCGGTATATTTTTTTTTCCTTCAATGTCCCAATAATTATAATTATGAGTGTTCAAAGCACGAAACACTAACTATTGAATAATTTATTATGAATAAAAATGAATTGACTACATTTAAATGTAAATTTTTACTTTCGTGTATATCGATCTACTGATTAGCCCAATAACATTCCTTGTAACGGTTATACCGCTTTCATTCTGCTATTACAAACAAAAATATATCATAATACCACTATACAACACCAATTACAGATGCCCAAACATGCTTAACTAAATATCTGATTATCGCCTAACCTTTCGATAACATGAAGCATAAACAAAAAGGATCTATAACAAAAAATCTTAGTAACAAATTCATTATGAGCACAACACGATACCAATTCCATTCACAGCTGGCCTATAACGAGGCTATTTACGTGCGTATATGTAAAGAGTCCCACCGTACGGCCTGGTGTCCCGCAGGGCTATCTTCTGGGACCCCTGTTTTTAAATGTGAAAATATGGAGTAATGACACATAATAAAATTCCTTTTAGACCGGACACAAGCTTATAAATTGGCCAGAAATTTTAAGTGTCTGCCTCATTTCCCTGCCTTTTTATTGTAATTCGTACGTTTTATTTAAGTGAGTTCTTGAATGAATTGAGTAAGGAATAAGTGTCGTATGTTGTGCTCAATGAGTGGCAATGAATAATAAACTTTATCATCTATTACAGCTAAGAAAGTAGTGTTATAAAGAAATTGGTAACGAGTGATGAAGAGTTAATTAATTCAATAGATAATGTGACAGAGAAAATACATCATATTAATAAAGATCAGTTTTTGTAATTAGTTTTCCTGGCCTAATTCCAAACACAAACAATAAAAATAAACAAATAAGGTTTTCAGTTATTGTTATTGTGTGGTTAATGAATGCAACTTAGTTTTTTCAACAAACAACATAATGAATACCATATCATAATTTAATAAAGCAATTATAACATTGTATTCCAATAACACCAACTAATAAACGAAGCCTAATTAATTAGGGATGGTAATTATGGAATATAATATAGATTCTGGGAACACATCACACAAATAGACATGGAATTATGAATGATGTTCCCTCCTTTGTCATGTAGTGCACATGTGGTGTTGATTAGGCGTCGGACATAAAAACACCGGTAGTTTACGGTCGAATACTAAGACATGGGACTTCTGCTTAAAATAAAAAATAAAATTCCTAATTCTGTATCTTAGGCAAGCGTAATTTGTGTAGTATTAAAAATACTTAGAGGTGGCCAATATTATCATCCCGTAATAATTCCTGCTAATATTTGATAACAGTTTATATATTATAACCTACATTGGAGCATAAAGTGTCACTTATAAACTTTTCAACGGTAGTTGACGCAACTAAACCAACATTCACCTAGCCGGCATTCATACAACTCTCAACACGTTTACGGAACCCCAGCAACTAATTATCAAAATTGCCTCAACTCCATACATTCAGCAGTTACCCATAGTTGTCAACATCTCAAATTAGATACCGACAAATAGAGGAGATATCCCGTCTTACTAATTAACAGTGCAATGTTGATTAAGACGAATAATATTTAATGAAAACTTCACAGTTTTAAACAAAGGATTTTTGTTATTTGTCTTTTGTATCGTTTCGTGAAACGGGCTTTTAAATATTTGTCGTTTTAAAAGGATTTTAAATGAGCTTGACAGTCGAATACAAAACAAATTATGTAAGTTTTTTTTATAAATGTTCGACACAATACTGTAATACAACTGGTAAGCCTTAATTTGGTGCATCTTGGGTTTTTATTATCAATCTTTTTCAAAAACTAAATTGCTTCTATAGTGTTCGATGCAAAATCAAATTCTTTAACGATTTTTTTATAGTTAGCCAAGTAATCGTTACCGAATAGGATAAATCGTGTGTCTATGTTTGTAACCTACTAACCCCAGGAAAATGTTTTGTTTGTATCACTTTAATCTTTTCGAGGGCTGCATCGCTGCATTGGTGTTCATACTTAACTAATCAAAACTTTTTAATCTTCAAGACATTTGGCTTAGACTTAACCCGTTTCAAATAAATCATGGCTGTCGGCTACAGGAACCTCTTGTCAACAGATATATCTGTCTCGGTAGTTTTAATTAGCTACAGAAGGATTTACTATAACGGTCTAATGCCAGGGACGGTTGTCGGGTTGTAAATGACTGATTATTTCGATAGCATTGTGGGTTGTATCTTGGTGATGTGTGATGTTTAACGAGGATGTCGTTAGAGAATTGACTTCTCGTTTGTTCGTTGCTATAACTGTAACGCGTTTTGATTTTGTTTATAAGCATCAAGTATTGGTTATAAAACTTAAAAAATACTACTGCGTTTCTATTTTTTTTTTTTTGTGTAATTGGTGGATAAAATTTGTGAATGATTTTTTTGCTTTGTATTATTAACATTTTAATAAAACATTACACAATGTTCTCCATCTTCCACATTATGTGTAATCTTTCATTTTTTGTAAAACAAAAAAGGGATGCTGAAAATGTATACTACACAGAACAACACAGAAGTGACGTCACACGAAAGTTTCTTTCACGGCTATTACCTATAATTTGCGGGAAGGAAGAAAAAACGACATCACCTACCTATCCCACTGCAAAGTTTACGTACCCATCCTTGTGACCAATCGAAAGGTTAAAAGGTCTAATATTTTAATTGCTCAAATATCCTTTCACCTTAATCAATTTAAAATCCAAACTCCTTATATTACAAGGGTCGCGGCGCGGCTCGTGGCGGCGCCCCGTTGTGCTCCTAGCCTTATTTACGGCACATCACTCGACTACCAGATGTATATCGGGGAATAAATTAAGCCGCGGACACATAGCTGAGATGACTTTTTAATGCGGAACCAATCGCTCGTGGAATGTAGAGAGCTGATACTTACCCCTACAAATCTGGCGAAAATTTAATGAACTATATTTTTTTTAAACTGACGACACCTAAGTGATTAGGTACAGTCTCATGCACGAAGACCCTCAGACTCAAAACATGCGATCGCGGATAACACAAAATTGTTCACAGTGTATTAAAATTGTTTTGGTTGTCTTTTGTTGATGTCTCACAAACCTCCTCATAACAATACTGTAATGTGTAATTATGAAACTCAGTCGATCTTTAATAATTACATTCTAAATATACACATCATATCCTTATACTTAAATTAATGAATTATCCTCTTTATTTTATCAGTGAAAGTTCTAATCTTGGAAGCCGTTAGTTTATTTTCCTTGTCTGTACTTTTAACTTTATGAAACACTACAAAAATGATACAAAAACCTATAATAATTTATAATAATATGTGGTAACATCAGCTCTATATACATCCATCATCTATACTTTGTCATAGACTATCAATAACATTTTAACCGAAGAGGTATGATAATGCAGGATATATTAACAGCGGACTACATTTGTAAGCCACATTAGTGCTAGAAAAAAACAAAATGAACATCTATGCTGCATTCGAGATTCGAAATGTGTTGGATTATTTTTTTTCTCAGTATTAAATTGATATTCGAATCATGCATTAGTATAAATTATAGAACATGCTTGTTCCTTTTTTGAGAAATTGATAAATTATTGAACTTTTTAATAGGAATGGTTTGATGACACTGGAGGTGTGATAAATATTGGTTTCGTTTGACAAATGTTAATTAAATAACATACGTTGAGTAGGTACCTAACCATTAAAATTATAACTTCACGTTGTATTTGTAGATATTTAATATTTTATTCATTACATGCTACCAACAAATATAAAAAAATGGGATTCAATTTGCGTTTCAAAATTATTTACCTACTTTTTTGTCCCTGAGTCAGTAAGATGCGAATTGCATTCCGGTTAACATAGTATAAATCATATCAAATCCTTAAGTTCAACAACAAAATAGAATATATTCAACTGACGCTCTCGTTCCTTTTATTGGTCATAAACTAAGGAGGGTTTACAGTACCTATGACGTCATTACATTGTACCAAACAGTTTGGTTACAATGTGCCCTTCTTGTTAATGACTTGACACTCGTTTCAAAGTTATGAAAAGATTGCTGAAGGCAGTTTTATTAGTAGAATTAAGATGTTATTACTTTTCAAGATATTTGCAACTTAGTTTCTGAATGGTTTTACAGAAGAGATGTTTTTGGAAAGTATGAGTAACGTTGAAAAGTACGTGTTACACATATCTTTGTCGCCCCCTGAAGTTTTTGAGATTCATTTTAATTTAAGTAATAAGTTCCTTAACACTTTTGTAAAAAAAATACACGCTTTTTATATCATTATCATTCCCCTACACGCTTTGTATAACCTATCAATTGAGTAAATTTTTAGCTTGCCGCATGTTTATAAGTTTTATTAGTCAGCATAGAAAAGCGCAGTAACAAACTTAATTCAAACCAAAAATTTTAGCTAACTCTGAAAGCCGTGGTATCGCCACAATTCGTAACAACCGAACACTTGATAGCAATTAAATTTGTTACTCTGCTCCGTTTTCCAGGCTTTTTACGTTTTCATCGAATGCGTGGACAAATATAAAGCAATCGAATAAAAAGCCATTTCGTTATAAAACAACGGAGCGTATTTCGTTCCGTTTAAAAATTCGATTTTGTTCAAATGTGATTTTTAACAAAAATGAATGTATACATGTTGGAATAATAGTGCTGTTTTTGTTAAATTGATTTGTGATGTTCGTTTTAATTGTGTTTCGTTGATTGTACGTTGAATTCTGTTTTTCTTTTACGTTTTCCAATGATTGTATGATTTATGCTGTCTAAATTAATCTGCAGTCATTTGTAGTATTTTTATATTTGTTGAAACTTGATTGGATGGCAATAATTTGTTAAAAACTCGTAATTTTATTTTCTTTTTTACCTGACGAGTTACGATTGTATTTATTTTCCTTTCTTAATCTATTTTGCTTTTATAGAGTTTTATTTCCGTTGTTAAATATAAATCGTAATGACATTTAAACATTTTTCTGAAAGTATAAATAACTAGTGGAAATATTTATTTTATACCGGTAGAAACTGTACCCTTCGCAACTTGGCAACCCTAAATAAAACAAATGAAACTTAAAAATCCAGCCTATATCCCGAACCGGTTGGATCCACATTAGATATTCACAACACAATATAACTAAAGTCGTGGCGGACGACTCAATTAAGCACAGTTGTCCCGCGTGCCAGCCCTAACCGCCGCCATTCGTCCGAAACGGATGGCTCCCTTGGGTGAAGATCTATTTGCGCAGTGTGCGGTGCCCTTGCTGAGACGCTACTGACATAAACCCAAATATAGTTTGGTATGCCGTGTGCACGCGACGGTTTAGCGGTGAGATTTATTAAAAAATGTTTTTAAGTTATTGAGTGTTTCTGGTAAGTAGTATTGGTAAACTATTTTGTTAAAATTTTGCGTTTTAATAAGTGTTTGGTAATTATTATTGTCAATATGATATAGTATGACCAAAAAGTTTTTATACGATATAATTTTCTATTCTGACCGTCTAAGATTAATACACCAATCTTCTATATCTATACTAATATATAAAGCTGAAGAGTTTGTTTGTTTGTTTGTTTGAACGCGCTAATCTCAGGAACTACTGGTCCAAATTGAAAAAATATTTTTGTGCTGAATAGACCATTCATCGAGGAAGGCTTTAGGCTATAAACCATCACGCTGCGTCTAATAGGAGCGAAGATACAATGGAAAATGTGAAAAAAACAGGGCAGGTATAAATCATAACTTATATCTTCTACCCACGGGGACGAAGTTGCGGGCAACAGCTAGTTATGTATAAACCAGGCAATACTTCACTTTCGTACCAACCGTATATATTCATGAAAACGGAGAATAATCAGTATAATGATTTATTTTTGACCAGCATGATTGTTTTAAATGAAATTGTAACTTGTTGCTACTTATACACTGCTACTGAAATAACCTGGTTACCTAAAGGTCACGCAATGTCTCCCCTGGGTTCTAGTCTATTTGGCGTCCCTGCCCTTGGCGTGGGAAACTAACTGTCATAAACCCTAATAATAATAAGTTTGTTCGGTGTGGAGCATCGCGACTCGCGTGTAACAACCTTATTATTCATTAATGCTGTTTTGACAACCCTATTTGTACATCATGTTGTTTAATGTTGACATAAGTAGGTAATTTTTCCCTTTATCAATATTTTAGTTAAAACCAGTGGTATCGAAACTAATTTTAAAATCTTCTTTCTGCAGCCTCATCACACTGCGTTAAAAATTCTGATTTACTTTAAGATTCAGAAGCTGTGGAATATTATATATGGTTAAAATAATAAATATTTGCCTTATGTATCTGCATTATGACTGAAGCTTAAAAATTTCTTCTATAAACTATGAGTCAAATCAATACGGTAAGGAATTGTCACATAAATAAGCAGAAACAACAATTTGGTCAAAACTCGTTCATATCCAAAATCGAAATAATATTTTGATTCCCCTCTACTTGCGTATTATTTTAATGAGCAAAAATGTTGCTAACTATTATTATAGTTTGTAATTAATTATTACAAATTGCATTAATTTGATAAATCCTCGTTGTGAATTGGCATCGCCGTTGTATAGCAATTGTCATTTCATTACCGACCAATTATCATGTATGTATGAAATTAATTAATTCTGAAACTCGTTACAGTTTCTGTGGCAATCATGGAATCCTCGATTTTATATTAACTTGAATACAATTTTTGTTTACGACGTAATTGGTGTGAATGAGAATGCTTGAATTTTAATGGGAAAACTATTTGAGTATTAATTTAAATTCAACTGGAGGAAATGTAGTTGCCAAAATGTCCAGAGATATGACACAATTTTACTTTTCAGTTAAGTTTAAGCGCTGTTTTTAATTTCGGCGTTAATTACAAGCCTACTTATTAAATGACAATACTGAAAAGTATTATACATGTGAAAGTAGATTTAGGTAAATGTATCTGAGTAATATGATAATTTACACTTTTATATATGTATTTTCAAAATCAAGCCACGTTTTAGTGATTTAATATATAGATGAATGTTTTAATTGATACAAAATGCGTTTTTTTTTAATGAATTGCCCTATAACTACTAGTAGTAGCAGTATCCATTACAAATCTAGAAATTACAAAAAAAAAACTATTCATATTTTTCTCCTATATACATAACAAAAAATCCAGTGTGCCAGTAATAATTGTAATTTTATAGCTATAATAATTTACTGTAAATTACTTTCGGTACGGCACCACGTAAGTACTGGGAATATGAACACACTTATCTTGGGAACGTCAAGTGAATATTAAATAGACATTTTCACCGTCTTCCTTAACTTGACTACGTTTTATATTTTGTCCTTTTTGGTTCTTTAAACTAAGGTGTTTTTAATTTAAATATAATTATACCTGTATTATGAATTTAATTTGTAGAATGGTGATTTTCATGTAGTAATTTGTTGTTGTTTTATTGATATACATATACATTATATTTTTTTAATATAGTCCGTGTGAGGTCACGCTGTTGGGATAATGCTTCCCCATTTTACATCCAGCTCTTAATGATTCGCTATTTCGAGCCACGCACTTATATCTGGTTAGGTCATCTCAGTATCTGCTTATAACGGTGTTCAATTTTTTTTTGTAAAAGTATGTTATATTAAAAAATATACCAAATAAACAAAAACAGACCAAACCTACCCTAAATTTTATAACACATTAAAACTCCTTAATTAAATATTTGTCTTCAATATTACCTTATAAAAAATTAACATTAATTCGAAAAACAAACATTGACCTCGCGATCACGTGACCCTTAGTAACAATGTTGCAACCCTTTGAAAAAGGGGTGGGTATTATTTCTGGGTTGCCAGTCAATTTAAATTTTATAGTAGCCCCTGATTAGGTGGTGGACTAGACGACGTGTTAAAATTAAACGATAGGGGTAGATTCGTTATGAGTTAATGTTGTTACTTTCACCCTATGTTTAAATTAAAATGGGTTCCCCATATGCCTTTATTTTACAAAGGTGTGGCTGTTATGACCATTACCTACAGGTAAATTTAGATATCGTAATAAGGTTGAAAGAGCTCGTGGCTAAGCTATAACTGCACAAGATCGATCACAGATTAAGCTGCGCTTGTTACGGTCAGTCCGCGAATGAGTGACCATCTGTCATAACGAGTTACTCCGTAGTGGCTTCTTTGGTGGTGAATTTTTGACTAAAATCAAAAATTAAACCGCGATAAAATCCGTAAAAGTAGTTTCATTTCAATGAGTTCCTCCGTGTTACAGAAGGCACGGTCAATTTTCTGCTTCCCAGCTATTATTTATAGTTGTTGGACAGCCTTTGCGGGTAAGTATTACTTCTAAGGCCCTGTTATTACAAAGAAACCCATGGCTTTTTTACCAGAACAAGAGAAACAAAAGCATTCGATGAGCAAGAACCATGTAACTGTGGTGTCTCGACATTGCAATTAAACTTTTTGCGAGTTCCCACTGCGACAATAGCCGCTTTCAGCTGAATGATTAAAAAAGTTTAAACTGTTAAGAAAGTGTGGAAAACAGAGTTTATGTTCGTTTTTAAGGATCATTGCGAGTGTTAATGTGCCATTGTTTGGTTTGGGGAAAGAAGGAAGAAAAATATTATTTTATTGTTGTGTGTCATTGGGTTAATTTTTGTGACGAAGAGTCTTTGTAAATATTTTCATAAGTAAGTATTGAGTGACTTTGATTTTTGCAAAGCGTTCGTAATCATACTAAGACACGTATGCGTCGTGGGTAGGTTATTATTGTATTCAACATTTGTAGAAAAACCACAGAAATTATGCGAAAGAAAAATAAGAAAATCTTATTACTTCAATAAATAACGCAACCTCTATTCGACTTCAAGTCATCGAACTTTCAACCCTAAAATGCTTGAGTAGAATATAAAATGGCTTAAACAAAAAAATACGTAAAAAAAACCTTGTTATTCTATCAGTACTTATACACGTGAAGACGCGACGTAATTCAATTTTATCATAGTGATATTAAGTGTCGTAACACCTCCTCACTACTATTCGGAGCACGTTCACCGTATCGAAAAGTTTTCTCTAACATTTTTTACTAAAAAGAATAAAGATTTTTTTTTGTAGAAAGTAGACGTCGAATCTAATTTACTTGACACAATTTTAAAATGGAACGCAATTTTAAATTTCAAATGTCAGATGTTGTTGACAGATTAGTACAATTATAGTGATAAATAAAAATGAATGTGTAGAAACATTTCGACGACATATTTTTTTAAATAGAAATGACTTATATATAAAAGAAAATCAACACTACAGAATGCCAGAACAGAAAAATCGAATGTATTAAAATGAAATGAAGCAGTCTTTAATGTCCTTAGGCAATAGAATTTGTTTTATACATGTCAATCAAATTGCAATATCTTTTTTGAACATTATCACTACAAAGTTTAAACTACGTAAAGCCATTTATGAGGAAAGAACATCAATGTAGCCCACAAAACATGTCACAGCTGATATGTTTGAATTTTCCAAAAATAAAATACTGCCTTACCTACCTTAAACTACATAAAGTACCTAAAGAAGTAAAAGGCAATTTTGAAAAAGTAACATAAAACCGTGCGACTGCCCTCTAGCTTTTTAATTTGTACTACGAATGTTAAAACGTAGTTACGTTCTCCTCGCAAACGATACAAATAAAAAAGTAAAGAGACGAGCAATATACGACTAAGAGTAATTAAATTAATTAAAGTCGACGCGGCTGACGGACACATCGTGTGTCCTTTTCTTGTTTTAAGACGTCATTTTATTTAATTGGCGGGACTTTTTGAGCCACGACCGCGGGGGGGCGGGTTTGACATCTAATTGGTTGTCACAGGAAGATTTTATCTGTGCTAATGTTATGAGACTTTCGTATGGGGGATTTTTTTATTCAATGGTTATTTTTAAAATACCTTGTTTCTTTTTGTTTATTGACGATTTATACCTCGGCTACAGACATATCCTTTTTGGGAATAGCGGACTGCGATTAACAATTTTTACTTCTTTTATCCTATCAATATAATAAATTGATGTGAACGAATAAAAATTGCCTCGTTATGCATTATTAACCTGTAAAAGCCATGCAATTTAATCACAATCATTATTTAAATAACCACAACATTCTTTAGATGAGTATAAAGCTATTTAGTTACCCACTGTTATTGTATGCACAATAGTTTATTATTCTATATTACTGTCCCCTTTATAATATTTCACGCATTTCGAACACTACAATTTGCGGTTTTAAATCATTTTGTAGCCGAACAGATGCGTGTGCGCACCTGTTGCGGTGAGGGGGTTAATTTGTGTGGCAGACAGTATTTAGCATTGAATGCAACTGTATTTATGAGGCATAGTAACATAAGACCTCAAATTATATGGTTAGTTTTAAAAGATTTTGTACGGCTTGCGAGATATCGTAGAGTAAAATTATGATTGCACTGTTAAATTGATGAGATATTTTATTTCGCGAAATTTTTTCGTAGATACCTACGTTAAAATTTCATAAAATTTATTTTCGAATTTACTTTAAAAGCCTGTTTACAGTGAATTTAAATAGAAGATTATCATAAAATATGCTTTTTCATTATCTACTATATTATTCTATTTATTTTTAAGAGATCTTAGAGACATAACTTTGGGCTGAGTTTATTATAGCGCTTTAGATTCAGAAGAAGATAGAGATACACTTACTGTTTACAATTCTACATCATAAACTACAAATGTTATATCAAATGTCAATGCTTGATGATTGACCAGCCTAGTGTAAAATTGTGTATAATTAAAAAAACACGGTCTAACAGATTGCTAGAATATTGCTTAAATAACAGATTTTGTAGGATATAATTTAATTAGTTTACATTGTGTTATTATGTAACGAAGTAAGCTTGAAACTAAATTTAGCTAAACGCCAATTTGTATGCCCATAAAAAACTGGCATTTTTTTATCGGTATTTTGACTTCTGTTACTGACAGTACAATTGGTCCAATCTGTCACATCCTTAACGTTTGAAACAAAAATGTTGTATCGTCTCTGTAGCCCTTTATGTTAAGAACCATCTGTTCGAAAGAAAAACACGAATGGCCTTAAATTTTTGTATTTCAACTTTCAATCTGTATTCAAGTTTGATTGATTTGTGGTTTCAAGTAAAATACTTCTGCCTTGTGGTTTCATTTTTGTTGTTCCGTTGAATGAAACAATTTGTTGTTAACAGTTGTGGTATACCTTATTATTTTTTTATTTACCTTTTAATACATTTCAGATTTTGTTCATTATCTTAGCTAAAAAATGGATTTTGCCTGGAAATTAGAATTTAGCTTAGCCAGCTCGTAGGTAAGTAGTGATTTTTAATTTTGACGAGAAAACCATTTACTTGAACTTAAGGTGTTCTTCAATACCGATTTTCTGTGAGTATTTAACATCAATTGCAAAACAGATTTTTTTTTAAATGAATGCCGACTAAACCGATGAACGATTCATTCTAGAATATTCCCTCACGCTACAAACAAAACAATTTAAAAAAGAAATAACATTACCACGACTTGACACCGATCACCTATTTACGGAATACCCAAGATTCCACAGAATCACATTTTATTTACTATATAAATGGCGCTCTTGTGTACGATAATGTTTGTCTAAGGTTGCACGATGACTCTCCAAGGAGTTCGGATGTCCATAAACAAATGGAGCGATGTTCGGGATTTGAAGTCTGAATGCTATTTATTGCTGCCTGGAAAAGTGGGTCGGTTTTAAAAAGTTAGAGTGGAAATTGTATTTGATGTAACTGTAGTAGAAACATTCTAAGTGCCTGGCAGGTAGCTCTTCAATTGTTTCAAGTTCGGAAAAAAATTGGAAGCGGCGCGGCGGCGCGGCGGCGGTGCGTTGATACTTTCTGTGTGACCAATTGTTAGTCTCTTATCGCTAATACTTTTTTCAATCTCGGTTGTAAAGTGTAAATTCTAAAATTAACGTTATTTAAACCAATAAAATCGCTTATTTTTACCTTAAAGAAGCATTTGAAAACTTTCGCTCTTACCAATAAGGCAACTAAACAACATAGTTTTAAACATTTAGTGGTACTATAAATGTTATTTATTGTTTAATGATTATATTGCTAGATATAATGGTGCTACATAGTCCTAATCGATTTTTATTGTCCAAGTTTACGACTTGATTGACCTAGCATATTACTTTTATGTAAAAGGGTTGTCGTTCTACAGTTTATAAGCGCCCAAACTATTGACGTTTATATTTAAACTTGGTTTTACGAGTTTCTGTGACGTATTTATTTTAAGAGATGTATTAGAAGTTTTCTGGAATGATCACTGATCATCGTTAAATATTTTAAGTTGAATCATTTAGATAGCAACTTCAAAGCAAGTTTGGATGTTTTTGTAGTTAGCAAATATACACGTATTTTGTTCTTTGAAAATATGGTCGTGCAACGGTAGGGTCAAAATTTATTAATTGCCATTAGTAATCTTCCAAGATTGTTACAGTCTCCTACCAAGTAAAATACAAATGCATTAGTCGTTTTATTCAATATTGGTAGCCACTGGAAAAACTTCCAGGTGTATAAAACATTTTCTTCAATCAAAGCGATCGTTTTTAACGATCTTCTAGTACGATCATTAAAATTATTTTAATTATAGATTCTATGTTATTTTAAAATTGCAAACATGAATCATTAGCTAATAATAACTGCCTCACATTGCTTCGCGTTGCCGACACGCTTAAGGATTGCCTTAGGGCTTAAGGGGTAAAAGTTTATTTTTAATACAATCTGTATTAAAAATAAACTTTTTATCAAATATTTAATTTTTTATTCACTTGTTTTGTTAAACTTCTTTGGTAAGTTCAGACTAAACTTTCTTTATCAGAAAAAAACTACCTAACATTTTTTAATTGCGAAAGACCTAAGACAGCAAGCATTCTTGCCCTTAAGTCCGATTCTACAATAAGCCGTCTGGAACCGTTCTATTTATGGCACACAAATTAGGGTGATTACACCAATTATTGTCCCTTAACTACTTGGACAGGCCGACCGCAAAACTAAGGACTCTTTTGTTTTTTTGCAACAATGTCGTCGATAATTCAGGATAATTGTGACAATAATTATATAGATGCAGGTAATTGGAAAAGTAAAATATTTTCTTGTTAGATCGATTTTAATTACTCATAATGTTTTAATTTTTAATAAAACATATTTAATTGCTATTTCACAGTCATCCAACAAAAAACATATTTAAGTTACACTAGTTTGAACATAACAATGACTTTCCAAAAAACGTATACTCCCAGCGGTCTATAGAAAGGGTTAATCGTAATGAGGCACGCATATTCATAACCAAATGTTCCGACCGTTTACAAACCAGACCACACACTAGCCAATCGATCAAACAAATTAAAACCCAAAGACGAATCACCGTCCATAATTCGAAATTCGAACGCTGATAAAATCCAAAATGGCCGCGCGCAACCGGCATTTATTAACCCTAGCAGATCCCGTGTCCGCAGTGATAAATACGGGGTGCTTCCCTTAACTTTTCCTCCTGACTCATTACGGCATTTAAATAATTCGTGCCCGAGTTGGTTTTGATTTATGATACGGTCTCTGACACGGGTTTAATCTGTGCGTTCAACTTCTATGACAGTTGTGTGCGTGAGTTTATCTTGATCGCAAATGCGCGTGAAGGGTTGCTTTTTGTCGTCAATTTATGAGTATGAGTATTTGGTTGTAATATTGTGTGTTATGTGATACTGTGTACTTGTTGCCTTTTTATAAGCAACCTGTTTGTACGATCCAATCTCTTTGCTTTACACTTTTGTATTCATGTTTTGATATTTATGGCATATTATGTTGAACTTACTGTAATGGTCTGGACATAAGTTTATTAATATCAGTTATAACATGGAGTAATTAGTAAGAATTCTTAAAAGCTAATATGAATTAAAAAAGTTTTTTTTAAGGATGCACAGCACTTGACTTCCTGGTAAAAAAGCAAACAGAATCGACTAATCCTCCCAACCTTAAAATGGCTTGACCCTTAAAATACGTACACTAGGAGGAGAAAAACACGTGTAGATGTGAGAATCAGCTTGCACCTGCTTCCATTGATGGCTGACCAACATTCGCAGGCGCGGCACGTGCCACAAGATGTGTGGTGTAGCAAACGTTGCACCTCAGGACACTATTTTTATCTAACAGTTGCTAGTACACCGGCGGTATGCCTTGAATCTATTCGCAACGGGGATGCCATCGTGCGATCATAGAAAAAGGTTGGGATTGGATGAGGTATTTTTTTTGAGCTTTTAATATTGTTTCGAACAAACTTTATCGACAGATTTCGAGTATTAATTAAAAGCAATCATTGATTTTAACAAGTTTAGATATTTTACTAAAGAATTAACTTAATTGCTTATGAATATTTTTAGTCTGAATGCCTAAAAATCGGCAAATATATAGTTCAACTTTTATATCGACTCTGGCGTATATCGCATTCATTATCCATTAAATAAAACAGAGAGTGATCAACATTTTTTGGCACCTGGAGTTCTTACTTCAATCCCCGTCTTAAGACTCCTTTTATAACGAAAGATAACCCACCAGTATAGGCCAGATCGGTATTAAATAAAAAAAAATCTTATTCATTTCGTTATTCAAAATCTTCTTACATCTATAAACAACAACACATTGTCACCTCCACGGTTTCGGCGCGCACTCGGTTGCACTGCAAAGGACTGCGGCGGTACGTGCCCGCCATGTCTATTGCACTTATTTACTTGATACTTCTCGATTCCGCTTGTCGATTATCGATGTTCGGGCTCACTTCGAGTGGGCGTGGCGCAGCACTACCGCGATCACTGTAATTTAGTTGGAATTGTTGTTTGATTTATCTTATTTGGTTTCTGTTTATAGGTACGTGACTGAAACTATGCTATTAACTATTGAACTGTAAGGTTAAGTTAATTATTGGCTGTTACTGTTTTATGCTTACAATACAAATGAGATGGCTTTATTGAAGAAAACCTTACCCTTTGAAAATTTTACAAATATAGTCATATATAACAGAGGTCCACAAATGACTCCGAACGAAAAGACCCAAAACCTGTGAATAGATAAATTTGCCTGACGCACACAAAAACTTTGTGGGGAGCATTAAAATTTTTATTCCAACAACTTTATTACACGGCCTAACCAAACAAACTTTAAATAAAATAAATCAAACGACAATCGAAAGGGCGGGTTAAAAATGTCCAAAAAAATATTCCTGAACCGGTTCGAACTGGTTTGTAACCCTCAAACGCTGGGCTTATTGAGATATCAAATAAAAATCAGCAGTCTCGCGCAGAGCGGCTAACAAGGCCCTCCTTCAACAATGCTCCTTGATTTAGCTCAAGTTTATTGTGCAACTTTATTTATACGTCTGTGTTCCCTACTAGACGCTATCCGATATTACGCCACTTACATTTCAAGTAAATATCTCCCCTATACGTGCAAACCAATTGTAGCTTTACAATTTTCACACAAAGTTCATTTTTCACTGACGGTATTCAAGACATATGTCGTTTTTCGTGTTGGATGAAATTTACCAACGCATTTTATTAAGAATCGTGAATGTGTATGTCGGTTTCTCTGCGGTTTGATTGGAAATATGCTTACGGTTGTTTCAGAGAGGGGCCATTGGATTACGTCTGCAATGGTTGATTGCAATGAACAACGTTTAAGGAGTTCGTTTTAAGCATAGAGAATGAGGGAGTGGGTATTTATGATATTGGCAAATACGATCCGTTGATTTTCTGTATTTGTTCATATTTCAACCCTGATTTTTCGTTCGTGGTTTGAATTCTGCAAGCTTTTCACGTAAAAATTGAATGCTGTGTAAATATGATTTGAATTTTTTGATTGGGCATGAGATTAAATGAGTAGCTGCATTAAGGAGGCGAACGAAATGTTAATAACTTAAGCATAATTTTTTTGCTATTGTAATTTCTCGAGGATTTACAAAAATATGATAATATTTGGGTCTTCGATTTGCTCAAATGATTTATTTTACTGTTAACGACTTTTATTCGTAGTAAACAAAAACCCCCTTTAATTTCATAAAGCAGACAAAAGACTGACCAGCCATAAAAAGCATGATTCTCGAAAAATATTGACAGAAAAATATCTCTGATAAATTAAGTCAGCAATGTTTTTATTAATTGGTAAAGTGTAAGCATTTTTTTGCCGGAGATCTCAATTACATCTGACCATTAAGCGATGGTCCCTCAATCAGCTTGCAACACTGGACAACAGGACTCGAAATCGAATTAAATGCTTTTATGACATTAAAAGTAACCGCTCCCGTGTAAGGGTTACCATAGAAATGGGATTCTTGGGATTTAAATATATTTAATCTGATTAAAAAATCAGGTTATAATTTTAAGGAATGAAATACACAATGAGCAGGATAATTTCAAATTCTTTTTTTCTAAAAATTATACCGGCAACGCCACTCACCGGCCAGACGCGGTAGACGTTGTATTGTATTTCAGTTTTAGTCAGTAACAGACTTCTTCCCCCAAAGAGTTTGATGTCCATGAAGAATCCCTTGCCAAAACCAAAAAAAGGCAATGAATCCAATGACGCATAATTTTAAAATATATTATACAAATACGTAATAAAATCGAATTATCTTTGTGTTAGTGGATCTCCGTTAGCTAGTAATTTGTGTTAAAAATTTTACGAGTAGAATATTTTTTATTTAAGTTTCACATCATGCATGGACACCCCCACTGCACAACTTTTTGCAAACAACATTGTCTGTACTGTCACTAACAAAAGTGCCACTGGCTCTGTGTCTATTATTAATTAAAACCCAAAAACGTTCCAGTTAAGCCCGTGAGTGTACCAAAATCGAATCAAAGGAGTAATTCGAATGGAATCGCCGAATGAATTGATCGAATCGCCTGTAGTGCAACAATATAATACGTAAGCAATTTTGAGCCTTATTCGTAACCATTTTAGAGTTCTATTTTGAATCATTATGTCGATATGCAAATACTGTTGACAGTATTATGGAATTTTAAGTTTTATTTCTATGTGATAAGGTTTGGATTTGTGTTTTTTTATGTGTTTGTATTTTGGATGTAGCTAACGCAGTTACGTGTGTAAAAGAGTCGTGTTCGCAGGATTGTCGGTCGATATAATTCGGTTAAGAGATGCAGTGACGTCGTAGTATTTTTTTAATTGCCAATCCACACAGGTTTTTATGCTTTTATGTTCATATAAAAAATGACACCGAGGCAAGTGGCAGTAACATATTTTTTTCTATTTTTGAGGTAATCCAATCTAGGGGTCGTGCCATTTCTAGAGTTCCGAAGCCAAATGGCAAAAAGCGGGTTGCTTATGGATTCGTCATATTATCTGTCTGTCTGCCTGTCTATTCGTTAGTATCACACCCACTTTTTTTCTTAAACTATACTATTTTGTTGGAACTTGATACACACATAGATGTGAATTCCTTTAAAAGTAGTAATAAGACTTTTATACATAAATAGTAAATACCTAAATTTTGGGGGTTCCCGGTATTTAGAACTGAAACTCATTTCAATTATTAACAGTTCTAGTCTGACTCGTGGTCGCTCTTTATTTACCTACAACTGCTAGTCCATTCAGATTTTTTTTATAGACGCACACACGATCTGATCATATTTCGATTCATACTATGTTTTCCTTAAGAAGAAAAGACAGACGGAAAACCAAAGTACATTAAAAGGAAAATCATTTGTTTTCTTTTGCAATACTGCACTAGAATACCAAATCTATGATAACTTGTATCATCCCAATATTATGGTTGAATATGAGGAGCATCTTTTGTTTTCCCTCCCTACCTTATCATAGCGACGCGTTTCCCAATCGGTATTCATGAACACCAAATCTGTGAAGATTCGTTCCGAATTTTATTCCAGCTTCGGATATTTGTATAAAATACTCGAGATACGAGAAAATATTATATGCATCTCCATAGTTTTTTATTGTTTTTCAGACAAAAGTACGATATCTCGAATATTTGAGGATTTTGTCGTTTTCGTGTTTGTTCGCGGTTTTGAAGTTGTTGCTTTGATTATGCAGGGATTTTGTATCACAATATCATTGTATTGTGGAAGGCTAAAGCTAAATACATTTATTTTCTATATTCTAATAAAAAAAATAAGTAATTTTGAAGTCTTAGTTTTTTGCAGAAATTCATCCTTAACAATATCAGTATGGACCCCCTTCCTTATTTAAAGCATTTCACGCTCATTGTTCTAATTTGATAAATTTAATACTGAAAATTTCATTAAACAGCCCATATAATGATCCCATGGTAAAGTAAAATCAGTTGAACATGGATATATTATACATAGATCGCATTTTCGAAGTAAGTTGCTTATCGCCGGCGCAAGTTTATGCAAGTTGTCAGTAACAACCCATTCGAAAGTTTCGGAACCCGCTCTCTGCAATTAACATTAACGGGTTAATTTTATTTGATATTAGCTGTAGTTTTGGTTGCTTAGTTTCTCTCTGGTTCTGGAGAGCAGCATTAGTTGAGTATTACATAAGGAAAATGAAAGATGTAGGAAGCCTATTTTATTTTAGTTTAGGCATTATGCCCCAGGGGGTCTCTATTTTGGACAATGAATAGGTTTGTTTGTGATGAGAGAATAAATGAATTATTATGTTTTCCGATATAAAGTCAGTCTACTCGAACAGGTCCTACGGTGACTTTATCACAGGTGCGCTTTTTTAAGTTTGTTCATGATGAAGTATGAAAATCGGTGAAAGGAAGAATTATGGATTTCGGAACATGGATGAAATCACAAGCCTACAAAGTGAGCAAAATAGGCCATCAATATGGGTCAATCATAATCAAGATAGGTCGTTTTTTTTTCTATGGGAATGAGACTATACGGGTGATTTTATAACTTAAAAAAAACATTTGTCGTCAAAGTCGCTCATCTCGTAGTTCTCCTTTAATAATTAAGTAAGTGCTAACTTAGATTCGATTTTTATTAATGATAAATAACTGACAATGTAATTTGATATCTTCCACTTACAACCATAATAGTCGTTCCTTAATTTCACACTGGCCGACCTTCGAATGAAAATGTTCTAACAAGAATATTAGACAGAAAAATTAAAATTTCCCTGTAGCGAACTGAAGACGCGATTTTTATTAAAGCAAAAAATGCCGAAAAGCGCTCCGTGGAAGGCTATATCGCCCTGCGGGAGGCTTTTATAAGGCGAACGATAAATCAAGGACGGGGAAATATTTAAAAGCTTGCCGCACCAAGATTCTTAGGTCGTGTCCGTTTATGGTTTTAAGATTGAATCCAAGTGGAGAATTCGGTGATAATTCTATTGAAAATAAATTACCTGTAGTGAAAAATTATTATCATAACATTTTAAATATTAAACCCAAAAGTTATATGAATTTCTTAAAACGAGTATTTTATTTCACCAACAAAGATAGTATCTTAAAGCAATTATCGAACCGTAAACTCAGTGGTCTGATTACAAACGCAAGTTTTACATTTGATTTTTTTCCAATAAAAAATAAATTACCGCAACAATATTAAATTTCTTATTTTTAATACCTCTCACCAGGTTTGCCAAGTAACGGAAATGCGACGGCTTGTAATAAAATAATTATTAATAGTTTTACCTTAAAGGGATTGAACACCAGTTCCAAGTGGATCCCACCGGACGTCGGGCACCTCGGCGTGCCAGAACACGGCTCGTTTCCTGCTCCATGAAATACATCTTTACGCTGCTTATACATCCAACTATACCCTAAATATGTTGAGGAAAAATGTGAGCCCTGAGATTTAGGCCCCGTATTGAGTAACCCGCAATTTTGATACATTTGTAGGTGGGATTTACGTGTTTATTGTGCAGTTTGCGTTGCACGAACGTTGAAAAAAAAGACGTCGAAAGACTGTTTTTCATACGAAATGTTTTTGAGGTAAAACGATTGTTTTTTTGCCATGGCATACGGACGGACGTTGTGTGATGATAGATGAACAACAGTAGTAAGGATGTAGTCAACATCAGATGTTTTGAAAAGGTTTCTAAAATTAGTTTCAGATCTTTAAAAATTGCAGGAATCGAAGAAGCAGAATGGCACTATTTTTAGGATCTGTTAGGTACAGCTATCGGTAACAGCATTCACTTAAAATCAGGTAGATTGTAAGTCATGACCTTATCTCATACACAGCCTCAGACATCACTATATGCCTGAAAATCCACCACATAATAATCTCTCCAACAATACTAGCGAAGTTAACGTAAACTCAAATAAATCCGTTCTTAAACCTCTCCATTCATGTCCTCCGATACTAATGAATACCATTATGGACTGGATCCAAGACAAAGAGTTGTCGCAATATAGCTGTCCTGACTGAGCGACCCTCGTCTTACGTACACTATTAATCACAGTTGGTATAAGGTGCATGGAGCTTCGAAACATTTGATGCGGCATTTTATTTCTCACTTAGACAATATCGTGCAATTTGCGATACATTGAATGCTATATAGACATTTGTAGACTAGAATTATTAAGCTTCTCAATGTATGGCAATTTGTTTGACATTTTTCGCTTTCCCTGAACGAGTCATTTATTTTATTGAGTATTGAGGTTACCATTCAATTTTAGTGCTTTAATGTAAGCAAATCTGATAACTTAAAGCTAATCATATGCTTCGTTCGGGTGTGAGATAAAATACGATGGAACTTATGTTTCTCTTTTTGTTGAATGTTTTTTGTTAAAAAAATAACTGAGCACAGTAAAAACTCCATTATACCCATTGCCTTCTCCATTGAATTCTTGGCTCCTACGCCAAACAAACTTAAAGGCACTTAAACTCTTATTTAAGTTACTTAACACACTGTAAATTACGATCTGACTACACATTTATAGAAATCAAGTCAGTTTGTAACTTGCCTAATCCTATTTTGGTTAACTGCTAAATAATAGTGGTTCAAAGTTAGACTAACGTTTATTAATAACTTGAAACAAATGAGTGATTTTGGGTTTAATTTTAATGAGCTTTACTTTAGTTTTGGGTTTTTACACTCAATTTCTATTTCAACACGACTGTAGAACTTTAAGGTGACTTTTCTTAAACGTTCTTAATTCTACTTTTCTGTGCTTTTTAATTTGAGTGAGAGATTTGTTTAATTTAACGTATCTTATTTGTTGCTTTGAATAAATTTGGTCCTTTTGATTTATTAGATACTTGTCCTTCTTTAAAAAATAAATTTCCTTTTTTGTTTACTGAAGAGCAAAAACCGTATTTTTTGTATTTGCCTACTTAATGCTTAATTCTGTAACTAGATCTTCGACTTTCAATATTTGTTAAAGACTTGCTATTAAAAGAAATTTTAGCCATACAAACCTAGTCTTTTCGTCGTTATTTATTTTGACCATTAGAATTATTGATATTAAGTTTTGTAAGATGTTTTAAAATTATCCCAGATAATTTCAAAAAATAAAGTTCACCTCTTGAAACGGACTGTAGCGATTTCGATCCCCGCGTAGGACATGCCGACATCCAGGCCATGGATAATATACCTAATTGAGAGAGTCATTTATAACATGCTTTTTCCAAGCGACTCTCTAACTTTATATAAAAAAGTCCAGACGTTTTTCTAGCAAATCTAATTATTACGATCTCTAATACATATTCTGTTCTCATTCCATTTTCTTTTAAAGTAAATTCTAGTAATTACTGTATTATTCATTACCCTTAATTACTTTGTAGACGTACAGATCTTATACTACCACTTAGTAGGACCATTGCAGTCGTTGAAGCGAGACGGCATTATATCCGCGTATAGCGTTTTCTCTCCCTTGCAACGTGAACAGTTTTACAGGTAAGTAGGAAGGTATTCCTACCGAACTTTGTAATCGTATCAAGGATTTCGTTATAAGAATATTATGTAATGATGAATTAGAATGATTTTTCAGAAAAATTTAAGGTTTTTTTGACGCAATTAACAGAGCATAGAAATAAGTATTAAAATAAATTCTTGTAAAGATTCGTAAGGTTAAAGGAAATGTTAAGATTATAATTAACTAGCTGTTCCTAGCAGGCCTGTCCTATATCCTATATGTTAATCCTTTCATAATAATTAAGTACTAATGAAATTTAAGTTCTAAACGTTTTGACTAACATGTTTCATTCCAAGTTTTCGCTAGAATTAAACTTTTTATTAATGATGAATACAAATTTGTGATCATTCTTGGCTGTATCGATACATTTTTTGTAATCGATTTATCCGTTAATCATCTTTATCATCATCAATTCATCTTTGCCTTTTTGTTATCTAGCCTGGTCCTCCAACGATTATCTATCCCAAGGCACCTCCTTGGCTGACCACGGCATCGCCGTTCATCCGCTGGCTCCTATTGTATGGCAAATTTACCCAGCGATCATTGTCCATACAGCACCGAATCAAGATTAGCTTCGTTAGAAAAAAAACCTGAATGTTCTCCTGATCTGCGGTTATTCATCCCTTCTATCCATAATTTGGGTAATTAATCTAAACATCACCTTTTACTCCAAGTTCCCATCTCGACATATAAACCCCACGAAACCTACAATACGTAGGCCTATATCACCAGATAATGTACGTGGTCTAAGCCTGTTTACGGCATTGTTAAGGCCAGCTATTCACGTTGCGACTGTGCGGCGTGTCTTGTGGTCTAAGATCAACCGCATGATGGCGGCAGGCACCTTACACTATGCCACTACAATTAGATAGGCGACTATGTGTAGGTATAGGTATTTATGGTAGTGATTGCAACACATACATATGGATATATAAAAGTTTTATTATGTTTTGATTAAATATGATAAGTCGGCTTTGTAAAGGAAACATTATCGCATTTTTACTTTTACACTTGAAGTTATGATACGATTTCATATTTTGGTGTGTTAGACTGTTCAAGTATATTCCATCTTATAATTTGCATTAAAAGGTTGCTGGGCTTATTCTTAAATATCTAAGAGCTTTGATGCCACGCTACCACGCTTGTTCATACCGTTTTAGCGATTCCAGATTTCAATATTCTGAATCCTGGATTTTTTCACGATGTTTTACTTTATCGTTTTTATTAGTTTATTTGAGTATCAAGAAGTCCAGTCAAATACCGATGTACTATTTCTAATACTAAAACCCCACACAAAATGCCACCTCAGGATTAACGAAAAAAGTTTAAAGAAATCTCCCCCTCTCGCTCTTCCTCCTCAAACACAACTAATACCCAAACCATCACACGTCATATAATTAAGACGTGACCCAAATGGGCTCTCAAACTAAATAATTTATCAACCTCTGAATTTCTAGCTTCAAACTTTGATAGTTCCTCTGTATTTATGAGGGCATTATTAGACTTCATTATAACGGCCTGCAAGTGCGTAATGGAAACTCGAAATGACATTAGTGTCGCCGCATGACTCTGGTTTGTGCATATTTGATGCTAATTACTCTATAACAGAGCGACATACTGGCATAGAGATGCTGGAGTAAGGAGGTCATATGTGAATAAGCTAAATAACTAGCAGATTACTCTTGGTCTTCCAATTCGACTTATTGGTGAAATCCTGACTGTGTGTAGCAGAACTGGAATGGAAATTACATTTTCTTTCGAGACTTTTCATTTTCATACATTTAATATATTTGATCAAAAGTTAGCATAGCCAACTTAAAACCTTTTTTTAGTTCACTTTATGTAATTATGTAGGTGATCTGTTTAATTGTTATTTTTCTGGAATTGTGTCGTCTTTAATAAATAAGTAAATCACATATCTTGTTGACCTTCTGATTGTGTATGCATGGGGGTTTGTTTGCGCAAGGTGTAGGCTCGGTTTTACACAAACTAAACCTAGCAATATGTATTTTTTTAAATTTTCTTATACTGTCAAAATAATTAAACCGCACAAACGGCAAAGGGAAACATAGTAGGGAAACGTGGAATCCAAAAATTTGGCATTTGAAATCACCAAAGGAATGAGATAGCATGGTTATAAATGCTAAAATCTTCCGATGCCCAGCTGTGGGAAGTATAAATAGGCTGGAGTTATGAATGTAGGATATTCTTTACCACTTCAGGCTAAATTCAGTTCGGAATCATCTCAAAGAAAACATTACAAGCAACTAACTTGAAACCTTAATACTTTGATTCTAAGAAGCTTCCCTACAGAATGATTGACCTTAATATTAATATCTTTTCCCAGAAATTCTACTATTACGTTTAGTATAGTCAGAATAATCATCTTCTTTTTAGAATACCTCAATCTCCCTGTGGTGTCGTAACTATTTTTAGAAACCACTCTTCCTCATGAACAAATAACTATACTTATTATATTCTATTCTTGTTTGTATGATAATAATATTATGTACTTGAATGATGAATTTCTTATCTATATATCTAACCTACAAATTATCATTAATTTATATATTAGAAATTAGATAAAAGAGCTTGATTTATTGAATAGGTAGTTTATATACACAAAGACAAATACAGGATAAAAAAATGTTTTTATTTACCTACAAAAATACTTCAGCTTTAAACCTAAGAAATTATAATATTTTTACAATAAATTAAACTTAACAAATATTTACATTTTTAAAACTATATCAAGTAGCTTTTAATTTTTTGAAAGTAATTTTTGAAAGAAAGAAAGAAAGAAAGAAAGAAAATAACTTTTATTACGTGCTTGTGACCCAGAAATACATAAGGACGAATTGTACAAAATTGAGACATTAAGGTAAGAATATGCGTCGCAAACACGCAATACGGCCGTCGCTCAGCTTCTTTAGAATATATATTTGTCTCTACTTTTTACCTTCGTATGACAGAGACAACAATATAGCTAACTGCGATTTAATTCTGTTTAATGTTATACTTGACCTTACATCAACTTTTTTTCTTTTTAAGCGGCAAATGACTTCTTAGCAGACTATTAATTTAAATTAAGTAATTTAAAAAGCAGTTGATATCCCAAAATTTTCGGGAGTCACTATAAAACCATTCAAACCTTATTGGGTCGTAAATAACATAATTTTAAAGCCCATAAAGTCGTTTTGTTAGAACATAAAAATGTTTGAAGTCGTGAAAAATTTAAATTCTCAACGAATTGAATGATCTATGGGTTAATTAGTGGGTTGGACATTATTTATGGGGGACTTTGAAATGCCGACAGCGAAGCAACTAATGTAAGTGATTTGAAGGACGAAAGACAAATTTATGTGTATGCAAGGGGTGGGTTACTGAAATAGTAAGCTGCAATGGGAGTATTTGGATCTCTAACACTTACTAGAGTGCAGTCTGAGTTCTATAAAATTGTGACTTAGTAGCCAAGCTCCCGCGGTCATAAAATCGGGATAAAAACTATCCTACGTGCTAATCTGGTTATAAACTTCCTGTGTACCAAGTTTCGTCTAAATCCGTTAAGCAGTTTTTGCGTGGAAGAGGAACAATCATCCATACAGACATACATACAAACTTTCGCGTCTATTATATTAGTAGGATTAATATATTTGACTTTTTGAATGTTTAAAGACTTGGTATAAACACCGCAAAAACAAATTTGCAAGTATATACTTTAGTATTAATTCAAAAATAGGGGAGCAAAATTTCAGTGCTTTAAAAAAACCCAACCTTAACTTTTTAAACAATCCGTAAACAGTTATTAAAATGAGTATTCAAAAAAGGGCTTTAGATCGTATATATTATATTTAATTTCCAATTGACTCGTTAAAAACGTGCGTACAGTAGGCTTAAGTTACACGTAGATACCTAAGTTTTGTTTCTTGCTTGGTGCCATCTCCAAACGAGTTTTTTTTCTCATATATGCCAGAAGAATAAAAACAATATCTGTTTTTATTTCCTGAAGGCCTGAAGCAGACGGTTTAAAAACGTTTCATTACTAAACTTTTGATGTAAGTGCTCAATTGGAAAAAAGCCATTCCCATGGAGATGAACCGGCAAGAAATCCATAGGTTACTCTTTAACATTTCTTTGGCATTTAGATGCTGTATCACGCTTACTACCAGATTGTGCTACTTGGAAAATAGAAAGAAAGAGGGTGATCTTCATTGCAGAAGCCTCTCCTATCCCAAGCTATTAATTATTATTTATTTTTTTGATAAACGACTCCCGCAATAAGGAATTTAATCCTTGTATCGCGGGGGACACGCCCAGACTCAGAACAAGCATCTGTGGATCACACAAATGCTTGTCCTACGCGGGGATCGAACCCGCGACACGTCGCTCACAGTGGGTTTGGCGTGATGACTTCAACCACTCGGCTATCCGTGCAGTCATTATTATTAAGATCTCATCATCATCTCATAATTACTATTAAGATCTCATGGTATATGTCCAGGTACCATGCAGGCAGCGAGAGCGTCGTTGTGTTGGCCTTGCCCTTCACCCTAGGGCAGACAAGAACGTCGCTTAAATTAGATCACGTCCACCGCCATATGTAAACGCGGCTTAGTAACGATGAAATATTGCTTTATCTAATGTTATGCTTTGGTGTTCGTAAAGAATAAGGATGAGAATAAGATATGTTTACGTGTTTCGTTAAATTGTTTGTTTTGGGGATGGATGAGCTTTTAAGTTGCCTTGATGTTTTTAGGTGAAGTAACAAATTATTTGCCGATATATTATTTTAATCCAAGCAGGATTGTTCGAAAGGGTAAAAAAAGTGTGATTTTTAATAATTATCTCTGTTAATCTCAGCCGTTTTTAGTACAATTCGTAAAACTGTATATTTAAAAGTAATTTCTCCTATAGTGTCATATAATTTTTTATTTCAAATTTCCTACTTTTTGTCAATCTTTGACGCTATAACGCGTCTATGCCATTGAAAACTGAAAATCATTGATACATAGTTGGATAAACAAGTTAGGCACAAGGTCAGTCCAACATTTAATATGTCAAGCCTAATAAATCACAACAGTTAGCCTCCCTCACTCAATGTCTTTCATCGTGTCGTAAGACATATCAAACTGTCATACAGTCGCAATAACAGCCGAAATTCTCCTTATCAGAAACTAGCCTTGGGCAATTTACTGTATCTATAGTATATTTGCTTGTTTGAATTCAGATCTGCAGCCGATAATTCAAAAATTAAAAACAAGATTCACAAAGAAAGTACTAAGAGCAGGTACCAGCATTTTTTGTAAATAAATTGAGTGAAGCTTGTAACATTTACCTCATAACTACATCAAAAGCGGTTTTACGAAACTACGAATTGACGTTACGGAAATCAAGTAAAATAATTACATGGACTCACATTGACTTTGAAGTCCTTTTTAGACTGCCTGCCTGCCCTACTAATTTTTGGCCACTAAAAAATAAAAAAATGAGGTTAAGTAACACTCGTTTCGGTCGGAAAATTGATGGCCGGACAACACATCAAACATTGTTACCACGTTAACTAATGCATAATTATCTCAAAAACAACTTTTATAAAGTTATACATAAGTTATTCTAAATGCGTTTCAAATGCTTAAGGGTAGGTAGGTGTACATAGCAAGGCGTTTGTATCACACCATGGCACTTTCCTGACAGGTGACAGATTAGGACGACGTCGCTTCGGGCTTCGCGCCTGTCAGTTGTTTTGCCGCATGGAGATAGCGCGGTATCTATGGACAAATTATTATACGAGTTATAAATGAATGGAATTTCTAGCTCTGATGAGGAAATATGATAACTTTTATATATACAGTTATTGAGGAATAAAACACCTTAAGATTTTTAAACCCGATAGATATTGTCTTTCTATGGTGATTTGTAAAGAGCAATAGATACGCTTTCAAGCTATTTTTCTCTTATATTTGTAGGCATATAAGTAGACATTGTAAACGCCATTTTTAACAAATAACTCGTTAAATAGCTTCAGTTTTTGAACTTCGTAACGTTTTGTAAGCTCAAATTACTAACATTTAAATTACTTTTGCCATAACATCACTATTAATTTTATTTTCATGTTGCATGATAGTTAATGGTGAGATAATCCAGGCATGAGAGGTGCTAGTGGCGAGAAATCATGAAATAGATTAACCTTTGTCCAGCTTTGGGATCCATCTAAGCCGTCATAAGTTCCACTCACAACCACGCTGCCATGCCCGTTCACGATTAAAGACTACCGTCATACAAATTAACAGTTATGAATCCGCCTTACCAGAGTTATTACAATAATTATATCGACTCTCCATTACAAACATTTCATTACTAGCTGTTGCCCGCGACTTCGTCCCCGTGGGTAGAAGATATAAGTTAAGATTTAGGTATACCTGCCCGGTTTTTTTCACATTTTCCATTGTATCTTAGCTCTTATTAGTCGCAGCGTGATGGTTTATAGCCTAGAGCCTTCCTCGATGAATGGTCTATTCAACACAAAAATAATTTTTCAATTTGGACCAGTAGTTCCTGAGATTAGCGCGTTCAAACAAACAAACAAACAAACTCTTCAGCTTTATATATTAGTATAGATTTTCAGTATTACAAAACGTATATACTGCACAGCGCATCAATTCTCTCTTTAAATAATACGTGTACCAATAGAGCAGTCTCCTTATTTATTTCGTATCATTTCTCGTCACAAACAGAATAGACAGGAATATAAGAAATATCGTCTCTGTTCGATACAATATTTTATTCACATTCGTGTGTCATACTGGCTATTTCTCCGTGTCATCTTCAGATTTATAGATGTTGTACGTGTGAATGTTTGTGCACTGCCTCAGTTATTCTTTAGTTTTAATGTGGAATACCGGTATTCGAAATGATGGAGGAGTTTTAAGATCAGCCGTTTGTTGCAGTTTTAGAAATTGCTCTACTTTATGGACTATGAATGTAAGTTGACGGAAGAAGATTCTTTAAGAGGTGTCATTGTAACTGCACAAGAATTTTCTTGACCAGCGAGTAATGCCACTGATCATTTTAGCTCGGTATGACTCAAGGAAACGATTGGAATCAGCATACTGACAATGTTACTTATAATTTTCAAAACTATTTTTTTTGCGACTTCTCTATCTATACTAATATATAAAGCTGAAGAGTTTTTTTGTTTTTTTAAACGCGCTAATCTCAGGAACTACTGGTCCAAATTGAAAAATTATTTTTGTGTTAAATAGACCATTCATCGAGGAAGGTTATAGGCTATATACCATCACGCTGCCACTAATGGAAGCGAAGATACAATGGAAAATGTGAATAAATAGGGCAGGTATAAATCATCACTTATTATCTTCTAACCACGCGGACGAAGTCGCGGGCAACAGCTAGTACTTTATATATGCCAAAATATCACTTCCTATTGGCCACTGTTTAAAACACAAAATAGAATTATATAAAAACAACATAATCCAAATTTAAACTGCAAAAGTCTTCTAACCAATAATAGCTGCCTACCAAATTCTCTACACGTCTTAATATTAAACCAATTTTAAACTACTAAAACATGCAAAAGTAAACATAATAACTCTCAAGAAATAAACACCAAGAGCACAAAAAGAGCCAGACTGCATCAAATACATGAAATTCGTGAAAGCCGCACCAAATTTCGCGAGGGCCAAACGCTTTTATGAGCGTTCAGACTTTCCCAAGACACATGAGACACGTCTGAGAAGAATTTAATATCTAACGTTCATCGTACACAGAATGTATCGATATTTGGGTGCTTTTGAATTTTTTGAGAAGTACTAAAAATGTGGACGGTGAAATATGAGTGTCTTGGGATGTTGAGCGGGTTTCGTTTCGACGTATTGTTTTTTGGTATCATTTTTTCTTTTTAGTTTGCTTTTAGAAAAATCAAAATTGACATATGTTATTTTATTTACCACGACAGTGAATATTGTGTACAGAATTGAATTTGGATATAAGCATAACATAAACCTAAGTAATGATAAGAAAAATTATAGTTATTCTTTTTTAAAAATAAATATTTACTTCCTAATACTTTTAAGGTAATGACAACATTTAGCCACTTTATCAAAGACTATTTAAAAGAAAACCAAACCACTTATCTAAAAGAAAACGAATCATCGATAAATAATCGGCACTTTTTCGCGGCAACAATTATCGTTAGTCCTCAGCTATCATGCAAATCCCTTTGTATATAAATAGCCGGTTGTATTTTATCCGGGTTTCAACCGTAAATTTGGTGGGTCCGCATTCTTTCGACGACGACTCAAAGCAAAACTGTTTTCGTTGTGCAAGCAAGACGGAGCGGTATTATCAGTAGAGCGTTGTCTTGCTTCTACAAATGCAGAAATTCTCTACAATGGTCTCATGGTACTGGTTCTGATTGGAGGCGCAAAGACATTAGGACGCGATACCCGGGCATTTGTTTGGTATTGACAAGGAGGACTGATTAGAATCACCTGGCTTGTGGGTTTTTTGGTTTAAAAGCCCCCTATAGGGTGGGATGGTGACTTATCTTACCGAAGAAAAATTTACGACGCGATAGGTTTGGTTTTAGACCTTGAATTGTTTACATCTTAAATTTGTCAAATAGAATATTTGCAATTGTGGCATGGAGGTAGAGAGGTCAGTACCTGAATAAGCTGAGTGTCCCGTAAAAATAAGCCAAAGAAAAATAATTTTGCAAAAAATATTGACAAATTAATGTTTCATTGCTCCAGTACACTGTTAATTTTTATTATTTACTGTTTTAGCGGAAAAGGAAACGCCTAATCTGTAGAGATTTAAACTATCTAGCAATTATATTTCATGAAATGGCAGGGAGACGAACAGATGGCTTAAGATTATTCCCTTTAGGTACGAAACATAGAAAGAGAACATCCATCATTTGCTATTTATTAAATAACAAAGTACATGGCAAAATCTTCAATTTAATACCTTATATGTCCAACAAAACTGTCCATATAGTTTGTCGGTTGAAGCTAAATCAAACAATATAAACGACATTCACTTTTCATCGCAGTTAAGGTACTATACAAATACTAAAGGAAACATACCTTATTCCCCATAAGTCGTCATTGAAACATAATCGAATTCCATTAAGTAGGGCAAACGAACGTAAAACCAACCTGATGTATATCAGTTAGCAAAACTTTTTTCGGCGCCATTCTTTCGCGGTCTTTTCTTTTCTTTCATTCCTTTGAAAGGCTGGTGACAGGCTACTAATGGAACGGTACTATGGATACTTTACGATACTTACGTACTGAAATGAAATAGTGTAGGCTTTTGTTTCGTATTTTTTGTTCGAAAGCGGTTTTTGTTTATTAAGGAACAATATTTGGAAGGATTTTTTTATTGCACGGATAAAAGAATGATAATGTGTGTTCCGCACGTGTTTGTTGTAATTGTATTTTTTGCAGGAAATGTTTGGTGATTTTCTTGTATTGTATATTTTTGTGTCCAATCCACAAGTTAAATTGTAATTTTTCGCTTAAATTCCTCATATTTTTTTTTACTTTAACAAAAATTTTCGGACGTAAAATGTACTTTGTTTCATTTAATTCATACAAAATAAAAATGTTGACAGTTCAATAATATACGCACCATAAACTTTATATTTCTAACATAGTTCTAGTAACTTAATGTTACAGTAACATACAAGAGCCTTTTCATTTCCTACATCAAAACAAAAGTATTGAAACTTTGTCAAAAGTTACCTTCTTAAAATTTAACTTTGTACATAAACCTACCAAAAACACTTGAATTATTTTCTACTATTCTTCCCAATACGTAACTTAATAAAACAGATTAATTATAGAATAAAAAAGAACAATTATTTCAGCACATCGCGTCTGCAATTTGCAACTGCAAGTCCGAACCGCCAGTCCATTCTCGCCCGCCCTACGGTGCGCACGTTGGGCGGGAACGTAAGTAACGTAACTACGTAACGTGTAACGTAAACGTTTACGTTTTGACAGTTCGACTGTGTTGTGCTGTGTATGGACTGAGAGATTGAGGAGATACTTGAATGTATGTATTGTTAATAAGTTTATTTTTGTATTAATTAAAAAAAATCGCGCCTTTATTGAAAAGTTTCGACTTTTCCGGAAAAAAAATATTGGAACATTTTCTTCAATAGTTTTATTATGTTTCTTTACATCATAAGCGTCATATTTACTCTAAATATTGAAATTACAGTGATCTTGTAATACATATTCAACATATACTATTTTCAGAACTTTATTTAATTTTCTACTACTCGAGAAATATTTTTTGTTAACTTTACATGGAATAAACCCAGTCTTCAATCAAATAAAATAAAGTGTCGTAAAATACGTTCGATGTCCCCAAAGGCCATTCAATAGCTTGGAAAGAAACTAAAAAATCAAACACGTAAATACAGTTTTCGAGTATTTATTTTTTAACCTAACCTAAGTTTATAGTAACATAGTTAAGTCATAGTGAGGTCATACGAGTTCAAGACGTTCTATAATAGCAAAAGACTTTTTGTCTAGAAAGTAGTGATAACTTGATATTCAGATCAGACCCGTTTCACCGAGCTGTCAATGATCTAATGAATGTAAATCAAGATAAAATAATAACAGGAGATATTTTTATTGAACATATTATTATTTGTCGTTACGTGACAATACAATTCTTGTAGAAAACTAATTTAAAAGCCAAATATTGCAAATTACTATATGATTGAACAGTGTCAAATGATTCAGTGTCTAAGAAATATAAAAAAATAATATTTTTGTGTTAAAATAATTCGAATTCTTATAACAATCCACATACGATGCAAAAACAAAATAATTTATATTTGTTTTTTTTCTTAATTATGTATCACTTAATTATTTATAGTTATGAAGGAGCCCTTCCTTTGGTGAATTAAATAAAACTCCAAAGGGTGATAAACTTTGTCGTGCAGTAGAAGATTTAAAATCGAAATCAGACTATAGTTTACCCAGTGCTGGGCACAGGCCTCCCATTGAAGGTTTTAATAGACGATGTAGGTATTGTATACTTTAATATTATTATTGGCAAATTTCAGGTTCTTGGTCAAAAAATTAGGTTCTACATAAAAAGTAGAGCAACAAATTAATATGTAGTGCCAAATTACTAATTACAAATTTACTAAAGTACAGAAATAAGCACAATACTAATCACTTGGTAAAAAAGGAAATATTTTTAGCTGGCTAAAATTAGTTCAGAATAACAACATCCTAGATTTTTGATAACAATTTTCCTCTTACACAAATTCTCCAAAGAAATATAAAATTTTAATTACGCATCAAAATTGGCAATCTAATCAAAATTAAAATCGTTTGATGTCAAACAAACCAAATGCGAACTAATCAAAATTTCATTATTGTTAATTAGGCATCATAATTGAGAGTGTTTACATAAGCTATCACTAGATGGCACTGTACCAATAAACGCTGGCATTTAATTAAATTTTTATTAAATCGTTAAGAGAGTTTATTGAAACGTTTTACGTCAATAAAGGTTAAATTATTTCCGTCTTTTATAATATTGTTTAATGGGATTGGAGTCTCAAGGTATGTTTTAATTAAATTAAATTTTACAACAATAAAAAGCAAAAAAAAAGAAATTGAAAAAAAAAATGCTGCACTTATCACATAACTACTTTAGTATTATGTTCGTATTCTGTTTTTATTCCTCATACCCATGTTATTCACAAAACAATCGTCATTAGTACAAAAAACAATAAAACACACCAAATTATAGCAATAATATTATAATGTAATAGGGACACCAATTTTCCCGCACAATGCAATACACAAATACCTAAAAGGCATGCTATCCCCATTGTCCCTTATCAATGCAATTATCATTAAAAACTACCAACAATACCTTATGAAAACAAGAGGCGATCTCCAAAATCTCAATCAGCATCTGTATGCTCTACAACCCATGGTTGCAACTACAAACTCTTCAGAAACTAACTTTCCCCTGTAACAAAGGTACCAGCAGATAAGGCAAGCGATAATCCAGTGCTGAGCCAGCGTAACCTAATTACCAGAAGCCATTAAATATCGGCCCTTGATAATTAGGAAATACCTCGCTTTGTAGGGTGTTGATTGGGGTGCATTGGATTTGTTTCGGATAGTGCTTAAAAATACCACTAACAATGGATACAAAATGCAATAGACCGGACAGAGTAGACAAATCTAAGGGAGGCCTTTGCCCTTTGGACAGTAACGGATGAATAATAAAAAGTAATTAAAAATTGTAAGTGTTCGAGTTGTCTTTAGTGAAACGATGTAGAGCTTTCACTATTCCTATCAATTTTTTTGCGTATTTAAAGACAGTCTATTGTTCTTCCTGATCCTGGATTACTGGAATAGCTTATTAGCTATAAAGGCATGTGTAGGTACAACAAGACTTCATAAAGGTTCAAAGATTGAACTTTTAAGTTCGACTTCCCTGAACATTTTCTTAAAAGTTTCTCTCTTTTCTGAATAAGTAATAACAATCACCAGCAAATGTAAAGAGGCAACAATTATACAATATTTTTTGGTGTGACATTAACGTATTATCATACTTGCAAAACTCTATGTTTATTCGAGTTTAATAACCTCACGAATGTGTTTTATCCTTTCCCAAGTGACAAAACATTCCTAATAGCAATGTTTTCAGGAAGGTCACAAAAGCGTGGTTGACACGATATTTAAACAGCCCAATGACCTAATTAGCACAATGGTCGATGATTTATTACCCCCGGGGGGTCTTTTACACACCTGTGTATGTCCAGTATGGTGGTAAAACAGTAATGAAGCGGTCACTATTCAATATATTTTGTCTCTTTAGGGCCGTAGCGATTACAGGCTAGTGACGTAAAAAAGCGGTTTGACAATATTGAAGGCTTGATTAGAAATGGTTTTATGAACGGACGTTTTTATACTTAAAAATGTTGAAACATTTCTTCAGATTTGGCATATCCTACATTTAGCGACTATTTAATATTAAAATGTATCATAAACTTCCGATATCCATTTAATATTTGCAACAGTAAACAATAAACAATAAATTAAATTTTCCTAGAAACGAAAATTATATTCATGTTGGTTAAAATTACCATAAATTCCAAATATTTTTCGTCGAAATTTTCAGATGACTACTGAAAGTGTCAACCATACTCTTGGGGCCAATCACTGGACATTGGCGTTGGTAATTGGGTTACTGTAAAGCGAAGGACGATGTCAGATGAACCAGTGATGATAACTTGGACAAATGTTGGTCAATTTTGATTTAGGGTAGGGTTTTCCTGATGCATTTTTTGCTATACTATATTATATGTTTTGGATATTTATTTATTTAATAGTTCATGTACACAGATACACACACAGAGTACAGAAAAGAAGAAAGATAGAACACATAGTACATAGGCATAATCCTTTGTGAAAATGCTGTTAATGCTGAGGAAAATCGAAAATATTTTGTAAATTACTACTTACCTTTTTTTAATATTCTAAAAACATCCAAAGTATATATTTTCTTAACATACTCAGCGTTCAAGGAAATGACGAAATATGCCAAAAAAAGTTATAGCCTTTTAACAAATTATATAAACAAGACGTTAACAAGCCAACAAAATAATAACAATTGTCTGAATTTCTAAAACAAATCAAATTATCCAATTATTACGTAATAGCGGATTCAAACGTTTTCATTAATCGTGAGATTTCGCGAATATTGTGTTTTACAATTACTGATGTAAATAATATTTTCCAATTGACCTTTGTAAAGTTGTCGTAACAAGGCCACTGTCTGGTATTTCGTTTTAATTTTTTTTGTCTTAAATCATAAATATTTTTTAAATTAAATACGATGGCCTGGAAGCTTATGCCTGTGGGAATTGCTACCGAAGAGTATTCAATCCTGTGCAGGATATTTGGCACCTTTTCCAGTTTTTAAAAGCTTTCAGTAATTATGGTAAAATACCAGTTATCGACAAAAGGGTTTTCATTTTTAAAACAAAAACTCTCTCTCACTGTTGAATTATCATTACTGTAGTCAGCTAGTGTAGAATACTAGAGCTATTTATCGCATTCACAATAGCAATAGTCAAAAATAACCCAGTCTGACACAGTCCTATTCCTAATTGAGGCCAGTGGAACCTGCTTAAACAGCTAAACTATTATACAGAAAATACCTACTCTACATTTTAACAATGATACAAAACGATTCATTCGGTACTCCATACCTCACCAAACCACAGCGGTCATATCGTCACAACATGCACCATTGTTGCCATGTAACACGGGATTGGCGTCGCATGTCACACGTCACAATTGACGTACGACTCGAATAAAATATAGCGGTGGGTGTGACGGAAAAGGTGACATCATTCGTCAATGGACTGTCACTTTTTGCGACCGCTACCCTAGTTGTTCCATTTCGAAATTGTTTTTTAAACTGAGAACGGTTTTTGTTTTGTTTTCGTGCAGTTTTTAGGTTATTGGCTTGTTGTTTTTTTTTGGTGATGGATTGGCAGGTTGACAGTAGTTTGTTTTTATAAATTTAGAGTGCATGTCTGATTAATTATTGAAAAAAGTTTGTAAACTAAAATTGAATTTGGTCGGCGGTCTAGTTTGAAAATATTTATTTTTTATTCAAAAGATTGTATTAAATTTAAAGATTGCACAAGTTATTCGAATTTTTACTCTCTAAATTAACACATATATTTTCATAAACTCTTAACAGTATAATCTCACACGCTTCCCAAATATAAAACAGACAAAAAGATCACAAAACGGAATCTTCAAAGTCTAAAAAAAAAACTGGCCTATACGGATATGTAACAAAATTGACGCACGCACAGTAAAAAGCGTTGTTAGTGCAGTTTCCATTAACCCTTTCCCGCTACAAAGGGTATAAATAACCCCAGACATAATAAAACGCTAAGCCAACGAATTTAATCACAGTTATAAAATTTTTACAGATACATTTACAGGTTTACACGGGCGTCGTCAAAACGGCCCTATGAAAAATTATTGCTCATTAATAATTAGGGGAGCAAATTTTTATTAAGGCTCTAATTATAGTTATAAATAAGATTTCTTGGGGTCAGGTCAACCTGTTTCCCTGGTTTACGTGACGGGTACGTTTTTCAGTTTTTATTGTTAACGTAATTTTACTCTTTTACGCCTGAGTACCGTAAGAAAAAACATGGTTCTGTTTTGAATGCAAGGGAGTATAAAGCAATTGGGCTAATACAATTTGTTTAACAAAATAACAAATTGAAACCTTTCGTTATCTGTATCATTTTGACTTAATTCTAAGCTCTATTACTCAAATGCAAAAAAAAACACACTTGTTATCTTATAATTCTATTTAGCACATTTTTTTTAATTTCAAATATTTCGTAGCAGTGTTTGCATGATTATTATAAAATAGAACACGAAATTGAAATTTGAAAATAACCGTTAAGAGACCGTTAACCCTCCAAACAAGAAAGTGTACAACTAAGTAAAACTAAGTACTAAATTCTAAATATAATACTGCAAGGGTTAATTTTATTACTCGAACTCTAACTATAACTCTGTTCCCGTGTTAGTTAAACTTAATCCAATGTTTGTAATTGCTTTATCCCCTATCTGAGGGTTGTATTTGTGTGTATCTGTTTATGTATCGATTACTCAGAAACTGAAGAAAGTCAAAGTTTTAGGGTTAATGTGTTACTTAACAATTATGTAGGTTGAGAAGGGACTGGATCATAGAATGTCACTTGAAAGGAAATTACCTTAATGAATGCTAAATATTACAATGAAAGGGACAAGTCAATAATAGTTATTTCAAGATAACTTAAATATAATTGAATGACAATCCAAATCAAAGAAAATAATTAAAAAACTTCTTATTTTTAACAAAATGTACAAGGCGTTGACTGCTACGAGCTACGATTATACCGTAGCACGTAGCCGCTACAGTCTACATCACGCCATGGGAAAAGCGTAGCATCTTATATTTTGTTCATAGGTATATCCTTCTGAAAGTGTCATCATAATGTTATGGAAGGCGCGTCGCAAGGGACACATTTTTTCAGGCCATATTTGTAAGGTTGGTACATTTTATCACGGCTGTATACAAAATGATAACCATGAAATATACTAGGTATACTTGTTGCATGCTTTCCTGTCATAAACGAATGTTGTAATATGAATATTTCCAAATTATGGAACTGCCACTGGCAGTCAATTTGAGTACATTTATTTTCTTGTTCAGTGTTTTTGAAAATGGAATAATAATAGTCACAGATGGTACAAGATGGTATTTTATGAGATTTTACTGGGTTTCGAATGACATACAATTTGCTTTACTAAACGTCACCGTGTTTTTTGTTGATTTCACTCAATGTATATATTTTAATAACAAAAAGTTTTTAATTAGAACTACTGACACTAACTCGATTAAAATGGTAGGGCTAAATGACAGACAATTTACGTTGAAAGAAGAATCATCAAAGTTGGTTTACCGAGTCCAAGTACTGAAGTAACAAATGACATCCTGCTTTATGAAATCGGGTTAAAATAGCAGTGTCTACTTTGATTTACTCACAATATATATAAATGCAATATAATACAAGTCTCAACATTTTACTGGACTATAAACAACAAGTCTTGGCCCTTGAAGTTTTAATCTAAACAACAGTTTACTCAGGCACGTTAATCAACTCTACTTAATAAAAAAAAGTCTAAAACAACTCTATCATACCGTTATGAAAGAACGCTTCAATTATTTAGTGGGCATTTAAAACAAGACCTAATTAGCAAGCACATAAGGTGTAATATCGAGTAAATATTTGTGTAAACGAAGGGGTAAGTAATGAGTCACTTTAGTTTCAAATTGACTTCGCTGGGGTGCGCAATGCTCGTTACCTATTTGGGTTTTTAAAATGAATGAAAATTTTGATTGGATTTTTTGGTTAATTAGTCAGAAAAGTTTTTATACACGGACAGTCGACCGAATGTTATATATGTTGCTGTATTTTCATAAATAAGGCAACAATGTTACTTGTCTCAGTCTACAGTTGGATCTTAACATAAAAGTCGAGATTCAAAGTATGTGCTTAGGCTGACTACATAGGTCTGGAAAAAGGCTTTCATTCGTTGTGTCTCAAACCACGAAACCAACAAATAAAGATCTAGTTTAGCTAAAAAAACTAAGAGATCTATGCTGACATCAATATATTTTTCTTCTTTTTAGCTCTAATAGTATATTATGTTCATACAATCGAAAGTCTAAAAAGGAGAGCCTTTGAGGACAAACCCATCTTACCTATACCTGTACTATTAAATATTCTTAACACGATTCATGGCCCCTTATTTGCGGACCTCCTCAAACAAATACTATGCACTCAAACGAGATCCAAACCGAACTAATTTCAAATACAAATCATCCATTAGCCGACATATTTACAAAGAGCAACCATAACAATAAGGTCCACTTGACCTCAACTTGTCGATTTAAAGGGTCCAGGCTTCCAGAATAATTTTGGGGATCTACATAAGATAAAACAATGGTTGAGAATGATAACGGAAAACGCCTATTTCCTAATACACGGAGGGACCGCAAAATTTTGGAACGGACCAATTTGCATGTTAACACGAACCTCTACAATGCGATAATTGAATACTCCAAGGACCGGCTTTCGATGTTGGTGTCTATTTTGAACCTTCGTCTGTTTTTTGGAGCTCTCAGTTTTAATGTTGAAGTGTCCTTTCACTTTGAGGTCACGAAGTCAAAACTTATAACCATGTTTGTTTAATGTTCATACAGAATTAATTGATGCAACAGTTTACTCATGTGTATTTATCGGGATTGCAAGACTAGTTTCGGACCCAACCGGAGTCCCGAAAGAAGTCCGGAGTTCTTTAAGTAGCTAATTCCTGTAGAAATGGAATACACCTTGGACTGTAAGAAGATGGAGGAAATTAATGTTTTGGGTTTCTTCAAAATTTTTGTTTCACGGGTTTGCGCTTTATGTTTATTCACATTTTCCTACGATTGACTGCAATTCACCCTTAAAATGATAAATACTTAACACCTATACGTACATCCTATTTGTAGCCGGATTATATTAATGTTTCCATTGTATCACGTAAATGTATAGCAATGATCCAATAATACGTTCAAATTGCATCGTATTAAACGATTCCATCGGCTATGGAATATTCGAAACTAATTCTAGGTTTAACAATATTACCATTTATCCTAATCTGCATTAAACGAGTTTGAATGGCTTTTCAAATGGAATTCATTACTAATCGCAGCATTTCATAACTTTTTAGGCACCTTAGGAATCGCGCAACTAGACTCATTTTAATAGCGTTTGAAGGTGCCTGGAAAACTTTTCGATTGATTGATTATTTATAATAAAAGTTAATGTTAAGATTTAGAAATAACAATTCATTACACGATTTGTATAGCTTTTTATGTTACTTATTTATTAGTAAAGCTAAATGAGACATGTCTTAAATTTATTGCTTAAAGAATAAATACCGCTGAATAAATATCCTTCTAAGGACTCAGGTACTTTATACGCGAAGTTAGAGGGTACAAAAGCCCTGCCTTGCTCCTTGTTCCTTCCAATTAACAGAGAAGCAAATGGCATTGAACGCAGTTTTCTAACATATATTATCTACTAAACACACTTCAAAATAAAACTTTACAGACTACCCAAACACAATGTATCCATGTAATACATAGGCGTACACAGGCGAACACAAAACGCGCAGTCCCAATACCGGGGCTAATTCAATTAATTACACAACCTGTGTCGAACTTCGTTGTTTGAGTTAGGGAGGGATTATGTGGGTATCAGTCGTGGGATGTTGGTTGGGGATCCTTATTTTGTCACTCCGAGAATTTTAATATATTGTTGTTATATTGCTCGGTACATTAATATAATGCGATTGGGATATTTGGTTTTTATCTTTAGAATAATTTGTAATAAAAAAACATTTTATTCAAGCTAAAGAAGCGGTTACTAGGGTTTCATTTTCTTATGAACCTTAAAAAAATCTAACGATTTTACTTACACTTGGAGAATTCGATTAGAAATATTAATAAAATAAAAAAAATAGCCTGGCTTCGGCTAAGTTTAGCATTCATTCATATACCACCGTTAGATCAAGATAACGTTTGTTACGTTTCGTTAAAATCTTTGACAGTTTATAAAGTTCCTTCAGTATAGTGACTCGAACGAGAAACAATTGAAAAAAGGAACTAAATGTACCACGCTATAATCTGGTATGATCAAGCGAAAATACGTTAAGTCAAAATATACTTCTCTAAGTTTGGACGTGTCGAGGAGTGTTCACAAGCTGTTCTCTGATTTATTGGTGTTAGCTGGTGTTTCGGGGGGGGGGGGGGGGTTGCTCCCTACTTCTTGGACCAGCAGAGCAAGGCGTCATTATAGAAAAATAATAGGATTTCATACGAGAAGGGATGCTGACGGATTGTATGTGAGTTTGTATCGTGCTGTCTAGGACCAGAACTGAGGGTATTTGAATAGGGAATTTGATTAAAAAAACTATTAAGTCCAAAGCCTAAAAAATATTCCATATTGTATAGTTACTTTAATTGAATAATTTAAATAATATGAAGATAAAATCGGCTCACAAATTGTTAATTACCGTAGCTAATATGGTCACTGGTTTGAAACAGAAAAAAAAAATTGAAGAGAAGATAGAAAAAATAAGTTTAAATTTCAAATTAATTTCAACTTTGTATAATCGTCATTTTTAGTTTGTCCGATAAAATATGTAAAAATAAATAGTGGTTACTATCTGGTTAACTTATTTCGAAACGAATGCAAAAGCTTATACAGTTTAATGACATCGATTTTTTATTAAAATCAATTGATGTCATTCAATTCGAATTTCTATGTTTTCTAAGTTCAACCTTCTGTTTCAAAAAGTTTACAACCATCAAAGTAATAATGGTATCCTCTTTGCGAACAAGGCTCGCGGCTCCTAAGGATCGTGATTAAGCTACGGTTCATTATTACTGTTGATTCATGACATGATTTTAAAGATGATAAATATTTAACAGTCTACCTATCAATGAGTTTAATTTAAATATATCACAAAGTAAGTTTAATTCAGTCAACTTTATCTCAACTGGATTCGAGTTTAGTGAAAAGATTTAGCGAAGGTTTTCCTTTTAATGTATTTAGGTGAGCATACATTATGCAGCAGTAAGGTGTGACGTATTTATTGGGATAAAAACCCCAAATTAATTTATTAAAAAAGAAAACTGTCTAACTAGCACACTTCCTAATATACAGCCTGATAAAAAATATACGGACATCGGAACCTACTTCTAGGGTTACGTTTTTCTACATTTTTTGTACGGAACCCTAAAAGAAGAACCTTAATAATTCAGAAATCTTAGTCTAACTAAGACCCTTTTCAATACAGCTCACATGCACTAACTAACTTATATCAAAGAAACTTGTGTATGCTTGTTAAAAGTTAACGTCTTTCAAAACTTCAACGGTATTATAAAAAATGCAAAACTCCTAGAATATTCTTAATAAAAACATAAGTACGTATTTTAGGCATTTAATAGTTGACAATAGAAAAGTTTTTAATGCCGAAACCGTAAAAGTAGCTTAAAAGACGAGTCTTTATTAAATACTTGCTTTGTAGAGTCAAGGATTTTAGGTCCTTAGGGCAATGTAGCAAGGTCATGGCTATTTAAGGTAAGCCAATGACTGCGTTAAGAGTATTTTGGAAATGTCAAAAACAAGTTTTTTTTTTTATTGTTAGTCAGTTTTCACTGTTCAATGAAGTTATATTTCCTTGCATAATAGCTGATACGGCAAACTCGCACCGCCGACAAGTCAAAAATTGTATAAATATCGGAGTTCAGTGAAATACACGTGTAAAGTAGAATTATATGTATAAAGTATCAAATTTTAATGATCTTAATAGATTTAGACAACACTTTAGTTGGTCCTTAAAGGATTTAATTCTGTTCTTAACAAAGTGTATAACTATAAACTACGTATATTAATCCTATCTGTCGGAATATTTGCTTCACAAAAAAAAACTTAAAGAAAAAACTAGTGAAAGAATTCTAGCCTGGACCGTAAATTAAGTACGAGGCTTAATACTTTATAAATATTGTGTTGGCAAAATGCTGTGGCAATTATAAATAGCGGAAATATTTAATTTGAAAAAAAAGAAACATTCATATTTATTAATTAAACTAACTGATAATACGACAATACCTCCTAGAAATCTGTCTTGCACTTATTACAAACCTTTAAAAAAAACAGGAATTTAAGCCCTTTGCTTTATTATTATGATTTCAGAACGTTTGCTTACAAAAACAGCAATCTTTTAAAACAAAACTAGACTTTGTGAAATACTTTCTTAAATTTTCTGTTCCAACTCCAGCATTATTGGTAGAGTCTGTAAAACAAACAAATCTATTCGTCCATACATTTCCTTCATCATAAATCATTTAGAGAACCGCATCGTTTTATCGTCTTCTACAAATCGTGGGGTATCTCTAACATACATAAAATAGAGGTGCGAAATCGTGGCACGTCCTTACCCATGGAACATAACCATGTAGTGTAGGGAAGTGCCACTACACTACCATAGTTTGAAGAACGTCACAAAACTTATAATCCCTACTAATATTATAAATGCGACAGTAACTCAGTCTGTCTGTCTGTTACGCTTTCACGTCTTAACCACTGAACTGATTTTAATGATATTTGTACAGAAATAGAGTTGACCTTGAGAAAAGACATAAGATAGTTTTTATCCCGGACTTTTGAAGAGTTCTCTTGGAAACGACCTCAACGCGGTCGAAACCACGGGCGAAAAGCTAGTGTATCTCATATAATCGTTTAGCTAAGGCAATAATGATTATTTTTTAATTTACCTCGAGATTTTACATTATATGACGAGTCTCCTTGCGATATCAAACTCAAACAACAGCTGGACATTATTTTTACGTTTGTACCTTAGTGACTAATTTACATAAACATAAAGTTGATCTTTAACTCCAAATAGTGGCAGATACTTTTAGCCCAAGCGCCACTTCATTTTACTCCTCTTTTCCGCGTCTCTACCGACATCTACCTGTACAGTAGAGTATAAAAGTCACTACGTATGGGGGTCGACTCGCATAATTCTCTGGTTCAAGACAAACTACCCCTGTTTAAGGGGTATACTGCTGTTATAGAAATATGGGGAAAATTTTGGCTCATGGAAAATATGGGTTTGGCACAAAATTATGTATCGTGTATATCTGATAGATGTGCTACGATATTTTATTTAGTTTGTTGTTCCTTTAAATAAAGGGTTAGTATAATCTTTTCATTCTGTTTAAAAAAAAAAAACAGGGCAAACTTTTCTGCTACTAATTAAGATATTGTTAAACTAATGAAGAGTAACTTTACATTGTTCAATTTTAAAGCTAATCGCTTTAGTAATATTTTTTTATATGTGTCAGTAATTTTTAAATGAAATGCTTTATTCCGGAAATTTAATTTGATGCAATTAGGGTTACCAACTCATAACGGTAACAAGCCTTACTCTGACCTTAATCCTTACTTAATATTATAATATTAAGTAAGGATTAAGGTCAGAGTCAAACAGACAGACAGAGTTATTTTCGCATTTATAAATGCGAAAATAACTCTGTCTGTCTGTTTGTCTGTTACGCTTTCACGTCTAAACCACTGAACCGATTTTAATGAAATTTGGTACAGAAATAAAGTTGACCTTGAGAAAGAACATAGGATAGTTTTTATCCAGGACTTTTGAAGAGTTCTCTTGGAAACGCGATATAACCGAACTCGACGCGGGCGAAGCCGCGGGCGAAAAGCTAGTCATATAATAAGAAGAAGTTATTTAACAGCACAAGATTAACATTCAGGTTGATTCGGGTTTAACTTTAATAGGGTATGTCTTGCCCTTAAGCTAAGAATTTGAGAGATCTAAACTATTCCTTGATAAGGGCCTGTGTGCCTGATTAATAATTCCTCCACACAGCCCGTCAACAATTTGTTTCCATGGTTACAAAAGCTTCAAGTATGTATATTTGTCTACTAAACCTTTTTAACAGAGAGAATGGATTTTCAAATTTCCTCCTACTCAAGACGTATTTTAAATGTGTAAATTTTATTTTCTTTTTTGTTTTTAATTATGCGAAGAAAGTATATTATTATATTGATCAACATATTCTTCTTAGATTTGGCATGTTACATGCACTGATTTTACGGCCATGTCAGTCACCTACGTAAGCATAGCTGAGTATTTTAATTGTAATAATGATAAGTTGTAACGGCCAGCTCAGTAAATTCATTTCCAATTTTTTGAACCATTGATATATTTCTTTTTGCCTTTGCGATATTTTTAGGATCTCGTCGTGTTCCTAAAAATATGATATAAGCCTTAATACTAAAGTTCTGCTGTCTACCCGTCAGTCACCAGGTGGTATCTCATGAACATAAACCATGACAGCTACGCAATTGAAATTAATTGCTTCTCATTTACACAGAAGATTTCTGTTGCCGTTAGGATACGGTTATAACGGTTGTTGTGGTCGTATGTTTGACTATTTTTTGTGCAAAGGAAATTTGCACAATAATAGTCAAAAAAAAATAGTTGCCTAAGTCTTTTGTCTAAGCCTTAGTTAATTTTTTTGCCAGCGCAAGACAAAGTCATTTGAAAAGGCAAGTGTTACTTGCAAGAAGGTTGTTTATCTTACAATTCGACAAAAATATGAATTTCTAAGGATCTTACGCTACACGGGTTGGCAATTAACCATGTTATTTTTGGAGCGTTATATCTTCTTAATTGTGAAATAAGTAAAGATAAAATCGTTTCGCTGTTTCACAGATTTTTATGTATTTTTGGTTTGAACAGTATTTATGTAACGTATTTTTATTAGAATTCCACTGTTGACGAAAATTTTATGAAGAGTAAATTGGTCTTTGTTAAATGATAACTGACTTTGGTAAAGAGGACTAGAATAATAATTCTGATAAAAAACTTTGAGCAATTTTCCCTTGTGTGTTACTTATTATATATTATATTAATATATCCTGGGGCAACTCACACACGGTTATCTGATCCCAAGCTAAGCAGAGCTTGTGTTATGGTAACCAGACAACTGATAAACTTACTTATATATTTCTAAATACATACATATTATAGATAAATTACACCCAGACACCAGAACAAATGATCATGCTCATCACACAAACATCTGTCCTGGGCGGGAATCGAACCCTCGACCTCCGGTATAGCAGTCAGGGTCACTAACCACTAGACCAACAGGCCCGTCAATTGTTTGTCTGCACTTTAAATATCTGAGTTAGTCTGATAAGAAATGTTGACTCACACGAAAGTGATAATATATCAATATATTACATAAACTAGGTGTTCCTCGCGGGCCTACCCGCTGCAAATCGAAAATGATACAACGGGAACAAAAAATGGGGATAAAAATGAATTATAAATCGGGATAAGTTATCCTCTATGTTAATTCTGGTTATAAACTATCTCCGTACCAAGTTTCTTCTTAATCCGTTCAGTGGCTTTTGTGTGAAAGAGACGATGACTAAGAGACGTCTGGATGTTTATTCCTGCTATTTTCATGCTACGTTAGAAATGGTACATGATACAATGCTGCAAATAAGACTGACACATTCTTCTTAAAAAAAGTAACAACGTTTTTATACACTCACTTTTCATGTTTGTTTGTCGTTTCGGTTGGATTTTTGCAACTCAATTTTGAGGCACTTTCCGATAAGCTACCAGGCTGATATTTTCAGGGTAGCTTCAAACCCGATGACAATGCAATTTACAGCTACAAAAACGTCTAGCCCGATTTTGATAAAATTACAATGGAGTGAAATTTAAAAACGTTGTTCGTATTTACAATTTTTAAATCTTCCGAATATTATTCCGACATTTATTCCGAATTTAAAATCCTCTTGTAACTTTATCTAATTTCCTAAACATTTAAGTTTTACGAGATCATAACTTGCCATTTACACTGATCATATAAGGAGACAATAGGAATAAGACCTTATAGAGAACGAGAGTATTATAATAAAGAGACACTTCACGGTGCTACGGATAAAATCTCCGATCGGAAGACTAAGGTACAAGTTGTGACCAGCGAGATTGCGAGCATCGGCTATGAAGAGACTTTGAATTTTTAGTATCTGCTTTATTCTTAGTAACCTTTTTCTCTGATACTTATCTGATAAGATAAGATATAAAAGGGTGAATTTCAACAGGTCCAATAAAATCTTCATTTCCGTGGATTTTTTATTCTTCAACTTTAGAACAAGATAAAATAGTGTTTACTCAAGTTTTAGATCAGATATGCAGTTTTGCTTAATATCTAGCAGATAGCTTAAAAAACTAACGAGATATACAAGATTGAAAATTCCTTGCCACGGCGATGAAACATGCATGCACGGCAATGAAACATGCGTCCATGGCAATGAAATGTTATTACTCGTATAGTGTACAAGAATTTTTAAATGACAAAGTTAATAATTGAAAAAAAAAATACTATTAATTTATACGCAATAATAATAGAATATAATACGTTAAAATCCAGTTACACATGATATTATTTTTATAATATAACTATAAATAGATACATCCCTGTCCAGTGGCGATGAAAACATAAGTCACGGAAATGAAACACGTGGCCACGGCAATGAAAGGAAACTGTTTTACAAGGCACGGCGATGATGTTTTTTTCATTCCCGTGTATTTTTTTTCATTACCATAGCAAATTTTGTCCACGGAAACCACGGCAATGAAAGCACGGCGATGAAAATCAAGGGATATAATTCAATTTACTAAAAAACTGGTAATAATTCACAGTAATGAACACTTTACAAATAAACTAAATATAAATGGCATTGTATTGAATGCTCAATCGAGATTAAAAACTTATTGAAATAGAAGTTAGACCTGTCCATGGCGATGAAAGAAAAAATGTCCAGTACCAAAAAAATCTAATACTTTTAATTATAGCTCGAAAACGCAGGCACGTACACACGTCGTTCCTTGTCGAGCCTTTCGACGTTACTTATATGCAACGTTTAACGCACAACGGGAGCGACACAAAACGTTAGAATATGCAATATTCTCAAATATGTTTAGGACATGGCGATGAAAGCTAGTTCTGGGACAAACAGTTTTTTATTAACCATATGTTGTATTGTTTAAATATTTGAATAAATATATTCGGAGACAATACTTTAACTATTCACGAATTAAATAAAACTAAGTTTTAATATAAATAACGATACATTTTTGATCAATGATGTATTTAATACATCAAGGTGACGTGTGGACAAACACGGCGATGAAAGATTATGTGGTTTAACTTTTTTTTTTGGAAAACCTATTGATTCTATTAATAAAATATTTAGTGCTACAGATAGGTTTTTATATCATCTACCTAAAAAAAATGTTAGAACATTATAACAATGCTTTTTAGTACCGATTTCATCGATGCCACGCAATTTTTGGGTCCGGGAAATTCACCCAAAAGTAACACGTCAATTGCAAGTTGTACTTGAGACTGCAAGTTTCGTATAATCTAAAGATTTTATTTTATTTTAACCACAGCAATTGTATTTTTAGTGTTAGCTGTTTTACAAGAAATATAAGTACATTGTCTCTAAAAATCTGTCTAGCTATCACGGTTCATGAGATACAATCAGGAGACGAACGGAAGGACAGACTTTGTTTAGACCTTTAAGTAGGGAGCCCTAAAAGTACAATAAAAAACAAGACTTTAACTATTATAGACTTTTTTAAACTTTCGTGAGACTGATTCATTATTAAATGATGCAGCGGTTTACTCGCGCGTATTTATCGGGATTGCCAGATTAGTTCCGGATTCAACAGGAATCCTTAATCATGATCTGACGCGGCAGGGAATTATTCTACACTTGATTTTTGTTTATTTATTTTTGTACTGGCGGTACCAAAAGCAACCAGCATGGTACACACCACTAGTATTTTTAGCTGTAAATGAAGTCATTTATTTAACCTCCCCCTGACTCTCGTTTTACAGTAGCCACCGGCAGCTAGAAACAATATAGCGAGACCCCTTATTGCTTTACAGTGCAAGTAAATCATTACGGAATTTATATCTATACTAATATATAAAGCTGAAGAGTTTGTTTGTTTGTTTGTTTGTTTGAACGCGCTAATCTCAGGATCTACTGGAATAGACCTTTTATCAAGGAAGGCTATAGGCTATATAACATCACGCTGCGACTAATAGGAGCGAAGATACAATCGATCACGTGGACGAAGTCGCGGGCAACAGCTAGTGATTATATAAATTGAAAACAAACTACTGTTACGGATCTTATCGCGGTTTAATTTGCAAAGGTGTCAGAAACTAAAGTCTAAAATTAAACCGCGATAATATCCGTAAAAGCAGTTTTATTTCAATATCTAACATTCGTGTACACCTAAGAAACCACTATGATTATATTAAGACAAAGATGATTTAAAACTTTCCAATGATTGTGAAAAACTATGAAATTAAAATTACTGTGACATGGTTTTTAACTGCGGGAGCATTGAGTTTAATCCTTTTGTCGCGAGGGTTCGCACAAACATTCAAGTCACGTGCGTGAAGACACATAAACTCAGAACAGGCATTCGTAGATCACACATAAGCTTGTTCTAGTCGGGGATCGAATCCACGACACGTCGCGCTCTGTGTGATTGACGTGGTGACCTCAATCACTCGGCTAGCCGTGCAACCAAAACAACATAACGCTTATATTTTATCGTAACAAAGTTACTGGAACAAGATGTAATACCCGCACATAATATTGCAAACGCCGTCTCAGTATTCGGTCAGAGTCAGCGCTAAGTCCCCTGGGCGCACTACATCACAACAACCGTGCTGATTCCTCTCCTCATTAGCATTTAAATTAATTTTATTTCATTTTAATATAGCCGTTGTCTGCTAGAACGATATTGCTCGAATAATGCTGTTATTGTGTTGGGGCAACTTGATGAATGATTAGGAGTTTGTCTGTTAGAGTTACTTTTACTATGATTCTTATGGTTGGAATACTTGTGTTTATTTTGTTTGTTTGTCTTTCAAGTGCTGCTTTTATACGTTACTTAAAACTCATGTATAGATAAATCAATATTAATTAAGTATAACGTGCTGAATGATGTTTTTATTTTTTTATTTCTTTCATATTACGTTTTATCTTTTGATTTTTCTATTTACTGTAAATTAATACCTTTGTAAGAAGTAAATAAATGTGGTGCTCAGCAAAGCAGACAAAGTCTAAGCTTGCACTTACTAAACATAGATTTTTTTGTCTTTAAACAGTTCAGAAAGGTTGAAAAGGCTCTCTTTTGCGATAAGATAGGAAAAGGACCGTAATTTATTATATGTAGGATTTACAACATAATTATTGAGTGGTTTCTTAGGTTTACGCGAATGTTAGACATTGAAATGAAACTAATTTTACGGATTTTATCGCGGTTTAATTTTAGATTTTAGTTCCCGATGTTTCGAAACCTTTGCAGGTATCATGGTCACGGGTAGACTGAGATGGCGTTCGTCTTGACAGAAGATGTTGCTCGTTCTACCTTCATATTTTAATTAATTATTTGTGGTCCGACCTACGTAGTATGAGCTCACTGTGTCTTGATGTCTTGCAGCGCTGCTCTTGGGTACCAGCCATCTTCTCCATTGAAATTAGGGTGTTTTTTAATCTCAATAGCCTCGCAAAACATCCTAGGTAGGAATTTGGATTCTTTAGCGAGGATCTGTGGTTGGTCAAATCTAATATAATGGCTGGAACCTTCAGCATGTTCGGCGACTACAGATAATTATTGAGTTCAATTAAGCGTAAGACTTGTAGGTAGTTTAATTCAAGTAAAAAATATATTCAAACTATCATAATTTTCAAAAAAATACTTGTTTAATTAAGTATGTTAATATAAATAATATTTTAAGCTAAAATTATTACTTTATCGCAATAAAGTAATTCTTCTCGACGCCGACATTTATTACTCTCATCCTCATATCCAATTTACCAGCAATCTCAAAATCTGTCCTTATCTTAAATATAAATGCAACGAGGCCGGAATCCGGAAAATTATTATCAAAAATATGAAGTTATCTCACAATTTAAGGGTACATGCTAATTTTGGAGATACGAAAACTTTGCTGTATAAAATGAATGAAATATTCTTATTCCCCAATAAAGGCAAGATGGGTAAAATTTCGTTTTATTTCTACAGTTTAAAATGAAAATAAAAGGCATTGGTGAAGTAAGTAGTTATAAATGTGATAGCGAAGTCTTTCGATTAATATTTTGAACTAAGATAATGACGTACTGGATCTTTTACCAAATATTAATGTAGGGTCCGACAGTCGGTGAGATATTGTATATGACAGTGAAATATTAAGGGCTTAGGGAGTCATGCAGATAGAAATGTTTTGGTCAGAGTGAATTATGTGATGTTTCATGTGACAGTGGCCAGTACGATATTACTTTGCCCATCTTTGAAATCCGCCTATCATTATGTTGTCATATTTCCTCTTATATTATGTACCTACAGTAAATTAATGAGTTGGACATTGTGAGTGAAATAATTTGTTAAATTTATTTAGTGTACAAACATTTTCTTCCTTTTTGTTTTGAATACAGGTTTTACACTGTCCACACTACTACTAACATACACAAAAATATTGGTTTACATAAGTATATTCTTTCTGTCATCGATAAGTAAAAGTATAAGAGAATACTCCATTTCTATGAGTTTATCCACGATGGAAATTGTTTCAGTAAAACTTTAACTTTAAAACACAATGCACTTTTCGAAAATATACACTGTCTACAACAACCAGTTTGAAAGACCTCCAAAGTTCTTATTACAGTACTCATAGAATCAAAGCTAGGGATCTAATAATACTGGTGAACGGACTTCAAGATACCATCGCCTTTTGAATATGCAAACAATGAACACTAGAGACCCGTTCGATAAACTGAAACCTCGCTTGTTTTGAATACACTTCTGATTAAACAGCAACGCTTGAATTATATGTGTAATAAAACGAGCAATGTATTCAAAGTAGGGTGAATGAATTAACTAGATAACTATCAGAGATTATTCATGGTAGACGGTGCAATTGTAAATTTGAAATAATTGGACAATAGTGTGAAATGTCGTGTCGTGGCCTCTTAAGGAAATCACGCGGTCATTTCGTTATGGCCAAAGAATTATTTGGCCCATCTACTTTTATGCGAGGTAGTTTGAATGGTTAGTTAAATACTATTATTTGCTCGAAGAAGGCACTATTGAGCACGAAAATATACATGTCTTCTTTTGAATTCCATCAATTTTATTTACTATAATTATAGAGGATAGAAAATTCACAGCAGCCTTATTGCGTTACATATTATAAATAAACAGTTTCAATTTAGAAAGTAGTATTTTAGTTGATAATGTTCATTAATCATAATGATTGGATATTCAATGTTTGGTGTAAGATTTCTCCTAAAGAATTGGATATACGTACAATAGGGATGATGGCATTTAAAGATAATATCATGTATGAGTCTTGCGTGTCGCTGTGACAAATGTGTTTTGATTTGTGAGAAAATAAAAATATTTTAGTAATATTTTATTGTTTATCTTGCATCAATCATAGGTTGATATAAAATTTACGAAGAATTTCAAACTTCATTTTTTTAACCGACTTCAAAAAAAGGAGGAGGTTATGAATTCGATTCTGTATTTTTTTATGTTTGTTACCTCATAACTTGCTACTGGTGAACCGATTTTCATGATTCTTTTTTTATTTAAAAGCTGGTGCTTCTCGTGTGGTCCCATTGTCACTATTTCAATACCTGATGATGGGATCTTGTAGAAATCGGGGGAACTCTTCAATAAATAACAGCAGATTAACCGCGATTGTTGCTATAGCATATCTAAGCATTATTTACGACATCACATAACATAATGTCACGCCTGTACTCACTAAAAAGGTTATAAAAACAATTACGAAAAAAAATAATTTCAAGGTAACTTACAACGTTTTACAAAAAAAACGCAATACTGAACTAAAATCAATTTAATTAGATGTTTGTTCTGTGTTGTGACACAGAGAGTGTGACAAGTGACTGCGTTCTTCGAAGGATTCCCTAGTCAAAACTTTTTTTCCTGTAAACTTCGCATTTTCGAAAGCCTATTTTCGCGCTCTTTGCAAGTCTCTTTGGAAATTGTCCTCGAGTTACATTTCCTCTTTTGAGATAGGCGATTCTCCCTGTCTTCTTGTGTTTCATTTAAATGTCGCTGTCTCATATGAGCAGCGCGTTTAGTAGGTCTACCCATACTCAAATACCTAAGTAATTAGTGTCCTTTAGACTCACTAAAAATCCAGAAAGAAATAATTAATTTTCATTAACTGGTTTGATTCGAATAGAACCTACACCGCCGCCTAAACCACCTTCTTTCATAAAGGGAACTCTAGGCGACTATATATTCGACTTGGCTCAAAAATTTTATTCATAACCTAGCCTTTTTTCAACTATGTTGGGGTCGGCTTCCAGTCTACTCAATTATCTGGGGAATACGAAACCCCTCAGTAAAACTGGTTGTTAGACTTTCTAGGACCTAACCGCCCGTAACTAAAATAACAGATCTACTAAAAGCACGTTTGTACATGAAGCATATAATTACCTGACACTTAAGGTACAACCGTTGACCCGCTTACCAATATCAGTTTCAGGTTATATTTCAAGTTATACATACCTACTCGTACAAAAATACGTGAGCCCCATCATAAGTACTGCAGATATTTCTTAATTTAATTTCAACAGAATTTTTATGTGGCAAGTGGCGTTTACAATTTACGTGAACATAATTAGAATGAGGTTTTATTGGAGTGTGAGGCTTCTTGGATGGAAATGGCTCGTTACTTGAATTGGTTTTAAATTAGGAAACGGCTGCACGATAGTATAGGTACGTAATTGGCAAACATACTAAAACACTTAGGCATTTTTGTAGAGTCTAGGCTTCCTTGAGGATAATTCGTTATTCAATAATACAACGACACAGTTTCAGATTCAACTCATTTTACAGCGTCGGAACATCAGTCTCATCAACAGTCTTTCTTATTACGTTCCTTAAGAGTTATCCATAGAATAATCTAGAACTAAAAAAACTATTAGTTTCATAGCCACTATTCCGCATTCTTACTTCAAATCGTTTGCATCAACATGTAATCAGACGTCACACCTATCGGCATCTAACATTCTATTGAGCTTCACACGATTCTCGTCCTTATTGCAGGGTCCCTGGAGTGTTTCAGTAAAGGTTTCCGATGCAGCTGTCAATGGCCGTCACTCGTCATACGAGATATTCCCGGTTGGCTCAATAGTCATTAATGTCATCGTTCGGATTTAGTGGTCTTGAGTTCATGACGAGTGACTGAGATGTCTCGACCAGTTACGTCGTCGGAAAATTTAGCTGTAATGCAATGGCCTAAAATACACTGATAATTTTGTAGTATAATACTATGCTACTACTTTGACTGCACGAAAAGGCGAGTGGTTGAGGTCACCACACCAAACCCACTGTGTGCGACGTGTCGCGGGTTCTATCCCCGCGTAGTACAAGCATTTGTGTGATCGACGAATGCTTGTTCTGAGTCTGGGTGTCCTTGTGCATGTGATATGTATGTTTGTAAAACCTAGGTAAGTTCCATACTCTTCTTTTCTTCTATTCCATTCCAAATCCTTCAAGCTTTGATTATATATCCTTCATAGATGTCGAGCTCACCTCGTGTACCTACTTTTTACAACCAAGTAAATCATAGAATCTTTTATTCATTTACTGTCCTACAAACATTCTGCATCCGTGTCACTCACGTTTTCTCTAAACCAGTAATTCGTCAACAATAGCTCGTGGCTACAAATTGTTGCTTGCTTCTAGTGCAAACAGAAAAGCTGCAATCATAGCTCGCGGTAAATGATTGGTGCGAGTTCCTCACCCGGTGGGCAATCTGTTTTAGGGGTTAGCTTAAGAGGATACTGTGCTGTTTTGTTTATCTTGTAGAGTTATTTGAATATCATTGGAGATGTGTTGTTGGATTCAATTTGCATGAAACAAGTGTACCAGACGTCAGTTTTCTAGGTTTTTGTAGAATGGTTTTGAAGATGAAGATACAGGTATTTGCCTGGATGTTCGTTCTAGACCATTTCGTATAGGTTATATACTTTTCATTTCCTTAGAAAAAATGTTTAATCATTGCTTTAGTCTTTGACCATGTTAATTGCATTTCTATTGGTCGGCTAAGAAGCAACGAAAAAGTACTGGCAAAGTTGTGACGGATATGGTCTAAATAAAAATATGAAAACGATCTTCGACATTCTATTTGAGCCATTTTCTACCTATCATAAGTATACTAACATTATACAATCAATAAACTTGCTGTACCACTTTGTTTAGTTTTTAAGCGATACATAAATCAAAATAATTCAACATTTTTTTTATTACAAAACTAGATTGCGAAGCAAGTTCTGAGGTAGTTTTTTAAATCATCTTTTTACGCTTACATTACATTTTATTACTCTCTTTTAAATTTTGTTTTTAATAAATAGCTGAAGTTATTTATCTTTTGTCAGTACGAAATTAGCTAGTCTTTAAAAAGTTTGTTAACAAGTACATAATTATGTATATCTTGTGTGCTGTTTAAAGATTTGTATCCTAAGTTGTGCTGCCCACTGGGATTCGTCGAGATTTCAAGTAGCGGCCCTCCTACTTTGAAAACTAACCGTAAGACTCTTCATGTTGTAGATGTGAAATCCGATACGTAATGTAGTGTGTGGTCTCACCTCCACGCTGTTGCAGAAGACACTGTACCTAAAACGAAAATTGAAAAAAATACCCGAAGCAAAGTATTTGAGCCTCATGTCTCTTAGAGTTTCGCAAAGACACCCAGACTTGGATCAATCGTTCGTGAATTACACCAACTGATTCAAGTCGGGCAGTGGACGTTTGGCATGGCACATAATACATAATACTTGGCTTTCAAAGAAATTAAAAACTACAATGTTCTACTATTCAGAATCAATCTGAACAGCATATACAAGAAATGTTATTCTTGTATATGCTGTACGGGTCATTTACGGGAAACGGTAGACAAAGCCATTCATTATTCCTAAGACTTCCCAACTATAGATTCGAATTCAAATCGAGGCTTTTGAGTCTAGAGACCTATAATTGTAAAGTCTTTGGCCTAACACTGTCGGCTGCTTTTGAAAGCGGGTACACAACCCCTGCATTCAGTATTTAAACTTAGGCTGGAGTTTGGCTGTCTTATGCAATATATTCTATTTCATAGGTACTGGTACAACGTAGATGATATCTTTACGAGGGAAAACATTAATTATGAAAATTATGAGACCGATTTCGATGTGGATGTTTAAGGTAATAAAGATCGAAGGTTGTTCGCAACGATTATTACGGTCAGGAACTTATTATAGGCTGACAACGAGTAATAAAGCTTATTATAAAATTAGTCATTATGTAGATGATAAGCACGCTTGGTCTTAGTATTATCTCCGCACATGTGGCCTCCCTGGTGGTCTGCTAGATCATTTTGTTTTACTAGCTACTATAAGTCTCCACGAAATGAAATGAAATGAAATGAAATCATTTATTCTGTAAGTAGGATATATCATCACTTTTACATGTCTTCTTATTTTTTTTTGAGAACGCTGGAGTCGACATTTCCTATCTGACTACCCTGAGAAGAAATGTCGAAACAAACTCAAGGGGTCACAGTCTCTTTTAAAGTCCAGACAATTTCAATGCGAATAGATATGTATAAACCAATGCACGGTATTTTTTGGACTGGCCTTTTGAAGAAAGTACCAGATCGATCTGAGCAAGGGAAAAAAACAAATAATCTCACTCAAATCGCCAGTTTGAGAAACTACAATTAACATATACCTGCATAAAGTTTATACTTACAATAAAATAAAATAAAAGCAAAAAAGATTGAAAAATAAAAAAATAAAATAAAATTAATAATTCGGTAAACATTATATGCAAAAGCACAAAATATGTCAAAAATTGTATAAATGTATATGCAAAAGCACAAAACATGTCATCAATTAATTAAAACGTATCATATGCAAAATGCAAAACACATGTCAGCATGCAGAAGATAACCGGGCAGCAATAGACAGCTCTATTAGCGATCAGCTCAATCCCATGCGTTTTTATCAGTAAGATAGTCAGATATCTTGTAATATCCTTTTTTGGATAACTTAGCTTTGACATATACTTTAAACTTCTTAATAGGTAATTTACGAACGTCAATGGGAAGTTTATTGTAAAAGCGTATACATTGACCCATGAACGAGTTGCTAATTCTGTGGAGACGAGTGGAGTGAACAGCCAAATTATGTTTGTTTCTAGTGTTCAAGGATCATCAGACATTTTTACAAATTCAGGCTCGTTTTTGTGAACATACATTAAATTTTCAAGTATATACTGTGATGTTACAGTCAGAATGTTTATTTCCTTGAATTTCTCTCGGAGAGAAACTCTTGGCCCTAAGCCGTAAATCGCGCGAATGGCTCTTTTTTGCAAGACGAATATTGAATTAATATCGGTACAGCTGCCCCAGAGGAGAATGCCGTACGTCATTAAGCTATGAAAGTAACTAAAATAAACTATTCTGGCTGTATCCACATCAGTTATCTGTCGGATTTTTTTCACAGCATATGCGGCTGAACTTAATCTTCCAGACAACTTTTCAATATGTGGGCCCCACTGCAATTTGGCATCAACAGTTATGCCAAGAAAAACAGTTGACTCAACAGGGTCCAACTCTACTCCGTTTAGTTGAACATTGGTATCTAGTTGCCTCACATTAGGCGTTGAAAATTTTATCAATTTGGTTTTAGCCGAATTCAAAAGTAGATTATTTACATTAAACCAATGGACAACCTTCGAAAGTGCATTGTTCACTTCATCGAAATTTAGAAGTTGACGTTTAATTTTAAACACAAGTGAGGTGTCATCTGCAAATAACAAAATTTTGTGATTTTCCCTTATATGAAAAGGTAAATCGTTTATGTAAATAAGAAATAAAAATGGTCCTAGAATTGAACCCTGCGGAACACCCATTGTAACCACAGCACCTTCAGATCTTTTACCGTTCACATCCGCTCTCTGAATTCTATTTTCTAAATAAGATCTTAAAAGACTAAGAGCATTTTTTTTAATACCATAATGGTGCAATTTGTTAATAAGCGTTTCATGACATACACAATCAAAGGCTTTGGACAAGTCACAAAACACGCCCAGAGCATCCTGTGAATTCTCCCAAGCCTCGAATATATTTTTTAGTAATTCCACACCTGCATCTGTAGTAGACCGACCCTTAGTAAAACCAAATTGTTTCGTATGAAACAAGCGGTGTTTATTAAAATGAACTAACATTTGATTTAAAATTAACTTCTCAAAAATTTTGCTCAGAGTGGGCAAAATTGAGATAGGCCGAAAGTTTGTGGGATCGGTTGTACTACCTGATTTAAAGAGTGGAACCACCTTACTCAACTTCATTAAATTTGGAAAAACACCGGAAGTGACACAAGAGTTGAACACTACTGCCAGATGAGGGGACTACTACGCCTCTATTCCTAAAGGTTTTGACATACCTGTCAAACCTATTAAAGATTTGGACCACATATTTAATGTAGGTAGGTTCATTCACTTGCTATTCTTGTCAGCTATTGGTAAAAATATATGCCTTTTAAATGTATCAGCAGTGTAAACGACTGCACGGATAGCCGAGTGGTTGGTGGTCACCACGCCAAACCCACTGTGCGCGTCGTATCATGGGTTTGATCCCCACGTAGGACAAGCATTTATGTGATCCACGAATGCTTGTTCTGGGTCTGGGTATCTTTGTGCATGTGAGTTGCATGTTTGTAAAACCCCGCGACATAAGGATTGAATTCCTTAGTGCGGGATTCGTTTAAATAAATAAATAAAAAAAAACCCTAGTAAAATTTACTTTTTTATTTATTTCTTCCCTCTTTCACGATTGGATTTATTATTTTTTACCATTTTACTATTTCGCCTTGTTCTTGCATACAAAATAATAATGTATAAGATGAACTGCATTATTTATTTTTAAAAGAGTTACTGATGGAGTTTCTTGCCGTTTTAATTTCATTTTGGAACCATTCAACTAGAGTAAATATTATATCTTATTGAAAGTGCCTTTAAAAATTTGTCCTTGAAATAAAACTTTTGATTTAGAATACATTTTAAGGTGGTTGCAGTTGGTTAACCTGCAAACTGATTTGCCGGTCAAGTGATTGCCGTTTCCTTAGCCTATTTGTATGCAACCTTCAGCGTCGCGAGTCCGACTCGTAACACTAAAGATTCTAGACCGGGTTTTTATTCGCGTTGTCTAGAGTCACACGTTTTAAATACCTGGGACATTGGGTCACCGATAATTTAACAGATGATATGGACATTGAGAGGGAGCGTAGGGCATTGACAGTTAGGTGTAATATGTTGGCCCGTAGGTTTGCGCGATGTTCAGCGGATGTCAAGAAAACATTGTTTCGTTCGTATTGCCAGTCGCTGTACACGTGTGCCCTATGGGTCCGCTATAAACAGAGCTCGTACAGTGCCCTGCGAGTCCAATATAATGACGCGTATCGGGTTATGGTGGGGCTGCCGCGCTTTTGCAGTGCATCAGGGATGTTTGCTGAGGCAGGTATACCTGATTTTCACTGTATAATACGCTCACGAATAGCGTCCCTGATGCGGCGAGTGCGCGACAGCTCCAACAATCTCGTTGCTACTGTGGCCAGTAAGGTTGACAGACCTATCATGTGGCACTGGATGACGACTCACAGACCGTCATTCAGATATGTAAAATAAGTGTTTTGTTTTTTAATTTTCTCGTTTTTATTTTATTGTAAAGTAAGTGTTTTGTTTTTTAATTTTAAACTTCTCGTTTTTATTTTATTTGTATTGTAAGTAACTGCTTGTGTATAATTTTAACTCTATGGATGTTATGTCTGAAAATAAAGTTTTATTATTATTATTATTTATTGGTTGTCTGCAAAAGATTGCTCAAAGCCATAAGATCGATTGTGGCACCTTGTTACTATTGTGGTGTGCGATAAAGAATAATCAATTTTATTCTTAATCTCGAAATCATGTGCCTAGAGTGTTTCACAATCATTCCAGTCACATGCACAAAGACATTTAGTTCAATACGTTTGAGTGTTATATTCGCAAAAAGAATTACTTCCGATGCAGTCGCTTGAAATGGATGACGAACGATTTTCAGGTAGACATAGCGATTATTAAGACCACTGGTCACTTGGATTCCAAAAATTCGATCCAAATTTATTTTTTATTTTCCTGGAGAATATAGTAAGAAAAAGATAAAGGTGCCTTCGTGGCCGGTCTAGGGCTATTGGTTGTCCAAACAAACCTGTCATTTTATTAATATAATTTGTTCCTGTTTTGCAAAACATTTCTCCGCAAAACAAAGAGGCGCTCGTGAATAAGCTATAACTGCACAAATTGATCGGACACAGGTTAAGCTACGTTTGATGCTATCGGTCCGTGGATGGGTGACTAATATCTATGTCATAACAAGTCCCTATGTTTCACAAGGCACGTTAAATTGTGGATCCCCGCTATTATTTTTGTAACCGTTAAAATTTGATTATTACTTTTCATTAAATATTTAACACGCTTTCAATATATTTTGACCTAATTCGATTTTGGGTGAGTCAATTTGGTTCATAAATTCAGTTTGCACTTCAACTTACGATTGCTTGCGCCCAATAGTCTTTATCTTGGAGTTCGAATCAGTGCCCTTTGTTTAAGGGCTTTTGTGTGCTCATTACAACTCCAAATTTTTATCAAATATTCCCCTTAAGTTTTAAAGTCATTCACCTACTTACCTAGTCCATTTATTTAGCTCCTCAAAAAAGGTACTCTCAAAGGTAAATGCATTTGTTTGGTATGGTTGATGAGCCACCTAGTGTCTGAGTTAGGTCTGTATGCGGTTTTGAACACACCCTAGAAACATTATCTCATGTGTTGGTTTCTTCTCGATGTCTTGCTGTACCATTTTAGCAAGTGATACGCACATAATTTTGGAAAGAAATTTATATGTGCCGGTACTCAAACGTACGACCTCTAACTTGACAGCCATACCATTAAGTTATAAATGCGAAATTATCTCTTTCTTCTCGTTTTCACGTCAAAACTACTGACCCGTTTGTAATTTGATACATATATAATTAGTCTAGAGCCTGAGAAGGGACATATGCTATTATCCCACGTGTTTTTACACTCACTTTATTGTTTGTTTGTTTTTCGTTCCGGTTGGATTTTTGTAACTAAATTTTGAGGCACTTCCCAATAAGCTAGCAGGCTGAAATTTTCCTTTATCCTTTTTTGGGTCGCAATGAATTATCCAGTTACTTTGCACAATTTATATTCACGATATTAACACCATGATCGCTAAATACGTTTCAATAATTTAATAATCTATTTAATATTACGCAATAATCAATTCGTCTCCTTCTCGAATCTTATCACCCACTATTTTTAATTTAAATATCCTATCCCTATTTTCCAACTTAGTTTGTTAGGCCTAGCCTTGCATTTCATAGAGGACGCACTAATACACCTCACTAATTTCCTTATACCGGACCTTGTATATGTATAAGGTAAAAATAGTCCATGAGCAAAGGAGTTCGTCTACTGATAATGCTTTATAAAGTAGCTCAAACTTCACTCCTTAAAGTTCCAGTCGCTAGCAGGATTCATGTTACGGTTCCGTGATATCCGTACAACGAGTTGCATCATATCGTTACCTGGATATCCAGGGCTGGATGGTAGACGTCAATTACTAACGACATAAAACTGCATAATAAATACCAAACATTAACCATTTACAAATAGTTACGTTAACTATAAGATGTTAAAGTAACCCAAGCTAGACTTATGGCGTCTACAAATTGCAATTAGTTAATTCTCGATAATGGGCAACTTCAACTATTACGCCATATACGAGGCAAGATCCCTGAAATAAACGACTCTATTCTACATGCTTAATATGGAGGACGTGATTTGTTTTCATCGTGTAATTATAATTTACAGAAAATACCAGGGCCCCAATTCTGCTATTTACAACTGCCGATGAATGAATGAAATTTGGCTTAAAATGCCAATTTACGTATTCTCCAATAATTGGAAATTCAGTGCAGGACTTTATACTCAAGGTCAATTCAATCGACTTTCAATTATTGTATTGGTAAAATGCTTAAGAAAATAGTAATAATTTCAGAAATCCAATTACCATTCATTCATCCGCCATTGTAAAATAGCAGAATCGGGGCCCAGTTCATGACACATCGATCTGAGCGCATCAGTGGAACCGTCAAATTATTCTGCATTATATTCTAATATTATTTTATGAGATTAGTCTTTTAAGGATCGTATACAAAATCACTGACTATAAAATGCACGAACTGTGGAACTGACACCCCCACTATGGAATGTTATATTTGCGTCACGGGCAATAATCACATGCACGCTCAATATCCCTGTGCGCCGTTGTATCGCCCTAACTGAAGTTGATGGGTCTTGTTCTTGTTCCTGAAGCACTATGTCTTCGTCAACAACTTGAGGCCGTCTACCGCTACGTTGACCAGGGAGTCTGCCTTCCATATAGGAGTTCCATGCACTCTGGTAAACATTTCATGGTGTGGATGTCTTCTATCGGGAAACCTTTCCCTGTTGAGGGCAGCTCGGTGTTGTATTGATAGGTAGTGACCCTAGCTATCACTCCCTGCAGTATGTCGTGCTATTTACTGGACCCCCTGTATAAATAAAAGCACAAAATTTATTACTTATTTCAATAAAAACTTTAATGAGTTAATTCAACATAAAACAATTATTTTGTTTCGCAATCTAACCTCCTTGCATAAAATGAAATGGCGGATCCGGAAAAGCAACAATCAGTTATTAAAATTAAATTAATTTTAAACCTGGCCTTCTTTAAACCTAATCTTATCACCAAAAAATCATAAAAAATATTTTAATAACCCTTGACCCTAAAGCCTGCAATAGCTATGTACCGGTTTTGTGGTAGTCCTTTAATACAACCCCTTATCGCACATAGAGGGCAAAGCCCTCCATTTCTCTTTATCTAGTGTGCGATTGCACATTCTGTTGAAGGAGTAAAACTCCGTTGCCCGTTGATTATTTTTACCTTGTAAATATACAAGATCCGACTGAACAATTTGTGAGTTGATCATTTAGTGAAGTGTATTAGTGGGGTCATCTGGGCTCGATTATTATCATAAGCGGTCGTGCTTGCCGAGTTGTTGCTCACTTGTTATAGCTCGAAGTGAGGACGAGTATAGATAACATACGAATTAAAAAGTTTGTTATTTCCCCTACACAGTAAGACATATTTATATCCGGTTCAGGTACATCGCTTGGGTTCCATCACAGGTTCTCCAGACTTTCGCTGTTGTTATGGGAACAGAAAGTGCTTGTTATATTGACCAACTTTTCCGTAGAGGGTAAATTCATAATTATGTTGAACAGGCTATAGTTATGTTGGCGTGGAATACCTATACAGAAAAAAAGTTTCAACAAAATCCCTCCAGCACTTCATGCGTGATAAACGAACGACAGACAGACAAAGAAAATAAAAACTATACTCTCTGTTACATTTATGAAAACCCCTAGAAGTATTTCATCAATTTATTTCATAATTTGTACAGAATTGACCGTTTTATATTATCTATTTATACTGATATTATTAAGCTACTGAGTTTTCTCATTATACCCTATCCAATATACCAAAAAATTAATGTAAACAAAGAATCCAAAGTTTCTCAAAGCTTTTTTAACAAAATAAAATTTAAATTTTTAAGTTGTATTTTTCTTGTAACACGGTTACTATCTTCAACATAAAGACTTAATTTATAAATTATGAAATTAAACAAGGTCTTCTTCTGACATATTATTTATTTAGACCATGCCCACAATAAAGATACTTTGACTTTGACTTTGACTTTGACTCGGACTCTATTTAACTTTCTGTTCCAAATCTGAATCATCCAACACATCAATTATAGTATTCTTTTGTAGTCTTAGCGTAGGGGAATCAACACGACCTTTCGCTTTCTTTTACCGAATAATTTTGTAAACTTAGAAGTAGCCCTGTGATTTCTGCAGTTTTTTCAATTATTTCTATTCTGACAGGATAAAAAGCCTTGGCCATGTCTCCTCTACATGTTTGAAGACATTTATAACAGATTCTTTGTCAGCTGAACGCATCATTGTCCTCTTCGAACGCTGGATATATGGTACAGGTTCACTCATTTCACGAATGTACATAAGTTTAAGTAATAATGACAATAAACTTAAAAAGCTACAACAACGGTTAACGATAAAACAAGGAAATAACTAAGATATGAAAATACGAAAGTACGCTAGGACCAACGAGTTGAGCAACAGTAAAAAAAACGAGGCAGTCGTAGTACTACCAAATTAGAAAGCTTCCCCGGTCAAATAAAATAATCACTTTTAAGGTACAAGGCACTCCTTAAATTGTCACCATATTAAATAGCTTTGAAGTTTGGAAACGCTGTCTTTTTAGGTTCTGTTATGGTACGATTTGCAAAACATAAATATAAATATTTATAAATTTATTTTTTTTAATATTTTAGTGACTCAATCAACTTATTATTGTAGGCAATATTATGTATGAAAATAATTATTTCTAAGACTGTTATTATAAATGTCTAATTATTCCAAAGAAATCGTACAATTCCTATATTTATTTATTTGACACCAGCCATCAAAAATTTGACATCGAAAAAACTCTTTGAATGTTTATATTGATTCTTTTGGTATATTGGATAGGGCATAGGCCATTTGAAAATCTATTTCAGTGTTAGATAGCTAGTTTATTGTGGAAAGTTATATAGAATATGGTCGGTAGTCCTTGTCGCACCACGGTTCCCATAGCTTCAATCGACAGGTTTCACAGTTAGACATACATATGACAAGTAGTTCTATGTTTAATTACAACCCCGCCGCGTCAATTCATGATTAAAGACTCTGAAGTGTCCGAAATTAGTCGATAAATACGCGCGAGTAAACCGATGCATTAGTTCATAAAGATTTTCGGTCATTGCGGTCATCATTAGCCAACAGTAATGGCTTTTTTCGTGGTTTTACAGAGTAAAGCAACTTTGAAACATAACAATGTCTCGTAAAACTATATCGAACCTCGCAAGACATTACGAGGCTTGCGATATCTACCATTGGTCACCACATGCTGCGGTTATGATCCTCGCGTAGGGCAAGCATTTATACGCGCGGATTAAATTTGCTAGTGCTGACGTCGATTTCTTAAAAAAAAACAAAACGGAAAAGCACTATTGGATCCCTATTATTAGTAAAGTTTTGAACTTTACTTACGGTGGTAGAGATATCCCAAATCCGTCGGCCTGTGATCGAAGCCGCGGGAATGTACATAATAGCTAAGAGAGCTATAATCTGATAAGAAATAACAGGTTTTGCTATTAGTTTCACCTTTATTAGTATATTCACATATAAATTACATTTTTGGATATATATAATATAGAAATAAAAACAATATTTATTTATCAAGCGATTGTGAGCTTGTCAGCTACCAAATAAAACCACCCTTGTCCATGGATACTAATTTATTACTGACCAAGGTCGCAACATGGCGGTGCTAGCACGCACACATAGATACGCACACACACATACACATCAATTGTTTTATCATGTGGTGCTGGTGGTAGCGCCGCTGCCGCTATCGCTGCCGCTACCGCTGTCACTACCGCTGTCACTACCGCTAACGGTAACATCGCCACTTGCCGAGGTTTCAACAGAAGTATCATTATTTGCTTCAGTTTCTGTTGCAGTTGTTTCGTAGTCCAGCGTAGTTTCGTCTATCCCCTGTAAATTATGCCAGTCCGGCGGGAGAGCTCTAACAGAGAATATGCATGTCGATACACATTCATACTCATCTTTAAACATGTTGATGTTTGGTAGGCAACCTCTCCACATGCCTACTTCGCACCTGGATCCCAGTTTCCAGTAGTACATGACAGGTTCTGGCGTTCTTCCACAGTCATCCCACCTGAAGTTTGCAAAGCATTGTGGTGGCGGAACTGTGAATAATATCAGTTTATATGTATTAACTAATTAAAGAAGATGTATACAAAAACGTCTAAAAGAATGAAATAGGAAACAAAAGGACGTCAAAAATAACTTAATTTCCGAGTCTACACATTAATAAACTTTAACGAGGAACAAGGATAGCACTAACAGCGGTGTTGCAACTAAGTCAACCTTCACTACACGTCAATATACGATTATTCGATTAGTACAATAGTATAACTGGCAAAAATATTCTAATAAATGAATAGATTTCGGAAGCATTCAATCGAAGCTGTGCTAACTCTTTACGACAACAATTAGTTGCAGCCGAAAGTACACAATAACACGGAGATGAGAGTTGGATCGTTTAGGTGGTCTTGGCATGGTGTAGGCCGCTTGCAAAATATTTATGTTTTGAAGCCACGGTTTTATTAGGCTTCATTATAATTTACTTACATTTCATGCGTTTTGACCATTTCATATTACTTTTGTAGGGCACTACCAGCACTACATATAATGTCAAATATCAAATAATTTTCAAGAGATTTGGTCGTAAAAGAGAGAGTCGTAATTTCTTTAAATAGATAATTATAATGTCTAGTTATTTTCACAGCTGTTGGCAAGCTATATTTTTAAGTTTTGTTTTATTCTACAGTTTAATGGCAACCTGCAAGAAATCCTACCACATGGTTAGCCAACATCATTTCAGGTACCAGGCCGTCAATATAACGCTTAGAAAGTATCTGAACACGACCTACTAATATAGCATAAGAAAATAGGATGTTAGATTTTTTTTTAATGTGCGTCCTTTAGTTCCATAAATAATAATGGATACTTAGAGCATTTTTCCCCGATATGATAGCAGGCTAAAGTTTTCAGGGTAGCTTCAAACCCTATTACAACGAGACTTGCAACTACAAAAAACGGCTGGACCAATTTTGATAAAATTTGAGTGGAGTGACATTTAAAAACGTGGATTTTTTTAAATCTATTAATTATTTCATTTATTTTGTCCTCCAAACATAATCTGCTCAAATGACATTATATGGAACATAAACACGTCAACCCTCTCTCCAAAACTTTAAAGCAGTTTATATTAGTATTTTCTATTGTTTAGATAAAGGAAAAAATACGTGTCTAATATTCTTAATAATCTATCTTAAATATTGAAAAGATTACTACTTTTATGCCCAGTCATCATTAATTACATGTAGACTTATATTGTGATTGGTATGGTAACGCCATTGTTTAGTTTTATTGTACTAGGCTTCCACGCTCCTTACGACCTTAGTTTTACAATGAATTATGAATTCTACTTACTTGCAATAACAAGGCCGTTATATAAACAATATAAAGCCAGGCTTACGGTCGCCAAGACGGCTTCCATGTCGAGTTCGTTCCAAAGTGGAAACATATCGTTAAAATAACCTCATTAAGATACTGTTAATAGATTTCCGCTTGGGTGACAAAATAATGTGCTAGCTATAATTTCCTGCTCAGATAAGTTTAAATGTTTTACGTAATGTTTTTGCTGCATTATTTCTGCCCTTTTAACCGAGTATTATTTTTACAATCGTTAACGTAACTTTGATCTCATCGAAGAAAACCCTACCTTATCCCGATACCGATAATATATTTACTGTGCTTATGGGCCCATAAATAAGCATTGTTTTGGAATTTTGTTGTAAAGAGTTTTTGGTACTTTTTGTTTTCATGATAATTGATAGAAATTAAGATATCTAGATCCTAAAATTGAAGCAACTTAAAAGTAAGTAACGCAAGATAAAAGTAAACAATCATTGTGTATTTTGTGTAAGAACTCAGATTAAAATAAGAAGCGACCAAAAACCGATGGAAAAGAAAATTAACGATCATTAAATCATATATGCCATTTTAAACAAGTCTTTTATTTATTTCGATACTGGCTGTTGCCCGCGACTCCGTCCGCGTGACCGTCGGAAAAGCAGTGCAACGGTCTCGGTATTACAGTACCCACTCAAGGTTGGAACTTCATTACTGAACCGCTATGGCGTTGAAACATTTTTTTTCTTAATAAAAAGTTTCCTATGTTACTTCTAAGGAGGTATCCAAGAATATGTGTACAAAGTTTCATGATGATCGATTGATTAGTTTTCGCGTGAAAGCGTAGCAAACAAACGTACTTTCACGTTGATTATATATTAGTAAGGATATTATGTTTGAATAAAAAGTTACACCAACATTTTAGCAGTTAACAAATAACGAGGATTCAAACGTTTGACAAAGGATAAAACAATTGCAAAACTAGGAAACAGAACCGCCGTCGTCAAACCAATTGGAAAATAATTTCCGCTTACATTGAACGGCGCGCGTAATCTCGTTTGTTGACGAATCTGAATCCGACCAGCGATGGAGGGTAAATAGTGCTTTCGATTAATCCTAGGTGTGACTATTGCTAGGTGACTTTTTTTGCAGGCTGGTTAAAAACAGTAGAAATATTTACGCCATATCAAATGTGCCTTTTAATATTATCTGGTATCTGGTTCAGATTAAGAGTTGGAAAAGGACTTACTTTTTTTTAAAATCGTTTTACTCGTTATATGTTAAATTGTTTAGAAATTGGAAATTGAATAAATCAACTAATAACAAATATTATATCGTAGCACCACTTATTACAGTTATTGAACTGAACTTTTCAAAAGTTTGTAAAAATCAGTTAAATAATGAAAGTATAAACCGTAACATTATGTTAGGGTAAAATCCTGTACGACGGTTCACTTGAAAATCTAAGGATTTGCAAATCTTCTAGCTATGCCTCTCCAATTAGTGAAGGTGAAGGCAGTATTGGTGTTGTCCTCCGTATTGGAAACTGCGGAACAGCTCTTCTAGCTATCCTGGTCCACTCCCTGAGCGAGAATTCTCTTATTTACTATTGCCAACACAATAATTGTCTGCTAGTCGCTGTGGTTTAGCGCGGACGTGTGTTCGAATCGGTCTCCTTGCTGATTTTTGATTGGCGGATTGGTGTAAATTTAATTCTCTGTCTTGCCTTAAGTGTTCATATGGATTGTTGACACCTCCTGGGCGTGTCTAGAAAAGGATATATTGACTCCGTGCTGTTCCGTCTTCATATTTTGCTTCGACCGCTTTTTGTGATTGGTGGGGTTCGAACCGCCGGACGCGGGTGCTCGACGCGGTGGGGTCATACCTGTGGCCGCTTAGCCACGCGAACATTGAAGATCTACACTTAATTAGCGAACTACCTACGACGCGGTATCTGCTACGGCGCACGACTACGTCACAGTGCTACGAGTGCGGCGTCACTAGGCTACGCGCTACACATAGAGGTACGCTCCGCCCCTTCACTAAGACAGTGCTACGAACTATTAACCAACTATCCGCTACGAATAACATCTACTCGTATTACCTAACACCGAGGAGTTAGCGTATTTTACAGTTAATTCTTATCATCTTCATGGCGTGTGTGCAGCGTTCCCCGCCTAATAAAAATAAAAATAAGACTATGAAAAGCCTAAATGAATCGATGAATCAATCTCAGTCTGTCCCGGGCATACCTCAAGCTTTGAATGACCCAGAATATGTCAATATTAATGCTCGTCACAAGCGTCCAAGGCTAGATGATTCCGCGAATGACCAACTGGAGGAATTTAAGCTTGAGATTAAGCAAATGCTAGCGTCATGGAAGCAGGATCATGACGACTCCATAAAGAAGATGATGGCAGACCAGACAGCTTTAGTTACGAAATTAATTTCCGACGTAGCCGAATTAAAACTACAAAATCTACAAATACAAAAAACAAACATCGAACTTGAAAAATCTAGTATCACCACCAGCGAATTATATGACGACATGAAGAATCAAGTCAAAAGATTGCAAGATGAGTGTAAGGAGTATAAAAAGTATACTGAGTCTCTGGAAAAAACAGTACGAGATCTACAATACAAATCACGCTCTTCAACTGTTGAGGTTCGGAATGTTCTCATTCAGCCCAATGAGTCGACTGACGATCTAACAAAAATCATGATGAATATTGCCAAAGCGGTAGATCTCCCAATCTCATCGACAAATATTCGAGATATATATCGTGTCCCAAGCATGTCGACTTCGACCAACAAAGCCATCATAGCGGAGTTTACGAGTGTTCAAACTAAAACGGAACTGATCTCCCGTGTGCGCGGTTTTAATAACAAACACGCAAATAAAGAAGATAAACTTAATTCACAGTTAATAGGTTTATCGGGACAAAAACAACCCATCTATGTTGACGAACACTTGTGTCTATCTGCGAAGAAGCTATATTATGCGGCAAGACAATACGCAAAACAACACGAATACAAGTTTTGTTGGTCAAGTAACGGCAACATCTTTCTCCGGAAGCAAGTAGGACAAAAACAAATACTTATTAAATCAGAAGCTACTCTACTGGAGCTACAGGAAAATAAATGACTACTATGCAAGTCGGTAAAGCTATATAATAAGTATTTCCCACGTATATTTTGTTACATGCACGTGATTTTTGAATTTGTATTGCTTGATATATCTTTCTATATTGTATCACTACAGACTATTATCAACACATTCCTCAGCAACAAACTAACACAAACATATATTCAAAACACACACACATCCACACTTTCTTATCGAACAAGCAACCTTACACTAACATTCATCATCGTATTAACAATCAATATTATAAAAATACAACTGTTCGTGGAGATTATCTTATTTTATTCCATATTGCATAACAAATATTGGGGTTTTATTTATTTTATAAATGGCTAATCTAGTTGAAAATATAAGCAATGACTTAGATGAAATTGAAATCGCGAAGGCTTATTTATGTATTCCAGAAGACTGTAATAAATATGTTACCGGTTTGAACGGATCTATTACTATACTTCATATAAATATTCGCAGCATTAAAAGAAATTTTGACGAATTATTAACATTATTACCATTGATCAAAGTCAGTTGTGACGTCCTTATACTAACGGAATGTTGGCTGAGTAAAATAGTAAACTTACCCATACTAGATGGGTACAGTTCCTATTATTCGAAACAAACAAGTAATCAAAATGACGGCATAGTTATTTACATAAAAAATCAGATAAAGTACACTATTAATGAACCAGAATTTAAAAATGGGAATTGTCTCACTTGTGAAATAAATAATAAATTAGCAATAATTTCACTTTATCGATCTCCGTCATACAAAACAAAAGAAGGATTTGAAAATTTTCTAAGTAGTTTGGATAACATATTAACCTCATTTAGTAAATACACAAATATATGTCTTATAGGTGATGTCAATATTGATATAAAACCTTCTAATATAAGAGTAGATGAACGCTCAAGCAATTATTTAACCCTTAACGCTACCCATGGCTTACTACCAGCACATTATTTACCAACCAGAATAAATTCCTGTATTGACCACGTTATCTTAAAAACGAACAAAACCACAACTGTACTGGTTCTAGAATCCCACATTACTGATCATCTCCCGTTGCTTGTAGAAATAGAGGACACAAAACCTCTAAAACAGACAGTCCCGCTATTCAAAATTCCTAAAATAGACTACGCTAATGTTAAAACAGACATAGAATCTCTAGATTTTTCTCGAATCATAAATACAGACGACCCTAACCTGGCCTCTATCACCTTGATAAACACAATAAAAACGGTTCTTAACACACACACTAAAATGATTAATGTCCCTAAAAAAGAGCGAAACATAAAACCATGGATTACACCCGGTCTACTAAGGTGTATTCGACACCGCGATAGACTTCACAAAAAAGCTCGAAAATCACCAGATAACCAAACTGTCCAAATTACTTACAAACGATACCGTAATTACTGCAATAGCCTTCTAAGGAAACTAAAAACATTATATGAGAAATCTGAGTTGGAAAAAGCCAAACACAACCCTAAAACATTATGGAATAAAATAAAAGACATCACCAATACCAAAAAGATAAGTTCACCGCCTACCGAACTATTGAATACCAAATCTAACCCTCATTTAGCAATTAACAGCATATGTCACTTCTTTGCCACGATTGGGGCTGATCTAGCTTCTAATATCCCTACTACCTCACACCCGTTTACCATCTCAAATACTTTCACCAACTCCTTTGTAATTCTTGATGTAGATGACTCCGAGGTGGAATCCACTATCATGAACTTAAGACAGGATAGTGCCACTGGCTGGGATGGAATATCATCCACCCTGTTGAAAATTTGTCGGAATGCTCTTGTACCAATAATTACACATATTATCAACATCTCCATAGCAAAAGGAATATTCCCAGAACCTTTTAAGAAGGCTTTAGTTCATCCCATACACAAGAGCGGGACCAGAGACTGTGTCAACAATTATAGACCCATTTCAGTCCTCTCGCCAATATCTAAAGTCATGGAAAAGTTAATAAATAGCCAATTAGTAAATTACCTTAACAAATTCAATATTATAGCAACAAACCAATATGGATTCAAAAAAGGAGTTTCTTGTGAAGACGCAGTTATTGACCTAACTCAGTTTGTTGCTACCAAACTCGACGAACAACAAAAATGCGCTTGTATCTTCCTAGATTTAACGAAAGCGTTTGACACAGTCTCTGTTCCCACCCTTCTCCTTAAATTGGAGTCTATAGGAATTCGTGGCAAACCACTGGAACTTTTTAAAAGTTATCTTCAGAATAGAAAACTAGCTGTGAAGATCAATACACACATAAGTGATGAGGAAACTGTTACATACGGAGTTCCGCAAGGCAGCGTGATTGGACCTACATTGTTTCAGATTTATATAAATGACCTTTGCACGCTGCCCCTACATAAATCGAGAATCTTCACTTACGCTGACGATACTGCGATCGTGGTCTACGGTAACACTTGGAGCGAAGTGAAGACCAATGCGGAACAATCTTTAAAAACAGTAGTGAAATGGTTGCAACTTAACCTATTAACCCTTAACTTGACTAAAACTAATTATATCCCATTCTCCTTGAGCTCCAGAACAAAGCCACCAACCGCATTTAAGATTACGGCACACACATGTCCCGATCCCAGTTCGTGTTCTTGCGTGTCTCTTACCCGTGTCACCCACACAAAGTACCTGGGTGTAGTGATTGATGACGGACTGAAATGGTACAATCAAATAGACAATACTATCTCGAAAGCTAGGAAACTTATTTATATTTTTAAAACTCTTAGATATTGTGCTGATACTAAAATTCTAAAAATGGTTTATCTATCACTATGTCAGTCCGTTATCACTTATTGCATCCCGGTGTGGGGAGGGGCCGCCAAGACTAAGTTTATTGAGTTGGAACGAGCACAAAGAGCTGTGCTTAAAGTAATGCTTGGTAGACCGTACAGATTTCCCACCTCACAGTTATATGTTGACTGTAAATTACTCACAGTGAGACAGCTCTTTGTGCTTCGAACCATTCTCAGAAAACATAGACAAATTCCCCCACCAACATCAAGCGGACGCAAAGGGAAAGTTATGTGTCCAGTAATAAGCCACAGAACCGCATTCGCTGGACGCCAGTTTTACACTATCAGTTCTTTTATATATAAACGAATTTGCAAAATTCTCCAAATAAATGACCTTAATTATCATGAGGTGAAGATTAAAGTACAAGATTGGCTACAAGAACTGAACTACGCCCAAACAGAGGAATTGATTCACCGTCCTCAGTAGGTGGACATACTTACCGTACTGTTGCTTTTCGATTTGTTTAGCTACACAATTACAACAATAAAGCACCTTTCTCTTGACCAAGATTATCACGTCCGCATTACACTTACAGACACGCTCACACACTCACACACACACATTCACACACCCCACATACATTTACTCACTTACTTTCATACATACCATCCCCACATAAACAATTTCTAATTTCTTTTATTTTTAAAATTTAATAGCTTTTTCTCTTTCATGTTTTAAAATTTAAAATTTAAATTCTAGTATTGAAACCTGTTGATCGTAGACTATTAATTGCATATTATAAGAACACACTATAAGGAAGGTTTTTGGTATCTTAGCGACAGCAGAACACTGACTCCTAAGTCACAGGATTACCTAGTTTAGGAGTCAGGGTTTACTCCATTTGTTAGACCTTTGATTAACTATTTAGATTAATTATTTACTTCTAAGAAATGTAAAAGGTTTTTGGTGTCAATAAAACATTTTTATTTATTTATTTTAATAATTATAAATTCAGTTGTGTTCAATACAATTCAATTGAGGAACACTTACTTTCAATACAAGGAAATTCTAAATATTGTGTTGGCAAAATGCTAAGGAGAATACGATGATACGGAATAAATTAATTGATACGTCACTCAGTACCGCAGAGCGCACTTGTCTCTTGGCTGTGGGGGAATGGGAGTCGGGTCAACCAAAATAGGAACGATGTTGGATAACAATACTTTCCGGCTCATCATTGGTTTGCATTTGGGTGTAAAATGAGGCGCATCTCATCTTTGCGAATGAGATGAAACGAGTCGATTGTCGTTTATGGTCATCATGGCTTGACCTACAGCAGGGGCGCGGGGCGTATACCGCGAAATTATCAATGCAAATAATGCGACACGCGTCGTTCTCTTGCCACTGTTTTGTTGTTGTTTACCTGCCGTTTTAGAACTCAATGGTTTGGTAGGCAAAGATGGTAAGAGACTTGATGAAATGTCATTGTTGATTTGAAAATTGGGTAGGTTTCTGGCGTAGGTCGTGGCGTGTGTCGACACCCTCGCGGCATGTGTCGAAATCCTCGTGCCATCCCATGTACTAAGTTTAGCGGTCTCGCTGCTGCTCTAAAACGGCGGGTATATAATAATCTCACCGATAACTATATATTTGAACCACTGAATAATTATTTCAGAATTGAATTTTCAAAATCAAAACAAAATTGGACATCATTAGTGCTATTATTTGATTAAACCAGTTACGCGCCGCGTATTTTAACAGTCAAGTTTATTTTGATTAGTTGACAGTAAACTTAAAATATATCGCAACGTCGTTAGAAAAAAAGCGAAACGCAGTGACTTGCCTATATCATCTGCCTGCAAGATGACTTTTCTGTATCAACCAAATCAAATGTTTCATCAACCTTCGATTCTATTAAAAATCAATTACTGATTCTTTGGAGGGCATAACCCTTCGGAAATTGCGGTCCTATCGAGTTAGTGACAAGCATCGTCCCTTTGTAAGTGTATTCCAATACTAGCTGTGGCTCGCGGCTCCACCCGCCTCGATGTCGATTAGAGATGCAAAAACATGACCCTTCTTCAACGAAGTCTGATAAGGTGTATTAATCCAAGGCTTTAGGTACTACCACCACTCCGAATTTTATCGAAATCGGTATAGCTGGTTTTGCGCGGGTATGCGCACACCCACACACTTTCGTATTGATTGTGATGAGACGTACGATCTTTGACGATACATTATAACGATACATTAAGCTTGACATTATTTTTGTCAAAATAATATCAAGATTATAATTGTAAGTAGAAACACTTCATTTCGGCAATAAACAAACTTCTTTTCTTTTTATACGTTATTATTATACTAAAAACACACTACACACTATTATACATCGTTCCAGTTTTTGGGCACACAAATATATGCAGCATATATTATATACACATACTTAAATATTATAATGAAGTGAGGTTGTTGTGAGGAATTAGCAAGCTTCCCCAGAATAACAGTAAAATAGACAAAGACCAGCAGATCCAAACAAGGTTTTATACAAGATTCATATTATAATTTATAGTCTACCGAAAATACTACAGCCCTCCAATACAGTATGTCTGAGAGCAATTTATAATATAACAGTAAATTCGAATAGAAGCGCTTATCAGTTAGCCGGTAAAGTTTTCATTGTTCTGTCTACGAGTTCCGAACGTCGTACGAACTTATATCCAGAGTACAGAACATGTTTGAGAATATGAGACCTTTGTGGTAAAAGATGAAATAAAAAATTAAATTAAAAAAAAAACAAAAAAAAAATTGAGGAAATTTGCTAAGTGCACAATTGAAGTCTATATTTATATAGTTAAAGAGGAAGAAGTTGTTAATTATTATGTACTTAAAAACTAGACTCGAACTGAGATAGTTACAGATTATATTGATTGCAAAATGTAAAGTAAGAAAATGGAGTGATATAATATCTTAAATCGTATCATAACAATGTAAAGTTTACCAATACTTTCCAAAAAGTTAACCACAGTTGTGAAATTCGGCCTTTGACATAATAAAGTCGCTCTAAAAAGCGAAAATAAATGTCTCAAGTATTTAAATGTCAGCGAAATTCGACATCGTTCGGTAATGAGTTCTTTAGGTTTCAAGACTTGTGTTAAGTGACTGGTGTTACTCAATATCGTGGTGGACAAAGATTTAATATCCAGAATTGCGGTTCTTGCCCAGGCCACCAATGCGACTTTTAAAACTTTCGTTCGCTTCCCTAATTAACCCAACTTAAGGCAGTTTGACGGTGAAAAGTCATCGAAACTAAAATCAGAATCATTTTATGGTTAACTCGAAGTGTAAGCCAGAAAATTTCGGCCTAGCCTTTTGTAATTAGGCTGTGGTAAGTAGGTGTTTGAAATTGTCACAGATAATGTGTTTCTTTTGGCGCTATTACAACATCTGATGAGTGACCATTAAATTTCGAAAATTTGTTTTATGAAGCCTATTTGTATCGAACCCTAGCAGTCAACCTGCTGCTTTATATTAATTTAATTCTATTATTTTAATTCGTTCATGTTGCCATAGATTAAATCATTTCCATCACTAACAGTTTAATCTTATTTACAAGTTTATCCGTTTCTATAGCCAGGCGCTGCAAATATACAGGGACAGTGGATCCAAACTAAATTAAACTTTTAATTGTTCTGTAATGAACACTTCTGTGCCTAACACTGAGTTTTCTGTTGATTTGTTTACTTTAATGCGACTATAAAGTAATTACATTCTGATTTAACAATTGAAAACATTGTTGAGTTCTCACGGTCGTTGTAAATTTTCGAGTCTCTACAATATTCACTATAAACTTAAATAAATATTAATATTTCTTTACATTCTGGTTACTTCTTTTTTCTTATATGGGATCTTCGTTGATGAATGGAATCTGTAAAATGGATATGACTTGCCACATCACTCCACGACCAATAAGAAAGAAAAGCTCGCGAGTGACATCGATATCTAGGCCGTTGTGTTGTCCAGTCATTGCTATCGGCTATCTAATACGGAAGCTACAACTACACCAGTTGATTGATCATTGGTTAAACTACACTAGTCGGTCCGTAGATGGGTGGCCATCTATGTCATAGTGACTTCTTCTGTTGCTGTAAGCATATTATCCTGTGGAGTTTGTTGCGCCGTTGCTTTTTCACCTCTAGAGAACTTGGGAAGCGGTGAAGGAAAATTAGGGTCTGCTCCGCACTGAAAGAGCAAGTGATTAAGCGCGATGCTAACAGGCTCCTTCACTTTTACTACAGTACTTACTACATAGGTACGATTCAAAATCTGTTTCAATACGTAAGACTTCAATAATAAAATATATAACATTAAAAAAAATGTGTAAGCCAAATTTCAAAGCCATAGTTCCATAAAAAAAGTTTCATAAAAACTTTGGCCTTCCATCGATCGTCGGTTTGACGTGAAAGCAAGAAGGACAAAGATACGAATACGAAAACATTGCTTCTGTATATACTTAGTTGTATAATAGAAGGTATTAATAACTCTTTTCTGGGAAGCAATATGCCGTCCTAGCCTTTGCCCTACTATGCTGGGGTCGCCGGATAACCGAAGTCTAACCGGATTCAGCTAATTACCAGTGTTTTACAATGAGCGACTGCCTACCCGACCTCCTCAACCCACTGACCTAGGCAACACGATAACCCTTAGTCAGACTGGTTGTCAAATTTTCTAGCTTTTGACTACCTGTAACGTCTTTCAAAAATGTATGAATAACAGTCAGTCACAATTTAACGAAACCTGGAAGGATTTAAATTCTAAATTAATGAATTTAATTGAGAAAAAAAGTATGTAGAGGTGTTTATATATATGCAATAGAAAACGATTTAGTAAATAACATCATCTGCAAATGTAACTAGTTTCATAATCTGCCATCACTATTAGAGAGTGAGATGCTATACGTACTGTAGTGCTCCGTCTTGCCTCTTCAAGTTCAACAAGTCAATTTCATGACCTCAGACACTTGTTATCAGTTAAATCTATCTATAACAATGTTCAAGAGCCTACGAAACCTTATAAATCGTCGTAATAAATAGTCAACTGTTGCTATAAACTTGTAGAGATCGCGCACGAACGTTCGCCAACTGTACATTTGGAAACAGTAATGTAGCTGACTGTAACTACAGTCATAAGTGTAGTTTCCAGACTTGCGGGGTATTGTCATTTAATTGTTCGTGGTAAGTAAAATTCATTAGGATAAATTGGACAAGGATTAGAACTTGGACATCGAGATGGAATCGCACCGCACGGATCACACGGCTCAGATACAGAGTATTGACGTGATAAGCAATACCACTCTTCTATTACTTTAGCTAATTACCTGCGTTTGGCTGCCAATGTTGCAATAATAAAGGCTCTAATGTTAATAAAGGTCGTGACTGCTTGAGTATAAAAAATATAGTATTGTACCTAGTTTATTTGATACTAGCAGTTGCCCGCGACTTCGTCGGCGTGGTAAGAAGATAAGTTAATCTTCTTATAATTGACTTATTTACAATTTAACAGAGTTAAATATTTACAAGTTAAAAAAAACAAAAAATAAAAAATAATTAAATTTATTAAATCAAAGCATCAAAAAATTCATCGGCATCGCTGACGGCTGGGAGTGTGCCCAAAAGGCTGGCTGCATTGCCACGTTGAATGGCACTGCTAATCCTCTGAGCGAGGTAAAAGCCAGCCTTTGGGTCACGAGAAGTTTCAACGAGACGCTTTGCTAGGTCTTTAAAAAGCGTTTTGGCACTCGGCCCCCACGGCCCAAAAGTTTCAACCCCAAACGGCTCAAAGAAGTAACTACCAACTAGATTACCATATTTGCGCCGTTTGAGGTTTTCAGCAGCCGCGGCACCAGAGCCAGCGCAGCTCGAAGAGCCGGGAAGGTGAGATGGCGCAAGAGTATCGACACAAGTGGCGTCCCACACTAAAGGCCTACCCATCTTCCAAGGGAACAAAGACATACCGTCCGGTCTCTTGCCATCATCGCGTACCAAACCATTAGGTTCTAATACAGCAGGTACGCCGACGGCAACAAGAGCTCGACGGATAATGTCATTAATATTCGCGTGACGAGTATGCGACAGAAGATAAGTTATGTTAGGATTTAAAAAAAACTGACTCATTATTTCATCTATAAGCTTATACTCGTGATAACTTCTAACAGAATGGCGTATTTAGATGAAATAAAAATCTACTTCTAAATGAATAAACCTTGATAACAAAAATACTTATTTTGATCAGGCTTTATAGTAAAATACGAATATACCTACGTCTTGTTTGTAACGGCGATATAATTACATTTTGTATCATGAAATAGGTTATTGTGTCTAAACTATAGTAGTTAGATAGGTACCCTTATGGACTTCAAGTAGATATTAAAGAGATTTACAAACCTGTAGTACATCGTTTAGTTTTATTGTCAATAATTTTAGCAGCTTACGCAGAAATAGGATGCTGATTTACACCTTTGGTTACAATATCGCATTTTTTTACGGAACCCTAATATTTTTCAAAATAAATTATAGCCTATGTTCAGCAGGGATAATGTAGCTTTTTCAACAATGAAAGAATTTTTCAAATCGGTCCAGTAGTTTCGAAACAAACAATCAAATCTTTCCTCTTTAAAATATTTCCATAACATTTCTTGGACGCCAAGTCTAAGTCAGCTTTCTCGCCTTAGCCCGCAACTTAGTCCGTCCGTTACCAAAGGCAGGAAGATTAAAATTTCTATGTACATTGTTTCATAAGCGAAGGGGTCCAACATCTGTGTTCTGACAAGGGTACGGGTCATTCGGCGTTGACGGATAGCGTTGTCCTATTTTTTATGTAAATCTTTTATATTATACCTCCATAGTATTGGATTCGCTTGGATAAAGTGTTTTGTTCCACCTGCCGTGTTTGTTTATTTCATTGTATTGTTAAAATATAAACATTTTCTTATATTCGGCCACGAATCAGTCACCTTAAGGGGATAAATAATCCTAGGGATAATAATAACATTACATATTATTGTTTTTATCAATATTTAAAATTCTCTTGTTACGGTGTACTTATTTAAAAAAAAAACGACTCCCGTTGTAAAGAACTTAATCCTTGTGTCGCGAGAGGTTTCATAACCATTCAAGTCACATGCTCAAAGACACCCAAATTCTGGAAAACCATTCGTGGATCTCACAAATGATTATCCTACGCGGGGATTGAACCCACAACACGTAGCGCACAAGTGGGTTTGCCGTGGTTACCTCAACCACTAGGCTCACCGTGCAGTGTTGAACCTCTTCGAAATTTCCTCACTCTTCACGTAATTCTACGTACATTTTTATATAGGTCTGACAATCGGAAAATATCTATTTTCCATTCCTCTAAATTACCTACTTTCTTTTATAAAATTAATTACTAACATCTTTATTTTACAGCATATAAAATGCATACAGCATAAAATTTTAGAAACTACTATCTATACCTAAACCAGCTTGCTGAATAAGCTAGTTCTAAACAAAAGAGAAAAAAGTATACAGTTCATAGCTTGTTAAAAAATTAATTCGTTTTAACATTTAAAACTTTTTTATTATTTAATAACCACGGTACTTAAAATATAGAGACGGACCCCTAAGATCTAACATGAAAGGCCCCATAAATTATAATCCCAAGTGCACTTCTGCGTAACTCGAGAATTCACCAACTGAGCCATATTACAGTATCCCAAAAACCTGAATTTTAAAACGGCGGAGTTCATAAAACCTCTTTTATATCTTTTTTGCTGTCGCAGACGCGAAGTTGTGAACGAGTTAACCCTTCTACAGCTAATGGTTAGTGGCCAGCCCGAAGTGTTTCCTCCGACCTTTTAGGGAGAGAAAGTTCTGCGACATTATGTAGAGGGTTGAATGTGTCTTTATTTTGCTAGTTCCTTTTTGTGTGACGAATATCATTTATTAAGTGATATCACGATAAAGTGAAAAAATAAAATCGTAAAAAAATAATAAAAACACGGAATAGAGCCTATTTATATCATTAATTCTTTAAGACATCATTAGTATTTAATCCTATCTAGCCGCGGGGTTGAATCTAAACCGCTTTAAGTCCCACACGTTGGTAGCTTTTATAGTGAACTTCCTACTCTGCTATCTAGACACTTCAACAGCACTCTCAAAGTTTTAATTTTAATCATTTCGTATATAAATACATTTTTGTTTTGACTTAATTCCTTAGAATAATTTCTAATTCCACAAGACCATTATATTGTGACCGTCGCACCCAAACTGTTATTATTTAAACTAAGTCCAAGAGATTGATTCACTACTGCCTAGTGACTTAACCGTTGGATTAATGGCATAATGGCGACTGGCTCTGTCCATTGTTGGCTACAATACGCATTCAGCGGAGCGGAGTTAGCTACGGTAGGACTTTGTGGGACAAGCCAGGAATGAGAGCGATTTACAAAACAATATTCGTCCCGTGGACATTGTTACAGATGTGTAATACTATCGAAGTCGTAAAAGCTAAACCGGTATAAAAATTGGTCAATAACAAATCAAAGTTAAGCAACGGTAGTCTTGATTTTTATTTATTATAATAACGCTAACAAAACTAGATAAGATAAAAGTCATTTTTGAGATGCAGCCAGAGGGACGGACAATAGAACTTAGTAAAAGGGTTACAGTTTTTAGGGTAAAAACACAGCTATGCTTAAAAGTAAAGCAGAAGTAGATACATATTTGCACCGCGCATCAAGACATGGGTCTCAAGTATGAACTGCAAAAACGACTTGAATGTAATGTGTATCGATGTATGGATGTTTGTTCCTCTTTCAGACAGAAACCACTAAACGGATTTGAGACGAAACTTACCTACCGTGGTACACAGATAGTTAAAACCAACATTAACACAGGATAGTTTTCATCCAGATTTTATGTAGAGGGCGGGGAACTGCTAGTTCGTAATTAAGAATGGAACGTGTCTCCCGTGCCTTACACCCGATATAGCTTAATGGTCTCCTGTCCACACTTTCCACCATGTTCTCACTGCTCAATAAACACATTGAGATAAATCTACGTTAGATAATATTATGTTAACACTACGCCGATGGACCGATTAGTTTCGTGTTATCGAGTGCCTAGATAATTTCGATCTAGCTTGGTCACGAATACGTGACTGGACATGATAATTAGATTCCATTTTTTAAACACGACCTACATTTGAAATTAAATTCGTGAATTTGATAGTTTTAATACATCAATTTGAAATATTTTTAAGCCTACATCCTACAAATGCACGTGAAATGAATGTTAATATGCCCCTTATTTCGGAGAGATTTATTGTAATTAGCGAAATAAACTTCAACAACGCCCATGCCATGATTCTATAGCCCCTTTCACTCTTACCCCAGAAATTAATAGAGTGCATTTGTGTCATAATGTTGGCCTTTAACTTGTGACGCAATTTAGAATTGTAATGTTGGTACAATGTGACACTTTGACAATGTCACCATGGGAGGTCGAATATTCGAGTGATTTTTATTTTGAGGGCGCTTTAATGGTGTCCTGTGTTCTGGAGTTAAAACGATTTTTTGCGTATTTTAATTGTTGTTCAAATTATGTATAATTCAGTAAGAGTTTTTTAGTATCGTTTGCCGATCCCGATCCTTTGTATAAAAAGGCCTAACTAAGCTACTGCTTAGCAAGGCTGCTTTTGAAAAACTATGACTCATGACTCTAAATCCAATAAAAATAGAATAGACGTAGAATTTCCAAAAAGCTTATATCAGGAAGTATACAAAAACAACATGTAAAAAAACCCATTCACATTCTTCCAATTCGAAAAAATAACTAAAAAGCCACTTCAAACGAAGTCTTGTTCTAGTTGGGACTCTATTATAGGTTATAATAGAGTCCCAACTACAATATTACAACGATAAAACAGTCAAAGCAGTAACTGAGGGTATGAAGAAAAACTGTTAATCCTTGCCAGGCCTTGTCAAGCCTTGAACAGCACTCAATACCGATACTAAGTCCCGTTATGACAAGACCATTGGGGTCGCGGTAGCGAGACAGCACTACTCCTTATATAGCGACATCTCGCTTACACAATACCAAAGAACCTGATTTTATATGTGATGTACGCTGGTACCGTTTTTTTGCCACTCTTCAGCCGATAGATAAGCGGTCAGTGAAAGGAGTTTTGTTGAAATAAAACTTATTTACAGAGACACAGCTCATCTAATACCAAATAGTATTTTAATATCTATTTATTATTTAATTGGTATTTTATTCTGATAACCTAAGATTAAAAAACAAAGGGACCATTTGAGTGATCCACAAATGCTTTTCCTGAGTCTGAGATCGGTGGCTTTGTGCATGATTGTGATGACGTAACATTTTTGAATGCAGGACGCTTTCAAAAATACACATTATATCCAAATTAAAAAGAGAAACAATACCGAAAAATGAAGAAAATAATGACACATCTACGTATTTAGAGTATTAACATCACCAAAAATGAAAAAATATGTTACATTTCTGTACTTTACAAAAGAAACTGACGGTCTTAGAAACTAATCTTTCAAGCCCCATCTATCTTAAACATAGTCAAACTCAACTCCACCGACACATAATTAGCAATTCCTTTTAAAAGTTCTATTTAAGAGGTGAGACGTATCACGTCATAAAAATTACAGGCGACTAGGTACCTATGATGGTAACAAAGAGGTCTCTTGGGAATCTCGTTGCAAAGTAACTTTATCAATATATAATGTTTCAGAATAGACGCCAGGAACAGCGCTTTCAATAAATGTACCTGCTTAACTATCTATTAGCTTCATGTGGGTCCTGCGAAAAGCATTGAATACGTGAAATATCTTAACTCAAATGATAAATAATATAATGAATCCTACTACTATTATAAAGGCGAAAGTTTGTAAGTATGGATGTATGGATGTTTGTTACTCTTTCACGTAAAAACTACTGAATGGATTTGAATGAAACTTTACCACAATATAGCTTATACATCAGAATAACACATAGGCTACAATTTTTGAGGTTTCTAATGTGAGGTCGTAAAAATCACATTTTTTGCACTTACATTGCAAACGCTGACTGAATCCTACAAGATAGATAGAAGGCAGGTATAAATTATAACTTATATGTATCTTCTAACCACGCGGACAAAGTCGCGGGCAAACAGCTAGTATGAATAAAAAATAGGTAAGTCTATTTATGAATGAGCCTTGTACAAATTGCCCTATTGGTCGGAGGTTCCGCTATCTGTCTATTCGTCTGTCTGAAACCAAGCTTTATCACATAGAGCTTCTTGGTTAAGCAGTTGAAATTTTCAGCGAGGAAAATATTTGAAATAAAAATCAGTTTCTGCAACGAGTACAATTTTTTTGGACAATATTTTCTTTAATCGCTTTGTACGAAACAGCGTTAATAAATTGCCATTGTGTTGATATTTGCTTAGATGGAATGGAGTTTATCCCTCTTGTGAACCAACTAACCAAAATCAAAATTAGATTTTACTTACTAGTATATAAGTTTATACATTATTGCCTACGTATAAGATTAACTTGCATTACTTTTCGGTTACGTAAATTGAGTCAATAACTACATCATTAGCTACTTAAAGAAGATATACTTGGCCAACTAAATTTATATGTAAACGAGGTTTTATATTTCTAGACTAGTTTTATATTCTGTAACTGACGTGCAATTTGGTGAGAAAAATGAAACTAAAAAATTCATCGATTTTAAAAATCTTAAGACCCACGTTTTTAAATGTCACTCTATTCAAATTTTATGATGTTGCGGGATAATTCGACGATATTTTAACGTAGCCAGATTAACAGATTATTTGGTTTTATGCCAAATTACTCATTCATTCGCCATAATTCGTTGCTATCGACATTCTTCGCTTCTTAGCCGTTGACTTAACTCAATATTTACGACAGACAACGTTCCCCACAATTTATTGCTTTAAATAAAAAGATTTATCGAAGGAACGCTGACTAAGGATCGATTTCACGACTTACATTTAAAACTGAGTTACTCTAGACTAAGTTCATTGTGACCGAGTTTCAATTTCGAGATATTTAGATGCGTTTTTATAGGATGTTTAAGAAGACGTCCATCGAATTCGCCACTATTTATTAATCGAGGTCAGATTATGTCTATCTTGTAAATTGAGTATCAAAATCTTTAAAACCAAAACTGAGATTAGTTTTAGCTAATCGCGTTCATCAGTCGAGCCCTAAGCTTTTTTGCGTAGAACAATTAATGGCAGGTATAACGCTATTAATTTGTTTCACTTTGATTTATAAGTCTAAATATGTTATCTTAGTCATTCCTACATTTTTCCTTGACGACTTCTGCTAAATCATAAAATGAGTAAAATTTAAAAAATCGTTGCGGTTTTGAATATAATAAAAACAGTTGAAAGTGAGTCGGTCTAGCGACACTAATGATTCCGTTAAAAAGGAACTTTAAAATCTTAAAA